>NC_135645.1:28860000-31260000 GCF_053574225.1 Canis aureus
GTTTTATATTTTTACTTTTACTCATTTTTTTCATTGCTTAAAATACATTAATCTTCTTCTGTAAAAGAAAAATATACATGATTGTTATCTTCAACTTGCTGAAAATACTAAAAGTATCGCATATTTCTTTTGATCATCAAAGTTTAAAAGATTCAAATGCATTTATAAAACCATCTGCAATGCTCTATTCTGAATTAGAAAATGAATGCTGCACATTAATTAACTGAGCTAAGAGTTGGCATTGCTCATCTGAAATACTCACATAATCAAAAAGATGTATATGAGATAATACGTATTTGTTACTAAACACTAGTCTTTTTAAAAAGCTTTAAGATTTCTATTGCATATCGGCTTTAATGCAATAAAATAATTTTACAGATAGTATTCTATAAATATGAGGCTTTGAACATATGATCTCTTCTAGTTTATAATATTCAATGCCTTCAATTTTTTAACTTTTAAATTTAAAGATATCTGAAAATAAAAATATATCCATTATATTCCGTTTCCCACATGAACATATGTTATTTATATACTTCCAATAGCAACTATAGTCTGCAATCCATTTTGGGTATTGTGTGAGCAGTCTGCACTCTCAAGTCCTTATTTTATTGATGAGATAATTTTCAAAGTATTACATTTTTCCAATCATATAAAATTTTTATCACAGAAGTGGATGATATACACTCTTTGAAATGAAATGTAAAATATTTCCTCAAAAATGACTAAATAAGGGCAGCCCGGGCGGCCCAGCAGTTTAGTGCCGCCTTCAGTCCAGGGCCTGATCCTGGGGACCCGGGATCGAGTCCCACATCAGGCTCCCTGCATGGAGCCTGCTTCTCCCTCTGCCTGTGTCCTCTCTCTGTGTGTGTCTCTCATGAATAAATAAATAAATAAAATCTTTTTTTTAAATGACTAAATAAAAGATATCGAGATTATGAAGTATGTAAAACTTTTATAATCTACCTTGTAAAAATGATAAGAACCTTAATCACTGACTTACCAAAATATCTACCCCAAACCAACTGAAACATACCTAAGGAAACAAAACCTGAAAGAAAATATCAAACTTGAAAACAAGATACTCCAACTCACTCAAATGTTACATGATTTGAGCCAAATTATAAAATGAGCTGCCATGCCAACACCCTATCCAAGGCTACTACCCCATGGGGACATCTTCTCTACTCTGCTTTGACTCTGGCATCCCATCCCATGGGGAAGTTCTCTTACCCACTTCTGTCTTTAACCCCCTCCAGCAGTCTAGCCTCTACCACGTGGGTACCATTTTCAACTCAATCAGCCTCTGACACGCACTGTAGCCTATCCCTTACCCCTCGACCTTCATTGGTGCATTATTTGCCCTGAGTGACCTTGCCATCCCCATCTGGGCCGCCCTGTCATGTGGAAGGCCTTTTTACTCCACTTACTCTCTGACCTCCATATACCAACTCACCTTCCCACGTGGTCACCAGTGTTTTCATTCTCTTGGGGCTTGTTTCCTTATATTGGAAACTGTTGCTATTTGTAAATATCATTCTGAGCCTTCCTCTGGTTCTGACCTAGGACTCTGGGACCGCACCTTTCCCTCTAACTCAGCATGGTCTGCTACCTTGTGTGGCCTTGACCAAGATCTTTAGGATTGAATTATTCTTGAGTTAATTCTGATAGTAATATATCAATGTAAATTTTCAGATTTTGACAGTTATATTGTGGTTATATAAAATGATGTCCTTATTTATATGAAATAAATACTAATGTATTTGAGGTACCATCTTTGCACTTTGACCACAAATGATTTAAGGGAATTGAGAAAAAGTAGATAAGGCATTTACTACATTAGAAAATAAGCAGTATCTCAGTTTCCATGATTAAAATATTATACCTTTGCAGAAACAAAATGAATATATATATATATTTTTAATTTCCAGAGACCTTTTGCCTAGCATTTAACTTTGTGCAACTTGAAGTTTCAGATCTGTTAAAAAAAAAAAATCAACACTTTAGATCTCACAAACTGCCCATTTCATCTCTCCAACTCCGTAAAGCACCCAAACAGCTGTTGTCTCCTCCTCAGCAGTTATCATCTACCTGGGTAAAATCTGAATTTCAACCTCTATAGTTATATATATTCAAATAAATTCAAACTGTGACTTGGCTATAACCGCTAATACACTCACAGATAACCAGATACAAAGCTCTAGCTTATCCTTCCGTAGGTCTCTCTTCTCCAGAATTTTAGCCCCTGACCCATGTTGCTTTATTAGCTTTTAAATATCTCTAAAGAGCTAACTTGTATGGAGAAGTTTTGGCTTTTTAAGTTTCTTTTAGTGGGAAAGATGTTTTCCTTTAGTTAGTCCATACAATCTAAGAGTGGAAGAGCCATTTTCTAGAAATTTGGACTCATTTCACCCTCATTAATACTTGGCATCTTAAAGCTTGCAACACAATACTGTTTTACAAATCCTGATATAAATTAACTGTCTACAATATCCTACCTTTCAGATAGATGGAAAATTTTATAAAAGTAAAAGACAGCACACTTCAAATTTTATTTATGCTGTGATAGTAAACCGTCTTTCTTGGGGGGAAGTGGGTCAATCTTGCCATGACTCATAAAATTTGCATGTTGAGAATAAAATAGAAATAAGTTAATGTACATAGGTACATCTTATTGGCATAGTCTTAAAAGCCATGGTCTTTTATTTAATCTTTTTACATTGTTTGTGTAATTATTATATCTCAGTTTGGTTTATCTCTCTCCTAGGCCTGTCAGATTTGGCAAAAATAAATAAAATAAGTAAATGTAGCATATGTAGTCAAACTTGAATTTCCAATTGAAAAAAAAAGAATAATTTCTTATGGCATATCTATTTCCATGAAATAATTGGGACATACTTAAATTTTAAAAGTTTATTTTGTTTAACTAAAACTCAAATTTAACTGAGTGTGTCCTGCATTTCATTTGGCAAACCTATCCACTCCTTAAGGCCAGGAATATATGTTGGCCAGAGGAAACAAGTTTGTAGAGACAATGGGTATTTCCAAGTCAATTTAAATATAAATAGAAAAAGTCAGGAAAAGCTGATAGTTAATAAGCTTGAATAATAGAGATGAACCAGAAGAACAAAAATACCACTGTGAAGAACATAGTAGGACTTCTAAGATGTTAAGGATCAATAACTTGGAAACTCCTGGTTAGGCGTCTACCTTGGGCTCAGGGCATGACCCTGGGGCCCTGGGATCGAGTTCCGCATCAGGCTCCCTGAATGGAGCCTGCTTCTCCCTCTGCCTGTGTCTCTGCCTCTCTCTTTGCGTGTCTCTCATGAATAAATAAATCAAATCTTAAAAAAAAAAAAAAAAAGAGAGAGATCAATAACTTGTCAGGAAAACCCTAGGGGACAAAAAAGTTTAATGTATCGAATGAAACACATGAGCATTACATTGATAGCTAATGCCAAGCACCACCTGGTTCTAGGGTTGTTTAAATATGCTTTAGTAAAAACAGGAACAAGTTCCCAATTACAATCTAATTTGACATTCATAGAGGCAAGTAAATAAGAACATGGACTAGGGTGAGGATAAATGGGCAGATGTAAAAGCAATTTCTGGAAGGTTGTAGTGTGTTAATTACATGAAGTACGGGCATGAAATAGCAGTGAACTTAGATGATGGACATTTTAACTGGTTTGTTTTTCATTAGATATGCTAAGTTATAAGGTTGTGCTTTCCTTTTGTCTGTTAAATAAAGGCATTTTGCATCAAACAACCTTTTCCTAGAAGGAAATTTAACTTAATCCATAAAAATTAGTTTCTCTTTAAGATGCCACAGTTTACAAGAGAAGATGTTAAAGCCAAAATTCACAAAACATTCTGATTTTGAGCTCCATTCTTGAGCATATTGTTAAGGACTTTTTCTCCTGGGATCATAAGAACTTAAATTCCTTAATCACTTTACCTCCTTTATAACTGTTTTTTTTAATTCATTTATTTTATGCACTTTTGGATTTGCTATGATACCTCTTCTAATTGTTTTCTTCACTATTATAGTTCCAAATCCCAATGTGCCACAACACATCAGCAAGTGAATGAATGTTCCTTCCAACTTACTGAGAAAATACATAGGCATGAAATTCCCATTGTCCTTTCTCTACTTGAAGATATGTGTGCAATAAACGTTTTCACTCACTCACACTCTTATGCTCTGCATAATTTACGTGAGGGGTAAATGAATGTAGGACAGTTATAAAGACATACAGTATAAGGTAAAATATTTTAAAAATGCTCACATTTTTGATAGTTTATACAGTGTGCTTTCCTATGCATCCTTGTATTGTCACAGGAAAGTGTAATATTTGATATTATATTCATAAGAGAAACTATCACAGTTTAAGTGATTTGCCCAAAGTCACACAGAAGAAATTAAAGTTGAATTTAGGGAATTTCAAATGTCTAGGTCTGCTCAGACATCCTTGAACACACTCAGTATAGAGTCCATGGTCAAAATGCTAGATATAACCAGATTGAAATCGGAGTCTTTCATGCCTTCTTTGGTAGAGGAGAGTTATTTACATCAAGAGCATAAAGAATAAAGAAAACTGTGGAGGGCACCCTCGGTGGCACAGCGGTTTAGCGCAGCCTGCAGCCCGGGGTGTGATCCTGGGGCCTCGGGATGGAGTCCCGCATCGGGTTCCCTGCGTGGAGCCTGCTTCTCCCTCTGCCTGTGTCTCTGCCTCTCTCTCTCTCTTTGTGTTTCTATGAATAAATACATAAAAATCTTTTTTAAAAAAAGAAAACTGTGGAAACAAACTTCCAAATCTACATATATTAAGTTATATGAAGCGACTGTGCAAAGACAGGGAACTATTCATTCATTCAAAATGATTTGTTCATCAAACACCCATGATTAAGCACATAAAATGTGTAAGGTACCTCAAGAGAAGGCATACTTGCCTCCTGAGAGAGTACTGGGATGAGAGAGTAAAGGAATTCACCCAGAAAGATACTTCCCTAGTCTTGACAATCACCTGTTGTGTCAAGAACCTATTCACACCTGGGGGAAAAAAAAGAGCCCACATTTCATAGCCCTGAGGAAAGATTATACCTATGTCTAAATTTTGACATACAAATATGGAGATCAAACGAATAATTTAACGTGCCCAAGACGAAGAGCTAGATTCTTGGACTTTCAGGACTTTAGACTTGCTGTTCCCTCAGCCTGGAATTCTTCTTCCTCAGATACCCCCGTGCTTCTTTCTTTTCTTCATCTTTTCCAGGCTGGAGCCCTAACATCACTCTGCTCAAATGGTAGCTACCACCTCCATGTTCTTTTTTAATCTCTCTTTTCTATAACATTCCCTGCTATCTCTGACACTGCAGATTTATTATTGTTAAAAAAGGTTTATTCATCTGAGAGAGAGAGAGAGAGAGTGCATGCAAGTGCATGGGGGAGGGGGAGGAGAGAGACTTCAAGCAGACCCCCTGCTGAGCGTGGACCCTGAGGTAGAGCTCCATCCCAAGACTCCGAGCCGAGGTCATGACTTGAGCAGAAACCAAGAGTCAACCGCTTAACCAATTGAGCCACCCAGGTAACTTTACATATTTACTATTTTGTATTGTCATTTGTATTGCTATTTTTTTATTGTCTGCCTGTAGCATAAAAGACTAGAATCACAATATTTTTGTCTTTTTTAGCCACTGCCATTTTAGCAGCACCTTGAGAAGTGTCTAGTGTAAAGTAGCTCCTCAATAAAGACTTAAGTGTATAAATACTTCAGAACAGAGGGGAGATTTAGAAGACATACAAAAATAATTAAAAAGAAATGTAAAGGAAATGACGATATTCCATTTAAAAACCTCTCCTTGAAAGAGATTTACAAGTCATCGGTCTTGAAAACTGCTCTGAGTTATAAGAGCAACCAAGTTTTCGTGGCATCCTATTGACTCCACTGATGAGGAAGGGATTTCTGCCTTACGGTTACAGGGTGGCCAAACCCATGATACCTGCTCCCGGAAAGATGAGCTCGACACTGGTTTGTTAGTCACATACTCTCCCAGCGGGGGGAAGGAGACACCGCCTACCACTGAGGCAACACAGCAGTTGTGCTTGGGAACCAAGCCACGGAGGGACTGTGGGAGGCAAGCTCTGTAGCCCCAGGAAACCTTTGAGGTTTTCCCTGGTGCCCACAAGAGGATGTGACTGGCTTGTTTGAATAATTCTGGGCACTGTCAGAGAACTGAACCCCATTCCTCAGGAACAAGCAGGAAGTCTGACTTGTCTCTTTGTTAAGGAGGCCAGCTTGGCTACAGGACTTGACCCAGGAGGCCAGAGGGGGAAGGAGAACTCGTGGTTAGGGCATTCCAGATCCTGCCAATTTCACCAAATACCAAGGCAGCAACATGCTCCTGGCTTTAACGTAAGCCATACGTTTCTGTTGTCTTTGCAGATGTTGTGTTCATCTCAAGGAAGGAGAAGTTCGGGGATAAGATGGACTCGGCTGTTGTCAACAGTGGAGACTTCATTGCCAGTAGCTGACACTGATCGTGTCACAGTTGCTATAAACTCTGACCTGAAGATGAAGGAGGGAAGGAGGAAAACAAATCTTGCCAACTAAAATTTTTAAAAAAGAAAATTCTGTGACTTTTCTGATTGGGAAGAAAAGATCTTATTTCATCTACAAAAAAAAAGGAAGTTTTTCCCAGACTTATTTTTAACATTAATACTAGAAGGAATAGAGCAGTGACTACTGAGTAGTCAGAGTTGAGAAAATAAGGCTCGACCACAAATTTTAAGACCCAAAGATTTTTTTCTTTGTTTAGGGTGAAGACAATGGAAAATAATGATATGTATAATTTTAGAAACTATAGCATCTCTTTTATATTTTCAAAATAACTATTTAAAAATAATATTCTGATGAAATAGATATTAACCAAAATAAGCAGCTAAAGAATGGGGGAAATGAGTTATTTGATGAAAGACACTGAATAAAATGAGTTAGACATAGAATAATGTCCATGATTACAAAACAATGTAAAAAGTTGCATAAAAGATTTTAATATTCATCATTAAATTACTTGACAAAGAAAAGAAAGAGGAAACTAAATTTGCTAAACTAGGCATTTTAATCAGGACACAGTCAATATATATATACATAAAAGCTTAATTATATTTGAATACTTTAAGCAGGTTTAAAAGTGTATTTAAAATATGTGCTTTTAGATATTTTCAGTTATTTACCATTATATATGATCTTTTATATATACAAAATATGAGCTTATTGAGGTAATACCAGTTACATTCCTAAAATAAGTACACCTCAATATCAATATCTACATCTGTTGGTGTAGGGTTATGTGCCATTTTATTTTTATCATTATAGCTTTCCATATTACCGGCACACATTTCAGTAAAAACATTTTTTTCTAATTTCATGAAAGCAGAACAATAACTTTATTTGTATTTTTGAAGAATTTCTGCAAATATTTTTTAAAACAAACCTTTTTTTTTTCTTCATCTGCTCCTTTAATTTTTGTTCAAGTTCCTTCTGCTTGAATTCTAAAATCTGTTGAGGAGAGGGCTCACTTATGGTGCCTTCATGGTGATGTTCTTGGTGTAAGATCAATTTTATTCTCTTCATTATTCCTCCACTCTGTTGATTGTTGGATCCCAGAGAAGAATCACTCCCGACCTCTATTCACCCCTGCCCCCAAAATATGTATAATCCCAAATTTTAAAATGTGTTTTTAAAGTTTCAAGAGTCGTCATTACCTAATAGCACCTGGAGGGAACTGGGGATAATGAAACATTACGAATAGAGAGTTTTTCCAGGTAAGAAGAGCTGACTCAGGATCTCTAGGGAGTAAGTGCTGTTCCAAAGCCTCTTTTCCTCTTCTCATGTTTGCTTGCGTGACTTGGTGCTTAGTGCAGAGATGCCTATTTTAATGAAATGTGTTATTTTCACAGTTTGTACATTGTGAGAAGTGCTTCTCGCCATGTGAACTTCACTGCATTGCTGTGCTTGAAAAGTTTAAAAATAAAATTTTTAAGATAAATAAGCACTCTCTCAAATATTGTTGAAGTTCTTGTTCTCCAGCTTCATTTTATTTATTTATTTATTTATTTATTTATTTTAAGATTTTATTTATTTATTCAGAGAGTGAGAGAGAGAAAGAGGCAGAGAGAGAAGCAGGCTCCATGCCGGGAGCCTGATGTGGGACTCGATCCCAGGTCTCCAGGGTCACGCCCTGGGCTGAAGGCAGGAGCTAAACCGCTGAGCCACCCAGGGATCCCCAATCCAGCTTCATTTTAAAGAAAAAACACAATAGCTATAACAAGACTGGCCTATCTGTAAGGTTTTACTAAAGTCAACATTCTGTTTTAGCCGATAATGTGTTTTTTTATGGTCATATGATCCCTTTTATGCGGAGTAGAAATAAACTTCCTTCGGAATTATTTCTTTATAATTTATCAGTTGTCAACATAATAAGTAGTGAAACAAATCAATTCGGTTCCAGGTTAGGTGGCTGAAGTGCCTGCGTCAAGCAGCCAAGCAGGAAAGAAGAGGGAGAAAGTAGGCTTGGAGATGCAAAATGCAGGATTTTTTGGAGAAACGATTGACTCTACTTCTAAATGTATCAGTGTCAGTTGTCAGGTCACTGTAGGACAATTCTAAAGATGGACCATGAGGCACTTAGCTCCTCCGATTCTCCTGGATACTTCCAGCAATTCAGAACTCACATTTCCCCCAAGAAATGCTGGTATCGAGAATCTTTCCACAGCTTAATGGGAGTAAAAGGTCGGAATTACTGGGGTGGGGGCGGGGGAGAAGACCAGGTGGGCTACTTCCTACAAAGCCACCTCTCACCACCTCAAGATACTCTTCTCCGTGTGAAAGGATGAAAATCATTATCTCCATAATCCCTGCTGCCAGGCAGATACCCTTTTGTCCACAGGACTTGAACTGCCCACCCACAAAGCAGACAAGATGAAAACCACCAAATGTCACCTCCCCCTTACTTACCTCTACTGATATGAGAACGAAAACCTCTGTGCCCTCTCCGTAGCTTCTGAACGCTCATGGCCACCTGTCCGATGCAGGAACTTAGCTCCTTGGCCTTCTTTCCCCAGCCTGTTGCCTGGAATGTCAGTCCATCAAGTCCTGCACATTCTCAAACTCATTTCTGAATTTCCCTCTTTGCATCTATCCCTTAAAACGCGTTCTTCCCTCTCTGAATAGACCATGTCCTGCAGTCCAAGCTCCCCCCCACCCCCCACCGTGCCATATATCTTAGCTTTGAGAGCAGGACTGCTGTTCTTCTTACTCTTCAGTGTTGCTTCCAGAGGATTATTTCTTCCCTGCCTTTGGCATTCTCAACATTTAACTAAGTACCTGCCCCCCCCCCCCCCCCCCCCCCCCCCCCCCCCCCCGCTTCCTCTTAGTGACGCGCAGCCACAGTCTCAGGCATTATCCCCTTAGTTGCAGACCTTTTTGGCCCGCCCACAGCACTTACCTTCCACTCCATTCCTCCCTGTGGTACTTCAATGCTCTGTATATCTCATCTTATTCCTTAAAACCCTAACATATTCGAGCCTAAAGAATTTTCCTTTATGGTACAATGTCATAGTTACACTGTGCATGTTGCATTATCATAAAGTAAACTATCTTTCGAAGCACTGATTCAAGATTCCTACTATAACATTTCCCCCAAATCAATAAGAAGTCAAATATACTGATCTTGTAAATATTAATATGGGACTATTAGAAAATTATTTAAGTTCTGTACGTCTTTGCTCCTTCATCTATTAGATGAACATGATAATACTACTTTGCTGGCAGAGTTGATATAAGAGATAAATTAATTCATCCACATAAAATACTTAAACCATTCCTAGACCACAACAAATATGCAACAAATATTAGCGATCTCTATTATTAATGTTATGATACCTTTCTAATCTTCACTATCATTTTATTATTTTTTCTCTTCTTAACTTATTTCATGATCACTATCCTCAAATAGGCACTCAATACCACCCATCTTTGTTTTGTTTTGTTTTGGTAACTATGCTTTTCCAACTGCACAAAGTCAATTTCATTCTATTACAACATTCAACATTCCTATTCCCATAACCCCAAGGTTGTAAACTCCAATGGAAAGGAACAAAGTTCATTTTAAACAGTTACTAGAATAGTGCTGGCTTTTAATAGGCCTCTAAATATTTGCTTAATAAATGAATGCACATCATTCAAATTCTATTATTTATGGATTGATGCAAGTCAGTTTCCCTCAGAATATAGGAGATTTTTGTCCCTCTTGATTAAAGGTATGTTTCCTTAAATCAAGCAATATATACCAAATTTGACATCCTGACATCATTTTGCCTTATCAAGTAAGGGATTTAAAATGAAATGTAATCATGAAATTTAAAGTCTGTATTAAGTTCATCATCAAATATTTACTCATTATTTAACTTGTTTTATAAATATATATCATTATTATTTTGATTTTATGCTCATACAAGCAGATGTGACTACGGAATTGCCATTCCAATGGTTCATACTATAAAATTACCTAATAGCCACTCTATTTAGCTCAGAATTCTGTAGCTCAGAACTGAGGAGCAAGGAGGTTCTCGTTTGAGGTCCCTCATAGGATGGTAGTCTGTTGTAAATGGCTCTGCAGTCTGAAGGTTTGCTTTGGTTGGACTTTCAAGATGATTTATTCTCAACCGGCTGTTCAACCAGCCCATTAATCTGAGTGCTTATATGTGGTCTCTCCAAGATCTTAAAATATTTCTTCTTCTCACACCACAGCTTTATTCCTTCAGATGAAGATTTTTAAGAGACTCCTAATAAGTGTTTGCCTTTTAGAACTAGACTCTTGGAAAAGAGTCATTTAAGACTGTATTCCTTCAACTTGAGTCTTAAACTTAGTAACTATCTACTTCCTTCCATATGTCAGTTGGAAGAGGATACATGGTGGTCAGTCCTTCTCTCCGCTCAGCACTATACCTTAGATTTTTTTTCTTTTTTGTCAGAGACCCTTTGGCTCAGAGCTAAGCATTTCCTTCCCTTGCAAGTCCAAAGCCACCTTACAATCATCTCGCATCGAGGGGATCTCGCAAGACACATCCACCAGAATCCTCAGTCTCCGACCAACCTTCCTGATAATCTTTTCTACAGTGTCTTGAATAGCTGCTGCCATGAACCTAGCATCAACAAGAATTGAAAGGTGCATTTTCTTTGGCAGAAATATAGAAAAAGATTTGCAGGTTAGGGACATTGAGGGCATTTTGAAATCAGATTTGCTCTCATTGTTATCAGCAGAGTCTCAGGGGCTCCCAAGAATGCTCCATTAGTGTTTGAAAAGAAAAGTAACTGGGAGGAGGATGGAGATGGTACATCTTTTGCAATTCCATTTCAGACATGTATTGAGGGTATTGCTTAGGTTTTTTTTTCAAGAAAGGTTTATGCAGGGCAACCTGGGTGGTTCAGCAGTTTAGTGCTGCCTTCAGCTCAGGGTGTGACCCTGGAGACCTGGGATCGAGTCCCACATCAGGCTCCCTGCATGGGCCTGCTTCTCCCTCTGTCTGTGTCTCTGCGCCCCGCCCCCCCATCTCTCCTGAATAAATAAATAAAATATATTTTTACAAAAAAGAAAAGTTTCTGCTTCTAATTTTTTAAAGCTGCTAACATATCTAATATTCCAATAGATCAATTTTTTTTTCATGTAACATTGATGTTACTTGTCCAGAAGTAAATAACCTTGAGGAAAGAGTTCACATTTCATTGCTCTTTTAATCCTGTTTAGAGATTTTAATGCTTTAGCTGTGTATCTGGTGTTGCAAAGGGAAATGCTGTTGAGATACATTGTTTGGCTAAGTCATTTAACCCAACATTGCGGGTTGGCATTTTGCACAGCTAATACTTTAAAGCTGATATTTCACAAAAATCTCTTTAAAAAAAAGATGTCCTCTCCATTATATGCTTTTTGTAAAGGTTAAGTGCACAGTGTTTCACTTTTAAGTTGATTCTTGAATTGATAACAAAGTCACTCCCTCGTTTTAGAGATGTCAACCATAATACATGGTTCATTAAAAGATGACCCATACTCTTTTTTGCTCTTAATGCCTTCCTTTTGGTATTTGAAGTAAAAACCTAAGCTTGACTCCCTCACCTGAAAAATTTATTGTCATTGACTTTTCTATGCAAGAATTAGGCAGTATAATTCATTGCTTTGCACCCTACCTAAAACGATTTATTTTTCTGTAAAAATTAAGCCAACTTCTGGTCAAGATTTAGCTATGCATGCTTCTAAATGTCTACCTTTGATCAACGACAAAAGATAATTCAGCGCAGGGTATAATGACCCAATTACCTCCCATAATGTGAACATATGTATGTTAGCTAATTGTTTATAGTTCAGATGACATTACGATGTAAGTTGTGGCTTATTTATTGTGTAAGGTACAATCAAATCAAATGTTGTAAAATTATGTGACAATCTATAGATTTACTGTGAAGTTTCCTGTTCTTACATCATTGAGTAAAACATATCTCAAATTACACAGAAAATTCACGCACCACAGACATACCCTCACGCGCGCACACACACACGGTTAAGATAAATGACTGAGAACTTTGGAGCTCAATCTCAATATGCAAACAACACATTGTTTTCAGAGTTTTTCAATAATTCCAGCTCTATGACAGATTAGGTCTCCTTTAGGTCCTGAAAATGAATGCAAATGAAATGCATTTACTAAGCAAATTGATATTAAAGCTTTCTTTTCTCTCTCTGTGTCTGACAATAAAGAAAAAAAAAAAAAAACCTCTTTCAAACACTGCATCTATGTGCTTATGGCGTATGATTTTAATATTGGACCTGCTTTTCTCTTGATCACAGATTGATCTACAGCATGCAATCTCCTGTCTCTGCACATCAGGAAATATAGAGAGCTTCTGAGCAAAATTGATATCATCTCTTCTCTAAAATATATGATTTTTATAACTGTTGACTGACAATAAATACCTTTTTTTTTTTTGTAACCAAAGCTCTTATTTTAAAAACTGTGTTTTGTACAATATGGACCTCTCTGCTCTCATTTTTTTGGCTTTTGTCATGCTCAGCCATGTCCTCCTCCACTCACAACTGCAACTCTTCTCTCCAAACTCTGAGTAAGTATATGGTACAAGATAATTGACTCTGGACTTTATACTCTCTTAACCAGCATTTGCATGCTTAAATGCAATCTTGAAAAAGTGAGTGTAAAAAATACAGTATGTTTCATCTTTAAGGATATCTTCTTTAAGAAGTCTTCATGTTTCATATACTATCATGTGCAGGAAGGAGAATATTAGTGTTGGTTTCACATACGCTTTTCGAATGGACAATATATATTGGAAATAACCTTTCAATTATCAGCCACAGTGAGCTCCATGAAGAACCCTGACTGTTTGTTTGGCTGAGTTTGAAGGAGTTCTGAGAACCTTTCCTAACCAAACAGCTGGAATTTTATTGCTTTTTCACTTTTCTTAAATGACTTTCACACCAGTCTCATCTCATCCTAGTAACCACAATGGGATTATATATATATATATATTTTTTTTTCCTTCAAGCAAACGTAGATACCTTAAAATTGTAAACTTGAGTAAAGTTGAAATGTGACATTTAATTACTCAATTTTATCTTGTCTTTTTACAAACTCCTTGAAAACAATAAGCAATAAGATATGATAAAAAAATTTACAAAAAACAAATTCCAGGATAATGACTCCAAAATAACATTGAGCAGCCAATATTCTTCCTCAGAACAAAGTTTCATATTTGAAATAAACATACTTTTTTTCGAAATAAATTTTTTTTTGAAATAAACATATTTGAAATAAACATCTCCACAAAAAAGCCTGTTCTGAATCAAATAAATCACAGAATCTTCCCTGCCTAGATGTTGTGGCTTTTGCAACAGAAAAGACAAACTGGATTAACACAGCTTTCTTAAAAACAATATATCCTTTAAAATTGAGGCATATCCCAAATATTTTGAATTGTTAGATGTTGGTCAAACATATGCACATATAACCAAAATTGTCCTATCCTAGTGGTGGTGGAATCATAAAAATTCTAAAAAAAAAAAAAAAAAATTAAAAAAAATTAAAAATTAAAAATAAATAAATATTCTAGACCAGGAGCTAGAAAAGCTGGATTCTGCCCTCAGTTAATGCAAACAGTGTAAAGTGGGGCTTAACTTCTTCTGCTTATTAGAAATCTGTCATTTCTAACTTTCTGTTAAATTTTGTATTTACAGACACACTTGGATGGCTCCGTGGTTGAGCATCTGCCTTCAGCTCAATGCGTGACCCCGACGACCCGGGATCGAGTCCCACGACGGGCTCCCTGCATGGAGCCTGCTTCTCCCTCTGCCTGTGTCTCTGCCTCTCTCTGTGTGTCTCATGAATAAATAAATAAAATCTTTAAGTAAATAAATAAATTTTGTATTTATATATTATTTACATAAGGAATGAGTAGGGATTCGAAATGCACCTTTATTTCGGTGAGCTCTTGGTTTTGTGTGTGGATATCTACCAACATAGATGTGATTCCTGTCGCTTACTATTCCTTGTACATAAAATGGACAAGAACCAGGGCCAATTTACAGTTACTGTAATTTTTAGAACTAATTACAGGTTCTAAAAACATTATGCTCATCTTGATTTCTAATTTTATTTACTTTTAGGCTTGAAGTTGGTGATATAAAATGTAGTAAATGCAATATTTTAGGGCAGCCCTGGTGGTGCAGCGGTTTGGCGCTGCCTGCGGCCTGGGGTGTGACCCTGGAGACCCGGGATCGAGTCCCACGTCAGGCTCCCTGCATGAGGCCTGCTCCTCCCTCTGCCTGTGTCTCTGCCTCTCTCTCTGTGTCTATGAGTAAATAAATAAAATCTTTTTAAAAAATGCAATATTTTATCATAGCCAGCTAAGAACATGTTTCCCACCGTACAGCAGTAATCTAATCTCTATCCCAAGTAGATTTTTCTGGAGTCATCGGAGTCCGACAGATAAGTGATTCAGGTGCACAGCACACATCTCAGTGTTAGTTATGATAACAAAAAGGAAGTACCCTTCCCCTTAGAAAATGGTTAAAGAGTTTATGGTTTTTCCATAACGTGAAATAATTTATAGGCGTTACTTAATGTTCCTGAAGCGTATGTCCGGGGTAGGAAATGCCGACGGTACATTGTGGAGGAGGGAACACGCCTCGGACGGGGGGCGCCGGCCCGTGCGGCTCCGTGTGAGGCTTCGCGGCTCCGGGCGCCGAGGGGCACGGGGCCAGCTCGAGACCCAAATCCTTGAAACGTGGTATTTTATCCACGGTCTCGCTTCGCTGACCTAATTTGTGAAAGCCAGAATGGCTATTACGTCACTTCATGGCCTACATCTAATTCCTACTAACCAAATAGCAAGGCTTTTTGCAAACACAAACAAACAAACAAAAAAATCAAATTAAAAAAAAAAACTTAAATAGTAACTATATGACTTCAGTTTTGTCCCCGGTTTTACTGGTCATTTCTATTAAAAAAAAAAAAAATTACCAGTAATTCCTCAAAAGGATGTGATCCCCTGCGGGCCTGCATTTGATATATTTAAGGCAAATCAATATGAAAATATTCGCCAGGCCCGGTTTTATGTATTTTTAAGACTTATTTATTCATTTATTTAAGAGCGAGCGGGCGCGGGAGGGCGCGGACCTGGGCAGGGCCCCGCCCCGCGACTCCGGGGGCACCGGGGGCACCGGGGGCAGCACCGGGCGGGACCGGGCCGAGTCCACGCGGCCCACGGTCGGCCTCTCTGTGTCTCCTGAAGACGTGAATGAAATCTTTAAACAAAAAAAAAAAAGGAAAAGAAAACCGCAGCCTCCGAATCTTGCATAAACAAGCCGTTCCCCTCCACGCCCCGAGCTCCCCGCCGTGCGGATGCGGGACGCCGGCCCCGCGGTGCCCCCCGCCGGCCCCCCCGCCGTCCCCCCGCGCCCGGGGCCGGGCCTCTCGCCCCCGCGGGGAGGCCGCAGCCCTGCGTCGCCGCCGGCGGTTCGGGGCCCCCTGCCGCGCGCACCTCAACGGAGGCCCAGGACGCAGCGTGACAAGTGGAAGGTCGTGACCACGTTCCTACTGACGCTCGAAGGCACGTTTGTCCATTTATAGGCAGGAGACGGGCAAGTTCCGGCAAGATTCCTCCGGTCACCTCCGGCGCCTCCGCGGGGCACATGCGTCCTGCACCACCGAGCCCAGCGCCAGTCTCACGCCCCGTTTTTCAGTCCTTGGCCGCCGAGAGCGTCCAGCCCAGCGCCCCGGCCCCGTCCCCGTCCCCGTCCCCTTGCTGTGGCCGCCGCGGTCTGAAGCTTTGTGTCGCCGCAGCGCAGTCGGGGCTCCCTGGCGTCGAGGCGCCGGCTCCGCTCCGGGGTGGGGCGGCGGGTCCAGAGGCGCCTCCCGGGCAGGCCCCCGCCCCCCGGCCCGCAGCCGCCCGGACGCCCTGACGCACGCGGTCACACGCCGGGCGCTGGGGTCTGGGCGCGCCCTCCTGGCCCCGCGGAAGGAAACGCAGCTCAGAACCGGCTCCCGGCGGGGAAGCCCCCAGGGTCCCCCCGAACCCTGCGGCTCGCCCAGGCCAGCGGAGCGCCCGGCCCGGCCCCGGCTTCCCGGCTTCCCGGCAGGAGGAGGTGGGGTGCCCCAGCTGGACATTCACTTGGTCGTCGCGAAGGGGGCCCCTCGGCCGCCAGGGCTGACCCGAAGGCGCTTCACGGGCTGTGCCTTCCCCGCACGCAGGCGGCAGCGCGGTGCTGACCACAAACGAGGGCGGCAGCGAGGCCCCGGGCCCGGGCGATGCTGTAGGAGCCACGCGGCGGGCCCGGAGTCGCCCTCGACCGAGCGCACGGCCCGGTTGCCCGGCGTCGCGGCGCCTCAGATGGAAACACTAAGGACGGCAGCGCGGACGGTTGGCGCGAGAGGCCAGATCGTTCCTGGTGAAGCAACTCGTACCTGGGTTTCTCGCGGCGGCCCTGGACCCCTGGGTGGACCACGCCTTCCATCACCCGCTGCTCGTGTTCCAGGCTAAAGAAGACTAGAAAGGCCAGAGGATCAGTGCGGTAACTCCCTATCTTTCTTTTTTCCCATCTAATGTTTTGTTGCCCTACCAAACCTTTATTTCCCGAGACCTTCAATGACTTTGACTCTCTTCTAGGACTTCAAACTAACTGTAGCAACGACAACACAAAGTTTGATCTATTACTTTTTCACTGTTGAGTTAGAAAGTGGTTTCTCTAACTCCTTTATTTTCTCTATATCAGATCTAAAAGAAAAAGAAAAAGAAAAAAGCACCACCAAGCTGTCCCGGTACCTGGATTTCAGACTTCTCAGGTAACTCAGAAGCCTCAGATCGTCTCCACTTTCATAAAGGATGCCAGACTAGATTTTTATCTAAAGACCCCCACATCTTTAAAATTCTATGTTTAGATTCTCCATTATTTCTCCTCTACTCATGCATGTCAGATTATAATCTTTCTCTAAGGGGTAGAAGGAAGTAGAGACTATATGCAGTCCTTTTTTTTTTTTTCTATTAAATTCTTGCACTTTCTCTCAACAAAGATAATTTCTATCTTTGGGGAAAATTTCATCTTTCCTCACATTTATGAATTGACCGCTTTAAAACTCGATATCATATGTGTGTTTGCTTTATTAATGATTAGCAACAACTTTAAATAGAAATCTTATTCAAGTTCAAAGTTGTTAATCACTTACCAAAGAAAGGAATATTTTGTTAAGAAATTTGCAAAGAGCATATTAATCAGTTGGTGTCACCACATCTCACTGAGTTTCTTCTCGTTAATTATAGGTGAGACAAAAGAACACAATTCGTAAAAGTGATTAAGACATAAACATACTCTTAGAGGGAAAGTAAATATTTTCTGTCCGATCGCTTGTTTTTTGTTTGTTTTCCAGTTCTAGAGCAAATAATGTATGAGTCAAAGCAGCAGTTTTGTGGTTTAGAACATTGGGGCCCTTTAGAAAAACCCACTGGTTTTCCAAAAGGGGTTAAAAAATAAAGCTCTATGTTTAGAGAATTGAAAAAGGCCATCTTAATGTGCAAGTTTGGATCTTTGGACATTGAGAAAGGTTGGAGATCCTGAAAGCGATGAGGACCTGAAAGTGAGTGCCAGTAGAAGGTGGCACCTCAGCGGGGAAGACGGGGAAATTGGCGTAGTGACTCTATAGTTTCCATGGGAATGCGTGTGGCTGAGCTTTGCAGTGCGGGTGTCCAGATGATCACCTTTAAATGGATCATCTAGATCAGGGCAAAGAGGAACCGTTCACATTTCTTTATTATTTTTTTAGTTTTAAATATTTTATTTATTCATTTGAGAGAGAGAGTGAGCAAGACTTGGAGGGAGGAGCACAGGGAGAGGGAGAAGCAGACCCCCCGCTGAGTAGGGAGCACGATGTGGGGCTCAATGTAGGGCTCGATGCCAAGATCTCAGGAACATGACCTGAGCTGAAGGCAGACACTTAGCTTACTGAGCCACCCAGGTCCCCCAGGACCACACTTCCTAATACTACATATTTAAAAGTAGATTTTCCATCATTATCCTGGGGCTACATAAGGCTCTGGTTCTGATAGTTCACTATGGATAGAGACAGAGATCTTGAAAATGACAAATACTAGATTATTGCCAATATTGTTAAGAAGTTCAAGCCAGATTTAAAATAAATTAGAATAATTTAAAATTATTTTTACAATGTGACATTTATTGATATTGAATTACCCCGTAGTAATTCATAAATTTTACACACACACACACACACACACAGCATCAATCTTTGTGCCAAGTAGTGTAATCAGCATGAGGGATATATCATTCAAGAGGACAGAGAAGGCCTTGTAGTCATGAAACTCTATTCCATTGAGAGAGACAGGGAAAGTAAATTAAAATACAAACTAACCTCAGATAGTGACAAATGTTATGAGAAAAAAATAAAATCCTTTGACAAGTCATTCACCAGACAAGATGAACAGACCCACAGAAGAGATGTCATGTAATCTATGGGCAGAGTAATAAAAAGGGGTCAGCTCTTGGGATATCCATGACAATCAAGGAAGAGAGACAAGTGAGTAGGGTCTGAGTGGGATCATGTCCACATTTTAAGAATTCATTATACCTTAAAATGGCCCCAGGAATATTACCTCCCACAAGATTTCTCTTTTGTTATAACCTGTCTTAGGTTTCCTGCATGGGTATAATTGATTTTAGACTTTTCATATGGGATTATAGTAACCCCCACCCCATTTTTGGCTCAGTATAGACAGGCATATATATTCAGGATTCTCTAGTAACTTAAATCTGCTGAAGTTCATAAGGAGTCAGGAAGAATGTCCACATTCTAGAAAATATCAATAAAAAATGTTGCCATTTACAAGAGTTATTAGGCTATAATGAGACATATTTGGCTAAAGAAGAGACAGATCTTTTCAAGACACATTTATGTTTAGCCACGTACCAATTTTAATAGTACCATCAAACTTAAGTAAAATTCTTAATGACAACAATGAAACAGAAAACTTTCACCCATTAAACAACTTCCTTTCCACTATCTAAGCCACGGGAAAGAAGAAGAGTAAAAATCACCATGAAATGTAACTTACTTGAGTATAGCCAGTGGAACAAGAGGCATCAAATTTTTCATTAATTATCAAAGTGTGTTACTGAGTAATGCTGAATTCATTGCTCTGCTCTTATTTTGGGCATTTAATCACCTTTGTACAGAAAAAAAAAAAAGGACAAAAAAATTACCAATATACCTTGGACATCCCTTTTCATGCATTTTTTTTCATTTAACATCTATTTACATTATAATATCCTAAGCATTACCTTTCCATACAAATAATACCTAGGGAATACACTATGATTCCCATTTGTGAATACTATTCTCTGATTTACTTATTTCTGTTTCCTCCCATGATGGGTCCTTGGACTTACTAGATTATCAGGGTGGAGAGTTCTCTCTCACATTAGTTAAACTGACGTATCTCTAAAAGAATTTGTGAATTTGCCAGAGACCTAATCTGAAGTATGCAACCCAGTGAAATACATTTTATTTTTAATTGTGGTAAAATAGACACGACACAAAATTTACCACCTTAATCATTTTTAACCATACAATTCAGTAGTGTTAAGTGCATCCCAATTGTTGCACAGCCAGTCTCCAGAATATTTTCAACTCGCAAAATTAAAACTCTATGTTCATTAAGTGACTCCTTCCCCCAGCCCCTGCAACCGCGATTCCTCCTGTCTGCACGAATATGACTGCTCTAGGTAGGTCATGTGAGTGCAATCATAGAGTGCATGTCTTCTTGTGACTGCTGTATTTGAGTTAGCATAACGTTCTTAAGGTTCATGCATGCCTTAGCCATGTGTCAGATTTTGATTTTTGAAGCTGTATAATACTCTGTTGCATTATATACTACATTTTACTTATCCATCCATTCATTGTTGGACAGTTGAGTGGCCGCCACCTTTTGCCTATTGTGAGTAATGCTGCTATGAAAAGGGGCACACTCATATGGCTTCAAGACCCTGCTTTCAACTCTTTTGGGTATATACCTGAAAGTGAAATTGCTGGTTATGATCTAATTTAATTTTTTTTTGAGAGAGAGAAAATGGGGGACAAGCCAGAGATAAGTGAAAGAGAGATCTTTAAGCAGTCTCCAGGCCCAACATAGAGCCCATTGCGGGGCTCAATCTTATGACTTGGGGATCATTGGGACATCTGGGTGGCTCAGTGGTTAAGTGGCTGCCTTTCGCTCAGTGGTGATCCTGGAATCCCAGGATCACGTCCCATATCAGGCTCCCTGCATAGAGCCTGCTTCTCCCTCTGCCTGTGTCTCTGCCTCTCTCTTTCTCTGTCTCTCATGAATAAGTAAATAAAGTCTTAAAAAGTATAAAATGACTTGGAGATCATGACCTGAGCTGAAATCAAGAGTCAGATATTTAACCAACTGAGCCATTCAGGCACCTGATAATTCTATTCAGGCACCCTGATAAATACAAATCTTGGTTTTGATTTGTATTTCACTAATGTTTAGTGATGTGGAGTATCTTTTCATGTGCTTATCAGTCATTTGCATATCTTGTTTGGAGAAATGTTTATTCAAGGCCTTTGCCCTTTTTAAAATGGGGTTGCTTTGTGTTGCTGATTTTCAGAAGTTATTTATATACTGTGGATATAAATAACTTATCAGCTTATAAGATTTATATCCTTCACAGATCAATGATTTGCAGATATTTTCTTTCATTCTGTGGGTTGCTTATTCGCTCTGTTAATTATATCCTTTGATGCATGGAAGTTTTACCTTTTTACATTTGCTAATTTTACAAAGTAGTCTAATTTATCAATCTTTTTTTGCCAGTGCTTTTGCTGTCGTAGCCAAGAAATCATTGCCAAATCCAGTTATAAAGCTTTTCCCTATTCTTTTTTTGTGTAAGTTTTATAGTTTTAGCTCTTATATTTAGTTTTTTTAAACTTCTAATTCCAATGTAGTTAACATACAGTATTATATTAGTTTCAGGTGTACAATGTAGTGATTCAACGGTTCCATAAAACACCTGGTGTTCATCACAAGTACTCTTCCTTAATCCCCAACACCTATTTAATCCATCCCCCCCAATCCACCACCCTTCTGGTAACCATCAGTTTGTTCTCTATAGCTAAGAGTCTATTTCTTGGCTTCTCTCTTTCCCTCTTTCTTTCCTTTGCTCATATGTTTTGTTTCCTAAATTCCATAAATAAGTGAGATCATATGGTATTTGTCTTTCTCTGATTGACTTATTTCGCTTAACATAATACTTTCTAGCTCCATCCATGTTGTTGCAAATGACAAAATTTCATTTTTTATGGCTAAGTAATATTCCATTATACATACATATAGCCACCTCTTCTTTATCCATCCATCTATTGATGGAGATTTGCGGTACTCTCATAATTTTGCTATTTTGAATAATGCTGCTATAAACATAGGGGTGCATGTATCCCTTTGAATTACTGTTTTTGTAGTTTTGGGGTAAATACCCAGAAGTGAAATTTCTGAGTCATAGGGTATTTTTAACTTCTTGAGGAACCTCCATACTGTTTTACAGAGTAATTGCACAGTTTGCATTCCTACCAACAGTGTGCGAGTGTTCCCTCTTCTCCACATCCTTGCAAATACCTGCTGTTTCTTGTGTTTTTGATTTTAGCCATTCTGATAGGTGTGAGGTGATAGCTCATTGTCGTTCCAGCAAAACTGGCAAACCTCTAGCCAGACTCAACAAAAGAGGGGAGAGAGACAAAGAAATGACTCAGATTAAATCACAAATAAAAGAGAAGAAATAGCAACCAACACCACAGAAATACAAACAATTGTAAGGGAATACTATGAATGACTATATGTCAACAAACTAGACAACCTGGAAGAAATAGATAAATTCCTAGGAACATATAACCTGCCAAAACTGAAGCAGGAAGAAATAGAGAATTTGAATAGACTGATTACCAGCAAGAGGATTGCATTAATAATAAAAAAAACTCCTAACAAACAGAAATCCAGGATCAGATGACTTCACAGGCAAATTCTATCAAATGTTAATCAATTATTACCTTTTTTTCTGAAGCTATTCTAAAAATTAGAAGAAGAAGAAGAAGGAAAACTTCCAAATTCATTTCAGAGACCAATACCACCCTGAATAAACCAGATAAATGCACCATATAAAAAGAACTGCAGGCCAATATCTCTGATGAACATAGATAAAAAAATCCTCAACAAATTACTAGCAAACCAAATCCAACAGTACATTTAGAGAAATCATTCACCATGATCAAGTGGAATTTATTTACAGATTGACAGGGTGGTTCAATATTCACCAACCAATCAATATGATATATCACATCACTAAGAGGATAAAAACCATACGATCATTTCAATAAATGCAAAAAAAAAAAAAAGCACTTGACAAGGCTAAACAAAAACTTAAAGCAGCAAAGATCTGAATAACATGGTGAGAAAAAATAAATTACCATTTTAGGTAGGGTGGTGGACAGGAAAGACCTTGCTGAGGCAGCAATATTTGACATAAGATCTGAAAGAGGTGATGTGTCCAGCCTTGCGCTTAGCTGTGTGCTGGAGATGAGTGTTCCAGGTAACGAAAATGGCAAAGGGCAAACACTCTGGGGTGAGGCAGGTCTTGATTAACCGAGGAAGAGAATGAAGGCCAGTGTGGCTGGAAGTAAAGGAGGACGGTGGGGAATAAGAGATGTGTTTGGAGACGTAATAGGCCCCCATTCATAGAATCTCTTGGAATATTTATGCTTGAGTAATGTACGACACCGTTGTTGATTCTGAGCAGAAAAGTAGGATAATGGTGTATTTGAAGTGTGTTCCTCAGTCTGCATTGTTGTGAATGGGCTCAGGAGGTCTGGCCAACCATTTGACCACAGCTCCACGGGCCACATTACACATGGCTCACATGGCTCACTGTGCAGTTACAACATCACAGACATTTTCAGACACAGAATCAAGTTTCACTAATTTATTATATGAGATGAACAGAGACAATATGAAAAAGAATGTATCTGCGACCATTTTCACAGATTTGACAAAAGAAGTCAGCCCAATATGAAATTCAGTTCAATGGAAACATATGACTACCTCACAAGTCATATTTTTACCTGAAGCTTAGCATAATCTACAAGTTAAAATGAGATTGAAAATGATTGAATTCTAATTCACTTTCAGGGGAGATTTTCTATCATTAAGCACTTTGCTGGCAATAAGATTTTGAATAAAAAGAGAAAAATTCAGTTCGTTTTTAAAGAAAAACATCAGAGGATATAAAAATTCATAAACATGAGCAAAAAGACTTCTCTATCCTACCATCTGGGAAATTATAAAGATCATTTTACACAAATTCTATTGCAGGTGGTTGAGCTGAAAACTCTTGACATTCTGATAGTTATAAGAGCAATAAATGGTATATTCACAGGGCTTAAAAAATATGCAGAAATATAAGCATGCCGTTTATTTATAGTCATACTGCAATTTGCTTTAGTGTACAATTATATGAAAACAGATGTTAGAGATAAGTATGTACTGAAAGAACAAACTACATCACATGATAATAATATATCCTTTCTTCATTAAAAATAGGAGTCCTGAAATAATAACATATATACAATTGCTATGAATTAATACAGTCCTTTTAATATTTAGCTGTTAATGTTCATTGGTTTATAGTTGTTTTCACATTTCTTATTGATTTCCTTTCTGCTTATGCTAAGCCATCTGTTATAAACTTAGATTTATTTAGAAAACACCTTCTGCTTGGTTAGAGACAATCAGAATTCAGGCTGTAATGGCATTCCATACCTCTTTTTGATCCCTGTAGAGAAGGAAGTCTCAAGTTGACCTTCATGTTCCTATTTAAGGAAGGCTATTATTGAACTGCTGTACTTGATAAGGTGATCTAATTCCACAGGAATAGTAAAACTGAGGAAGAGGGTAATCATATTTGAGAAAGGGTAGGCTTATTCATCCAACAGAAAATAGAGAGGAGCAAAGCAATATTAGGGATGATGTTCTCATTTAGCACAAGGTGAAAAGAGCCTGAGAAATTGACACTGGTTCAAATTTCTACAGAACAAAATTTTTATATTAATTTTCTTGTAAACAAAGACCAAACCCCACAATTTCTACCCTATATTCTTTTGTGGTAACTGGTCACATATTGAGCAAGTGACTAATTTGCATCACATTTGAGATTTCTATTAGAATACAGTGGCATATATTGTTATTTATAATATTTAAACTATATAAAGTGTACTTCAGTTGGGTTAGTATGAGTTACAATGACAAATTTTGATTAAGAAACAAAAGGAAGATAAGTGTGCCTGGCTGTCTCAGTCAGTGGAGCATGAGACTCTTGATTGAGTTCAAGCCCCACATTGGGTGTGAAGGTTCCTTAAAAAATAAAATCTTAAAAAAAAAAGAAACAAAGGCCTTCCATAATCTTTATTTAATTATATGTATTTTATTTCCAAACAAGGTGTTAAGACCATAGAAAAACTTGCAATTGACATGATAGGCTCAACAGAGAACATGATAAAGCCTCCAGAAGTTTAAAAAATATTAAATTAGAATGTTAAAACTAGTTAGTGCAATGCAGAGTGTTCCAATATTCTCAAGAAACTGTCTCCTTCATAGATATGGCCAGTAATCATCCAGAAGATGTAAGCTTTCATCCTTAACTAACCCATCTCTTAAATTATCTGTATTCATTGAGTAAATGCCAGCTAAGGTAACAGTTTTGTGTCAGGTTGAGTGGAAGGAATGAATATTTCCATCCTTCCAAGAAATATTTTCTAGGAAAAACTATAAAACTACAAGTGTTTTTACATCCTCTTGGAGAGAAGTACTAGATAATATGATAGTAAAAAAGGAAAGTGGGTTTAGAACTGATTTTTTTTCTTTTGGTGGGGATTAGCAATTAATTGATTGATGGCAACTTGCCCAGAGAATTGTCACTGAATTGGTGGACCTAAACTTAGATCGTAGCATTGTAACAAATGGATGAGGATTGAGGTAACCCAGATATTGAAGGAAATGAGATGAAAATGGGACTATTCCAGCAGGGAATAAAGCTTTAGCTGGCAGAAATCTTCAAGCTTTAAAGGGACCTAGAGTTCTCACTGCAATTCTAAGGCAAATATTTTGGAAAACAACTTTTGTATAAATTCTCATTCAAATACTTGAGAGTTTAGAAAGGAAATGTGTGGGGGCACCTGGATGGCTCAGTGGCGTGATCCCAGTCCCGGGATGGAGTCCTGCATTGGGCTCCCTGTAGGAACCTGCTTCTCCTTCTGCCTCTCTCTGGGTCTCTCATGAATAAATACATAAAATCTTTTTAAAAAATAAAATAAAAAGGAAATGTTTATGTTGTTTTACTAATATATATTCATATAATAGAGATATACTGGTAACTTCAGAAGAATTTTTTTTTATTTTAGTGGAATTTATATTTAGTTATTACAACTAAATTTAGTTAATATAGTGGCTTCAACTGATTATTTCAGGGTCTGAATACTTTTTGACTTCTTTCAGCCTGCAGTATCCTGGAATCATTTTAATGGTCAGATCCATAATGTGTTAACGAGTAGGCCCTCAGGCATCAACTTATCCCACATTCAGTGGCACCCAGTAACAAGAAAATATTCAAAAGTTGGAAATAAAGATGGACAGTGATTGCATGTCCTTTTCATATTATAGAATACTGCCTAACAAAATCACCTAAGGGTTAATTGACTAGAATAATCTAATTTTGTTTGGCTTATATTTGCTATTGATTGGAAACCAAACTCTACTTCAGTGGTTGATTTGTAGAGAATCAATAATGTGAAAATGATTCCTCATCTGGTGATGATTTCTAAATACTCAAAATAATACAAGTGTATTATCTCATAGTTTACATGGGTCAGGAGTCTAGTCCTGGCTGGGTTCTGTGCTTAGGGTCTCATATGTTTGAAATTGAGGTGTCATCTGGGCAAAAATTCCTTTCAAACTATAATTTAGACAGGAGTGATATCTCACATTTGTGCTCACATTCTAGGTAACTATGTGAGGTGATGGATGTATTAATTAACTCAATGAGGGGAATTACAAATATAAGATAAAGATAAATAATCACATTATGCCACTTTAAACATCTTGCAATTTTGTCAATTATATCTCAATAAAGTTAAAAAAAGACAATGTAGTTTAAAGACAGAAAAATAGATCAATGGAACAGAACAGAGTCCAAAAATATATTCACATATAAACACCTGACTTTCACAAAGATAAAAAAGAAGTAGATAAAGTGTAATCTTTTACCAAATGGTACTAGAACAGTTGGTATTCATATGCAAAACAAATTTCAATCTGTAGGTAGTGCCACACACAATTATTTAAAATGGATTACTAAGGGCAGCCCTGGTGGCGCAGCGGTTTAGCGCCGCCTGCAGCCCAGGGCGTGATCGAGTCCCACGTCAGGCTCTCTGCATGGAGCCTGCTTCTCCCTCTGCCTGTGTCTCTGCCTCTTTCTTTCTCTCTGCATCTCTATGAATAAATAAATAAAATCTTTAAAAAAAATGGATTACTAAAATAATAAAATAAAATAAAATAAAATAAAATAAATAAAATAA
The DNA here is from genome assembly GCF_053574225.1 of Canis aureus. Taxonomy (NCBI): domain Eukaryota; kingdom Metazoa; phylum Chordata; class Mammalia; order Carnivora; family Canidae; genus Canis; species Canis aureus. The sequence continues at coordinate 28,887,260 of NC_135645.1, forward strand.
AATGAATTACAGACCTAATTATAAAATGTAAAACTGAAAACCTCCTGAAGAATATATAAGAATCTATGTGACCTCAGTTAGGCAAAGATTTCTTCAAAAAGGCACCAATAAAGGACCTATAGTAGAATACACTGGAGTTCTCTATCTGTGCAGCTCTTGCTTCTCTTACATTCTATGTTGCAAATTCTTGCTTTCTTTGTCTCCCTGGACCACCACTTCCTAGACACACACAGGGAATCCATTGTGCTCCACCTTAATTTCCCCTCCCTGTATCGCAACCTGAATACTCACTCACACTCTCAAGGCAGGAAGCTGGGAGAATCATGGGACGTACCTTATTTGTTTCCCATCCTTCAGGGATCATCACCTTTCATTGCCTGATGCTCATTGTCTTGCAAACCATTGTTCCATATATTTCCATTTATTGATTGTTTCAAGTGCAAAGATAAATTCGCTGTTACTCAGTCTACTTTAGATTCTTGACTTTCTGCCTCCCTTTCTCTTGTTCTTTCCATCTTCCTTTCAGTTACCAATGTCCTGCAGTGGGCTTTGCTGTGATGATATTGAATTCTGGTATCACTGATCTCTAGGTGCCTCAGATTCATGATCTACAAAATAGTAGCAATAATTAAATTTAATAGGATTGAGTGTGGCAAAGGTTAAGTGAGCTAATATGTTTATAGCTCTTATTGTTCTCATATTGGCTCTTCTTCTCTTGGATTTTTATCCTCTTTATCTAAGATTCCCTTCACTTAAGATTAGCAATGTCACTTCAATTAACTATTTCAGTTGGAGAGATATGGTGGCTGCTATTTCAGGTCAGCCAAAGTTACCAAATTGGTAAATACCTTTTTCATTTTCCAATGACGTTTATTGCAATGCATGGACATAGGGACACATGGGAACTCAGAAAGGTCAACGTGATGATTTGTGATGAGCTAAATGAGAGAAACTCCTATTTTGCACTTATATATAGGAAGTCAAGGTACTGAAAAATAGGTATGTTAAAATAGTTTAATAGAGAATCTGTGGGATGTTGTGTTCTCTGGGTAATGACAAGGGAGAAATAAATGAGAGGGTGCATCATAAAACGGGGAGAAAGAAAAATCACATTTGACATGAATTGGAGAGATATAAATCAAATGATACAATTTTGAGTTAAGTGAGAGACTTAAGTGGATATATGAAGTAAACAAAATTTATGAGTCTGTGGCTCAGAGTATAGGTCTCAGCTGGAAAACATGAGATTATTCAGTATAGGGATGATATTTAAATTCATGATGTGATAACAGAGGAGATTGATTATCAACGACTCATAAAAACAACAATAAATAAGGATTCTATTGATAAAGATGAATATATTCCATGTGAAATAACTCAAACCTTTCAGACATAGATTCAGAAAAAGAAAAATCATCACTCCCATTTTACTGTGCATTGTTTTTTGAGGTTAATGGACAAGGTATAAACAATATGTGTGGAAGCATTCTCAAAAGAAGTCATTGGCTTTTGGGGGCTCCTCAGTTTCACATATAAAAGATGTTTACATTCCTACCTCCTATTCTCTAGTCAGCTGTTTTCCAAAAGAATCCATAAACTCTCAAGTGTACATATGAATAGTAACCTAGGCATTCCAGCAGATCCTAATAAAAAGGCATTTCTTTCCAAGTAAAGAAAACCATCCTTATCTAAACATCACAGCATTTTTATAAGTAGAGTCCTAGGTTAGTCATTCACACCCTGGATCTCAGTGAAAGGTAGTACTGCGGTCATCAACTTCTTGAGGCTGATTTCCCTTCTTATATTTCTCGCCAATAATTTTTATAGTATTGGTGGATTTCAAATCAGTCTCCCTAAATATTCTCTCATGGTGGGGGAGGGGAGCTTCGAGGGTACCATGTAAATAGGTGTGGTTCTATTTAGTTCTGTTAATGAATATAGAAATTCTTCATTCCATCATACTGCTGTGACAGAGATTAAAAAGTGACACTCTCATGTGCTGTCCATTCCCCAAAGAAATGACCTTTTCTCATGTTTCCAGTGATGAGGGTAGCAATCAGAAGCCATTATTCAGTCAATTGCAGATTCTCTCTGGTTTATGGACATATGCATATCCTGTATGTCGTAATATAAGCTTTTACAGATATAGGTTCCCATATATCATATGACATTGTCCATTTTTCCTGACATAAGAATAACACGGTGTTGATCCTTTATGTGTCCAATCCTAGTTGAGTCATAGGAGGAGGAATTTCTTTTTTTATCTTTGGCACCTGAGACATTAGAGAGCAACAACCATGTCCTACTCCTCTGTGGCATCTGCCATAGTTTATATTATCCATAGTACCCCCTAAAATACACCTCCTTAGCCTAGGTCATTAACCTTACTAGCTATAGTAGCTACTACTAAAATATACCAGAATCCATACTATCCTTCCTGAGTGAAGTTCTATCAGAACTATCTCATTAGTTTAATGATACGACTATCCAACTCACAAATTATTCATCATCCCAACTGACCACTGCCATTCTCTGAACTAGTGTGCAATTAAATCCCTAGAACCATAAGTCAAATGAAGTTCCTGTATTATATCTTGCCTAACATGTCCAGTTGTCATCAAATCACCACATATGTTGCTACCATGGGTATTTTTGGCATAAGAGAAAAGAACTGTGTAGCCCATGAAACTCTCCACTGGGCAGTGTCTAACTCTAGAACTATCTCAATATGTTTGCCATTCATAGCTTATCTGTATCTCAAAAGGAGAGTTATTTGTGATATTTGACTGCCATATAAACCTGAATCCCCTCCTCTTGAGGCTATCCTGCTTCCATGCCAGTTTCTTAAACGTGTTTTTTTTTTTTAAGATTTTATTCATTTATTCATGAGAGAGAGAGAGAGAGAGGCAGAGACACAGGCAGAGGGAGAAGCAGGCTCCATGCAGGGAGCCTGACATGGGGCTCAATCCCGGGTCTCCAGGATCAGGCCTTGGACTGAAGGCAGCGCTAAACCGCTGAGCCACCGGGGCTGCCCATCTTAAATGTGTTTAATTTACCTTTACATCTTAGTATATTCAATGGAGCAGGTCAAGTGCTGACCTCCCAGAAAGGTGGTGTCACCTGGCTTCCTATCATACGTAGGGAGCGGCCTTTATCTGTCATCTCACTTCAAATCTATACTACATGCAGAAGCTCAGTATTATAATTCAAGTGTAATACTCATCTCAGAATATATTTTAAAAAGACCAAAAGAGTATATATTGTTCACAAATCATGCACCCAATGTTAGTTCTTACTAATTGAAACCCAGGTGTGCACTATGACATCTTTTTTTCCCCAGACTGTCAAGTTTTTAAGCAGAACCCATAAATCAGCACAAGTCAATTTTCATTCTTTGTACAAAATAAGTCATATGGCTTTTCCAATATTTGCCACTAAATGATACTGGATCTTAGAGATAGCTAAGAGTATTGTGCTCTTGTTCAGAGATGCTCTTATAGGAATAAAATTACTGCATCTTTCCCTGGAATTACACTCCACATATAGGTGATCTTTCTATTTGCTATAAACTCCTTTTGTCTTTCATTATCTGTTTCAACCTATATCCTTCCTTCCTTGATGGGGTGCTCTGTTTGGTCATAATTCTTACTTTTAGACAGACAGAAACATCAATAACAACTGCCTCACCAGGTCCTTTCTTTATCCTGTTTCCAGGAAGAAGTCTTAGGACTTGATAGGTAAAAAAAAATTTAAGACTGCCCTTTCCACTTGGTAGTGAGAATACAATCATAATTATATCTAAATTAACCATAGAGGGCAAAATTTTTTTAAAAGATTATTTATTTATTTATTTATTTATTTATTCATTTATTCATTCATTCATTCATTCATTTATGAAAGACACACACAGAGAGGCAGAGACACAGGCAGAGGGAGAAGCAGGCTCCATGCAAGGAGCCCAATGTGGGACTCGATTCCGGGACTTCAGGATCACACCCTGGGCCAAAGGGAGGTGCTAAACCGCTGAGCCACCCAGGATCCCCCAGAGGACAAAATTTTACCCACACTCTTATCATTTTAGAAATGTCCATTGACAAATATAGCTAATAGATATAGTATCTTATGAATCAATATTGTTTTCTATGTTGGCTTATATAAATACAGCTATTGCCTTAGGGTAATCAACTCAACTAGGTGAAAAGAAAAATTTTGTAAGGTTAGAGAGATTAAAAAAATATAATTGCACTATCACTCAACGCTTCATTCCTATCTTCAGATCCTAATAACTGTTCTAGTGGAGTCCTTTTTTTTAATGCCTTCTAAATTCAGTGTCAGGAGATACTCATTTAATTGATTCAGCCAGTCTCTCAAACCTTTCCCATCATGTCTTTAAGTAACACAGTGTTTAAAATTATGTATTCAATGAAACCACTACTCAGAGGGCATTAAGGAATATAACATATCTTGCTTAAAACATTCTCTTGCTTATAGCTATACAGCTGTAAAGTGTGTATGTTGATCGAAAGAAATATAGTCTGGCAGGCCAACCTGATAGCCTGTTTGCTATCCCCAACTTCAAATTGTATTTTCCATGGTGGCTTCTGAAACTGAATAAACAAATCATAGGAAATACAAAAACAGAAACAGCTCTAAATTCTAAACAACACCCACTTTTAGAGACCCCTGGGGCTACCTATAGGAGTCCATACATTGTAGCAAAGTGATGGCCTCTGAGAAATAAGAATATTGTCTAGAGCCATCTTAAGGGGATTTCTTTCCTGTTGGTCCCAGCAGAGAGCAGAGTCTCTTACTACATTAGTGGTCTCACTGGATTGAGGTTTAACTTTGCACAGCCTCATCATACCCATGCATACTCCTTTTGTGAACTCAGGTAACTAGTTTTGGGGATCTGACTAAAGTATCTCCATAGATTTCCAACCTTTTCTTAGCTGGCAGGAGGACTTCTACAGGAGTCACCTTGAATCTTTCTGTAAATTCTCAAAGAGATGTTCATAACTGAGTAACTCAAACAGTGGCGGAGCTTTTCATCTAGTTAGCTAGAACTTGCCTGTCTCATTATACTCTGAGACCATTGGCTACAGCACAAGGGGCTGCAAAGTTCCCAGTGGTATTCTCAGCATGGGAGCCTAATTCCACCTGTGCCTAGTAAATGACCTGCTTCTGGCTTCACCCAGTGTGAACTGTATCTTTTCCTTCCCCACCAGGGCTTTATACTGTCTATCAAGTATATTGCAAACCAATTTCCAAAACAGTGATTCAGTCCTCAATTCTAGAACACTAATTGTGCACGGAACAGCATGATAGGCTTTGCTGAAAGGGAAATATGGGGTTTAGGACATACTGGGATGGGGATAAGGAGATCCCTCAAGGGCTCTATCATAGGACTCCGCAGGTAGTAAAGAAACCAGGTCTGCTATGAATGAACTCATAATGAAATTTTCCTCATCATGGTTTTGGATCTATCAGCTCCATTTTGTCAGTGAACATTGCTATGCGGCTCTCTGTCTATGGAATTTCTCCAACATTACCTGAGACATAATAGCTATTTCTGGTTTCAAAATTATCTGATTTATTTCAGTGGCAGGAATGGTTTCTTTCAACATTCAGTAACAAATTGGAAATTCTCTCCCAAATAAGCTATAAAATTGGCTGTGTATGGCAATTTTAGAGCTCAAAATGCAAGACATTTTGGATGAATAGTGGTATTTAATTTCTGCCAAAGGGATCAGTCTGCATGAGTTCTGGTTGCAAGCACATTTATAGCCTTATGAGCCATTTAGAATGTACCAGTGAGAATTCCTAAATAACTGCCTTTTGCTAATCTTTTAACATGTCTACTCAGAACCCAATTCCCATTTAGATTTCATTTTGGTGACCTCGAGTAGAGAAGCCATCAAAGTCCCTAAGTGGGAAATAGGGTTCATTAGAACTCAAGTAGTCCTGCCAGACACTTGTAATATTTTTAAATAGTATGGTTAGAAAACTACACGTTACTAATGTTTTCAGGGATACCCATGATTGCATTGGCACACATACTAAAAATTTCACAAATTGGGCTAAACCTTGATATTTTAGCTAGATTCTTCGGCCAGACTTTTTTTTTTTTTTTCCAAATGGACAATTCTAGCCTTTAATTTGTCCCGCCCTTATTTTCAGAAGGAGCCAATAATCATGGCATCACCACTGCAGTGTACTGACTTATATAACTAATGATTTTCAACTCCCAGCCCCAGCACACCAGATTAAGATTGTACGGGTGAATTCAAATATCTTGAGTCAACACCATGATGGTATAATCATGTCATACTGATAGCCATGATACCTTTTGCTGGCTCTAGGCTCTATTGCAGCCTTCCTCAACCCTTCCAACAAAATCTCATTCAGATATTTCTGGATGGATAAATGGTGTCAAGATATAATTAACATGGGATCCCTGGGTGGCTCAGTGGTTTAGTGCCTGCCTTGGGCTTAGGGCATGATCAAGTCCCCCATCAGGCTCACGGCATGGAGCCTACTTCTCCCTCTGCCTGTGTCTCTGCCTCTCACTCTGTGTCTCTCATGAATAAGTAAATAAAATCTTTTTTAAAAAGATAAAATTAACAGATTAGCATCCGTTTCAACTTTTTAAAGAAATTCAAAAAGTGAAAAGTCATTGTCATCTTGTTTGGTCAAGAATTAAAGCCACGAAATATATTAACTGATGCGGTCTGGTATAAGGACACAATAAGAACTTTAGAATTTAAGATAGGGGGTTTCTGTTTTTTAGGAATTATAATATATAATACTGAGAAACTTAATTGAACTATCTTTACCTGCAAACTATAGTCCTCACGTTTTTTCAACTACAAATGTGAATGATGATACATCTTATTTTGCAAGAGTGCTTTAAGATTTAGAACATTTCGGGAGAGCGTATGTCCCAGGAGAGTAGTCCCTCCCAAAAAGATTGGGTGTTAATATCAATAAACTAAGGCAATACTTATACGGGATAAAATAGGATAGATTATTAAGAAGGAATTATTTGGCAGATTGGGTTAAATAACCAGTAGTTCTGTTGATACACAACTCATAAAAGGACAAGATCAATGGGCTATTTCAATCCAATGGTGATTATGTTGGTATGGAAAATGAGAGTTAAATACTAAACTCTTGTCATTCATGTTTTAAGCCCAATAGAAGTATTTTTCCCCATGATTTTCTTGGGTACCTGAACTGATTATGAATTCACAGCATTTTAGTATTTTATTATGACCTTTTATAAATGAACTTTTTGAAACTCAGCACAAATATTTAAATACATATATGTATATATTTCTACAGACTGGTAGTTTCTACTTTTCTTCCTAAAATGAAGTTTCATTGTACCTGTACAATAGTATATTAGGTAATTGATTTGAGAAAGAATCACAAGAATTCCGCAAGGGGGAATCTTTTTAAGAACAATAATTAAGCAGATTTTTAACCTGTTTTTCATTTACATACAAAATGTAAGCTTCACAGTTGGTTCCAAGAGGGGCCATTCACTCTGAAGAGCTTGTTTCTTGATCTCCTTCATCCGACACAAACACATTTTCTCCGCCCTATCAGGCAGGTCTAAGAGGCGATGTGGGTACCACTAGCTGGTTCTGTATGAAATATGTCAGAACCTAGACATCTACTTAGCAAGAGTAATTAAAACTAATCTTATGCTCATATCCCATAACCATTGATGCTTTGCTGACACTCCAGTAAACTTTCCACCTGCTAGTAGCAAATGTTGATCTCTAGGTTTCTGTAGATAACAAGACTCTGCACATCCGAATCAGCGATTATAGCCTTTTACCTCCCTTTCATTCCGGGGGCTTCACGGGCGACTGCTTCTTTTTATTCCTCTGATGCACCTGTAGCATCTCCTGCCCATCCAGGTTGATTCTCTAGGCCACGGAATGTGACTCAGCACATGTTAATCAACACATGCCTGTAGCAAACTGATATTTCTGTGATTACTCTGATCGTAGAATTAAGATTTGTTTTCAATAATATGTTTTTATTTCACAATTATTAGCAGGGAAATTTATACTCAAACTTACAATTTTTAACTCTTATTGAATTTGTTTTGTTATGTTTTAAAACTACAGCAATGCATTCTACACAACCCTGCTGAAATAGCTAATGTCACTAAAAGTTACCTTAAACGAACATATAACTGGACTGCCTCTAAACATACTAATATTTTTTAAAGGGAAATTTTGTGTTTGTATCGCTTTATGCTCTCTCTCATCTGTGATACAGAATTAAAATGGGTAGGTGAAAATATGAAAGGATGCATGTATTTTAAAAGTGTAATTCTCTAGGTGGCCCGGGTGGCTCAGCAGTTTAGTGCAGCCTTCAGCCCAGGGCGTGATCCTGGGGACCCGGGATCAAGTCCCAGAGCCTGCTTCTCCCTCTGCCTCTGTCTCTGCCTCTCTCTCTCTCTCTCTTTCTCTCTGTGTCTCTCATGAATAAATATCTTTAAAAAAAATAAAAAGCATAATTATTTTTCTTCACAAGCCTAATAGTTTTGCAGGCTAATAAAGGCCAAGGAAGGGATAAAGGAAGAAAACAGAGTTGGGAGACATCCAATTTATCATTTAAAAAATCAAAAGAGAAAACCACCGGGGAACAAAAACAGAAAACATGCATTTATGTCACTAGAACTGATTTCTTCCAAATACCTTTCTCTCTCTTTCACCAAGGAAATAACCCATCATTTGATTTAGAATGTGGAAAGACTGGTGGACAATGTTATACAAATAAGCAGCCCGACTTCTGCACAGAGAAAAGTGGTTGAAAGTCAAGGTGTGGAAACTTCTCTGGTTGGAGGAGTCGGGAGAGGCATTTTGGAGTCTGAGAGCCAGATGCAAGCGCCAGGTCAGCCTCTGCCTCCCCGGCGCTTACCAGCAGGCACCAGAGAGGAGGCCCTGTCACCTGGTCACAGGGCATCCCCAGTTCCCTGGAGAAGGGGACCAGGGCCCCCTTGTATTATCAGACCAAAGTGGGGAGGTACTCCTTAGTGTCCTGTTTTTAGAGAAAATGTCATAAGGGACTGAAGATTTGGGGGCAGGGGCAGGGAGAGAGATCAGATGATCTAAAGAAGCAGTTAGGATCCTGGTCCATGATGATAACTCCTCTTACAGATACTTTTGATCCATGATATTTAGTCTCTGCCTTTACGCACCTTACATTTCAAGGGGAAGGTAAATCCACATGAAACAAGTTTTCTTTGTCTAAAGTGGGCAATGGATGAAAATGGTGTACATTATATAGGAAAAATAAATTTAATCTGCTTTTAGGTTACATGTGTCTTAGTCTTCAGATTTCACCTACTGGAAGCATACCAGCAATGCTTTAGAAAAAGAAAATCTTATTTTTTGATGTTTTTTTTTTTTAGAAAATTACGCGTCAGAAAGTGCAAAATGGGTAATGACATCTGTTTTGCTTTTATTCTTGAGCAATTAAGCCAAACACATTCTCCGTTATTCAACCGGGTGAACAGGGAGGGAGGGGATCTCAGCAAGATCCTCTTTCCTGTCCTTCATCAGTTCCTGTAAATAGGAGTCTGCTGGGGTTGCAGCTCTGAGTCTGCAAAGAAGGCTCTCCCACTGTGCTTTTGTGTGGCTTCGCTTCCAAAGGGTGAAAAAAGAAAGATCACCCTCCATGCTCCATACTGCTCTCAGTACTGGTACTGGGCAGGCTTTCAGATTCCTGAACAAAAAAAGGATGTTTTATTAAGAACAGAAAATAAAAACTGGCTTTCAATTTTGTCTAAAGTGAAAAGTGAGATTATTGATTTACAAAGGAGAAAAAAAGAATGATTCAGTGTGTGAATGGCCAAGCTATGACTCAGAAATTAGATCAAACACTACTTTCAAATACTAACTATATTCAAATGAAATTTTCACTGTGATAAACTAATACAAAAATCTACTGAACAGAAACTCCATGTGTACAAAATCACTATTGTTGTAACAAATGGGTAAGAACAATTGCTCCTAGTTAAGCTTTTGTTCTGCATTAGCATTTCCCAAAATAACATTTTTAAGGGCACTTATTTCAAAGCATTGCAGAAGTCTTCACAGAGGGACACCTGGGGGGCTCAGCAGTGGAGCATCTGCCTTTGGCTCAGGTCGTGACCCCAGGGTCCTGGGATCGAGTATTGTATCAGGCTCCCCAGAGAGAGCCTGCTTCTCCCTCTGCTTGTGTCTCTGCCTCTCTCTGTGTCTCTCATGAATAAATAAATAACATCTTTTAAAAAAAAGAATGTAATTGAAGAAGACTGGATTGTTCATTATAAAATGTGTAAATAGTAAAGCAGGTCACCAAATAAAGAAACATAGAATTTTGATTCGCAAGATAGAAAAGTCCTTTCAGTAACATATATAAAATTCAACCTCTATGCGCGGAATAGAACAAAATATGTGCACAGACAATATTTTTTCCTCCTCATCCATCAACTAGAACTAACCTACTATTCACCATCCACTCTCTTATGTTGCGTTCATTTACCTCAGTCTTAAGTTCTAATTTAATTTTAGAGAAAGCCTCTACCTTAGAAGGGAGCAAGGACATTGGTCACAAAATCTAACAATTTCCACCCAAATCTAACAATCCCCTTGGCTGCCATCCTGAAGCTCTTATTCATTCTTCATTTATGTCATTCTTTCTGCCAAAATAATTTTCCTTAAGCTCCTGGTGCTAATTACTGATGCCTGACCTCCTTAATTCTATTTTTTTTTTTTTTAGAACACTCTGATCACATCTACCTCATCTGACTTACAGCATTTTTGCTCTACACAGTAGACGCCTGTGAATTAGTTTGACAATTGGCTCCAAGATTTCTTACTTTATCAAATCTGATTTGACCTTGAAGATTCTTTTCCAGTTCATTTCTACTGCCCCACACTACCCTACATTCTCTCGTGTCTAAACCTAAAATCTTGGTTCTGGCCCAAAACAAAAAAAACATGTTTTTAACTTTTTTCTTTCTTTTTTCATGCATTATTATATGCCAGTAACTCAAGCTTAGGTTCTTGTCAATTCTAATACTTAGAACAATACCTGGTGCAGAGTCAGGCACACAATAAATATTTAAGAAAGGAATGAGTAACAGTACGAACCCAGACATAAAGTTGGGGCTTTACCACAGGGGTTATCCACGGGGGCTACTTTGGGATCAGAATAGAGAGAGCCAGTCAATCTGTTTATGTCTTTAATCTGTGATGCTACAGCATTAAAGGTCAGATGCTATGGAGTAAGTGCCATTTATCTCGTAATGAAGATGTTACTTTTGGATTTTCCAGACCTGGTCTTTAAACACTACTGCTCCTGACTAGAAGGTAACCATGATTCTTTTATTATTATTTTTTTTTCTTTTTAAGATTGATTTGAGAGAGAGAGAGCAAGAGAGAGAGAGAGAGAGAGAGCAAGTGCGTGCATCAGTAGGGGAAAGGGCAAATGGGAAGAATCTCGAGCAGACTCCGTGTTGGCGCAGAGCCCAGCATGGGGCTGGATCCCACCAGCCTGAGATCATGACCTGAGCCAAAACCAAGAATCAGGAACTCAACAGACTGAGCTCCCATGTGCCCAGGGGGTAAGCCATGATTCTTACATTAATTGCCATCCCCCCATCTCTGGGCATTATGCGTGTCAAACACTTCTCCTGCCATTTTTTCCCTAATGATCAAAAGTAATGATTACTTTGGATGATATATTTGTTGCTATAATGTGTGAAATAAAGTAGATGCTCAAAACATACATATACACCTTTCCTAATTGATATAGTCTTTACTTGCTTCAAAATTTCCCACTATTTGTACAATCTCCATAATTCTTCTTAATTTCGTGTATTCCTTTTCTTTTCAATGATTGATGTAAAATAGTGGAATGTCTTTTCTCTCACGAGAGGTGAAGTATCCAAATTACAAAATACTGCAGACAAAAGTTTGCAAAAATTAATTTGATGCAGCATATATTCTGAAATGTTAACAATAAACTTAATTCTTATTAAAGATTTGGACCATGAGTTGTTCATAGAAGCCTTGCAAAATAATCAGAAAAAGTTTATAATGTCTGTTAATAACTACTAATATTTTTCTGCAAAATGTGGTTTTCAAAATTTAATTTTTTAGCTTCTGTGTAATGCTAAATTTTCCACATAAAGAATTTTGGGATTTTTAGTACATTTCATCTACAACTATTTTATTTGAAAAATAAAACAAAACAAAAGCAGTATCTATTCCACAACCAAAGCAAAACTTAAAAAAATAATGATCAAGAATTTAACATAGTTCCACACATTAAGTAAGCAAAATATCTAAAAGTTCACAAAAGTTAATGTGATTTAAATATTGTAGTTAAAAAATTTCCTTTACCCTAGAAAATATGTTTTTTAATTAGAAAAAAATCACATTTTAAATATGAGTCAAATGGAAACTTCTATCAGATCATTTAACAGCTAAAAATATTTCTCTGTTAATAGTCAAACTTTAGAAATGTTGCTGTCTGATTAAAAAAATTAAAAACTACCTTATCTGGGATAGCTACCCAAGGATACTAATGGGAAAAATAGGATAAAAAGAAATTTAAATATTGTATAGTTAGTACAATTAGTGCTTTTGACTTAATCTTATAACCTCCCTATGGCCCCTGAATATACAAGATTGAAAGAAGTCTAAAATATACATTTTTAACACAGTCTTTGAAATAACCCGAAAGAGGCAACACATAGCTACAGGTGATTTTACCAATCCAGGGCTATAAACATCACCTTTTATCCTATGCATTGTCTTCAGAATAAAGAACACATTTTGGAAAGGTCTGGCTTCACGAACGGATGGACTAGTGATATGAGTTGAGGGATTCTGTGGCAGGTCAGTACCTGCCAGATATTCTGCTCAAATCCAGATGCTATCCATTGAATCCTGTAACTTCTTTTCCATGGAGTATCCTATAAAATACAGATATTCATAGGAGTTTTTATAATAATAATAATATTTATTATCAGCAGTGCAAATAATGATGACTGATGACATGGCTAACACATCTATATAGTGTTTACTATGTGCTAGGCACTTTCGAAGCACTTCAGATAAATAAATTCATTTTATCATTACAGTAAACCTAGGAAGAGATGATATTAAATTCCCAACTTTACAGACACAAAAGCTGGAATGCAGAGATGCTAATTTGTCCAAGGTCAGAATACATCATACAAAATCCCTGTATGGTGTCAGGGGCCGCTCAGAATCACATTTCAGCTAAAGGAAAGAACACAGTGGACGACATCATGAATTCATTAGGTGTCCAGGTAAGGACCTGTACATACATGAGGAGGGGAAATAGGAAATACAGATGAAAATGGTCCATCATTGATGAAGAAAATTAAAATGCACCAAGGAAGGAAGAAAGTTTTAATGATAGGCTTTAGCTACGCCAGAGTTTTTATTTGTAATTTTTTAGAGAGAGAGAGAGAGAATGAGAGAATAAGCACATGGTGGGGGGCAGAGGCAGAGGGTGAGAGAGAATCTTAAGCAAGTTCCATGCCCAGCATGGAGCTGGACCTGGGGCTCAATCTCATGACCCTGAGATGATGATAGGGTTTTTAACTACAGCTTTAAACATTTCTTAATTGAATTTATAAAAAATGCTGTTTGTTGAAATCTTTTACTCCTCAACCAAAAATGAAACATTAGTGCCTTTATTCCTCCTTATTTATGTTTAAAACTCAAACTTCTGTCTTCCAATAAGGTCTTTACTATGTGTGTTGATCTAAATACCTTCTAACAGATGTGGTCTATGTGTACAATGGAATGTTCCTCAGCCATTAAAAACGACAAATACCCATCATTTGCTTTGACGTGGATGGAACTGGAGGGTATTATGCTGAGTGAAATAAGTCAATCGGAAAGGACAAACATTATGTGGTCTCATTCATTTGGGGAATATAAAAAATAGTGAAAGGGAATAAAGGGGAAAGGAGAAAAAATGAGTGGGAAATATCAGAAAGGGAGACAGAACCTGAGAGACTCCTAACTCTGGGAAACGAACAAGGGGTGGTGGAAAGGAAGGTGGGTGGGGGGTGCGGGTGACCGGGTGATGGGCACTGAGGGGGGCACTTGATGGGATGAGCACTGGGTGTTATGCTCTATGTTGGCAAATTGAACTCCAATAAAAAATAAAATAAATAAATAATAAATAAATACCTTCTAACGACTAAATGCACTTCTTATTTAACAAGTAGGCAAATACTTTTGTTGTAGCTTCTGAGAATCCTGCTAGTTTGTGTCATGAATCCTGACAAGCATTAGTTCTCTGCCCTGCTAACGTATAATTAACTACAAAATCTCCAAAATACTGGTTAATATTTCCTGGATAGCTGTTCCCAGCAACACCCTTTGAGTATTGGTTCTAAAAGGAAATTCAGGCCAAGGTCAAACTGGTCAGTCTTCTAAAATCAGCTTTTACCTTGGGTTGTTCATACAAGAGATTTACAGTGACTCATCCTTCATAAATTCATCATTTACGGTCCTTGCATTTTTTATGGTCACCATAGTTGGCAATATACATAGGATCAGAGACATTTTAGAAATTGAATGATGATTTTCAAATAATACTAGCTAATGCATATGAGCGGTGACCACATCCCAGGTATTTATAATAAAAGGTAGGTACTACATCGTTGTCATTTTCTGAATGAAGTACCTGAGCTCAAAAGTTAAGCTACTCAGCCTAGTCACACAGTCAGTAGCAGAGCTGGAGTCCTAATCCACATGACCTGAGACAGAATCCACATCCCTAACTTCTTCAACGTCATGGAGATGAATAACTGTGAACAATTAATTAAATTAGATCAAAAGAACGAAATCAGGGTCTTCGGAAATTAAAGAAATTTAGTAATGATTTACAGTAAGTCTCCAGGTCAACCCTATTGGTAGTGGTAAATATATCATATCAGGCCACATTATTTCATTATTTTACTATTATAAAATAATGATGTAAAGTGTGGAAAAAACTTGGATAAGAAATTGAACATACATCGAATTTTGTTATTGTTGTTGTTGTTCCTAGTTAGTAATAGTATTTATAACCACCACCACAACCTAATGTAGAATATATTCATGATGCCATGGCTGCTTTAGGACCCTTCCAGTCAACTATCAGACTGGTTTTACCTGTTCTTGAGTTTCACATAAAAATATATCGTACAGTACATACTGTCTAATGTCCTGTTTCTTTGACCTAACGTAGTTTTTTTGAGTTTCGTCTATGTTTCCTGTATGCTAGTGTTTCTTCCCTTTCTCTTTTTTCCTCTTTTTTCTTCTCTTTTTTCTTTTTCCCTTTTTATATCACATGAATATACTGCATTATGTTTTCCTAGTTCTTGAGTGTGGGCACAAAGCTTGGCCTGTCATATCTCCCCGGACATAAAATTCTGTTGAGTTAACACAAAGATACTGTCAAAATAGAGAGATTATTCACAGTGACAACACTGAGAGAGCCCAGGGGCAGCAAGAGTCCAGTGATGGTGACAGTGGTTAGAATGGGATCCTAAGCACGCAACCAGCTGTGTGATCTGAACTACAATTCTAATTAGTAAATTTTCATTAGTCCTGGTTCACTTTTCTAGACAAATCCAGGCTTCTGTGAATTCTCTGAGTTTCATCCTTCCAATTAAATGTCTGCTTGATATCAGGACTGCCTTCTGTCACTTGCCATCAAGAACCTTTATTGGCCAACTCCCTTCCTTCAGTACTTTAGGATTACATATTCAACACCTTCACCAACACCATCCAAATTGACAAAAGTTTAAAAGCTCTGATCATGGCAATAGAAGTAGTTACTGACAGAGTGGCTAGATTTCCTTGTAATTGGATCAATGATTGCTTTTAATTCTGAAAGGTATCAAAGTCCAGGATCATGAATTTTCTTGGTATTCATTTACTTATTGATTCATCTAAAAAGAAAAAGCACAAAATTATGATACAGAAAAATGCTCATTGCATGTTTTGGGGTAAGTGCTAATAAACATATGATCAGCTTATGTAAAAGACATGTGTACACATTTTTGTACATATATTGAGATGCTGCTTTCCAAAATTGAAACAATATCTGTATAGCATAGAGATAATTTTTAAAAATCATATTATTAGGGCTTTTTTTTGTTTTGATAATATGAATTGCTTTAAAGTTGGAAAAATAGATTTTATTAAACTAAGTCAATGCCGTGATCCAATTACAATTTTGTTCCCTTGGTGTTTAAAAAAAATAAGATATAGTTGTACCGCTGTACGTAGTATTGACAAAAATTGATACAAAGTGGTATCTTTTCAAATTCTGTTTGGAGAAAAGAAGCCTCAGAGAGAAGGAAATATTGTCATTTTTCCTGGATGAAGGTAGACTGAAGGTATGTGTTTTCAAGGAACAGCATGTGGCTAGAGTACTAACCGTGTTAGAAAGAGTGGGAAAAGAAAATTGGAAAAGAAAATTAGCAAATAATTCCATAGAAAGATCACTTTCTAATCTTCTATTCCAATATTCCAAGAAGAAATCTCAGCTTGGTTCAAAGTTGCATTAAAATATCTTAAATGATGAATATATTGACTAATCCCCTTTTAACAAAGCAAGAACAACTCCTGACATATAATAGTTTCTAGAGAGAATTTTCTTGATTTCAATTATTTTGACAGTTAACATCTATTAATGACAATTGGTATTGAAGACATGTTTCTTTAAAATACATCTATTGAACTGCAAAAAGTCATTGATGTAAGAACAATGCTGAATAACAGCATAGGTGGGTCTGCTCCTGAGACTTAGTAGAGTAATGGAAGCATTGCGCTATTAATTGAGGTTTGGGAAGTTTAAAATAAAGCAATCTGAGTTTTGAACTTAAAAAATTACTTTCCCTAGTGTATTTATGCAATCCAATTCCTTTAAATTAGGTCATATATCTTGAATAAGTTTCAGTTTTTTCCTTCATAATTATAACTATGATTGACGATGTGTGGTGTAGTGGAAAAAGCAGCAGTCATGGACTCAAGGTCTGTATTCTCTCTGAATATGTCTGAATATTTATCAAGCTTAGTTCCGTCATCTCCCATGAGACCACCAATAAGTCCCTTGATAGCTTAGAATGTCTTCATCCCTTCACACTTTCCCTTTTCTTCAAAAGGATCCATTTAAAAGCATATTGATAAATGAAGGCACTGGATCTTCATGAATTTTCAGGCCATGTTCTGATTTTAACTAAGATTCTGTGATGGAAGAGAGTGCTTAGGAACAAGAATAAAGGGCTTTTCTTCATCATCTTCTCCACTCCCTCTCAACCTGAACAGTTCACTATTTATACATTTTAAAGACTTTAGTCGACGAATGTATCCTGGAATTAAATTTGAAAGCTTTGAATGAGACTTTCCCAAAAATCTTAAGCAATTTGAAAAAAGAAAATAATACATTCTATTGATTCTGTGTCTTTGTTCATACTATTTCAACTATAAAAATATATCTGCTTTGTTGGTATAATTAAGATAATGTATTATCAAATATGAATGATCCAAACCCATGTACCATTAAAATATGTAGGTTTACTTCTTTAGAAAAGTAGGGGCTCCAGGTCATCATCATACAACTGTTTTTCTCATGGATATCACGCTTTGTTCCTGGGAAAGCATTGCAGATCTGCTGAGTTGAATGAATTTTCCAGTAAAATCAGAGACAAATGTGTATAGTTCATACCAAAAGGTTATTTGTTTTTCTCAGATTTTTCGTGTAAGACATACACACAGAATCTCGTTCAAGAGTCTCACCATCAGAAAAATGAAGCAATTGAAACACATTCAGGTTCATTTTATAGGATTTTTTTTTTTTAAATAAAATGTAGTTTGACATATCTACAGAATAAATCTATTTAAACTCAATAGGGCACTTATCTCTTCCTTTCCCCGAGGCGATATTGTTGGATACTGAATAGAGTAGCATATAGCAATTACCGTCATATTAAGACAACAAAATTTAGTTTCTAAAAGGGTTAGAGGACTAAGGTATGAAAGAAAAAAAAAGATTTTAAAACACAGAGACACACAATGCAAAGTCATTAACCATTCATTCCTGCACACAGGAGAATTTAAAGATGCATTAAAGAATCTGGGCGTAGATTTTACCGTCATTTATGGCAGATGTCTAGGGAAATACTAAGATTTTGATTTTGATTTAACCTTCACACGCATAAGAAGACTCTGCAGATAAAAAAAAAAAATATTTGTGAAATATAACTAATAAAGGCTTCAAATGTTTTTTAATTGGCTTTCTTTTTAAATAGTTTCAAAATTATAGACAAAATGAGAAGACGGTACAAGGAACTCACATATACACCCCTCACTGAGTTTCCCTATAATCATTAACTTACATGAGTACGGCATTTTGTTGCATTTAATAAACCAATACTGATACACTACTACTACATACTTTATTCCGGTTTCCTTAATTTTTATCTAAAGTCCTTTCCTGGTACAGAGTACCATGTTGCATTTACCTGTTACGTTTCCTTAGCCTTTTCATGCCTGAACAGCTTCTCAGAATTTCCTATTTCAACATAGGATTTTGTAGGATTTTGCAAGATGGCCTCTATTGGAATTTGTTTGATGTTTTTCTCATAACTGAACTGAGGTTATGATTTATTGGGAAGAAGACCATAGCTATAAAGTGTCATTTATTTTTCACATCATATCAAGGGTGCATACTATCAACATGATTTATCACTGTTGACACTGACCTTGATTACCTAGTTGGAATAGTGTTTGCCAGGTTTCTCCACTGTAAAGTCACCCTTTCCCCTCCATGTTTCCACATCGTACTCTTTGAAAGAAAGCCAGCACACACAGATCACACTTAAAAAGATGAAGTATTCATATACATTATATGGAATTATTCTATAAGATTTGTGTTTTTCCTTTAATTATTTATTTACAAAACTATTTATCACATTTATCATACGTTGGGTAATAATCCACCACTATTTTATTTTACTGATTAATTGTTCCAATTTGGGCAACGGGGAGTTCCAATTGGCTCCTGTTTCCCCCCATACAGTCCCATACATGTAGGCATTTTTAATTATTCTTGTATATTTCTTTAATTTTTGGCAATGCAAGATGTTCTAGGTTCGCTTCATATAGTTTTATGCCCTATATGTCTAGTCTATATTGCTCAGATCAGACATTTCTCCAAGAAGCCCTTGCTTCTTTTTTTGGATGATAGATTAGAAGATGCTGTCCAAGATACCCAAGATCTGTACCCAAGATCTGTACATTGGTGTCCACATGGCTACTGGAGCATTGACATTTCCAGGCTCTCTTACTCGACACACACAAAAATATATATGCATATGCTAATCTGTATATATACACATATCTGTATCTAATTTATATTCAAGTCTATGTATCTATATTTGTCTGTGAGTTAATACTGTCTCCAACTATATAATCCATTACCCATGAATCATTTTAGCCTCCTCCCCTTACTTATCTGCAAACTCCAGCTGGAGAAATCTGGCTCCCACTACCTATATTGATAAATGAAGGCACTGGATCTGTCATGTTATCCAGTTACTCAGTTGCTCATTTCCAGTAACTTGTGGGCCCCTTAAACAGCATTTCAACCATAGTACAAAGCTCATCTGCCACTCTTTGGCCTTTAATCTTAGAGATTCCTCTCATTTCCAGTTTCTCTAAGGCTGTATCTTTCCCTCCCACCCCTGTAGTGACGTTGCTTCATGCAATTGTACTACAGTGACTTCTGTCACATTCTGGTTTCATCCTGCGATCTCCACCTTTGAACTTCCATCCTGAAACAAGTAAATGCAAATGATAATAAATGATGAGTTCTGACTCTGACTCTCTTATGCGACAAGGTGTTATCATGTGAACACAAATGAAGCTTTTTTTTTTTTTTTTTTTTGTCTCTGATAGGCTTAGGGGCTTTTTTTTTTTTTTTTTTGTAGGGTAAATATTTGAATGATATTTTCTTTGACCACAAACAAATCATCCCATTTTCCCGTTGGGCACCAACTTGCTTTGAATATGCATAACATGTGACACATATCAGCATTTATGCCAAGAACACTTACTTTCTCAGGTGATCAAGCTTTCAAAGAGTAACAAACATGCTTCCATAGAGCCGAACTGGAAGAGTTCAATAGAAGATGAATGATTTGTAATCTCAGAGCAAATACTTTTTTGACAGGGTTAAAAATGTTCTTTATAAATTTAGGTGGATGTTGAGAAAGATACAGAAGTCAAGATTTTCCACAAAATTCACCATTATGTCTCCCTTACAGAAACAGCGATTTGTAAAATATATGTTTCAAGACAAATCTATCTTCTCCTCTATGTCCAGACCAATGATTTCCTATATAAAATCTTGTAGCGTAAGAGGAAGGAAACATTGGTTAAGATTGTATTCTGTTTTATCCAAAGAAGACCCAGAACAGAATTGATGATGATCTTTTGTAAATATGCAGCTTTCAGGATTAGACCAATGAAATCAAAATATAAGACACCGGAACCTAAATATTGCCTCGGAAACCTAGAGAAGCTCTTGATTCTGTTAACAAGTAAAGTCACTTTTAAAATCTCTTCAAAACATTCAGAGAATTATTGTTAGTAGTTAATACTGATTGTTTACTGTAAGAAAGGTAACAAATCTGCTTGATGGACCAATTTACTAAAGTTCCATTTTTACATATGAGATGTGTTGTTGGATTAACTATAATGATGTCCAAACATAGACTTTAAATAGTATTAGATAAAATTCTGAAAATGTTAATCTGCTACGTGGTTGGCATGAAAAGCATCGAATGGAGAGTGCTAGTAGTTATTTAATTTTTAAAAATACTCTCCAAAGACATATAATAATATACTGGGGGTATTTCTATTAAAATACAATCTGAAAAAATATAATCTGAAATAAGTCTAGTTACTTCATTTTAGATGACCAGAAAACAATAAACCTAAATTGGGTAGCAGTGACATATAAAAATAACCATGGTTTTTCAAGCCTCTATTTCTTTTCTTTGTGTTCCAAGGGAAACCAAAGTATATTTGAGACTGACTTGTTTCATGATCTTTTAATCTTGTGCTGTAGATGGGTTTCATGTCTATGGTAGTTAAATTGAGAGGCACTGTTTACTTTTAGGACCCCATTGATTTTTCCACATCTGTTTTATGTGTCGCAATAACTAAAGCAATACTTAGCAAAAGAGTGAATTAAGAGCTCGAGTAAAATTTACAGTAAAAAAAGGTTGACCTGCAAAGAAAAGGCTGATAGTATTCATATAAATACTTAGAACCATTCCTAGACAATTCCTGGACTATAATAGGAGTTCAATGAATGCTGTTGATTAAAATGAAAAACAAAAACAAAACAAAATTAAATACATCACAAAATAATTAATAGAATATCTAAATCGGATCATATTATAAATATAAATACATGAAGATCTAAAATGAGTGAAGGAACACATTACTTACAATTCTCTTCTAAGCCAAAATTAGTACTTATGTAGTTATAACTTTTTCATATTTGAATTCGTCTAATGTTCATATAAAGATTTGAAAATGATTTGTGTTTGAGGAAATGTATATAAAATTTTAATTTAAAAATCCAACTGTATCAACTAAAAATTCATTTTGATGTATATATTCAAAAATTATTTCTCTATGTGATTTTTGAAATTATAAAAACAAAGAACTTTAGTTGAGATATATCACAATTTTATTTTTTTATTTTTTTAATCAGAAATATTTTATTTTTTTCTTTCTCTTTTTTCAATAATAAATTTATTTTTTATTGGTGTCCAATTTGCCAACATACAGAATAACACCCAGTGCTCATCCAGTCAAGTGCCCCCCTCAATGCCTGTCACCCATTCACCCCCACCCCCCGCCCTCTTCCCCTTCCACCACCCCTAGTTCGTTTCCCAGAGTTAGGAGTCTTTATGTTCTGTCTCCCTTTCTGATATTTCCACCCATTTCTTCTCCCTTCCCTTCTGTTCCCTTTCACTATTACCTATATCACAATTTTAAAATGAAAATCATGTAAATAAAACTGACATTTTAAGTTTTTGAGAATTCAAATCTTTTTGGATGATTGAATACATATAAAACTAAGTTTTAGCATCCTGGGTCCATTTGGCTGTCAATATAAAGAATTACTATTCAGGAAGCTAACACTCAACTTCTCTCTGTAGACAAATTTAAGAGTAACATGAGGTAAGATCGCAGCACATTCCGCGGTTGTCAGGTTCAGTTCTCTGTACTATATTAGTCCATCTTACTTCCACCATCACCAACTGAAACATAAAGGAAGCAAGAATGTGGATACCTCACACAACTGAGACACAATGCTGGCTTTAAGCTCTCGAGAGGAAAACGTTGATAAACTAATATATTTGTAATTCTTTAACTTAAAAGACTCTGCTAAATATACACTTTTTAGTTGTCAATCATCCCTCAATAAAGTTGAAAAGATAAAATCTAATGTAGCAGCTCAAATTTAGTATATGGGAAAAAAAATTCCTCTGTCCAAATCCTCCCTGCAACTTGAAAATACTTTCTGTTGGCAGCACTATTTCCAATATTTCAAGATTTTTAGATGTAGTCAACTTTCTTTTCAAAGATGTAAGGCAAGTGATGTAGAGACTTTTTGTGATTCCTAAATGCTATTTGTTAGTTACCATGAAGCAGATTAAAACAACTGATATGGTAATTAGGTTTAGCATTACTAATAGTGCTCAAATAAAAGTTTGTGTATTAACATTTAATTTTACCACCTCACATTAAATTTTTCTTATCGTTAATGTTTTCTCTTTGGTTTTGATGAAACCTCCCCTCCCCCTGCTTGCATATGGTCTCTCTCTCTGAAATAAATAATTAAATCGCTAAAAAAAAAGATGCACTAAAAATAAGTAATGCCTATCTGCCTTTGTTTTTAGAATATTGTTTCCATAGTTGAGAAAGGCAGCACAATGTTGGGGAAGGCAGCATCTGAACCTTGTGCCACACAGACATGTATGTAAATCTAAGCTCTTCCGTGTACTTAATGAGTAGTCTGACTGACACACACCAAGAAACTTCTTTGAATCTTAGTATCTTATCTAAAAATAGAAATTTAAATGTAGTGTCCGTCCTATAATTGACTCATATGCCACAGCATGGATATCAAAGAGACAATGCACATAAAAATTTCAGTAGTTAAACCAATTATGCAATACGTATTAGCCAATATTAGTTTTAGTAATTGTAGTAAAATATAATAGTTGATGATGATGCAACCACAAAGATAAATATTTTCGTTATTTAAAAATATAACAGTGATATACAATTGTTAAAAAACAAAACCATCTAGCTCAAAGTTAGTGAAAATTTTATGATAAATAATAAAATTATGAAACTGCTAACAAAAGAAACTTAGAAGTTATTCCAAATATTCCATTATATTCTCTGTGATCAAAAGTTAATATGTATATTTTACTTCTAGGTATTCATTTCCTTCCATATTGGCCAAAAAGACTGCATAAACAAGTCAAAAGCTACAGTATCAGTTTCCTAATGTTTGGGTTGGTATTAAGACAGGGACTTTAGATCCTTTATGATGAAATTTTGTCACGGTGGTACTGTTCCATAAGCTCAAGTTGCTTGTTTGCAAGGAATGAGATCTAATTCATAAGCAAATATTTATTGAGAACCTACTTTTTCCCAGAATTCTTCAACATGGATATTTCTTAGCAATCAAGGTAAATTTCTTTTTTATTTTCCTTCTTCAGGTTAAAAGAATAATCACCAATAAACAAAAGACTAGACTATAAATGCTCTTGAGTACACACAGATACCATTCATACATACACTTTTGTAGTTAATGACATTACACTTTTCTTAATGCCAAAATCAGTACCTTTTCCAAAAATCTTTCTTTTCATCGAGATCTTAATTCTTCTATATCAAAAATTTCACATTTGGAGATCTTCCATAGGTGATATTTTGTGAAAAAATAAAACGCTTCCACAGCATCTTCCAAAGATTTGCAAGTACAAAATTAAATGGCTAGCAGTTGGCTCCTAAACATTTTATAATTTTTAGAACTTTCCATTTGAACTTTGTTTATGTGCTTCATGAATGTGTGTATATGTGTATGCGTGTACATGTGTTTTAATTTGTGGTACAGTGGACAAAAGAGAGGGGACAAAGTTTTTTAAAAAACTCAATCTAAAAAAATAACAAGTCATTTGTCATTTTAAAATATGTGCCTTGGATGGGTGCCTGGGTTGCTCATTTGGTTAAGCATCCACTCTTGATATTGGCTTAGGTCCACATCTCAGGGTTCTGAGTTTAAACTCCATATTAGGTCTCATGGTCAGCATTTAAAAAAACAAAAAAACTTTAGAATGTATGCTTTGGAGCCACAAAAGTTTGGGTTTAGCATCTCAATCTATTTGACAATATTTGATAGTACTTTTTTTGACAAATCTCCTTTTAGTGTAATTCGTATTCTCTCAGATACTGTAGAATACTTGACAATAA
Source organism: Canis aureus (assembly GCF_053574225.1). Lineage (NCBI taxonomy): Eukaryota > Metazoa > Chordata > Mammalia > Carnivora > Canidae > Canis > Canis aureus. Next base: position 28,911,871 of record NC_135645.1, read on the forward strand.
AAAATATTTGACAATAAAAACTGAGAATATTTTAATCAGAATTATTTTAAAATTCAAGTAAGTTTTAGCAGCAATTATTTAAAGAAATTATTCCACTTCATATGTTGTCAAAAGTCACTTTTTCAACAATTCACCAGTTAGGTAGGTTGATCTTACTCAGTTGATGTAATTCAGTAGATTTTTTTCTTGAGTTTGAGGTATTAAAAATAGTTTTATACTGTTGTTTATGATTTTAAAAATCCACATTTTCAGAAAGATCATTTTTCACATTTTCTAGTTATTTGGTTATTGGAGCAGTGGATATTAACAGGCACAAAGACACTGTAAAGTCCTTTACTTCTGCTGGGCGCTGAATGAAGTACCAAACAGTATAAAGGTCAAATGGAATTTACCATGTAATTGGAATCCACCTTAGAGATACAGAGAGGTACATACCATTTCTTCTTGCCTCCTTTGATCTCCTGGTCTCTGGATCCTTTGTACATTGCATAGTTCCTGATTTTTCTTTATGACTAACTCCTTCGGAATCAGCTTTCTACCTTATGCGTACACAGATATGCTGAAAATTTAAGTTCCCCATGGCCTTTGGGGTCAAGTATTATGCATGAGTTTGTTAGGAGACTAAATCTCAGATTTGTTATACAGCCACTCTCCCTTTCTTTAGATCGTATATTACCCAGTGGACATGTCCCATGAACAGTACAATTGAATGTATTTGCTACAATTCCAGTGCTGCCCCACCCAATGACCCAATGTAGCAGAATCCATTAGAAAGGACAATATACATCTAAGTTCTTGGATATTTAAGGAGACAAATTAAGAACCCCTTGCATGATTAGATTTTTTCCACTTTTGATAATCCCTTAAGTTAGTTCATAGCTTCATCATAACTATAAAGTAGAAAAGTTTAGAATCCTTTCCACTCATATCCAATCAGTTAACATTTACTCTATCTCAGCAGAATGTATTGCAATTGATCTGCCCCTGTTCAACCCCACCAAAATGTTGTTAGTTCAGACCTTTTACTATTTCTCATCTACAATCTTTAATTACTCTCTGTTCCCTACTACCCACAGGAAATCAACATTCCCATAAATATTTTAGCTTGATGCTATAGTTACTTATCTAAGAGGAAAATAAAATTTGTCAACCTTCTGCAAAAGCATAGGTTGAGGCTCAGCTTTCTATATACTAAATAAAATATAAAATTTAAATCCTGACATACACTATTATTTACTAGTCAACTTCATACCTACTTGGAGTTTCATCTTCTTCCAAGTCTCTATGTCCCTTTAATCTTGCTATGTCACACATTTCTTTTTTTTTCTACACATTTCTTAATGTGGCTGCAATTCCCTGGGAATAGCTTAGTTTGCTTCAATCCATATCATTGGCCCCAAATAAGTATTTGTTAAAAAAGAAAAAAGTTTATATATTTTTAGAAATATTTATTTATTTATTTATTTATTTATTTATTTATTTATTTATGATAGACACACACAGAGAGAGAAGCAGAGACACAGGAGGAGGGAGAAGCAGGCTCCATGCCGGGAACCCAACACGGGACTCAATCTCGGGACTCCAGGATCGTGCCCTGGGCCGAAGGCAGGGGCCAAACCGCTGAGCCACCCAGGGATCCCCAAAAAAGTTTATATTATTTGCCTAATTATGGGACCAATTCCTAGCAAGACCTGATGATAAATAGTCTGCCTCACTCTTCTCATGATATGCATTTACCATAAATTCATGTATTCCCTTTTTGAATCCAAACACAATCAACATAACTAGATTGATTTTAGAGCTAATATTTAAATGTTGAGAATTCTGATTCAGGAAGTAACTGTAAACTCAAGAAGTCTGAGAAGGTTCAGTGCCTATTCTTCTGTGTTTTCCCATCACAACTAATTTAAATGTAATAAAAATGTCTGCTTGGTTGTTTATAGAAAACTGGGGGTTTGAATTCCTTCATCCAGAGCCGCTAGGGACTCTAGATAAAGTACTAGAATAAACAATTTAATGAATAAATAATTAACACACAATTAAAAAGTTATTAAAACAGACTGGCATTAGCTATCTGTGTATTGAAGGTCTCATAGGTCTCTTGTAGATTAGCATTTATTACTTCTACCTCTATTATTAATCTTGGTTAATGGCATTTTTAGTCTTAAGTAAGAGAATTTTTATGTTATTATTTCTCCTAAGATCAAAAGGTATATAAAGCCATACAATGTAAACTGCCCAGTTTTTGTATATAGATTTTTAGAGCAATGTAGCCAAATTATGTTTATTTTAAAAGCGATTTCTAGATGAAACACTATCAATCATTGTAAGTATAGTATTCTCATAAAACATTTTGCAGTTGGCCTTTGAGCTACAATGAGCTTATTGTCCCAGAAAGTCTGGAATATAGTGAGCAAATTAGATGATTCTAATGCTAACCTCTTAGTTTCTTAAGTTCTTAATAAAATAGTTTACAGGGGCTTCTCTCATAACTGTGCTATTTCTGTGCTACAGTGATATGCTTAGGGATATCCCAAGTACTTGTCCAGATTTCAACACCTGTTTCTTTAATGATTATGATACTCTCCTTAAAACTAGTTCTAGACTTTCCATAGCCCTAAAAGAAATTATTTAGGCATTACTATTTAGATGTTCTAGATCTTCCACTAATATGCCTGTATGAGTGGAAATTTAGAAGAAAGGAGAAGAACAGGTGGGATCTGCTGACACAGGTGGCCTGTGCTTGTACAGATGTAGGCTGTATGATTACAACATGTGGTATGGAGTTAGAAAATAGCAATAGGTAATAAAAAATGCATCGTAATCAGGGGAAAGAAAATGGATTCCAGACTAATATAATTACAACTGATAGCTGTTAGATTTTGATAAATAAACTCCCACCTTCAGTTTACTTATGTAGAAAAGGGGATAATAACGTATAACTCACAGCATTGCTATGAAGACTAAACGAGGGATCCCTGGGTGGCTAGCGGTTTGGCGCCTGCCTTTGGCCCAGGGCATGATCCTGGAGACCCGGGATGGAATCCCACGTCGGGCTCCCGGTGCATGGAGCCTGCTTCTCCCTCTGCCTGTGTCTCTGCCTCTCTCTCTTTCTCTGTGTGTGACTATCATAAATAAATTAAAAAAAGAAAAAAGATTAAACAAAAGTATATGAGGTCATCAGACTTGGTGCATTATTTGTGTTCAATAAATATTCATTTCTTAATTCAAAAGAGAAAGGAAAAGAAGAAGAAAGAAAGAAAGAAAGAAAGAAAGAAAGAAAGAAAGAAAGAAAGAAAGAAAGAGAGTCAAGTCAATATTTGTTAATTTTTTAAAAGATTGCCAGATAACTCTTTTGTAAAATTCTTCAAATGTTCACATTGGTTTATCAAAATATGCATGAAGATGGATGCTTACAACTGTTAGGTACAAACATGTCGATGCTCTGATGAATTCCCTGTAGAAATTTGTATTCATAAAATGCAATAAATAACTTATGAAAGGTATTACTTCTTTCATAAAAGTTTATTCTTAGAACTTTTCATTTTTAAATTTTCATTTTGAAAAAGTTTTTGTTTTTGCTTTTTCCATTCTGCACTTACATATGCTAATCATGGAGGGATCTGAGTAGTTTAGCAGTAAGAAGAAGCAGATTTGCCCATTCATATGCTAATAGATTAGTTCTATACATATGCAAGGTATCTAAGTGAATGTGAATGAGTAGGCAAATTTATTCAGCTCCACTGAGTTACCTAAACAGATGAGTAAAAACATAAACCTGTTTTTATATTACTATTACCACTATTAGTGTTTTTTTTCTTATATTAGGAATATTGTTTGTTATTGTTTTAATATAATTAGGGAAACTAATCATGTGAATCCTTTGCCTTTACTAGCTTTCTGCTCTGAAACATTTACCGAAGACCTGATTAGGAAGATTAAACCAAGTGACTTTGCTGAGGTTGAAAGGGATTAAAATTTAGAAAGTCTGGGATGCAGCAGGAATTTCCAAGATAGAATACCAGAGAGTAGGAAGCTGTAGAGAAGAAAGACATCTAGAAACTGGTTTAGGTGTACATGGATTTTAGCAGGGTAACAAGGTACATATAGGGTAAGACTATTAGACAAAAAAAAAAAAAAAAAAAAGAAGATAGATCAAAGAACTATACACCGAAAAACTTCTGGAACTTGGGTAGGTTTGGGCGATGTTCACGCTAGAATTAGAGCCAAATTGTCCACGTTGAGCCCCCAGCTTTCAGCAGAGATCTCCTGACATACTTTAGGTGTATAACTGGCCTAGCCCTTAAGTTTAATCTAGATAGTAAAATGTATTAATAAGATGTGAAAAAACTCAAGTCTGATGAGCCACAAATACTTTTCCTGCTGACCAGAACAAAACTAAACATTTTTAAAGGAAAACAACAAATCTGGGTACTTAACAGTGAAATTCACAACAAATTTTGTTTTGATCAAAAACAATATGAGAGTAAGTATAAGAGAACAGAAATCACGAATGTATATAGTAATTATTAACCATAGTTTTAAAAACAGCTGTGATAAATAAGTATATGATTTTTTAATAAACATAATAAAGAAAAAAAATTATAAGAAAAACAAATGCAATTTCCAGATCTTAAAAATCTGAAATGAAAAACACTACTGAATGGACAGTATAACGGATTAGACATTATAAACCACAAATATCAAGAACTAGAGCTTAAAGATATGATCATTAGAAATATCCAAAATGTAAACAGCAGGTACAAAAGCTAAAAATCAATAGAAATTCAGTGATCTAAAAGAAAATAAGTATCTTAACATATGTGCAATTGGATTCGAGGGCAAATAAAGGAGAAAAATTATTTGAAAAAATAATAAACATTTTCTAATTTTAAGAGCAATATAAGTCCATAGATACAAGGAACTCAGCAAAATCAGGGTAGAATAAAAATAAAGAAAATAACCTTAAGAAATCATGATAGAAATTCTGGCAACCAAGTATCAAAAGAGAATCTTTTTAACAATAAACAAAAATATATCATGTACAGGGGAAACAAATATAAAAATAATGGCTGATTTCTTACTGGAAATAATGGAAGCCAGAAAACAAAAGAATGAATTATTAGTAGAGTCAAAAAAAAAAAAAAAAAAAAAAACCCACAAAAAATAAAAACCTTTCAATTGGAAGGGAAGGTTATATTCAGAAAATGTTTTTATTTTGCTTTTGTTATTATTTTTCTGAAAAAAGTTGAGAAAGTTCACAATATAAGAAATATTAAAAGATATTCTATAATCTAAAAGAAGAGGATTCCAGTTAGAAACCCAGATCTTTAGAAAGAAATTAAGAATATTGCTAATGATAAGAATGTGAATAATATAGATTATTTTCCTTTAATAATAAAACTTGCTTCTAAACATACTTGACCCTTAAAACAAGACCATACCATATACAGTGGGATTTATAATATAAATAAAAAAACCTTATGACCTTACTCAGAGGATGGGGGGGTGGAGAGAAACAGAAATATATTTTGTAATGTTTTTATTACTTATTATTACAATTGCTGTTGTTATTATTATTTATTATTATTATTATTATCATTATTACTACTACTACTACTATTATTAGATCAAAGGAACAGAATAAAGAACCCATAAATAAACCCCCCAGTCCATGGTTAGTTAATTTACAACAAAAATGCCAAGAATATACAATGGGAAAAAAAATAGTCTCTTCAGTAAATGGTGCTGGGAAAAATGGAGAGCCACATGTAAAGAATTAAACTGAACCACCATCTAACACCATTTACAAAAATCAACTCAAAATGGATTAAAGACTTGAAACAGCCTAAGATGTGAAGCCATAAGGTTATTAGAATAACACCTAAGCAGAAAGATCCTTGACAATGGTTTTCATGATGATTTTTAAAATTTGACATCAAAAACAAGGGCAACAGAAGCAAAAATAAACAAGTGGGACTACATCAAACTCAAAAGCTTCTGCACATAAAAGAAACCACAAAAAAGGAAAAGACAGCCTATGGAATGGGAGAAAATATTTATAAATCATTTATCCTATTAGGGGTAATATCCAAAATATATAAAGAACTCAGTGGCCAAAAAACCATCTAATGGTGAGGTTTTAAAATTATAGGTAAGGTAGTAGTAGTATAGGTATTATAGTGCTATTTGAAGGTACATGCAATAAGTTAAAAATATATATTCTAGCCCTGGGGGAAAAAACCTCAAAATAAGAAAGAAATGAGAAAAGAAGAAAGGAAAGAAAGAAAGCTAATAAACAAATAGGGGAGTAAAAATCTTAAAACTATAATTCAAAAGAATTCAGAGGTAAAAAGAAGAGAAAATGGAAACTTGCAATTGAAGTCACAATCCCTCCAGTTTTGTGTCTGTGTGTGTGTAAGACATTAACAAGATGATTCCAAAGTATTTCTGGAAAAGAAAAAGAAAATAAATATAAGAAAAGAAGACACACAAATACACACAAGAATGCTTGTGAGATTAGTTCAGGATATACCATACGGCTATACTAGTTTGGTAGGCGGAGTGACGGCCCCTCAAAGGTGTTCATGATCCCTGGAACCTATGAATATGTCACCTTATGTGACAGAGAGGAGTTAAGGCCAGAGAAAGAATTAAGCTTACTAATCAGCTAACCTTTGATTGAAGGATGATAGATACTAGATTATGTCTGGGCCCAAGATAATCCCATAGATCCTCACAAGTTGAAAAGAAAGGCGGCACAGAGAGAAGCAGAGAGAGAGTATCATAAAAAGCATACTGCCTCCTAGTATTGGCTTTGAAGAGGGAGCAAGGGAGCCACGAGCCAAGAGAGCGAGTGATCTCTAGAAGTTGGCAAAGGCCAAGAAAACAGATTTTCCTCTGCAGCTTCCAGGAGGAACACGGCTCTGCTGACATCTTGATTTTAGCCCAATGAAACCCTTTTTCTACTCAATATCCAGAACTGTAAGATAATAAATGTGTGTAGAAAAAAAGAAACATGACACATTTCATTAAAATTAAATATTATGATCTTCAAAAGAGAACAAGGAAGGTAAGGCACAAACTCACAAAAAAAAAAAAAAATTTGTGACTCTAATAAAGGACATGTACCCAAAATATAAATAGACATCTTTTAATTCAAAAGAAAAAAAGATTCACAAAGGAGCTGCTACACAAATGTTCATAAAGATTTTATTCATAGTAACCAAAATTGGAAACAACCATGATGCCAGTTAACTGATGAATGGATAGATAGATTAAGGCATATGCGTACAATGGGATACTATTTACAATAAAAAATATGAAATTCTGGGCAGCCCGGGTGGCTCAGCAGTTTAGTGCCATCTTCAGCCCAGGGCCTGATCCTGGAGACCCGGGATCGAGTTCCACGTTGGGCTCCCTGTGTGGAGCCTGCTTCTAACCCTCTACCTGTGTCTCTGCTGCTCTCTCTCTCCCTCTCTCCCCCTGTGTCTCTCATGAATAAATAAATATAGTATTTTTAAAAAATTATGCAATTCTGATTTATCTACAACGAGCATGAATCTCAAAGAGACACAATGAGGAAAATACACCAGGCACAACCAGGCACAACCGAGGTATTACTCTATAACCATTTCGGTGAAATCTGGAGCAGGTCACACTGGTCTGAATCTCTGATAGATTGGATAAGTGTTATATGTGGTTGAAAGGTCGGGTGGATTGACTGTACCAACGAATGAGAGAATAAATTTATAACAAGATTCTAGATTTTGATTGGGGCAGTACTTGCACAAGTGCATCAATTTATCAAAACTTACGGAATTATAAATCATAAATTATAAATCTTAAAATGGCTGTATTTCATTGTATGAAAATTATATCTCTTGTAATTCATTTATAAAACAATGAGTCAAACAACCATTTGTCATATACACCACTAGTATGTGATTTATCGGGAAATATAAAGTCTCTTGGCTGCAAACTCTCATCCGGATGTTGAACATTTAGTGTAAATAAGTCAGTCACTGGTCGGTAGGCTTTTAGCGAGCTTTCTACTAGGAAGCATATTATAACACAAAGTCCATTATCTTTGGATTTAAAGAGACCTGGGTTCAAATTTTGCCATTCTTTCCGTTGAATAAACAACATTAAGTTTGCATGAGTCTCAGTTTTTTCATCCATAAAATTTGAATAATGATGCTTACCCTGTAAGGTTGTTGTGAGTATGAACACTATCTCTTACTCTGATCTGGTTCACTTCAAATTTCTGAGATAGGCAAATCCAGACTGAATTTATTCACACTGCAGGACATCGAGCACACGGACTTAGAACAAAAGTCTACCCATTCTCCTTCAATTACCTGAGATGGGGAATAATGTCAATGTTTCATGTGTGTAATTTTTTTCCTCTGAAATGGAATAGAGATTAAATGATCAAATATCTAGAAGACTTAAAGAAGCCAAGCCTCTTCATTTATGCCTTAGAAGGAAACAGAAAAGTGATGCTCAGTGTTCTTTTATTGACCTATTTTTGCATCTACAGAACTAAAAACAAACAAACAAACAAACAAACAAACAGAAAACCCCAGAAATTTAAGACATGTTCTCTTGGTTGAGAGATACCTTCTACTTTGGAAGGAAAGTGGGGGCCAGGATATGACCCAGGAAAAGAGACAGTAATTAAAAAATGGTTTCTCACACACGTGCTTGCAGTTTAGACTTTCAGGAAGACACATAAAAAAAAAAAACAACAACAAAACGAAACCAGATGTTGGGCCTTTGTTTGCCAGTATAAGAAAGTAGAGAAAAGGCCAGCCAGGAATCAAGACTGTGCATTTCCCTGGAAGGTCTCATCAGGAAATCAAACGCATTGGTAGAGAGACGTAAAGAGTCATTAAAGCAGAAAAGAAATTGAATAATAACACATGTGAGGAAGTAGCATAGCACCTAATTAGCTGTGTCGGAAACCCATTTCCTTCGCTCTCCATCCTACTCATGCTTAACCATCACTCTGCAACTACCAAGAGCCGAAGTTGGAGGGGAGAGATGATGGGGACACAAGCAAGCAACATTACTGCTTCTTTCAACATTTTAAAATTTATTTTATTTTTGTATTTAAAATAAGTTAATTAACACATAGTGTATTTTTCATTTCAGAGGTAGAGTTTAGCAATTCATCAGTCGTGTAGAAATTCGAGAAGATCCTCATGATGTGAGGGTCAGCTGTCTGAATAGCAAAATTAGATCCCAGCTTCAATCAAATGCAAATCTTGGAGCCATTTGCAAAATCTGAATATCTGCAACAAGTTCTAGTGGAATGGAATTCAAGAAAAATAGATCATACTAGAAGAGGAAGAATTAAAAAAAAAAAAAATAACCTTCTCAAGATTGCTAGGAAAAGAATGGAGACCGAGTGTGATGTGTGGAAGCAAACCTGGGAACACGTTGGTATTTCCATAGTGCATACTGACTCCTGTTCCTTTTCTCTCTGTGCCTGACGGAGTAAGCTCAATTAATAAGTGAACTATGTTGACTTGAGCCCGGGGAAGACCAGCTGAGCAGGTCTCTAGGCCCTCGGCCTGTAGTCATGGCTGAGGAAAGCCTGGGAAACAACATGAACTAGATTCACAGGAATAAGTGATTCATTAGTCATCCTCCTCATGGTGAAGGAGCGAGCACTGTAGAACCCACGTGTAAAAAAAAAGTCCCCTTAATCCAGAGCGTGGAGACATCCTGTTTTATATATATGTTCAGCAATTAAATTTAGTGGTCAGTATGAATCACCGTGCTTTGTTGATGCATCTACTAACAACTCTTTCTTTTCTCTTTCTCAGATATAGGTGGGAAGTAAAACAAAACAGAGGGCACTAAAAAAATTTATTCAAGGTTCAGATTTATTTACAACATCAAGTTCAAGTTCAAAATTTGGGATTGAGAAATCTGCATGAGCAAGGTCATTTATATACAAGCGAAAATTATTTTTCCCTGAAATTCCTACACATAACCTGCTTCTACCATGAACTCTGAAGCAGAACTGGCATATCAATGTGTAATTTTGAGTAATTCTTTGATTTTGACATGTCTTAAATGCTAGTTTCATTTTTAACTTGAATTTTATACACAATTAGAATATAAAAGTGCTCACTGCTTCCAAAAACAGGGAGCAGAATAAATGTGTATGGCCGTGATGGACTGTGAGCCACAACTAAATAGCGTGCGCTTTCCTAAAAATCCTGCAGCAGTGAGTAGGTAAGAGTTAACAAAAGAATATAAAGTTGAATTTATTGTTGTGGAGAATAGAACTAGGACCAAGATTTGGAAAATAGAGTTAATAAATTTCCACTCAACGTAAGGAAGAACTTTTTAGCAATGAAAGCTATCCAAGCATAGAAAAGGCTGCATCTCAAGTAGTCAGTTCGCTGTCATTGGAATTATTCGAGCAGAAGCCAGATATATGACTATCATTTGGGGATGGTATGCGTGTGGTGAGAAGTGAGATTATGTGACCTTTAAGGTTCCTTCAAACCAGGCTATGATTATAAGTAGACGTCTTACTGGAAATTGTTTAGCATATACATACATAGTGATGCTAAAATAGCAACACCAGCAAATTCAGCCAGAAAAATAATAAATGGAAGATATCGTTGTGATCAGGGAAACACAAGTATATTTTCTTAAAACCTAGTAACGATGAGTTCCAGGGTAAGACACGGCAGTGAATCAGTGCTTGGCGTGAAGGAGACACAATGATTTAGTGCCTCAGCCTCCGTCCATATGGACTGACTTAATCAAATGGCAGCGATTTCTGTAGAGCATGCTACACTGAATCTGCTGCCCATACACAAACCCCATGTGACACCACTGCCAATCGTTCTACGTGTTGCAAAAAAGCCAGCGACCCCACCTGCTGTCAGAGTTTTGACTGTAGGGTCTGGCTAAACTCTGTTTCAGTTTTTCAGATGGACTTTAGGACTAAATCATAGTAAAAACGAAAAGTCTAACTAGTATATTTCACCTTTATCAGACAGCGTCAACAGCTTCCTCGGATGGGTGTAGCCTAGAACCCGCAGAGTCAGATGGGCACCCACGTGTGTGCTCGGAGGGCCCAGCCTGTAGGTGGATAGGTCAGTGGGCCTCCTTGCTTCTGACTCCAGCTGGAATCTGACCAGGGGGCACCAGTGGGCATAGAGGGAAGAAATGGAGAGAAGCCATGTTCGTTATTACCCTAACTCCTTCCCCGCAAGGTGGGCTGCCCTTGATTGAGTACCTGACCTTGGGTCCCCACTTCTTACCTTAACGTGACCCTATACTCTGAGGACGTCGTTATAAATAGTTTCTTTATTCTTCTTCGTCACCCGTTCCCTGTACTAAAGATCCTTCTTGGCCACTTCAGGTTTCATACAGGTGTTTATGTAAATTCTTAACCTCCCACACAGCCTAATGAGATTGAGGTGAAGGATCTCAAAAATATGTGCTAGATCATAGTATATTTGTGATTAGTATATTTGAGCTGAACATATTCGAATTTTTGACATTTTTAAAAGCCAAAAATATTAGTTTGGCTCTTTTAAGAAATGATACAGTTTGGGATACTTTCCTCCAACCCCAAAGCACTGGGTTGATTGATCACTCTGTATTCATTGCACAGTCACGTGGGTGTATGTGTGTATTATTTTCAGTTCTGGTCAATGCAATCAATGTGGTTATTTTTCTTTAGACTATCTGACAATATAATTTTGTCCAAGAATATTAGATACTCCAAGTGTTTAGATACTCCAAAAGTATCTAAACACTTTGAACCTAGAATAAAAAATACGAAATAGATTTTAATGTTATTTACTTATTATACTCTGTATTGAGTTAGATTGTGTCCCTCAAATTCAAGTTCTTGGGGCACCTGGGTGGCTCAGCGGTTGAGCATCTGCCTTCAGCCCAAGGCATGACCCCGGGGTCCCGGGATCGAGCCCCATGTCGGGCTCCCCGCAGGGAGCCTGCTTCTCCCTCTGCCTATGTCTCTGCCTCTCTGTCGCTCTGTTTCTCTCATGAATAAATAAATGAAATGTTTAAAAAAAAATTTCAAGTTCTTCCTGGAACCTCAGAATGTGACCTTATTTGAAAATAGGGTCTTTAAAATTAGTGAGACTATGATGAAGTCATGCTGCGGTAGGGTGAGCTCAAAATCCAGTACCACTGGTATCCCTGTAATAGAGGAGAAGACACACGGAGACCCAGACATGGGGAGAAGCCAGGTGAAGGCCCAGGCGAGGAAACCATGTCAGACAGGGCAGAGACTGGAGTGGCAGGGACAAGGTGATGAATGCCCAGCATGGCCAGAGTCCTCCAGAAACTAGAAACAGGCCAAAAAACATTCTCCCCCAGAGCCTTTGGGGAGAGTATAGTCCTGCTGAGGGTCTGACTCAAATTTCTGCCTCCCAAACTGTGAAAGAATACATTTCTATTGTTCCAGCCACCCAGTGTGTGGTACTTTGTCACCGAGTCCTAGGAAACTAATGCGCACACCTGTTTCATATAAATATTACCTCACTTGCTTCTTTAAAAAAATCCCATTGAAGAGAAATCTATAATTCTGTATTTATGCAAGATAAAATTTTGCTTCCAAAAGCGTGTATATTATCTACAAAAGGAAAATAAACAATGCTTTTACATAAATCTTTTTTCATTTTAAAAATTCAGATTAATAATTACTTGGCACTGGTAAAAGTTCATTCTGGTAAAATATTTCATATTTACGCATGTGCAAAAATCTAATATTTAAGAGTGTGTATACATATTTACATATATACATATATATAATCCAAATTATATTCCTTACACACATAAAAAAATCCTGAATATACCTCAAGTTATTAAGAATGGTGTTTTATAAGATACTTTGCATAAAAAAAACACATAATAGTTCTATCTATTTCAAAATTAAGGACAATGCTTAAGTAGCATTGAATGGAAAGAAATTACATCTTTTTATTTAGTCAAGTGTAATCTACATTAACATTTTAACCTTATTCCATTACCTCAATGAGCAATCACAGAATATTTAAAACCCATAGCTTCCATTGTTTAAAGAAAAGGGCTTTAGTTCAATTGCAAAAATTCTTTGGAAAAAAAAGATATTTTTGGTTCCTTTAAATATTCTTACTGAAGCAATAGGTGTTTCACCTATTATTAATGTTATGCCAATAATGTTATTCTGCGGTGAATTTTTCTTCTGTAGAAGACGTATAGAAATGAAAAACAACAAGGCAGATGTCATTATTTGACACGAAGTAGCAGAGAGTAACCAGAGATTCTTTATTAAGTTTATGTGGGGAATAAAAGGGAAGCAAATAGACCTGTGGCCATATTAAAATAGACTTACTGATTATTTGGATATAAATACCAATTACACGATTTATCTAGTTAGTCATCGCCATTGGTGAACATGTAATCCTAGACATCCAGGTCGTTTCAAGAGTCAGGTAAATCCTCCTTACTATTCATATTTCAATATATGCACTTGGTTTCAAAAGCACAAGCAAAGAATTTTTTTTTTAAAGGACAAGCAAGGAAACCTACCAAAACTGCTAGAAAACTCTATTTATTAAGTCATTAAATTAATTAAAACACTTATTATAAATCAGATTTATTCCTAGTAGCATTCCAAAAACATGTGGCCTTCACCTCGGTTGTGAAAAAGAACACGTGTGTGTGGATTATATAACAACATTCACTCCAAAGCCACTGGGAACTTTCTGGAAATTGCATTGAGGACTGCAGCTGCTCTTCCCTAACCCTCCGTTCCCCGCTCTGTCTGCACGGGTGTCAGGCGCGGGTTAGGTGGAAGGCGGGCCCATGGTCCCTCGCCTGCACCTGCTGCGGCCCCTGCCAGGTGGCCCCGGGAGCCCTCACCGTCCAGTGCTGCGTGGGCAGCTGACGCTGCGGCACCTTGGACAGCGGGACAGCGGGACAGCGGGGGAGCGGGGGAGCGGGACAGCGGGGCAGGGGTGCAGCGGGACATTGGGACAGGGGGACAGCGGGACAGCGGGGGAGCGGGGGAGCGGGACAGCGGGGCAGGGGTGCAGCGGGACATTGGGACAGGGGGACAGCGGGACAGCGGGGGAGCGGGGGAGCGGGACAGCGGGGCAGGGGTGCAGCGGGACAGGGGGACAGGGGGACAGCGGGACAGCGGGACAGCGGGGCAGCGGGCCCCGGCGCGCTCTAGCCGACGGCAAGTAGCGCCGCGCACGCAGTCTGGAGGGGACAGAAATTGTTTCGATTTCGTTAAACACGCGACGAGGCAGCAGGCGCCGGCGGCCCTCCCCCCCCCCCCGCCCCCCACCCCTTCTCCGCGCGGCCGCAGCGGCCCCGGGGCTCCCCGTGGGCGCCCCCTTCCTGCAGGGTCCCCGGGGCTGCTGGCAGCCGGGGCGGCGGGGGGCAGGGACCCGCCGGGGGCGCAGGTGGGCGCCCCCCCGGAAGGCCCCAGGCGCCGTGGAGGGCGCGTGGAGGCCGAGGCAGGGCGCGGGGCTCCGCAGGGTCTGGCACGGAGCGAGCATCGCCGCGTGTCCCCCTCCGGCCTGGCCCCGGCCGCCCCCCGCCCCCGCCCCCGCCCCACACCGCGGCGGCCGGCAGGTTCCCAGCGGGGCCTCCTCCCCGGCCGCCCCCTCCGCTCCAGCTGGGTCCCGGCGCCGAGGGACACCCCTGGGGCCCTCGCAGGTGCGCGTGTCCTCCGCGTGCCCAGCCGGGCCCACCCGCAGGGCCGGGTCCCCGGGCTCCCCCCGCCCCCTCTGCGCAGTCCGGGCGACCTCAACGTCCTGCTGAAAATTCTTCCGCGGGTGTGGTATGAAGCATAAACGCCTTTATCTTAGAGAAGATCCTTCATTTTTTAGAGTCTTTGTAATATCTGAGTCTTTATCATTTACGGCCCATCTCATTCCAAAATACAGATGTGAACTTACACACACGCACACACACACGCCCACCGCACACACGCGTGTGCACCGCATGCAACTCCACCCCTGCTTATGTTTCAACTCCTAGGTCATATTGTCCTTGTTTTGTCCTAATTCAGACGGTAGTTCCTACTGCCTGGGCCACCCTTTGCACCATCTTTCCAGGCCAATCCTTGATCATCCCCGAGGAGCATGTTTTTCTTATCTAAATTCAAAAACATCGCTCATAAATTACCTGCAAAATTGTGTCCTTTATTGATATTTGTGAGTGTGTGCGGCTCCTTGGCTCTGGATAACCAAAGCCTACACAAACACCAAATTCCCGAGTTAATTCTCAGAGCATCAGTGCCAGAAGACATGATCAAATGTCGTCAAGTTAAGCTGGGTGGTAACTGGCATAAAGAAATAAATGAAAGGAAAGCAAAATGTTACATCAACGAGTCAACTGTGACTTCTAAAATAATTTCCAGCCACAGTGAGATTCTTATGCGCAGATCTGTTCTTAAATCTGTGCCACTATTGAAAAAAAAAAAAAAAAACTATAGTTTTTAGACTCAAGCTTACGACGAAGAACTAAAGCCTTTGGATATCAGTAAATAGTTAAATGTGTGGTCAAAAATATACTGGATTATTTTACAGTGGGACACCAGCTGTAAAAAATAACAATTTGAGTCACTGTTGAGGTAGCAAATATAATGTAACAGCAGAGACAAGATGACAGTTTGATGTGAAAAATCCATCAACCCGCATGGTTTGTATGACATTGATTCTATGGAGTGGCTCTAACCTATCCATCCAGTGGAAATTTTATGAACTCAAACAACCAATGCTTTGAATTTTATGGAGAGAATGGCAGAAAAGAAAAAAAAAAAAAATATATATATATATATATATGTTATTTGGATTCAACAATGATACATCAATTTTCAGCTTCCACGATTTATTAACGTAACAAGAACACACAAATACCAAATAATGTTGATACTATTCTGAGGTGAAAAATAAGCTGCTGTGAGCCTTCAAAGCACAGAGAGCCCAGAATATGGAGGAAAATACAGCATTTCCTCTACTTTGCACTAAATGTGTTGACTTTAGAAAGATGTCTGAGGCAGTCTGCCCTCTACATTTCAAATGGCCTTAACATATTCCCGTTCGAAATCTCATTTATTTATTAAAAAACAATGCTGGTGAATAATATTATGTAACAGACATCGGTGCCCTCTATTAAGGATAGAAAGATGAAAAAAGGCATAATTCTGATAGAAAAAAAAATCACTGATTGTGAGCACCAAGGTTAAATATAACCCTTCATGTGACTGAGAGGCAATAAGTGCAAATTCACAAAGCATGACTTCAGATGCCAAGATGCTGAAATCTGAATCCTGACACTCTTACCTACTATGTTGTTTTATACCAATTACCCAAACTCTGTGCAATTCGTTCACTTTTACAAAATAATATAAGGGAAATAATAGGACTACCTCATGGGTGTTAAAAGGAGTAAATAAGTTAATACATGCAAATTGCTGTAAACAAGGCCTAGTATATAATAATGAGGTGCGCAATAATTTAAGCTATGATTAATGTTTGTGTAAAAACATTGACAATAGTGACTGAGAGGGGAAGGCCTTTGAGCACAGGTGGTGGGCTGCTCCACTCTCTTTAGTGAGAAATAATGTGAAAATAATTTCCAGGGAAATTGCTGTTTCTCCTGGAGTTTTCAGAAATGAGCAGTAATTTCCTAGGATGATAGGTGAGCGGGCGCTGGAGCAGAGGGGGCAACGTGTGCAAAGGTAAATAAATGAGAGTTTGGAAAGTCGTGATAATTATGGTAGGAACTCGTACAGGGAAACTCATCTAACTCATCTAATCCATTTATGCAATTTAAATGATCACTTCCTCTCTCTGAGAAAAAGCCGGGTAGGCCTCTGGGCAGATGCTAAGTGCTCCCGGGCAGGTGAAACTCGCTCTAGCAGATACACTCGCTTTTCCAGCACTTCAAAGCCTAGCATCAAGAGCAGTCGGTTTTCTTTCTAATTGTTTCTGCCACTTGCAATTATTACGGTAACTGCGTACTAAATTTAAATAACACTTGAATCAACTAAATGAGTTCAAAATAAATAGTCACTGTGATAAATAAGCGATTTGTACATACTTGACAAAGGTTTTAAAACGTATCGTTAAATTGGGTGTGAAAAATAGTGACATATTGGAAAATGAGTCAAACATCTAGAATAAATCTGGAAAACTGCCTTCAAAGTTTTTGTTCTTCTTTAGATAACATAAAACTGGAAAATACAGATTGTGATGAAAATTTAGAAAGTAAGGCTGAAAAACCAGACTTGAATCTGCAATTCCATGCACAAAGGAAGAGATGATAACACCTGCTGCAAATGTTTGGGAAATGAATATCTATGTATATGTTGTACGTTAAAATTCAGTATTTAAAATGCCTTGCATAATTTTAAAATTGTTTCTAACTACCAGATATTTTTAATAAAATACTACTTTTCCACATTGATTAAGATGGGATAATTTTGACTGATTTTGTCTGTAACTTAGCATGGTCAAAGGATGTGTAACTATTGAATGCTGGTGGAAAATAAATATGGAGATGTAAGCAAGGTCACATTATGAAGTATCATTTATGCTTTTCTGAAAGTACTGCCCAAAACTATAAATACTAAGATTCATTGTTAACAAGAAGACATTATTTTGTAGATTTACAAATATTCTGATCAGTTGTCAAGGTTGCCCTTCAATTTATGCGGTTTTTCAGGACAAAGGTAATTACTCCTATTTTATGAAGGTTAAAATAAAGTTTAGGGAATGACTAAAGTAAAGCAGTGGCTTTTGGTTTGTGGGATCTTTTCATAATTACTCTCCCCTGTTCCTGTGGTCCTACATATTTTTAAAATCAGCTTGTGGATCACCCACCGTGTGAGATCCTCCCCCATCATCTCCAGAGTTAGTCAATTCTATACCTATTTCCCCAGAGTATTGTTAAAGGCTCTCTGTTAAGTCACACTCTGAGATAATCTCTTAGACTTTGTTGAAATACATGCCACCCTCTTAGATGATGAATTGTTCAAAGACACTCCAGCATTTTGCACAATATGTTCCAAGAGCATATTAACAGTAACTGTTTGGCCAGGCTGGACTAAAAGCTGGATAAGACACTTCTAAAACCACTTCTAAAATAAAAGCTTTATTACATTATTGTTCTGCTCAAACACATCATGAATTCCTCATGATCTGTACAGGATAAAAACAAATGACATTTTCTTAAATTCTAGTTTAAATACAAAAGGCCCCCACCTGGATTATCAGACTAAATTTCTTGCTTATAACCCCAACTGAAAGCCCTCTTTTGAACCACGGTCACATCCTCCCTGTCATCTTACTGGCTGGGATCTCTGTGTTTTAGTTCACATTTGCTCATGACCGACATATAATTATCCTTAATTGACCACTTTCCTTCCAACATGCTGCATTTTCTCTTCCTCTTCTAGTTTACACTGAGGTACTTTTATACACACTCTTTCCTGTGTCAGGAGCTCAGTTGGACTCAACAGACCTAAGCTGACACGAGCTGGAGTATTTGATTAAGACAAATCAAGATAAAAGTCAGGCTCACCTGTATACTTGTACTGATGGGCTAACCCAGAGAAC
Source organism: Canis aureus (assembly GCF_053574225.1). Lineage (NCBI taxonomy): Eukaryota > Metazoa > Chordata > Mammalia > Carnivora > Canidae > Canis > Canis aureus. Next base: position 28,930,488 of record NC_135645.1, read on the forward strand.
GTACTGACTCCCCCAACCCATGTTTCCCTATGGAATGGCACCAAGTGAAGGTGGTCTCACAGCAAAATGATCCCCAAACCAAAGGATCTCACAGTTGTATGGACCTGAGGGGCTTAGGAGAGGAAGAGGGGAAAAGTCTAGGAGTGGAAAAGCACTGAGTACTGAGTCAGAGTAGAAGAAAAAATATCCTTGAGTTTACTTGCCTTCACCCCCAACTATAAGGAGGTTTTGACATGAGTTTCTTTGGAAGGCCTCCGTAAAGACACCTCCTAACGACGGTACCTGGGGTGGGAATGCAGCTATTTTGAGCGAATGACCAATCATGATCCTGAGTTCCAGACTGCAACTCTCTTCAAAGACTGCAGTGCACTGTCCGCGTACCAAGTCTGATTGGAGGAAGTACAGCTCTCCCCCATGAGGCCTCCCACATAAAGGCTTTGTAATTGCCTATGTATGTTAAGGCCTGAAATATCACACTTAACAGTTTGGACTAAAGTGGGACTCCTCATTCCGTAGCATGCAACCCAACATTGCCTAACCTCACTATTGAATGCTTAAGAAGCTGCTGTTGCTGCTTCTTCTTCTTCTTTTTAATATTGTATTTATTTATTCATGAGAGACCTAGAGAGAGAGGCAGAGACACAGGTAGAGGGAGAAGCAGGCTCCCTGTGGGGTGTCCGATGTGGGACTCGATCCCAGGACCCCAGGGTCATGACCTGAGACAAAGGCAGACACTCAACTGCTGAGCCACCCCGGCATGCCAAACTCTTAGGCTTCTTAAGCAGGGACATCTGTTTTTCTGTTTCCCACTGTATTAATCCAAATAATAATTCTTGATTGAGTTTAGGGAGCTCACCTTTCTATTTCCTACCATTAAATTATAGAGTCAGAAGGACCAGAAACTCCTTTTCTGATGGTGGTGAGTGTTGCATGAACAAAATTTGTAATTATCCTGAATAAGTTTCCAATAAATGTTGCTAGTCCTAACAATTACCCAGGAAATATGCTTGTTTTGAATATTGGAGGAAAATAGACTTAGTAGATTTAGTAAGATAATAGGAGAAGAATAGAAATTGCAGTGATCTATTTCATCTAAGTGCCCAGAATTCTTAGTGGCTATTGAAATTTGCATGTTCAATATCTTGAGTCCAGGAATTATTAGAAATTGTTCCCTTTTCACTGTATAACTGTTAGGTCTGGAAAAAAAATGCTGTACATCAAACACCATTAGGCCAAAATTTTGGAAAAAGGTAATATTTTTTCATGCAAGAAGAATTCAAATGCATGTAAGAAAAAGTGTGTTTTATTCTGGCAAACTGGAATATGTTTAGTGCTCTCAAGTACACTGTCCCTGATGAAACGCTTGCCCCTAAACAATGCAAGTTACCATAATGGAATCTATGCCAGTTTACAATTTCCAGATGCAAATCGAAAAGTGCTCCTCAAGAGAAAAAAGGTCTTTTGCTGTAATCAGTAAAAAATAATGGTGCCTTTCCTTATATCCAGCCTCTATATTGTTTTGCTTTAATTCCATAAGGAGTTAACCTGTATGCCTATCGTCTGCTTTTGTCCCATCAGATCGACTGCAAAGAGGCATTTGGGGAGGGAAAAAATATTTGATTTGTATTTATGAGATACCGCATTAATCAGATAAAAGAGGAAACACCGAATGGCTGAATTGATTTTATTTTTGAAGGAAGGGCTACCAGGGAAAGTTCGCATGACAACAAACAACCAGATAAATTCCTTAGTTCACTGAACTGTAAAATTATTGCACTAAAATGACTGAGTTGACGTAGCTGGAGGGTTAATTACACAACAAATATTATTTATTTAATTTCTTTGTGGATATTTTTGTTGGCTATATAGCCTTTACATGTAAGAAACGTTTGTTTTGTTAATTCAATAGCATAAATATTGTTTGTCTGCTTTATTTTGAGGTTTTAATAGGGAAATAGAAAGTATAGGTAAACTAAAAAACTCCATTATAAAAAGGCAACCTTTAGCTATTTTCTGTTTAAACTGTGTCTCAAGAAAAAGTTTTTCCACATAGTCATTTTTCAAGAGTGTCTGAAATATTTAAATAAAGACTTTCATGTTGGTTCACTTTCTGGTGTTCCCTCATCCTTAAATTTATTATGCAGAATGTCAAAATATCTAAAGGAAATGGTAAAGCTATTCCAACTTACAGATATGTTATGCTTTTTTTTTTCTTTCTTTTCTTTGTTTTTTTATTTAATTCTTCTTAACTTGGTTTTGTTTGTAACCAAGTGGTACCAAAACTTCACAAATTACTTTTCATGTTAGATAAGTCAGTTATTGCAAGCAAAATCTTCATGTCTATATGGAATTGTTCTTGATTGTGAGATTTCTGTTGACATTCTTTCTTTTGTTATAATCTCCACAGCATCTATCACATATATCACAATAATTTGCATGTCATAAATGCTTAATAAATTCTGATTTGTTTATTTAATGGAGTTATTTTTCTGGACTGATTAAAAATGTCCCCTTAATGATGCCATGCTGTCCCTGAAATACAGTATCAGAAGTTTAGATTTATAGTTGGTATCAGCTAAAATTTTAACAACTCGAAGTCTAGTTTTATCTACTGGGGTATTATTCATCCCCATACAAGTTGGATTTATTATTATGTATTTTGCTCATTTCAAATTGCCTTAGCGTTTTTGAAAAAAACTAACAAATCAGCGTAATTCTTGAGGAAACAAAACTGTAAAAATAATCTTGTCAACTTACCAAGATTCTTTTAAAAGACCATTTGAAGAGCTGAATTACTTCAAGCTAATTTTATGATGGATGAAACAGTCACATCAAATGAAGTAAATCATCTTTTCTTCTTTTGACAGAAATTCCTTTTAAGTTTTTATCTCGTGAAAAGGAACTCAGTGAGCACAAAATACATCCATCAGTTCTGCCTTCTGAAAAACTAAACCTAAGGTACTTAGAAAAATCATTTTAAAGATCAGGGATATGTAAGATCAGATTTCAAGAGAATCTCTATTTGGCTTGGTACTGAAAGGCAATTGAATTACTGGTAACATCACTTTGAATAGTTGGAAGGGTTTAGAATTTTCCACTCCCTTGATTTGTGACAAGAGAGCTAGATCTGATACAAAGCAAGTATGAATCAACAGAGACAGTCTAGGTATTTACATGTGCTTTCGTTTGATCAGTATCTATGCTGAGGTAGTTTTTGCTGTTTTGTTTTTGTTTAAAATTTTACTTTTGAGTAATGTCTACATTCAACATGGGGCTTGAGCTCACAGCTCTGAGATTGAGAGTTGTATGTTCCACTGACTGAGCCAGCCAGGAGCCCCTATGCTGGATTGGTTTAAAAAAAAAAAAAAAAAAAGAAGAAGAAGAAAAAAAAAAAAAAACTTCTGATTTAACCCCTCCCCAGGGAAAACTCAAATAAGGTGTATTTATTTTCAGATTTATTTTTGTATCGGTGTGCGAAATAGTCTCTTTTTTATTATATGAGAATATATAGGATCTTTTCCCTTTAAAGTTTACTTTACTGATTCCATGAGTTCCTTTTTCTTTTGTTTACTATCATTTCTTACACAATGTCCAAAGCAATTTCCCAAAACCACAGTTAGACAACAGAAGTCCCAGGGTGTTCTCCTCTTAATTGCAATGGGATCATGTGGATAAAGTTTTATTGAATTTACTTAAGTTACAGGTATATATATCCTTTCCCTACCCAGTTACAGTGATAGGACCTAAGTACTCTCAGAATCCTGCTTGGAAGTGTAAGCATCTGTGGATTATTCCTTAAGTCACTTTGCATTCTTTGCTAATTTATATAATGCCCCACATTGTCACTCTCTGCCCATCACTCAAGCCTTTCCTCTACAAGACCTAGGAAAGTCAACATAATATTGAAGAAGAGTTGGAGGACTCACTAATACATTTCAAGATATAATAGAAAGCTGCAGCCAGCCATCAGGACAGTCTATCTGTGAAAGAATTAACATATATATCAAAGGTGCAGTATGTAGAGCCCAGAAATAGAACCACACAAATATAGTCAACTGATCTTTAGTAGAAGCTCAAAGGTAATTCAATGGAGAAAGGATAATCTTTCCAACGAATGGTGTTGCAACAATTGGCCATTAATATGAAAAAAGAAAAGAAAAGAAAAGAAAAGAAAAGAAAAGAAAAGAAAAGAAAAGAACCTAGACACATAAAACGTTTTACAAGAATCACAATGGATTATGCACACAAATATTACACATAAAACTGCAAATTTCCAGAAGGCATGGGAAAGAATCTAGATGGCCTTAGGTTTAGCATTGAGTTTTTGAATATAAATAAGTTTTTAAATAAGTTGGACATTAGTAAAATTAAAAACGTCTGCTGTGAGAAATACACTGCTAACAAATATAACAAGTCACCGTCTGGTGAGAGTATTTGCAATAAAATACATGCCTCATGAATTAGTTTTATCTAAAATATACAAAGAACTCTTGAAACTGAACTTTATAAGACTCAACAATAAGAAAACAGTTAAAAATAGATAAAAATCTAAATAGATACTTCAACAAATAAGATACATAAATGGTAGATAAGCACATGCAGAGACACTCAATGCCATTTATCATTAGGAAATTGCAAATAAAAGAATAAGACATCACTACACCCCTACATGAATGGCTAAAGTACAAAAATAAAAATAAAACAAGAAGATATCAATAGCTGGGAAGAATGTAGTATAAAAAAATCACTCTTATTGCTGGTAAATCACTTTTGATGATAGTTTGACAGTTTCTACTACAAAGCTAAACATAGTCTTATCATACAATCCTCCTAAGTACTTATCCAACTAATCTGAAAACATGTCCTCACAAAAACCTGCTCACAAATGTTTATAACATCTCTATAGTCACCATAAACAGCAAGCAATCAAGTGGTCCTTCAGTAGGTGACTGAGGTATATCTAAATAAAAAGAATAGCATTTGATGAAAACAAAAATGAAGTATGAAACCATGAAAATATATGAATGATTCTTCAATAGCTATTCTAAGTGAAAGAAAAGTTGCATACTGTATGATCTCAATAATATGATATTTTGGAAAGAGCAGATCTATAGAGACAGCAAAAAAAAAAAAAAAAAATCAGGGGTACCCAGGTTTAGGCATCGGAGAGTGACAGTCATATAGGTGAGGCACAGGAAGATTTTTAGAGCCCTGAAATTATCCTCTGTGACACTAATGGTGGCTACGTGACACTATATTTATCAAAAGCCACTAATATAATAGCACAAAAAGTAGGCTGCATTGTATGAGAATTTCAATAGAAATTGTGTAAGAGTTAGGGAAATCCCCAGATGGGATGTAGAATGTGATGATAAAATCTGACCGCATTTCAAATGCCTGAAACAACCTCAGTAAAGGTGGTGGGTGAGGAGAGAGATGCTGACCTAAGTAACTCTGGGAATCTATAGGATCTATCAAAATAAAAGTAAAGGAATCTGTACATAAGCACAATGGTCTAGTTGTTGAAGTGATTTCCCTCGTGGGCACGTGTTTCTCAGGCATGTAATTTTTCTGAGAGGGCCTAGAAACAATGATACCCGGAACAAAGTACACATCTGATACCCAAAGCTTGGTTTCTATCACCATTCTCTAACAAAATGTACGATCCTTGAGGAAATGACGGATGTTAAAACGGGGCAGGAAAAATATAACATGAGCCTGAACATCTTGTAATGCCCAAAGAAGCAGAAGTGTGAATACTTCCCTCCCCACACACCCTTTGATGGAGCTCCGTCAAAGGAACACAGGAGCCAAATGAAGGAGCCCACAAAAATCAAAGCTGGAATAATTTGAATACATAAATACACAAGGAAGTATTGAGTTATAATCCAAATAACAAAGTAAATATCCATGAGTCTGTACTATTTTAAATAAACAAATGATTGAGTAAATAAGTAAATGTTGGAAAAGAGACAAATGGCCCTTGCAGAAGAATTCCAAATGATTTATGTAAATATTCCACCCTCAAGGAGGTGCAGTGTACCTCTGCCCTACTTAACCATGAGCTGCATACAACGGTTTCTTTCTCAGGATACTGGACAGCAGGGATCTTTACAGTGCAGACACCCAACAACTACTACCACAGCAAGGCGGTCGATGTCAACAGCAACAGTGATAAGTCAAGGTGAAAATACGTGCCATTGACATGACGTGCTAAAGAGCAACTTCACCTCCATGGTTCAAAAACTCACAACCTCCATCTGATGGTGACAAGCGTTCTACAAAGCACGTGATCGGTACTCCTCAGAACTGTCAGGGTCATCAATAACATTAGCATATTCTGAGAGATTGTCGGAATCAAGTTAAACCTAAGAGACATGATGACTAAATACAATGTGGAATCCTGACAGGAAAAGGATATTGCGTGAAAACTCGGGAAGTGTGAATAAAGCATACGGTTTAGTGATAAAATAATCATGCATCCCTATTGCTTCGCTGATTGTAACTAATATTCTGTATATTATTAATACATTATTAACATCTGTTAGATCTTAATAAAAGGGAACTCTGGGTTGGAGCTTACTGGAGAGTCTCTGCACTATCATTACAAATTTTCACTAAATCTAAAAGTATTTAAAAAATAAAATTTGTTTTAAAAACCTACTTTGCACATTGGGAAATTCAGTATTTATCCTGCTCTCCCTCTGTAACCTGCACTTTAGAGTAACAAATTTTTGATAAAGATATTTTTTAATTGAGGTGAAATTGGTGTATAACATTATGACTTTTTTTAAACTGACTTTTTTTTAAATTGAGGTGCAATTGGCACATAACGTTATATGTTTCAGGTGTACAACATTATACCGTAACATTTGTATATGCCCTGAAGTAATCATGGCCGACAGTCTGATTACCATCCATCACCATGCAATCGACCAGATGCACCCATTTCACCCGCCTCCCCAACCTTCTTCCCCTCTGGTAACCATCAACTCTGTTCTCTGTTTCTATGTTTTTGGTTTTGTGTGGTTTTGTTTGTTTGTTTTGAATTTTAGATTCTACATATGAATATAATCATATAGCATTTGTCCTTGACTGATTTCACTTAGCAAAGCACCATCAGGGTCTATTCATGTTGTTGCAGATGGCAAGATTTCATTCTTTGTGGCTGAGCAGTATTCCAGTGTGTGTGTGTGTGTGTGTGTGTGTGTGTAAAACATTCTCTTTATCAATTCATCTATTAATGTTTGTTTAGATTGTTTCTCCATCTTGGTTATTGTGAATAATACTGTAGTGAACATAGGGGTGCAGATATCTTTTCAAATTAGTGTTTCCATATCCTTGGGATAAATACCCAGAAGAACAGAACAGGTGGGACATATGGTAGATTATTCTTATTTTTCTGAGGAATCTCTATACTGGTTTCCAAAATGGCTATACCACCTTACATTTACAACAATGGTGTATAAGAGTTCTCTTTTTTCCCACATTCTAACACTTGTTTTTTTGTTAATAGTCATCTTAATAGATACAAGGTGATAGGTCATTGTGGTTATGATTTGCACTACACTAATAATTAAGGATGTTGGTAATCTTTCATTGCTCCTCTCAGCCATTTGTATGTCTTCTTTGGAAAAAATGTCTATTGAGATCCTCTACCCATTTTTTAATAGAGTTGTTGCTTTGTTTTGTTTTGGGGTTTGCTTTTTTTATTTTTCTCTTTCTTTCTTTTTTGGGGGAGAGTTGTAGTTCTTTTTTTTTAAGATTTTATTTATTTATTCATGAAAGACACACACAGAGAGAGAGAGAGAGAGAGAGGCAGAGACACAGGCAGAGGGAGAAGCAGACTCCATGCAGGGAGCCCGATGTGGGACTCAATCCCAGTACTCTAGGATCACGCCCTAGGCCGAAGGCAGGTGCGAAACCACTGAGCCACCCAGGGATCCCATTTTTTTGGGGGTTGTAGTTCTTTATATATCTTGAATATTAACCCTTTCTTGGATATATGATTTGCAAATGTCTTCTCACATCCAGTAAGTTGCCTTTCATTTTGATGAAAGTTTCCTTTGCCATGCAGAAGTTTTGCAGCTTGATGTCATCTCATTTGTTTATTTTTGCTTTTGTTGCTCTTCTTACCTTTGGAGTCAGAGCCACAAATATATCACAAAAACTGATGTTAACAAGGTCACTGCCTATGTTTTCTTCTGGGAATTTTGTGGTCTTGGGTCTTCTCAACTCTAATCCATTTTGAGTTAATTTTTGTATATGGTGAAAGACTGTGATCTAGTTTTATTTTTTTGTTTGCCCAGTTTTACCAGCAACATTTATTGAAGAGATTGTCCTTTCACTATTATATGTTCTAGGCTCTCTCCCCATGTTTCAACTGTCCATGTTATAGATGGGTTTATTTTTGGGCCCTCAAATTTGGTTCAATTAATCTCTGTGTGTGTTTATGGCAATACCATATGTGTTGATTGCAATAGCTTTGTAGTATAGTTCGAAATCAGGGAGTGTCAAATTTGTTCTTTCTCAGTATTGCTTTGGCTTTCAAGATCTTCTGTGGTATCATACAAATTTTAGAATTTGTTCTAGTTTTGTGAGAAATGCCATTAGAGATTTAATAAGAGCTCTTTGAATTTGTACAGTGCTTTAGGAAGTATGGACATTTTAACAATATTAGTTCTTCTAGTCCATAATCACAGAATATCTTTACATTTGTGTTTTCTTCAATTTCTTTAATCAATGTTTTGTAATTTTCAGTATGCAGAATTTTTTTAATAGAATAATGCCAGTTTTTCAATTAAGTAGGAGCTATAAAATTACAAGATCACCATTATGTAACAATCAAAATAATATATTAATGATAATGAATATCTGCTAATATCTCAAAAAAAGTCCCAAACAATTACTATGTAGCTGTTGATGGAATTACCACCAGCTAGAGCTATCTTTGACCAAAAATTGAAAATATCTAAGTAGTAATTTATAGGCAATATGGTAGATCTAAGTACCAATTTACAGAGGAGAAGTATGAAATATATACTTACATGAAATATTTATGAAACCATAAAAAATTAAAAGCAAATATAAAGATATAAAAATTAATTTAATTATAGCATGAGGGTACAATAAAAATTCAGATTGTGAAAACTATATGGAAAATATGACAACTTCTTCAACAAAATTTTCAAGGGGAACGAATGTTATCAAGGAAGAATCCTGGGAATTAAAAAAAATTTTCAGAGATATAATAACCAATTCCATGTTTAAAGTTTATGGGACTCTGGTTCAAACAAACAATTCTCAAACCATAAATAAATAAATAAGAAAACACACATAGCAAATAAAAAGCACATATGCACAGACTCATTAAACAATTCAGTAAATTTGAGCACTGACTAGATATTTTTTAATATTGAGCTAAACTATAAGTAAAAAATGTTGGAATATTTGAGATTTTATGTCAGATAATCAATTTTTGTCGCAAAAATTTTGTTGCAAAAATTTTAGCGCCTGCCTTTGGCCCAGGGCGCGATCCTGGAGACCCGGGATCGAATCCCATGTCGGGCTCCCGGTGCATGGAGCCTGCTTCTCCCTCTGCCTGTGTCTCTGCCTCTCTCTCTCTCTCTCTGTGTGACTATCATAAATAAATAAATATTTTAAAAAAATAAAAAATAAATAAAAAATAGAATCCTTATATGTTAAATCTATGTCCTAAAATATTGCAGATAAAATGAGATGACTTAACAATTGTTGAAATTTTATGATGCCTTCATGTAGATTCGTGTTATTCTCTGTATTTTACAAATGTATAAACTTTTTCAAAATTGCAAGCTTAAAAAATTAATGAATAAACTATAAGTCCCTGGGAGCCTTTTTAATATTTTATAAACACATTCTTTGCTACAGCTAACTACCACAGCATAATAATTGATTCTGATTATAGTAGAATCTGACTTTTGTATAAATTGATTGGTAAAAATAATTCAGTGCATTCACAGCATATTTATATACACAGACACATGCATATAGACAAAAGTGGTATAGAGAAGAAAACATATGCTATGTAACTTCGATTTTCTCTAATACATTAAGAAAGATTTTAGAAAAACTATGAATGTTAGTGTGCAACAATTCTTATAAGTCACAAACTTTCTCTCTGTCAACATATATAAAGCTGTTGTCTAGGACACAGTATTATTATTTACTCTTAGAAATTATCTTTTCCTCATATTTATTCTTTTCCTCTACCAGTTTGACTCATGTCTTTTCATTTGTCACTTGACATCCCTTTTCAAGTGGTTCATAAACATTGATGTTCTCCAGTACGTAGTTTCAGGTAGGTCGGTCTTTTCTTTTCTTCTCTTCTCTTTTCTTTTCTTTTTTTAATATATATAGTCTTGTCCCCTACACCCAATATCTAATGATTTTCTGTATATTTAATAATTACCAATAAACTGATGAATCCCAAATTCATATTGCCAACACAAATGTTGGTCTTTATTTTTAAATTCCCCTAGACAGCATTTTTCCTTAATATCCTTGTAAACATTGGCTACTATCTTTTTTTTTTTAATTTTTATTTATTTATGATAGTCACAGAGAGAGAGAGAGAGAGAGAGAGAGGCAGAGACATAGGCAGAGGGAGAAGCAGGCTCCATGCACCGGGAGCCCGATGTGGGATTCGATCCCGGGTCTCCAGGATCGTGCCCTGGGCCAAAGGCAGGCGCCAAACCGCTGCGCCACCCAGGGATCCCGGCTACTATCTTTTTGAAATATCCTAATGATGAAGAAATCCAAGATAAATAAGTTCCAAAAAAATAGTGTTTTCACTAGTCCTGAAATAAAACTAGTTATCTAAACAATCATTTTCTTAAATGTGTTGAGATCAGGGAGAGACTAATTAGCAATGATCATTAAAAATCACACTGTTCAACTTATTTTAGTAAGCATTACATAATCCATTCTATCTTTGCTCTTATAATGATCACTAATATAGCAAAGTCTCAGAAAAATCTTGGAGTACAGATAATAGTTTAGTATTACTTAACTTAGTATTTTCCAACTTTAACCTCTAATATTTTACAACAATGCAACAAATTCTAAAGTCTAAAAAACTAGAATTTTGTGGAATATACTCTAGGAAAACTTTTTCTGGATTTAAACTCTCCTTTGGAAGGACCTCCACAGTGAAAGTGATTAACTTCTGCCATGCCTGTTTTGCTTCAGCTGGTGGTGGCAGACACAGGTAAAACTTCCTTTGATAGTTCAACTGGAAAATGGCTGGGGCTGAATTGAAAAGCAATTGAGTTGTGCTGTTTAACTGAAGATTTAAATGAACTCTGCTTCAGCCAGTTCTTACAAGATATGTGCTTATGTTATGAAATAATATAAGGAAAACAAATATTTAAATATATTTTCAAGTGTCAAAAATTAAATTGAAACTACATACAAGTAAGAATGTGGAAAAACAGATGACGCCTTTATTAACATACAATAAGTATTTTAAACGTTCTCTGTTATTTAATTGAGGATTCTTAAAATCTGCCTTTGTCTTATTGCTTTGTTTGGGTATATATTTATTTATTTATTTATTTAACTTTTCCATGGGAACTTAGACTTATGAAAAATGGTTTTACATGTTTTTCATCTTAAGGGGAACTCCAGCTTTTCCCCTTATAAAATATGAAGAGGGGGAAAACAGAAGCAATATATTTTTTTGAAAGGAAGCATCATGTTATGGACTCAGTGCAACCTTATTTTTGTTTTGATTTTTAAAGTAGTTTCACAATATACAGATACAGGTATATTAAAAGTGTGCAAAGACACTGTTTTTTTTCTAAAACTAGCTGCTCTTTGCCTATTACTGCCAACTAATACTACTTTGTCACAAGAAAATTAACTCCCAAGATTTTCCTCAATTATTTTCTCTATATTTAATCAAAATTTCCCAAATTTCTAATGTTAGAGTGATAAATGAGAATAAATCATCAAAATTACTGAGCTAAGGATGTCTATCACATTTCAAAAGAGTACAAATGAATTCAGATGGATGCCTTTAGAATGGATGCCTCAGGAATCAAAAGCTTACACTGCAATAAAAAATGCCAATTGTCAAGTACTTAGACCACACTAGGCTCCTCTTGTCCCACAAACACAACTAGATAACTATCAAATCACCCTAAATACCCCAGAAATTGACCTGAAGATGGACAGAAGAGACTCCTACAACTGAAGGGAGAGCATAAGGTAAAGAGTGCAAAGATGTGGTTTAGGGGAGAAACGGATGGCAGGTGCTATGGAGGAGAGGCAGCTATGGTCACAGAGAAATGTGAAAGAGAGGAACACAGGGGAACATGAGGAGAATGTTTCCCAAAGCCATTGGCTTGGAAAGCAAAAGGGGTGGAATTTCATGAGTTCTTACAACCAGTGCAGCTTAAAGCCTGGAGACTTAAGGATCAGCGGGCTTGGCTGAGATATTGCCCGGAGGCCACTATGCTGCTCCTGGAGAGGAGGCAGGCAAACAAACAAGGGCAGACAGCATGGAAATAGCAACCTGAAAAGCGTTTGGGACACACTGGGGCTTCTCAGACCGCATCCTTGAGAGACAGAGTTCAGAGAGATGCATCTTCTGGAACAAAAGAGCTGACCGGCACCACTTCCTTCCCCAGATTCTCAGCATAAACACAGAGCCACCTGTGGAAAGCAACACAGCACTGCCACTGGTTGCCTAACTTGCTTACACCAAGTCCACCCCCCTGTACTCCCATAAAACTACCCTTCTTGGGGAGATTGGGGGCTGCTTGCCTGAGTCCCAGTGCAGCACTCCTCCTCCCCAGAATACCAACTCAAACCCCTGTCCACACTGCATCTCCAACCACAGAGTTCTGCAGGACCTCTGCAGGTGAAGTTGATGTCAGGTCTCATTTCATAAGCAGACAAGAGAACAACTGGTTAAAACTCACCACATTTAGACCAGGAACCAAACACTGCCCATAGCAGGCAAGGAGAGCCTCTGCAGATGATTATCCTGAAGGAGACTGCAGCTACGATACAGCAGTAGAGCACATGCAGTACACCAGAGACACTACTGAAGTGCCAGGCCCTGGGACCTCTTTTTCGTAAGACCATTACTTTGAGAAGCAGGAAAATTGGCTTTTCTAACACCGACAAAAAGGCAGAGACTTAGACATGCTGCCAAGACAGGAGAATTTATCCAGATGAAGGAACAAGGTAAAGTCACAGCCAGAGATCCAAGCAAAACAGAAATAAGTAACATGCCTATGGAGAATTTAATGCAACAATCATAAGGATATTCACTGGGCTTGACAACAGAAGACATCAGGGAGATCCTTATCACACAAATAAGAGAGAGAAAAAAAGAATCAATCAGAAATGAAGAATGCAATAAATGAAATTGGGAACAGGACCGGTGCAATGAACAGGAATGGTAGGCAGGAAAAATCAAAGGAATGAATGAGTGATATAGAAGATGACATAAGGAAAATAAATACATAAATAAAACATATGAATTGGAAGAAAACACATTGTTAAAATATCTATATTACCCAAAACAATATAAACATTTAATGCAAATACCATTTAATGCAAACATTAAATACCATTTAATTCAAATCCTTATCAAAATATCAATAGAATTTTTCATGGAGCTGGAACAGACAGTCCTGAAATTGGTATGAAACTACAAAAGACCCAAATAGTCAAAGCAACCTTGAAAAAAGAGAAAAGCTGGAGGCATCACAATTCTTGGCTTCAAGTTATCTTACAAAGCTGAAGTGATCCAGACAATATGGTAGTGGCACCAAAACAGACACAAAGGTCAAGAGAACAGAGTAGAAAATCCAGAAGTGAATCTGCAACTATATGGTCAATTAATCTTTGGCAAAGCAGGGAAGAATAGCTAATGGAAAAAAGAGTCTTTTCAACCAGTGATGTTGGGAAAACTGGCCAGCCACATGCAGAAAAATGAATTGGACCACTTTCTTACACCACAAACAAAAATAGAGTCTTAATGGATCAAAGACCTAACTGTGAGACTCGATACCATAAAAATCCTAGAGGAGAACATAGGCAGTAACCCCTTTGACATCAGCCATAGAAGCTTCTTTCTAGCTTGGTCTCTGGAGGCAAGGGAAACAAAAGCAAAAGGAAACTATTGGGACTTCATCAAAATCAAAAGCTTCTGTACAGTGAAGGAAACAATCACAAAAACTAAAAGGCAATCTCTAGAATGGAAGAAAACATTTGAAAATACTTACCAGATAAAAGGTTAGTATCCAAATCTATATAGAACTTATCAAACTCAACACCCAAAAGACGAATAATTCAGTTAAAAATGGGCAGACGACATGAATAGACATTTCTCCAAAGAAGGCATACAGATGGCAAACAGACACGTGAAAAGATGCTCAATATCACTCATCACCAGGGAAATACAAATCAAAACAACGACGAGGTACTGCTTCTCCCCTGTCAGAATGACTACATAAGAACACAAGAAACAACAGGCATTGGCAAGAATGTGAAGAATAGGAAACCGTCTTGTACTCTTGGTGGGAATGCAAACTGGTGCAGCCACTCTGGAGAACAGTATGGAGGGTTCTCAAAAAAGTTATAAATACAACTACCCTACAATCCAGCAGTTGTACTAGTATTTACCCAAAGAACAACAAAAAGGATATATACTAATTCCAAAAGATACATGTAATTTGATGTTTCTAGCAACATTGTCTAGCAGCAAAATCATGGAAACAGGCCAAGTGTCCATCAATTGATGAATGGATAATATAAAGGAATATTCCTTGGCCATAAAAATAATGAAATCTTGCCCTTTGTAACAATATGGATGGAGTTAAAGAGTACTAAGCTAAGCAAAATAAGTCAGTCAGAGAAAGACAAATGCCATATGATTTCACTCATGCTTAGAATTTAAGAAACAACTCTTAACTATAGAGAGCAAACTGATGGTTGCCAGAGAGAAGGCGGCTGAGGGGAGGGGTCAAATAAATGATGGGGATTAAGGAAGGCATTTGTGGTGAGCACCAGCTGCTGTATGGAATGTAGAATCAGGGGCCCCTGGGGGGACTCAGGCATGATCCTGGAGTCCTGGAATCAAGTCCTGCATCGGGCTGCCCGCAGGGAGCCTGCTTCTGCCCCCGCCTGTGTCTCTGCCTCTCTCTCTGTGTCGCTCATGAATAAATAGATAAAATCTTAAAAAAATAAAGGAAGTGTCGAATCATTACATTGTATATCTGAAGCTAATATTAGAGTATGCAAATAAACTGGAATTTAAGTTAAAAACTCTAAAAAGTCATAGTCAAATAGTTTCACATAGAAGCTAGATCTAGTAATCCTGTTGCTTTAAAAAAGCAAAATCAATTTTAAAGTCTCATATAAAAACATTATCACTTTCCCGTTAGAGGTAGTACATTCATGTCTGGCATGCGGTAAAAACTCTCTGGTCATTAAGCTCCATAGTAAAATATTTTTTAACCTGGTATACCTAGGACATTTATTCCTATTTTTTTCCTTTAGTCTTCATGGAAACTTGAAAGGAAGATGATACAAAGCAACAAATAGAAAACTTTCATATCATATGGTATATGCTGCAGGCAAATGTGGTCGCAGCATCTGAACACGCTCTGATGATACCATGTGGGGTAACACCAACCTGAGGAAAATCCAGAACGATCAGATGAATGTTATTTAACAAATAACACCTTATATTTTCTAGTCTGAATAATTTTTAAAATGTGAAGATCAGTGGTTAAATAAAAATGGAACAATGGAACTGAGTTTCCTGTCACTGAAAAAGGTGTATTTTTGAGCAACAATACGTACTTAAATGCAGTGAAATTATTTCAACTTGTTAATGATGAAGAACTATTTACCTACATCCTCCAGATTTGGGCTACATTCGATTATACATAATAAGAAAAAAAGTGAAAAAAAGTATTATGCCAACGGTTTTTGAAAATTTTCAAAGCTCCTTTATTCTTATTAGACTTCTCATTATCTAACACTTAGATCTTATCATTTATTAGGTTCGAGTTCCAATTCTTCTGTGCTAGAGTGGAACAGCAGCAGTTCCCCTCTGTGACTGTTTCTCTCCCCCCAGGTCTTGTCCTCTGGAAGATCAGAAGCCCTAGGCTGAACCCAGAACCTGACTCTTTAAATGCGCTAATGTGAGAGAAGGAGGGCAGCTCTCTTGATCGTTGAAGTCCTTACATTTACATTTGACCTAAGAGATTTCATGTTATATTAATTTTGGTGAATTCAGAAAAGCGCTTGTGGCATGTCCATCATATGACAGTCACTGTTATTTACTGAAGGTGGTTGTGTAGGAACGGATTGTGTCTCTCAACTCCCACAAGGAACTCATAGTGACAGAGGTAGACATGGAGCAAAAATTAATCACACACATATTTATTCAGTAAGAGATAGGGAAGAAAAGTTCAAGTTAAAATGAAGGTTTTTATTGAGCAACTTGACTTTTCTGAATGGTAAGGAAGACTTGCCTGAAGAAGTAATATCTGAGTTATTTCCAAAAAGGTAAAAGGGAGTTAGCTAGGAAAAGAGGGAGAGTGAATTTTTTTGCCTGTCTCCTTTGTGAAGCATGACATTCTTTTAACAGAGACCAATCTTGCTCCCAATTAAAAATAAGGTATACACTTTAAATATTTTTTAAAGACTCTATTTATTTATCTATGAGAGACAGAGAGAGAGAGAGAGAGAGAGAGAGAGAGAGAGGCAGAGACACAAGCAGCAGGAAGAAGCAGGTTCCATAAGGAGCCTGATGTGGGTCTCGATCCCAGGACCTCAGGGCTGCAACCTGAGTTGAAGGCAGATGCTCAACCGCTGAGTCACCAGGTGCCCTACCCTTTAAATATTCTCAAGAAAGGTAACAACGATGGCTTTCTTTAAAGGCAATTAAAGAATAAATATGTGATTGATATTTGATCTTTTAGGAAGAGAAAAAATAGATTTTGATGACTAAGTTTGGAGTAATAGAACTTTAGGACACCAGTTGAAATAAAAAGAAGAGAAAAAGAAAAAGATGCAGAGATTCATCGAGTTTGCTTCAATAAACACTAAGCTAGGCATTGTGTTGAGGATACCAACACATCAAATACAGGTTTTTATCTCTTAAGTATCTTTAGAATCTATTAGGGAGGTTATTCAATAATTAGAGCCTCTTCATACAATACAGTAAGTGCTAAGGAAGAGGATTGAGCAGCATAACAAGAGAACCAAGAGAGAGGCACTTGGAGCTCTGCCCCTGGTTTAAAGAAGGTTCCTAGACCAGAGATCGTCTCAGCACCACTCTGCCCATCCCCAAACTTCACGGGGACAGAAGCTCCTTTGTTCAGGACCTCACCCTGTTTCTCTTCACCTGGTTACCGATTTGCATCCTTAATGTCCTTTAAAAAAAAAAAAACAACAACAACAAACCTGCTAATCTAGTGAATGAATAGTTTTCCTAAGTTCTCTGAGCCCCTCCTAGTAAATTAATAGAACCACAGGAAGGAATTGTGGGAATCTCCAAAACTGTAGCCAGTAGGTCAGAAGCCCAGATTAACAATTTGGGCTTGCAGTTGGCCTCTGGGATAGAGGGCAGTCTTATAGAACTGAGCCATTAAGCTGTGGACTCTGATGCTATTTCTGGGTAGATAATGTTTGAATGAAGTTGAACTGGGGGACACCCAGCTGGGGTCAGACTATTGATTGCTTAGTGGTACCGGGAGCTGTGGCACTCCCCACGCCTCCACTGAAAGTGGTGAAGAAACAGCAAAGCACGATCGATATGTGCTACCTGGATTTAAAATATTTTTTTTCAATTTTTATTTATTTATGATAGTCACAGAGAGAGAGAGGCAGAGACACAGGCCGAGGGAGAAGCAGGCTCCATGCACCGGGAGCCCGACGTGGGATTCGATCCCGGGTCTCCAGGCTCGCGCCCTGGGCCAAAGGCAGGCGCCAAACCGCTGCGCCACCCAGGGATCCCGGCTACCTGGATTTAAAGAATGAATACTATACTGGGGGATACAGAGGAACAAATATTAACTAAAATAGAGGGTGTGACATTTATGAGAGGGGAAGCATGGTGTTATCGTAGTGCTGAGAAAGGCTCATGGCCCAAGGGATGGATTCATAAATGAAGTGATATTTAGGGTAGGATTTGAGACAAAATAAAAAACCATGAGTTAGACAAAGTTTCTATGGGAGCCAGAAAAAATGATGCTCTAAATTAAGAAGATACTATGTGCAAGGCCAGCAGTAAAACAGCATAAAATGTTGGAACAAACGTCTGGGAAAATAGAGTTGCAGAATCCAAGAGGTAGGTTTGAAGGAGAGGAGTGGATGAGAGTTAAAGAGGATGAAATATCCTCAAAGCCTTGTAAACCACGTGAATAAGTTGGAATCCATACTGCAGTAATGTGGAATCACTCGAGTGCTTAAAACGATGAAATGCTATAATCATATTTAAGCTTTACAATCATAACTCTGGCTGCACTGTGGATGTTTGGTGGAAGGACTGGCCAAGAGTCTAAGTGACATCTGCTGATGGCCTGAGCTCTGAGACAGTTGTTGCAATGAAGAGAAAAAAATTGATTTATATTCCTTATGTGCTTTAGGTTTAATTTACCCTAAATTTACAAATTTGGGGAGAGCACTTACTATGTTTCAGAAATACGAAAAGTTCGTAATAGCAAACTAGCTAAAGCTCCTTTTTTCAACTACATATTGGAATACTACTACCAATAATGATGCAGATAGTACTTGTCTTGTTCTTAAGACATCACAGATGAACTAATATTCAAATATTTTCTCAGACTGTGGTTAGGACACAGACAAGATGATGGATAGGAGATTTTCGGGTAAAAGAAAAAGTGTCAGCTCAAATAACATGCAATTGCTAAGTGTGAAAGAGACACTATGATTCAGAGAATATAAATTCAGTTATTGAGACACAGATTAAAAAAATAAATTGTGGCCAGTTTGTAGATAATCTTGGTATCCATGAGAAAATTTTCATTTAATCTTATAGGCAGTTAGTAACTAGTAGATTTTTGGAGAAAGAAGCATAATGTGCTGACTGCAGAAGAAAGGGCTTTTTAACTTTATAAGGAGAAAGATTCAGATTATTTTAGCTATTAGAAGTAGAATAGTTCTATCTGAAATGTTTTGTGTTGCTTTGGTCTGAGGATTTCTGGAAAAAAGTAGAAAAAAGTTTCACAAGTGGTGAGGATGTGGATGTTTGTCCAAAATATTTGAAAAGTCATCCACAACTCTTTTGCTGCGAACAAAGGGAAGGCAGAGAGGAGAGAGAAGATTGGAATCGTGCGCTAAATGTAATTTTTCTAGGAAGTCGGACTACTGCCCAGTAGTGACAGGTAGTGTTGGGGTCTGGGTTAAACAACAGGGTGTGTGAACATTGAGAAAGGACAGGTCGTTGAGACATGGTGACTTAATGGTGGTTTATGAAATCCTTAGGAAGCAAGGATTTTGCAGAATCTTCCTCAATGTTCTGTAAAAAAGCGGAAGTGGGATAACCATGATCTTTAGGGGATCTAACATCAGGGGTCGTATTCTTCACCAGGAAATTTCTCTAAGTCTGTGTTCAAGACTTTGTACTCCAAATGGAAAATATTTGAGAAAATCCTGGTCTGAGAGCTGTCAGTGTTATATGGAAAGTCAGATTAAAAACAAAACAAAACAAAAAAAACAAAACAAAGTTCAAGACTTTGTACTCCAAATGGAAAACATTTGAGAAAATCCTGGTCTGAGAGCTGTCAGTGTTATATGGAAAGTCAGATTAAAAACAAAACAAAACAAAAAACAAAACAGAACGTAAGCCAAGTTCTACGTATTCTTGAAAATAGGAATCAACTCCAAGTAATTCATTTACTCCAAGTTTATTTCAAATGAAGAGAAAGGAAACAGTACAGGTTATAATCATTAGAGCAAACCCTGGTAATTAAGTTCAACCTGATTCCTTTTTGAGACTTTTACAATATGCACATTGTGTAGAATATTTTAAATTTGATTGTGGTTTGGGGTCATTTCAATGACTGAATTCTGTGACACTAATTTCAGTTATGATACATTTTAAATTAAATGAAACAAAAAAAATTAAATTGAATGAAACATGAAATTCACCCAGTTTATTAATTTTCTGCTTTTACCTGAATTGAAATGTCTGCTACTTTATGAGTAAATCAGGTCACTAATATATTCAGTTTTTCCCATAACAAAATAATCTTCATTCATGACCCTCTAAAGCAGTGATATAGATAACACCATATATGACCTTAGCAGAAAATATTTGCAATTTCAGATTACAGACGTTATGTTATACTCAACATATACCACTCTTTGGTATATATTTTTTCTCATTTTTAATAAATAAACAATGAAACACTGATTTTTAACAATATGATTTTAAAGAGTGAGGCTTAAGGGAAATTCTATGATATGTAAAAGAAAAAGTTCGAAATGCAAAAAAGAAACTACAAGAAACACAAAAGAAAAAGCTGCATACCTACAAAAAAAGAAAAATAGCACCAATTCAGCAGGCGTATGTGTTACATCCTAAGCATTCCTGACAAGATTTCGCTGAACCCAATAATATTTGAGTTTTCGTGTGAAATGCGTTACAGGCTTTCTCTCTTAAAAAGAGCTTTCTGTTAAAAACAGCAGCAACAAAATCTATCAAGATATTGTAAGGTCAGCTTGGCCAACTTCATCTCTCTCTTGGATTTAATAAAAGCACAAATATAGTATTCCTGTCTTTACTGTTTTTAGTAAAGGTGGAAATAGCCAACGGGGAGAGAAAATTTACAAGAGGCACCAAAGTTACAGCATAAACCTGTGCCAAACTTGTGGCAACTTAGTAGTGAGATCTGTTACAGGGCTCCCGGGAGAAATGCCACGTAATCACCTGCAAACCTGAACACCTACAGTTGGTCCAGTAGTTAGAAGGTAAGGAATGAGGGAGTTGTTTCTTCATGAGCCCTTTGGCAGCATTTCTCAATTACTTTTTTGCACAAAAGTCACCAAAAAGCTTGTTCAATGTAACTTTTTCCCATCCCCTAGGCGGGGTGGCGTGCTTGCCCTGGAGTTGCCCGAGAGATGCATCCTACCAAGCTCCCTCGTTGATCCTGGTGTCATTGATACCAGGCCAGAGTTAAAGAGACTCTACCAGAAACCATGTACGTAACCAGGACTTCGGCTCTCCTGGAATCCCAAAGGAGAAAAATCCCTTTCTCCCTGTGACCTGGGCCCACGGTCAGACGTGCCCTAATGTTCACAGGGTAACAGCCTGGTGACAGCTGACATGTACTAAGCTGTCTTTGTGCTCAGCACTGTTGCAGGCACTTCACGGGTGCTGGCTTTTTTAAGTTTCTAAAAACAATTCTAAATGATATTTGGGGCATCCCTCTGTGAATCAGCTGGCTTATTAACTTTCATTGAAGCCCAAAAAAGAGCAGGAGGTAAAGTCAGGGTGCATGCTAGAGTACGGCGAAGTAGAAACACCTTGCTGCACGTCTTCATTCTGATCCTCACAACCCTTGTGCACCCTGCCTTACAACCTCTGGCTCAAACTTATATGTATTATATCAACAGGTTTCCTTGTATGTAGTTTGACAAAGGAAGGTGGGCACCTCTTGGAGGTCAGAAGATGGAAGGAAAGAGAGGCAATCATCTATCGGACTCAATCTCACCAGTTGGTCTAAGATGACAGCGTCTCTTTCCCAAAGACTCAGCTGTTATAAAATAGCTTTCTCAACAGCTACCCATTCTGGGCACCAGCAACTCTTGCCTCTCTAGCTCTGCCAGGCCTGGGGTTACTACGTATCTATATTTTTGGTAGACACTGTGGAGACTGCAATGCTTCACCCAAATTTCCCTTCGGCAAAGAGCACGTTGCCCCCCGCTGCTGGGGCCCTGTGACTCAGAAACAACTCTGTAGGGCCATCCTAGCTCCTGAGTTGCTCCTGGGGTCAGCTGAGGTTGCTTCTGTGCCTGCACTGCAACTAGACATTTACCTCTACTCTACACTGCTCTCTTCCTCTTTTTTTCAAGTGTTGATCTTGGTCCCGAGGGCATTGCCTAGTAAAATCCTGCGTGGTAAACTCAGCCACAGTATCTGCTTCCCTGAAAATCCTACTACTAAACCAGGAGAGGGTACTATCTCTTGTTGGTTTCCATAAACCCTAACCACGCCTCTGGAAATAGTCAATGATCAAGTCTGAAGCAGCCATCTGGTGTCACTAGGGAAATGGCAGGTATAGTCTTGTAAGACATTTTATCCTCTCTGAGTGAGATGAAGAGCTACTGAAGAGTTTTTGGAGAGAAAGGTGATATGATGAGATTTAAATCAGATTGAGTACCTGTTACATGAGGAATACACTACAGCAAGGCAAGGGCAGAAGGAGGGAAATAGGTTAGGAAGCTATTATAGCTAAATACCAGATATGAGATGACGTTGCCTTGGGCCAGAGTTGAAGTGGTGGTAAGAATAGCTCTGATTTGGAATACAATTTGAAAGTAGAGCTTAAAAAAGAGAGAGAGAGAGAGCTAATTATCTAATAGATGATGTAAGAGAAAGAGATGGTCAAATCTAGTTCCAAATGGGTGTGGGGTGAGGATAGGGTGGTGTTAGGGAATTGGAATATTAGAGTTTCATTTACTGACATGAAAGGGGTTGCTAGAAGAGCAAATTAGATGTGGAAAGTGGGCATTCACTTTTGAACATGCTTAGTCTTAGATGCTTTTGAATACCCAACTGGAACATCAACTAGACGTTTTATTCACAAGTCTGGAGGCCAGAGGGAAATATCTGGGCTAGTTATATAAATCTGGAAGTCATAAGCATGTAAATAATATTCAAATTCATGAAAATCCATAAGAGTGAGTATACATAGAGAAATGTTTGAAGGCCGAATCCTAGAGGACTACAACATAGCGAGAAGAGAAAAAGCCAGCAACGAAGATGGGGAAACAGAAGCTAATGGTGTAGGAGGTGAACCAAGGAAGAGGTGCTATGCTAATGTGTTTGAAGGAGGAAGAAGTGAGCAACTGTGTCAAATTCTGCTGCTGGATGAAGTAATAAAAGACTGAAGGTGAAACACTTGGGTAGAAAAGTGAAGACCATTGGTGAGTTAGCTAGTGCCATGTGGGTGTACTGGTCAAGAAGAAAGCCTGACTGCAACGGATTAAAGAATAAATGGACAGAGAAAGTAGAAATAAAAAATATATAGACAACTCTTCTAACACATATTTCCACAAAAAGTCAAAGAAATGTGTAAATATATTATTTATATTAACACCACAAGGGACAGCTCACAAATTTCAAAGTATTTGCATCTGAAGGTATTTATAAACAAGTCTTGCTTGGTTCTTTATAGGTAACATTTAAAATTTTAAAGATACTCATGCATTACATTGATAAAAGATTCATTTTAAAATATATTAAGGTATGAGTCATACAGTATTTCACTTTCTAATCTTAATTTTCACAAATAACCTAGGCTGTAGATTTCATGACAGCAGGATTTTTTTTTCTATTGTAGTCACCATTATAGCCCCAGAACCTAGAACAGTAACCTGCCACAATGTAAGTATTTTATGAATATTTGTTAGTATGAATTATCTTTTCAAAGATTTTATTTATTTATTTATTTATTTATTTATTTATTTATTTATTTATTCATGAGCGAGAGAGAGAGAGAGAGAGAGAGGCAGAGATACAGGCAGAGGGAGAAGCAGGCTCCATGCAGGGAGCCTGATGTGGGACTCGATCCCAGGTCTCCAGGCTCATGACCTGTGCTGAAGGCAACGCTAAACCACTGAGCCACCCAGGGATCCCCATAGTATGAATGATATTATGCCAACTTTGCTGCCCCTTGCTTTTAAAAATTAAGTCTTATATAATTTTTCATATCAAAACACACAGAGGTAATGTTACTTCACTTTAATGTCTAATAAAGTTCTGATGCTTAATACTATTTATAGATATGTCTCTATTATTGTTTTTCTAAGATGTATTTATCTGAGAGAGATAATTATGAATAACTATTAAAGTTTCATATAAACAAGAGTCTTTTATAAGCCGTTCCATACATATAAAACTTAAGAGTAATATATTGCCCTGCATAGGTGAAGACTGGAGCTAAGCAGCTAAATTCAACTGCAATGGCTGCCACCAATAAAACTATTTCAAAATTTGGAGAGACTTGGATTTTTGTTTGTTTTAATTAGAAGACACTTGTAGAATAAGGTGTGCACATATCTTTTATACAAGGTAACTTCACAAATGGTAGCACCTGGTAATATTTTATTTCCCTTTGCTGGGGTAACTAATAAATAACATTCTAATATTTTAAATATTATAACTTGCAAGCTAATTATTTTCTATGGCATATTAACTTTTCTCTTTGCCATCCCCATGCTCCTTAGCCTCCCTCCAAGCCCCAGCCTGCCTGGGCACAGAAATTTTTTTCCTCCAATGATCCATAAAGTAAAATGCAGCAGACATGTTAACAATAGTATGTCTAATTATTATCATTTAGTGATGAGCCTAATGACTCTTAAAAATACTGATATGAAGAAAAAACAGGATTACGGCATGAAATTGTTATCTCTGTCCTAATTCAAGCTCTTCTCTTTCTCAAGGGATCTATATTCAGAGTTTATTAACTATAGTAAGAGATTATTGGAGGTAAAAGTAGGCTATAAATGATTAATACAAAAAATCCAAAACAATTCCATCACTTTTCTATTCTACGCATGGACTCCCTATATATGATATAATTATTTTAAGATTGTGTCCCTTCCACTTATTTCCCCCTGTCCAAATGGTTACTCAAAACGTGAATTAAAAAATCTTAAGACCATCTACTTACTAGATAACCAAATAACTCCACAGACAGGTTCTGTGTATTTTTCTAGGCATGAAATTCAAAGTAGTTGTGTTATAATTAGTTTTTTATGGTTCTAAAGAGACTGCTATTAAAATTTTTCAATAGTGCAGAGAGTTATGAGATATGATGAAAATATTTTGAAAGATTCTTATTCAGGGACAAAACCTTAAGAAAACTGCATCATAAAAGAGATATTAAGTCAGCCTAACAATACATAAATTTCTTAAAAGCTAAGTATCTGTTATTTATTATCTCCACTATTACTTAGCATTCTATTGGATAAGTATCAAAATAAATGGCACAGAAAACTAAGTGTATTTTTCTAATATTATTTGCTTGCTTTGTAATCAGGAAATTCATTGTCATGGCTTCCTTTTGCAATCAGAATGTTTTACTCTCCACATGACCACATAACACTTAGGTTCCTTTTTCAGAAAGCACTTAACCAATATCTCAAGATCATAAATGAATTGTGGTCAAGTAATAAAAGATATATTTTTAATGTGCATATGAAATAATCACGGCTGTTTTTCTGAATTTCTACTTATAAATGGAAAGAAAATGGCCTCATTTAAAGGAATATATCTGTTCTAAAGTCTCTAAGGTCTTAAAGCATGTGCTCGATCCAGTTCTGACTGTGTACTATAATTTGGCATTGACTTAAATGTAATCCCATGCTCACAATCTTACTATTAAGGCTGAGTTTTCTATTGCTGTCCACTGATTGGTAACATGACGATGATTATTGGAAGATGTCTCAGTTCTTGCCATAGCTTACTTCAATCACTCCTCTCCTTTTATTACTCTTTTGCAATTAGATCTTGCAGTTCTCCTCACCTGGGGGTTTATATTACTCCATGCCTTGCCTGAGGACAAGGTTTGTGACTTCCTTCTGGCCATGGAAGGCAGCACAAGGGAGGATGGACCCATTCATTGGAGGATGGACCCATCAGAGGATGGACCCAAGGGATGATGGATCTGTTGGAGGATGGACCCAGGGAAAGATGAACCCAGGGGAATATGGACCCTTTGTAGGATGTACCCAGGGGAGGATGGACCCAGGGGAATATGGACCCATTGGAGGATGGACCCAGGGGAGGATGGACCCATTCTGAGGTTCGAAGTTCAGGCCTTGAGCAGTGGTGCACAGCTCTGCTGTTTTCCTCGGAATCCTACTGCAGCCATGTGAACAAAGTTGAGAAAGCCTGCTGGAGGAAGACACAGGGCTCTGTCATCCTTGTCCCTCCAACTGAATGCCAGCTCATTATTAGCAGGAGGGAGGCTCTATGAGACCAGCAAATGCCCTGAATGAGTCCTGCACACATTAGCTGAGGCTCATTTACATCTGAAGAACTACCTGACTCCCTGTAGACTTATGAGTAACCTGAGAGGTTGCCCTTTATTCATTTTTTTAAAAGATTTTATTTATTTATTCGTGAAAGACATATAGAGAGGCAGAGACACAAGCAGAGGGAGAAGCAGGCTCCCTGCAGGGAGTCCGATGTGGGACTCAATCCTGGGACCCCGGGGTCACGACCTAAGCCAAGGGCAGATGTTCAACCACCGAGCCACCCAGGTGGCCCTAAGCGGTGGCTCGGTGGCTCTTTAAAGCCTTTACATTATGGGGTGTTTTACTAAGCAGAGAAAACCTGATCTAGCCCCAGAGGAAGTCCCTGAAATACTTTTCCTAGCACTTCTGCAGCCTAAACCAAATGAGCTGCAGGGAATTCTACTCTGATGAATTTACTACTGAGCGAAGAAAGCACACACAACTGACTGCAGAAGTGTGGAAGCTTCCATTTGTTTGGGAGCTCCCACCAAATTTTGGTACCTGGAAGTGTGAAGACTATGTGATAATTGTATGACTGCCCAAGGGACGTCGATAAAATAGTGATATGTGTGTTCAGTAAATCACAGGAAACTAGACTCGAGAGCATTGAAGGTAGTTTGAAGGAATTAATTTGAAGGTACATTAAAATAAATTTTTTAAAAATCTGTTCTAGAAAACTGGCTCATTATCTTAAAAAGGGATACAAATAGAAAGGTAGACTTAGCATTTTTGTTACTATTTTGTTTCATTTGTTTTACATCATGTAACTCTCAAGTAAAAATTTAGATGTGTTCCTTTAAGACAGTTTATTCTCTTCATGGGTGACTCTCAAACTGTCAAATAGGGTTTTCTTAAGAGTAAAGGAAACGTGTGCTCTAATTGGCCCTCTCCTTTTTTTTTTTTTTTTTTTAAGATTTTATTTATTTATTCATGAGAGAGAGGCAGAGACAAGCAGAGGGAGAAACAGGCTCCATGCAGGGAGCCCGTTGCAGGACTTCATCTCAGGACCCCGGGGTCACACCCTGAGCTGAAGGCAGATGCTCAACTGCTGAGCCATCCAGGCGTCCCTAGGTCCTCTCATTTTAACTCAATAATATGTATTAAGCCAGATTTACTATCCTAAAGAACTTTTATTTCTGTTTTTATCCTAATGCCACTGCCTTGGAATTACTGGTTGTATGCATATTCAATGGAAATCCTAGTACTAATGTCTTATAAACATCAGTTTTTATAGTGTGTTTTCTCCAGAAACCCAACTTGATTTACATAGATATCTCAGGACAGTGGGAGTTAGAATGAGTGTAGGGGAAATTGTATGAAGTTAAATGTATTTCTCTATTTATTTAAAATATTTATTTATTTATTTATTTATTTATTTATTTATTTATTTATTTGAGAGAGAGAGAGAGCATAGTGGGAGGGGAGAGGGAGACAGAGAAAGAATTCCAAGCAGTCTCCCCGCCAAGCTCAGAGCCTGAGCGCGCTCCATCTCATAGCACTGAGATCATGACCTCAGCTGAAACCCGGAGTCAGACACTTCCCCAACCCATTCATCCAGGCGCCCCTTCCTTATTCTTTTCAACAGAGCACTTTTCTCTTTAAGTTGTTTGGTAGTAAGGAAACCACATGACATGTCTTGGATTCATATTGTGTCACTACAAAAATGTATAAAATTAATTGAATACTTTTGCATGGAATAGAAGAATACTGCTGTCTAGTGTTTGCCACAGGGATGTACTACCATTGCAGTTGAATTGCAATTAGTAAATGGAATTCAGGGAGAGAAACTGTGAAAGAAAATCTGGTATCGAGACCTTTCTGTGACCTTAGAGAATTACTTCTGAGAAACAAGCTTAAACTGATGAGTTGAGAATAAATACATACATATACACATACATGCATAAATGTGTCCTTAGTAATTAAAGACTTTTTGAGCAAAGTTATGTAAAATGAAAAATATTAAAGATCAAGAGGAAAGGTTCCCTAGTGCAATGGAGGCCAAATACAATTAGAAAGAGGTGGAGTTGACACCAGATAAGATGCATTTGCACAGCAAAGGAAACATCAACAAAATAAAAAGGCAGCCTACTGAATGGGAGAAGATATTCACAAATGAGAGAAGATATTTACAAATTCCAAAATATGTAAAGAACTTATGCAAACTCAAAACACACACACACACACACACACACACACACACACACACACATGACTCCAGATAATCCAATTTAAAAATGGGCAGAGGACCTGAATAGACATTTTTCCAAAGACTACTCAGAGATGGCCAACAAGCACATGAAGAGATGCTCAAGGTCACTAATCTTCAGGAAAATACAAATCAAAACCAAAATGAAACACCTGTCAATGGCTAGTATCAAAAAGACAAAATAATAATAATAATAATAATAATAATAATAATAAGGTGTTGGCAAGAATGTGGAGAAAAAGAACCCCTTATGGACTGTTGATGGGAATGTAAATTGGTACAGCCACTGTGGAAAAGAGTATGGAAGTTCCTCAAAAAATTAAAAATAGAAATGCTATAGGATCTAGTAATTCCACTATTGGGTATCTACCACCCACAAAAGCCCCATGAAAACACTGATTTAAAAAGATATAGGTATCCTTGATTTTATTGCAACATTATTTACAACAGGTAAGATATGGAAGCAGTCCAAGTATGCATAAATAGATCAATGGAGGGATCCCTGGGTGGCGCAGCGGTTTAGCGCCTGCCTTTGGCCCAGGGCTCGATCCTGGAGACCCGGGATCGAATCCCACGTCGGGCTCCCGGTGCATGGAGCCTGCTTCTCCCTCTGCCTGTGTCTCTGCCTCTCTCTCTCTCTCTCTCTCTCTGTGACTATCATAAATAATAAATAAAAATTAAAAAAAAAAGATCAATGGATAAAGAAGATGTGACACAGACACACAATGGACTGTTAGCCATTAAAAAAAAAGAAGTTTTGCCATTTGCAATAGCATGGATGGACCTAGAAGGTATCATGCTGAGTGAAATGAGTCAGACAAAGACAAGTACCAAGTGATTTCACTTACATGTGGTATCTCAAAAACCAAAGAACAAACAAAATGCAGATACAGACCCATAAATACAGAGAACAAGGTGGTGGTCATCAAAGGAGTGGGTGTAAGGGGATGTGCAAAATGAGTGAAGGAGAGTGGAAGGTGCTGTCTTCCACTTATGGAATAAGTCATGGGAATAAAGAGTACAGCATAGGGAAAGTAGTCGATGGCACTGTGATAGCGTTACAGGGATTGACACTTGAGGTGGGTGTAGAATAACGTATCGAGCTGTTGACACACTATGTAGTACCCCTGAGTCTAGCATGTGTTGTGTATCAACTGTACTTCAATTTAAAAGGAGAGAGAAATAGGGACTCAAGAGCCATACACTTATTGCTCTGACTACAAGTAGATGCCAGTGTGTTTTGAAGATAGTTATGAACGGAATTATATGGGTTCACTAGTGATTGCCATTGAGAAAGTAGATTCATCAACTGAGAAAGCAAAAAAAAAAAAGTGCAAATTTTTAAGAATACTGGGTTAAATTCACAAAACACATTTTGACTTATATTGTTAAATTTACTATTTTATTTTCCAAATAACCTAAAGTAGAGCAAGAGGTAGACTGTTCAAAACATGGCATTGTAGACAATTCTTAACACATTGCTATTTTGAGTATTTCTATTTCACTGAGAAATAATAGATCAAATGGTTTTGCTAATGAGTTTCATAACCAGATTATCTATTTTAGTCTAGTGGCACAAGAGTCTGCATTCATGTATATGATATAGTTTATGTATATTTCTCTTAATCTGGAAGGATATTGTATTAAAGTTTTCTACAGCTCTTAATTCAGATTTCTGTCCCAAAAATGAATATTGCAAGCATGCAAGCATCAGTAACTCTAATCACAGGAGAGAACGATCTCTGAATAGAAGGTAACTACCAAGTCACACAGCTCTCGGGTCAAAGATAATTTCAAGATACCTGTGTATTCAGTGAGAATATTTGAAAAAGTATCCAAAAATGTTTAGTTGCATCTTGTTTACTAAAATGCATGCTATAAAATCAATGAACCCAGAAATGTGATAGACCGTTCATCTAAAAACGACTTCCATTTTAATAATTGATAACCCTGGAGGGTAGTCATTATTCAGAAAGTTACTCTACAGCGTCTAGGGGTTTAACATGAACTTTGATTAATGTGACTCTGATCAAATACTGTGTAATACTGAGATTTTGATTTGAATTTCTGTATTATCTTACTTTCTCACCATGCCTAAAATCTAATATAACCGATTAAAATCGAAATAAAATATAGGGCAAAGGGTAAATTTTGAACCAGAAATTATATTTTATTAATTTACTATTAGCTTATTTTTTTTCCTCTTCATGCTGC
Source organism: Canis aureus (assembly GCF_053574225.1). Taxonomy (NCBI): domain Eukaryota; kingdom Metazoa; phylum Chordata; class Mammalia; order Carnivora; family Canidae; genus Canis; species Canis aureus. Next base: position 28,961,185 of record NC_135645.1, read on the forward strand.
AAAACAAGAAAGAAGTATTAAAACACACACAAGCACACACAGTATGACAATTCAGGAGAACTGTTTTACTTTTTAAAGAAAATGCTCTTAAAATTCAAACATATCATGCTCCTATTGTAAGGAAAAGGCAAATTAAAAATAAGATGCTTCCTTCTCTCTGTTGAAAATAAGAGATTTCCCCCCACTCCCTTCTTTTCCTTTGAGCTTTTTCTTTAGAAAACTTGTGAGTACTTTCTCCTCTGTTTCAAATACATATAAATCCTTTTGAAGACTAGGTTGGCCTTTTGTCACCTCTATGACCCAGGAATGTTCTTCCCGATGATTTTGGAACATGTCTTTGAAATACAAATTTCAGGGGTTGCTGGGTGGCTCAGGCAGTTAAGCATCTGCCTTCCAGCCCAGGTCATGATCCCAGAGTCCTGGGACCAAGCCCCCTATGGGCCTTCTGTTCAGCAGGTAGTCTGCTTCTCCCTCTGATGCTCCCCCTTCCTGCGCTCTCTGTCTCTCTCTCTCAAATAAATAAATAAATAAATAAATAAATAAATAAATAAGAAAAAATATACATTTCAAGAGAAAGAGAGCTAGCACCCCTCTTTCCCAGTTTTTGAGGGAGGGTGGGAGCCCAACTTCAGTGGGCACCTTTCTCCAAGTTGCAAAAAGTTGAGTAGTTTTTCCTCTAGCTAAAGCCAGTTAACACAGATGGTCACCTCCATTGGCAGGTGAAGTTAGGATGCACCGTGTGTGAAAAATCATCAGGTCAAGTCCTCTTACTTGAGGGCTAGTTATTGTTTATCTTGAAAACACACATGTAATGGGATGTACCCGTTTGGCCTGTGAGGTGCGAGAACTTCTCTCCTGTCTTTGCAAGTACTTAGCAGATTGTCTGTTATGGGCAATACATCTTGCAATACATCTTGGTTGTTTTTTTTTTTTTTTTTTTTTAATACATCTTGTTTTAATGCTTATTCAACAATAAAGGTGTCCTCTGTCACTACTACCATGGTGGAGAAGATTTCTGGAATGAGGGGAAAATTGTGATTTTAATTTTAATTCCCCAATACCATCTCACACTAAGCTCCATTCTTGGGCAACACTGGAGACTACTTGATGACTCCAGATGGGAAGGGAGGTGAACTTCGAGGGGGATATATAGAGAGGTAAGGAAATGATCCCCTCACAGAAACTGTTTGGGATTCTTGGGAGAAAAATGCCCTGTCAAGGAAACACCAGAAAATAACAACGGAAATGCTTAACACCTAGAGTACTTAACATTTTTGAAATTATAATACAAGTATTAAAATATTTTATGTTTAATACAGTATTATGTTTTTTATTATACATAGTCTTATATCCATAGAAGAAAAAATTCCAAAAAGTGCATTTAACAATGACATTTACTAAAATACCAGGATTTGGCATGCTAAAAATCTATCAAGCTTTCATTTCTTTTCTCTCTCCTAATTCATGTCAACTCCTACTCCCTAAAGATAAATCTCAATTAATAAATATATGATAAGCATAAACTTTTATCCTATGTTTAAACTCACTTAAAAATATTTTATCAGAGGGGCACCTGGGTGGCTCAGAGGTTGAGCATCTGCCTTTGGCTCAGGGAGTCACCCCAAGGTCCCGGGATCGAGTTCGACATCAGGCTCCCCACAGGGAGCCTGCTTCTCCCCTGCCTGTGTCTTTGCCTCTCTCTCTGTATCTCTCATGAATAAATAAATAAATCTTTAAAAAAATAAATAAATTATCAGGGTTGCTCAGGTGGCTCAGTCGGGTAAGCACCTGCCTTCGGCTCAGGGCATGATCTCCAGGTCCTGGGATGGAGCCCTGCATTGGGCTTCCTGCTCAGCAGGGAGTCTGCTGCTCTATCTCTCTCTCTCTCTCAAGTAAATAAATAAAATCTTAAAAAAAAATTTTATCATAGATTAGTGTAAATTATTCAAAATACAATACATGTGTCTTAGAGCATGTATTTGAATATTAATTATAGACAGATGATTATACAGCATAACAGTAAATATAAAGTGTAAGTAGGTTCAGCCTAAGAAAATAAATCTTGGTTCTTGGTAATTGTGTTTGCCTTTTTTATCCTAGGTCCTACTACAACCGGATGGTTAAGATATTTGCATTTTCTTCTTGAATTCATCGTTTCTTTACCAATACATCTTTGAGATATTTTAAATTATCATTGCCATGAAGAAGCTGGTCTCATCATAAATCATATGGACATGTATAATTTTCTTAAAATTTTTAGAATTTCCAGATTTCTATTATAAATGGTTCTATCTTATCTTGATTGATGGCTCACTCTGTTCTCTGTAGCACATGAAAAAGATATCCTCAAGCTTTTTACTATCCATGGCTCTTGGAGAGTACCAAGAACTCACCAAGCTAACTGCCCTCTAAGATGAAACAATTATTTTAAGGGGTTAAAAATTGTTCTTGTAATTAGATTTCAGATAAACTCAGCAACATGTTTGTTTTTGAGTTCTGCTTTGGGCTATTGCAAATGGAGGAGATATAAGGATTAGTTTCTCACATGGGTCAGAAAGATAAAAGGCCATATTACACAAATCAATGAAAAGTCATTTTTTACTGAAAACAACCATTATGATGGTCATTGTGACTCCACACAAAGCAGCTACAGATAACAGAGAAAGAACCAGAGCATTGTGGGGATAAAATGTAGAGGAAAGAAAATAGTTGAATTCTGTATTTTTATTTGATCATATCCAGTGAAGTTTCTTACTAGTTCCCCAAGTTTGTACCATCAATCAATGCATAATATTTGCATAGGAAGTCCCAGTCACTGCACTTGTCTTCAAGATTACATCTGAGTTTTTAAAAAATTTTAACTTAGAAATCACAAGAGAACGTCTTAAGTCATTTCTTTTGTGAAAAGTTACGCAGATAAAACAGCCAAACTACTAAATCTAAGCCATATCTCTTGAGCACTGATAGGAAATATTTTGAATGTATTGTGTCCATTAAATTATATGGCCTGGTTTTATAAAAGGAACTTATTCTGAGTAACTAATTATAAAATAAACATTTTAAAACCGAGGTACCACCAAATATTTGTGGCAATATAAATTAATATCTCAGCATGCTAGGATGATCTACTCCTTAAAAGTTTGGACTAAGCATTTGCTACAAGCCCTACCTGACCTCCCCATTTTGTCAGATACATACTGTAATGCAGGAGCTACAGTTGCGGAGGATAACTCAGGAAAGGGAAAGAGGGTTTTTCCAGGCCTACACTATAAGACTAGTCTCCCTGGATTTGAATTCTAAAGAACTAATATCTAAATCTCAAACTATGTATTTGTGCACATGTGCACGTGCGCGCGCACACACACACACACAGATTTATCTATTGTTTTAAAAAAAAGACAGTGAATCAAAATATTTTATGGTGAGGATATATAAAATCATAGGATTCACTTTTGACTTTTTAAAATAGGAAACTGTTACAGCTGAAACTATTAAAAACGAGTCCATTTATCTTATGCATTCACCTCTGGATTCCCAATTTCATGGAGCAGCTTATTTCTTGATTTCTCACATTTCAAGAGACTATTATATTAGAGTAAGAATATTCGTTGGTTTTGGTGAATTAAGATATATAGGATTGGAACTTAAGCGCTCAGTAAAGTTTTTAGAAGATTAAAATGGAGTTGAAGAATTAAAGCTTACATTCATCCAAATAAAATGAAAATGATTAAATTACTTTACAATGTAAATGGTGTTAAAAGTCATAGGCTATTGATATACTGAAAGAATTCTGCTCTAAAATTTAATTTGTATGACCCAAGGAAGGCCATTGATCAAGCTGCAGAAAACTGTGTCTTACACTATTTGTTAGAGAAACATATTATAATAAATATCCCCTAAAAATATATATATTTTCATGTGGTCAGATAAAGAACCCATATCCAGTAGTAGTGTTCTATGGAAGCTCTTGTTTTGGAATTGACTACACATGTAGTAACTTAAAAAAAAAAAGTATCTTTACTTTATTAAAAATATATTTAATTTTTTTCTTTATTTAGTAAGTACATCATATCAAAGTGTCCCCCAAAACAAGCTCCTTGAGCAATCAATATTATATTTTCAACTGAAACACATAAGAAAAGTAGTGTAGAGTAATAATCAGCAGGGTAAAACCATGAGTAATATTAAATTTGGGCTAAAATGAGATGAGACTATGAAGTGGTAGGCTTCTGTGTTCCCCTATAATTCATTATCTGGTTCTGATGAAAAAAGAATTCCTATCCCTCTAAATAAATAATGAAAAACCTTCCCAGATAGTCTATAATAATAAGTCCTGCTTGTCTCTGTCATTCTTCACTGTGAACATTAAAACTATTAGTTTACATGCTGGAATCTTACTTTCTTGGCAAAAAAGTACATATTATTGGACTAAATATTGATGTTCATAATGATAATGATTGATGGTAATGTTTTAAGAAAGAGGAAAGGAGGAGAGGGAGGGAGCAAAAAAGGGAGGGAGGGAAGGAGGGAGGGAGGAAGGAAGGAAAAAGGGGTCATATTACCTTAAGGGGCAAAAAAAGAAAAAAGAAAAATAATATCTAGACCAAAGACATTTTCGCTGTGTACAGTCAGTCAACAGGGTCAGATGAAGTAGAGGCAGGTCTGGACATCCAAGAAGAGCTCCCCAGCTCCTGTTTTCGCAGTGCAGGAAAGTGGCCCCTATCCCAGAATAAGAGAAAATAATACCAGTACATTCAGTTATTTCTAAAATACAATTTTAAAGCATTTGTCCATTTACTCATATTAAAACCAATGATTAAAGATTCAATTTTTTTTACGATCTAGGTTGATAGTTGATACTACAACAACACCAACAAGAAACTTTGTCTCCTTAGAGCAATAAATTCTGGCAAATAGCTAAAATGAGAATGGTTTTTAAATCGAATTGTTTCCCAGGCTGCATGTAATATCTGAAAGCTCTCTGCTTGATTCATTTTTTTTCATAAATAGATGTCTCAGTGTAGAAATAAGCATAACAAAAAATGTCAGTGTAGACATTGATATATTTTGTACAAATGGAGCTTCATTACCTGCCTCTTCCAGCACATGGAATCGGTGGTTAACTTTAAAAGGTCTCACCTTTTATTTAATTGCACCGTATCTTGAGGCTTTATGTTCTACTTTTGCTATCACACGTCTATAGGAAGAGCCTGAAATGATTGAAAATCCGTTTTCTTCCTTGGACCTACGTTTTTCTTTAACTTTATTTACTGATTCACAGCTTTCCTTGCCCTGTGATCTATCTGTATTCAGAGACCAACTGAATACCTCGCATTCTGCTAAGAATGGGGACTTTGTATCGCATTAACTCTATATTTGGAGAATTCCACTAGGTCTCAATAAAGCAGAGAATTGATTTTTAAGATCTTGATGTTAACTTTCCAGATTTACACGACATCAATCTGTCAGTTCTTTTTCACTTTATGTTTTTTCCTTTTTTTTTCCTTCCATGCCAGAACAAGTTCATGACTTACCCTCTGAAAAGCTTTTGTCCCCATTATGCTCTATATCCTGGGGTGTTTATAAGACTTCAGGCCATGAGCATTCATAGCATCACTTCTTCTACTTTAATTGTATTTTTAAAATGATATAAGATAATCTATATTCTATTAGCCCACTTTGGACATATCTTTATCCCCTTTGGACTCATAAAGGTCAAAAAGAGCAATTGGTGCAGTAGGCTGCCATCACTACCAAATGTACCAGCTGGTTTACAGATGTCACTTTACCATCAGAATGGGCTCAGTTTTATCAAAATTCTCTGATCCTCCCTATGGAGCAATGGACATCGCACAGAATAGTTGAAGTGACACAGATCATAAACCACATAGATTATTTGTAATAATAGCAGATCAGTTTGTAGGATGTACCACGAGTGTGCAGAAATTAAAACTTGGAATTCTAAGTTTTATTTGTAATTCCAAGGAAACCACTTCCCCCCGCAAAAATGATTTCATCTTTGTTATTCCACTCTTTAATTCAACCCCCGCATTCTTCCCTGGAGCATCTTTGGCGGTAAAGTTAGCCGTGAATCCTATTTAATGTATGCTTTTGTCAAGGTGGCTTTCCTAGTTATCATTTGATTATAGAAAGAAATTGGTGATCAGCAATCAGGAATAGAAGGTAAATAGCTTTCTCTTTGCTTCTTTGTCCCATCCCCCCAAGTGTCCCTCGTTTATCTTGTTTTACAAAGACAAAAAAGTAAATATTACCCAGCCCTTCTTCCTTTCTCGATGACCGGGGAAATTTCAGCATGGCACAGATAATATGTATTTTTCTAATTATGTGTTCCTGTTTTTCTTTCCAAAAACAATTTATAGTATCATTCCACATTAATTTTGCCACCTAGCTCTTGAGACACACAAATAACTGAATTGCCAAACCAGACTAATACAAACCAAACACCTTGCCTGGTATCAAGCTTTAGTAAGATTTCGCTGTGTACAGTCAGTCAACAGGTTCAGATGAAGTAGAGGCAGGTCTGGACATCAAGAAGAGCTCCCCAGCTCCTGTTTTCGCAGTGTGGGAAAGTGGCCCCTATCCCAGAATAAGAGATGAGGTCTCCAAGGGAGGTTACAGCAGGAAGATTGCAAGTTTTCAAGCATCTCCAGTTTGTACCCCACAGTTATACAAATCCAGGAGCTTCTCCAGGGAGGCCTGCTTCATGAATCCATGGATACTGGGTTCTCTTTAATTTGGCAAAGCTTAACCAGATAACTTCTGCTAATGGCATTTCAGAGATAGTCTTCCTCCTAGCAGTATCACCTGTCTTTTAACCTCGATCTCAGGAAATGGAGGTCCAGTCATTGACCATCTTTTTTTTCCTTCCCAAGATGCTCCAGGTAAAGAAAACAAACACCCACCAAGCCAACCACCATATGTACCTCCTTCACCAGAACCTTACTTCTGTTTCAAATACAACAGATTTCCAGGACAACTGGGGTGACTCTATGGGATACAAAGAAAACTTGTAGCTCAACTTTGTCATTTGTCCCACCATGTGGCGACTGTGAGTCTGTCTGGTTGTATCCCCTGCCACATTCCTCCTCATTCTGCATTCTCCTTCCTACCCCACCACCTCGTTTCTGCCACAGCAACAATGCCACCTGTATCCTTACTTTCACCCTTGCTCCTTCCTCTGATATGAACATCTTCCATTGGTTTCTCTTGCTGTCCTGATTCCAGTTTCTCCTTCATGATTCACCATGGGCATCCATTACTCCAGAAAGTGACTTTTCCCACATCCCTTCCATCCTATGCCTCCCTTTGCTTACACATTTACCACTCTCCTAACATTTTCTCGTGACATGCTTTCTTCTCTCGCTCATTTTTAAGATCGGATCCACGTTGCCACAGCAAATATTACAATTTCATACGTAAACAATAGGAAGTTCACAATTACTAAATGAACACTTGCTTGATGAAGGAAGCTGCTTTTTCATGCAATCACATTCTTTTTCTCATTAAAAAAAAGAACTGTGTAAGGTCCTGGAGGTACAGCCACAAAAAAATAAAATAGATAAATAAATAGTCAGAACTCTGCTTTCACCTGACAGCCTCATGATGTCGTGTTTTGAGAAGTTCTCTCCTGGTCAGCTCTATCAGAGTCCCTTAGGGTGGGGGGCTGGGGGGGGAGGGTGGAAGGAAACTAATTAAAATGCAGATTTCCAGGCCAACTCAAGACCAAAACTTTAGAATCTCTGAGGGTAGAAACTAAGAAGTTATACTTTTCTAAGAATTTCCCAGACTGGCTATCATATATATGAGAAGCTTGAGAATGTCTGGTCTACTAGTGAACTAGAGAGAAATTTTAGGTTAAAGTTTACTGTATCAAAGCAACTAGGCCATAATAGATGTGATTCATCATTTTAAATGATGTTAGAAATCACATTTAGAAATCACAGGATTTCACCCGAGTATCACAGTCTAGATAATTTGCTATAAAACTAAACACACATGTACACACTTTCCTGCAAGCAGAGCAAGTGTTCAAAATTACACATATTTCTAAGGGCCTGGTAAACCCTGATGATTTATAAAACACAAAGTCCCTGAATACTACTAAGCTTTTTCTTCTTTTTTAAAATATTAGCAGTATCACTCATTATAATCATTACAAAATATACTTACTTGCATTGCTATTAATTAGTGCACTTATTTTCTTCTAAAGATTGGCTATTCCTTAAAATCAGAGGTTGGACATCTTTTATAATTCCCACTGCCCGTAGCAAAATGAGTGAAACAGAGAACATCACAGCCAGCACAAAAAATAATTCAAGAGTAAAATTATTTCTACCTAAATGGCAAAGTACAATACACAGATGATGAAATAGCCAGTCAGGCTTTATTCATTTAATTAGCTTAGAATAGTGTGTTTAGAAATAAGCCAATTTATATGGGACAATTCTATGTTCTTGTCATATTTTCTTACACCATTATTTGAAAATTGGAAAAGAACATTTGCAGTGGCTTGAGGACATTGTAGTTATATTTAGACAGAACTGAACATGAGCCCCAGGATTATAGGGAAGATGGACCCGAGCTATCAGAAAGAGTCGGAGAGTGTTAATTTGAGTTTTCCCCGGAGGTGCAGTTTTATATTTTTCAATAGGAAAGGAGAAATATGTATCACCCAACTCGGTACTGTTTGTTTCTCAAAAAGCCCTTAAAATTTTTATTCTTCAAATGGTTTTTATGGCAACTACAATATCATACTTGCAGGATTACACTGTAAGTTTTTCTCAAGTTTCTTCAAAAGCCCAGCTTTAACTGACCTTCCAGCTGGATGCATAAGCCCTTGATGCTATGAGGTTTTTACTCAGGCTGATGTAATAATGGGTGTTTGTTTTTTCCTAGCTGATTCTGAAATTCAGAACACTAAATTCAGACATTACTGAACAAGAACAATATTTATGTTAATAAAATACATATTAACATTATGTGTATGAAATATTTTAACATGTCTTTGCAGTGACAAAGTCACTCAGACCTTACAAAACCTCAGATTAATACAAATACTTTATGTCCCTCTATTTATATTCATCATACGTGTTAAACATTTACTGACTTCAGGATCTAAATAAGGTGTGACAGTGGCAGAAATATGAACAAGGCATATTTTATATACTCAAGGGAGCTCAAGCTTATTAAGTGGATTATAACATGTAATCAAATAGTATTCTAGAAGCTAGAAGAGGTTAACATCAGAATAGAAATTAATATAAATTATGGCATGTGAATTTTGGTAAGATATTTGGTTGGTTTAGGCCTTAATCTTCTCATCTGGAAAACAGAAATAATAATGCCAAAATGGAAGAATTATTTACAGGATTACAAATATAGTAACGCAGTGCTGTTTGAATTCTATTAATATGTCCTCAGGACGCAAGAACTATCCTTCTATTACATGAGAAATCTTTACCAAAGCAGAGGAATTTTATCTGGAATTAGGGGGAAGAAAAAAAAAAAAAAGACACAGATGAGATGTTCCCAATGGGAACTGAGAGGCCAGAGAAAGCATTACAGGCAATCACAGGGATAAAATAGAGGAAAAGACATAAGAAAATATTTTTCTATTTCAACAAGAGACTGAGGATAAATTCTTGGTGGACAACATTTCTACTGTGTTTTCATAAATGAATATTCAGGGATTTTTGGTACAGCTCACAAATTTCTTAGAAAGGTAGACTCCCAGACCATCTCATTTTTCTCATGTACATTATTTTTCCTTCAAAAGAGAAGGAGAGGTAACCTAAGTGACTTAATATAATTGGGTCAGAAATGCAGGGCCTACATAAGCAAATAGAATAAAACCATCAAAATCCTTAGTAACAACCCACACATGGAAACCATTGTCCATGACTGATGAACTGATGATATGACATGTGGTTCAAAAAAAGGTGAACATAACTGCTTCTTTATAATGCATGGTACATGTATTGGTTTTGAGGGTAGGCGTGAGCCTCAGAATAAGAGAGCAATCCTGTTCTGGGCAAGAAGGGAGTGCATACCTCGTGTTTGCTCCACACCGTGCATGCGGATCAGTTACCCTGGGAATATTGAGACATACTGGACAGCTCTTATACTAAAACTCCTCCAAAAAAGAAAAAAAAATTAATTGATTAATTGTATCATCATAAAATAATAATATTTGTTACTGATTTGCTTACATGAAAGAAAACAAAGTATACGGGAATGAATGTTGGTAGAGCTCTACTGTTTAAGGATTCTAGCAAGCTTTTATTGGCAGATACTTTACTATTAACTGTGCCAAGAGAAACAGTAGGTATTTCTCTCGTTGATCTTTTAGGGTAGGACTAAGTTTCCTCGTCTTTTTATATTTTATCAAAACTGTTGATATTACCATAAAGAATCTAAAAAAATAATATTTTACAATACTGTTTAGCACAATCTTAGGGAATGACATTTAAGTATTCAAGGACAGAACTCAAACATATTTCTGGCTTTCAAGCTACAGATCTTTTTTTTCGCCCTCAGGAATTAATTTTCATTACTGGAATTTTTTTTATTTTTTAAAGGTAACCGTAATACTTTTTGCTGTCAGTTCTTGCAAGGAATTTAGAAATCTTGAAATCCAGCTTAATCGATAAGGCATGCAATGTTGCTGAGGAATGTCAAGTTTTGTTCTATGGGACTTTGGCTTAAGATATTGCCTGATTTCACACTAAAACAGTATGAAAACAAAGAGATGTAAATTTTCAATAGCACTGAAAACTAGGTGTGATGATCAAAGATATGACAGGCTCCAGGAAAAAAAAAAAATTATTAACCACAGCAGGGAAGAGATCGTGAGGACTATCAGTGGAAGCGGAGAACAATACAGGAGTGACTATAATAACCCTTTGTCACTGTATCTACATATTTACTTCAGGAGCACAATTTCCTAATTGATTAAAGAGAAAGAAACTATCTCTTTCTTCCTAAAGGAACATTATTTTCTGAGGCATATTCCTACTACCAGCATTCCCATTAGGATTTCTCTTTCCATATCTATTTTAAGATTACATTTCACAATAATGTTATACAAATAGCACCATACAATATGACTGGTGTTACATTTTGAGATAGTACAGAGAGAAAATTAGAAAGAGCCACAGAAACAATAAACTAGCGATGCAGTATTGTTTTCTGGATTTATGCTGACTACAGAGAATGTCTAGTTCTCCCAAAATAATCTTCCACACAGCCTAAACTAAGCCATGCAATGAAAGCACTCCTTTTAGTACAATAGAGCCAGTTTAGATAAACAACTGACAAACAAGAGAACTTAGCTAGAGGTTATGACTGCGCTGATGTAAGTAACAAAAATCTAACATTTACTTTGTGGATAGTGAGAGGTGCCAGAATAATTCCAGCATGCAGGACTGAGTAAAATGTCAAAAAAAATTTTAATTTTTCATTAAATAAATATGGAAATATGAAAAATTCAAAAGTATAAGTTAACTGTTCCTTTTGAAAAGCAGAAGAAAGTCCTATTTTCAAATAAGTTTTAAAAACATACTGAATACTTTTAAATAATTTGCTTATGTTACTAATAAAAGCAATACCTTTACATTTTTGAGAAAAAACTGGAAAATAATAAACTCACAGGTCCAAGGTAATCAAAGTCGAGCGCAGGACCCTGGAAAAAAAATCACAATAAAATTGCTTAAAATTGATGATACCAAATAAGTCTTACAAGTAGCCAAGAAAAAAGACATATTTGTCCACAGATAAAGATGAAGGCAGATTGCTCACTAGAAACAATTCAAGTGGGAAGACAGTTAAGCAAATTCCTTAAAGTACTGAAAGAAAACAAAAGAAATATCTTTCAAATACAAAGGCAAAATTAAGATATTTTTAGAAATGCTAATGATTAAAAGAATGCTAAAGATTGAACGATTCATATGCATTCAGACATAGAGAAGCTGAAGCAAGTTTATGCAAGGCAGAAAAACAGATCCCCACAAAGGAATGCAGAGTAGCAGAAATGGTAACTGAATGAAGACATATGTGTTTTTCTTATTACTTCAGCCTTTTTAAAAGATAATCGGCTTTTAAAATAATCATTATAATGTAATCTGGCATTTATAATAGGTGTGCAAGTAACATGTATAACATCGATAGAACAAAGGTCAGAGGAGAAAAGTAGGAACATCCCAATATCTCAAATGAAATATTCCATTTCAAAAATAAAATCTTTTGTTATCAGTAACTTCCTGTAAAAACTCAGTCTATTGAATCTCAAACCAGCTGACATGATAGTATTTATCATCTGTCAATTCTATATGATAATTACAATAATATTTCAAATTCTCCAAATTTAAAAACTTTCAGGTATTGACGGCCAAAGAGAAGGGCTACTCTGTGCTATAGCATTATTCCAGTCTGATTTTTGTTTAGTTCATTTCTTTCTGTTTTTTGGTCATTTGGTATTTCTGAATTCTGACCTGTTTCTAAGCATGGTTTATTTTTTAACGGCATTGACTATTTCACAATTACACACCTTGCATATGAAAATGTATAAATATTTTTCACCTTCAGTAAGGGCAAGGATTGAACTGAAACACACGGACCACTGGTCTTCTGATCTTTCCACTTTTAGTAGAGCTAGGAGTTAAAAACTCCCTCTCAAATGTGTAAGTAAATGATGCAAACCCTATCACAAATGGTAGTTGACCTCCCACATTTGGGAGACATTAAAAGAGGTAAGAATTGTGACGGAGGAAAATGCACCTCAGTATAAAGAGATCTGAGTTTCAGCAAGTGATTTTCATATTAGATTGCTAGTCAGGCAAGGTCATATATTTTTTTCTTCTAAAAGAAGCTGAAAATATGGATTTTTTAAAAATGTGAGTCCTCATGAATTTTATATATTGATAATCAATGTAAAAATTGATATCTCGTAGGCCGAACTATAGGCCAAACATGTGTACATATATTATAATGTATATATAATGTGTCTGATGTGCACAAACATAATAAAACACACAATGTACATATGTATGCACAAACCCTTATACACATGTATGCACACATGAGCACAAGTGGGATATATTGGGATTCTGGGTTTCTAGGTTTTTTTTGGGGGGAGGGCTTGTTTGTTTAAGATGCTTTTGTCTAAGTTGAGCATTAAGCTTTTATGCTTTGGAATATAAATATTTACAAATACATTTGGAAAAAATGGTTTGGGGGATAGTATTGCGACAAAAAGAAGTCTATTTAACAAAACTAATTTAGGAGTTTTTTTCACATCTTCATATTCGTTATTTTTCATGGGTATAAACCTTGATTTGACCTGGTGCTTCAATCTTATTGGTTTGGTTTGGTTTTGTTCTTTAATCTACTTTTTTGAAAGGATCTTTGAAACTCACTTTCTCTTTGTTGCCTGTTACATGACTTGTACCATAGACTTGCAATGAAGCTTTCTGCCTCACTGAACCACTTTCACAGACTCTGTATTAAAAGGAATGGGTTCTTTCTTCCCTTCTTCCTCTCCCTAACCCTTTCCACGTGAGGACAAAGAAGTCCTTTGAAGAAAGCCTACAGATCTCAACATATCATGAAAGAGGATTGATTGTGCTTTACTTTTTATCCACAAGCCCCATAAAGCATGAAGTTGTTGCTACCAATATCATTATTTTGTACAAATTTGAAATAGATTGGACAGAGTGTGGCTCTAAATATAGAAAGCACCTAGATTGACTGTGCTTTAAAGAAAGGTGAGATCTTAAATTTGGAATTCTCAATAATACACTTTTCATTGCTGTTTTTCTTCTCTTAGTTCCAAATTATCTTTGGGTAGCAAAAAAATATATATAATATGCTCAACAAAATATCCATAAATGCTGTGGTTTGAAATAATGTTAATCATATTTATAGTCACAGATGATAGGAAGGATATTATATAAACATATATGATCATATCATGTCTAAGAGTAGTTTACAATTGTCAGGTGGAACCTAACAAACCCTAAATTAACAAGAGAATAAAGGCTAGCAATGGTTTAGTATTTATCATGAAGTAGTGGACTTCTAGTAGGTACCACAGAAAATTACTCTTCTTAATTTTTTTCTTTTATTAAAGTTAATATTTCAGTCATCAAACTAGAAACTGGTGTACTCTTCTCATTAAAGATACGCAAAGAGAAGTGGATCTATTTATACCTTATGATAGAGACAGAAGCAAATTTTTAGCATTCTTGTGATTAGTCTGAGCTTAACTTACATATGGAAGGAAAATTCCTGAAAGTAGATGAAAATGAAAAAAGTGTATTCACTTGGGAAGTTCAGTGACAAGTTAGAAGCAGATATGTACACATTCAGTGGAAAAAGGGGGAAACAAGGACGTTTGCAGGAGAAAAAAAATGAGCCTCCAAATAGTCTATTATGCCTTGAATTTTAAAACCATTAATAGGAAATTAAATCCAAGACAACTAAAAGGACATTTCAATGTCACCCAATAGACATATAGGGAAACCCAAAACATCTGCATAGTATACAACATTAAGTAGGCCACAGGTCAATGACAAGATCGTAAGGGAAATTCAAATATTTGCAAGAGAATGGTACTGAAAGTATAATATATCAAAGTTTGTGGAATCCAATAAACTGATAAAAGGAAAGAAATAAAAAGGATAATATGGAGGAAAGAAGGGTAAAAGAAGAAAAGGAGAGAGGGAGGGAGGAAATGGAGAGACACAGTTTCGGCTTGGGGCCTCTAGCTCTAAGGCTGGGACAAGCTGTGGACATTCACTGGATGTGCTTCAGATGTGTCAGTGCCAGAAACCACCCATTTTCATAAAACAATTAAAAGACAAACAAAATGGAGAAGTATGGGTAGACACTTGAACAAATCGTGCTGGGCCAACCTGGTGGTCATGTCTAAAAGTAACTAGTTACATGTTTACTCACACTGTATATCAAGAACAACTATAAATTAATCAGAAATTTCAGAGTTTAAAACGTATGCAGCCATCGGAGTTTAAAACTTATGAAGCCATTGACAAAATCTGATGACTTTGAAATAGAAAACCCATTTTTAAATCAAAAGGCATGTGGTATGTTTGCAATTGTCATATTTATTATTAATCTGAATGTACACAGGAGGTTTCTGGAGCAGAGACAGCTTAATTATTATTATTTACATAATAGTGGCTGCACCGACTCCCTTTTGCCCTAGTTTTTGCCCCACAGCAATGTGATGAAAACCAGACGTCACCAGTATGTAATGGGGTCTGCGCTGCAGGTGGGAACATCAATGAACCGAACCTGGGTGCTTCTACACACACTGTCCTTCTCCCCTCCTTGAAGGGGAGAGAAAACTGCTTGTTTCATGGAAATTTTTGATTTATATCGTCTTTTGTAGTGTAAATAAATCTCTCCTGGGGAAAGATAAGAACATCGTCTTCTCCTTTGCAGCCCAGGGATATCTTCCTGTCCCAGTTCTCAACACTGTTTGAAAAGTAAACGTACACTTCCAGAGTTGAGTGAACCTCTCCCAGGTTCTCATTGCTGTAAATTAACTTCTCAGATTTGCTCTTTTAGACTAGGTCCCAAGCTTCAGCAAGAATTTTCTCAGAAAGCCCAAACTGTACAAAGACATAAAATATATTCTCTACAACTGCATGTCATGAAATTTGACAGCAGTGAGTACCCAAAAAAACAAAACTCTTCCTTCACAAGAACAAGCAAGTAATATAAAATTATAATTTTCAATGTTTTTTATTATTGTTTTAAAGTACACTAAACTTAAGCTAAATTTTAAGAGGAATTGATCATAGAATTTCTTATATAGGATGCAATGAATGATACAATGGTCAATGCTTTGATTCATTTTAAAACAGCAAACATAGGGAATCTGGGTGGCTCAGCGGTTGAGCGTCTGCCTTCAGCTCAGGTAGTGACCCTGGGGTCCTGGGATCGAGTCCCTCATCAGGCTTCCCGCAAGGAGCCTGTTTCTCCCTCTGCCTATGTCTCTGCCTCTCTCTCTGGGTCTCATGAATAAATAAATAACATCTTTAAAATAAATAAAATTAGCCAACATAACTCAAGATAGAGAAGATATTTTATAACTTTGTTTATTCCTGAACTGCATGATATTTGTGGGGTTTTTTACGTTTATAAATACATGTACACATATTATTTTCAATTAGAACGGGAATGTTTTGATTTCTCATTCTTGAGTTAGAAGGGAGGCAATAAATAATTTTTGAAAACTGCTCATTATTTTGACTTTTGAAACCATAATCATATTTAACTACTGAAAAAAATATTTTAAAAAATCTACCATGATAGCTCAGTTATTTTCAAAACTTGAGTTACAGGAAAAAAATAAAATATGTTCAAAGTTAATATCTGATTCAGAGCTGACTATTTTAGTCAACATGTCATCCCTACAGTGGATAGACCAAAGGGAAGGCTCGGAAGGAGGGTTTCTAAACCTGAGTTGCGCAAATGTCAACGCCAAGAAGTACCAGCCAACAGAATCTGTTGTCTGAAACTTTCTGGAAGACTCAGATATCAGCTTTACATCATATTGGCGAGTATTATGCCCAGGACAACCTTTTCCTTCACTGGTGCCATGGTATAGTATTTTAGCAGGTTACAGTGCTACTCTTAACTAATTTTAGATTCTATTAATAAGGATGAAAGTTGGTAGATTATCAGTTCATGACTACCGTAATGATTCTACAAGATCCTTCACCCCACTGTTCTCAGGTTATACTTAAAATATAACCCAACAAATAAAGTAATAAAAGAAGAAAATAGAATTGTACTCTTATTCATTAAAAAACTAATAACTGGAACTATTTATAAAAAAGAGAACCCATGTCATAAATGAAAATGTACAAATTTTATATATCTTCATTTCTCACGACAATGAAAATGGCAACACATTTGAAAATGTAAATAAATGAGAACAATATTTCAATAGAAGGCCATTACACAAATTACTGTTATTAAAAGAACAAAAGGACCTGGGGTTGGAACCACAGAGTCTTCATCCTCAAATCTCCTTTTTAATGGACTCATTAGCTCTACCAAGAAAAATTTTTGAGGTTCCCAGTGCATAGGGCTGATATTTGATATCAAAGTTTAACTGTTTATAACTCAAGACAATAGGGTCTGATACTGGAAAGAGTAGCTTCTGTATTCGATTAGTTTGTGCTGACCATAGTACAATTTAAAGTAGTAGGCCTTATAGCATTTTCTGTCTCAGCATACCTTACAAGTTAGAAACTTTTGTAGTTATTTCCCCAACAGAGTGGAATTAATTCAGAGCAAACTACTCAAAGCTGTTAAAGACCACACAATCAGGTCATTTTATGTTTTTAGCAAACAACGATAGCATGCCTTTAAATTTCAGTTACATTTGTTTTGATAAATGTGTGTCTAATAAAAGAAATCTTAACTCTTTTGGAAGGTTACTAGTTTTTATTTTCTTTGGCAAAATTTTAGTTTTGTAACTGCTGCTACACTCCACAAGCAGTGAATGCTTTACCTTGCATAATCCAAAGGTCTCTATATAAATATGGTATGACTGAATTTTCTGGGCACTAACATTTTGATACAAAAGAATTAAAATTGAGGAGGTTTCAGGTTTCATTTTAAAGTTTACCCACCAAGTTATAAAGAACAGGAATTTTGTCATTCCTTGTAACTAATCTTTTCATTATTGCTGTAAAGTCCTCTAATTTGAATGTAATTGTTCAGTAACACCGTTAATGAATAATTTCATAAAAAGTTAAATTAAAACTAATAGATGAATGGGTATTATACCCACTAGGAATTTATTAAGAAGTACTTGGCTATAGTTTGTGTCATGTATAATGTTTATCATGCTACTGCCGATAGAATGGAAAACAGTCATCATTCAAAGATGTCTTCACATATGCAGTTTGGTTATTTATTTCTTTATTTTTATTTTTTAAACTTTTTTGGTTATTTATTTTAAAGGGATAATCCCCAAAACAACATTACTTTGAGAAGTTGAATATACCATAAAAATTAGAAAATAACTAGAATGTAATAGGGAATTATTACATTTCAACATGATTTTCCTGGCCATAATGACTAACACAACTGAATTTTTTGGCTATTTTATTTTCTTTTTCTTGACTACACTAAAAACAAACAAAACACAAAACAAAAAACCCTCATTTTTCAAAGATGTGACAATAAAGTACAGGCATCCACTTTCAAATGAAAGTCTATTTCAGGCATGTGGATTGAACACATTCATTTTTCCCCTCTCTTATTATATATTTTTTAATAGAATTATAGTAGAGGGTAAAAAATAAATAAAAGGCCAACTTACAACAATATAAACATTTTCTAGATGATAGAAATCCAACTGAAGGAGTGGTGGGTGATAAATCAGAAGAAAGTGTGAAATCAGCAATTCAGTCATTGTGACCTGCAGAACCCTGAATATATTCTTCAGTTGCACCAGCCACATTTGAACTGCCCTACTACAAATGTCTAGTGTCTATCAAATGAGTTAGCACTGTTCCATATTACCACAAATAAAATTAGATATTAAAGATTTTAGTGTGAGTTTAAGAGGGAGCAGAGGTGAGTATGCATTTTTTTTACAAAAAAAAGTAACAATCTATAGCATTTGAATTCTCATCAACAAAATTCTATGATAGAATAAAAAGATCTCATTTTTGAGGACAAAAATTAATTTTAATGTAAAATTTTATATCGAGCTAAGATAGTACTCAGAAGTGAAAAATAAAATCATTTCAGGGATGAGGAAATTTCAAGTATTCAGAAATACTATTTCTGCTACACACTTTGTTACAAATTATTTAAAGATTTATTCTGTCAAAATAATTGAAGAGCAAATACAAATAATATCAAGGAAAGGGTAGATCTAACCAGTGACAACAATGTTGGAAAATTCCAGGATCATAGATCAGCAGACCTATACAACAATTAATCCACCAAATTAGAGCAAGATGACAGATGCTTCAGCCAGAAGTTGGAGGAAATTATTTGGGGCAAAAATGAATTCAAACATTCACAAAATATGGTAGTGTCTGTGAAGAAAATGAAAATACTACAATAGCAGTTCAGAATCAAAAAAGAACTTATCAGAACTGAACTCTAGGATTATCATTCAATGATGGGGAAAAAATATGTTTGTGAACAGAATGTAAACTTATCTACCTTGAGGATATGAAAATAACTGCAAACAAAAGAGGTGAGATATTAAAAGTGAAAGGGAAAGAAAAAGACGAATGGAAATTTTCATAATCATTTTTAATATAAAATAAAGTGATATTATTTATGAATGATAAAAATTGAGTATATTATATAATTTTGCTTGAAGGCTGAGGTGACCAGTAGAAGATCTAAGGATAGTGATACAAATATATCAAAGGCCAATATACTTTATTTAATCTACCTGTTCAATGTTAATCTCATCTAAAACCACTCACAGATTCATCTAGAATGTTTGACCAAATACTTAGGCACTCTGTGACCCAGCTAAGTTGACACATAATATTAATTATCACAGTCCTATTTTGATGAATTCTGAAACTAAATATTTGTTGACACCTTTACAAACCTCTGTGAATGAGAAAGACATAATTAGCACCCTCAAAGGAGATAGACACATGAAAAAGAACTATCTAAAAAAAAAAAAAAAAAAAAAAAGAACTATCTATCTATATACCCACCTACCTACTAATCTATAATTATGTTAAGTATTATACTAGAAGAATATGAAATGGGAATGCAGAGAAGGGGAATTTGTGTTGTGGGATACTGAGAAAGTCTTCATCAAATGTACATTTGATCTGAGCATTATTCTACTGAATCATTCAAAATGGATTCTAGTATCAGTTAATGAAGTTAAAAGTGATTTAGTTCAAACTTTAGCAATAAAGAAAATCCCTAAATATTTTTTTAGAATCATAATTTCATCTCAACATATTTTAAAGTATTGAAAAATATATTTTAAAGTAGTGACAAAAGTGGGAACGAAATAGAAGATAATAAAAATAACTTGGCATTAACACATTGTACAGCACAGATTTAAATCTAGTATTATGGACTAAATCAGAAGTTCATCACAAGATTTATGTATGTGAATGATACTTTCTCAACTCATAACGACTTATCGGATGAAACATATCTTTGAGACAATCTTTCTGTAACTGTCACTAATATGGCTGATGATTTCAGAAAGATCTTGAATCACTTTGCTTTCATCACAAAACTAATACATAGGAAACATCCACAAAACATTAATAGCATAGTACAGTATGTGTTTATATCTCAGAAATCTCCGTATCAGTTCAAAATTGGCTGATCTCAACCAGGCTTATTCTGGGTCAGTGAGTCAGCCTACTCTATTCTAAGACATCTCTAGTTTATGTGTCTCTCATCCTTCTTCTGACACTAGTAGGTAACCTGAGTATCTCCTTTTCATTGTGATAGTATAAGAACGTGAGAGATAAAACTCAGTAACACAAACCCTTAACACTCTCCTTACATCAGATCTGCTAATATCCAGTTGGCCAACATATGGCTGAGCCCAGGGGCAGGGAACTATGTACACCCATAAAAGAGATGCAGAGCAAATCTATAAGGCGAAAGTTAAGGATAGATAGAGGGTAGATAGGAGTTAGCGGAGACCCAGCTTGGGTCCAAAGCTGAACTCCACTATAGTATCTAAGTATCTAAGGAGAGGGTTTCATTTTGAAAGAGTAATTGTGAGATAAAGGGATTCACAAACAATTCAAACATGTATTACGCTTATGAAAAAGTGCAAAGTTTTGTAAACAAGTTATGGTAGTTGGTGGTACTACTGTCATTGTGGCTGTAATCCTGAAAATTAGTAATGGATATGCTTCTTGTGTATTAAGAGTAAAAGAAATGTGGTGATGCAAGAAAGGTAGAAAAAAGGAAATGAGTAAAATCGATAGCTCAAGTAACAGTTAATGTGTAACGAGGAAAATCTGAGTATAGTATATTTATACTATAGTATATTTATACTATAGAGAAAATAAATGAGATTATTTCATTTCAAAAATACATGAGTTTCATGTCATAATACATACTTAGGATAATGGAATTCAATTATTTGTTGAAATAAAAATGAGCTCAATTTGGCTAACTTTATACTTAGAACAATTGACCAAAACACGTTTCTCAAATGTTCACATTTTAGACATGATAAACACTGATTACCAGGAGAAAACTTCTAAGAAATTACTTTTGCCACCATTTAATTGAAGTCATTAAATGAGTTCTACTTGGGTGTTTATAGATGTATTGAATACTTTCTCTTTTCTTTTGGACTATTTATTTAATGAATTCAGATGTGTTGCTACTCATTCACAATCTCCTAAAAAATAAAAGTGTGAGTATTCACTTTTTACCAACTTAAAAACTTTATGGAAGTCAACCAGTACACCTATTTTAGGGTTAGACACTTATTGTTGATTATAACAACTCATGAAATGTAACCTTAAGTACAAATTATATTCCAAAAATTTCTCAACTTTCCAAGAACTTCCTTTATTTATAATAAATGGACCATGTATGTGCCATAAGAGAAAGCTCTACATACATCTTTCAGCATACTTTTAGCTAAATTAGCTGCACTATTCTTAATTATTCGAAACTACATTGAATGGGGGCACCTGGGTGGCTCAGTTGTTAAGTGTCTGCCTTGGGCTCAGGTCATGATCCCGGGGTCCTGGGATCTAACCCCAGGTAGGGCTCCCTGCTCAGTGGGGAGCCTGCTTCTCCCTCTGCCCCTCCTCTCCTTCCGTGTGCTTACTCTTGCTCTGTTCTCTCTCTCAAATAAATAAATAATATCTTAAAAAAGAAACTATACTGAACAAATTAGGAATCTAAAAACCTATAGGAATAGAGTTCCTGAATTTTCCTAAATTTGATTAATGAAGCAAAACAATTAATTACTATTAAGGGAATGCAGTTTTCAGCCCATTGGACAGAGGTTGTTGAAACATAGGAATCAAAAAAGCTTCATAAATTCAAGTTCACACAGGTTTTTCCTAAGTGCGTGTGTGTGTGTGTGTGTGTGTATTGACAAGTAAGTATCACAAAGAGATGGTGCTTATATAAATCTATGTAGCTATACCTATTAAATGATGGAAATTTGTTTATGAACAAATATTTACAAAAATGTTTAGTCTTTTGTGTGAGAAACTTTTTCTCCTGAGGATGGTTAAAATGAAACTTGAGAATTAAAAGAGAAAATGTATCATGAAAGCTAGCCTTGCAAATGGACCAAAATTGCTATTTAATAAGAACAGATATGTCTTAAAAGCTTAGTAAGCTTCCTTCTAAATCCAGAAGGAAGAAGAAAAAAAATTCACAGAAATTTAGAAGCAAATGGAGGTTAGCAAAAATGTAGTTGAATTTTCTTGCAAGAAAATGAATTCCAATCAGGCTATACCAATAGGGTCACAAATTAGAACTGTGCCAGGATCAGACCCTATGCTCCCGGCTTCATGCTCTTTTCACAACTCCATATAACCTCAAGAAGAGGGGATCATAGTAGTGCATTATTTTGTTGCTCACTCTTTAGGCTTTAAATCTGGAGCAATCGGTGGGGTAGAGGGCAGGGAATGATGACATGGTGGACCTAGACAAGCCTGACTAAATATATGTAACTTTTTTCTTCTGTGAGCCACTTCCAGAGCAATTATTTTTATGGAGAATTTCTGATACAGGAAGTATTGCTTGAATGTCAGAATGTGGCAGGCACCCAGGGTTGTCACTCCCCACAAATAGCAGAGCTGTCAACACATCTTGATTTCCTCTATAATTAGAGAGATTTAGTCTATTAACCACTCGAATGCCCAATGGACACATGATATATTCACAAGGCAGCACCTGTAGCAGTAAATGAATTTTGAAAAATTACTTTTTAAAAAAAAGCAAACTATGTTCAATAGGCACAATTTCTTTTAAAAGCACCTTTTAGGGAGTGCCTACTGATACCAGAACAAATTGCCAATCGATTTAAGTAAACCAAACATCAGTCCATTTTGGGGAAAACAAGGCACCTGATGGAACTAATTACATATTTTCTGACTCACTGTTATAAATGCACACACTCTTTATTCATTCTACAAGATTTTCCCCATAATTTAAAAGAAAAATCATTGTTGAATTTTTCCTACTGCAAAAGTAATGTACATTTATTTCAAAATATACCCAAAATACAAATAATTATAAAAGTAAAAGTCACAAAATATACCCAAAATACAAATAATTATAAAAGTAAAATCACAAGTAATGTGATTTTATACTCACATTAATATTTCAATATAAATGCTTCCAAGATTTTTCTCACATGTACATGAATATATATATTGTTTTATAATCTAAAATTTTTACCATAGTCTTATTACCTTTCTGTCATTAATTTTCCAAAAACAAGTTTGATGTCTTCATATTATAAATGAATAAAAATGATTTAAACAATCCTCTGTCTTTGTACATATATGTAACCAATTTCTTTTGAAATAAAAAAACATGGCTGATGTAAAAATATATATATTTGATAATTATAACACTTCTGATACTTAAAAATCAGTGTATGGGGATCCCTGGGTGGCTCAGCAGTTTAGTGCCTGCCTTTGGCCCACGGTGTGATTCTGGAGTCCCGGGATCGAGTCTCACGTCAGGCTCCCTGCATGGAGCCTGCTTCTCCCTCTGCCTGTGTCTCTGCCTCTCTCTCTCTGTGTTTCTCATGAATAAATAAATAAAATCGTTAAAAAAATAAAAAAATAAAAATCAGTGTAACGTCAACTGATTTAAATAGGAATATTTCAATGGCAAGCCTTGAATAAATAACTTTATATTAACAGGATATTGGTTGAAAGGTTTTCAGTTTTGAAACCAAAGCATTTTATGCTCTTAAGTTTTCCAGATATTTTTCATGAAAGAGAGTTTAGGACTTTTGTAAAAATTATAGCTAATAGTGCATGATTGACAACAACAGAAGAAGAAAGATAATTAAAATACTCTCACAAGAAAGATTTAGATTTCTTATGTTTTAAAACAGTTCTGTTCTTTATATGATGTTAATATATATATATATATATATATATATATATATATATAATTTTTATGTAACAGGCACTTTAATAAAGGAATTTCATTTAATGCTTAAGTTAACCTAATGAGATAAGTATTACCACATCATCACTACTACTATGCAGATCCAGAAGCCATAGTTATGTTGTTTTGCAATTAAATGAATTCCTTGCTGGAATGCAGCTAGTAAAAGAAAACATGTATATTCAAATCGTTAAATCTGCATTTCTATAATTATCATTTCCATGTGGAAAGGATCTTAAGGCAATTTTACCTCCCCTCCTTCCCCTACCTTTCATGACACAGATGAGAGCTATTAAGGCTTGTTATATGGTCTCTCACAATGTGATCTATCTTAGAGAATGTTCCATGTACACTTGGAAAAGATGTGTATTCTTCTGTCGTTGGATAGAATAGTCTGTAAATGACAATTAGGTTGGGGCACCTGGGTGGCTCCCTCAGTTAAGCACCCCACTCTTGATTTCTGCTTAGGTCATGATCTCAGGTGCTGATATAGAGCTCTGTCCTGGGTATTCAGTCTGCTCAAGATTTTTCTCTCCCTCTCCTTCTATCCCTCCCCCCACTCAACTTGTGAGCATGCTTTCCCTCTGTATCTCTCTCAAAAAACAAATGAGAATTAGGTCAAGTTGCTTAATAGTTAATTAAAGTCTTCTATCTTACCGTTTTTTTTCTTTTTTTTTAATCTACCTCTTGTACCAGCTACTGAGAAAGGAGTGTTAGTCTCATCACAGGAAAAATATTGTCACTGTAGTGATGGATGTTAACTAACTAAACTTGTAATCATTTATATATATAGATAGATATTATATATACATATTATCTATATGTATATTATATGTATATCTATATACATATTTTCTATAGTATATATAAATATATATAATATAGACATTATATGTATATCTATATGCATATCCATATACACAATGTATATAATATATATACACGTTATTATATTGTTTATTTTATCTTTTTATATTGTTCATTTTAAACTAATATAATGTTATATGTCAATTATATCTCAATAAAACTGAAAAAAAACACAGACAAAAAATAATAAATTGGTATCTGAAAATCCAAATGTTAGGTATAAGCTTCACAAAAATCCTAACAGATAAATGAGATAAATCATAATGAGATAAATTACTTTGCTATAAATAAAACAAAACAAAAAATTGCTAGATATACATGAAATCCCTTACAGTGGAGATTTGTTTCCAAGAGATAAGATCATTTACTGGTTGAATATATATTGCTGATTAACTTCCCCAAATGATATTCCAATTAAACAGAGTATGTCTATTTTCTCCACATTTCACTAGAAAGAAAGAAATAAAAAGAAAGAGAGAGAGAGAGAGAAAGAAAGAAACTGGCCTAATAGGAGAAAAATTGTATTGGGGTGAGCTATATTTCCCAATCGTGAGATAATATAACAAGAATCTATAAAATGACAGGATACATCACTTAATTTTGTATTTGAAAAATTTCCAAGGTATATTTTTAACTGATAAAAGCAAGGTACCAAACCATCTGTGTAAGACAAATATTTTGCTGTAAATAATGTATGCATTGATCAAATGATATGTAAATTATTTTGAAGAACATTAGCAGGAATTAATAGTATTTCCATCTGGAAAATGTGACTGGGTTGTGAAGACAGGAAAAATCTTAGCCTTTTTATACTCTTCTGTATCAGTTTTATAGTTTTTAATCATATGTGTTCTGTTTTACAATTGTTATCAATGATAATAATAGGAGACATATTTTGTCTGTATTAAAAAGTAAAATATACTTGATACTTATCACTAAGATGGACATGCATTCACTAACAACAAAAAATAACTAACCATATTGTTTTCTTCAGAGAGTAGTTAAATGAGTAGATCAGAAATATGTAGTGGACACACTGCATAAATACTTCAGTAAAGTTTTTGAAAAATTATTAGTGATAATCTTGTAAATGAAATAAATAAATATGGACTAATATATTGTAGAAACATAACTAATCAAACATTTTGAGGTGGATGATTAATGGATCAGTGTTAACTTATATAGAAATTTCCATGGGATGCCTTGGTGGTTCAACTGTTGAGTATCTGCCTTTGGCTCAGGGCGTGACCTCAGGGTCCTGGGATAGAGTCCCACGTTGGGCTCCCTGCATGGAGCCTGCTTTTCTCTCTGCCTGTGTCTCTGCCTCTCTCTCTCTCTCTCTGTGTCTCTCATGAATAAAAAAATAAAATCTTAAAAAAAAAGAAATTTCCAGAAAATGATACAAGATTTTGATGTTCTATATTTTCTATTGATTCATTTTATTAATAAGTTAGCAAATTTCAATTTAAAGCTTTCTTCTTGAAAGCAAGAATATACCAAGTGTCTCCATCATCACTAAGTCTATTTGACATTTCAATGGTAGTCCTACTAAATGATTTAAGGCAAAGAAATAAAGGTGAATCAGGAAAGAAAATAAACAACTGTCATTATCTACAGTTGATATTATCCTGTATGTATCATGTAGAAAGTCCAAAGTAGTTTACAAACTGGTAGAATTAATAACCAAATTTGGCAATAGGGCTAGAGTCAAGATTAGTATAAAAATTAATTATATATATTTTATATGGCAATCAATTGAGAATTGGCAATTTATGTTGAGCTCAGTTGGGACATATCCTGGTTTTGACTGGGCTTTCTCATGTGTTGACTATTATCTGTGGGTGAGTTAGGTGGCTTTGGTCATTTTGTTTGGAGTCTTTCACATCTCTGGAGCCTTGGCTGGGACAACTGGACTAGCTTTACCTTGGTTCCTATGATTTTTCATCCTCCAGAAGGGTGACTGTGACTTATTCACATAGCAGGTAGCTTCTAAGTGACTCAGTGGTAGATCACAAGGCCTCAAGGCCTATGTTCAGGTTTGACATACTCTTATTTTTGCCACATTTGGTGGGCCAATCAAATCATAAAGAAAGCCCAGGTTGAAGGAAAGGGAATATAGACTTAATATTCTGATGAAAGGACCTGCAAAGTCACATTGCCAAGACTCTAGATCCAGCACAAGATATTTAGCAACAAATAGAGTTATCAGAGGACATTCTTTGAACAAAAGAATAGACTCACAAATGGAAATGATTTCTGCTTGGATCAACCAGGCCATTTCCACGTGTAACATCACCATCTTTTGTAACTGAAAGCAGTTGTCAGATGTCCTAAAGAACAAAAAGATAGGGACCATTTGAGAACTTTTACCTTTGTAGGTGAGAAATTCATTGCTTCTAGTTTTCTTTAACCACAAACCATCCCAAATGCACAGCAAGTATGCCTGTCAATGCAGACAAGTTTTCAGAAAAGCAAGGAGGACAATAATCGCAGCCAGAAGGCACAGAGAATATTTCTCCCTTCTCACTATTAGTGAGAGTTGTGGGAATGGTTTTCCTAAAAAATCAAAAACAACAACAACAACAGATTTGCTGACAGGGCACCCATAAGAGAGAAAAAAAAATAAAAGATCAGAAATAGGCTTTAGTTTGTCACTAAGAAAACATGAGATTTTGTCAGAAGCAATAATTAGAAAACAATCAGAAGGTGGTTTTCATCCGTGTGTTTTGAAGGCTGTCAGTCAAAATTTAATATGAGAAGAACACAGCCAACAGAAAGAACCATTTACTCTGCCATAAAGAGGGAATGTATTTTGGACCTTATGAGATGTGTTCTACAGTAATAGAAATAGCTCCTGAGAGAGGATTCTAGAACAAAGAGGAGGAGGCCCTTACCATCACCATAGCCGACCACTAAATGTAAGAAGTTGGGCAAGTTCATTGCCTTCTTCTTTAAAGGGAGTTTCAATAGGCAATTGAATATTGTTTGTTTTCATTCATTTACATGAATATTCCTAAAGCACTCCTTTCTTAAGAGGGCATCAGGTTTTAAAAAATGTATTTTAATCAAAGACAACAAATCCCAAAGCTCTGAAAATGGTTTATTTGAGAATGAAGATGCCTTTGTAGCTCTTTGTGCCCAAGGATTTAGGGGTAAACCTAAACTAAATATAATGGGGGACTAGCCCTCATGCCTTTCTCACTATCCAATCATGCCCAGGAAGATAAACATTCATGAAATTGTAGTTGACCTGGTGATTTGGGGAAAAACTCTCAGAGGACAGTCATTGTTCTCCTGTGGAGCATTCAGGATAAACACAACATTGTGGGCAGCCGGGTGGTTGAGTGTCTCCAGCCCAGGGCATGATCCTGGGGATCTGGGATCAAGTCCCACGTCGGGCTTCCTGCATGGAGCCTGCTTCTCCCTCTGCCTGTGTCTCTGTCCCTCTGTGTGCGTGTGTCTCTCATGAATAAATGAATAAAATCTTAAAAAAAAAATACAACTATTGTAACTCTTTAAAAGATGGTGGTCCTCGCTGACTTAAAATGAAATAAAATTATGGGACTCCCTCTTAATGCAAATACTGAGGAGGAGAAGGCTGGTATAAGTTCACTAATATACTGAATAAAAGACAGAATATACAGGAAACACATACAATGTTCTAAGACTTTGAGAAATTAAAAAGAAACTTTCAGGGTAGTCTTAGAGAATTCTAATGTAAGATATTGAAGAAGCTCATGTGAGAAAAGAACATACTAATAGATCACAAAGATTGATTGATTGATATCGAAAATAAGATAGATATAATATTACTACTTAGTGGGCATCGATTGCATAAACGATGTGAGTTATATAAGTGAGTTAGTTTCAATGGGAAAAAGAACTGATTTATCACAATTACTGTCAGGTACATATCTGTATTTCTTTAACAAGATATGTGATTTTTCATGACACTTATATGGAAAGTCTACTAGGAAAATTTAGGAAGTGCTTCAGTAGAACTTAGCATTATCTTAACTGGATGGATATATTGAATAATGAACTTATTTGATGTTGAGAACAAGAATGGATGATAGAGTGGAAAGCATCTCTTGTGGTTAAAAGGTTTAATTCTACTAATAAAAAAAGAAGTAATTCTGTACATGTATGTCAACCTGCGCTAAAATATCTGAAAAAAATTAATAAACTACAGGATGTACTAAAATCTGGGCAAACTGTTAGGGAGCCAAAGTCTCCAGCTCTGGCATAGTGAGCAATTAGCTTTAGGTTCCACTTGAGTATCCGAAACACCAAAGTTCCAATCTGCTCTGGTGGCAATGATGGAAATAATGGAACATAAATGGTAATAAAATTCCCCTAAACTGCCCTAAAAGAGAAGACGTTGGTTATACATTTTAGACATTATTCCAATCAAGTGTTGGGCTTTGGAATTTGGAGAGGATTTTGAATATACAGTTGATTGGCTTCTTTTTTTGTTGTTTCTGTTTTTGTTTTTAACAAAACAGAATCTTTCTTCCCAAGGAATCCCTAGGTCATTCCATCAGAAAATTTCTAAAAGTCCTGCCTATTTGCCTTTTTATGTTTCTACCTCTATGAATTCTCTGTTTACTTCCTGAAATCTCAAAGCTTTTAATTTATAAAACCATGAGTATACTTTTAATAAGTTCCCTTTTCTTGCCCATTTTTTGCAAATACTGATTAGCTATTGTAACAAATTCAGCTAATGGTTTGGTCTGCCAAATAATACAGGTAGATCATAATTTTCCTTAAATTTAGCAAGTAAATCAGAACAAAAGCAGCCAATACCACCTCCAGAGCAATTTCAGAAGCATGTTCTGTATCTAAGTATTTATGAAAAATGCTCTCCATTTACTCAGCTATTTTTCCCCCTTTATTTTGTCTGCAGCTATAATTAGGTGTCATAGGCAATAATCCAATAAACTTTGCTAATATTCTTCACAGTATATATTCTTTATGGAATATCTAGCAAATGGCCCCTGACCTTGTTGAGACCCAAATTTTAGTACCAGGATCTTCAATGGGCTACTTTTTCTTTCTTTTGTTATCTTTATTGAATGCATAAATCAGTTGCTCTCTGCTCATCTAGCATTAGAAAATGTTAAATAATCTCAATTAACATCTCTTGAATATCGTCTGTGTCTTCTCAGAAAGTGGTGACTCTTTCGCTGAATTCCTAAGATCGCAGGTGTCTACATACGTGTGTGCATTATGGCAATACCTCAACCAGGCAAGTGAGTTCTCTTGAAGATATTTGCATGATTTTAGTGCTCTGGAGTTCTAGCTAAATGTTTGGCTATCAACTATAGAAGGCAATTGAAATGAAGATTGTATAAATTGAAAGCAGCAATAAAAAAGGAAAGAAGCAGCTTTTCTCCATATGAGGGGCAGGCAGTACATACAAGGGTGATTATGCTTGATGAACATGGCAATGAAGCACTCCAAGTTGGCTTGTACATTGATGCCATTGCTATCAGGTAAAGGATTGAATTTAAATCTATTGATCAATAAATAAATGTTAAGAGGATCTGCTTGATATAGTTAATACATTTAAATAGATGTTATACCCTGAAAATATAGAATAAATTTTATTTTCAAGTATCTATAGATATCCCAGTTTATGTTTAATAGTCATGGGAGCAAGTCCTTTGGTAAATACTTAATGCCAAGATCCCACACATGTTGGAGGGAAGAGTTCTGAACAAAAACCAGTGGTTTGTTTATGTTTAACAGCCAGCTCTCCAAAACAAAACAAAACCAAGCAAAACAAACAAAAAAAATAATTTTAGTGTTCACTAATTTTCATGGTGTAGACACTCCCTTCATGGCCAATACCAATCGAATATGACTAAAACAACTTGGGAAGACATATGCACAACTTGGGTTGTATAAAGTGCCTTCAAAACACCACTGGAAGACTGAAGACTGGGTGGACAGAGAACCCAAATGTGTCCATTATGGACAGTAGGCCACATAATGACTGGGTCACTGGCTAGCCTGACCACTGGAAACTGCTTCTCACATGTATGTGCTCCATAAATAGATGCTGAATAAATAAACTCCAAGGGAGTTACCATTATTTCTGAGCTAGTTAAATCACATTTAGAGTATTGTATTCACTTCTGGATATTTACACTTTAATAGAGAAATAGACACAATGGGAAATATATCAGACGAATCTAAAAAAAAAAACATTGATGCATACTAATAGTATATAATAGTATATATAAGAAAATGAGAACACACTGCTTATAGAAATGCAAATGTAGAGGTTACATTCTAACCACTTTCAAATATTTGAAGTGCCAGGGCACTTGGGTGGCTTAATTGGTTAAGCCTCTGAATATGAGGTTTCAGCTCAGGTTGTGATCTCAGGATCATGAAAGCAAATTGGAGTCAAGCCCCACGTGGAACCCAGTGTAAGACTCCATGCTCAGTGTGAAATCTGCTTAAGACTCTCTCCCTCTCCCTCTCCTCCTGCCCCTCCCTCCCATGATCTTATGAGCACACACATGCACACACACTCTCTCTCTAAAATAATAAATTTATTTATTTAACAAATCTTTTAAAAATATGTTTGAAATGCCATTTTAAAGAGATATTTTAGGGATCCCTGGGTGGGGCAGCGGTTTGGCGCCTGCCTTTGGCCCAGGGCGCGATCCTGGAGACCCGGGATCGAATCCCACATCGGGCTTCCGGTGCATGGAGCCTGCTTCTCCCTCTGCCTATGTCTCTGCCTCTCTCTCTTTCTCTCTCTGTGACTATCATAAATAAATAAAAATTTAAAAAAAAAATAAAGAGATATTTTATTTTCCCATATATTGCTTAATAAGTAGAAATAAAAAATATATAAGTAGATTGGCTTATTGTGAAGAAGACTGTTTTTCAATAATTTGAAGACATAATAAAACTCCATAATAATTAAGAATCCATTGACATTTCAAGGAAAGGAAAAAACTTCGTTGAAAATCTTATTCTGGAAATTCAAAGATTTGGTACAAGGTTAGAATAAATGATCCCAAAGTCTTCTGAAGTCTTTAGATTTTATGATTATGTGTAAATAAATTTCCATGGCAGAGAGATGTAGACATTCCCCTTAAATCTAAAAGCTGTATGTTATTATATATTCTCCCCATAGGTGAAACTATTCCACTCATGCAGCTAGATAGCAAATTGTCTATGAGTGACTCAAAGGCTACTTAATTCGGTTCCTGAGAAAACATGTTCCAACTCATAAGAACTGCATTTAGAGAAAACAAATACTTTATTTACATAACATAATACAAAGCATATTTCCTTTTAGTACTGTTATATCCAATTATTCTTTTTGTATCTCAAAATAAAAATATTCTCTATCCATATAACAATAGAACCTATGTATGTATGAAATATGAAATATTTTTCTAAGCCACTTCAAATATTTTTGCAGAGAATAAGGATCTCTTACACTGTTGGTGGGAACGCAAGTTGGTGTAGCCATTCTGGAAAACAGTATGGAGATTCCTCAAAAGGTTGAAAATACAGCTATCCCATGACACAGAAATTTGCACTACTGGGTATTTACCCCAAAGATATAAATGTGTGATCTGAAGAGGCACCTGCACCCCCATGTTCATAGCGCCAATGTCCATAATAGCCAAACTATGGAAACAGCCCTGAAGTCCATCAATAGATGAATGGATAAAGAAGGTGTGGTCTGTATATACAATGGACTATTACTCAGCCACCAAAACAAAAAGGAAAGAAAGAAAGAAATCTTGCCATTCGCAAAAACATGGATGGAACTAGAGGCTATTATGCTGAGTGAAATGTCAATCAGAGAAAGACAATTATCATATGATCTCACTCATATATGGAATTTAAGAAACAAAACAGAGGATCATAAGGGAAGAGAGGAAAAAATAAAATAAGACAAAATCAGAGAGGGAGACAAACGATAAGAGACTCAATCATAGGAAATAAACTAAGGGTCTCTGGAGGCTGAGGTGGGGGTGAGGGGATGGGGTAACGGGGTGATGGACATTACAGAGGCCACGTGATGTCACGAGCACTGGGTGTGATAGAAGACTGATGAATCACCGACGTCTACCTCTGCAACCATTAGTACATTATATGTTAATTAATTGAGTTTAAATAAAAATTTAAAAATCAAAACCTCTGTAATGTGCATACCTAATTCACTTTAAACGTACATATCCTGGTTGGGGAAATATGTCTTTCCCTAGTTTATACATTCTAGAATTCTTTTTTACTCGGCCATTTAAAAACGCTGTATAGGACAATTTTACCTTCTGAAATAAAATACAGTAATTGCACTGGTGTTCATAATTTCATACTTGTATTTCCAGGTAAAAATACGATGATTAAAGCCTTTCTTTGATAAGAACAAATTTCCTGAACAAGACATTTAATATCTTAGGCTGTCAGCATTGTCACCTAGAAAATGAAGGGATTAAACTAAAAGAATCTAGAATCACCTCCATTTCTATAATCTATACTCTCCAAGAAATTATTTCAGTAGTTTATCAACCTTCTTTAAGCTGTTACTATGTACCAAGCCATAAACTAGGCACTGATGACACGGAGGAATAAAACCTGAGGCATAGGACCTCATTAATATGCACCATCATCTCAAGAGTTGTTAAAATTTATACTCACTGTGCCCAAGTTACAGTGGAGGTACAAGGGCAGAGTGATTTACTCCATCAAGAGGATGGCATAGAGGAAATATTTTACAAAGGAGAAAATGTTTGAGTAGTTTAAGAAAGAGAAGCAAAATTCACAAAAGGCTCATGTATCTGACCATTTGTTTTTTTTTTTTAAAGACAACATACTAAAAGTCATAGTTATCATAGCTAATAATTCATATGGTTCTACTTTACATGTTTAAACTCTTTACAATATCCTTAAATGCTACTTACTTTCAAAATGATAAATCAATATTTGAAATACTTGAAGAACATACACCAATTTGTACAAATATTCTCACGCCTTCCAAATCTAGAATTTCATTTAATTGTTGAACAAATCTCTTCGGCTCTCATTAAGAATAAAATACTTTTTGCAAGGCCCTCTGATAACAATATACCTAAGGAGAAATGTTTTCCAGGTTTTCCTAATTCAAGGTCTTTTGCTCTGAACACAGAAATCTGAATGTGACTGAAATATACTAGGATTCCAAAAAATAGTTTTTATCGCTTGTAGCCAAAAGCCAATCACCTGTCATTTTACTTTGCCTTTCGGCTTCAGTAAACCTTGTGGGCCGCCCGCTCCTAGAAATACACTCCCTTCCCTTCCACATTCAGTTCACATTTTCCTTTACCACGAGCCCCTTATCAGTTCCTAGGCCATCTCCTCTATTCTCATGGCTTCAGCTGGCAGGTGTGTGACGAGACCAGCAATCAGGCCCAGACTCTCCTTTCTATATATTCATTTGCATCTCACATAGCCCCAAATCTCATTTGTCATCTCCCTCTCCATCAACTGCTTGTCTTCATCTCTTTCTTATATCAGAGATAGTACCCATGTAAGACGTGCCTGGGTATCTGGACGTTGTACTTGTTCTTTTTCAAGTCCTCACTTCCCATATGATTGATCCACCTCCAAAATATCTTTTTTATTGCAATGTCAAACATTATTGATGTTGAAATACATCTATAAGTGAAAAGCAAATGAAATACATACAGATACATAGGGGTGTGTCTTCTGAACGACACAGAAGAAATGCAATGAAGGATGAAGTTACTAACACAAAAAGCTACTTTGACAGGAAGTGGTTTGTTGATTTAGTAGCATGAGAAGGGACTATGGGAATGGTAGTAACTGAAATTTTGTCTGTTACCACATTCTACAAACACTATCTCACTGAATTCTCACATGAAAGTGTTGTAATCTCTAAATTATTTTGTCTTTCCAAGGCCTCATAGCTTCTCTCATTCTATATGATATTATCAAGATAGTCACTAGTCTATATGTCACTCATTGTGCCCAATGGCCCTTGTGCCTTTGCTAAATTTCAGCAAGCCTTAGATCTCTGCAGTAAGCATCACCATCCCTGGCTAGGAAATCTCCTATTTGTATGGTTGGTTCCCTCAAATTCTTGTGTCCACTTACAGGACACCTCATACTTCCCATGGACAATCCATGCAAGACCTATTACCCTGTTTTAGTTGAGATTCATTTTCCTAGGATTATCCTTGGCATCTATGTTTTTATTTAGGTTTCTGTGGAATCCCTAGTACCTATGGTTTTTGAAGGCAGAGAGTCAAAATATTATTTCAATGTGCTTTCTCTCTCATGTGATGACATCAAGAATACTTTGTATTTTAATATGGCTTCAGGAAACATTTTCAGAGACCCAAACATTTTGTTTATTGTCCTAATACCTGGGCAATTTCATGATATGCCTGGCAACTAACCCACCCACTTGTCAGTCTCACAAATCTCTCCTAAGCTACATCATAGGTTTTATGGCTCCAAAATAAAATTCTTTTCCCTAAGGTAAGGAAACAAACATTTTAGGAAAAAGACAATAGGATTCATTTTGACAAATTGGTAAAAATATTGGTATTTTGACCATCATTTTTAAATATGGGCTTGAGAACAATTTACTCATACAGCTATTTAGAGAAAATGATCACACTTGGACTTCAACCATCTAGGTTTGACAGATGCTATTACTGTTTATACTG
Source organism: Canis aureus (assembly GCF_053574225.1). Taxonomy (NCBI): domain Eukaryota; kingdom Metazoa; phylum Chordata; class Mammalia; order Carnivora; family Canidae; genus Canis; species Canis aureus. The sequence continues at coordinate 28,996,938 of NC_135645.1, forward strand.
AATCCATTCTATGCAATGTTTGGCTACTTTTAACCCGAATTGTCTTATCAGCAACCTTTCCTTATGATCTTGGTTAATCAAAAACTTCTTTTAATTATTCTGTTATGCCATGCTCTCTTTCTTGATTTTCAGTATATCATTCCACATTTTTTAGCTTGAGTATCTCAACTTTCAAAATTACAGTTACATTAGGACTAAATAATCAATGATTTGACTGGTAATCAAACATCATTTTGATGCCTGGCATTCCCACCCCCCACCCCCAGTAATACCTTCTCTCTTCTCCGCTCTCATCACCATTAATCCAGTCATACTTAACACCCTGCAGAAAGCCAAGATATCCTGTACATCTCTCTATTCTTGTGACCAATTTCCATAAAAACCTTATTAAGGACTTTCCCACAAGCGCCAATATAAACTTCCACTCAGCTTTAATGATGATTACACATTTTAAATTTAAGCAGGTGACCAAAGGTGAAACACCCATATCCAAGAGTAATTTGATTAGACTAACAGAAAATAAAGAACCCTCCATTCTTTAAAAGATGGATGATTGATTGATTGATTTGAGAGAGAGAGCAAGCATGAGTGGTAGGGAGGGCAGAGTTTTCACCCTCTCCTCATTTTGCAGGAAGCCTGACCCAGGCTGGATCCCAGGAGCCCGCAGATCATGATCTGAGCAGAAGGCAGGCACTAACCAACTGAGCCACCCAGGCGCCCCAAGAATTCTCCATTTTTTTTAACAAAATAGTTTTTTTTCTGTATTCTTGTATTTAAAATTGTGATCTATCTGGGAAGTAATCTCCCTGTGAACAAGCTGTGACCCTCTAGAGCAGTGTGGGTTCTGATGATTCAATAAAAATGGCCTGAATCTCAGTCACACTCATCTAGATTTGATGTTGGTTCATAATCTATTTACAAGATTAAAAAATCAATGTAATCTGCCTTGATAAAACAAAATTGTGTGTTTTCTTTCCCTGTCTGTAAAATGAAGGGCTTTTTCTGATCACCTTTTTCTCATACAAGAGACAAGCCAATCTCCTGCACGAGCCAGAAATAGTTACACCTTGGGAATGTCAGCAAAATGACTTCTTTCAATGGGCAGCTACTGACCCTCACTCATAATGAAGCTGCTGGTGGGTGACATTTATGGCTCCGTCAGTATTCATTACCCCCCATGATGCTGGTAAGACTGTCAGGCTTTGACCAAGTAATTTTCTAGCAAGTATTCTCCCAGAAGTTTTGGGCTTTTCCTTTGTATGTTGGCGTCACCACATATCAGCTCCAGGGCAGCTTTGAGACACATTACCATTGTTCCTACAACACAAGGAGCAACTCCCAAGCCCCATGCAAAAGGAGAATATCTTTTTTTGTGTCTATCAGCTCTCTCCATCTCTGCAGACATGGAGTGAGTCCAAATCACAGTGCTCTCTCAATGAAGTCCACGAGGATAGATCAAGATCAGATCAATCATAGTCTCTTAATGAAATAGCTGGCTGCATTTATTCCCACCTCATTTTATTTCCCAATCTATTTTTGCTATTGTGATTTTTTTTTTTTTGTATACATCTGGCCACGTCCATCACTCACTGAAGTCCTGTAGATGATCTTCTACTGCCTTCAAAATAAGGACCAAATTATTTCTTTGGATTTTAAAACTCTGTCTTGTTTGGTACTGACACCTTCTCTTCAGTCTTATTTGATGTCATTCATTTGAAAGCTCTCCAAACTCCAGCTACCATGAATTTCTTTCTATTCTTTTAGTATACCGTTTCTCCACCCCCAAAGCTATCCTACATGTGTTCTATCTACAAGCAATGTACCTCCTTGATGTCTACTTCACTTCTGCTTATTAACAAATTAGTATTTGTGCTTCTGGTCTCACATGTCCCCCACCATTCCTTTCCTCAAACTATATTTCTTTTGATTTTAGTATTCTTCACTCTTACTTTGAGCACTTAGTGCACTTATAATTTCTTTTCTTTTAATGAAAGTCTTTCTTCTAAGGTCTGCCTTAACTTAAATGCCCTATAAAATTTATACTGTCTTAATTAAACTAATATAGATAGATAAGCAATTAGTTTTATGTTTATATGCACATATATAAAATTTACCTTGTTAATGTTTTCTATTAAAAGTATTCTGAATTATTCTATTAGGGAATGTAAAAAATATTTAGATCTGTGCTATATGCTGTGATTGAGGAGTGGGGGTGTAGGGAGGAAGAAAAGAGAGAAGAAGGAAAGAAAAGAGAGGGAGTGCTTTGCAATTTTTAATTTTCAGGAAAATAAGAGCAGTAGAAATAAATTTTATATGCCAGAGAAGTGCTGTGTTCATCTGAAGTGTAAGAACAGTTTAAATCAGGCTCACAGCAATGATGGCTAAACATAGTTGCCTACAACTGCCTCCTAGCAAAAATTCACATATAAGATGATATATTATTTTCCCTTAGAAAATTGTCTTCAACTCGGCAAAACTTGGCCAGTTTAATGTATGATATTCAATATATATTGATCTAAAATGCACATCTCCTCAGAGAATAATGGAGTGAAGAAATAAAGCAGTAATAGCAGATGACTCAAACCAAGAAACACGTTTCACGTGAAATATTGAAAAACGGAGGTAAAGTATTTTTATTTGCTATAATTAGCCAGAAGTTATTAAGTCTCAAATTCCCTTTGAAAAGGGAAAGCCTGAATAATCATTCCCAAGGAAATATGCCTGTGGAACTGACACCTGTATGAACTATTTGAGATCAAACATACAATGTATTCACCAAATCCCTCTTCATACATTTTTGGTCTCAAGTAATTAATGTACCTTCCAGAAATCCCAGATTATCTTCTTAGAGAATAGATTATTTTAGTTAAACATTTACAAGAAGGATATTAAAAACACAATCTCTAACTTCTAGAATTTTTTTTTAAAGATTTAATTTATTTATTCATGACAGACACAGAGAGAGAGAGAGAGAGAGGCAGAGACACAGGCAGAGGGAGAAGCAGGCTCCATGCAGGGAGCCCGACATGGGACTGGATCCCGGGTCCCCAGGATCAGGCCCTGGGCTGAAGGCAGCGCTAAACTGCTGAGCCCCCCAGGCTGCCCACTTCTAGAAATTTTAGATTTGAATATAACCGTATGTAAAAAAAAAATCTCACATTTTTGTCTTCTTTTTTTTTTTTTCTTTTTAAACAGCTATGAGCTAATTGAAAGCCAGAAGAGATGGGAAATGGAAGATGGAAGATAAGGCATTTTATAACGAATGAATATTATTATTTAACTACCAGATTATGGTATACTTATTTCAGCATGAGAATTTTCATGGCAAAGAACTATACCATTAAATGCATAGGAGAATCTTCTCATACTCATATTTGAGACAAAGCAGTAGGGAGATAGGAGTGAGAACAGATGATTCAAGCTCTCTATAACACTACTGCCTAAATTTGAAAATGTAAGAATTTGACATCACATTTTACAGGGAAAAAAATTACCTTGGAGCTCTAGTGTTAATGTTGAATTAGAGTGTCGTTGGTATACACATAGTCTCACTATAACATCTCCATGAACGGGTCTTGCTAGGTAAATGGAAAGCTAATAAAATTTTAAACTTAAAAAGAAAAAGATTTTAAAACAAAATTAGATAAATGGCTCCAATATAATGGGGTAGATGATGTTGTCTTGGTAAAACTAATTTGTATTTCATGACATGAAAATGATACAGATGGCCACTGTGGTGTGTGTACCTATCTACATGCAACCAGCTCTGCTACAATGCTAGTCTTAGAAATGCAGGTTTGTTTCAAGATGAATGACATATTTGGGAAAATTTTTTTTTTTTTTATATTTGGGAACAAATAAAGCATTGCACAAATTTCCTGTTTGCTTATGGGATACCTCCATGGGATGGGAAACACTACAGGAATACAGAAAACTGAAACTGGGCAAATGGAGTAGGAATACATTGAAAACATGCTTTTCACATATTTTCCAGCCAGCTCAGTCCATCTCATTTCATGTGAGCCATGCCAGTTCACATGGGGAGTCCCAACTTCCCCTCCGATCAGATAATCCTCCTTCTATCCTTCACAGTAACTCCCACGCTGCAATCTTTTGGTGCTTATTTCCATAAGCAAATTTCAGGCCTTTTCCAAGGTTAAGTACAATATTTATCATAGTATTTGTGTATTTCTTAGCCATTATCATGTATTTCTAATTATTTCTTAATCATTTTTATGAGGTTCCTATATTTTTGGAGGTCACTGACCACGTTTTTGAATATTATGTCCCTAGTCCCAATTTCTCCACAAAACTTTTGTTTTCTATTGTGTGATTTTTGCCTACAGCAGTGATTTTGCATACAACACATATGTTACATGGGGGAACTGACTAAGTCAGGAGCCTGAGATGACTCAATGCTCCGGTTAAGTTTTACAAATTTAGGACACTATGACTTACCGTTTTCATGATGAATGAAGGAATGATTTATATACTTAGCCCACTCTGACCTTTCTTCCTCTGCCTAATAAAATTAAAATATTTTATTCAGCTCCAACAAAACTCACAATCATGACCCAATAGCTTGCTTGAATTTAAACAAACAAACAAACAAACAGTAAATTAGTGATTAAAATAATTTGATTACACTCCAGTGATTATTTTTTTGGTTCTCTTCCAAATTTAAACATAACAGGCTAAAACTGCCCAAGTTCTCAAATTTCACATGCCATTGTCTTGCAGATACTGAGGTGGTCTGGATTTCAGAAATATACCATTAAATTGTCAAAGCATAACTTAATCACAAAAGAAAGAACAGGCCCCGTTTAAGACTAACGGTATCGTCAGGTTAACCGTGTTCAGAAAAGCACAGATAACCATTCCTGTCTTAGTTAGCTCAGGCTGCTGTGACGAAACACTGTATACTGGGTCCCTTAAACAACAGAAATTGATTTCTCACAATTCTGGAGGCTGGGAAGACTTAGGATCAAGGTGCTAGCTGATTGCATTCTAGGTAAGAGCTCTTCCCAGGTTACAGACCACAGCTAACTCTCTGTAAATCCTCCCATGATGGAGAGAAGAAAACTCTGGTGTCCCTTCTTCTTGCAAAGGCAAGTTCCCATCATGGGAACTCCATTCTCTTGACCTCCTGTAAACCTAATTACCTCTCAAAGGTCCTACCTTCTCACACCATCGTGTTGAGTTAGGGCTTCAACATTATGAATTGGGGAAGGGGCAGGTAGGGCTTTTGGACAATGACACTGCCTTCCTCAGGTGTTTTCATTGGCCCCACAATTAAGAACATCACCTGATTTCCTCAGTCGTGGATAGATGCATACGGTGTCTGGTTCATATATGTACTTTACTTCAGCTGTAGTCAGTATATTGTGTTATTTTTTATTTGCATTATTTATTTATTTATTTATTTATTTATTTTATTTCTCCTTTGTCCTCTGTTTCTGAATCTGGTAAGCAACATATGCTTTCTGCTGTTGATATTTCCATAGTATGGCCTGGAAATCCGACTCCTGTGAATGGACGGGGTTTGAAAACTTCCAAGCTCCTCAGAGCTTTCAGGCAAAAACTGTATTTCAGTTTGAGTTGGTCACACCAATTCTGTTTACTTCAACTTGTTCAGAGGTACCTGGTGCTTCTGAGAATAGTTTGTTTTAACAGAAGAGTTCCCGAGGAGGAAGGAGTGTTGAATTCACAACAGAAAGGACTTTTCTTTTTTTTTTTTTCCAGTGGTAATTAGAAATGAACTGGAAGAGAGCCTAAGGTAAAATTGTGTTATAAGAAGAGTCAAGAAATAAGATTACCAAGTTATAATTTAATTTAGTTAGAAATCTTAGATGGAAAATGAAGGACTTCTGGTGGCATTTGAAACTCATGGCACTGATGTGGGAAACAAAGGCAAAAGAAAACATTTCCTTATTATTTAAAACCCCACTGACAACAGGCAGAGTGACCTTCCTCTAGGAACTCCGCTGCTTCAATGTTCATACTTTGCTAAGGGCAAGAGACCATCTTAGCCCGACTCCCAAGAGCCTGTAAGTCTACTTTAACATATAAAAATTCCTTAGGAAACTTCCTTTATCTCTACGTCTATCCCAAGGTATATTTTGGGAGTCATCCCCAAGCTTATGACACATCAATATATCTGAATGGTCTCATGACTCAGATTTTATTAGAGAGTAATAAATTATCTTTTCCTAATAATGCTAGACCCCTCAAAGTCCTTAGAGACTTGTGCAATCTCTAACTCCTCCCAACTTGAAAGCGTATAATGGGCCCCTCCTCAGGACCCCGGTACAGCTCTTTCTTCCCACAGGTCCTGTCCTTGTGCTTTAATAAAACTGCCTTTTTGAACCAAAGACGTTTCAAGAATTTTTTCTTGGCTTCTGGCTCTCGACCTCACCAACATTACAAAATTGCATCAGCACTATGGCTGTTTTGGAGTGGCCACATGTGGAGATGTTTCCAATAATACCACCAACCTAAATGCTGCAAGAAACTGTAAATAGAGAGGAATCAAAGAAAAAAAAAAGTCCCATTAATCTATTGCTAAAGGAGAAGTTCTATATCTAATTATCAGTACCTTTTCAATAGTCTTTATTGAAGGAAAAAGTACTTTATCTATAATGAAATGACACAAAGTGAGAGTAAGCATAAGAGGAAACTGGAAGTTTGTATTTCTAATTTCTGAAACAAATTGTACTGTGTTCAAATAAATTGCTTATCAAACATTTGTGACAATTCAACAATTATAAGAAAGCAATCTCAAAGGAAGATATGAATTAGTACTGATTGGTACCTGAACGTGGCATCAGAAGTTCACTGCTATAGATAATTCTTGGAAAGATAATTAACTAGGACCAAACATCAGGATCATTCAATTTACCATCCATCAGCCTGTGGCAGAAAGTTTCCTGTTACAAATGCTGTGAAGTAGGTCAACCAGTTTATTTTTGTTAGACTTCAAAGTCCATGTATAGTTCGTGTCTCTTCATAAAGCTTAACATAGGGCAGGGACAAAAAGTGTAAAAATAAAAATATTAAGCACTTTTCACCAACCACAAAACATGTTTCTTTTGCATTTTGAAAGAACATTAGGGTATTCCTAATAGGTCAAATCATGAACTGTCTGGAGAGTGATAAAAACAACAAATCACAGAAAATCTAACATGGGCTATTTCAAAGCAACAAGTAAAGGAAGAAGGTTAAATTGTGAGACATACTTTTTATTTCAGCAAAAAGATATATGTGAAAGTCTACAAAACCGGATGTCTTGCTTTACCTGAATGGCGATAACCATAACAGGATCTGGCCTCCCTTTTTTTTTTTTGACTTTCCACTTTAAGTAGCAATGGTTTAAATATCTGTTTGAAAACATAGCCCTTTCTCATGTTATTTTTTTAAATGTTTAGAGTTCTAACACTAGTCTTTTCAACCATGTCAAGTTTTACATTATGGTCCACCTTTTCCAATGGTCACAGTTCGGTACCTGAGGAATCTAAAATTTGTCCCTTAGGGCATGCTGTGGCACTGACAGCCTGAGATTTACTGTAGGGTAAAAGGTGAATTTAGGCCTAGGTGAGGTGAGAAGAAACTCCACAAATAAGGAGAATGCTACAGAAAAGAAGGAACACAGGGGCGCCTGGTGGCTCAGTTGTGAGGTGTCTGACTTTGGCCCAGGTCATGATCTTGGGGTCCTGGTGTCTCCAAATCAGGCTTCCAGCTCAGCGGGGAGGTGGCTTATCCTTTTCCCCGGTGGTCTCTCTCAAATAAACAAAATCTAAACAAAATTAATAATAAATTTAAAAAAAAAAGAAAGAAAGAAAAGAAAACCCTCAGGATGTCGCAGAATCAAAGATGTGCCCTAAGCTTCAGTGATCACTAAATGTTAAATGGATTGGATGTCAGGTAGAAACAACAGCACAACTTTAGTCAAAATGCCCAGCTTGCATGGGGTCTGGCAGCAGCTCTCAAGCAGGGTCTCTTCCAATATATGGTTCCTGCCAAATCTCTCTGGATCCACTTCTCCTGCACTTTAGCTTTCGTTGGCAGCAGAGCGTGGATTTGAGGAAAAACTACCCATGCCTCTTGTTCAGAATTATGGCCAAGGTGAGTTCAGCTTTTTAGGGAAATAAGAATTCTCTCTCTCTTCCTCTTTCTTCCCTCCCCACCTCTCTCTCTCACTTCTCTCCTAGTTTGGGGTAGTCTGTAGTAATATGTTAGGTAATTAGCAATATGTACATGTAGATGAAATGGAAATTCCTAAAATAGCACAGTGTAAAAGAGAAATGGGACAGAATCTGAAAAGAGGAGATTCAGTTTTTGAGGGCAACGCACAACTCACAGAAGAAAACAGGGCCTTAGCGTTAAGCAGGATCTTAGACATTATTTGGTTTCATTTTTTCATTTTACAAAAGAACCTAAGTCTTCAGGAAGGTTACTGTGATTTGTCTGATGTCACAGAGGCACCAAAATTTGTTTTTATTTCTGATAATTCTTACTATGTGCCTCAATGAAGGGGAGTCATATGTTCAACATAGAGTTTCATCTGCCCTATATAATAATTCATACTATGAAAGAGGCTTCAGAAAATGCATTTTTGTCATTATGAAAAAGTGTGTCCATAATAAAAATAGAAATGTTTCCTGCTAAATTTTATTAATTTATTGGAAAACAAAACCAAAAATATTCATTCCATCCCTTATGGGGAACATGTAGAATTAGTTACTGAAGAAATATTTAATTTAAAGAGGAAAAGTTCAAGGTTATTTGAAATAACAAAATTTAAAAGCTTTCTCTGAGTAGGAAATTAATAGTAGAAATATTTATGAGTTTATTTTCCATCACAATCTTTTCAAATTCAACATAGATTACATAAAAGCTGGTTACTTAAAATATTGAAAAATACAGATATCTTTAAGAAAAGGCAATTTGCTAGATATACATGAAGCTAAAAGAATATAGTAGAGTTCTTATATTGATTTCTGTATTTTTCATGGAATTTCTGGTGGAAACAATGTATCAGAAACTAATTCATGGTACAATTTTTATTATATTGTATTATAATCAGCATTTTTCTCATTCAGATGTCATGTTTTTATTGGTTGCCAAGTGTGTGGCCTTGTATTTATGTTGATGGAATTCTAGTTTTTTAATGATTACTATTCTGAATTCTTACTTCGAGGATTTTTATTTTTTTACTTTCACGGCACCGGCAATTATATCCAAAATAATATCATATGTAAGAATAATGATCATCTTGTCTAGTATCAATAATTTTATATCTGCCACCACTTAACAGAACTCTCCTGTCTGAAGCTTTGCCAGAAATCATTTTCCCTGGGTGTATTCATACAGCCAATGTGGGATAGGACTGATGTTGTCCAAATGATATAATTGATATAGGGTATTGAGTCCTAAAGGACAAGAAAAAATTTAACAAAAAGTCAGGTCTACAGGTAACTATAACTCATAAAAAAAAGAATAAAGATACTCAGCCTGAAGTGACACAAATAGTCAGATAAAAACAAGAGGATCAGAAGAAAATGGAATCATGAATTCCCAGAGGAGGAACAGGGGAAAGCGATCAGAGGTGAAGAAACCAGCCAATCGATAAATCAGCTAGATTGAGGTTACAGTTAGACACTCACACTGAATTTAGAGATGATTTGTAATACCAGTGAGGATAATTTGAGAGAAAAGGAAAGGTGAGAATTTCATTTTAAAAAAATTTTGAAAAGAGTAAAGGTCAAAGAACAAACACATACGTGAGTATCTATATAGGTTGATATTTTCAGATCTATTGCTATATTTTTCAACCATTTGAATAATACCACACCTTCTGGTTCCTCCAAATTTATTGTGACACAACCTCTCAGAGAAAGTTGATCAGGCAAATGATGGTAGCAGTAAGTTCACTGCTTGAGTATTTGTATTTAACGCTTCCCTGAAGTTGAAAGTTGGAATAGAGTTTCAGCTCTTTCCCACATTGATCTGGCTACTCCTCTTCTGATGCTTTCTTCCATCTTCCATTTCCTTTTTGCTAGGGGTAGTTTCTAAAAGAGGGGAGAATGTAGACCATTGTCACAGTCTCAGCGTCCCTGAACCACAAGCTCTGCCAGATAGGACTGAAACCTGGTTTTAAAGATGCTCATCACCTCCACCAAGTCAGAGTTCCACACACACCACTGCACGCTGCCAGTCTCAACAAATGTCCCATCTCGCATGCTTGGAGGAAACGAATCTGATTAATAAATGTTCATGTTATGAATAAATCAATGACTTTTATCCTTTAAACTTTGTGTAAGAGATTTTACAGCAAAGAAATTTTCAGGCCCTGTCAATCTTCATCAAGTAGTTCTTTCCACCCTTAAATCTTGACTCTAAATGGCCCTTAAGTGATAGATACTGTAAAACACACTCCAACAGAATTCTAATAATTCAGTTACATTCCAAGGTTAGCTCGGTCCAAGACTTCCATGCATGCTAATTTACAGTTGTAGGTTTTCCTAACATGTATAACAGGGTAAAAAAAAAAAAAAAAAAAAAAAAAACTCTGAATGTTAATTAAGGGTCACTAGGAAAAACTGGCAACAAAGACAGTTTTGAGACATTAGATCTTCAAAAGATTAGACAAAAAGATTGTAAAAATATAAGTGACGTGAAGTCGTCAGTGCAATATATCCTGATTCCCTTATCAAATTAATTTTGTTACAGAGAGCACAAAACAAAAGCGTATTTCTAGTTTTTTGAGTCAGGACTATGTGTTTAGTTGAATTATATGTTACCTGTCAAAATACAAACCTGTCCAATTGTGAGCCAAAGCTTCACGCAGAATTTCTATCAAGGAGTCATCTAATAACGCAATCCTTATCTGAAATGGGCTTTCAGGACCTGGCCTCAAACTCAGTTATAAAATCACAGAATCCTGCTTCTGCAATGAGAACCAAGCCCTTGCTCTTGCTTGGCAAATCCCTTTACTGGCACCTCTATCACCATTTTTTAAATAGAGTTCACCATTTTTTAAATACACCATTTCTTCTTCTTCTTCTTCTTCTTTTTTTTTTTTTTTTGCCTTCCTTTTGATCAATAAATTAGTTCAGATTCAGTAGCAAAATAAGTAGTCCACAAATAGAACCAGATCTTTATATTTAACCCACAGTTCCAATTATTTGTGTGAAAACATTTGGAATTACTTTATAAAGGGATCTAGAAAATATTTGATTCCCTGTTTGTGAAGGATCTTGGACTGACTCATTTTAACTATACAAAGGCAAAGACATTTTGATTCACAGTCCTTTATAACGACTACTGTTCTCTATTTTTTCCACAAATATATACATGTCTAGCATTGTGCTCAGAACTATTCCAAATGCTTAATTCTACAAATCGATCGCAGTTCTGTTATAGCATATTTTCATTTGGACCAAGTCCCTTGGGAAGATATGGGAAATTCAAATCCTTTAACTAAGAAGGGAGCCTGATGCCACCCGAATCTTTATAGAACTAAACTGAGTGCTGTAGTCAATGCTGGTTATTATAGAGCTAATGATGATGGATCAATTGATGGTAACATTTCCAAGAAAACACAAACCTTAACCAAAGAGTGTATTATGTGCAGTCACTTTTTCACTCACTGAGGCAATATAGTCTCCTTATGAAAGGACTGGATAAAACTTAAGGGGAATAGAGGCCAGATGCTACCCAGGTGTACATAGAAGAGCTTCTAGATTAGAAAATCTCCACTTAGGAAATAAGATATGACATTAAATCACATTTGTTGTATGGGAAATGATAACCGTTATAATGAAACATGGGAAGAAAGAACCTAATTATCAAGAATTAGTTTATTGAAACCTTTTTTTTTTTATTATTTAAGCCCTTAAAAAGGCCATATTTTGGGTAGTTTTATTATTATTATATAAATAAGAGATAAAAAGCTAAAGAGATGTAATATAATGTGTTTGAGGTCATAGAATGAGCTGGGGTAGGGTTGAGATTTGAAGCCAGATTTATCTGGTCTCAGAACGTCCATTCTTACCCACCTATGACAAAGCAACAATCTTATATAATTAAACAGAATACTTAGATAATAAACTGCTTCTTCAGTGTGCAACTGCAAATCAATACCTATAAAGACCCTGAACATTACTAAAACATGTTTAAATGTATAATTAAGGCTACAGTGAATAGATGAGAATCACATAAATAATATGATACACAAAGAATTATAACACAGAGGTTCATTCTTACTCAAAATATAGTTTGAAAGAGGGTGTGTTCACATTGATTTATGACTCTTAAAAAAAATTCACTTTGGCCTACATACCTAGTAAGACAATTACATGCAAAATTCTTTTGGTCCTGATTCTAATATCTAATATTTAATTTTTCTGATTGTTACTAAATTTTGACAGGCAACAAACAGACAAATTTTTAAAATAAGAAGAAGAAAAGTGCTAACAATTCTTCCTAAAAAGCATTCTAAGCATTCTTTGGGTTTTTAAATAAAATATCTTTATCACAGCTTTGGCTTTCCACCTCAGCAGACAAAGCAAAGTACATGGGTCAGTAAATACCATCAATATCATTCATGATTGCATGAATACAAGAAAACCATGTGCTCAATAAACAGCTCCTGCCAAAATGCAAAAGACTCTCTTTTATACTGAATATAACTTTTCAGTAGTAAATATTGAGAACATCCACTCCCTGACCATCATCCCAGATTGCCAATCATACATGAACTTTTCCCTTTATCTCTAAAGTTCCCAGGATATAGATTTAAAATCCCTCTCAGGCTCAAATTCTTTAAAATAGTTTTCCAGAGGCAAGGGAGAGAGTAGGAGAAGCTTTGAGAATTATGGAAGGATAGAGAAAAGCTAAAAGATATAAGATAGAGTCTGAAAGTTATACACTATAGGACTAGGGATTTTGGCAAAGGGGTAGACAACACAACCTAATTGTTGGAATGAAACACCAGGCCCAAAATGGAGTTACTTTGGTTAAGCCCCACCTAGACTTAATGCTGAAGCTAATTACAGTTTCAGCTTCTCACAGGCGTGGAATTTTAAACCAATCAGTCAATATGCCTGATCGGCTCTAATGATACAATCCCTATGATAAAATCTTATCCCTTCCTCCTAAGGGAAGGTGATCTTGCCTGAAACAATCCTTTCTTTTGATAATAACTTTCTTGTCCATATTATTTTTGTCCATAAAAGCCTTCCATTTCGTACAGCTCCTCTGAGTACCCTTCCATTTGCTCTATAGATGGGATGACAACCTGGTTCAAAAATCATTGAACAAAGCCAATTAGATCTTTAAATTTACTCTATTGAATTTTTTTTTAACATAACACATCCATGAAAACATCCAAAAAGAAACTGAAAGCACGCCATTCACTATGTTAAAACTGATTTATTTTCAGATTGATATGACTTGGGTTTAGCCTAAACATAATTATTTTAGTGGTAAAATGATCAAGTGTTCCTGTACAATTAATACAAAACCTGACACTGAGAAATGCAAAGAGGGAACGAGCTGAGCTTTAAGCTCAACCTTCCATTTCACCATCATGATCTTAAGACTTGGATTTTTCTTACCTCTGGGAGATTTTGAATATTTCAGGTAAGCTACAAAACCTTTCTTGGCATTATCAATGAATAACAGAGAGTCACTTCAAACCCTCTTTGGAATAAGCAGAATATAGACATGTACATAGATAATCAGCTCAGCAGATATCCATTTAAATAAAGAAGAAAATCTACATTAGGCTAACTTATTGATGGTAGATATAAAAAATCCATCATTTGTTTCAAGGCTTGTCTAATGGCTCCAGAGGGGACTTGTAATTTATGCAGTAGTAGAAGTAGGTGTTAGGGAAATTAGCTAAATAAAATTACAGACAAATGTAGTCACACAGTATTACTAGTTCCCATGGAGATTTTTATGTGGATCTATTTAACCCACCATAATGATGAGGCCTTAAAATTGAAAGGAGGATAAAAAAGAAAGAAAAAAAAAAACAGCAATCTTTATCCCCAGTGAAAATATCTCCATATTTTAATCTCAGAATCATGCAAAGATACTATGAAACTATGAAAATATATCCTGATTTCCCCAAGACACGCAAAAGATGATTAATTCTCTCATGGTTCTTCTAGTGGTGGAGTGATCAGGTGCTTCACTGCTTTACTTCATAAATTCCCTAAAATTAGCATTTGCTTTTAAGATATTGATAATTGGTCTAATATTTAACAAGTCTCTGTAATTCCTAAATTGTTTTATTCTAAATATTCCTTGCAGCATTTCTGAAATGACCTTTCATTATCTTCTATAATCAGAATACCTGTGATTAAAAAAATACATTGCTCATAAGTATTCTAAGTCAAAAATAAATTGACCCTGATTACATGTAGACGAAATGATATTTCTCTTCATGCTCTCTATTCCTATAATTAATCATATAACTGATAAATATTGTTTCCAATCCTAAAGTATGAACAAAAAATACAAACATTTTTTCTTAAAATTTAATGTTCCCTTAATGTTCCTCTTACCTCAGGGTAAGAGGTCATGAGGTAAAACATATTACCTCAAGTACTAATAGAAAATCAATATCTAAACCTGAATCAAAAGGCACTAAAAATATGCTCTTTGACTTGGTCATCTGCTTTCTGGAAATGTATCATAAGGAGTTACTCATTTACATAAAATGATCATTTTTAATGACGTAAATATTCAAAAGAAAATTATTTATAAGAGCAAAAATTGGAGATTAACTAAATATGTAATCAGTGGGAAATGGTTTCCCAAATTATGGAATAGCCACCAGAGAGAAATTTAGGCATAGAAAGTCTTTTTGGAAACATAATACACATTATGTTTAATACAACTAAATGTAACAACACATGCATGGGAGCATTAGCTAACAAAAATGCGAAAAGAGCTATTTTGTAAGGGTGGTAAAATAATGCTAATCTGCACACAAATTTATATTTACTGTTATGTGGTTTTGACAATGAAAACTGATAAAATGGTGGTACTACTAAAAGGGTTGGAAATAATTGTCGTGCTTTATATTATGTAAATAACTCATAATCTATCCACCAATTAATGAATATACATTTATTGATTCGCTTTGGAGGTGAGTGGTCCTTGTCAGGCTAGAATGTAATCACTTTAATCCATTATCTTTCTTATGCAGAGATAATTCGTTTCCGTGGAAGTTACATGTTCAGTAAACTTCCATGTTCCATTTTTATTTTTATAATTCCAGATTCACCAATTCCAATTTTAATGGCACATAAATAATACTAAAAAGGAGCATGTGCTACATGCCTATAAATGCTCAGCTGTTTCTGTTTCTGCAACTTTTCTCTATATGAAGGAGAGCAGATTACATGATTATAGAAATGGTGTTTATGACCACAGGCTTTCAGGATTGTGTAATCGTATCATGCAGTGTGACACATTAAATGTAAGGTTAAAAAAAGCAGGCAGGTTATACTTAAAGTCAACAAGAGGCCATCAACCTGGAAGAAAAAACAGTGACTATGGCATGAATTATGACACATCGGGCTATGTGAGGTAAGCTCCTTCAACCACAACCATTAACAGCTTGTGAAAATACCATTAAAGGACTCATTTCAAAATGGTAATATTTATCAAATGTAGACAGGTTTATATGGTGTTCATTAGATTTGAAACAGTGCGACTGGAATTTCATTGACTTGTGAAAGAGCGCTGAACCACAAAGGCTTTCTCAACACCTCCTTCTGTGCCTCCTTTTTTTATTTGATACTTATTTGATATTTTGTCAAGATGAGCGCTGCATGTAATGAAGAACACTGAGTACGAAGTCTGGTTTGGGTTTTTTTCTTTGCTGTAAGAACTTGGACATGATATTTAACATGACCTCAATTTTCTCATGTAGGAAATAATGAAATTAAAGAAAGATAGCATTCTTTAATAAATATTATTTTAACTAGGATATCTCTTGCTTCTCATAGCTTGTACCATGCCCCTGAACTTTTTGTTATTATTGCTGCTCTTTGAGATCTTATACATTTATATTAGTTTCCATTTGATTTAGCAACTATCCCAAAACTAAAAATAGAAAATGGGGGAAATATCAGAATTATATGTGTATGGGATACACACGGTATCTTTAAGGTAAGGAAAGAAGAAATGTAGAAGGAGTAAAAATTAAATGATAATCAGAATTTATGAATTTTTGGGGGGAGGAGCAAGATGGCGGAGGAGTAGGGTCTCCAAATCACCTGTCTCCACCAAACTACCTAGAAAACCTTCAAATTATCCTGAAAATCTATGAATTCGGCCTGAGATTTAAAGAGAGACCAGCTGGAATGCTACAGTGAGAAGAGGTCGCGCATCTATCAAGGTAGGAAGACGGGGGAAAAAGAAATAAAGGAACAAAAGGCCTCCAAGGGGGAGGGGCCCCGCGAGGAGCCGGGCTGAGGCCGGGGCGAGTGTCCCCAGGACAGGAGAGCCCCGTCCCGGAGACGCAGGAGCTGCACCGACCTTCCCGGGGGAAAGGGGCTCAGGGAGGTGGAGCAGGACCAGGAGGGAGCAGATGCCCTCGGGCTCCCCGGGACAGTAACAGCAACTGCGCGCCCAGGAGAGTGCGCCGAGCTGCCTAAGGGCTGCAGCGCAGGCGGCGGGACCCGGCGGGACCCGGAGCAGCTCGGAGGGGCTCGGGCGGCGGCTCCGCGGAGGGGGCTGCGGGGCGGGAGCAGCTGGGGGGGCTCGGGCGGCGGCTCCGCGGAGGGGGCTGTGGGGCGGGAGCGCAAATCCACCAGCGCAGGCTCCGGAGCACAGGGCGCCGGGACACAGCCCAGGATCCGGCCTCCCCCGGGACAGGCAGAGGCCGGGAGGGCCCAGGACAGCGAGGACGCTCCTGCCCCAGCTGAGCAGATCAGCGGCCCCGCCCCGGAGCCTCCAGGCCCTGCAGACGGAGAGCCCCGGAGTTCCTGCCGGAGCTGAATCCAGGTTTCCAGAGCTGCCCCGCCACGGGGGCTGTTCCTCCTGCGGCCTCACGGGGTAAACTACCCCCACCGAGCCCTGCACCAGGCAGGGGCACAGCAGCTCCCCCAACTGCTAACACCTGAAAATCAGCACAACAGGCCCCTCCCCCAGAACACCAGCTAGACTGACTGACAACTTCCAGGAGAAGCCAAGGGACTTAAAGTACACAGAATCAGAAGATACTCCCCCGTGGTTCTTTTTTTTGTTTGTTTGTTTTTGTTTTTGTTTTTGTTTTGTTTTGCTTTTTGATTTGTTTCCTTCCCCCACCCCCCTTTTTTTCTCCTTTCTTTTTCTTTCTCTTTTTCTTCTTTTTTTTTTTTTTCGTTTTTTTTTCTTTTTCTTCCCTTTTTTTTTTCTCTTTCTCTTTTCTTTCCTTCTTTCTCTCCTCTCTTTTTCTCTTTTTCCCAATACAACTTGCTTTTGGCCACTCTGCACTGAGCAAAATGACTAGAAGGAAAACCTCACCTCAAAAGAAAGAATCAGAAACAGTCCTCTCTCCCACAGAGTTACAAAATCTGGATTACAATTCAATGTCAGAAAGCCAATTCAGAAGCACTATTATACACCTACTGGTGGCTCTAGAAAAAAGTATAAAGGACTCAAGAGACTTCATGACTGCAGAATTTAGAGCTAATCAGGCAGAAATTAAAAACCAATTGAATGAGATGCAATCCAAACTAGAAGTCCTAACGACGAGGGTTAACGAGGTGGAAGAACGAGTGAGTGACCTAGAAGACAAGTTGACAGCAAAGAGGGAAACTGAGGAAAAAAGAGACAAACAATTAAAAGACCATGAAGATAGATTAAGGGAAATAAACGACAGCCTGAGGAAGAAAAACCTACGTTTAATTGGGGTTCCCGAGGGCGCCGAAAGGGACAGAGGGCCAGAATATGTATTTGAACAAATTCTAGCTGAAAACTTTCCTAATCTGGGAAGAGAAACAGGCATTCAGATCCAGGAAATAGAGAGATCCCCCCCTAAAATCAATAAAAACCGATCAACACCTCGACATTTAATTGTGAAGCTTGCAAATTCCAAAGATAAGGAGAAGATCCTTAAAGCAGCAAGAGACAAGAAATCCCTGACTTTTATGGGGAGGAGTATTAGGGTAACAGCAGACCTCTCCACAGAGACCTGGCAGGCCAGAAAGGGCTGGCAGGATATATTCAGGGTCCTAAAGGAGAAGAACATGCAACCAAGAATACTTTATCCAGCAAGGCTCTCATTCAAAATGGAAGGAGAGATAAAGAGCTTCCAAGACAGGCAGCAACTAAAAGAATATGTGACCTCCAAACCAGCTCTGCAAGAAATTTTAAGGGGGCCTCTTAAAATTCCCCTTTAAGAAGAAGTTCAGTGGAACAGTCCACAAAAACAGAGACTGAATAGATATCATGATGACACTAAACTCATATCTCTTAATAGTAACTCTGAATGTGAACGGGCTTAATGACCCCATCAAAAGGCGCAGGGTTTCAGACTGGATAAAAAAGCAGGACCCATCTATTTGCTGTCTACAAGAGACTCATTTTAGACAGAAGGACACCTACAGCCTGAAAATAAAAGGTTGGAGAACCATTTACCATTCGAATGGTCCTCAAAAGAAAGCAGGGGTAGCCATCCTTATATCAGATAAACTAAAATTTACCCCAAAGACTGTAGTGAGAGATGAAGAGGGACACTATATCATACTTAAAGGATCTATTCAACAAGAGGACTTAACAATCCTCAATATATATGCCCCGAATGTGGGAGCTGCCAAATATATAAATCAATTATTAACCAAAGTGAAGAAATACTTAGATAATAATACACTTATACTTGGTGACTTCAATCTAGCTCTTTCTATACTCGATAGGTCTTCTAAGCAAAACATCTCCAAAGAAACGAGAGCTTTAAATGATACACTGGACCAGATGGATTTCACAGATATCTACAGAACTTTACATCCAAACTCAACTGAATACACATTCTTCTCAAGCGCACATGGAACTTTCTCCAGAATAGACCACATATTGGGTCACAAATCGGGTCTGAACCGATACCAAAAGATTGGGATTGTCCCCTGCATATTCTCGGACCATAATGCCTTGAAATTAGAACTAAATCACAACAAGAAGTTTGGAAGGACCTCAAACACATGGAGGTTAAGGACCATCCTGCTAAAAGATAAAAGGGTCAACCAGGAAATTAAGGAAGAATTAAAAAGATTCATGGAAACTAATGAGAATGAAGATACAACCGTTCAAAATCTTTGGGATGCAGCAAAAGCAGTCCTAAGGGGGAAATACATAGCAATACAAGCATCCATTCAAAAACTGGAAAGAACTCAAATACAAAAGCTAACCTTACACATAAAGGAGCTAGAGAAAAAACAGCAAATAGATCCTACACCCAAGAGAAGAAGGGAACTAATAAAGATTCGAGCAGAACTCAACGAAATCGAGACCAGAAGAACTGTGGAACAGATCAACAGAACCAGGAGTTGGTTCTTTGAAAGAATTAATAAGATAGATAAACCATTAGCCAGCCTTATTAAAAAGAAGAGAGAGAAGACTCAAATTAATAAAATCATGAATGAGAAAGGAGAGATCACTACCAACACCAAGGAAATACAAACGATTTTAAAAACCTATTATGAACAGCTATACGCCAATAAATTAGGCAATCTAGAAGAAATGGACGCATTCCTGGAAAGCCACAAACTACCAAAACTGGAACAGGAAGAAATAGAAAACCTGAACAGGCCAATAACCAGGGAGGAAATTGAAGCAGTCATCAAAAACCTCCCAAGACACAAGAGTCCAGGGCCAGATGGCTTCCCAGGAGAATTTTATCAAACGTTTAAAGAAGAAATCATACCTATTCTCCTAAAGCTGTTTGGAAAGATAGAAAGAGATGGAGTACTTCCAAATTCGTTCTATGAAGCCAGCATCACCTTAATTCCAAAGCCAGACAAAGACCCCGCCAAAAAGGAGAATTACAGACCAATATCCCTGATGAACATGGATGCAAAAATTCTCAACAAGATACTGGCCAATAGGATCCAACAGTACATTAAGAAAATTATTCACCATGACCAAGTAGGATTTATCCCTGGGACACAAGGCTGGTTCAACACCCGTAAAACAATCAATGTGATTCATCATATCAGCAAGAGAAAAACCAAGAACCATATGATCCTCTCATTGGACGCAGAGAAAGCATTTGACAAAATACAGCATCCATTCCCGATCAAAACTCTTCAGAGTGTAGGGATAGAGGGAACATTCCTCGACATCTTAAAAGCCATCTATGAAAAGCCCACAGCAAATATCATTCTCAATGGGGAAGCACTGGGAGCCTTTCCCCTAAGATCAGGAACAAGACAGGGATGTCCACTCTCACCACTGCTATTCAACATAGTACTGGAAGTCCTAGCCTCAGCAATCAGACAACAAAAAGACATTAAAGGCATTCAAATTGGCAAAGAAGAAGTCAAACTCTCCCTCTTCGCCGATGACATGATACTCTACATAGAAAACCCAAAAGTCTCCACCCCAAGATTGCTAGAACTCATACAGCAATTCGGTAGCGTGGCAGGATACAAAATCAATGCCCAGAAGTCAGTGGCATTTCTATACACTAACAATGAGACTGAAGAAAGAGAAATTAAGGAGTCAATCCCATTTACAATTGCACCCAAAAGCATAAGATACCTAGGAATAAACCTCACCAAAGATGTAAAGGATCTATACCCTCAAAACTATAGAACACTTCTGAAAGAAATTGAGGAAGACACAAAGAGATGGAAAAATATTCCATGCTCATGGATTGGCAGAATTAATATTGTGAAAATGTCAATGTTACCCAGGGCAATATACACGTTTAATGCAATCCCTATCAAAATACCATGGACTTTCTTCAGAGAGTTAGAACAAATTATTTTAAGATTTGTGTGGAATCAGAAAAGACCCCGAATAGCCAGGGGAATTTTAAAAAAGAAAACCATATCTGGGGGCATCACAATGCCAGATTTCAGGTTGTACTACAAAGCTGTGGTCATCAAGACAGTGTGGTACTGGCACAAAAACAGACACATAGATCAGTGGAACAGAATAGAGAATCCAGAAGTGGACCCTGAACTTTATGGGCAACTAATATTCGATAAAGGAGGAAAGACTATCCATTGGAAGAAAGACAGTCTCTTCAATAAATGGTGCTGGGAAAATTGGACATCCACATGCAGAAGAATGAAACTAGACCACTCTCTTTCACCATACACCAAGATAAACTCAAAATGGATGAAAGATCTAAATGTGAGACAAGATTCCATCAAAATCCTAGAGAAGAACACAGGCAACACCCTTTTTGAACTCGGCCATAGTAACTTCTTGCAAGATACATCCACGAAGGCAAAAGAAACAAAAGCAAAAATGAACTATTGGGACTTCATCAAGATAAGAAGCTTTTGCACAGCAAAGGATACAGTCAACAAAACTCAAAGACAACCTACAGAATGGGAGAAGATATTTGCAAATGACATATCAGATAAAGGGCTAGTTTCCAAGATCTATAAAGAACTTATTAAACTCAACACCAAAGAAACAAACAATCCAATCATGAAATGGGCAAAAGACATGAACAGAAATCTCACAGAAGAAGACATAGACATGGCCAACATGCACATGAGAAAATGCTCTGCATCACTTGCCATCAGGGAAATACAAATCAAAACCACAATGAGATACCACCTCACACCAGTGAGAATGGGAAAAATTAACAAGGCAGGAAACAACAAATGTTGGAGAGGATGTGGAGAAAGGGGAACCCTCTTACACTGTTGGTGGGAATGTGAACTGGTGCAGCCACTCTGGAAAACTGTGTGGAGGTTCCTCAAACAGTTAAAAATATACCTGCCCTACGACCCAGCAATTGCACTGTTGGGGATTTACCCCAAAGATACAAATGCAATGAAACGCCGGGACACCTGCACCCCGATGTTTCTAGCAGCAATGGCCACGATAGCCAAACTGTGGAAGGAGCCTCGGTGTCCAACGAAAGATGAGTGGATAAAGAAGATGTGGTTTATGTATACAATGGAATATTACTCAGCTATTAGAAATGACAAATACCCACCATTTGCTTCAACGTGGATGGAACTGGAGGGTATTATGCTGAGTGAAGTAAGTCAGTCGGAGAAGGACAAACATTATATGTTCTCATTCATTTGGGGAATATAATAGTGAAAGGGAAAATAAGGGAAGGGAGAAGAAATGTGTGGGAAATATCAGAAAGGGAGACAGAACATAAAGACTGCTAACTCTGGGAAACGAACGAGGGGTGGTAGAAGGGGAGGAGGGCGGGGGGTGGGAGTGAATGGGTGACGGGCACTGGGTGTTATTCTGTATGTTAGTAAATTGAACACCAATAATAAAAAATAAATTTAAAAATAAAAAAAAAAATAAATAAAAATAAAAAAAAAAAGAATTTATGAATTTTTACACTCCCGACACTCAAGTTCCTTGGGGATTTCCAGTCGTGTCTCAAAGTAGAACAAAGTCACAGGAGGTGAAGACTAAGATTTTGGAAGATGAACAACTGCCCCTACACACAATACCCACCATCATTGTCCTGCCCTTTTAATGAATCCAGACCATCTAGACTGGGGTAGTCATCCTCTACCTGTATCAAATGGAAATAACCTAACCAATCCATCTTTCTAGGAAGAGGAAAATGATTCCTAATTTGGACAACACTAAGAATATGCTCCACCCTTGTCCCCAGCACTGATTGGTTAAAAAGGATGAGTTCCCTGAGGAAAGCTGGGGCTGTTATGTTTTTTTCCAAACACTTTTTTTTTTCCCAAACACTTTAAAAATGGGAAGTTCTACATACGGTTAGGGGTAGCTAAGAATCTGTGAGGAATAGGAAAAATAATGACCCCCACAAGAGATGTCAATATCCTAAGGCCCCAGAATCTGTGCATATGTAGGCTACATGGCTAGAAAAAAATTATGCATTAATTGGTTTTTAGATAGACACCTAGTTCAACTGGAGCCTGATTAAAATCCTATCTATGAAGACCTTTACCTGCAGCTATACTAGTGTTTATATTTTTAACTCTGATCACTTAGACTACTAGCTTTTTTTTTGTAAGTAACCTTGCCTATATCATAATAATGTTGTGGGAATTATAAACATGATTCAGAAGAGAGTTTTCTATATTTTAGAGTCAGAAAGATATAAAGCTACCAAATATTTAACAATATTTTACCAAAAAAGTTTTCTCTGATAAAAATATAAATTGTGTTATGCAGTATTATGAGATTAGAATGTCCCCAGTCAGCTAAATGAAAAAAAAACTTGAATAATTTTCAAAAATTAGATCATAATTCATATATCTACTCTCCTTCATATGTGGACTATTTAGAGAAAGTTAACTGTAGTCTCCCAGATGTTTCATTCAAAATGTTCTTATGTTTTTATTTCTTCAGGTGGCTGATTTTAGACAAACACGGGAGAAAAAAATACCAAATCTGAGAATTCAACCAAAAAAATTCTCAGACTTGGTATTTTTTTTATCTTCCTTTTTTATAGTCCCACTTGAATTCCACACTATGTAACATTATTTCTTTGAATAATTTTTAGCCTTTTCTCAAAAAGCTAGCTTTACCCAGAGTTTTGTCTAAAATACTATGGTTGCTATTGCAAACCTATGTTTTGCATTTATTTCTTTGCAACAAACTCTTCCCTCTTTGTGTCCTCTGAACTTAATCCTGGAGGATTTATCTCTTTGTACCTAAAGAATATAAAGAATTGCATTATTCACTTGGCTTTAAGAGATTTCAAATCAGGAGTACAATTAGTTATGTGTCCACCCTTTCTCCGAACTGCCTCTATAGAGCTGTGTCAACACAAGAACAGTAACTTAACCAATGAGGCAATAGCTCATTAGCTAAACAAAATAATACAGGATTTGCCTATTTTTTTTTCATAGACACTAAACATGTATAAAGATAATGCAATCTTCCTCTCCATTCTAGTAAGGAGAAACTTTTAGCAATCTTTCATTAGTGAATTATTATTTTTTTAAATACTTAAATGTATTATGTTGCAGTTCCTTTTGTTTAAAAGGCAATATAAGGTGACTTTTCATGCTTAACCATGTGTGCAGTGAAAAAACAAAAAAGATGTAAGTAAGTAATTGTGGGTTGACTTAAAAGCTTTTATTTATCTTGTTAATCCACTGCCCTTCCAGGTTTTATACTGAGCAGTGGCATTTGGACAAGTGGGTGACTCTGGTAGCTATTCTAAGCCATGAAACTGGAATACGCCCTATAGAAGTCACAACATTTCAGTTCAAGAAAGAAATGAGACATATTGCCTTTCCTGATGTCGTCTCTGGAAGAGTAATATATCAAATATCCTCATGGTTCTTCATGTCTTATAGTATTTCAGTGTTCCGACCAAGAAGATTTGAACTAAACTTTTAGACAGGCTTATTCCTGATTCTGGGCTCTTGACCTCTCTCTCTTTTGAGCATTGACTTTAGAAACTTTGTCATCTTAAATTCTTTCTCTGTCCCTTTGAGATAGAAATATGCTTTCAAGCTTCTTGCTGGTGTCACAACTCAGGAAAGTCTTTCTCAAGGATCTAAGGGCTTCTAAAATGTAATCATGGAGGAAGACAGTGCTGTAACTCCCTGTTTCTGTGGGAAGGTAAGACACTAACTTCAATAAGCAAACACAGATGCCAAATCACAAGGAATAATATTTCCAAACTCATAAACAGCTTCAGGCCCTGGAAGAATGGAAGAACCACTGATGGATTCCTCCTAAACATCCTCCAGCCCTCTCTTGCTAGCTCACTCCAGTGCTTAAAAACCCTCTTGCCCTTGGTTGCAGCAAAGCTGAACTCAGACTCAGTTATGGCCTTTCTTCCCTACTGCAGTAGCCTCAAGTGTGGTCTCCTTTGCTTGTTTAACTTTTCGAACACAGTGTTTACCCCGGAGGTACCTAAAATTTGTTTAATATGTTCAGTTCTCTGCTATTAGAACCTTTTTTCTTAACAACATTTGGGGGAGGGATGGGGGAATAAACAAAGCTCTTTTAGTTCTCATTCTGACAAAGACACCCCAAGAGAGGCATGAAATTCAGGAAATTTCTTACATTTTAACAGCTTTGAATTCCTGAGTGACTTCACTTATTTTCAGAATATTCCAAGGTGGCCAAAGAAAGAGAAGCCTCATGAAACCTCTTTATGCAGCCCCAGAACTGGATAAAACCACACATCTGACCCAGACTGTCTAATAATGGATTATGTCTTAAAAGCATGGAACAATTTACATTTTCCCTGAAAGCTCAGGGTACGAATCAGATCCAGAGAGTTTGTTTACTCTAGGGCTAAGAGGTGAGCGACAAAATATTCTCACTGGAAAACAAACAAACAAACCCAACACACAAGAACAAACAAAAACCCAGAAAACATAAAGATGAGGGGACCTCTAACACTTCTCTGGGGAAGTTTATTGATTCCTTTTTTTGTTACTAAATCTACTCTCATGTGAAATAAACTTCCTGTGTTAGTAAATGGAACAATTTAGAAAAATTAGTAATTTTTAATAAAGGAAAGGTAGCTATTTGCTCTATTTCTAGTCAACCCTAATATATTCAATTAGCAGAAAGTTTGGGTCAAGAGAAAAATTCAAAACAGACTGAATATGAAATGATTCATGGGCAAAGACTAAGTTGAACAAAATAGGGGGTCAGGGGTCAGTAGTAAGAATAATTAGGAAAGCATCACTAATGTGATTAAGACTGATGGCTTTTTTGTTTGTTTGTTTGTTTTGGCCCTTTACACAATGTCTATAGATTTTATCCTTTCTCCAATTCTTTAAAAAATCTTTTCTGGGGGACCTGGGGGGTGGGCTCACTTGGTTAAGTGTCTGCCTTCAGCTCAGGTCATGATCTCAGGGTCCTGGGATGCTGTCCAGCAACAATGAGAACTGGCTCCCTGCTCAGCAGGGTAGTCTGATTCTCCTTCTCCCTGTGCCCTTCCCCCTGCACCTGCTTCTTCTCTCTCTCTCTCTCTGTCACTCTCTCTCTTAAATAAATAAATAAATAAAATCTTTTTTAAAAATGAAAAAATAAAAATATTTTTCGCTCAGATTCCTCAGATTTTATTGTAGTGACCTATGGAGCTAGTTACCAAAATCTTTCTGCTGAAAATACCTTGCCTGAACTATTTGATCAGTACAGATATACCAGTGTATTTGTTCTTTCACTAGGTTTCATTACTGAAGAAGTAGACAAATAATATCAGGTGTGAAAAAGACATGCTGGTGTGAATAAAAGGGAATGCTAGTCATACCAAAATCATAGCCACAGTCTCAAGTGCTGTTTTATTATAGTTAAATACCACTGGATTTAAAATATTAAGGCTTATTATTATAAAACAGTGACTTTCCTCATCAAATTATACTGGAAATTTAAAGACACATTTTATAATAGAAAAAAAGATAATTTTTCACTATCCTCAAGCAGACTAGATAGTCTAAAACAGGGAATATGACTATTGTCAATGTCCTTCACAAATACAAAGGCTGAAATGTTTTTCCCTCCTCTCTAATCAATACCCAGCACCACTGTCACATGGAGAATAAACTTTAGCAAATGTAACCTTTAAAGAAGATATAACAAATGGTTCTTCATCTCCAACCTTTATAATTTCAAATTATAGATTATTATCTACTAAAAAAACCATTGTTGACATTACAGTATAGAGACGAGTCAGGCTCAGGGAATGAATGACATGTCACTGTTTATATTTAATTTAAAAGCAAATTCTTATTTCTGTTCATCTTCCTTAACACTTGCTTGGTCTTAGGGAGTTATGAGCACTTTGCTCAGTACTAGTTTTTCATTTCCTTAGAGTCAATAGCAATGGAAATAGTGAGATTTAAGGGCCCATGAGAATATAACCTAAGGGAAACCTGGGTCTATTTTGAGAAATATAACTTCTGCTGAAATGGGAATTATTTTCCTAGATCAACTCATCACCATAGTAGGTATTTGAGTGACTAGGGCTTAAGACAACTACAAGACTTTAAGTAAGCCGTAAATTTCCATTATGAAAATAAATTTCCATTTTTTTTAACATAAAAAAAAACATGGCCTAAGAATTTAATTTGAGCAATCAACACTTTCACAAATGGATGTGTGCCTAAAAACATGTTTTGCCCTAGATTAACCCTTGTAGCAGTAGCTGTTACCAATATAAATTTGAAGAGAATAAATTAAATATACAGAAATATTTAGCTTTTTAAACACTCTGATGATTTTCTGAAGTAACAAATCATGTCAAACACATTAATCAGTTGATAACATTTGACTTCATCGAGCTATTTCTACTGGCCTAGGAATTGAAAAACCTTACTCCCAGGCCCAACCCTGCATATATTGCAACTTGGAAGAGTCATTAATCTCTACAAGTTTTAGTTTCTTTCATTCTAAAACAAGAGTCATGATGTACCTTTTCAGATTCAGCAGACAAGTGGAATTTAAGAATATTAGTTTTACTCTAAGGTTGAAAAGAGTCTGAGGAGATAAACATTACAAATTAAGTATGACAAAGACCTCAATTAATGAGCTAGTAATTCATTCTTGCTGTTAACTATAAGCTACATTTTTAATATAGGAATTAAATAAGAAGTCTGTATGAGATTTTAAAAACACCATTTTTGTAATAGCTAAAATTTTGATAGTCATGTGTTAAGGAAAAACAAAGCAAACTTCCAACTAGGGTTTTAGATAGGTATTCATTGACACAGTCCAAAATTGCCAGACACTGAGATCACCAGTCTGGATTTTTACATTCATTACAAGGGCGGTCAATGAGCTTTAGTTATTTCCCCTTGTTGTCATTGCCAGAGTCAGCCATATTGATGTAGAGAAAAGACCACACTAACTCAGACATGAGACACTCATTAGCAAAGCACTGCAGGTGTGAATCAAAACAAAAATTGCACTGAAAAACGTTGTTAAAGAGGTAAAGGCATTTTTATTTAAGGCTATTGTAATAGGGCATAGAGTCCAGAACTTAGTCTGAGCTCAGCTCCACTAACACAAAAGGCCAGAGAGATTTTAAGAGCCAGAGTGGGGAGATCCCAGGCCTTCTCCCATCATCGCTGTTGCTAAAGGTAACAGGAGTAAACATTCTCCCACCTTCTCAACAGAAGGCGGTATTACCACTTAAAGCAAGGCACCAACCATCCTACAGAAAATGGGAGATAGGGGTGCTGTCTTTCTTGATGACTGCATTTTCAAAGAGATGGCTCTCTGGGCCTTGAGAAATACAATCCTGGATTATAAAACTAGCACAAAGTGCTTTTTATTTTTTTTTTTCAAAGATGTACATCCCAAAGGAATAGAGAGATAATTTATAAGTTTAAAACAAACATTGCAAGGAAAAGGAGGTCAGGGGCCTCAAGTTAGGAGAAAGCCTGTCTATAATTTAGTCAAACCCAGGGGAACGTTAAGGCCATCTTGGTTGGATGACACTGATTTGGTGGAAAGCTTAATACTTTGGAAACTATCAAGCTAGAGTAGCAGGTTCTTACAACACATGGCTATCTTGTTTCATGGTCATCAAAAATGATTTTTAATGATCATAGCTTCATTTATAGCTCATCTTATACTTGTATTCACTTTCACTATGTGCATACTTGCTTGCCACTCTTCTATTTTCTCTTAACAGGTAAAGAGAGTTAAATAAGTTAGAAAACATTAATCTCATTAGTTTAGTGATGAGAGTGCTGGGGTTAAAAGAAGTCAACCCACTGGTTTAAGCCACACATTGTAACAGAATGAGACTAGAAGCCATAACACAGCTGTTGGTGCAAAAAGCTCCCCAGTGTGGCCCATTGTTTCCTGTGCTGTGTGTGTGACTCTGTGTGTGATGTGTATAAGCAAAAGATGCAAATGATATCTCCTTCTAAGTGATAGGAAACAAAATATTTTCCCAGGGAATATGACAACAGTACACCTAAATGCAACGTGTCTCAATTTAGCTATTTTGTGGAGGCAAATATTTTCACTTTACTTTTCAAGAGTGTGTGGTCACTAGAAGAGAAAAATACATTGCTTTTTAAGACATAAAATAACAATTTCTCTTAAAATATCATCATCTGCCCATCACACGACGGGGAAATACTATTACATGTTTGATTGAAAAGAGAAGGGCCATATTCATCCAGCTAATCAGTCACATCCCAGGAGCTATTTCATCTTCTGATTGAAAACCCCTCTATAGTCACTGGCAGAGAGCCTGATTGCAACCTAATTGTAAAAACTTTGAGTTTTCTTTTTTTTTTTTTTTAAATGTATTTACTTTGATCAGTTAAATATTTTGAACCATTAAATGACCCTTTGTTGTCCTGCTAATGTTCCTGGTATTTTGGATGGCTGAGTGAAGAAATAATGATGAAGTTATATATGGCTAGAGGGAGAATGGAAAGGCACATGGGAACACCTTCCTATTCTACCTCATAACAGGATAATAAATTTTAGACTGCCCTGAAGAGAAATGCTGGTTGTGTTAGAGAGGATCTGTCAGTATAATAGACAGAAGTTCTATAAACTTCCTGGTCACTGGCAGTTTAACTTGCTCCAGGTTTGAAAATCCCCGACAGCTCCATCTCTCTTTGAGGAGAAATCAAAGTTGTGAAATGTGAACAAACAACTGATGACATAAAATTCGTTTTATTTGTACTCGAAATAATATATTTATGGGTAATATAAATGCTGTGAACTTTTGATCTACCAATGATGGTGCTACCACACAACGGAAAAACGAAAAGCTAAATAGTTTTAGCGAAGAAACTGTATTGGAAGAAGAATATTTCCCCCGAATTTGGTTTTTCTCCTACAAGAAAGCTTGAAGGGAGCTACCTTTTCTAGAGTGTATTTCTGAAATGAAAGCGATACTTTTGAGGTTAAAATTATAATTACACCAGCTTTCTGAATCTTACTCAACTTAGCACAAAGGCATCTATCAATAAACAAACAAAGAATATGTGAAAAAAACTGTGTACTTGATCCTTAAGCCTGTTCTTTTACTGGATGAATTGAGAAATCAATCTAAAATAAAGTATGGGGGATATAGTGTCATATTTGTAAAAATGAGCAGTTTGGATGCGGGCCTGTACATTTTTCCAGTATATGAAAAGTTTCACCGTTTAGATAACAAAAAGCAGGGCAGGTTAACATTAACTTGTCATCTATGCAGCCGGAGCTGATTCCCTGCTGATACACATGATCAAGCAAGGCGAGTTGGGGAAGGGCGGCCTGCATAGCGTGTTCCTATCTATCAGCTGAAACTGTGTATGATTGTTTGTCAATAGGAAAACTAAATGAGATGTGAGGATTCCAACAACTACATGGGTGATTCAAAGGAAATGAAGAAACCGCCCTTATTTCTGAAAGTAAAACAAGGTGGAGAGGGGGAAGGAGGGGGGCATGCTTACCTGAGGGATCCAGCTCGCCTTCATCTTGTTCTAAAATCACTGACGGCTTGTTCAACCTTCACACCACCCCTTATCTTTGTTTATCTGAGGTTTGGTACTCTCCAAAGTGTTTGTTTGATACTCTAAGAACTATATCAATACTGCATTTATTTGGGGATTTAAATTTAAGTTAACACTTTTTTTTTTTTAATTTAACATTTTTGCTGCATAACTAATAGCAAAATGTTTCCGAAGTGTTGAAACAGGCTGTAGTGGATTAAGCAATAGTCTCCTCTACCGAATATAAAGAAATAAAGAGTATGACCATTTCACGGATTATGTGAAACTCAAATATTAATTGATAGTTATAAGCAAGCTATAATATCTGATCAACTAACTTTTACAGCGACATTTAGATTTTATAATTTCCTTCAGCCCAAATATGTTTTTCTTTAAAATTAGTATAGAAAATTCCAGGGTAATTATCACATATTTTAAGAAGCTCATTTTTATTTTTGTTCTACAAAAATATATTTCATATTTACTTGGGAAAGAAAGGTCATTCTCTCTTCTCATCCCCACACCAGAACCGGTCACAAACACCCCCCTATATTGCCTATGTGAAAACTTAAATATATTATAATAAAAGTCCTCTAGAAAAACTGTGTCCATCTGTCAGCAAATGACGAACTACTTTGAAAAAGCACACATAGGAGGAGCAAGATGGCGGGAGAGGAGGGTCCCCAAGTCACCTGTCTCCACCAAATTACCTAGAAAACCTTCCAATCATCCTGAAAATCTATGAATTCGGCCTGAGAATTAAAGAGAGACCAGCTGGAACGCTACGGGGAGAAGAGGTCGCGCTTCTATCAAGGTAGGAGGACGGGGACAAAGAAAGAAAGACACCAAAGGCCTCCGAGGGGGAGGGGCCGCGAGGAGCCGGGCTGAGGCCGGGGCGAGGGTCCCCAGGACAGGAGAGCCCCGTCCCGGAGGAGCAGGAGCTGCACCGACCTTCCCGGGGGAAAGGGGCTCAGGGAGGTGGAGCAGGACCCGGAGGGCGGGGAGGCCCGCGGGCTCAGGGGACACTGACAGGCACCTGCGCCCCGGGGGAGTGCGCCGAGCTCCCTAAGGGCTGCAGCGCACGGGGGACCCGGAGCAGCTCGGGGGGCTCGGGGGCGGCTCCGCGGAGGGGGCTGCGGGGCGGGAGCGGCTCGAGGGGCTCGGGGGCGGCTCCGCGGAGGGGGCTGCGGGGCGGGAGCAGCTCGAGGGGCTCGGGGGCGGCTCCGCGGAGGGGGCTGCGGGG
This sequence comes from Canis aureus, assembly GCF_053574225.1. NCBI lineage: Eukaryota > Metazoa > Chordata > Mammalia > Carnivora > Canidae > Canis > Canis aureus. The sequence continues at coordinate 29,028,783 of NC_135645.1, forward strand.
GGGAGCAGCTCGGGGGGCTCGGGGGCGGCTCCGCGGAGGGGGCTGCGGGGCGGGAGCGCGAATCCACCAGCGCAGGCCCCGGAGCACAGGGCGCCGGGACACAGCCCAGGATCCGGCCTCCCCCGGGAAGGCAGAGGCCGGGAGGGCCCAGGACAGCGAGGACGCTCCTGCCCCAGCTGAGCAGATCAGCGGCCCCGCCCCGGAGCATCCAGGCCCTGCAGACTGAATTCCTGCCGGAGCTGAATCCAGGTTTCCAGAGCTGCCCCGCCACTGGGGCTGTTCCTCCTGTGGCCTCACGGGGTAAACACCCCCCACCGAGCCCTGCACCAGGCAGGGGCACAGCAGCTCCCCCAACTGCTAACACCTGAAAATCAGCACAACAGACCCCTCCCCCAGAACACCAGCTGGACGGACAACTTCCAGGAGAAGCCAAGGGACTTAAAGTACACAGAATCGGAAGATACTCCCCGGTGGTTCTTTTTGTTTGTTTGTTTTGTTTTGTTTTGTTTTGTTTTGATTTTTGATTTGTTTCCTTCCCCCACCCCCTTTTTTTCCCTCCTTTCTTTTACTTTCTCTTTTTCTTCTCTCTTTTTTTTTCTTTTCGTTTTTTTTTCTTCCCTTTTTTTTCTCTTTCTCTTTTCTTTCCTTCTTTCTCTCCTCTCTTTTTCTCTTTTTCCCAATACAAATTGCTTTTGGCCACTCTGCACTGAGCAAAATGACTAGAAGGAATACCTCACCTCAAAAGAAAGAATCAGAAACAGTCCTCTCTCCCACAGAGTTACAAAATCTGGATTACAATTCAATGTCAGAAAGCCAATTCAGAAGCACTATTATACAGCTACTGGTGGCTCTAGAAAAAAGCATAAAGGACTCAAGAGACTTCATGACTGCAGAATTTAGATCCAATCAGGCAGAAATTAAAAATCAATTGAATGAGATGCAATCCAAACTAGAAGTCCTAACGACGAGGGTTAACGAGGTGGAAGAACGAGTGAGTGACATAGAAGACAAGTTGATAGCAAAGAGGGAAACTGAGGAAAAAAGAGACAAACAATTAAAAGACCATGAAGATAGATTAAGGGAAATAAACGACAGCCTGAGAAAGAAAAACCTACGTTTAATTGGTGTTCCCGAGGGCGCCAAAAGGGACAGAGAGCCAGAATATGTATTTGAACAAATTCTTGCTGAAAACTTTCCTAACCTGGGAAGGGAAACAGGCATTCAGATCCAGGAAATAGAGAGATCCCCCCCTAAAATCAATAAAAACCGTTCAAAACCTCGACATTTAATAGTGAAGCTTGCAAATTCCAAAGATAAAGAGAAGATCCTTAAAGCAGCAAGAGACAAGAAATCCCTGACTTTTATGGGGAGGAGTATTAGGGTAACAGCACACCTCTCCACAGAGACCTGGCAGGCCAGAAAGGGCTGGCAGGATATATTCAGGGTCCTAAATGAAAAGAACATGCAACCAAGAATACTTTATCCAGCAAGGCTCTCATTCAAAATGGAAGGAGAGATAAAGAGCTTCCAAGACAGGCAGCAACTAAAAGAATATGTGACCTCCAAACCAGCTCTGCAAGAAATTTTAAGGGGGACTCTTAAAATTCCCCTTTAAGAAGAAGTTCAGTGGAACAGTCCACAAAAACAAGGACTGAATAGATATCATGATGACACTAAACTCATATCTCTCAATAGTAACTCTGAATGTGAACGGGCTTAATGACCCCATCAAAAGGCGCAGGGTTTCAGACTGGATAAAAAAGCAGGACCCATCTATTTGCTGTCTACAAGAGACTCATTTTAGACAGAAGGACACCTACAGCCTGAAAATAAAAGGTTGGAGAACCATTTACCATTCGAATGGTCCTCAAAAGAAAGCAGGGGTAGCCATCCTTAGATCAGATAAACTAAAATTTACCCCAAAGACTGTAGTGAGAGATGAAGAGGGACACTATCTCATACTTCAAGGATCTATTCAACAAGAGGACTTAACAATCCTCAATATATATGCCCCGAATGTGGGAGCTGCCAAATATATCAATCAATTATTAACCAAAGTGAAGAAATACTTAGATAATAATACACTTATACTTGGTGACTTCAATCTAGCTCTTTCTATACTCGATAGGTCTTCTAAGCACAACATCTCCAAAGAAACGAGAGCTTTAAATGATACACTGGACCAGATGGATTTCACAGATATCTACAGAACTTTACATCCAAACTCAACTGAATACACATTCTTCTCAAGCGCACATGGAACTTTCTCCAGAATAGACCACATATTGGGTCACAAATCGGGTCTGAACCGATACCAAAAGATTGGGATTGTCCCCTGCATATTCTCAGACCATAATGCCTTGAAATTAGAACTAAATCACAACAAGAAGTTTGGAAGGACCTCAAACACGTGGAGGTTAAGGACCATCCTGCTAAAAGATAAAAGGGTCAACCAGGAAATTAAGGAAGAATTAAAAAGATTCATGGAAACTAATGAGAATGAAGATACAACCATTCAAAATCTTTGGGATGCAGCAAAAGCAGTCCTAAGGGGGAAATACATCGCAATACAAGCATCCATTCAAAAACTGGAAAGAACTCAAATACAAAAGCTAACCTTACATATAAAGGAGCTAGAGAAAAAACAGCAAATATCCTACACCCAAGAGAAGAAGGGAGTTAATAAAGATTCGAGCAGAACTCAACGAAATCGAGACCAGAAGAACTGTGGAACAGATCAACAAAACCAGGAGTTGGTTCTTTGAAAGAATTAACAAGATAGATAAACCATTAGCCAGCCTTATTAAAAAGAAGAGAGAGAAGACTCAAATTAATAAAATCATGAATGAGAAAGGAGAGATCACTACCAACACCAAGGAAATACAAACGATTTTAAAAACATATTATGAACAGCTATACGCCAATAAATTAGGCAATCTAGGAGAAATGGACGCATTCCTGGAAAGCCACAAACTACCAAAACTGGAACAGGAAGAAATAGAAAACCTGAACAGGCCAATAACCAGGGAGGAAATTGAAGCAGTCATCAAAAACCTCCCAAGACACAAGAGTCCAGGGCCAGATGGCTTCCCAGGGGAATTTTATCAAACGTTTAAAGAAGAAACCATACCTATTCTCCTAAAGCTGTTTGGAAAGATAGAAAGAGATGGAGTACTTCCAAATTCGTTCTATGAGGCCAGCATCACCTTAATTCCAAAACCAGACAAAGACCCTGCCAAAAAGGAGAATTACAGACCAATATCCCTGATGAACATGGATGCAAAAATTCTCAACAAGATACTGGCCAATAGGATCCAACAGTACATTAAAAAAATTATTCACCATGACCAAGTAGGATTTATCCCTGGGACACAAGGCTGGTTCAACACCCATAAAACAATCAATGTGATTCATCATATCAGCAAGAGAAAAACCAAGAACCATATGATCCTCTCATTGGATGCAGAGAAAGCATTTGACAAAATACAGCATCCATTCCTGATCAAAACTCTTCAGAGTGTAGGGATAGAGGGAACATTCCTCGACATCTTAAAAGCCATCTATGAAAAGCCCACAGCAAATATCATTCTCAATGGGGAAGCACTGGGAGCCTTTCCCCTAAGATCAGGAACAAGACAGGGATGTCCACTCTCACCACTGCTGTTCAACATAGTACTGGAAGTCCTAGCCTCAGCAATCAGACAACGAAAAGACATTAAAGGCATTCAAATTGGCAAAGAAGAAGTCAAACTCTCCCTCTTCGCCGATGACATGATACTCTACATAGAAAACCCAAAAGTCTCCACCCCAAGATTGCTAGAACTCATACAGCAATTTGGTAGCGTGGCAGGATACAAAATCAATGCCCAGAAGTCAGTGGCATTTCTATACACTAACAATGAGACTGAAGAAAGAGAAATTAAGGAGTCAATCCCATTTACAATTGCACCCAAAAGCATAAGATACCTAGGGATAAACCTAACCAAAGATGTAAAGGATCTATACCCTCAAAACTATAGAACACTTCTGAAAGAAATTGAGGAAGACACAAAGAGATGGAAAAATATTCCATGCTCATGGATTGGCAGAATTAATATTGTGAAAATGTCAATGTTACCCAGGGCAATATACACGTTTAATGCAATCCCTATCAAAATACCATGGACTTTCTTCAGAGAGTTAGAACAAATTATTTTAAGATTTGTGTGGAATCAGAAAAGACCCCGAATAGCCAGGGGAATTTTAAAAAAGAAAACCATATCTGGGGGCATCACAATGCCAGATTTCAGGTTGTACTACAAAGCTGTGGTCATCAAGACAGTGTGGTACTGGCACAAAAACAGACACATAGATCAGTGGAACAGAATAGAGAATCCAGAAGTGGACCCTGAACTTTATGGGCAACTAATATTCGATAAAGGAGGAAAGACTATCCATTGGAAGAAAGACAGTCTCTTCAATAAATGGTGCTGGGAAAATTGGACATCCACATGCAGAAGAATGAAACTAGACCACTCTCTTGCACCATACACAAAGATAAACTCAAAATGGATGAAAGATCTAAATGTGAGACAAGATTCCATCAAAATCCTAGAGAAGAACACAGGCAACACCCTTTTTGAACTCGGCCATAGTAACTTCTTGCAAGATACATCCACGAAGGCAAAAGAAACAAAAGCAAAAATGAACTATTGGGACTTCATCAAGATAAGAATCTTTTGCACAGCAAAGGATACAGTCAACAAAACTCAAAGACAACCTACAGAATGGGAGAAGATATTTGCAAATGACGTATCAGATAAAGGGCTAGTTTCCAAGATCTATAAAGAACTTATTAAACTCAACACCAAAGAAACAAACAATCCAATCATGAAATGGGCAAAAGACATGAAGAGAAATCTCACAGAGGAAGACATAGACATGGCCAACATGCACATGAGAAAATGCTCTTCATCACTTGCCATCAGGGAAATACAAATCAAAACCACAATGAGATCCCACCTCACACCAGTGAGAATGGGGCAAATTAACAAGGCAGGAAACAACAAATGTTGGAGAGGATGTGGAGAAAAGGGAACCCTCATACACTGTTGGTGGGAATGTGAACTGGTGCAGCCACTCTGGAAAACTGTGTGGAGGTTCCTCAATCAGTTAAAAATATACCTGCCCTACGAACCAGCAATTGCACTGTTGGGGATTTACCCCAAAGATACAAATGCAATGAAATGCTGGGACACCTGCACCCCGATGTTTATAGCAGCAATGGCCACGATAGCCAAACTGTGGAAGGAGCCTCGGTGTCCATCGAAAGATGAATGGATAAAGAAGATGTGGTTTATGTATACAATGGAATATTACTCAGCTATTAGAAATGACAAATACCCACCATTTGCATCAACGTGGATGGAACTGGAGGGTATTATGCTGAGTGAAGTAAGTCAATCGGAGAAGGACAAACATTATATGTTCTCATTCATTTGGGGAATATAAATAATAGTGAAAGGGAATATAAGGGAAGGGAGAAGAAATGTGTGGGAAATATCAGAAAGGGAGACAGAACGTAAAGACTGCTAACTCTGGGAAACGAACTAGGGGTGGTGGAAGGGGAGGAGGGCGGGGGGTGGGAGTGAATGGGTGACGGGCACTGGGGGTTATTCTGTATGTTAGTAAATTGAACACCAATAAAAAATAAATTAAAAAAAAAAGAAAAAGCACACATATACCAAAACAGCTGCATTGATTTCATAAATAACGTCATAAAATGTATCGCACATTTTACTCAACTACGACAGCCCCATTCCTATACATGACTCAGAGAAACTCTAAAAGAAGAGCATCAAATTTGGTTTGAACAGGATCTAAAATTTTCAGTATGTATTGATCACCTTGTATGCTATTGATCATATCTACAAATTTACAAAAACTTCTTCACAAAACTGCACGAACATCATGAAATAAGCATTGGCTTTTTCTTCAGAATTTAAATACATATTCTTATTTATTTATCTAAATTTAATTATTTAACTCATTTCTTTTCTGTCTCTGCGAATTGCTGTGGACTACCAGGAGTAGGGAGAATGAGGTGGGGCATAAGCACATATTCAAAGGAAACAGGAGCAGAAATAGTATGTACAGCAGTTCTACTGGTTGGATCATGAAGAGGAGTTGTCTGGGGAGCTGTGGACAGAGTAGCTAGCCGCAGGGACCCCCTCACCATCAACTTTATAAGCCAGGTCAGAAAGCGGACTTTATCTTAAGGGCAACAGAAAGCCACTGAGGCATCAAGCAGTTGAGATACGTGAGTATATTTTATCACGAAAAATCATCCTTGCTGCAGGGTGGACGAGAGAGCCAGAGAAGCAATAGGAAGCATGTGGAGGCTTCCTGACGCAGAAGCCGTGTGACAGTGGCCTGCTAGCTGTGCCCTGAAGGCAGGTATATGAACAGACATTTAGAGAACAGAATGAACAGCACCTCGTGAGAAATTAAAAAGAAAGACTGAGTCAACAAGTATTTTAACATCTTACTGTTTGCCAAGATTTGGGGGTATACAGGTAGGTTCAGCTTTGAAGGGGAAAGATGGTAATATCAGAAAGGGACCTATTGTATTCCCTTGAGCCCCTTCAACTGTGCATTTAGACACATTTAGATTGGGAAAATTAGAAATCTGGAATGGGAATAAAGATTTGATACTAACACCACGTGGCTACTAAAAAAAAGGAATGAATGGTCAGAGGAAGTATGTGGGGAAAAAGTAATGTTGGTTGTGATGTCTCCTCTTTTGTTTCTGAGCTTAGCTATTTGAGTCTTCTCTCTATTTTTCTTCATTAATCTAGCTAAGGACTTTCCAATTTGGTCAGTCTTAAAAAAAACAATTATTCATTTTTTTTTCTATTGATTGTGTATTCTCTCTTTCTTTTATTTCTGCTCTAATTTATTATTTCCTTCCTTCTGCTAACTTTTCTTCTTTTTCAAGGTTCCCTGTTGTGTAAACATAGGTGATTAGAGGTTTTCTTACTTTTTGAAGTATTACTGTAGTATGCATTTGTCTGTTTACCTTTACTGGTGAGCTTTATATTCTCATATGCTTTTGTATTAATGTCTAGCATCCTTTCATTTCAACTTGGAGGAACTCCATTAGTATGTCTTGTAAGGTAGGCCTGCTTGTGATGAACTTCCTCAGTTTTTCTTTTTTCTTTTTTCTTTTTTCCTTTCTTCTTTCTTTCTTTCTTTCTTTCTTTCTTTCTTTCTTTCTTTCTTTTCTTTCTTTCTTCTTTCTTTCTTTCTTTCTCTTTCTTTCATCTGGGAGAGTCTTTATTTATCCCTAATTTTTTCCCATCTTTTAAATTGTAGTAATATGCATGTAACATACAGTTTACTATCTTAACTAATTTTAAGTATACAGTTTAATGACGTTAAGTACATATTGTTGTGCAATCATCACCACTATCCATCTCCAAGACTCTGTTCATCTTGTAAAAGATACCCACTAAACTACAAAACTCTATTCCCTACCTTCCTCCAAATCCTGCCACTCACCGTTCAACTTTCTGTCTCTATGATTTGTTGACTCCTAAGGACCTCATATAACTGGAACTATAAGTAGTTGTCTTTTTGTGTATATTTCACTTGGCATAATGTCCTCATAGTTCATGCATGTGGTAACATGTCAGCATTTCTTTTCTTTTTAAGGCTGAATAATATTCTATAGTATGGATATACCACATTTCGCTTCTTTGTCAAGGGACACTTGGATGGCTTAAATGATAAGCATACTCTGCTAGACCCTGTTTTTGGGTCTTCTGAGTATGTTCCCAGGAATGGAATTGCTGGATTATATAAAAGCTCTATTTTTAAGTTTTTGAGGAATGGCCATATTGTTTCCACAGTGATGGTACTCTTTTACACTCTCAACACTGTGCCAGGATTATAATGACTTCACATCCTCACCAATATTTGTTGTTTTCTGGAGTTTTTTTGCATGAAAGTCATCCTGTGAGATATAATATGTTATCTCATTTTAGTTTTGACTTGTATTTTCCTAATAATCTGATTGGTGATGTTGAGCATCTTTTCATGTGCTTATTGGTCATTTATACATCTTCTTTGGAGAAACGTCTATTCAAGTCTTTGCCCATTTTTGAATCAGGTTGTTTTTCTATTTATGAGTTTTAATATCTGGATATTAATTCCTAATTAAATATGTGATTTGCAAATATTTTCTTCCATTCAATGGGCTGCCTGCTTACTCTCCTGATAATGTATTTTGATGATATGTATGTTTCTTAACTTTAATAACTCACTGGAAATTTATGGTCTGACATCGTCTACCCTGGAGTATGTCCCATATATACCTAGTTATTGAGTCCTGTTTTTAGATAGAGTGTGCTACATATGTCTATTAGATCTTCTTGGTTTATTTTGTTAAGACCTCTATTCCCTATTTGCCTTCTGTTTGGTTGTTCTAGCCATTACTGAGAGTATGGTATTGAAGTCTCCAACTATTTTTTGTTGAAATATCTGTTTCTCCCTTTGATTCTGCTAATTTTTGCTTCATATATATTGATAGACTGTTATTAGGTGTGTGAATATTCATAACTGTTACACCTGCTTGCCAATTGAAATTTTCATTAATATGCAATGTTCTTCTCTCTCTCATAATCTTCTTTTTCATTTAAAATCTAGTTTGTCTTATATTAATACAGCCACTCCTGCTTATTCTTTGATTATTATTTGCATGGAATATCCCTTTCCATCCTTTCAAACTATTAGTGTCTTCGAATCTAAAATGAGTCTCTTGTAGACAGCATATAGTAGGATTGTGACCTGTTTTTTTTTCTACATTACATCTAAACTAAATTTAATTAGATCTCAATCATAAATCATGCTACTTTGTATATTAAATTGGTCATGTACCACATCTGTCGTATAGGCAATAAAAATTGGGAGCTGTAATATTTTTAGCAATTGTCAACTCAGTAGGCAAAAATCTTGCAGAACTGATTTTTAAAAATAGAAGTCTGGATGCTTTGTGGTTTGTCATTATGGCTTATCATTTTCTGATTATTCTACTAATTTGTTAATGAAGTTTTCTGCTTTTGGCAGAGGTTCACTAAATTAGGTCTGGCTATGTAGAGTTTTAAGAAAAATGAAATAACTTGAGGATCATAAATGATAGCATTACATATCAAAAACCCCAAAAAGTACAAGAAATTGTAGTATTATTTTAATCTACATTTATTCCGCAACAAACTACTTTGATTTATGAGATAGTAAGCTAATCTTCTGTTATGGAAAATAAATCAATACAATCACTTAAATATTTTTATCATAATATTTAATGATGCAAAATCAATAATATTCATGAAGTCCAACTACTAATTATCAAAAAATAAAATAACTATTTGAAAAATAAGATTGTCAGAAAACTAGTCATTTTGTAGGCAGCTCACCATAAAATGAATTTGACAATTTATTTTTCTTAATTTGTCCAATTCTGTGTTACATGGATACAACTTGCATAGAAGATTTAATCATAACCCTTTGATTACATAAGAGAAAAACATTCAATTATTCATTGATTTGGAGAGTATTTTTCACCAAGAAAAGTCAAACATAGAATTTATCCTTATATTATCTTTAACTATTTAGTGCTGTTAGCCCTATAAAGGATAATGCCTAGAACTAAATGCAAAGGAAGAAAAATAGTTTGAATGATATACTTGTTGAGAAATCATCTCATTCATTATTGTCAGTGCATAGGTTTTATCCCTGTCTGAATATTTTCAAGTGATAATGCTTTCCCTGTCATACCACCTCTCCACTTCTAAGTATCAAGGATCACATTTTCTGCTGAATAATAATAATAGTAATTAATAATAGTAGTAATTTCAAATAAATAAAAAAAATCTCAGAGCATAGAAAAGATTTATTTCTGCTGCTGCATCAAGATGCAATGAAATGTCATCACTCAAGATCAATGAGAAAGATAGTCAAGCAACTCCTCAACCTTGACAACACATTGCATCCTCAAAATGGTCATAGATGATTAACATTGGTCCATGTAGCTCACTATAATTGACAATGGGCTGTCTGATTTAAATCTCCAGATTATGACTGTTTTTTTTTTTTTTTGTCACATCATTCTCCTAGAACTTTTGCTCCCAAATACATTTCCCAAGTCAGTCCCCCGCTACTTCTTCCAAGGTGTCACCCTCAATCCCTGCCTTTTCTAAGATTTATTGTTTTTTGAGAGAGAAAGAGAGAGAGCATGACTGGAAGGGGTAGAGTGGAAGAGAGAGAGAATCTCAAGCAGACTCCACACTGAGCATGGAGCCTGACATTGGGTTTGATCTCACGACCCTGAGATCATGACTTGAGCCAAATGCTTAGTTGACTGTGCCACCCAGGAGTCCCTCATCCCAGCCTTTTCTGTTAAAAATACCTACTAAACTGATAGAGATCTAGCCAAATGGATGGTGATAAACACAATTTACCAATACCAGGAAGGAAAAAGGGAACATCACTACAAATCCTCCAGACACTGAAGGATGATATGGAACGTTATTGTGCCAAAAACTCAACAAGTGAAATTCAAGAATGTATTGGATTATGTCAACTAATAAATATTTATTATTACTTGGTAACTTGAAATGGTTAAATCCCTTGAAAGTATGCCTATCAAAACTCACTGAAGAGAATAATAGGTAATGTAATAGTCTATGGCCATTATAGAAACTAAGTTTGCATCCAAACAACTTCCGCAAAGAGAATTCCAGGCTTAGATGCTTTCACTGATGAATTCTCCACAAATCCAGAACATAGAAGAGAATAAAATACTTCCTAATATATTTTATGAGCCCAGCATTTCCTTGATACCAAAACCAGAAAAACACAATAAAAACTGCTCCATAATAATATCTCTCTTTAATATGACTGCAAAAATCTATCACATAATGTTGACAAATCAAACCAAAAAATATATTAAAAGGATAATACATCATAATCATGTATAGTTTATTCTAGGAATGCAATTTTCTTGTAACAGTAAAACAAAACAAAACAAAAATGTGATCATGATATGAACAAACTAAACAAAAACAAAAAGTGTAGTCATCTCAAAAAGCTCAAAATAATTATTACAAAATTCCGCAATCACTTAGGATTAACAAAGGAATAACTCTCAGCAAACAGGGATTAGATGGCAACATCTTTAAATTGATAAAGAGAATCTACAAAACTTTCAGATATCCAATCTAATGATAAATGTTTGAATGCCTCTCTTCTCCTAAGATCATGAACAAGGCAAAGATGTCCAATTTACCACATCTATTCAATGTGTGAGTCCTTGCCAGTGGAAAAGTGCAAGAAAAATAAGTAAGTGGCATATATATAATTTATATGCAAAAAATCCTGGAGAATCTACCAATCTACTAGAACTAATAAGTGAACTTAGCAAATTCAGAGAAACAAAACTAAATTTACAAAAATTGAATGTATTTTGAAAATGAATAATTTTAGTAATGAACAATTGGAAACTGACATTGTAAAATAACTGTTTACAATAACATAAAGAAATGCACAACACTTTTGGAGTAGTTAATTATCTATTGTTGAGAATATTAAAGAAGATAAATAAATAGAAAGATATACTATATTCAAGGATCAGAAAGCTCAGCAGTATTCAGATGTCAATTCTCGTTAAATTGATCTATATAATAACTGTAATCCTAATCAAAATTTAGGATGGCTTCTTTGTAGACATTGATACCTTGATTCCAAAATGTATATGCAAATGCAAGGGACCAGAAATACTTAAAGAAATCTTGATAAAGAACAAAGTTAGAAGAGTTAAGTTTAGCTTACCTAATGTAAACTCTTCAGTTAATGATACAATAACTGAGACAATGTGGTATTGGTCTTTATACAAACACATACAGACCAATTGAACAACAGAGTCCAGAAATATTTCATATATATATTTTCAACTCATTCTTGATACATTGAAAAATATCTAAAGAAGAAAAGATGGTCTTTTCAATATGGTACTGCAACTATTACATATTGATACGGAAAAAATGAATATTGATCCTGGACTTAAACTATATGTAAGTATATACATATACATTAGTAGGTATACTATCTACATTAACTTGAAATGTGTAATTTACCTAACTGTGTAGATAAAACTAAAAATTCCAGAATAAACCTTAACGGAAATGTTTGCGACCTTGGGTTAAGCAAAATTTTCTTAGGTAGGGTACAGAATATTTGTAACCATAAAAGAAATTAGACTTAATTAAAATTTCTCAAATTTGCTCTTCAAAGGATACTATTAAGAAAATTTACTAAATTAAAGGAAAAGACTTGGAGAAAATAAGTTCAAAACACACATTTGGTAATGGATTTATATTCAGAATATATATAAGATTCTTACAACTCAATAATAAAAAGCTGAATTAAAAATGGGCAAAAATTGGACAGATATTTCAAGAAAAGTTATACAAATGTTACCTAAGCATATGAAAACATGCTTAACATAATTATCACTAGGAAATACAAATTAACAACTATAATGAGATACTGTTACATACTCACTAGAATGACGAAAATTAAAATGACTGACAACACTAAGTATTGGAGAAAATGTAGAGCAACTGGAACTTTTATGTATTATGGATATGAGAAGTCAAAATGACTCGGTGACTTAGAAAAATAGTTGGGCAGTTTTGTTTTAAACTTAGACCTACTTACTTACTATAGAACTCAACAATTCCATTCCTAGGTATTTACTCAAGAAAAATGAAAATCTGTATCCACAAAAAGTCTTCAATATGAATATTTATACTCACTTTACATATTTTACACCCTTTATCCCACATTGGAAACAATATAAATGTTCTTCTACTGATGAATATTTCCATAAATTCTCATGTACCATAACATGGATTACTCTTTAGCCATATAAAGTAACTATAAAGCTACTGGGAAAATCTGAACACAGCCTAGATATTCAATAATATTAAGGAATTATTTTTAATTATTTTGGATCTTATAACGAGAAACCCAATAAAAAATGATGGATAGACCAATATGCAAAGGTGTAACTGTCTGATCATAAATTAATAACTGTCGATGCTGAGTGGGATTATACTGGATTTATTATACATTCTCTTTATTTTTGCAAATGTTTGACATTTTCCATATTGAAATGTAGAATAAAGTTCACTGTGTTCTATATAAAAATAATCATTCTAAAACATTGTGTAAGAGTATTGTCTCAAAGCTTCCTAACTAACTGACTTATTTTTCCAGTGTAATTATTAAAAATGAAATTAGGTTAATTTGTAATTATCTGATGATTATATTTATTGTTCATTTTTATTTCTTGTTTATGATTTATCTCTTCATGCCAATACTCTCTGATTCTTTTTTCTTCTTTGTTTCTGCTTTACCCCAAGTTTTATTGAAAAAAAAAAAAACTAATAATATTTCTAGGAAATATTTACTGAGTGCTAATGCTTAACAAAGGATTTTGTCAAAGAAATTAACTCAAAATTAGCTCAGACCAATAGAACCCTTCTATGGGTTGAACTTTACTGCTGTCTATATTCTACAGATGAGGAAATAGAGGTTCAGTATGATTGTATAATTGACCAAAGGTCATACAGATAAAAATGAGCCAAAGACCTAAATTTTATCGAACTATAATCAGAAATTTTGACCATCCTATGCTTTCTTTCTTTGACTATTCTATCCATCCTTCCTTCTTTCCTTCCTTTCCTCTTTCCTTCCTTCCTTTCTTCCTTCCTCTTTCTTTCCTCTTTCTTTCTTTCTTTCCTTCTTTTTTTCACTTCCACATGCTTTTCATTTTTTATATAAATTTATTTTTATTGGTGTTCAATTTGCCAACATATAGAATAACACCCAGTGCTCATCCCGTCAAGTGCCCACCTCAGTGCCTGTCACCCAGTCACCCCCAGCCCCGCCCACCTCCCCTTACACCACCAACTCGAACTCGTTTCCCAGAGTTAGGAGTCTTTATGTTCTGTCTCCCTTTCTGATAACATCTTTCTTTCCTTCTTTCCTTCTTTCCTGCCTTCTCTCACTAGGCCACATGCCCAGTGTGGAGTTCAATGTGGGGCTTAAACTCACCACCCTGAGATCAAGACTTGAGCTGAGATCAGGAGTCAGTAGTTTAACTGACTGAGCCACCCTGGCACCCCTATGCTTTTTTATTTAACACACACATTTGTTCCTTTTTCTAAATACTCACTTTAATACCCCAATTTAAGACCTAGTTCTTATTCATGGGAAGAAAGCTTCTTTTTCTCACTTTATGCCTTTAATTTTGCTTTCCCCTGTGCCTGTTTTTATACCAGTTACGAAGTCTGAAATCATAGTTCAATGTAAACTCCTTCATAAAATTATATAGTATGGTGGTTGATATAATTGATAGTGTAATAATTATCTGGATTTGAATATTGAAAGTGTCATTCATGGGCCATATACTCTTGGATAAATTACTGAAGATGTCTGTTTTAATTTTTCTCATCTACATAATGGGACAGTAAAATCCAAATTGCATTGTTCTGGAGGGTAAATTAGATGAGTTTGACAACGTTTTTAGTCCAGTGATTGACATAAAAATAATTATTAAGTATAGAAATCTTTTCCAAGAAGCCTTTGAAGTGTAATTCATTATTGTGGGAAAAGTTATCTTAGTCATATACTCTCCTAAGCTTCTGTGGCAGGCCGCTTCTAAGGTGTCCCCAAATGATCTTCACCTTTTAGTTTCAACAACCTTATGTAATCCCTTCCCCTTGCATAACTTGCTTTAAACAATAGGATATGGCAACACTCAAGGGATGAAACTATTGTGATTATGTTAGAAGATATAGTTCTTTTCATCTTGAAAGCAATCTCTCCCCTCTATTTCCCATTGGTGTTGATGAAGTAAGTTACCATGTCAACAAGCCACCATGCTCTACATGGCAATGAATCACAACTGTCCTCAGCCAACAGCCAATAAGAGGGCCTCTCAACTGAGGCCCCCGGTTCAAGAACTGTCTAGGAACTGAATCCTGACAGCATCCAAGTAGGTAAGATTGGAAGACCCCTCCTCAACCCTACATGACCTCGTGACAGAAGCTTATGAGACCATGAAGCAGAGGGCCAAGCTAAACTATGCCTGTGAGATAATAAATGTGTGGTATTTAAGTGATATTTTAGGGTAATTTACAGTGCAGCAGTAGATAACTAAACAATGTCTTCAAGTTTTTTGGTTTTTGCTAATTATTACCAGTTGGCATGCAGTATTTATTTTGTCTACCATACAAATCTGTAAATAATTAAAGTACATAATCTATCTATTCATTTTTATCTAGGTCAACATTCCTTATTTGTTCTATTATTATTGGTTTGATGGATATTTTGATGAATGTATGAATGGTTGTTGTAACATCGGCTTAATCTATCTTCACCCAAAGTACCTGAGCTACCCCCAGATATATCATACAGCTCAATTTTCAGAGCATTTTCCATTAGCATGATGCTTCACAAAACATCTGTTATGGAGGCATGCCATGAAAAATGTTTTCTATTTACATTGGTTGAATGCACAGTGAACAAGATGCAGTGATCCAGATGGCAGGCGACTTAACTTCAATCAATATACAACTTCTTTCTTAGTGTGTCTTAAATATTTTTGTTCAATAGTAATTAAGTCCTGCTACTATTGCACAAAATCTCCTATACACATAGGGATTTGGTACATTAAATCTCAATTGTTATAGCACTGCTTAAGGAAAGAAAATCACAAACTCAGCTATCCAAAATGTGCTTGATAAGCATAAATAATTTTTTATAAAGCAGTTCCACATATAATTTGAATCATAGTTTAAAATTTTGACATTCTTCATCTCGTTCTGTGTCTTGATGGAAAATTATGCCCAGCAATAGCTAGAGCAGTTAGCATATTGTAGGTACTCAGCGTGTATCTGTTGAATTCAACCAACATGACTTGTCTTCTTTCATAGATTCTGTTTTTAAAGTTTCCTCATGACAGAATTAGCCACTTTACTGAAGTATCAGAAATTTTCTTAATAGGATGTAGGAAAAATTTCTATTTCTATAACAGTAATATGGACCATATTATATTTTAGTATGAATATTAAGAAGAAAACATGTCATCAGAGAACTAAAAAAAAAGCAAATTGAATGAAATATCTATAAATGAACAAACATGTCAAATAGGTAATGTTCTATTGAAATAATAGAAACACTGACAAATGTAAGATTTTTGGTGTATCGGTGATCGGAAATTTTACTTAATCATTACATATTGTAAATTTAAATATATATATTTTTACATATATTTGGTTACACTGGTAGACTAGTTTGGGCAGAGTTTCTAGTGCTTTACCAGTCACTATGCATGCCTTCCTTCCTTTCTCCCAGAAGTTTTAGATTGAAATTTTTCCAAATTCTTTATGATACTATATAGACTAAAAAGTAATCTGTCCTTCAACTATCTTTTCAAACAAATAATATTAGCATCAGATCCATGAAAATTTTGTGCCTCACTTGAAGAGGACTAGTCCCATGCCAGACCCCCAGCCAACATACTTTAATACATTTCACTATTTAAATTTGTATTACCCCTAATATTGAAGTTACTGATTATTTTGGGGAGTTTTTTCTAATTTTACTTTTATATTATTTGCCGATTATGTATAGAAGGATATTGTTTTTTGCAGACATGATCATTTGGACTCACTGTGGGAAAATTATTTTTCTGGCTGAATTCTTTTCTTTTTCATTTAACTTTATGGAGTATTTAGATATAGGTCTGAAGGACTTGGAGATGCCTCACAGAGAACAAAGTTATATGTCAGGACACAGTATAGGAAATTGGTTCCCAGTATTGTAAGAGACTGAAATCTACCAATATATGCCTGTACCAAATGAAATAAAGCTCCATAACTCAAAACCTAATAAGTTTGCATTTTGTTTCATCCACTATTAGAGGCGAATTATGTTATCATAATTTTTACGGGTGAAACAGCCTGGGTGAACTTGTGAAAAGGAGAAGCAAAATGTATATATGAATATCACCTTATCCAATTTCCAGGAACCATAGTAAATGTTCTATTTAAGACTGGATATGACTAAACTTTATTAGACTTGAACTGTATTCTGGGTAATTGTCCAGTAATAACCTTTGCTAAATTATACGAAGTCTTTACTTCCCTTAACAGAGAACACAGACTCCCCAACCTCTAATATTATCATCATTCAAGATAATGAGCAACACAAACCATTCTATTACCAATCTAAAAGCAATAAATGTCAAAGTAAAGAAGTATGCAATATTCTGGCCTGAAAGAACAAAGGACAAAAGTAATGATAATACCTCTTTATATTTGCAGTCTATTATATCATGCATAACAAATGATGCCGTAATTGTAGACAGTGTTATTTTAACAGGTTATAAGGAGAAGGTAGTGGGGGAGGTGAGAGAATGTTTTGACTATTGCTGTGAAAAATGCTTCCAGCTTCTTAATTTAAAATAGCTAGCAAGAGGAGGATATCATTTTTAGGGCGCATTTGATTTTAGTTCATCTTGGAGTCACATAAACCGAAGATTTCAGTGTTTGATTAACCATCCAATTCACGGCATTAGTGACTTCAAGGTAGTTAGAACACGGGACCTAATATAATATATTTCTTTCCAACTAAATGATCATCAGAATGAACAGGGAGCAAATAAATAGTTTCTTAACTAGTTATTTCAGTCCAGTGGGAAACCAACGCTGGAAAGGCAAATGTGGGTTAAGCAAACAAAATCCTGTTTCTCTAGTGAATATTGAAAAAAAAAAACAAAAACAAACCTGATGTCCTATCCTACAGTATTATAGCTCATGTGTGTCTTTATGTGAGGTCCTAAGATTTTAAAACTGTGCAGGGGAAGGGCACTGGAGCCACAAAAGAGAAAATCTTGTCTCAAGCTCTGTCTTCCCTAACATATAAAGCTATTTTTTAAATATGCTTTTCAAATGGAAAAGGCCTTGAAGGTGCTGTAGTCCACATAAATTACATAGAATACAAGGGTGGCCAGGAAGTTCTGATGTATGTGAAGGTTTTTCACACAAGTTTTGCAATTAAACCTTCCCTTTCAAATTCATCTAGAGACAGGGGTGAGGTGTAGATTCTCTGTAGATCAAGTCTATCACTGTTTGTTGGAGGTCTCCCCTTCTTAGGGCTTTGGTGGCCTTCCACCGTGGTCATGCTATCAGCCTCTGTCCTAAGTTCTCACCCTTCACAGCCACGCCCGTAATGGGAACAATAAATCCTTGAAGTTCAGGGTCATAAGAAGGGGTTGAAATTCTTTCTTTTTGGCCCACAAACATAATTACCATTGTAAGGTGTGCCCCTAATGAACAGGATCCAAAATGTGTTTTTGATAGAATAGAACATATTTTCCCCCTTCAAAATATGTATAAGTGGCCATAATTTACAAAGAGTAATTCAATTCAGTTTGTGAATAAAATCACTGGTTGTAGCTGGAAAACTCGCTAAGAGGAAGGAAACGTTTTATCATGATGGCATTGGCTCCTCCCTCTGGGTGTGAAGTTCTCCTAGTACCTTGTGCAGCAGGATTGATTAGTCTGTGAGCTCAGGCCTCCCAAAGTTGTAAATGCTCGGTGTTGTCCATTAGCAATCCCTGCCTGCCTCGCTCCAAGTGCACTCCTCTGCTGCTTGAGAGGTGAGATTTTTGCACGTCTTGTGCATTAATCTCATTTTGTGCAGAAGTAGTGCTTTCTTTTGAAAAAAAAAATCACGAATGTCGACCTAGCATTAGTACACAAATGAACGACATTCTAAGGAATAGGATTATTTCAGTCTCAATAGAGTTGCAACGTGGTGAATATTTTCCTTCACTGAACTTTATTTCAGAATTAATGAGACAATTTCTTTCTTTTCTTTTTTCTCTCTTAGAAGGACCAGAATGATCTGCAGAGATCTGAAGTTTATATATTTAAGAAGAAACTTGTGAAAATAATAGTTTTTGTTTTTCTTTCAGCCAATATTTAAATGTAATTTCCTTAGAACTAGTATATTTTAAGGGTGTCTTTGGAGGCTATAATTATTTGCTGATTGGATTTGCTACAAAATTCAATATTTTTGCTTTTCCCCTTTTTAACTCCTTTTAAGAAAAATATTTACTTTGAACAATCTGGAAGATTTTTAGGAGTATTCATCTCTGGCAAGTACAGTTTGAATTTCAGCTAATGATGTTTACCTTCCATGCTCTCATACTCTTAATCATCTGCAGAGTCCCTTTCAATGAACTGTCTTTTGAGAACAACCTGATAAACTTGCTTAGTGATGGATGATTAAAATATTGCTTAACATTTTTACTAAATTAAATTTGCTAAATAACATAAGCAAATAACCTCCCAAAGTATACAATTTTATAACTCTATCTTCTCAGAAAATAATCTTTGAGGTAGAATTTTTCAGCATTAAATCAGTCTGCAACATATTTTGGGTTGCACATAGATGATTCCTTTTTAGGAGCCCTAAAATTATACCACATATAATACGGCCTATGCATAATTGTCTTTCACTGGATAGTTCTCATTTAACTCTAAGTCCATTAATGGCAAGAATCTCTGTCCTTTGTGTATTGTACCTAATACTTGGAACTCAATAGATATTCTGTGTGTATTTCTCTAGGTAACAGAAATGAAGGAAAGTCTTAGTCATTCCAGATTAATGTGGCTATTACGGCCTGGCAAAGTAGCAAGTTCAATACCAAACAAAATATTTTTGGTTTCAGTGAATTTGTGGAGCTTAATTCAATTCTTAGGTTGTAAAAGCTGGATCTGAAATAATTAAGAAAATGAAGCATTACAGACACACTGGGCTAAGCCAAAAATATTTGACCTGACACTGCTTTATAATAAAGCTACTAATTTACAATCTCTCTAATCAAAAAGGGCCACATTCTGCTCTTGAATATTCAGGTAAAATTATCTGTGATTACTACAAGAGTTCAGAATAAGTTCTTGACAGCAAAATTTAGTCCAGGGAATGTAATTAAAATTAACAACCCATTATGATGTTGTCATTATTTAGAAGGAAGTAGCTAAGATTATAGATACAGATTTTAGTAGGACAGTCAGAATGAGAGGGGAAAAGTTTGATAATAAAACAATTCATTGATGATGCTACTTTAAGACTTCTAAATTCGCTTTTAGTGTTTCTAAAGAAAATAGAATATATTGCTGCATTCTTTCCGACCTGAAGCTACCAATTAGTATGGTGCTTGCATTTTGAATTAGCACAAATCTTCTCCATTCCAACTTTAAAAAAAATTACAGTTTAAGGCAATTTAAAATATAGTCCTAGCATTATCTTATCAACTCTGTCTCTGTCTGATACTTATTACTGTCCTATTTGGTTCTATATTTTGTTACAATGTAGAAAATAAATTACATTTGAATAGTTTAATTCATTCTTTAATTTTCAAGGCATATTCAAAAATGCATTTGCTTCAGGTCATTATTTTTTTTTAAATAAACACCATCTTCCATTTAGTCTCTCAAAAAATACAATGCATATTTTGAAAACATGAGCGATTTGTTGTTAACAACAAATGTGTATCATTTGTAAATAAAACAAACAAACAAAATAGCTGAATA
This sequence comes from Canis aureus, assembly GCF_053574225.1. Taxonomy (NCBI): domain Eukaryota; kingdom Metazoa; phylum Chordata; class Mammalia; order Carnivora; family Canidae; genus Canis; species Canis aureus. The sequence goes on from NC_135645.1 coordinate 29,049,491, forward strand.
TTTATTTGTTATTGTATAACTGAGTACTAACTGCTGTCATTTATGGACAGGTACATGGTACTAGACAATGACTATACCCAACCTGGAAACATGGGAACTACTTTCCCTGTCCTACAGATGAAGAAATTGAGGCTTAAAGATATTTCTTAAAAAACTGTTGGAGGTCAGCCATTTGAAGTAAAATCCAGTTTTGTCTGAAGTTAACACCTCTTCTAAGCAAGACACCAGAGTGCCTCAAATTATACTATCTGTAATTTTGTTCACTCTCTTGAAAGTGTGAGTCACCAAACATGAAGAGAGAACATGGCTCAGGGACCAAAAACCCTATGGGAGAAAGAGCCTAACAAATCACCCCAGATGGATGTAAATTTGGATTTAGAATGGAATATAAGAATCTGCTCAGAGAAAAATAAATGTGCTTTTCACTCTCCTTCTTTGTATTTGGTAGAAAATGTATCCAGATTGGTTGTACTTGAAGTTAAAAGCCATTGAGCACTTCTCATGCAGAAGTAATCTCTTTGGCAAAAGCAATTATTTAAAAACAAAAAGGTTGGAATACATATTTGTCTAATAAATGAATAATATATAGGTTTCTTCTGCATATTATGTGGGAGAGTGCTGGCATCAGCCTGACGTATATTATTTCAAAATTTGTGAGCTGAGGACTTCTATGCAAAAGTAAGATTGCATGTAGCAAGACCAATATGTACAACAAATTAAACCAGAGTTTAGTTTGAATGGTGAGAAGGAGAGGTGCTGGAGCTTCCATTCTCTCTCATGATTAGGGATAGGAGTCTCTACAGAATAACTTGGTGCTTCATATCAGAGTAGCTTAAGAAGTCTTGATCTGGATTTTTAAAATGTGAATTTGTAATATCTTAGGGGCATGTCAGCTACATTTTAATTTTCTCTATGGGGAAAATTGGAACATGACTAAGAGAGTCAAGCAAAACTTCTGTGTTCCATTAAAATCAGCACAGACCAAGTCTTCACCAAGCAGACTATTCAATGAGTAGTCGGTAAATGGTCATCAATAGTTCCAACAATGTGAAATCTGGATGACATCTCAAGACCGGGAGAAGAAAGGACTATGAAAGGAAGGTTTAGAGAGAGAGGACACATCTCTGGGACTAAAATGACAGATTCTACATGAAAATAAGAAACCCCAAAACAAAATAATAGCCCCATCAGTAAACTTTCTCTAATACCTTTACGTATCTTTCCTTCACAGTATGACTTTATTAGGTCTCCTCACAGTTACCATGTAGCCATTATTTCTTCTTTAATAACGTCTGTGAAATTGGTTTATTTGATATCTTCAGGAAAAAGCTTGGATGGTTGTATTAGTTTCCTGTAGCTGCTGTAACAAACTACTACAAACTTGGCTTAAAATATGCAAATTTATCATTAAATGGCTTTGGAGGTCAGAAGCCCAAAATTAGTTTTAATGGACCAAAGTCAGTGTTGATGGGTCTGGCTTATTCTAGAGACTCAAGGGAGAACCTGTTTCTCTGCCTTTTCTAGCTTCTGGTGGCCACCTGCATTCCCTGCCTCATGACTTCTTCTTCCAACAGCTCCAACCTCTTGGTTTAGTCGACGCATCTCCTACTTCCTCCTCTGTATTCAAATCTCTCTCTGCCTCCAAATCTCTCTCTGCCTCCTTTTTATAAGGACACTTGTGATTATATGTAAGGCCCATGTAGATAATCTGGGATATGTCCATCTCAAGATCCTTAATTAAACTACATCTACAAAGCCCTTTTGCCATACAAGGAAAAACACCCAGGTTCTAAACATCAGGACCTGAGGACTATTATATGCCTATCACAACAATTTTACCAAAAATTGTTTATGTGTTTGTGTGTGTGTGTTTTAATTAAACCAATTTTCATGTAAAGATAGCAAAAGAAGGTTGGGTTATTTAGATGATCAGAGGAAATAATAAATCTCTACTTTTATTTAATCAGATATTTCAAGTGATATTTTTAAAATTAAACTTTCCAGGGGCACCTGGCTGGCTCAATCAGTGTAGCATGCAACTCTTGATCTCAGGATTGTGAGTTCGAGTCCCATGTTGGGTGTAGATATTACACAAAAATAAAATCTTTAAACAAATAATTAAATTCTCTAGAATGTTTTAGATCTAGATTTCACCTTGAGGAAAGTCTTATTCTGAAAGGTGTGACTAGCTCATATGATGTTTGGAAGAAAATTGTGAATTATGTGAACTGTGCTCTGTTTCTTGCATTCCTCACATCCCTTTATGGTTTGCTGTTTGTTGAAGCAGTACCATTCCTGTAAGCAATATTTTTCTCTTCCTTTCCTCCTTACCATAAATACTACCTGAAGAACAGCCTTCCGTATTGACAACTAAAACTCACTATAAGAAACATCAATGGAAAGCAAATGATGAGTGCATGTGTGTGTTACAGCCAAAATCAAATATAAGTATTTGGTTTTATTTTTGCTGACTATATGGGTAATTTAAATCATAATAGATGATAGATAGTGTGTTAAGATTAACAGGAGGAATTATCAGTGAGAATACAGATAAAAAAAGCTTGTAGCTACAAATATATATATATTTTAAAACTGAGTGGGCTTAAATGGTAACATTTTTTACTTCTCCAGTTAACTAGAGACCTAGGGGTAAAGGCCACTACAGAACTTTCTCTTTATTCTCAAAGCTCTCTCCTGTTGTAGATCTCTTTACAGCTGGCACAGAACAAAGATGACTGCATGGGTTTCTAGCTTCACATTTCTTACAATGGTACTAGAAGCTGAAAGAGTGGAATGTTTCCAGATAATTCCCCAGAAAAGAAAGAAAGACATTTCCTAGAGACAACCACCAGGAATCTCATAAGTGTGAATTGTGTCATGTGCCAATCCTGAAATTCATAAGGGCCTTGGCCCGATCCTGAGATATAGGCTGACTGTGGCAGCTAAGAGCCAGGTCAGCCTCCTCTGCTGGTGAGCTATGTTGGGCAGTGGTAGACATCTGAGAAAAACTGGACATCTAGCATTAGTGAGAAGAGAAGGGAATATATTTTAAACCATTAACCAAAAATGAGAGCCCCTCAAATTGCGGTTTTCCAATAAAGACAATCGTCAGATGCTTAGTTAAGAAGAAGGAGAAAGGAAGAAGAAGAAGAAGGAGAAAGGAAGAAGAAGAAGAAGAAGAAGAAGAAGAAGAAGAAGAAGAAGAAGAAGAAAGAAAGAAGAAAGAAGAAAGAAGAAAGAAGAAAGAAGAAAGAAGAAAGAAGAAAGAAAGGAAAAGGGAGGGGAGGGGGGAGGGAAGGGGAGAGGAGGGGAGGGAAGGAGAGAGGGGAGAGAGGGGAGGAGAGGAAGCTGAAACTTTGATTTAACTGTCCAGTTGTATCAGTCAGGAGGCAGAAAGAATTAGTAAGAGATTGTTAACAATGGTTTTAAAATATTGGAGGGAATTTTCCTTTATTCATTAGAAATTGGACACAATTTGACTTTTCATGGAATGGTGAAATCCACTAACCCAATGCAATTATCTATGATTTTTGAGCTGAAATATCTCTGTCTTCATGTAAGTTACTCCAAGATATCCATCAGATTACTTTTTAAAGAAGACATTATATTTGACATCTACAATGTTCTGCACAATATCTGCATTCCCCAGAGTTTTTGTCTTGATGCACTGATCTCAATTACATTTTTCTTGAGGGAATTTTATTACACAGCCTTTGCTGAATTGCCTAAATCTATCATTTCCAGCTTTTTTTTTTTTTTAACCTTTATTTCAAATGTATCTGTCAAACCACCTGCTAGAATTTTCAACTGACCTGCACTAAGGGCATATCAAACTCAAAGTGCCCACAATGAACACATCATTCCCTCTCAAGTTGCTTTTACTGTCCTTTGTATCTTAGTATTGTCATCTTTGGCCTAAGCCTTGAAGCTGTATGGCTGAAAGTCTTGACTTCAACATTCTTCCCTTAAACACATACTCGATCAATCTTAAAATTCTGAATGATGCATTCTCTGCATTACTTTAATCTATTCTTTGCTTTCTAATCCTACTACCATAACTTTAGTTTATTTCCTCATTTGTTCTTGAACTTCTACAATAAACTAAGTCATTTCTCTATTTCTACATTTGTCCTTCTCAAATCCTTTCTTTTTTATAAGAATGTTCATACTATTTATTTATAAGAAGATTGTTTGTTTGTTTATTTATTTATTTATTTATTTATTTATTTATTTATTTATTTATAATAACACAGAGAGAGAGAGAGGCAGAGACACAGGAGGAAGGAGAAGCAGGCTCCATGCTGGGAGCTGGACGTGAGACTCGATCCCAGGATTCCAGGATCGCGCCCTGGGCCAAAGGCAGGCGCTAAACCGCTGCACCACCCAGGGATCCCCTTCTCAAATCCTTTCCCCACAAATATTTCAAAGTGATCCTTTCAAACTTGAAATCAGCCTATATCACTTCTGTGTCTAATTTATCGACAGACTGCCCATAAGTTACAGACTAAAAGGCAAGAAAGTTACCATAATTTTCAAGGCTCCTGCTTAACACCTCCACTGCTAGTCTCTACTCCACATCACCTACTCCAAGCAAACTACGTTCCTTGCTTCCAGGCCTTCTTACCTCTTCTTCCCAAGAAGCCTTTATACTCTCCAGCCATACTTGGTCTGTCTACTCTGTTTATCCTTTAAGACTCAAGTCAAATATCAAGTCCTAGAGGATGGCTTTTTCATTGCCTCTCACGTATTTTCAGGCCTGCTCATGTATCTTTTTTCTTGCTCCCCTTCATATCTCATACTAACTAATGCATTGTCTTCACAGTAGTAAATCTACCTGTCATTTTGTATTTCTAGACAAGACCCTGAAATCTTTAATAGTAGAGACTATGGCATTAAATTTGTTTCATCCACCTAGTTCCTAGTACAGCATCTGGTGCATATAATTATTTGGTAATTCAATAATGAGTTTTGAATGAAAGAATGCCTTCGTAAATAAATAGTAGGAGCAGAAGTGATAACATATGTCACTTTAAAGGCTTAGAATGACTATATTTATAGACTGAAAATATCTAAAATGAGCCCCAGAGCTCTAATTAGGATTGTATTTGTAACTATATGTGTTTTATGAACTTTCCTTTTTAAAGTGATTCAGCCTAGCAGGGATTTGTGTGCGTATGTGTGTGTGTGTGGTGGGGAGTAGTGCCAACCATGCAAATAGAGTAATATATCTTTTGTGATATATGAGTATTCCATTTAAGTTAGATTTCAGAAAAATTAAATAAATTGTAGATTTTATTTTACAGTATCTCATTTCCTAGTTTAATGTAGGCATTAAATATTCTTTCAAGCCATGTTCTTTTGATTCAAAACCTTGCTTTTCTGCCTCTAAGTGATGTGTTCTTGGCAATTTATTTAGCTTTTATTTATGTTAATTCCCTAAACTATAAATAGGAATGTTAATAATAACATATTAATAATATTAATGTTAATATTAATGTTAATAATAACATAATAAACTTCCTACAAAGTTTTGTTACCATGGATGAAGATTATTTAAGCCAAAATCTCTGTGTTCTTTTAATTACCACTGAATCTCTTAACAGGCCAAGTAGCATTCAGAACAGTGCCTGACATTTTGTAATCAGTCAATAAACGTTAACTAGTATGATGATGGTGATAATGATTCAAAGGATTTGATGATTCAAAAATGTTTATTATTCAAGAAAATTACCTATACTGTGTCAAGTCATCTTAGAGACCTGCAAACTTCTGATCCAAGTTTTCCTAGAGTCTCTTATCACTTATTTTTAATTAATATCTTAGTTTTCTCTTCAATCTCTTAGTTGTCATTTCTTGCTATTGTCAGTATCCTAAATTCTAACATTACTTTCTGTCAATTATTGTGTTTAGATACACAAACAGTTAAATAATAATATTTGAGAGTCTGACTTCTTGACCCAAGAAGGGAATAGCAGAGAAGAAATTGATCAAGTCAAGGTGTCCTGCACAGTTTGTTGAATGTCTACTTACTTCAATTAGTTCAGGAAATAGTCTGATAATATTTGATGCAGAGACCACGGTATGATGAAAAAGGCTTTAGTAAGTGTGAATTTTAAATCCATGTTATCTCTTAATTTATTATATACATATACATTACAAATCTTTCAAAGTGATCCTTTGGAACTTTAAATCAGCCTATATTACTGATATTAAATTACATACACTTATGTTTATGAATGTGTGTGTCTTTATCATTAATTTGTTATGACTCTGTCTTCATCACTAAATATTGAGTTTAAGTTAAAACATCAACTTTTAGAAAGAAATAGAGTCCACTTCCATTTTTCCAAATTCTAACTTATCTCAAGAATTGATCTATTTTTGGAAATTATATTCATTTGCCTATGTTTTTTATTCTTCTCCAAATTGGCAAGGATGTCAAGGCAGCAGCTCTGTGGTATTCTGAGCCTGAGAACTCTCCCTGGCAGTCAGCCACCCTGGGAATGTGATTGGCAGGTACCGTCCAACCTCACAGTCATATCATTTCCCTTCTTCCTGTTTCTGCCAACCTCTGACTGTGAACAGCCATTCCAATAGTGAAGAAAGGGAAGCAGAAAAGAAAGAAAAAGGAAATTTCACTTATTGGCTTATTAGTCTTGAAGATAAAAGTGTTTTTGGTAAAGTACGCTAGAATTTATGATTCGTAATCTTAACTAGCACTTTGGTTATCTGTACCATCTGTTAAGGGGGACACCAATACAAATTCAACAAATAAACTGTTAAGAGAAATATCTTCCTTTTTCTCTTATATCAGAAACCACCAACTCAACACTTTAATATATTTTCTTAACTTAACTTTGAAAGAAATATTTGTGCATACTGTCATAGAAATAAAGAGGATAAAAACTAGTATTTTCTAGCAATGCTGATTTTTAATGGTTTACAGTGGCTCAGATTCTCATTATTAACTTGTTAGTTTATTAATAACTAGTTAACTAAAAAAAAACCAAAAAAAACTAGTTAACTAACTCTTTATTACTTCACTTAATGAGATATGAAATCTTTGGGACATTATAATCAGAACTTATTTTATCCTTGGAAATTTGGGAGCTGCCACCTTTTCAGTCTAGTTTAGGGAAACAAACTTATTTGTTATTCTTTTTCTTTCCTTATCTCTTCCTAAAGCTTAATTTGTGCTTATACATTTCTATAACATAGCAAAATCAGTAAAAGGAGGAGGGTATATAGTTAATGATGATATTTTCTTGGCCTACATAAAGTGATATTTTCTTGGCCTACATACCACCTTCTTTTATTGATGGTTTTTCATTTTATTAACTCATTCTTCTGATATGGAGTCAACATAATCAATAAGTATAGGCTGGAATTATGTTCTTCTGTTGTATGTTTACATTTCTCCCAGATGGCTATATGCAGCTCCATAAGCTTGTAACACATTTTAAATAACCTCTTAATCATTTTCTATGGCTACTGCATAAAAAATGATGCAACTCAGATGAGGATTTTTATGTTTTCCTATGCCATTCCCTAAATAGGCTAAAAATGCACATTTTTCTATTTGCAAATTATCACAAGTTTTTATATCTTGTTTATCTATAATGGGAAATCCATGCAAGAATATGATTTTAAAGGAAATTAGTTTTAAAAGACATGGCTGAAATTATTTTTTAAAGATTTTATTTATTTATTTATTTATTTATTTATTTATTTATGAGACAGAGAATAGTGTTGGGGAGGGGCAGAGGGAGAGAAAGAAAGAGAGAGGCGGACTCTCTTGCTGAGCAGGAAACCTGATGCGGGGCTCAACCCCAGGACCTGGAGATCATGACCTGAGCCAAAGCCAGAAGCTTAACCACCTGAGCCACCCTGGCACCCCTGAAATTATTTTGACACATCGGGATGCTTTGATGACCATTTCACAGAGTTTGAACCATAGGAGACACCAGAAGAAGATAATGTAGACAGAATAATAGTTAGGTAATCAAAAATAATGTACCTAGAAAATGGAAAAACTTTGAGATTATAAATATTAACCAAAACAGATCATCACACTTAAATGATAAATTTGTGTTATAGAAATCCATAAGATTAAAAAAAAAAAGAAAAATGGCTTATTTAACAATGTAACCTTGGAAAATATGTGAAGTGCAGTGTCATATAAATAAATATAAACATACTCTGAATGAAATAACTTGCAATTTTGATTTATGTTAATATACATCAAGTATTTAATTTAAATTTAAATCAAAATCAAAATGTGAATGAAATAATAAACTAGCTTTAATATTCAAATTAGTTTTATCATTTGCCATTTTAACCTATTATCTCTCAATTCCAAATCTACTCTGCTGTATCTTGCTTTTTCATACTGAGGCTAAGAACTCTACCAATATCAATTCTTTGCCAGTTGGCCTTCTATTATATTCTGCCAATAAAGAGCACTAGAGACATATTGGAAGCAGGGGCAGGAAAGAAGAAACTTCTTTATTTCTGTTTGCTTCCAAAAAGTGTAACTTTACTAAGGTTTCAGCAGTTCTCCACACTTTCTCCACTTTCCTGCTTATTTCTGGCACGCTCAACCAGCCTGCCTGGGCCCATGAGGTGCCACAATGATCAGGTCATAGACCACTAATCACCCTAAACTCCAGCGCCTTTGTTCTTCAGTCTTACAAGTGGAACCTGCTTTCTGAAATTAATAATTCTGGGTTTAGTAAAACCCAGATAGTAAGAGCCTCACTGCTCTTTCACTTCCACATACTTGTGTAAAAGTATTCTTATATTAAATTCCTTCTATTCAGATATAGTGTGATTTTTGTTCTTTAGACTAGACACTAAGAATCATGTTTTTAATGGTCTGATTCCCCTATATTCTTTATGTCTGTCTGTCTGTCTGTCTGTCTGTCTTTTACACAAGCTAGTCAAAATGGAACATAATCGTTAGTTCTTTATACTATCATCATTGGTCAATTTGTACTCTATTTTCATTTAGTTGATTTTTAACTTTGATTATTTTCAACAATGTAATTAGCACCAAATAAAAGGTAGTATAGTGTAGTAGGGACATGGCTGGTATTTTCAATGAATGATAGCAGGACAGTTGGATACACAAATGAGGAAAACTATATTTTGATTTCTACCTCAAACCATACATAATCACAGATATGTCTAAAGTAAAAGGAACTATTTCAAATAAATCACAGCAAATTACAATGAGTCTAGTGAAAAAAGTATTCCTTCAACAAGAAAGAAAGATCAATAAACATAAAAGAAAATTTTGCAAATTAATATGTAGTAAAAGATATTTGATTGCTAAAAGCATCACTAAAATACATGGAGAAAAAGAAAGGTTTTCCAATATATTTATGTGACAAAAGATTCATGTCTAAACATAGAAAGAGAAATGAACAAAAAAAAAAAAAAAGAAAATAGAAAAATGGCAGAAAAGTTGCATATGTATTTCACAAAAGTATATAAAATTGACAATACATTTATGTAAAGAAGTTCAACTTCATTAGTAATAAAGAGAATGCAAATTTAAGCCACAAAGTGATACCCATTGAACACAAATGAGAATGGCTAAAGTGAGAAGAAGAAAAAAAGGAGAGGGGAAAAGAAGGAAACTAATGTTGGCACAGATACGGAGTATGATAGTGATGATAATGGAACATGGTAGTTCAAGTTGCTACAATGATTTTGGGAAACCAATTGGGAATAGCTGCTTAAGTTGAACATATACAGACCTTATGTCCCCATAATTGCTCTTCTAGATATATATTCACCATATACACATGTGCACATGTTCACCAAAAACTAATACTAGCATTATTTGTAAAGGCATTATTTGTAATAGTCTCAAATTGGAAAAAAAATAAGGTTTGATACATTCTCACAAAGAAACTATGCAGCCAGATGAGCCCTTTCCAACTATACCTCAAAAATATGGACTCATTTCACAACCATAATGTTGAAGGAACCAGATAGTAGAGTAGATGCCATTTGATTTTAGTTATATGAGTTACAGAAGCAAGCACAAACTAATCTATGATGTTAGCAGTTAGGATAAATGTTCACGCTGGATGGGAGGAGGAGGAAATGACTGAAAGAAAGCAGAGGGGTATATTTCTAGCTTACTCTTAAGGCCCTAATCTTTGATCTGAATGTCAGTTAAAACAATGTGTGTAGTTTGCAAAAACTCACTGGTCTATCCATTTGTGAAAAATGTACTTTTCTATAAAAAGGTTACACTTCAATACAAAGTTGAAGGAGATAAAGCTAGGACTTGGCAAACCTCTATCTAACCATATGCATTCACCCAACCTGTTTTCTGCCTCTCACTAGCAGAGATACTCATCATCCCAGAATTCTACGTCATCATTCCTTTTCATGCAACTTTCTTTGCATATCTATTCACTCCAAGAAAGTATTTTTAGGAATACATGGAATTATTGTTGCTAACTTAATAGAAGGATATTATACTGTGTATGTAATGGCTGTTGAGATGCACTTTTTCCCCATATGATATTATGGTGTTTAGATTAAAATTTTAGCACCAAAATTGAAACATATAGTGTCTATGTGTGCATGTGAATGTATGTGCTTATATAAACATGAGCTTGCCTAAATATTTAATTATATAAATACCTAAGCTCAATCCCAATATTTTGCTTTCTGATTTCTTATGTGTATTGTTCAACAAAATTATTAGAAAACTGGCTCTCAAAAAAAAAAAAAAGAGAGAAAGAAAACTGGTTCTCACATAGGAAATGTGATATACTTTCCATCTAATTTGTTCAAATTTAGCCACATATTAATATCAATTTTAAAAGTACTCTTAGAAGTAAAAAAGTTTAAATTAGTTTCTTATTTTTACTAAGACTACTTTTTTTTGAGACTCTTTTTATTAACAGTAAGAGTTAATTCCAATTATCACCATATGGGTGTGATAAAGCTGTTAATCAACCCTCTGTCTTACTATTATTAAAATTAATTTGGCATCACACATACTAATATACACAGACAGAATAAATATTCACTTGCTAGGCCATAGTACTCAGACCCTTATTGATTATAATCACTAGATACATTGAGGGACATAATTTGATTTACGGTTTATATGAATTCAAGCAATAGTAAACATACTGAATTGAATTTTAGTATATAAAAAATAAAACTAATTTCTTAATTAATTATAGCAATAAGTAGTAGAGCATTGGATTTCTAAGCATGCATACTGATAAAGTGTTCTAAGCATAATTTCTGAATGATAAATACAACATTCTTGTTATCACCTTTATAGTCACATGAAATATCTCTATTTCTTAGAAAAGAAGAGAAGAAGCTAGCACAAGGAGTGAAATACAAAATTCACAGATGGGAAAAAGATATATTTTAATCTGCCTTTGACATAATGGATCCTGAATAAGGGCCTTAGCATCATAGAAAATTTATTTATTCCTAGGAGTAACATTTTCAAGGCTGGTTAGAGATGGAAATATTTTCATTTGTTGGGAAATAGTGCTCCTTAGAAGACTTTTTACACCTGTGGAAGATGAAAATATATTTACCCTTGTGGGAGTTTGTCTGGAATATTATAATTCATGAAGAAATGCCTGAATGAAACATAGTTTATTTCATAGACCTTCATTTTTATATTAAATTTGAAATGTAAATGAAGCTCTTCATAATTAAACATGTCTGCCTTCATTTTATCAATACAACCTTTCTATTTCCAAGTGAATAAACCCCTAAACTTGGTATAACACAAAGTGTTTTAATCTTTTCTTAAATTTGTTCAAATCTGCATCAGTAAGTTAGGTGAGACTCCTATTTATGTGTGTTCTTTTATGAAATTCTTATTAAGCCCTTCCTAAAAATTCATATCAAATAGTTTACTTAAAAATAAAGATAAGAAATTCTACTAGGTTTGGTAAAGCTTTTCCTAAGCAGACTTTTCCTTCTACTGTTTTTGCATCTTGTTGATAATTAGTTCTTTTAACAAGGAGGAAAACTATTAAACTTATGTTTCTTTGACTCATAGTCCAATTTTCTTCAAACATACAGAAAAGATAATTCCAATATATGTCATTTGAAGTGTAGCCAGAGACCTGCTTTCTAATGAATTTGGGTTGACTAAAAGTCTAATTTATTCCATTGGAGTCAAGTCTTTAAATTACAGACCTTTTTTAAAGTGATGATAATATGTGACATAATAACGCCTTAATAACAGTTTTGTCATATCAATCTGTGGTCAATTTTTATAAGTCTATTCTAACTCCTGGATAGCAACTCTGGAGATAACTTGACATGAATCCTGGAAGGAAACTCTATGCAGGATGCTGAAGTAACACAAAGGACCAGACTGACAAATCAGACTTATGAAAAGAAGACTGAAGTAATCATATGGCATAGAAAAGGTAAGGAGAGGTGTAGGACCTCAAGTGCAGTCTGGTCCTTCCTCACTTCATTAGAATACTCTCTGGCTCAGATCGACATAAGAAAATTCTAAGTAATTATGTGGCTATATTATTTGCACAGGAAGGAACCATTTCAGCGTGAAGCATCTTTATTTTAGATTAGTTCTGTAGTTGATGTGACATTTTCAGTAAAGCCATGCCCCATAAACTCATAATTTCCAGATTTGTTTAAAATAAGCAATCCTAGATAGGCTAGGTACTGCACAGTTAAGGACTCCCTGGCTAACAAATACTACTAGTTAGTTTGTCTAGGGCTGTCTGTCTTTGAAGGTTTATAAGGAGGGTTTGCAGGGCCTCCTTTGTTCATTTAGAGCATCTGCCGTTGTAAAAGGAAAGAGTGGATGGAATGCCCATTGCTAATTATTGGATGGGAACAAGAACCAGTGGAAGTAATAAAAGTTGGTGATAAAATGAGAAATAGGTTACCTAGCAGATAAAACACCAAAATGAGAAATAAGGATTTGGGAAAAAGGAAGGAAGTCACTTAGCAGAGTATTTGCCTATTTCACAAATCTGTGTCTACCCCAATATGTTACTATCACCTCCCTGTGAAGAGCTTTTTCAGTCTTATGTGGGGTTTTTTTTCCCACTATTTAAATTGCCCTAATTTAATGTGTTGTTTTCTTGGTAAATATTGCTTAGGATTTCAAATCAGGGTACTAAATATTACTCTATGATTTCAACTAGGGTACTAAAAAACATAATGGAAATGCTGTGCAAATGAATAAGTTTTACTGGATTTACCAGGTTAGTAGCCACTAAAATGGTTGAGAATATTCTGCTAACACTCCTTGAGAATAATATATGTTGATTTTAATTCTTTTAAAAATACAAAACAAACACAAAATGATACAGTTAATAAAATACAAATTATGCCTAAATCATATGGTTAACATACTTTGTGTGTGTGAATATCCTACACGGTATTAAAATCTTGTCACAGTTAAAATAACGCTGTGAAGAAATAGCACTCTTGAATATAATGTGACTCTTAAATTTGCCCCTAAGGACAAAATTATGTCTGAAAGACAAAATACCCTTTTTACATGATTGGTCTATGTAAGCAGACTATATAAATAAATTTTCACCATACCCCAAATGCTTGTCTGAAGTAGCTGCCAACTATAAATCATCTCTCTTTCTCAACAATGTATCAGAACCATATTATTAAATGTCAGGAAATTGGGGAAATCTCTATTAGAGATCTTGAAAAGCAGGAACCAGATGATGTTTTCAGAAGATTATGTTTAGTTAATGAATGTCTTATTACTCCCCATTAAGAGTTGCACGATCTTGTATTTGTAATAGGCATTATGTTGGATTTCATTGTAAAGAAATTGAAGAATGTGTAAAACTAAAACTACAAGTCAGATAGCTTGACTATTATGTTTCAGGTGGGTACATAATAATTGTTCATATGTGTCTAATGACATATATAAAGTATTTTATATAAAATATTTCTATATTTTTCCTTCACAGAATCTGATATTCTATCAGATTGCAACTGGCTATATATTCTTTCTTCATCTGATGATTTCCCATCAACTGGATAGTTACTAAAATATCAGATCTTATTATAATCCAGGAAAATAACATCTATGGTTCAATCTTAAACGCCAAGTGCTGAAACACAAGGTCAGTAAGCTAGAGGACAGCTCAATATTTTGTGAAAGGATTGAAAAAACTTATGACAGAAATAAAACATCAGATTTAAAATGCCACCATTCAAGGGTGCCTGGGTGGCTCAGTCAGTTAAGCTTCCAAGTCTTATTTTGCCTTGGGTCATGATCTCAGGGGCATGGGATCAAGCCCCACCTTGAGCTCCATGCTGAGTGTGGAGCCTGCATGGGATTCTCTCTCTCCCTCTCCCTCTGCCCCTTCCTTCCTTCTTGGGCACTCTCTCTCTCTCTCTCAAAACAAAACAAAGCAAAACAAAACAAAATGCCACCATTCCTTATGAATGAAAGTAAAGCAGGGGTAATACTCTTATAAGCACTTTAATCATATTTTACCTGGTAAGGCTCTTAGACAATAGTTTGAGCAGGTAGACAAACACACCTTGTAATTGACCCTGATTAATAATAATGGTCAAGAAGGGAATAATGAAAGCATAATAAGAAATTCACTCAAAATAGATATGTAGAGTTTTGTTTTTTTTTAAGATTTTATTTGTTTATTCAGGAGAGATACAGAGAGAGAGGCAGAGAGTGAAGCAGACTCCCTCTGGGGAGCCCGATGCAGGACTCGATCCCAAGACCCTGGGATCACACCCTAAGCCAAAGGCGGACATTCAACCGCTAAGCCACCTAGGCATCCAATATGTAGAGTTAATAATACATTTACAGTGATATGACAGGAATTCATATAAAATCCTTCTCAGGTTGAAAATAACTAAGTGCTGAAACTTCTGGGAAGATGGAAGGGTAGGAGGACCCTAAGTTCACTTCATCCCATGGACATACTTAGATAACAGCCACATCAGAACAACTCACCCGGATATTGACTTGAAAACTCAAAGAACAGACTTTCCACAGTTAATCATAAAGAGGAGGCCACATCAAAAAAGTGAGGGAGTGGTAGAGATGTGGTTGGGAACCAAACCCCTGGCAAGACCAATTACAAATGGAAAAGACACAACAAGTATGAAGAAAGGAGGGGAGCAGATCCCACAGCAGAAATCCCAGAAATG
Organism: Canis aureus; assembly: GCF_053574225.1. Classification (NCBI taxonomy): domain Eukaryota; kingdom Metazoa; phylum Chordata; class Mammalia; order Carnivora; family Canidae; genus Canis; species Canis aureus. The sequence continues at coordinate 29,064,674 of NC_135645.1, forward strand.
GGGGACCTGCACTGAGAAGATAGGTCCGTATAATATTTGACTTTGAAAACCAGTGGGGCTTACCTTCCTGAGTATTTATAGTAAGTAGGGTGTACCTCTGGGTATTTTAACAATCAACCCCATCAAGACACAGCAGTTTGAGAAGTGCCTGGGGTATTTTTAGAGATTTATTGTTTAATCTCAGAGTGTGTGCTGGAGGGGCAGGGATCTTTAGGAGACTTTTCCAAGAATGAAAGAACTGGTAGGGCACCATTTGTCTACTGCACCACCCCCCCTCGCCAGTCTAGAAAGACAGATTTATGGGAACCAACTCCAAAACTCTCCACTTACATTGCTAGCATTGGCCCACATTGATCCTGCATTCTCCTGTGGATTAATCTTATCTAGCCCACCCACTAGGCAGGAACCTCTCCAAAGCAGCTCCTACTGCATCACATCCTGTAAGCAACCCCAACAGGGACTTGTCACTCCAAAATGACTCTTTTTCTAGGGACAGAGGAAGATAACCACACACCCTAGCTCAACTGCAGCCCCAGCAGACAGCCTGGGGGCAAATATCTAGTCTGATTTCTAGTCCCACCTACCAATGAAAGCCTCTCAGGGGGAAATGCAAGAACACTCTGTAGCTTAGTTTGACCACAGCCCTGGCAGATGGGCTGAAGCAGGCATGTATGTGGTCTGACTACTGATACTATCCAACTACAAGCTACAGCAGTCCCAGGATGGCATCTTAACAGCACAGGGACCAAACCCTGCCCACAAATCAAGTGGGTCAACTGGATTAAAGGCAAACATGGCTCAGCCACAACAATAGGGTACAAGCAACACACATAAAAGATACCCATGAAAGGGCACCTGGGTGGCTCAGTTAAGTGTCCAACTCTTGATTTCAGCTCAGATCATGTTCTCAGGGCTACAAGATCAAGCTCCACATCAGGCTCCATGCTAGGTGTGGAGCCTGCTTAAGACTCTCTTTCTCCCTTTCCCTTTGCCTCTCCCCACCCCCCACACACACCAAAAATAAATAAATAAATAAATAAATAAATAAATAACAATAATAATAATAGTAGTAATAATAAAAGAAGTATACTGAAGCACCTAGTTCTGGTAAATAGCAGATGTGCTACAGGGCACTATGAGAACTCTTCTTCATAAAGCCACTACTTTCATAATCAGGAGACATAGCTGATTTCCTGATACATAGAAACAGGCACAGAGAGCTAGACAAAATGAGGAGACAAAGAAATATGTCCCAAGTGAAAGAACAAGACAAAACTACAGCAAAAGAGCTAAAGGAAATGAACATAAGCAATATACCTGATAAAGAATTCAAAGTAATGGTCATAAAGATACTTACTGAGAAAGGAGTATAGGATCTCTGTGAGACCTTCAACAAAGGGATAAAAAATATAAGAAAGAACCAATCAGAGATGAAGAATTCAATAATTGAAATTAAAAATTCACTAGAAGAAACAATATATATTAGAGTAGAGAGAAGAATGTATCAGTGATCTGGAAGACAGAGTAATGGAAAGCACCAAGCTGAACAGCAAAAAGAAAATAATCATAATCATAACCATAATCGTAATAATAATTTAAAAAGAGGTTAAGGGAACTCAGTGACATCATCAAACATAACATTCACATTATAGGAATTCCAGAAAGAGGAGTGAGAGAAAAGAGGGCAGAAAATTCATTTGAAAAAATAATAGCTAGAAACTTCCCAAATCTGGGGAAGGAAACAGAAATTCAGACTCAGGGAACATAGAGAGTCCCTAACAAAATCAACCCAAGGCAGTTCAGACTAAGACACATAATGCCCAAAAGTAATGCAATGCCCAAAAGTAATGCTAAAGAGAGAATCCATCTAAAAACAACAAAATATACATTCTTTTAAAGGGCACATGGGACATTCTCCTGAATAGGTCATGTGCTAGCCCACAAAACAAGTCACAACAAATTCAAAAGATTGAAATTATATCATGCATCTTTTCCAACCACAATGGTAAGAAACTAGAAATCAATTACAAGAAAAAATCTGGAGGATAAACAACATGCTACTAAACAATGAATGGATCAACCATGGAATCAAAGAGTATATTTTAAAAAAATACATGGAGAGAAATGAAAATGAAAATTCCATGGTCCAAAAACTTTGGGATGCAGCAAAAGCTGTTCTAAGAGGGAAGATTATAGTAATACAGTCCTACCTCAAGAAGTAAGAAAAATATCAAATAAACAATGTAGTCTTATGTCTAAAGAAGCTAGAAAAAACAAACAAACAAACAAACAAAGCCCAAAGTCAGGATAAGAAAGGAAATAAAAATTAGAGCAGAAATAAATGAAATAAACAAAACAAACAAACAAAAATAATAAACAGATCCATAAAAGCAGGAGCAGGTTCTTTAAAAAGATCAATAAAACTGATAAACTTTTAACCAGACTCAAAAAATTTAAAAAATAAAAACAAAGAGAGAGAAAAAGAGAAACTCATGGCTAAATAAAATCAGAAATGAAAGAAATAACAACTGACACTACAAAAATACAAACAATTATAAGAAAATACTAGGAAAGACTATATGCCAACAAATTGGAAAACTTGGAAGAAATGGATAAATTCCTGGAAATATGTAAATTACTAAAACTGAAACAGGAAGAAATAGAAAATTTGAACATACTGATAACCAGAAAAGAAATTGAATTGGTAGTTAAAAAATGCCCAACAAAAAGAAGCAGAAATACATAAACAAATGCTACTAAAAATGAGTATCACTGTTTTTTATAATTCCCATCTTTCACTGGCAGACTTAGGTCCCCTGTCGATCGTACTGTTATTCCCTTACGAAGAAGGGAAGATTAGTGACGAAGATTTGCACGCAGCTGTCTCTTAGGGAGGGAATCAGTACCAGTGAGGCAGCAAGGTGAGCAGGACTGACTGGGCCAGGGAGAAATTGAACGGTGAAATATTTGCCAAAGGCCTCAGGTGATCCCATGGGTAGCGCCGTAGCTAGAACATGACTTCTGAGCTGCCCTCCCCTCCATCACTGAGGCAAAGGGCCTTCTTTTGTGCCCTCATTTGACCAGTTTGGTGATGCAAGTAGCTCTCAGGAAGAGGCTTACCTTACCTGTGGGTGAGGCTTACTTTAGCCTGTAGGCTTCTCTGAAGAATAATTTCTGGGGAGAAGCTCAGCAGTGAGCTGCCTGCAGATAATACTCTTAGAAGCCAGAAAAACTAATGCCTTGGTCCTAAAAGTGCAGGAAATGTAGTATTCATTCTACCCCTTGATCTAAATAAATAACAAAAATCCTTCAGAAAATACCAGCGATTTATTATTTTTTATTTTATTTTTATTTTTAAAATATTTTATTTACTTATTCATGAGAGACACACAGAAAGAGGCAGAGACACAGGCAGAGGGAGAAGTAGGCTCCATACAGGGAGCCCGATGCAGGACTTGATCCCAGGACCCTCAGGGTCACGCCCTGAGCCAGAGGCAGACGCTCAACCAGGTGTCCCAATACTAGAAATTTAAAACCACAGACCATAATACAATAGCTGTCCATATAGGCTTACTTATCAGGAAAATTTGCATAATTCAATCATATAATGGAGCCTTTTGGAATGCTGCAGATATATTTCTTTATTACTATTTTCATGTTGGATTTTGGCTGCAATTTAAGATTAGAGGAAATAGGATATTTCCCTAGTGAAATGGTTAATTTTATACAACGACTTGGAGGATATTTTTGGAGGAGATTAATGTTAAATCTGCGAACTTTTGTTAAAGCAGACTGGTCTCTATAATGTGAGTGGTCCTCATCTGATCAGTTGAAGACCTTTATAGGAGAAACAGCAACAAAAACAACAACAACAACAACAACAAAAACAAAAACAAAAACCACCCTGAGCAAGAGGGCCTCCCCTAGCCGACTTCTTTAGGACTGAACCTGTGTCATCAAGTCTCCTGGCTCTTCAGGCTGCTGGTCGACTCTACAGATTTGGATTTGCCAACCTCCATAATTACATAAGCAATTACTTATATAAGTTTCTTTGCATATATTCATGTGTATATATCCTATAGGTTCTGTTTCTCTAGAGAAACTGATGGACATATCTTATTTAAGAATAAGCTATTAATCCATTGATAAAAGTTAGGAAATTATCACAGTGATTTTCATATAACTATCTTTCATCTTATTTTGGTCTCATTTTTGCAGTAATCTCATATTCTAAACAGGTATTCTTGAATAACTAAATTAGGATTTAGTCCAAGGATATTCTAGCCTTCTTTTATTTGTCATGGGGATGCTCCTCAATAAAACCATATCTGATATGCGTGTCTTTGACTGGAGTCAAATAAAAAGGGACAATGTCAGACAGGGATTTGAAAATATTTCCAATTATTAGTTTTAGCCTTTTCTTTTATTTTCTTTCCCAAAGACTGCACGTGGGTCTTTTAATGAAATTATTAAAGCTGTTAACCCAATTAAAAAATATTTTTAATGTGCATTGTATTTTCTTCACATGATCTCACTAGTTCATTTCTATAAATAAAAATGTAAACTACATTTGCTTAATTTCATGAATCTCATTATAAGCTCAACCTGAAATTGAATCTGATGAACTCATAAGAGACCAGAATGCTGGTCTCCAGTGATAATCTTTGAAGGCACCTGACATAATAAATTAATACATATTAATTAAAAATGAAACATCCCCTTGCCTTCTATATAGAACCAATTATATTAAAATATATATCAGGTACTCTGACACTGTATATGTGAAATTCATATGTACAAATCCAAACTGCTCAAAAACTCTGAATGGTGCTCAGCAATTTCTATTTTTAAAAGCCCTCCAAATGATTCTGATGCATTATGAAAAAAACACATTAGCTAGTACAATTATTAAAATAAAACAACGAGTTATCAAAGAAGCTATGTTGGAAATTAAATTGGAATTATTTTTAAAAAATCAAGTAATCAAAAAGAAAGCAGGAAAAAAAAAGAAGAAGAAACATGAAAATATAGGACAAATACAAAACACAAAATAAGATAATAGATTCAAACATTATCATGTTGATAATGAACTCAAAGTAAATTACCTAGGTGTTGCAATTATAAGACAGAGTTTGTGAAACTGGATAAAATGGCAAAATTCAATTAAATGTTGCCTGGAAGATTAGTGCTATTAAAATAAGCATGAATACTCATTTATCATATATTATATAGTGTACAAATATAAGACATATATTTTGAAATATAAAAAGTGTATTTTAGGTTAAAAGCAAAAAGGTTGGGAAAAAAAAAGATGTACCATAAAAATGCTAATCAAAGGTACACAGTAGTGGCTAAATTACCATCAGATAAGGCAGATTTCAGAACAATGAATATTGTCATGACTAAAGAGGATATTACATGATAATGGTGTCAATTAACTAAGAAGACATAATAGTTTTAAATGTGTATGCGTTTAGTAACTGAACTTCAAAATACTTGAAGCAATAATTTATTTTTTTAAGATTTTATTTATTTATTCATGAGAGACAGAGAGGCAGAGACAGGCAGAGGGAGAAGCAGGCTCCATGCACCGGGAGCCCGACGTGGGATTCCATCCCGGGTCTCCAGGATCAGGCCCTGGGCTGAAGATGGCGCTAGACCACTGAGCCACCCAGGCTGCCCAATAATTTATGAACTATGTGAAGAAATAGACAAAACCATAACCAGAACTGGAGAATTTACCAATCTTCTTTCAATATTAATTATGTAGATAGGAAATGAGAAGGCATATATACTGCTAGATCAATACTACTGAACAACTTGATCTAATTTATACTTGACGTTGATGACTTCAGGGTGAAATACACAGTTCTTTCCAATGCACCTAAAACATTCAGTAAATCAGAATCCTTAGCCATAAAAATATGCTAAATAAACTTTAAAATACTCTTATCATACAGAGCATATTCTCTAACTATAGTAGAATCTAACTTGAAAACAATAACTGGAGGATATCTGGAAATGTTTCCAACTATTTGGAGACTATACAATGTGCTCCTAAATAGCCTATGGGTAAAAAGAAATCTGAAATAAAGTTTGGAAACATTTTGAACTTAATGAAGAAAAAGAACACAACATATCAAAATTCGAAGGAAACAACAGAACTAGTGCTTATAAGGAAATGGGTATCTCTAAATACTTTTGTTAGAGAAGAAGAAAGTTACTGAATCAATTATCTAAGCTTCTACCTTAAGAAACCGGGCACTGATTGAGCTGCACCTTATATCAGTGATTGACATTAGGCACACATGTGAGCTAAACACATAACGTCTTCTTAAAAACCTCATGCAACTGCTAAGCAGTATCTCTGCCATCATTTACTTGTACTTGTGACCTAGCGAAGATCTCCCATTGAACTCTACGTAATTTCATCTTTGTAAGAGTCGCCCCAAAGCTACAGCTTTTAGTGATTATTTTATATCCCGATTCCAACACTTTTAGGGCTGCTGTACCGAGGTATCAAAACTGGATGTCGGGGATCCCTGGGTGGCGCAGCGGTTTGGCGCCTGCCTTTGGCCCAGGGCGCAATCCTGGAGACCCGGGATCGAATCCCACGTCGGGCTCCCAGTGCAGGGAGCCTGCTTCTCCCTCTGCCTATGTCTCTGCCTCTCTTTCTCTCTCTCTGTGACTATCATAAATAAATTTAAAAAAAATTAAAAAAAAAAAACTGGATGTCTTAAACAACAGAAAGCTATGGTCTCAGTTTTGGAGGCTGGACATTCCAGATCCAAGTTTGAGCAAGACTGGTTCCTTCTAGGGGAGAATGTGCGCCATGCCTCTGGTGGTTTGCTGGCAAGCTTTGGTTTCTGGTACATCACTCTGACCTCTGCCTTCCCCGTCACATGCTATTCTCCTGTGTGTGGATCCAAATTTCCGGTCTTAATGAGGGTTCCAGGCACAGCACATAAAGGGCCCACCATCCTCCACTGTAACCTCATCTTAATTCATTATACCTGCTAGGATTCTGCTTCCAAACAAGGTCATGTTCTGGGGCGCCTGGGTGGCTCCATTGGTTAAACACCTGCCTCCAGCTTACAACATGATCTTGGGGTCCTGGAATCAAATAAGCCCCCTTCTGAGGTCCTAAGGTTTCAGACTTCAACATATGAATTCTACTGGGGCAAAATTCAACCCATAACAGAAAATAAACATATTCTCTTTTACTTGCAACTTCGTTTTATTTTGTCACATACTACCTTTTAATGGCTCCCCATTGCGATTTGAATAATATATCAACATATTATCAATATATATATCAATATATCAATGTATATCAATATATTCAGCAAAACTCTTGAATCATCTGATCCCTGCCTCTATTTCCGGTGTGTTTTCACACTACTCTTTGCTCTTTAAGTTCCACTTATACTTCTCTTCTTAAATGTTTCTGACGCGGTATCTTGGCATCAGAATAGCTTCCTATTCACTGTTTTCTCTGCTTAGAGACCTCTCTTCTATTGTCATCTATTTATCCACTTAGTTGAAACCACTTATCCTCTAGACACATCCTAAATTATTGCTACCTCATGCAAATATTTCCCATGTCTACACCCTAGTCTGAGTTAGCATTTTCGTGTGTATGGTCCAGTGGATGCCTTTGTAAGTGTAAACACACTTGAAATTGTGTATATTATGTCTTCTTTGCTGATTATATGTTGAACAAGGCAAGAAATACATTTGTTCATCAGTCTATTGACAATGCATTTGCTACTTGGTTAATGCTCATAAACTTACTGAATGAATACAAGAGTCATATAATAAACAGCCTGTAATGAAGTTGTTCAACCTGAGGCATAATAATCACATTCCTATTTCTTCCTTATGTCTGATGTATTCCATGAGATCTTAACAAATGATTTATGGCATCTAGATTCAGCTAACATTAATGACTATCAGCGCCTAACACATTTCTCTAGTCTACCAGAATGACAATCCTTAAAGAAGAAAAAAAAGCAAGAAAATTTAAGGGTAACATAGCTTGTTTTAAGCGAACCAATATTGACTCCTGGTGATTGCTGGTTTTGTTTCAAATGCCCATAAATCGGAATATAATAAATATTTGAAAAATGTATGCCTTATGTATGTTAAATAAGCTGTTGTTTATTTTACAAAATACAGTTAGGTCTATTTTTGAAAACTACAGCTGTATATTTCAAATAATTTTGCAGGATGAATCAGGTATGATAAAAACCAGTTTGAAGGTAAGTATAGAAGTTTTCACCATTCCTGCAAGGTCAGGAGATTTTAACTAATTTTAGAACAATTCGTTGTTATCATAAAATCTGTTCTACACAATAATTTAGCTATGTCAAGCATTACATTGTTCTCTATGTAAATTAGTGTTAAGGCCCCTTCCAGAATAAAAGCTTTGTCAGAATAGAAACCCTAGGTTATATGTCCGTGCTCCCCCCAGTAGTGGAAAGATGGCTCTGAATAACTCCTCTCCAGCCCCGTGTCCTATCACACTATCATCCCTCCCTCTGCTCCAGCCACACCGACCTGTCTGCTCCCCTGTGTAGGTGACAAGCAGATCCTCCCCAGGGGACGCTGCCCTTACTCCTCCCTCTGCCTAGCATAATCTTTCCCCAAATATGCACAGAATTTGTAGGTGTCTACCAAACGATGTTATCAGAGGGACGTCCCACGTGACCTTCTCTAAAATTGCTTAATTTCATTCTGCCTTGTTTTTATTCATAATCTTTTTCACCATAAAGCATATGGCATATTTATTATTTGTTTCCTCTGTGTTTCTCCAGACAGAATGAAAACAGCATCAAAACAAGGAACCTTTTCTGTTTTGTTACTGCTCTATCCTCAGTACCCAGAACAGTGAATGGCATGCCTTAGTAGGCACTCAGTGAACATTTGTTGGATAAGTGAGTGAATTATAAGTGAATAAACAAACAAATGCATTGAATGTTTCCAAGATTTCATGGATTTATCCTGAGTCAATGTTTAATCACCAAATTAAACAATTCTCAAACTGTTGATGGTCATAATAATAACAAGGTTTGTCATGTAGGTACAAAGTGACAAAAATTAAAAATATGGTTTTATTGCTTTTATTTCCTTAGCCACTATTATTAGCATAGTATCAAGGCAAATACGTTGCCACTAAGATACTCTAGTGCTAAATATGACAACACGACTTGTGAGTCTTCACCAGAAGTCTATGTCTATCTCTCATTTTAGTCTCGGATCATTTTTGGACCACATCAGAATGGTCATAAGCAGTTCATCTTCAAAATAACTCAGGTAAAAAAAATAATAACGGTTAAATCTCCTTGAAGAAATGACTGAATCTTGATACAGACAGTAACTCATACCTTCTATTTTTTTATAAATTTATTTTTTATTGGTGTTCAATTTGCCAATATATAGAATAACACCCAGTGCTCATCCCATCAAGTGCCCCCTCAGAGCCCGTCACCCAGTCACCCCCACCCCCCGCCCTCCTCCCCTTCCACCACCCCTTGTTCATTTCCCAGAGTTAGGAGTCTCTCATGTTCTGTCTCCCTCTTGGATATTTCCCACTCTTTTTGTCTCCTTTCCCCTTTATTCCCTTTCACTATTTTTTATATTCCTCAAATGAATGAGACCATATAATGTTTGTCCTTCTCCGATTGACTTATTTCACTCAGCATAATACCCTCCAGGTCCCCCCACATGGAAGCAAATGGTGGGTATTTGTCATTTCTAATGGCTGAGGAATATTCCATTGTATACATAGACCACAGCTTCTTTATCCATCATCTTTTGATGAACACCAACGCTCCTTCCACAGTTTGGCTATTTGTGGACATTGCTGCTAGAAACATCGGGGTGCAGGTGTCCCGGCGTTTCATTGCATCTGTATCTTTGGGGTAAATCCCCAGCAGTGCAATTGCTGGGTCGTAGGGCAGGTCTATTTTTAATTCTTTGAGGAACCTCCACACAGTTTTCCAGAGTGGCTGCACCCGTTCACATTCCCACCAACAGTGCAGGAGGGTTCCCCTTTCTCCGCATCCTCTCCAACATTTGTGGTTTCCTGCCTTGTTAATTTTCCCCATTCTCACTGGTGTGAGGTGGGATCTCATGGTGGTTTTGATTTGTATTTCCCTGATGGCAAGTGATGCGGAGCATTTTCTCATGTGCATGTTGGCCATGTCTATGTCTTCCTCTGTGAGATTTCTCTTCATGTTTTTTGTCCATTTCATGATTGGATTGTTTGTTTCTTTGCTGTTGAGTTTAATAAGTTCTTTATAGATCATGGACACTAGCCCTTTATCTGATACATCATTTGCAAATGTGAGACAAGATTCCATCAAAATCCTAGAGGAGAACACAGGCAACACCCTTTTTGAACTTGGCCACAGTAACTTCTTGTAAGATACATCCATGAAGGCAAGAGAAACAAAAGCAAAAATGAACTATTGGGACTTCATCAAGATAAGAAGCTTCTGCACAGCAAAAGAAACAGTCAACAAAACTAAATGACAACCTACAGAATGGGAGAAGATATTTGCAAATAACTCAAACCTTCTAAATTATCCAGTTTACTATTAATTAACTTTATATCTTTTAGCAAGAAAAATGTAATTGGATTTATTTTGTAATATAACATGACTTGAGAAATTTAGAGACAATGATAGAATTGTGAGTGGTCAAACCCAAATGGCTTTCTCTGGGAGACTTAAAAGTTACCATATTTTCCTAACTCATAAATGGGTTTTATATTATATGCACAGAGCTTTCAATAATATTGAGCATCTCTTTGCCGTTACATAGCTGCAAAATCTAGTTGAATCATTATATGGACTCTGTCATTTAAAAATGATTTTAGGGGATCCCTGGGTGGTGCAGCGGTTTGGCGCCTGCCTTTGGCCCAAGGCGTGATCCTGGAGACCCGGGATCGAGTCCCACATCGGGCTCCCGGTGCATGGAGCCTGCTTCTCCCTCTGCCTGTGTCTCTGCCTCTCTCTCTCTGTGTGACTATCATTAATAAATAAAAGTTAAAAAAAAAAATGATTTTAGTAATGTCACATGGAAGTAGCCCAAATCAAGTAAAACCACTTCCTCTTCATTTCCATTTCCCTTTTTTTTTATTAAATAAGACTCATAAGACATCAAGAAAATATGATGTCTATGATGCAGAAATGAAAACGCTATTAAAGATATTATAGCTTCTTGTGCATTAAAAACATTCTGCATAAAATGCTGATGGCTTAAGTGTAAATGAATCAGAACAGCTGAAATTAGATTATTCTTCCAGTGTTTAGTAATAAAGGGATGCAATAATAGATAAAATACTTACTTGTGATTTGAACAGATATTCCATTGTAATTGGAAACATAAATAGACATTTTAAAGTCTGCTTTTCAGAAAAAGATAGATTATCAAATAAGTCTTTTCTTATGTGTATTTCTCTTTTCAGGATCTAAAGTAACATATTCTACAAGTTTTCTCATAAAATATTATCTAGTTTGAAACTCTGGGCAAGGAATCACCTTCATAAGGAATCACTTTTCATGGAGTAGTTAAATAGGCCTTAGGAAATCCCTTATCATTTTGTTTAAGCCGATATTAGCAACATATGTCTCTATTTTTTTTAAGATAGATTTATTTATTTATTTATTTATTTACTTACTTACTTACTTACTTATTATTTATTTATGACAGAGAGAGAGAGAGAGAGAGAGAGAGGCAGAGACACAGGCAGAGGGAGAACAGGCTCCATGCAGGGAGCCCAACGTGGGACTTGATCCCGGGTCTCCAGGATTGCGCCGTGGGCCAAAGGCAGGCGCTAAACCGCTGCGCCTCCCAGGGATCCCCCGCAACATATGTCTCTTAAACATAGTGATACCTCACAAAGAAAACTGTATTTGATGGTTATCTGGAAGACTCCAGTTTCAGGTAATATTTTACATGAGGAAATTACCTCTACTCATTACAGAGGAAGTTGTAATTCACAGCAAATACTAATTACATCATGTGCATTTAATCCTTTTAAAAATTGTCGGCAATAATTGAACTGGAAATATTAATTAATATTTTAGGCTTATATATTCTCTCCAGTCCATTTACTTTATAAAAATAAATTTTCATTTTGCCTGCTTCTTCTTATGGTTGAAAATAACGCTGAAAATTTTACTGTGTGTAGCTAGAGAAAATATGCATCAAGCAATCAGAATGCACAGAGCATCATTCTTTACTTCCGAAAACCTCCTCCCAGAAGCATATACTATATTTCCCACTGACTATCGCATAGCTATCTAACCAACTGCTCTCATGCATCTGAGATCAGTATCAATTTAATATTTACTACAAATTATAAGAAGATTAAAACAGAATGTTTGACAGTTGTTAATAATTAGAATTTCAGTCTTAAAAGTGATAAGTCACGTCTTGCCAAGGTCCAAGTATTATTTCCATTTGTATGTATAGCCTTCCTTCTTCTTAACCTTGTAAGCTTGGAAAGCATAGTGTCAGAAAAAAAAAATTGAGTAGAAATTCAAGAACAATAAATATTTCCTATTCTTGTCTCCTTCACTTCAGTTGTTATTACCGATGCTTTAATTTGGAATAGATCTGGATAGAATCCAAGCTCTTCCTTTTATTTATCAATAAAATCTTGAACTCTAGCTGAAATACATCTTAAATACATTTCATGCCCAAAGAATATCATGCCTGCCCCCCTTGCCTGCTCTTTTGTCTGTTTTCCTGGATCAACAATATTAAAGAAGATACCCGCTTCTACCCATTTCTTATCTCTAGGTTCTTTTCTACTCCAATACTTTGTGCACCATAAGAAGGAATAGAAAATAGAACATTAAAAAAAAAAAAGAAGAAAGAAAAAGAAAATAGAACATTTAAAAAAAATGTAATGCTAACTGAAATAGGATCATCTAGAGAAAGAATGAGTAATTTTGAATAAAAAATTATTAAATTAGTATTTGCTATTCTTCCTATGGATCATTAAATTATAAATTGTTCAAAGTTAAGGGTTTCACAATCCCGCACTTTAATTTTTCCATTTTTGCAAAAGGTGAAGTGAAGAAACCAAAAAAGTAATTTATTTGTTTATTATTTTCTCACAGTTGTCTTTCAAAAATAATTTAAATTCAAATAATTTAAATGCATGTTACACGAGTGCTATACGACAAAATGTTCTCTCTCAAAATTAGTGTTGAAATCTTAGTGCATGCTGTGCTAGTATTGGGAGGTTAGGCCCCTGGGAGGTTATCAGAGCCTTCATGAATGAGATTACTGCTCTTACTAAAAAATCCCACAAATCTCATTAGCCCCTTCCACCATGTGAGAACATAAGAAGTCTGCAACCCAGAAGGCTCTCCCTCAACCCTCATGAGGCTGGAATCCTCATCTTGGACTTCCAACCTCAATAACTATGAGAAATAAATTTCTGGCATCTGTAAGCTACCCTGTCTGTGGCATTTTACTACTGCAGCCCAAATGAGTAAAGACAAGGTGGGACACTGTTCTGGGGATTTGATATATTCATCCTCTCATTTGTATTAATTAATACAAATACAATTAATATCTTTTAGCAGGAGGCTGTCATGATCAGCTAGTGAGTAAATATAAAATGAGGTAATGAAAGCCTATGAACTCTGACTTCACACATTTTCTCTAAATAAATAAATAAATAAATAAATAAACAAACTGCTTCACCCACAAACTCCATTGCACTTCTGTTGAGAACTGACAACAGACTGGGTTTCTCCAACATTGTTGTTATTGGCCCTCTTTGTTAGGTGCTCTTTGCCCTTAGGATCCAGTATCCTCTAACTCTCAGCTCATTGCTCAGACTTCAGGTTTCCTTTAGAGCTGAAGAGCTCAGATTGGTGGCCAGGAAACTCTCTAGGAGTCTGCGCAGTAAGAAAGGTAATAAATGATGAAGGGTTGAATTAACTCAATGATGGGGGTCAAAGAGAAGATATCAAATACTGTCGTATTAAGAAGAAAATGTGTATAAACTTTGGGTCCCCCTCCCACATACACACACATATATACACACAGAGCACTGCTGAATCTTCAGGGGGTTAAGTAACCTCAACTAGTGGCCACCAAGACCTAGAATCAAAAGAACATGCCACCAGCTTGCTGGGCTACCGTTTGCCCAAATCCTCAGGGATAGGATACTGGTAAACTGGTATCCTTAGGAATCAGTGATCTGTAGTTGCTTCTAATGGCAATAGAAATTTTAGAAGTGCTCTCACCCTAAAAGCAAGTGAATAAGTCCTGTAAGAATAGCAGAAAGCCCTAGACAACGTTCTCTTTCCCTATTCTGCCAGAATTGATGAGCCACTCAGAAACCTGCAAAAAAAAAAAAAAAAAAAAAAAAAATATTCTAAAGAAGAATAAATTCAGATAATTAAGGAGCTCAGGCAGATTTTTAATTTGCAGCTGTAATTATAACTGGCTTGCAGCATAACCAAGTGCTTGCAACGTAGCACAAAGGAGACACTGTCCCAAGGGTCTAAAGGGACAGTTATTCAAAAATATGTGAGATAATGGTGACTCTCGTCTTGTCTGCTCCTTGCAGATGATATTAAATGCCTCTGCAGTACCTCAGGAGAGCATAATAAGATATAACCCTTTAAACAAATATCTATGTGAGTGGGTGCTAGACAAGTATGCATTTACAAGTAAAATAAATCTGTCTACTGCTTATTTGATACCATTTTCAGGGATATCAAAAGTGATATCGTTATTCCACAGATGACTTGTTCTGGGCATTGTATCATTTATGTAAAAGAGATGGCACTTATCCCTTAATGGCACGTCTGGTAGGTATGGATAGCTTTCAGCCGACAAAAGTTTTACAATAAATTTCAGATGGTCTGCATAAAAAGGACTTGTGTCTCTTGGCAGCTGTAATAGAGGCATCTGCTGCTGTGTTTAAGTCTGCTTTTTCTTTTCTTTCCTGTTTTTTTTTTTTTTTGTAATTACCATGGTATGTCTCAATTAACCAATCATATCAATATTATTATTGTTAGGGATATGATTATGATTATGATTACTTAGAATTTGTCCCTCTGGTCTATAAATTGGTGATTTTGTTGGTTTGATAGTCTGTATTTGTATAGTAAACCTCATCTTACACCATCTCTTCCAGAGCCAAACAAGGTTCAGTGTAGCCAGAGTAGCATTTTTAACTAATTAGGGTAAGACTTAAGAACTCACAATATGCTTGTGCTTGCAAAGGAAACTGGAGTTTTATCCCTCTTGTTATAGATAAAGTCTCATCTCTCAAACACTAAAAATGTAATTCCACAATATCTGCCTTCTCGTTGGGTCAGTGACTTGTCACAAGATTTTGGCTTTGGACTTAGATTACCCAATGTTCAAAATAGCAGACATGTTGATTAAATGCAGAACGCACAAAATAGGTGAGTGGGAACTACATTGTGTAACATAATTAGGGTCTAGAAATACAGACAGCATCTGGAATGGTGGACATTTTTTCTATGAAGATAAAATTTAAAATAGGTGAAAATTATATTTGAAAAATAAAACAATCAAAATTTACATGATGATTCAGTCATAAATAAGCAGGATGAATGGAAAAGACCCAGTAGTCTTAACAATGTGCTCCTTACACTAGCTAATGTGATGTAGGCTGCATTTAAGGAAAAGAAGGGGGGGCGCCTTGGGGGCTCAGCGGTTGAGCGGCTGCCTTTCACTCAGGTAGTGATCTCAGGGTCCTGGGATCGAGTCCCACATTGGGCTCCCCACAGGGAGCTTGCTTCTCCCTCTGCCTGTGTCTCTGCCTCTCTCTGTGTCTTTCATGAATAAATAAAATCTTTTTAAAAAAGAAAAAGAAAAAGAAGGAAGCTAGTTATGATTTCCTCACATGTAATAACAATTGCTGACATATATAGAGCATTTTCTAAGTAGTAAATACTATATTAAATTCTTTATTTCTGTTCTTTTATTTAAAACTCACAATTAAGGATATAGATTGCTTCTTTTATCATTAATAGGCAACAAAGGTAATGCTTAAAGTTATCACTAATCAGATAATTTTTGGAATATTGCATCAGTTTAGGAATAACAACTTCATAAGAATATAGTAGAAACTGAGCATATTTAAAGAAGTGACATCAAGATAGTGAAAGATTTGGGGCACCTGGGTGGCTCAGTCAGTTAAGTGTCTGCTTTGTTCTCAGGTCATGATCCCAGGGTCCTGGGATTGAGTCCCACATGGAGCTCCCTGCTCATTGGGGAGCCTGCTTCTCCCTCTCCTCTGCTGCTCCCCCTGCTTGTGCCCTCTTGCTCTCATTCTGTCAAATAAATAAACAAATAAAGTCCTTAAAAAAATAGTGAAAGCATTAAAAAAAAGTTCATTTTACTTGTTTGTGACCCACCCACCTCCTCTGCTGGATGGTGAATTCATGAGCACAGGTCCCTATATCCAGTGTAAGACTGTATCTCCACTGCCGAGTGCAATACCTGGCACAGAGTAGGTCATCATATATTTTATGGTAGAATTAGCAAAATTAAATTTCTCTACATAGACAGTTAATATTTGGAGATCCAGGGAAGTTCTTCTGAAATAATTTAAGACCTTTTCTGTGGAAGATTAGATTTATTCTCTGTGCTAGTGGAAAAAAGAAAATAGAGAAAGAAATTAATAAAAAATGTAATAGTCATTTCTCCCTGCAAAATAGAAGATGTACAGTGACAAGTGAATAGTCCAGCATAATCTGGGTATAAGTTTTCAAGAGTAGTGAAAAAGTGTTTTACTCTCCAAATGGTAATAAGTGTCCTACTCATTAAGGTCATTTATAGACTGAAATACATTGGTTTTAGTTTGCATTCCAGAAAGGAAGAAAATATCTCGAAGCTTTCAAGTCTTCTAGGAATAGTATGATGATATTTTGAGTTTATGTTAGAATGATTTTCATTTGTGATTAACATTTGTAAAAATCATTTTGGCAAAATCATTCAGTATTAAGTAAATAAGGTAAATTAGATCATTTAATACAGTGGTATATGTGATTTGTTTATTTATATGAGAATAATTTAAATGTACAATTCAGGAACTATAAGGTAATTTATAATGCAATTTAATTACTACAGAATTGCTAATTGTATCTAATTATTGGTAGAAGCTATAAATATGAAGCTGTCTGATTTTTATAGGGACCATACAGTTTCTAAACCAACTTAATACTCCTTTCCTTCTAGGTACACATCACATAAACACAGACACATATAAATCATTAGAGTCAACCAATATATTTTATTATATACCCTACATATTACAAGTTAAACATTTCTATTTCCATAAAACAAGGAGTAGCTAAAGACTAAAATGAAGATAAACATTATTGTATGCTGAAATACCAAGGAATATTCTTTAATATATTTTCACTGCCTATGGAAATATAGCCATTTTTTAAAGCAAATATATACTAAGCTCTTAGTAAGCTCAGAACTTTTGTAAATGCTGAGAACATGCAAATAGATAAGGCAACAAATTTAAGCCTTTAAAGATTTCAAAGTCTTTGGAGGATCAGAGACGGGGCTTCCAGACAGTATTCTGTAAACAATAAGCCCTATAACAAGAACAGGAATCAGTATATCAGGATGTCCTTAGAAAGAATAATTTTCATTGCTTAGTAGGAAAAGCAACAGAGTTTCTGAAAAAGAATAAAAGTGATCTTTGAGTTTGACCTAAAAAATAAGCATGGATTTACAAGGGAGATAAATGTAAAAGCACGAAAGTGCATAGCTCATTCAAAGAAATACAAGGAACATAATGTCCAAAAAGCCCAGGTAATCCTGGGGCTGTGTTAGTAGCAAGGTGATTAGAGTCAAATTTTGAATATACTTATATGTGATGATGACTATGAATTTTAACCTGCAGAGTATGCAACGTAAGGATCAAATTTTTATTCAGAATAACTCATGAATTATTCAATTATTTTGAAAGCGGATGGTGGTCATTCTGAAGATAGCCTAGAGTGGAGGAACCCAGAGTTTGGGAGTGATTTTAAGAGACTGAGTATGGCTGTAGCCATATTTTTCAAGTCACAAGCTATATAATGTGATGGCTGAGTCAGTTTAGTTAAGCAGAAATAACATTTCCCTGTGTCATTCCAGATGGGTTGGCTATAGAGAAATTTCCATTAAAAGCAATAAGCATTATGCTCTTGAGGTTAGTGTAGGGCACCCAGGGCTGCTTCTGCTCAAGCATGTTGCCTTTAATCTCCTCCTCTTCACACATAGCCTGTATCCTCTACCTGGTCCCAAAGCCTTTGCCACATGTTTTAGGTTTATGTAAAGGTAGAACTTCAGTTCTAGAATCAAATAATTTTCTGGAATCGTACTGCCAAATAACAGGCCACCTCAATACTCAATGGCATAAAACAACCACCATGAAATTGTGTTCACCAGTTTGTGGTTCAGGAGATTGGGCAGGACACAGTGGGGACAGCTTCTTAATACTATGACGACTAGGACTCAGGTGGAGGAGCTCAAGTGGCTGGATATGCCTGGGATGGTTGAATGCATCATATGTCTTGCACCTCAGTTCTGGCTGCCATTTGGATTCCATAGTTCTCCATATCATCACTGCAGGGGCCTGGAATATTCTAGAGAGCCACTTCACTCATTTTCTTAGTTCCTGAGCTAGAATGACTATAATAGTTAACAACTGCCTGGGCTTCTTTCTCTCTGGGCTTTTCCCTCTTTCCATGCAGCCTCTCCATGTGGGCTTCCTCATGTTTGGGCTTCCCCATTGCCTCGTTGTCCAATGAGAGTCAGACTTCTTACATAGCCAACTTGACCCACAGCGAGCATTCCAAGGGACCTGCGTGGAAGCTGCCAGGCTAGCCACAGAGGTTCCAGAATATCATTTCTACTTGATTTTGTCAGTTAAACTTACTAAAGGCAGTTCCAACAAAAGGAGGAATCTTGTCTTCAGTGACAGGAATAGCAAAGAAGTTTCAGCTATCATTTACCATGGACCGAACAAAGCTATATGCGGAAAAAGCAAAGGTAAATGAAGAGTCAGGAACGGTTGAGATTTTCAGAATAGATTGGTCATCTCATTAATGGACACTGGGGTTCATGCTGGCCTCTGTGAATCAGGCTTGACGCCGAGCACCTCACTTTAGGGAGATGCGTAGAGTTCAAACACTATTTACCTACACATTTAGACTGCAAACACCTTCATCATTTTCATATATAAGACAGAGGATGCAGTGAATGCATGTCTAGCTCATGAGAACCAGGAGGGCATTACCTGCTATGTGAAAGAGAAACTATTTTACATACATTTTATTAAAACCTTTTAGAATTGAGACCAGACTTCTTGCTGATGAGAGTTCCTACATGGAGAGGGGTTTAGAGATCCCAGTCACGTAGATTTCTGCAGGATATGTAAGCACGTGATGTTGAAAGGCCAAGAATCTCAATATCACATGTTGAAATGTGAAAATGCCCGTGTCTCTGCTTGAACTTTGCGAGTGGTGGTGAGCCACAGGTGTAGGGAATGCTGCTAACGAGGCAACTCTGTGACAGCATCCCTTAGATTGGCCAGGTCCTGGAAGCGACTGCAGTTGGAAAAGTGGAATAGGGTCACATAGCATGTGAATTATCTACTTGAAGTGAGGAATGCACAGGAAGGCTGTTAGACTAGAGGGAAAGCAGAGAAAAGGGCCTCAGCACTAGGAAGAACAGAGATGTGATCAAAAGAAATCCTGGTTCTAGTCCTTGCCTTCCCTTCCGAGTCCTTGCTTCTACCTCTGAAATAAAGGGATCAACTCTGATCTCTAATATTCCTCCTAATTCTGAAAGTCCGTGAATGATTTACACAAATATTACAGGTTAATTCCCTACTAGGCTGTGTGTAAGGATAACACCAATGCAACATGGGTCGTATATCCACATAATCCCATGACCTTTTTTCCTTAAACACGTGACTATTTAGATCACCCTTGCTTCTCACTTAAAGTAATCATAAACCTGAGATTTTCAAGAGCAACATTTTTGTTGTTGTTGTTAAATTCTAACTATTTCTTCCTTTTATCCCTCCCAGGCCACATATCGGGACATTAAGTGTAAAGTTTTGGTCATCCATGAGACTCCGGGCTCAAAGGGAGTAAGTCTCAAAGATAACGAATATTTGTCATTATCCAAAAGTATATGAGAAGTTGTGCTGTTGGCTAATGCCAAATAAAATAAAATGTATATCTTACAGAGAAACAAGGAAGCAGAAAAAAGTATGGATTAAATGTGAAATACAAACAAGATTTCCTACTAATATACGACTAGGAAAGTAGGTTTTGATTTATCAACACCAGAATATTTTACTTTCTGTAATGATTGTGAGAAGTACTACTTCGGTTTTTTGAAAATGGTACAGAATAAAATATTTCCTGTTTCTCCACATGCTGACGCTTTTTTTTTCCTCATCCCAAAATTTTAAATTATTCCCTAAATGTATGTAGAATGGGAGTGTTTTGCTTAATGTCAACATATGTTTTATGTGAGTTCAACAGAAGTAAATATTGTCGATTTTGAAATATAAAAAAAAAACAAGCAAGAGAGAGACTGATTCTCCCTCAATCACTTTATTAGTGATTTATTAGACTTAGTGATTCTTTATTAGACTCCTCGATGAGTAAAGTCATATCATGTTTTACAAATGTTGACAAAACTATTCCTGAGCAGTTTCGAGTCAAAACTGTCATGTCTTAGCAAGATGAAAATGTGCATACAAATTCTTCCGAACACATGCCAATCTTTGCCCTCATATGAGACCTGCAGCTGGTTTTCAGAAAGGTTTCAAAAGGAATGGTTTGGAAATGGTACTGCTGTCAACAGTGTAGCTAAAATGAGACTCATCTTTTCCTGTTCAACAATCCAGACATTTCATCCCAGTATCGCCCATATTCAAGTAGACAAAGGGGTGATCAGGACAGGGAAGAAGAAAACATAATATCTACAGACTCTGTGAAATGTCAGTATCACAAGGTTTAGTATGAGACCTTCAAAACCAAATGATAAATGTGTACCTTTGTCAAGTTGTTATGGGTTATGGTTAAGGTCTCCCTGGTCATTTCTTTAAAAGTCAGGTTTCTTTTTACAATGAAAGGTTGAAGAATCATCTCCTTCTTTGGGGAATTGTAAGAAAAGGCTATTTTTCAGGAGAGTTGCAGGAAAGTTTGTTCTGTACCTCAGAGAATGAGCTACACAAATTCCCAGAGTCCCATCTAGTTCTATAACAGAATAATGGGAAAAGATATATAATTATATGCATATAATGTGACAAGATCATAATATTTTATAATGGATTAAAAAGCACAGTTAACAGGCAATAGAATCATAAAGTCTAAGGCACAATTATCAAAGTCATAAAAGTAGAGTGGGGAAATCTTAATATAGCTCTGTCAATAAAGATACACCTCGAGACAACACAGAGAAGCACCCATATAAGTCAAGGCGAAAGATGTTTCTTTCTAACTGAAGTAAAATGTGTTGTTCTTTGAATTAATGGGATCATTAATTAACCATTCCAATGTGTTCTTGCTAATATATATTTATTTTCATAACATTTGAGATTGGAATAAAAACAGAAAAAATAGAATAGAAACAGAAAAAAAAAAGAAAAAGAAAAATTTAAAAATTAAAAGTTTATCCCTGACCAAAATTTTTATGATGGTAACACAAAATCTAGGATCATTTTTACTACTATTCCACTGATCTATGTCAAGTCCTCTCAACTGTAACTTTTTTCTTCTTTTTATTTAAAATGAATACTGACATTATAGAATCACTACTAAGATTGGACAGATGACTGAAATGAAAAATCCCTGTTTTGAGGGCAAAAAAAGACTGTTCTTGGAGGTCTGAAATAAATTATTTGCTGGGACTTTGTGTATACGGGCACAATAGTCTTTTCAGCAACAGACAGAAAAGCTTGCCAGCCTCATAAATCTGAGGAAACAAAAGGAGGACAAATACCTTAGAAAACCCAGCCCCCACCAAATCAAACAATGAATAATCTCTCTCTTACTTGGAACAGAAATGTAACATGAATAACGAGAATATTACATGTAAAAAGTGCATAAAAACCCGCTGCTAGCTCATAGAATTGGATTCAAATACAAAGGTGTTTTTTTTTAAATCCATATTATTTTATTGTATTTGAGGTAGTTGTAAAAATTGAGGTGATTTCAGATTTAACACTTCTCAAAGCCTTTTCGGTAGCCTAGACTGAACTGCATAGATATGAAAAATGTGGATGTTCTATATGAATAATAATGTCTCCATAGTGCATGGTGTTTCCATGTCCTGTAGACAAAGACCACTGAGAATCCACCTGTAGTTGGACAAGTTGCAATCAGGCAGCCCACACACCACTGATAAGAGGGTTTTCTTTTTCTTTTTCTTTTAATTTTTAAAAAGATTTTATTTATTTATTTGATTGGGAGAGGGCAGGAAGAGGAGCAGAGGGTGAAGGAGAGGGACAAGAAGACTCTGGGTTGAGCATGGAGCCTGATGCAGGGCTTGGTCTCATGACCCTAATAAGATCATGACCTGAGCTGAAACCAAGAGTCAGATGTTTAACTGGCTGAGCCACCCAGGTGCCCCTATTTTTCTTTATTTTTTAATTAAGATTTTATTTATTTTAAAGAGAGTGAGAGCAAGCATGATTGGGGGAGGAGCAGGGGGGTCGGGAGCTGAGCAGGGAGCCCAAATCTGACTGGATCCCAGGTTCCTGGGATCATGACCTGAGCCAAAGGCAAAAGTTTAACCAGCTTAGCCACTGAAGTACTCCAGTGAGAAGGCTTTAGCGAAGGCTTATTATAGGCTGAGTGCTTTGGGCAGATGACTTTGGGGGAGAGTCAAGAAAGCAAAAGGTCACTCTAGAGCAAATGAGGTCAGAAAGTAGAGATATACAACTATATATCTTAACAAATCTCAGCTAGAAGGAGGAGTGAGACTAGAGTTGTAATGTGCAAAGTTGTAATGTGTAAAGAAGCAGTGACCACTCATGTTACGCAGGAGTGAAGGCTGTGAGGGAGGAAGGTACTCGGACAAAATCTCCTCCTCCTCCTCTTCCTCCTCCTCCTCCTCCTCCTCCTCCACCTCCCCCTTCTTCTCCTGCTTCTTCTTTTGCACATATTATCAATGTCACAAAGTGGCCTTGTTTGATGCCACTGTTCTATGAAATCGTTGTCCGACAGGATTAGACAACAGCATGACCAGGAGTTGTAAGTGCCAGACCAGTTCCCAACTGTCAAAGGAGTTCTTCTCATTATTAGATGTAATATTTAGTTAACCATAAGGTGATCAATACAAGTGGCCTGAAAAGCACACACATATGCACACATTGGGTGTATCATTTAATGGATTTTATAAAATAATTTCAAACACAATTATTTTATTTTATGGAACTCTTACATAATAATGTACAACTCAACTCAATCCACCAACTTTCCAGATATTAATCCATTTAGTTTCCATAAAAGAAATGCTATTTCTACCTCAATTTTTAAATATCAGAAAACTGAGGCCCATTTGCCCAAAGATTAAGCCATTTGCCCAAAGATGCAAATCTAGTAGGTAGGAAAGTTGAAATTTAAACCCAGACAGCTAGCCTCAGAGTTTAAAGTCTTTGCTCGATGCTATGCTACTACTAAAAGCTACTCTGCTCTTTTGGACTTTAAATTAATTTTCACATCATCCATGTAAAATTATGAGGAAACCTATCCAAACTTTGTTTTCCTTACTATTTAACAATTCCCACCTCCTGCTCATTATCAGTGTTCTAACACTCAGCACACATTGGCATTGCTTGATTAGGGATGAGATAGAGCAGGCTACTCTGGGTTCAACTGTTGTACTAGCTATTATTCAACCCGGAAGGCTGATTAACAGGGATAGGCCAAGCAGAGACAGAATGGAGAATGAGCAGAGAAATCAACCTTGACCTAGCCCCATTAGAACAAAAATCTGGATTACCCAATTACTTCTACCTCTCAATATTTACTGCGTTTTGTTTTAATTTAAAGTTGCAATAGAGCTAGTTTGGCCAATCACAATTAGATTACTATTTCTGTGCTTCCAAACATCTCTGTAGCCCTCAATGATATTTATTTGATTTGAATTAAAAACTAAAATTGAGGCTTGCATGAGTCTGCGCTACTGACTCAGCTGCCTTTTTTAAAAAAAGATTTTATTTATTTATTTGACAAAAACAGAGAAAGCCACAAGCAGGGGGAGTGGCAGGCAGCTCCCCCTGGGAAGGGAGCCCGACTCTATCGTAGGACCCCACAGATCATGACGTGAGCCAAAGGCAGAAGCTTAACTGATGGAGCCACCCAGGCATCCCTCAGCTGCTTCTTCCAGAAAGCCATGCTATATGGTGTATGTGTCAATATTCTTTTTTTTTTAATTTTTTTTTAAATTTATGATAGTCACAGAGAGAGAGAGAGGCAGAGACATAGGCAGAGGGAGAAGCAGGCTCCATGCACCGGGAGCCCGATGTGGGATTCGATCCCGGGTCTCCAGGATCGCGCCCTGGGCCAAAGGCAGGCGCCAAACCGCTGCGCCACCCAGGGATCCCTGTGTCAATATTCTTATTTTTGCTAACATGACCTATTAAATCAGTAATACCATTGTCCACAATGGTAAATCCAGTATAGATTCCTTTAAATAAAGTTTTTGATTCCTTATATAATAGACCCATATGTTCTAGGGAATGTATGCATTTAATAGGAAGAACTAAAGTCTTTCTGTTGTGTTATTGATCACAATAGTTCACTACCATCTCTGATACTTTTCCAGACATTAAACATAAAATGGAATACAAAGTAAACAAAAATCCCAACCCTTAATAGATCACATTTTAGTGAAAAATTGTATTAGTCAGAGCATGCAAATAAAAAAAAAAAAAAAGAAAAACAAACAAAAAAAAAACAAATAAACCCAAACTGTATAATGGTTCAAATTATATAATGGTTCAAATAATAGTTCATTTCTCATTCAGATAAATAGTCAAAATTGTTCCTTTGGGTCAAGGTAAAAGAGGAGTTGCTTTGCCCCACACATCCATTCAACATGTGGCTATAAGATGGTATTGGGATACAATATGTAGACAGAAGAAAAACAAACACAACAAACAAATAAATAAAGGAGTGCATGTGGAATCTTTGTCTTTATATCCCAGGGCTGGAAGTAATACTCTTTACTTCTGCTTATATTCCATTGTCTAGAATAAGTAATACCCTTAGACATGGGCACATAGGGCCTCTATTTATGCCTTGCGCCTCTGGGGATCAGGGCTTTAGGGTGATTTATTTGAAATATTCTAAGTCCCCTGGCACTGGCTTGGGTTTGGCAAGAAAAACTATCCAAGTAGGATATCTGGATCCCAGTCTAGGTCCTATGTGGTCTCCCCACCTCCATTTCTCACCTTGGGTTACCCTGTGACCCTCTACCTCCATGTAGGGGGTCAAGTAGATGGTACAAGGAGTTCCTGGACTTAAATCTGTAAGGTTACCCTGAGATCCTGTGCCCAAGAATTGGCTCCAGGAAGATGGCCTAATAAGTAAATCATCCTCCCACTGGCTAGTATGTGTTGTTATATATTACATATATCTATCTATAGATATCTATATATCTGGCTAGTATGTGTTGTGATATATATATGCACAAACATATATATATATATACACAGAAAATGTTTTAATATCTTTTTTTTTAGCTTTAGAGGTAGAATTTAGTGATTCATCAGTTGCATATAACAACAGTGCCCATTACATCAAGTGCCTTCCTTAATGCCCATCACCCAGTTACCCTATTCCCCCCACTTATTTCCCCTCCAGCAACATTCAGTTTGTTTCCTATAGTTAGGAGTGTCTTATAGTTTATCTCCTTCTCTAATTTATGTTATTGGTTTTTTTCTTTGCAGGTTGCTTGAGATTAGGGTGCCTGAATTGGTTGACACTGATGTTGAGTGACTCATGGTGGACATTTGCTGAGTTGAGAGGTCTAGACTACCTATGACTGGCATCAGCACTTGAGCTTGAGCCACATAAGGATGAGCCCATACATTAGGCCTTTCATATCCAACAGCTCTCAACTGTCCCCATTCTGACCTGAGTCTGGTCGGCAGCTCCCACAGGTGGTAGCTATTAGTTGAAGGTGTCTTTTATTCTATGAGCCCCTCCTGCTACTGCCAAGTGCCATATGTCAGGCTATCCTCCAAGAGTAGCTACACTTCTATCCTTCCTGGGATTTTGAAATTATTGCTCCACAATGACAAAGGGCGTTTTGATTGTTGTTTTCTTGCCTCCATTACATGTAGTAGCTCCATGCACATCTAAGTCAATCTTAAGCCACGCCAGAGGATAGACAGACCTTTATTGTATAGACACAACTACTCTTCTTGCATCACTCATAGGCTTCTTATCTATCTTCTCCACTGGTGGTGATGTGTGGAAGACAGTGATACAACATCGAAAGAGATCACATTCCAGAACATAGTGATTACAGCTTTAAGAGTTCAAGAGAAGACATGGTTGGATGATATACTATTATTCTTCCCAAATGGTAACTGTAAGTTGATAAGAAAATCTTTCACACTATTCTGTATTACCTGGATAACACTTGCATTTTTGGTTATCATCAGTAAAGCACAATAAGAATCTCTGAAAAAGTCATTGAAAGCTGGTACTCTTATGGGACGCCTGGTTGCTCAGCGGTTTGGCACCTGCCCTCGGACCAGGGCACAATCCTGGAGACCTAGGATCGATTCCCACATCGGGCTCCCTGCATGGAGCCTGCTTCTCCCTCTGCCTGTGTCTCTGCCTCTCTCTGTGTGTGTCTCTCTCATGAATAAATAAATAAAATCTTTTTAAAAAAAAAAAGAGGAAAAAAATTAAAAATTTAAAAAAGAAAGAAAGAAAGCTGGTACTCTTAGCATGATGGATAATGCAGTGTCTTGAGTAATGATTCAATCAGCATTAAATAAATGGTATGAGGGCACACAGAAGAAAGAGTATATACACGGTTTAAATAGAAACAGTTTAAAAAAAAACACATGGCATTATTAGTAATAATATCATTGCTACTTCTTTCTCCTACTTGTCTTTCTTGAAAGACAAGAAATTATCGAGAAATGTCACATTTGACAATAAAGTACCAGTAGAGGTTTCTTAATCTTAACAGAAGATGGGACCTGAATACTACAGAGAATGTTTGCATGCATAATAACCAATACAGAAACTACTCTTCTGTGCCCATTATTCTAAATGTTCACTGATAAGCCACTATATCTCAGCACCAAAAATCATAAAATACCTAGGAATAAACCTACCCAAAGAGGTAAAGATCTGTACTAGGAAACTAGAACATTCATGAAAGAAATTGAGGAAAACACAAAGATATGGTAAAACGGTCCATGCTCATGAATTTGAAGAAGAAATATTATTAAAACGTCTACGTTACTGAGAGCAAGCAGCACATTCAATGCAATCCCTATCAAAATACCATCAACTTTTTTCAGAAAGCTGGAACAAATAATCCTAACATTGGTATGGAACTTTAAAAGACCCCAAATAACCAGAAGAATGTTAAAAAAGAAAACCAAAGCTAGTGGCATCACAATACCAGTCTTCAAGCTCTATTACAAAGCTATAATCATCAAGACAGTGTGGTCCTGGCACAGAAACAGACACATAGATCAATGGGACAGAGGAAAAAACTCAGAAATGGACCCTCAACTCTATGGCCAACTGATCTTCAACAAAGCAGGAAAGAATGTCTGGTAGAAAAAGACAGTCTCTTCAACAAATGGTGCTGGGTAAATTGGACAGCCCTGTGCAGAAGAGTGAAACTAGACCATTTCCTTACACCATACACAAAAATAGACTCAAAGTGGATGAAAGACCTAAAAGTGAGACAGGAATCCATCAAAATCCTAAAGGAGAACACAGGCAGCAACCTCTGTGACCTCGGGCACAGCACCTTCTTGCTAGACACATCTATGAAGGCAAGGGAAACAAAGACAAAGATGAACAATTGGGACTTAATCAAGATAAAAAGCTTTTGCACAGCAAAGAAAACAGTGAACAAAACCAAAAAACAACCTACAGAATGGGAGATGATTTGCAAATATCTTATCAGTAAAGGGCTAGAATCTGAAATCTATAAAGCACTTCTCAAACTCAACACCTCAAAAAACAAATAATTCAATCAAGAAGTGGGCAGAAGACAAGAACAGACCTTTCTCCAAGAAAGACATACAAATGGCCAACAGACACATGAAGAAATGCTCCACATCACTTGGCATCAGGGAAATAGAAGTAAAAACCACATTGAGATACCACCTCAAAACTGGTCAATACTCAATTAACAACTCAGGAAATGACAATGTTGGCAAGAATTCAGAGAAAGGGAAACCTTCTTATGCTGTTGGTGGGAATGCAAACTGGTTCAGCCACTCTAGAAAACAGAATGGAGATTCCTCAAAAAGTTGAAAATAGAGCTACCCTACAACTCAGCAATTGCACTAGGGATTTACCCCAAAGATAAAAATGTGGTGAACTGAAGAGGCCCCTGCACCCCAGTGTTTATAGCAGCAATGTCCACAAAAGCCAAACTATGGAAAGAGCCCAGATGTCTCTCACCAGATGAATGGATAAAGAAGATGTGGGGTATATATACAATGGAACACGACTCAGCCATCAAAATAAAAAGAAATCTTTCCATTAGCCACAATGTAGATGAACTAGAGGGTATTATACTAAGCAAAATAAGTCAATTGGAGAAAGACAATTATCATATGATCTAACTCACATGTGGAATTTAAGAAACAAAACAGAAGATCGTAGGGGAAGAGAGGAAAAAATAAAACCAGACAAAATCAGAGAGGAAGACAAACCATAATAGATTCTTAATCATAGGAAATAAACTGAGGGTTGCTGGAGGGGAGGGGAGGGGAGTGGCAGGATGGGGTAACTGGGTGATGGACATTAAGGAAGGCACGTGATGTAATGGGCAGTGCATGTTATATAGGACTGTGAATCACTGACTTCCACCTCTGCACCTAATAATATATGTTAACTAACTGAATTTAAATAAAAAAATAAAACAAAAAAGTCACTGTATCTCAAAGGGACTCATGAATTCTGTAATATATTTTAATCAAATAGTTTAAATAAATGAAGATCTCACAAAGATATTTTCCTGGGTTTCTGCACAGTGGATGCATCTAAGAATGGAAAATGTAGTCTAGCTATAGGTCAAGCAAGATAGTGAGTATTTGTGTATGTGTGTGTATGTCTGTGTGTGTTATTTACAATCTATTTGTAAATAAAAATACTACTTATGATACTATATTGTTAGATACTGGATCACAGCTAGCAATCCTGTCATTGATAGTCACATGATGACTACGAATATGTAAATTTTCAAGTATATTGGAGTATAAAATGTGCTATGGAGAAAAACCAAGTTGAGAAGGGAGATAGGAAATCTCTAACTCCCTATTGGTAGAATCAACACTGGGAGCAAAATGCTGTTTACCATATTGCCTGATTTGATCTTGATTTTGTGCAAAAAGGACTACTTTCTTATCTCCATATAAACTTGTGTCTATAGTGAATTCTCTTCTTCTTTGCTAACCTAAATTTAGTTCATTGTTTAAGTCCAGATCAATCAGCATTTATTTAATCAAGCTTTCCCTTCTCATTGATCATTCCCCTCTCTAGTTTTCTTTTCTTTTTTAAAAAAAAAGATTTTATTTATTTATTCATGAGAGACACACAGAGAGGCAGGAACACAGGCAGGGGAAGAAGCAGGCTCCCTGCGGGGAGCCCGATGTGAGACTCGATCCCAGGACCCAGGGGTCACAACCTGAGCCAGAGGCAGGTGCTTAACCACTGAGCCACCCAGGTGCTCCTCTTTAGTTTTTCCAAGCATTTCGTTAATGCTTCAGCTACACTGCCTATCTCACTCTGCACTGAGTTACCCTGAATATTGTATATTCCTTGACATCATGATCCATCACTTTCTTTTTCATTTTGCATTTCACAGTGCTTACTGCCATTGTCTTAAGTTTAAGAAGTCCTCCACAAATGTTTGTTGAATTGACTTTTTGGCCTGTTCACCTGGAAAGGTAGCAAAGATCTAATGTATATAGATCTAATAGAACAAAACCTATAGGGCCTCTTGGCCTTGGCCATTTACATGGGCACCTTTTAATCCTAAATATGGAAATAAAAATCCCAATAGGGATAATAAAAGAAGGTAATTACAGTGGCAATGAAATGGAAGTAACTAACTTTTTTAGGAGGAACAAATCCGCATACATACTTAATAACCTATTTATTGTAAATAATAACCGTTTTTAAAATCTAATCTCATTAAAAGATGATACGCTGATAGATGAAAACAAGAAAGCCAGATGAACCCTCTATAGGAACTCAGCATTTCTATCTCCTGGTCAAGGCCTGAGAAAATCACCCATATGTTTCAGTGGCCATATCAATAGAAATTCCATTTGTAAATAAAAGTACTACATTTGATACTATATTGTTAGATACTGGATCACAAGTAGCAATGATACAAGAGCATCTTACTGACATAGAAAGCCTTAAAATAAAATAGGACTAATTGAAGACATAGAAAGGAAATTAACTGCAGGGACATGGTTACATATTCTAACACTTGATGATAGACTTTCCTGTTAAGGCTAAATTAGTTAAAGGTCCCAATTTAGAAAACATTCCTGACATGGATGTAATAGGACATTATATAACAAAAAAGGATTTAACAATTGCTAAAACTAATTTATGTATAGCAAAATGTACTGCAATTAAATGGTCTATCCTATCTAGAATAACAAATGTAACCCAATATAATCTTAACAGAAGACATACTCAAATTAAGGAGAAAATTCAGGAACTCCTAAAAGAACAAATTATTATGCCTACTATTTTACCATATTACAATCCAATCTGGCCTATTAACCCAGACAAGATATAGATTTATGTTAGATAATAGGAATTTATCTTTTTTTAAGATTTTATTTATTTATTCATGAGAGACACGGAGAGAGAGAGGCAGAGACATAGGAAGAAGAAGAAGCAGACTCTATGCAGAGAGCCCGATGTGGGACTCAATCCTAGGACCCCAGGATCACGCCCTGAGCCGAAGACAGATGCTTAACCACTGAGCCACCTAGGAATCCCAGATTATAGAAATGTAAATGAACACTCTCCCCAAATGAGGGAGCACTCCCAGATACAGGCACTATCGTAAACAGTATCAACCACTGGATCCTGAACTTATTATATAATAATTGACTTAGTTGAGATGTTTTTTGCTATATCAGTTGAAAAGGAGAGCCAAGTCATGACTGACCTCACATGGGAAGGTAGACAATATCAACCTAGTAGGTTACCACTGGGATACCTTAACAGTCCAGTGATGGTAGTCCACAACATTCTCATACAAGACATCCAGGCCTTTCAGGAAAACACAACACGCACAAACTATTATTTCCTGTATTGACGACATCTTTATTTATGGTGATAACTTGGGAGAATAGACTAGGGTCAAGAGAGAGTTAATTGAATTTCTTACACTCAGAAGATGGATGATCAACCTAGGTAATTTCAAGGACCCCAAACTACAGTAAAATTTCTAGGCACAATTTGGTCCTCTGAACATAGGAAAGTGCCAGAGCCAGTCATAAACAAGCCAGATTTTATACCTACTTCTACCACAAAAGAAGCAGCTCAGAAACTGATAGTACTGCTTAGATATTGTATATAACACATATCATATATGAGAATAATATTAAAACTCATCTTTGAAACAACTAAGAAGAGTAGGGCATTTAGGGGACAGAGACTCAAGAGGGAGCTTTTACTTATTTGATAAAACACTACTGGAAATTTAACACATTTGCACCAATAAATGAGGACTCCAAATATAGTGTCTATTTTCATAAGGGCTTACAACATGGTCACTGTAGACTAAAGCACTGCAAGGCCCCAATTTTTGTTCAATTAGATTTTGAACTAAAATTTCCTGTGGTCCAAGAATAGGTACCAACCAATTGAAAGGCTTACCTGGGCACTCAATGAGGCCCTGCAAGATACAGAGCTACTAAGAGAAAATAAACTATACTTAAACTCCAGCAGCATATTCTGGATTAGGAAGGACAGATCCTGATAAACAGAAGGAAATCACCCTGACCACAAATTCCTAACATGGAAATGGTACATTTCAGAATGGGACATAGCAATGGCTGGTCAAGCCTCTGCATTATCTGAGGAAATCTCAGCGATGCCTATGGTACATGTGTCAGTGTTTCCACACGGCAAGCCCACCCAAGCAGTTGGGCGATGAGAACCATCATCGGTCTGCAGCACTTAACAATGCACGCTTATGGGTGGAGCAGCCTCGATGACACCATCCAGAGTATGTTGGTGGTCTGTAGCCTTGAGGACTAATGATGGTCTAACTGACAAAATCAGGACAATATGCTGATCTAATAGCCATAAAATTGGTGAGTGAACAACCTATTAAGGAAAATCAGAATGAGGTACATCTTTTCTCAGACTCATGTGCAATACCTAATGGAATAGCCATCTGGAATAGAATACTCATTTCCTACCTACGAGATAGGAAATAAGGACACCTGGCAAAAAATGGCAGTGGCTGACATCTCCACATTCATCACACATGTCTCTGCACACCAGAAGTACAACTCTGAGGGAACCAAATTTAATTACCAGGTGGATGAACTCACCAGGGAAACTATGAAATAAGGATTCCTAACAATTATCTTAAGAAGCACAATGATTGGGGATCCTTGGGTGGCTCAGCGGTTTAGCACCTGCCTTTGGCCCAGGGCACGATCCTGGGGACCAGGGATCGAGTCCCACGGGCTCCCAGCATGGAGCCTGCTTCTCCCTCTGCCTGTGTCTCTGCCTCTCTCTCTCTCTCTCTCTCTCTCTCATAAATAAATTTTAAAAATCTTTTTAAAAAAAGAAGAAGCACAATGATTTCTGGCTAAGGAAGAAACCAATTAAAAACATAACCATACATAGACAAGACGGACAATGGAATATAAAACCTGAACAAACAGATACACCAACTGATAGGATTATTACATGGGCACATCATCAAACAGGTCCTGCAGGTACGCACAGCACTAGAACATGGGTAGAAACCAGAAACATGCATATACCTAGCACATACCTCCAATTTCAAAGAAAGATATGAAAATTGCCAAATGTTTAAAGTCTGAAGGACATCAATAAGTACTCCAATTGGATCAAAACTGACAGACTCTTGCAAATTATATGGTTATATATGATCCATGCCTATGTCAGAAAATAAACTATGTGTGCGCCATTGTAGACACATGGTCAGGAATAGGATTAGCCTACCTCTGCAGGAAGATGAGCAAAAAAGGTGATCAGGGCATTGAAAATCAGGATTGCCTGCTATGGTATCCCCATCATCATAGAATCTGACCAGGGAACCCCTTTCACAGAGAAAATAATAGAAAATTGGGCCAAAACACAGAGCGTAATGTGACCTTCTAAGTAATCTTATAACCCAACTGCCTCTGGATCAATTGAAAGGTATGATGAGTTGCTCAAGGAAAAGATATGAAAAGCACAGACTGAAGAGATCCAGGAAGTGGCAAGATCTCTAAGCAATAGATATAAAAGACATAGAAAAATGTCTATTAAATGAATATTGCAGTCATTCACAGAAATAAGAGTAAGCACTAACAACGCCCCAGAATCTAAACTAAAAGGAAAAGTATTAATTAAAAATTATAATAATGTACATATAACTGGAAATCATAGCACCTGCCACTAATTGAAAACCTACTGGACAGCCCTGGTGGCCTAGTGGTTTAGCGCCTCCTTCAGCCCAGGGTGTGATCCTGGAGTCCTGGGATCGAGTCCCACGTTGGGCTCCCTGCATGGAGCCTGCTTCTCCCTCTGCCTGTGTCTCTGCCCCTCTCTCTCTCTGTGTCTCTAATAAATAAATAAAAATCTAAGAAAAAGAAAGAAAGAAAAGAAAAAGAAAACATACTGGATGACCAAAGAAAAAGGCAGATTACATCAAATTGAAGAAAATAATATGATGCTTCTGTAAAATTTTCAGGCATGAAGAACACCATCTTCTATTGTGTCAACACGCGATGCAGGTGCTAAAAACATTGATATTTACTCTGTTAATGAGGGCAAAACACCTAGTAGTGGACACATTTTCATACACGTCATTGCGGGATGCCTAGTATTCAGCCTAGCATGGTGCGGGGCTATCATGCTGGGAGAAACACTGTCAGTAATGGCCATAACAGCTGTGGGTCCCCACTCAATGGCAAGAATGACAACAAGAAAGAATTAGAAACTTACAGAAGTCTCTTGGTGTTGCAGGCATGAACCCTCCAAGCACCTCGAACCCTGAAATCACTACCAAGGGAGTCAGAATGACATGCTGCCTACCGGCCACACTCTTGCCTATTACTCACTACTGGATGCCCTACTCGTTGCAGCCACGGATACTTCACAGATAGCACTGACGAGGGCACTTATGCAAGCACCTCCAGCTGAAAGGCTACTCTCTGCTCAGGATACAGTTCTACTGTTTGTGACATCCTCCACTTTTCCCACAGGCCACCATCCTGTCACCTTACTATAACTGCGAACTCCCAAGCATGACCAGCGTCACCAAGCCCACCCTCTCCAGCTCACCCTTCACCATCAGCACCGTCTACTCACTGGGAAGCCTTTGCCTGATAGAGAAACAGATAACCGAGGGAAGCTGATGAAGCTGTGGACACCTCCATTTCAACCTCTGCAGGAACCCAAAAGGATCTTGCACAATGCCTCCTATGAGACACCAACTCAGAAAATGAGGATTGGCCTGAGAACCGCAGTTTGACTCTTGCTGTTATGACCCAGTGTGTATGCCAGGGCAACCAGGTACTTCCCTTATCCTTTACCTCCTTACCTTGGCTTACTCAATTAAGTGCATTATTGGATCATTGCAGGGACTCTGAAAATAAGCCTGATTGAATTCTTGATTTACTTTGTGTTCTAGCATTTTATTGTAAAAGAGCAGCTGCTGAATGTGCAGAATAGGCACTTGGATGAAACCCATAGCCAAGACCCCTTCCAAACCTTATCACCAGTTATCTGTTAGGCCAACTTGCTGCTCTTGCTCATTCAGGATCTGGAGACTAATTATCCACCCATTTAGTATTCCTAGACATGATGTGTTGTTTAAATTGCTTATTATCTTCATTTAATGGAACAAAAGCCTACGTGTTGATGGCATGGATATCTCTGTTGTATCCTCTGCACCCTCAGCCCCCGGTCTCTGTGCAGCTGCATCTCCTACACATACTTAATGTGCAAGTGAAACAGTGGAACATCTCAAGTTAGCTTTATCACTGCTCTTTCTTTTTTCTTTTCTTTTTTTTTTTTTTTTTAAGATTTTGCTTATGCATTTGACAGAGAGGTACAGAGTACATTCAGGGGGGCAGCAGAGGGAGAGGGAGAATCAGGCTGTCTGGGGAGCAGGGAGCCAGATATGAGGCTCTACCTCAGGACCCCGGGGTCATGACCAGAGCCAAAAGTGGACACTGAACTGACTGAGTCACCCAGGTGCCTTGATCATTGATCCTTACCTGGTAGGTCAAAATCTCACACAATATAAAGGCAAATATTTGGCTTTCACAGTAGATCAAGCATGGCTACTAGCTATCACCCAAATCCCCACAGTGTAATGTTAATAAGGCATTATTAGAAAAAATATTTAAACCCTTTTGAGAAAAATGTACAGCATCCAATTTAATAATACCCCGTGCTATGAAGGAATCAAACATGTAGTGAGAAGAAACTGCCATTTACCCCACTGATGGGACTATTGCAGATACTCTAAATACAAAAAAAAAATTAAAAAATAAAAAAATAAATGGTACCTCAGAGTGGCTCAGGGGTTGAGGGTCTGCCTTCAGCTCAGGGCGTGATCCCAGGGTCCTGGAATGAGTCCTGCATCGGGCCTGTGGGGATGTGGGGAGCCTGATTCTCCCTCTACCTATGTCTCTGCCTCTCTCTCTGTGTCTCTCATGAATAAAAAAATAAAATCTTTAAAAAAGACACACACACACACACAGAGACAGAGAGACAGAGAGAGAAAGAGAGATTTCATGTGCTCTCTAAACACAGACAGAAAAAAGTGCATTTGTAGAAATGCAGCAATGCTTCACCATTGCAGGATGCTCTTAGAACTCCTTTTATCAACTGGCAGGACCAGAAATGACAATTCTAATGACACATATGGAACCACAGTTTGAAACACATAGATCATGAAATTGTTATTTAGAGGTCTCATCTAAAGGACTACATTATCTGGCCATCAGCAGTGGATATCGGCATGGGACAAAGCAGGAGATTATGAAGAAGTCCATTATGATTATAAAGAAAGAGGAAATAAAACCACCACACAGACCACACAAAGTACTCCGATAATGAAGCATCTACTGTATTAATGGATATATTTAATAAGACAATTATTGGTTCTACCAGACAGGTGCCTAAAATCAACTACAACTATCTCCATTTCCAAACAAAAACCATTTGTACTTAAGAGTCCCACAGAAATACATACCACTGATGGCACAGAAGTTAGACTTTATATCACAGAATGGCCTAACTTATTCCATTCTGGTAATTTAATTGTGTGAGACAACCAGTGCCATATCAAGTGCAGAATTTTAGAACTCTGATGTATTTTCCAAACCCTGCACTGATTCTCTTTCACCTTCTGAACTCAATTCAAAACACATAATTCTTTCATTAGTACTAAGATATTTAAATAATAAAACATATAAACATATAAATCATTGGTTCCTTAACAAAATCACAACGGTATAAGAGTGAGTAATGAAGAATGGCCAGATAAAATTGAACAAGTAGCTATATGCCCATCTCAAATGTGGGCAAAATGTCTATTTAATGTTTCCATTGAACCTGAGAGTATAGAATCACTCATACCCATATTAAAAGAATACAAATGATCAGTTTGGTGCTATAGTAAAACACACATCGATACAGCAATGCCATAAATACATTATAATCTAATCTTCAAAATATTAAATTATACTAAATGTTCAAGTAATGTTGGGGATCCCTGGGTGGCTCAGTGGTTTAGCGCCTGCCTTCAGCCCAGGGCTTGATCCCGGAGTCCCGGGATCGAGTTCCACATCGGACTCCCTGCATGGAGACTGCTTCTCCCTCTGCCTGTGTCTCTGCCCCCCACCATCTCTTTCATGAATGAATAAATAAAATCTTTAAAAAAATAAAAATAAATGTTCAAGTAATGAGTTGCTAAATAACAAAACTATGAACCAAACATTATGGTGGCCTTTGCCAAAAATTACTTACTCAACTTTGAACTTTAGCAATAATACATTCATTAAAAGAACATGTGATGTGGCTTAGAGATAAGTATTGTGAACATAAGCCACAGGCCAATTGTTACAAGAGTTATGAAGCCAGGTTCACCAAAGGAGTGCCTGCATTAGGGGTGCAGGAAATCTAACACCGATCTAAACACGACCAGATGCGAAGCAGGAGCCTGGAGTTTTCAATGGGAAACTCTCTACTACACTGACAACATCTCGAAGATTAGGGCAGGTCTAAAGGAATGGTTTACTTATGAGACAGAACACATAAGGAGCCTGTAGATGACGTGGGTTGGAAGTCCAATGCTGAGATCAAAGAGGTGAGACAGTCTGCAAGCAATATTAAGATCAGGCCAGTAAGAATCTACCACCTGGAATGCTAACTATCTCACTGTACCCGGGGGCAGTGATGCCGCCTTGGGGCTAGACCCAACTACAGCGTCCCCTCACAAGGGTCAGTTATAGCGCACCCTAACAGGGATGCATGACCATTAGAACACTGAATATTCATGAGCTCACTTTAGAGCACTTGCAACACCTACCATTTACATTTTATAACCCATACTCACTCACCCACTAGAAAGTTAACTCTAGATTCATGGACCCTATTACTCCAAGGAAACGGAATACCATGGAGAGTACATAGAGGACACATCGGAAACCTCACACTTAGTGCTACCATCCATGGTGGTGCACCACACAGTCTGCCTACCTCCCTCACGTCTGCACTCCCCAAATAGGGAACCTAAAACCATTAACTCTTACTATAATAAGAGCATATAGTATATACTTTATAGTAGCATATACTTTAAATTTCAAGCACAGGATTTTAAGGCTAGATAAAGATTCCCTAATTGTGCTCAATTTTATCCGTTCAATTTTATGCCTAACCTGCAACCCATGCCGAAGATTGATTCATTAAAGATAAGAAAACCCCTACTGTTCCTTGTTGGACTTGAGAAAGAACTAATTAGAGGTGCAGTGGCATCAGGCTTTTCACATAAATTCAATTTGATAAGATTAATTTGGACTTTAAAGATTTTGAAAATAACATATTCCACATGCTGTCACAGGTTTATCATCGAGTGCATAGATGGATATGATTAGTAGCATCCCGTGAAACAGAAATGATTTTCAGATAGAAACTGGACTGGATATTCTGAAGAAAGCATTCAGGAATTATTATAAAACTAATAAGATCCTAAAAAATATATAAAAGGTATATATTTTTAAAGATTTTATTTATTTATTCATGAGAGACACAGAGAGAAGCAGAGACCCAAGCAGAGGGAGAAGCAGGCTCCCTGCAGGGAGCCGGACGGGGACTCGATCCCAGGACCCTGGGATCACGCCCTGAGCCAAAGGCAGACACTCAATCACTGAGCCACCCAGGCGTCCCTATAAAAGATGTTTTTAAAAGACTGATTGTCAATTATTCCAGTTACGGTTGGTAAATACATGTAATATACTCGGGACAGTCATGATCTTTGGGCAATACCGGTCACCTGAAATTATAGATAACCTGGCGAAAATCAGAGGAGATACCACACATCTTAGTGGCTGTGACTCCTTGGGCAACTGTGAAATTCCCGTAAAGCAGGAAATGTGACATTGGGTTATCACACTTTTGTGGTTCTGTGAAATTCCCGTAAAGCAGGAAATGTGACATTGGGTTATCACACTTTTGTGGTTCCCCAGTATCACAGGGGAGAGCGAAAGTTACAAGCCACAAAAAGCCCCAAGTGATAGAAGGAAAATATATTGGTGGAATAGAACTAAACCCATAGTCCATGTACCCATGACTGTACCCTTGATGCCTCCTCAACTAGGATAATATGGGAAATGGTACCCTGATTCTCTGCTCTAAGCCAAAACTTACCTTATCCAACTGGGCTCAGAGGGAAAATAAAAAACATAACATGTTGGAATGTGTAAAAATAGAACAGGTAATGAATGTGTCCATAGAAGGAATTATTTGAGGTCAATAGAGGATAGAATAACTATTAAAATAACCGGAGGAATATTCCAGACTGAGTCTTCTAAAATTAGTCTAATAATTATAAATTACATATTAGAAAAATTAAGATAAATAAAAGAATATCTAGAAGACAAGACCGATATAGTAAAAATGACTTTGTAGGAATTGGAAAAACAAAAAAACAAAAACATACCTTCTCTAAAATTATGACAGTCTTGACTTCTGATGTTACGGCAATCAAGCACATTCTTGATAGTGCTGTGCCAGTGTGTACCCCCTCGAGCTTCATACACATGGCTTTACATGGAAACACAGTTGTCAAGGAAGCTTACTGAACTGAGGGTTTAAGAAAATTAATTTTTGGTCTTTTGCAAGTTTAAGCGGGTATCATATTAAAGATTTCTTTGTGTTTTGTTTTGTTTTGTTTTTGCTAATAATACTGGAAATTGATTTAATAAAGTTTGCAGTAACAAAACTAGAAAATTAAAGGACAATTATATTGTTAGTGATGTAGACCTACAAACTTTGATAATTTTGGGGACTTAGATTTTTATAGGTGATTAGGCACTTTGGATTACCGTCCAAGTGATTCTAAGTGATTTGAAATCACAGAGTAGATTGTCTACCGGTTTGTTATCATTTCAAATCCATTTCTCTTTTTTGTTTCCAAAATTTTCTTTAGATTCCAGTTAGTTAACATACAGTGTAATATTAGTTTCAGATGTAGAATTCAGTGATTCATCACTTAGCTACAACACCTAGTTCTTACTATAACAGGTGCCATCGTCCATTTAACTCATCCCTTGGCAACCAGCCCACCTCCAGTAACTCTCAATTTATTCTCCATAGTTAAGAGTCAGTTTCTGGATTGTCTCTTTTTTTCCCCCCATATTCATCTGTTTTGTTTCTTAAATTCCATAGATGAGTGAAATCATATGGTATTTGTCTTTCCCTGACTGACTTATTTTGTTTAGCATGACACTCTCTAGCTCCATCTATATCATCACAAATGGCAAAATTTCATTTTTTTATTGTTGAATATCTAATATATATATTAGATATGTGTATAATACATACTGTAATTATACAATAATAATATGTTTTATATAATTATATTTAAGTATGTTTTAATATAACATTTTATATTATATATAAAATACATTAAATGTTGTATATAATTATAAATATATAATATATACTATATATGTGGTCATGTATAACTTATGTACACATGTGTATATGCACACACTACATCTTCTTTGTTATTCATCAGTCCATGGACATTTGGGCTGTTTCTATGATTTGGCTATTGTTGATAGTGGTACTACAAACATTGTGATGCATGAATCACTTCAAATCAGTATTTTTGTATACTTTAGTATAAATACCAGTAGTGCAATTGCTGGGTCATAGGGTAACTCTATTTTTAACTTCTTGAGGACCCTCCACACTGCTCTCCACAGTGGCTACCCCATCTTGCATTCCCACCAACAGTGCAGGCGGGCTCCCCTTTCTCCACATCCTTGCCAACACCTGTTGTTTCCTGTACTGTTAATTTTAGCCATTCTGACAGGTATGAGCTAATGTCTCATTGAAGTTTCAATATGTAATATTTCCCTGGTGATGAGTGATGTTGAACATCTTTTCACGTGTCTATAGGCCATCTGATGTCTTCTTTGGAAAAATGTGTATTCATTCATGACTTCTGCCCATTTCTTAACTGCATTATTTGGTCTTTGAGTGTTGAGTTAGATAAGTACTTTATAGATTTTGGATACTAGACATTTATCTGATAAGACATTGGCAAATATCTTCTCCCATTCTGTTGGTCTTTTCGTTTTTGTTTTGCATTTTTTTTTTTTTTAAGATTTTATTTTTTCATGAGAGACAGAGAGAGAGGCAGAGACACCGGCAGAGGGAGAAGCAGACTCCCTGCGGGGAGCCTGAAGCAGGACTCATTCCCGGGTCTCCAGGATCAGGCCCCAGGCTAAAGGCAGCGCTAAACTGCTGAGCCACTGGGGCTGCCCCAGTTGTCTTTTCGTTTTGTTGACTGTTTCCTTTGCTGTGCAGAAGCTTTTTATCTTGATGAAATCCTGATAGTTCATTTTTGTTTTTGTTTCTCTTACCTCTGGAGATGTGTCTAGCAAAATGTTGCTGCAGCCAAGGTCAAAAAGGTGTTCTCTAGGATTTTGATGGATTCCTGTCTCACATTTAGGTCTTTCATACATTTTGAGTTTATTTTTGTGTCTGGGGTAAGAAAGTGGTCCAGCTTCATGGTTCTTTCTGCATGTGGCTGTCCAATTTTCCCAACACCATTTGTTAAGGAGACTGTCTTTTTTCATTGGATATTGTTTCCTGCTTTGTTGAAGATCAATTGACCATAGAATTGGGTCCATTTCTGGGTTCTTTATTCTGTTCCATTGATCTATGTTGGATTTGTGCCAGGACCACACTGTCTTGATGATTATAACTTTGTAATACAGCTTGAAGTCTGGGATTGTGATGCCACTGGTTTTGGTTTCCTTTCTTTTTAAAAATATTTTATTTAAATTCAATTTGCCATCATATAGTATAACACCCAGTGCTCATCCCATCAAGTGCCCTCCTCAGTGCCCATCACCCAGTCACCCCATCCCCCCAACCACCCCCTCCCCCAACCCATTGTTCGTTTCCTAGAGTTAGGAATCTCTCATGGTTTTTCTCTCTCTCTAATTTTTCCCACTCAGTTCCCCTCCTTTCCCTTATCATCATTTACACTATTTCTTATATTCCCCAAATGAATGAGACCATATAATGTTTGTCCTTCTCCGATTGACTTATTTCACTCGGCATAATACCCTCCAGTTCCATCCACATCGAAGCACATGGTGGGTATTTGTCATTTCTAATGGCTGAAGAATATTCCATTGTATACACAGACCACATCTTCTCTATCCATCATCTGTCGAGGGACACCGAGGCTCCTTCCACTGTTTGGCTTTGTGGACATTGCTGCTGTGAACATTGGGGTTTTCTTTTTCAGGACTGCTTTGGCTATTCAGGGTCTTTTTTGGTTCTATACAAATTTTAGGATTATTTGTTCTAGCCCTGTAAAAAAAAGTTGATGGTATTTTGGTAAGAATTGCATTGAATGTGCAGATCGCTCTGGGTAGCATAGACATTTTAATAATACCTGGTTTTCCAATCTATGAGCATGGAATGTTTTTCCATTTCTTTGCATCTTGCTCAATTTCTTTCATAAGTTCTATTGTTTTCAGAGTACAGATCCTTTACCTCTCTGGTTAGTTTTATTCCTGAGTATCTTACGGTTTTGGGTGTAATTGTAAATGGAATCGATTCCCTTATTTCTCTTTCTCTGCCTCATTGTTAGTGCATAGAAATACAACTGATTTCTGTGCATTGATTATGTATCCTGCAACTTTGCAGAATTCCTGTATCAGTCTAGCAATTTTTTTGCTGGAGTCTTTTAGGTTTTCTACATTGAGATCATGTCGTCTGCAGAGAGTGAAAATTTTGAGTTCTTTGCTGATCTGGATGCCTTTTATTTCTTCTTGTTGTCTGATTGCTGAGGCTAGGAATTCTAGTACTATGCTGAATAACAGTAGTGGGAGTGGACATCCTGTCTCGTTCCAGCCTTAGGGGAAAGGCTCTCAGTTTTTCCCCATGTAGGGTGATATTCACTCTGGTTTTTTGTTTTTGTTTTGTTTTTTTATGGCTTTTACGATATGGAGGTATATTCCCTCTATCCCTACATGGTGGAGAAATGTTTTGTTTTGTTTTTTCTCAAGAAAGGATCCTGTATTTTGTCAAATGCTTATTCTGCATCTATTGAGAGGATCAAATGGTTCTTGTCCTTTTGTTGTTGTTGTTGTTGTTGTTATCAATGTGGCATATCACATAGATTGATTTGTGGATATTGAGCCACAAATGGAAACTTGGAAACAGGAATAAATCACACTTGGTAGTGGTGAATAATCCTTTTAATGTACTATTGGATCCTATTGGCTAGTATCTTGGTGAGAACTTCCGCATCCATGTTCACAAGGCATATTGGTCTATAACTGTCCTTTGTAGTGGGGTCTTTGTCTGGTTTGGGGATCAAGGTCATGTTGGCCTCATAGAATGAGTTTGGAAGTTTTCCTTTCTTCCAGCTTTTTGGAACAGTTTAAGAAAAATAATTCTTCTTTAAATGTTTGGTAGATTTCTGCCAGGAGGGCATCCAGCCCTGGATTCTTGTTTCTTGGGCGATTTTTAATGACTACCCCAATTTCTTTGCTGGTAAGGGGTTCAAATCCACATTTTTATGGTTTAAGTGAAGTCGTTTAGATCTAAGAGTGAATTTGTTTACGTTGAAGAGGCTATTTCAGAATAATGTCAACAAAGTTGTGTCATTGAGTGCTTATCAATATGAATATATGAAAGATCAACTATGATGTAATGGACATTGAAACTTTAAATACCAAGAATTTGTGAGAATTCAGTGACAGTGTTCAGTCTGGGGAGGGCTACCCTTTGCTGATCGAAATAGTTCTCCAAAGACCTATGGACATAAGCTACTGCTGCAGCAAGCCTAATCCTTCTCAAAGTGGTGAAGATTTGCCTGTACAAACCCCTTTGTTCAGCTAGCATTGTGCTCTAGCAATAAGGGACTTATTTGTGTGTGTGTGTGTGTGTGTGTGTGTGTGTTGGCAACTGGACATGAGCTCTTGGTCAGCTAAGCCAATACCCAGAAAGGAACCAAGTCACAGAAAAATATATCTCAACTCAATTTGGACTTTATTTTTTTTCCATCATCCCCATACCTGGAACAGTAGTGTAATTAATCTATCATTGGCTTGAGGTATATTATCCGTTTATTAAGAGATATTATCCTGTATGTTATCAGCACATGAAATATTATTATTACATATTTAATCCCCTCAGTGAATC
This sequence comes from Canis aureus, assembly GCF_053574225.1. NCBI lineage: Eukaryota > Metazoa > Chordata > Mammalia > Carnivora > Canidae > Canis > Canis aureus. The sequence continues at coordinate 29,109,109 of NC_135645.1, forward strand.
TGTATTAAATAAATTATTGGCAATGATAGTCTTGGTCTCTGAGCATAGTTTACCATGAACAAAACACTTACTCTTTGTTTTTCAAATACCCTTGTATTTAGAAGTACACTGAATGTAACAATAATGAAAATAACAATGAAAGAATACAGTGATGACTTACTAAAATAGATTTTTTTCTGATAATCAGTACATAAAGATATATTATCAGCCTGGCCCATTAAGTTACTAAATAGCCAATAACATTTTTATTGAATAAGTTCTCCCTAAAAATAAATAAATGAATAAATAAGTTCTCTCTATCTAACAAAAAACAAAATTGCCGAAAAACTTATATAATTTCTTGAATCCTAATTCAGAAACACTGATTTCAAAATGCCAAAGTGATCATAACTCCTATGACAATATTTGGAGATAGAGGGATGAAGATAGGAGCTCATATTGTGAACAAGAAGGAATCATCAGGTAAAAAGCCTGGAAAATCTTCTTTCTGACCCCTTTTGTCTGAATTAAATACAGCATCTTTGGCAGAGGATCGAGGAACAGGATGGGCAGGAGTTCTGGTCCTTACTTTTTTCCTCACTTTTCTCCATGAGCTGCAAATTGGTGGAAGGAAAGGGGCATCAGTACATAGTTTATTGTTCCTGATGTCCCAGGATGCACAATAGCTGACCCAGAGGGTGGCTTTCTCCCCCCCCCAAGACTGGACCTCCAGTTCCCCAGCTAGAGGCAGGTGCTCCTCAATGGCCGTGGCGGGGTGAGTCACTGAACATCTCCTGGGGGCCACAGTTTGAATTACAGCTGGAAGTGTCTGTGCCACAGGCGCCATGCCTTGAAGCCTGGAGCAGAACTTCTCTGAGACATGTTACGAAATACCTGCTGACTGGAGACCAGTAAGTAAGGCTTCGGTCCTTTGGTGCACTTCCATCACCTCCAACAGAAGCACCATCTTTTCTTTAGACCAAACGGTACATTTACTATATTTTGCACAAATTATCATTAGTTATAGCATTAACTTGTTAGGCATTAGCAGGGAGGAACTAAAATAGTATCCTGCTATACCTTCTTTTTTGTTTTTTTCACAAATAAGAATTTTTTGTCACCATTTAATGTCTGAATTTTAAACAGATTCTTGGATTGGTGGTTTATATCTATCAGCTTCTTCCACTTTAGCACCAGTCTCATCCCCAGTAGCTTTTCCAGAACTACTACCTTCACCATGAAGCTCCATGAGTTTTCTCAATTCAAATTTGGGCTTCTTCAGCATTTTTGCTTTTCTAACGAAAGACATCATGGAGTAGATAAATAGACTGACAGCTTCTTCTATATCTTTTCCGATGCTGTCTGGAATCAATTCATTGATGACTTCTTTCAAGTCATTTGTCGGCCCCTCTCGGGCCATGATTTCCATCATCTTTTTCCAAATTTGGCAGACCTGTTGGTGCTGAGCATGAGAGGTCTTCTGAAACTGATTATTGTGTTCTTTTTAGTAAATCCAACACAAAATAGATGAAACAAATAACCATTGGTAGTCTTTGCATCAACATGAGCTTCAATCATGGTCTGCCACTTTTGACCATGGAGCACATTTTGTCACGGGTAAGATCCATGATATGGAAATTAGTCAGGCAGTTTTTGCCCTGCACATCCTGAGCAATTAGTTTGAATTTTCTAAATGCAAGTTCATCGCTCTGCAGATTAGCAAGGCTTCCTTCAAAAAATACAACCCTTGTGGGCAGCCCAGGTGCCTCAGTGGTTTAAGTGATGCCTTCAGCCCAGGGCCTGATCCTAGAGACCCAGGTTCGAGTTCCACATCAGGCTCCCCACATGGAGCCTGCTTCTCCCTCTGCCTGTGTCTCTGCCCTTCTCTGTGTGTCTCTCATGAATAAATAAATAAAATCTTTAGAAAAAAATATAACCCTTGAGATCATAGATGCAATTTTGGTTCCTTGAGTTCTTGTGAGTAGTGTTTTTCCAATATTTCGTATAGAACATGTGTGCCTTCACATCATACCAATCTTTCTTAGAAAATGGGTCAACCACTTTCTTCTTGGCTCCCTTTTTGCCACCTTTCATAAGGCTCCTGTTCTTAACGACACCCTTGGTACTGCTCTGGGAGCCAAAAGGGCTTATTCCTTCTGATGGAGACTACAAAATGCCTTTTTGTCCTATTCATCTCATCCTTGAATTGTTAGCCACAATGTGGCTACCAGGTGGGCATTGATGCCCACTTTCTTTATTACTTGGGGATCTGTTTTTTTTTAAAGATTTACTTATTTATTCATTCATTCATTCATTTTTTCATTCATTCGTTCATTAATGAGAGACACAGAGAGAGGCAGAGACACAGGCACAGGGAGAAGCAGGTTCCCGGCAGGGAGCCCGACCTGGGACTGGATCCTAAGACCCTGGGATCACACCCTGAGCTGAAGGCAGACACTCGACCACTGAGCCAGCCAGGCATCCCAATTACTTGGGGATCTTATCATGCTTCATATTCATTAAAATGTTTGATATTCCAGATAGCAGTCAGTACCGGGTCTCACTGCTAACCTCCACGCTCAGCTCTTTCCCTGTCCCTGCTCAACATTTGGTCTCTCAGCTTGGTGCTGTGTGCCTGGCATTTGTTCCTTTCCTTTTATAACCCTGTGAATTGCATATGCATACCTAGAGGCCTGCTAGCAACAGACCTATTTTGACAGAACAATAGAATAAATAAATTCACTTTTGAGTTCTTTATATCATACTTAATACGTGGGCTTAATGTTGATGCAGGAGCAAAATCCCAGACAGGCACCTCTTTGGAATTTGATGTCTATGAAAAATGAAGACTGTGGCTTAGTGGAGGCGGTAAAGTGAGGGGAGGGTGCAGAGCCTGCAAGAGGAGAGGCTGGCTTGAGAAGATGGGACTGGAGGGAGGGCTTGGAGAAGACGCCGGTCAGCTGGAGTTTGTGACACAATGAGATGGAGCCTGCAGCTTCTAGGATGGTGGAGCCTTGGAGGAAGGGCAGTGTCCCTACAAATGCCTACAATTGCACACTGTCCAGCAAGGCAACCTAGCCCTCCAAGCGGCACTCCCCTGGCTAAGAAAAACAGAACAGAGACAAAAGACTCTCAGGAGATCTTCCCTTCTTCTTCAGTGGGCAGATCAACATAGTCCAAGCAGCAGAAATATGTGCAAGAAGGAACATCCATAATCTGAGCTAGTGGGGACTGGAAGTGCATATCTGCACATACATAGATTAACAAAGTTTAGCTACTTTCCAGAAAAAAGAAAATCATAGCCTGTACTGGGTAGATTGTTTTGTCAGGCATGTGCCACACCCATTTGCTTTCAAATATAATCATTTTGTTACTGTTGCTGTGAGCTGGCCTTAGAAGTAGGCATCATTTAATATTTAATAAAATATTCCCCCTCCCGTGGTTACTTTTCAGTGATATTTTGGTAAGGAATTTTATCTACAAGAGCACTTCTGAGAGAGACGTTTAATTCAACTGCTTCTACTTCAGGCTGTGGTCTTTTTTATCTGGAAACTCCTAAAAAAATACCTGAGTTTGAGATATTATTTACTACATTGTAATATTAATGTAATATAGTTATGTCAGGGCACCTGGGGGGCTCAGTTGGTTGAACATTGGGCTCTTAATCTTGGCTCAGGTCTTAGTCTCAGGGTTGTGAGTTCAAGCCCCGTGTTGGGCTCTATACTGGGAATGGAGCCTACTTAAAAGATAAAAATAAATACATAAATATATAAATAAAATTGTATCAACCTTGCATGCCACACTTGTGTTCTTTTTTTAAAGGATTTATTTATTTGAGGGAGAGAGAGAGAATCTAGAGCCGACTCCCCGCAGAGTGCAAAGTCTGAGGTGAGGCTCAGTCTCACGTCCTAGAGATAATGACCTGAGCCTAAATCAAGAGTTAGTTAGATACTGAATGATGGAGTCACCCAGATGCCCCAACCAGCTCTGTGTTCTTAATTCACACGAGCCTCTTGTTATTTTCCATTTTTATATATTATTAAATGTATAGTTTTATTTGTATTACAAAGAAAGGCATTAATTTAATATTTCCTAAAGCTGTATCTTATTGTCTGCTAACTGCTTAGAAAAATTACATATGCATTTAATCTAAATATAAATTAATGTAGAATATATCAATATAATATCCATTTAATTATATATACAATTTTGTATTAGCTATGCCTATATCTATGATTGATAATCTCCTACCTTATTGAATTTGTGTGATTCTAATAAAGGTGCAGGCAAAAAATTATGCGAAAACATTTTAACTGACTTTTTTACTTATTCTGTTTTGGGTTCATCATCAAATCAAGCAGAAGGTGCAGAGACTTCCATACAACCCTGCCTTCACATATGTACAGCCTCACTCACTCCCAAAATCCTTCATTAGAGTCGTACATTTGTTACACGTGAGAACCTGCACTGACATATTATCAGCCAAAGCCCATAGTTTACATTAAGGTTCATTCTTGGTTTTGTACATTCTCTGGGTTTGGGCAACCGTGTAACAACATGTATGAACCATTATTGTACCATACAGAGTAGTTTCAGTACTCTAAAAATCCTCTGTGTCCTATTCATAGCTCCCTCCCCAGTGACCCCTGGCAACCACTGATTCTTTTCCTGTGTCTGTAGTCTTGTCATACAGTTGGAATCATTAGGTCTGCACTCCTTCCCAAACTACTTTTAACGCTTAGCAATATGTATCAATACACGTGTACTTAGTAATATGAAATCTCCATGTCTTTTCATGGCTTGAAGCATATTTATTTTAGCACTGAACAATATTCCACCGACTGGATGTACTACAGCTTATCCATCTACTGAAAGACATCTTGCTTGCTTCCCAGTTTTGGCAATGATGAACAAAGCTGCTATAAACCTCTGTGTGTAGGGTTTTGCGTGGACAAAGGTTTTCAACTCTTTTGGGTAAATACTAAGGAGCACAATTTTATGGGAAGGTATGTTTAGCTTTATGAGAAACCACCAAACTGTCTTCCAAGATGGCTGTACCATTTGCATTCCCAACAATGATGAATACGAGTTGCTCCCCATCTTTACCAGTGTTTGGTGTGGTTAGTGTTTTGGATTTTGGTCACTCTAATAGGCAGGTCTTGGTATCTTATCATTGTTTTAATTTTCAATTCCCTGATGATATACGCTGTTGAACATCCTTTCATATGCATATTTGACATCCATATATCTATTTTGGTGAGTTGTCTGTTGAAATCTGAGGTCATTTTTAAATTCGGTTGTTTCTTTTCACATTGTTGGATTTTAAGAGCTCTATGCATATTTTCCCTATCAGTTCTCTCTTACATATGTCTTTTGCAAATATTTCCCCTCAAACTTGGGGCTTTTCTTCTCATTATCTTGACAATATATTTTGCAGAGCACAAGTTTTAAATTTTAATGACATTCAGCTTATCAATTATTTCTTTCATGAATTTGCCTTTGTAATTACAAAGGCAATACCCAAGGTCATCTAGATTCTTTTCTGTTATCTTCTGAGTTCTGTAGTTCTACATTTTATATCTAGGTCTATGATTATTTTGAGTTAACTTTTGTGAAGGGTATAAGTTGTGTCCAAATTCATTTTTCACAGGCACATGGCCAGTTGCTCCAGCACTATTGGCTGAAAAGACTATCTTTATTCCTTTACACTGCCTTTGCTCCTTTGTCAAATATCAGTTGCCCATATTTATGCGGGTCTATTTCTGGGCTCTCTATTCTGTTCCATTGATATACTTACCTATTCTTTCACCAATACCATACTGTCTTAATTACGGCAGCTTTATGTTAAGTTTGACATCATGTAATTTCAATCCTCTGACTTTGTTCTTCTTCAACATTGTATTGGCTATTCTGGGTCTTTTTCTTCTCTATGTAATGTAGAAATAGTTATCAGTACCAACAAAGTAACTTGCTGAAATTTTGATTGACATTGAATTAAATCTATAGATCTAATTGGTAAGAACTGATATCTTGAGTCTGCTTATCCATGAACACAGAATATTTCTCTACTTATTAAGCTCTTCATCTATATCTTTCATTTTATAGTTTTATGGTTTTCATTTTATAGTTTTATAGTTTTGTTCATATAGACCTTATATATGTATTGTTAGGTTTATACATAAATATTTCCTTTTGGGGGAGTGCCTATGTAAATGGTATTGTGGTTTTTTTTTTTTTTTTCATATTGTACTGTTCATTGTTGGTACATAAGAAAGTGATCTCCAGGAGTTTTTCATTGATTCTTTTGGATTTTCTATATAGACAATCAGGTCCCCTCAGAACAAAGAGTTTTTATTTCTTCCTTCTCAATCTGTGTATCTTTTATTTCCTTTTCCTGTCTTATTGCATTAGTCAAGACTTCCAGAAGGATGTTGAAAAGCAGTGGTGGTGACAGGGAAAGTTTCAAGTTTTTCACCATTAAATATGATGTTAGCTTTAAGTATTTTGTAGGTGTTCTCTATCAAGATGAGGAAGACCCCCCTCCTTCCTACTTTGCTGAGAGTCTGTATCATGATTTATTTCAAATGCTTTTTTTCTGTATTATTGATATGCTCATGTGATTTTTTTTTCTTTAGCCTATTGATGTGATCATTGATTTTTTAATGTTGAATGAGCCTTGCGTAGTCAGGATAAATCCCACTTGGTCATTGTGTGCGATTTATATACACTGTTGAATTTTATTTGCTAATATTTTGTTGGGGATTCCTACATCTATGCTCATAAGATATATTGACCTATAGTTTTCTTGTAATGTCTTTATTTTGGTGTTAGGGTAATGGTAACTTCATAGAATGAAGTAGGTAATATTCCCTCTGCTGAGATTGTAGAAAATTGATATAATTTCACCTGTAAATGTTAGTAGGATTCACAGTGAACCTATCTGAGCCTGGTGTTTTGTTTTTGGGAAGGTTATTAATTATTATTTCTATTTCATTAATAGATATAGGCCTATTCAGATCGTCTATGTCTTCTTGTTGGGTTTTGACAGACTCTGTCTTTCAAAAAATTGGTCTGTTTCATTCAGGTTATCATATTTGTGGGCATAGAGTTGATTATAATATTCTTTTATTATCTTATAATGCTCTCTACTGTTCAAAATGTCTCATTTGGGGATAGTTTTTACAGTTACTGAGGCTATTATTAATTTAATCAATACTGTTTTCTAATCTCATACATTCCTTGCAAAATTGCAGTGAATAAAAACACACTAAGTGCGCAATATAAGAAAGAATTAGAGCATTTAGCCATTTCCCTTTATTCCATAAAATGACAGAAGCATGAAGGCGATATTAGGGTGTTAAGAATGGTCCTTATGTCACTCATCAACATATATTTCTATTTTCCTGTTTGATGAAAGTTTGTAGTTAATAAACCTGATTTAAGAGTCAGCAGATTATTTGCTTGGATTTTCTCTTTCTCAGGTTTCCCATAGAAAGGAAATAGCAAAGAATTCTTCCCTGTAGCCAAGTGTTATTGTTTTAAATGATATGAGAAATTATAAAGAAAGGGTTGTTTTTTCTCATATACTTCATGGCATCCATTAAATGGCACATGCTTGATAACCATAAAATTGTATAGAGGACACTATTATTTCTCCACAGTTTTCATTGAATAGCTAAGTATTAAAACCACTATTGCAAAAACTTAATTTTTTTCTTATGTATCAAAACAATGAGGTATTTTCATAATGCCAAATAATTCTCTTTGCCTATTTTCATTTGTTCCCTGAAATATTTCTTAGCCTTCGGTAGGGAGTATATTGAAGAAAAACCTAGATTATAGTTTCAGATCTTGAAGTTAATAACATCTTGTAAAATAGTTGACAAAACTATTGGTCATGATTTTTTCCCTATTTATGGGGCCATTTCAGGACAAGAGCCAGAGAAATCAGGAAACATCAGGGAGAAAGATCAATAGTATTGACATTAAAGAAAGTCCTGAGAAGTAATATTAAGACAATAAACCCCAATTAATTGGAAAAATTCTTATAACTGGGCTTCCAAGGATGTTAAATCTTTCATTAAAATATTTTCTTACATCAGCTTTAAAATAATATTCTACAATTTTAGAGCATTGCACATTTCACAGCACTATAGAAATGAGACAATCACCTTTGTTCCACAGCACATGTATGCACACGTGTGCACACCCATACATACGTATATCACACATATTACATACAGGTTTTCCTCCACATCCCCCTTCCTCCCCTAGTGAATCATACTGGCTGTCTTGAATACTACAAACCTACAGCCTTCAAGTTTAACTACATGTGGGGAGAGAACTCTTGACCTTACATAGCAGCACTGTGCAACAGAATTTTCTGTGTTGATGGAAACATTATATAGATGTGCTTCATGACTGTAGCTGCTAGCTTCATGTGCCTATTGGGTATGTGGAATGTGGCCAGTATGACAGGAATAGAATTTTTAATTTTGTTTAATTACCTTAATTTAAAGTAAAATTTATACAGTGGCATGTAGCTGGCAGCTACCATATTGATAGAAAAATTTATAGACTCTAGACTTCTGTTCCCTTTGATTTCCCCAGGAGTGAGTTTCTGCTTTACTGCTCTATCACTGTTGTGCTTTACTCACTACTCTTTAGATTAGCTCAGGGAGTTTTAAACAAATCAACTTTTTAGCATCACTCTGATTATTTTATTGTTAATCCAAGGTTCAAAATAATTGCTGTAGCTGAAGTGTGTACTCACAAATCTTTCCTTATCTCTATTAGTACAGGTACAACCATTTAAACTAGAAGTTTTTCAAAGCTTTGCTATAGCAGATGGGAATAGGCCCAGGGGATATATCCATCCCAATCAGTAATTCCCAAAATGTGTTTAGTGGGACACTAGATCCATAGGATGCTAGTAGAAGTTTTGTTATCAATTAGTCTGGGATATTTGTGGTAAAAGAAGTCAAATGATTTTCTTTACTGTAGGATTTCTCAGAGAGTATAACTGCTAGTGTGTTAGGAAATTCTAAGGATAAGTTGTGCCAAGATTGCTTTTCTCCCAATTTACTTGCTCAAGATGTTCTGTGGGCCATTCTTCTAGAGTAGTGTTTTGCCAATTAGACTTTGGAAAACAACAATATTGATAAAGTGGTTTATGAAGTAAAGATATTCTCCTATTGCCAACATTGGAAGATCAAAGTTGATCTTACTACGGGAACTGGCAAATTTATTTATTATATTCATACCAGTTTCATTTTAGCTGGCTGTATCAGTAGACATTCACAAATTTGAATTTGTGATATTCAAATTCTTGGTTTCAAGTGAGGGCTCGAGAGTCAGATGGCCCAAATTCTAATATTGTTCCTACCATCTTTAAGAACTGTGAAGAATCTGAAATTTTGCTTTCCTTGTAAGCTAACAAGTTAGACACAGTGTCATAGATGCTGGCAGAAGGGTTAAATCCTTTAATCACAAACGGATTTATTATGCAAGGCACAGCAGGCATCATGAACTCCCAGTTCATATTGGTTCCTCTTGACCCCAAGTACCATGAGTGTTATACACAAAGGCCCAAGTGGATGCTACATGCAAAATATCCTGCATCAGAATGAGGCACTGAGAGCTTAGGAGGCCTTTATCTTATGAGTGGTCGTTGTGATACATGCCCAGTCTTTGCCCTGTAGAGAGACATTATCTTTGTTTTCCTAGACTGAAAACAAATCTGCCTTCCTCTCTGTAAGAAGACTATTATATGTCTATCTTCCAAGCCTGTTTGCTACACTGTCATCATTGAATAAATAGTCTAGAACAAAAACTATCAACACTTCTCCACAAAAAGTATGGAAATTCAGAAGACTGATGGAGAATTGTTTTCTGACATTATTCACTAGCTGATTTACATCTCTAAGTTTCAATGAAAGTAACAATTGAAGTAAAAAATCACGTCCCCCTCAGTGAATTAAATGAGATTTTCCAATACTAGTAAATAAAACTCAGCTCAGCAAATAAATAAATAAATTTATAAATACATTTATTTCTGTAAAATTTTACAAGGCAGTTTAGTGCTCAGTCTTCCAATTTTGTTTAACAGTTTTAATTTATTTATTATCAAATAATTATATTATTTACATTTTTATCAAAGATAAACTGTTGTTTTCCTGTTCTGTAAAAACTCCAATTCAGAAACCCACTTTTCTTCCTTTTTTCTTCCCATTGTTTCCCAGATATGACCCAAAATCCTGAGACCTTCCATGTAGCTCTGACATCAATAAGATGTATCTTGCCTAGAGTTTTCAGAACTCATGCATTGTGGTTTTATCTAATTTTTGAAATCCCCAATTGTTCTCAGATATCAAAATCTATTGTGTATTAGTCCATGAAAATGCAAGATGAAGCCATGAGTTAAGAATCACAAGTGGTCTTCAGAAACTAAAAAGGGCAAGGAAATGAATTCTCCCCTAGGATTTCAGAAGGAACACAGCAGTGTTGATATTTTAATTTTAGGACTTCTGACCTCTAGAACTGTAAGATAATAAATTTAGATTGCTTTAAGCTGCAAAATTTGTGGTAATTTGTTAGAGTAGCCATAGGAAATTAATATTGCATGTTTGTTTGTAAGCCCTGTCCAAGGGCATGAAAATAATAGGGTAGCTGGGCTTTAAAAAAAAATTATCCAACTTTGTCCTTTAATTTCATCTTACATTCCATATTCCATAAAGGAGAGGTAGAGAAGAAGCAAAGAATACAGATATCTTCAACTTTAAACTCTATTGTGACAGACAAGAAGATAGTCCATTCGGATCCTATTCAAAGTAGGACTGGTGGAAAGGGCTGTTCTTGGTACAACGTGGCAGTCCAATTTTTGAAATACTCACTGGTAGTGTGTTCTGTTGGCCTGAGGGAGAAGACTACCCTGGTCAGTGCCATGATTCAAACATTTGAAATATACAAGGTAAATAATAGACGTAAGAACTGAGGAATTAGATGTTGTTACTAAATTGAGTTGATGCTTTAGCTAAATAATGAAAAGTTGAAAGCAAATACCTAAGAACTGGAAATTTAGTGTGAGGAACAGAGAATTTGGAAACAAAAAGGAGCCTTATCACAGGCAGCTGGCAAACGGAAAAAGGTGAATGGAAGCTTAACAAACCCTATATTAATTTTATATAATTGTGCTTTTAATAAAAAAGAATGTGTATTTCCATAAGTTTACATGCAGGAGTGTACAATATTGTGTGTTTGTGTGTGTGCATCTAAGGCACACAGCCAACTTTGAATCTGCTATTTATAGTAAGAAATATTTGATACGTTCATGACCATCAAAATTGGACCTACTATAGCAATAAAAAGTCTCAACAAAACTATGAAATGTTAAAAAAAGAAAAGAAGCTGAACATTAAAAATCATCAAATGTTGAACTGAGGTAGGTCTGTTAACCCAAATTCAGGACCCTATTTAAGAAAACCCAGGACCTGACACGTGGTTTTGGAATATTGATGTAGATGTATCTGAAGATTTTCACTCCTTGGATTTGTCCGGACCACCTGAGCCTAAAAAATTGCTCTATCCACCCACACTCTTGTTAAGAGTTAGTGCTTGTTTCAGGAAGAAAATACAGATTTTTTTTGTTCTCACAAGGCCCCTTCCAGAAATGCCACCATCTTTTTCCCTGCAGGCCTATAATTACAGTGAAGTAGCTGCATATCTCAGCTAAGCCATGCTGGGACTAATAGGGCAGCAAAGATATTACCCTAAAGTAAGTGCTAGAATGAGAAAGCATTTATCACTAGGAACAGTGAGTCAGGAATCTGAGGATGCTGGTTCAAAGGAACTAGAACGGAAGCCCGGAAAAAGGGCAGTTTGTTGACTTGGGGCACTAGCTTGGTATATAGGATTTAATTTAATGACCCCTAGGGCATGGCGCAAACTTGGTACTAGGACCAGGTCTAGAAGCTTAGAAAACATAATGGCCACAATGAGTGAGATTAAAATGCCTAAATTGCCAGAGCAGAAAATAAGGGATTAAAGGCCAGGGAAAGTGGACATACTGGAATGAATATACCAAATGAGGTCTGAAGATTACGTGAGGTCACTCAGAGAATTATGAGAACATTCAGAGATTTATGTTCCATGACCTTAAAGATACACCATTCACCCAAGGCTATCAGAAATACGCTCGTGAGAAAAATACTTAGTAACAGGCCTCATTAAGAACTTCAGTTACAGCTTCCCACAGTCAGGTCATGTCAGGGCTGATGGGAGAGAGGCTGTCTCAGAACTTGCTGAAAATAATGGGAATGGTGATACGGTCTCCAAGCAATAGGAGGCAGGTGGTGGTGTTGAACCACCAAAAACCAGCGGGTTGTATACATCATAATGACAGACAAATTTGGAATGGTCCCCTCGGGTAAGGGCATCCAACACATAAAGAGTCATGAAGATGTTTCAAAGACAACAAGGGTCCAATAAATGACAGCCAACAAAGGTACCACTTCAGTGGTGTGTGTGCATGTGTGCGTGTGTGTGCGTGTGTGTGTAGATGATGAACACAAAGCTGAAAGTAGTCACTCCAATAAAAATTATAATACCTTGCCAGTTTCCAAATCTAGATAGATTTTCAAATTGCAGCCAGAACCCACTGCCTGAACAGATGACCTGATGATCTGCAGAGGAAAACCTGAAATACCATAGCCAGTATAATAATCCCTCCAGTCCTTCCTCAAAGGGATCTATGGCTACTCATGTGGATGACTCTACGCTGGGCTCAGAGGAATAAACAGACTTTCAAGGATTATTGGACACAGGATTTAGCTGACATTGATACTTGAGGACTTCAAGCCTTATCATAAGTCCCTCTTAGAGTAGGAGCATTTGACGAAGTGCCAAATGGTGAATTAAGTTTTGGCTCAATTCTAGGTTACCATAGGTCATGTAGGACTGTCAATCCAAGCACTGTTCCCAGATGCTATTTTTTAAAGAATAACACCGTTCACAGTTTTAGTAATGCCCACATTGGCTCTTTGGGCAATGGCATAAGAGCTATCATAGCAACGGAGGCCAAGTGGAAGCCTCTGAAACTGCATGCCCCTCCAGTCAGGGGAGAATAGTACTGCCTTTTGGGAGTGAGAGGAAAAATAAAGATGAATGCACTAAAGATCCGAGAAAACAAAGGAAGTGATTTTTATTAAATGTCTACTTAATTTACCATTCTGGCCCCCGCCCAAATTGAATAGATCCTGGAATATCAGTTTAGACTACTAAAAGTTCAATTAAATAGTAGGATCAATCACAGCTACCACATTGGATAAAGGTATTGTTACTAGGGCATATGAATACAGCTTCAGGTACATAATATGCAGTCAGTTTTTTGAGGCTTTCTAGTCCATCCCAGTCAAGAAAGGAAATCAGAAATCATCCACACTCACATAGAATGCACCACAATATCGACTGGATTTTGCCCCATGGTTAACCATTCTATTCTCTATCTCCATCTATCACAGAAAGATGTAGATTATCTGAACATTTCATAGAATATCATGATTGATTACAATGATGGTCTGCTGATTAGGCAGGATGAGCCAGAGGTAGCTATCTGATCTGGTCAAATTACATGTGCTTCCAAGGTTGGGAGGTAAACCCCACAAAGAATTACAAATTGAATGGTTTACCCACAAATTAAAAAAAAATTAGAGGTCCAATGACCAGGGATATGCCAATACTTCCCCATTCCAAGCAAAAGACAAATTACTGCCTCTTACACCCATTACCTACTAAAAACAACACCCAATGCTAGGAAAGTCTCTTAAATTATATAGATAACATGCTCCACACTTAGGAATAATCTACTGACCCAGACAAAGGATTACATGAGAGGCTGCAAGTGTGAACAAGATCTGGAACAGGAAAGGTCTTGGCACCAGGTCCATACTGCAGTGCAGACAGTTCTGACACTCAGACTATCCAGTTTACCATATTGCTGGAGGTTACAGTGGTGGAAGATGCAATGTGGACTTTATGGCGAGCTTCAGTGGAAATCATAGGCCCCTCAGTTTCTGGAGTAAGGCCATGTCATCTCTATTAGAGAATTACATATGTTTTAAAAAAGAGTAACTTGGCATACTGCGGGACCTTGGTAGAGATGGAATGTTGACCATAAAAAAAAAAAAAAACAAAGAAACTACTTTATAATGAAGAACATGAGGATGGAGTTCCATGAATTTGGAAACCATAAGCTAAATTCAACATCTACAAGGTGGTACAATGAGAACATCAGAATTTCCTGGTATAGGGGTAGCTGAAGTAACATCTCAGGGTCAATCCCTGAATGAATTGGGTAAACAATTATAATTGTGTTATAATTGTGTTGCTATAACAAGTACAGCAACTCTGGCCTTAAAAATATATGGGGATCCCTGGGTGGTGCAGCGGTTTGGCACCTGCCTTTGGCCCAGGGCGCGATCCTGGAGACCTGGGATCGAATCCCACTTGGGCTCCCGGTGCATGGAGCCTGCTTCTCCCTCTGCCTGTGTCTCTGCCTCTCTCTCTCTCTATCATAAATAAATAAAAAAAATTTTTTTTAAAAATATATGGTTACCAAGCACTCAGAATGTTAAGGAATGGGAATTTGGGTCATACCATGAGGTAATCCACCAAGATCAATAGAGGTGATACCTCAGGGTGATCAATTGTGGATAATGATGAACACCTCAACCTCAAGACTAACTGCAGAGAAGTCTCCAGTCTCCCCCATTCCAGGTTTCTCCCCAGAATTAGGTCCCACCAGGAAGCCCGGGGGGCTCAGTGGTTTAGCGCCACCATAACCCCAGGGCATGATCCTGGAGACCCAGGATCAAATCCCACGTCAGGCTCCCTGTATGGAGCCTGATTCTCCCTTTGCCTGTGTCTCTGCCTCTCTCTCTCTCTCTCCATTCTGTGTTTCTCATGAATAAATAAATAAAATCTTTAAAAAAAGGAAACAAAGAGGCCCCACCGATGTTTTAAAAAGCTGCTCCCTGAACCTATGTGGCAAAGTGAAGCTACATAGTTCAAAAGGTGGACTGTACAGACATGGAGATGAGACATTCAGATCCCCCTGTGAGAGAGAATTTGCTGCCCACTTTTGATGAGTGTGACTGACAGCATCTAGCTCTTTGCTCATACACGGCTCACCTTAGATTTTAAGGTAAAGTCCTATATGTTCCAGAATGGCCTTCAATCAATGATGGTGCAAGGTCTTGGGCAAGAGTGTAGCCATTTTTTCTCCACACAGGACTCCTCGAATGCATAGGCTTTGCTCTGTTGGTCCATGCCAGTTTAGCAAAGACTCTGTAAGGTCAGCAACCAGGTCTGACAACTACCCATAACCCTACCTGCCTCCTCTTTCCTTCCACAGGTATTTCTCACCTATGAGAATAAATCTTTCACATACCTAACTTCAGCTTGGCAACCACTTTCCAGAAAACTCAGCCTGCTTCAACTAGTTAATCTCCATACTTGTTCTATGTAATTAAGGAGAGATCTTGCAGAGGATTATACTAATATCATCATATTGCAACTAGGTTAGTAGGAAGCCATGATGTGGGAGTCGCAACTGCGACATGCAGTTGTCTAATTATGGGGGCCAAATCCACATTCTAGTATGGAATAAGCATGCGTATGTACGTGTGTATATTTGTGTGTGTGTGTATGCACAGAAAGAAACAGAGTAAAAGAGAGATGATAAAGTAAAATATTTTAGTAAGCCTCATGATGTATTATCATATTGTCAAAAGAGGATAAAAAATAACAAAATAAGGATTTATGATTGAATAATCAAGCTATTAGTTTTCAACTTGCTAGGTAAGATAATCATAATCTCATAGCTTTGTATCAACAGCTGTCTTTGAGTACAGAAGAGAAAAAATAGTGCTCATGATTAACACCTACAAATTGAGAGAAGTGTAAATTTAAAGCACAGCAAATACAGGAAAAGAAATATATTCTGATTTTAACTTGATTCCATGAATCATTTTGAATAGAAATTTGTAATTTCCAAATAGTTGAAATACAAATTAATACAAAACATTATTTTCTAAGGTAATTAAAGAGCCCTTAATGTTGAGCATTAGACAATAGAAAACTGATTTGAAATATGCTAGGACTGAGTGCTTATTCTTCATATAAAATGAAAATATAATCTCTTTTGTCCTCCCATAGCTATGATGATAGCATAATTTATTACACTCAGAAACAGCACACGTTCACCGAAATTATGCCCTTTATAGTTTTGTTGGGCATTTTATTGTGTCTTCAGGGGTATTTATCATTTCATGGACAATTGGCACTTCAAAAGGTTCAAACATTAACATTTTAATTCATCTGAAGACTTATTCCAGAAATAAGCTATATACAACATGGGCTCTCTATTGCATCTTCCCTTGGCAACTGTCAACTTCAACATACAACTATCCTTTGTGGTTTTACCTTTTCTTGAAAATGGGTATTTGTTGTTTGATTATTTCAATAAAGACATTTTATTTGAGTTGTGGATTTTGACATTATCAAAAGAGTGAATGAAATTCAGTTTTGAACAAAAGCTTAGTCAAATCATTTCTGGAGAGTCAAGAATTTTGTCCTCTATTACATTAAAAAAATGAACATAATCCAGTTTGGGAACAAAGTTGTAAGGGTCGATATAAAAAGTAACTGTCCCTTACACATGTTCTATAATAAATAGTGTTTTACTTTCTAGAATTGGACAGTCCCATATTAGAAATACAAATTTTAAATGATAGGCTTCCTATGGATGAATTATTTTTGTCCATCGTCTATTGATTCATGTAGCTTACATTTATGACAAAGGACTCGAGGTGTTGGGCTCATTTTGTCATAATCAGAACAGAAAAAACAAAAACAAAAGACAAAAACAAAGCCGTAATTTACTTGAGTAAATCTAGCAGAGAATGGTGATAAAAGAAGGCTACTGATTAAATCGCTCTTCACTTCAGAGAAGACAGAGTTATTAATAAAAAGGGCAGTTTGGTGGACTCAAAAGGTAAATAAATCCTAGAATATGAAAGAAAGTGGTAAAATGTCTCTCCTTGGAAATCTTGAAGGAGAGAGAAAACATTTTTCCTTGGCTATCTTCAAGTTCTACAATTCTCTGATTGTGGGATGTCTGCGGTGTTCATTTCTTGAAGATGACTTGAGCAGTCCCCTCCTACCTTGACAAAACGCTTCGTGTACACTACTTTTGAAAACGAATGAGCGGATTTTGTTTTTCAGAGAATTTTTAGGTTTACAGAAAGAATAAGTAGAAAGTCGAATGCCACGCACCCTCTCTCCTCTCCACCTGCTGCACACGCTTTCCCCTTTGACCGACGTCTTGCCTTAGCATGGTGCCCTTGTAACAACCGATGGAACAACACTGATATATTATTGACGCCCGTAGTCATATTAGGGTTCAGCTCTACGGGATTTGAAAAATGCACAAATATCACATATCCACCATTACAGTTTCATACGGAATAGCTTCAGGATCCTAAAAATACCATGTTCCACCGATTCATCCCTCCCTGACAACCACTGATTGCTTTACTCTCTATGGGTTTTCTTTTTCCAGAATGTTGTATAGCTGAAATCATACTGTTCTAACATGGTTCAACTGGGCTCTACCCTTACAGTGCAGGGTCCTCCCTCCCTGCTTTGTGAATCGGCGTGCCTCTTAAAACAGAAAATCGAGACTCTTAAACAGCAGGTACCTTATTACATATGTGATGCTTATATTTAAGAACCAACTTCTATAGGTTTTATCCAAATGGTTAAGGATACTAACGATAATAAATAGCATCAAGTTCTATCCAGCTGAGTAGATGTGAGTTTATTTGGAATTACAACCCAAATCAGGATGTGCCTTTTACACACTAGTGTGCATTTTTACTTCGTATTTTAAGCTATTAAGAATTGCTTTTAGCTCTTTTAGAACTGACATCTGTGGAAGAGCATACTTTTCAATATTGAATATCATACACAACCTGAAGCAAAATATTGCTGATATGTCAGCTACATGGTGCATAATCTTTCTCAATTTTGCTGTCTATAGTGGAATGCATCATCTAATTATTGTCGTGGTTGCTGTGTTGTTTTTTTTTAATTTGATCTGATTTTTGTTACAATTGTTTAAAAAACTCCTTTACTCCCTGATTTTTAATGTGATGGTTATGTGAGACCATGAATTTAATGGCCCCATAAACAAATAGCCACTTTTATGTTGTGCTCTGTTCATAAGACCAAAAGAGGAAGCCTTTTGTGATTATCAGAAATTCAAATTATCCATTTCAGTCCATTAAAAATAGAACTGTGAGAGTTATATCTTTATCATTTTAAAAATATGGTGTAATCTACAAAATATAGAAGTGTTGTGGATGCTAACTTACATCCTGTTAATTAAATGAAATAGCTTCAGAAAGGCAGAACAATATTTTTTCTCTCTTAAGTCCATTCCTGAAAGGGATTCCCAGAAATTATGGAGAATTGAGACTAAAAATTAAAACTCTTTTGAGCAACACATCCTATACATTCCATCCCTGCAATGAATACAGCCAAACACTGCTTGGCATGGAGATAATGAAAAGAAAAGTTACAGTTAAAGTTACTAGTTATGTTTTCAGCACTGTGGAGTCTACATATATTGCCTTATTTATAATCTTCACATAAATTCAATAAAGAAAGACGTAGTATCATCCCCACTTTACAGATGAGGAAACTGAAAACAGGTTTGCCTTTTGCAGACAACTCAGAAAGGAAGTCATATCCACACTAAGGCACTATTAGCACAGAGACCATACAGTGAAGTACAACAATGTTGCCTATTTGTTCTTTTAACAACCTATTTTCTTTATTAAATAAATATATTACAGAAAATATATTTTAAATAAATATGAATTTTTTCAAATGTTCTTTGTTTAAGATTTTATTTATTTATTCATGAAGGACACACAGAGAGGCAGAGACACAGGCAGAGGGAGAAGCAAGCTCCCTGCAGGGAGCCCGATGTGGGACTCAATCCCGGAACCCCAGGGTCACAACCTGAGCTGAAGGCAGATGCTCAACCACTGAGCCACCCAGGCATCCCCAAATATGAATTATTTCAAATGGATGTTACAGAAGTTATTATTCAATTTCAAAGCAGATAAGATAAACTGATACAGTCAAAGGAGTAATATATCCTTTTAGAAAGCAGATTTTATTGACTATGCCACGCATTTTCACAGAACCTCTTTTTTAGAAGATCAGTAAAGCTTCCATTTTGCTCATCACAAATTCATTCCTTATTTAAAATGGCATTAGTCATATAATGCTTAAAACTTAGATGGTTGCACATTTTGTTAACTGCCTGCCTATTTCCAAGGTAGTGTTTTATAAAAGTCTAATTATATTTGTACAAGGTTAAAAAAAAATAAGAAATGAGCCTTGGAGGGTCCTTGACAGCTCAAACTGGGATTCTTATAAGAATGTCTTTTGCTGCTTCTTTTTTTTCTACAGAATTTATCATTCTCCCTCTTCCCTTTTTTGGATCCTACAAATGTTAGGAAGCTTTGTGATTCTATATAAACTTTTCTAATCACAGAATCACAGATATGAACGATTGTGATGTACTGTGCCAAATGCTCAGGGAGATACACAGATCTATGGCTTTGTTCCTGTCTTCAATGAGTTTATCACTCATTCAGCGAATAAACAAAACAGAGGTGACAGCAAAAGGCACATAGGAGAAGTAAGCCATTATTCATAACTAGAGTCTGTGTATTTTATTCTGCAAAAGTCCAAATAATAAATATTTTAGGATTTATGGGCTTATATGGTCTTTTATATTTAACTTTTTTTATTTAACTTTTTAAATAAATATCTAGATCTAGATCTATCTTTAAAATAGATAAAATCTTTAAAATGAATAAAGATATATATGCTTATATATCTTATGATATATATAAGATATATATCTTATTTATATATATATATCCTTATTTTATATATATATATATATATGTATATATCTTTATAAGTACAAAAACTGTTCTTAGCTCTCGAGGTATTAAAAAAAAAAAAAAAAAGAAAAACAAACAGAAAAACAGGTGGCAGGCCAGATTTGGCCTGTGAGCCGTAGTTTTGCCAATGTCTGGTCTACAGCACTACATTTATAACACACTGCATTTCTACTGTTAACAATGGAGTTACAATGACCTAATTTTTTAAAGATTTTATTTATTTATTCATGAGAGTCACAGAGAGAGACACAGAGAGAGAGAGGCAGAGACACAGGCGGAGGGAGAAGCAGCCTCCATGCAGGTAGCCTGATGTGGGACTCGATCCTGGGACTCCAGAATCACGCCGTGGGCCAAAGGCAGGCGCTTAACTGCTGAGCCACCCAGGGATCCCCACAATGAACTAATTTAGTAATTTTTTCACTTATATAAAACACATGAAATCTATATATTAATAATAATAAAATCTTTCCATCTGGAGTCAGGCTACTGTTCATCTAAACCCTTCAATATACTGTCTTGAAATATACAGTGAATAAAGTCCCTGAGTGTGTACACACACACACACACACACACACACATTACCTGTTACAAAGCCTCAGGACAAGTTTTCTCTTTACCCCATAGGAAACACTCCCTGATTCCTGTTCATAAAATTTCCACTCACGAGTGTACTTCCTTTGTGACTTTGCTCTGATTTCCCTGTCCACCCCTTGTTAGAATCAGTAAACTAGAAATTACAGGAAATCTTTAATATATAGGCCTCTTACAATGGCCAAAGGAGAGTTGTCTAAAAACAGAAAAAGAAAATAAAGTCTCACAAATGTAAATAAAGCTTTACTACAGACTACAGTAAAGTAAAATAGAGAATGTTCATCGTGGTGTCTCTATTCTTAAGCAAAAGTCTCTATTCTTAAGCAAAATTATGTTCAGTAGCCTCTTTGAAAGGATAGGAAAGGGGCCAATAACTCTTAGAAAAACTCTCATTACAATACTTGGAATTGTGACATTTGAAGTCATGCTAAACCCAGGAATAATTTTTGAATCCTCATCTCCCTACCTTCATTTAGTCAAATGTTCTGTCAACGTCTCTCCACCTGGTTATTTCCAGATCCGCCCTCCCTCTCCATCTCCACCACTGTGTTCTACATTCTCTCTTGTTGGAACAATTATAACTGTTTCCTCGTTGGTTTATTTGAATCGAGGTCTCTCTTCGACTGTATTTCATCTTCCACTTAACCTATCAGAATTAAATTTCTAAAACCAAGATCTGATCCTGTTGCTTCTTGCTCAGCCCCTTCCCGAGCATCCGCACTGCTAATCTGCAGCCGCAGGCTTCCTACTTCCTACTACACCCCCCACCCTCCTGGGGTTGGTCCCCACCAATCCTCTCCAGGAGGCTGTACACAGGCTCTGCTCCTCTCACGGTGGGGCCCCAACCTTGGGTGCTAAACTCCACTCCCTGCTTCTCTGTTTGCAATCCATCCATTTTTCAGCACAAAGCTAATTGCCATCTTACATTTCTGAAAACGTCTTTGACAACCCAAGATTGAAACCGTTGCGAACTCCCTTCTGTTCCTCTTGTAGTTTATACAATTAGTGTGGCACTTGTCAAACTGTGTTCTATTTATTTGTATATATATCTCCCTTGGCAGACTATGAGTTCTTTTATGAGATTATCCGTGTTTACCTTCAGATTTCTAGCATGGCCCTGGCGCAAAGCAGGCGCTCAATCAACGTTATTGAATTGAATGAATAATTGGCGTTTGAGAGCAGCAGTGTTAGGGCGCTTATAACCAGGACAAACAGTGTATCCAGGTAAAACAGAAAACTGATTACGGGTTAGATTTACAGACCAAAAGAAAGGTTATTACTCAAAATAATCATCATCTGCAAAGCAAGTAAAATTGAAAGCGTATATGTAGAGGGAGTTCAGTCATTTTAGGTTGGAAACTTTTCCTCATTAAAATACAAACCTCCTAAGAGAAGTGTGAAAAGTTAAGCTGTTATTAGAAGTTTAGTCCCAAGAGTCAATCATAGATCTGGAAGCACACCAGAGGTGAAAGGTAAGAGAAAAGATTTATAAATTTTATAAATTTTGTTGGCTAATTTTATGTGGCCGTTCGGCTCGGCCATGGTACTCAGATGCCTGGTCAAAAACCAGTGGTGGGGTCCCCGGGTGGCTCAGCGGTTTAGGGCGGCCTTCAGCGCAGGGAGTGACCCCGGGGTTCCGGGTTTGAGTCCCACGTGGGGCTCCCTGTGTGGGGCCTGCTTCTCCCCCTGCCTGTGTTTCTGACTCTTTCTCTCTCTGTGTCTCTCATGAATAAATAAATAAAATTTTAAAAATATAGTTGTGGTGTTTCTGTGAAGGTGTATTTTCCACGAGATAAACATTGAACTCCGTGGACTTTGAGTAGAACAGATCCCCCTCCACTGCATGGGGGTGCCTTACCCAGTCACTTGAAGGTTTTAGGAGGAGAAATATGGAAGGTTCCTGAGGAAGAGGGGATTCTGCTCCTGGGCTGCTGCCCTCGCCCTGCACGTGCAGCATCCGCGCCTGGGGCTCCTGGCCCCAGGCCCCAGGCCCCAGGCTCCAGGCCCCAGGCTCCAGGCCCCAGGCTCCAGGCCCCAGGCTGTAGGCCCCAAGCCCCAGGCCCCAGGCTCCTGGACCGCACTGCAGATTTCGGAGCTGCAGGCACCTTGATTAGTAAACTGATGCCTTAAAACCTCTCCCATAACCTCTCCTCGCCCTGTCCCCCCCCCACCAGCTCCTCAAAAGAGCTTTATAATAATATTCACTAGCCAAGCTGGCCATGCACAAGCCTGATTCCCAATATAAGGCTTTTGAAATCAAATGCAAATGTGGGACTTCAAAATAAAGCAACTGTCAAGTGTCAGAATATGAACCTCAAATAACACATTTTACCCCGTTTTACAGTTTCTCTTCTCAGCAGTTGACCTACACGCGTTATCTCTTTTTCTCACAAGTGAAACTTTCTGTTTGGTTATGTGGTCAATTTACGATACCTAAGGGAGAAT
This sequence comes from Canis aureus, assembly GCF_053574225.1. NCBI lineage: Eukaryota > Metazoa > Chordata > Mammalia > Carnivora > Canidae > Canis > Canis aureus. The sequence goes on from NC_135645.1 coordinate 29,132,166, forward strand.
TACACATTTTATAGGCTGTGTTCTCAAACTGGCATCCTGTTCCTGGTATCACACATTTATTATTTTCTTCCTAATATGGTACAAATCTCTTAGGGTTCAGTGTTGTTTATTTTTCTAGTAACTGTTTTAGTAGAGGCTAGTCTTTAGCCTCTTAATTTTTTTTTTAAGCCAACACCATCTAATTGAAATGCTTTCTCTTAACTAGTATTTTTAGCCATAAATTTTTACAATAGCATAAGAATGTCTTTGTTTTTATGAAAGCATCAAATCAGTTTCACCTGCAAAAGCAAATCAAATAGTAGTTCTAACTGGAGGAACATGGCACTATCTCTGTTTTCTCAGCAGCTACTTCTAAAACACATGCATCATCCATACATTATATAACTCTCTGCAGCTTCATTTGAGCCAACATAGTTTCATTACTGAAAAAAAATTATATTTTCTTTTGCAGTCTATTTCCTTCGTGCATACCACCTTAAAACCAAAGTGCCTGGTAGCATTTTCCAGCTCATTCTCCAGGTTCCTACCCTCTGGCAGTGAACTCATCCAAAGCTCTGACAACTCATTTCATTTTAGAGTCATCCAGGAGCAAGGATTTCTCGAGCTCCATAAGATTTTATACCATCAATCTAATTCTATAGATTTCCAGAGTATAAGATGACATGTATCTGTGTGGAAATATATGCATTTAAGTATATGCATATATACTTACATATGTATTCAACTTGTTAACTTATTACATATTTAACAGATTTAAGCAGAAGCTTGCACTAATCATTTTTGTTGTTGTTGTTCTTTTGCCATTTCTAACAAAAAGTGTGACTCCTTTCTGAATAGGGAAACTCTCCCAGCTATATATCCTTTGCCAGTATCCTGCATTAAATGCTTGGACGTTTCCTAGAAAAAGAAAAATCATTACTTCACGGCAAAGTTAGGAATGTCGAACAGTTTTGAGTTTTAGAAAGTTCTGTCACCTACTACAGATAGCAGATTAATCCCACCCCACCCTCCTCCTGCACCATCGGACCATCTAGAATTAGAAGGATAAGTAAAAATAGGGCAGACACCTGGTGGTATCTGCTGCTGGTAGGTTTGATTCAATATAAATGGGGCACGTAGTTGGGTACTTAGACTTGGAGTCACTGGAAGAGGTGGCTGGGGTCCTGCTATGTCAGAGGTAAGGTACTTGAGGCAAAGCTTCTGCCATCACTGTAGTTACTTTGAATTTATCTGCCACACCCACACAGGCTTAAACTGGGATCTTTTAAAGCTACTAAGCAAATCATTTTGAAAATTGGTTTTAAATGAGTTTCAGATTTCCATTCCATAGCTCAGGCCACCTATTCATTTCTGTATTGTTCATAATTGTATCTCAAGAGTTTTCAGAAAATCTACCAATTATGGACTCTTTATCCTGGTTCTTGAGTAGTAAAATTCTGCCTTGATAGGAATTTTAGTTGGAGTTCAGTTTTAGGAAACAGAATTCATTCGAAGTATTTTTTAAAAGAAAGAGATGTAAGAGAGCATTAGGTATATAAAAAATTACTAGAAGAGCTGGAGCACAGAATTTTACATGAGCCCTGGCTATTCAGGGGAGCTACAATTTCTGTCATAATCAGGTCGATGGGGAATTGAGTAGCCAGTACCAGAACTTAGCTTGAGGACCAAAACCCATATGTGTTGTATTATTCTGTTCTGGCTAGGTCATATTGTAATAAAAAAGAAACCTCAAAATCTCATTGGGTTAAAACAGACACAAAACTTTATTTTTCCTCACGTAAAGTCCATTGTAAGAGACCTTACATGGGGATCCATAGGGATTCTCTTGGGCAGCAACCTTCTCTGAGATGTCTCACGATTGTGTCTCTACGTCAACATGAGGCTTGTGTGAGTGTGGCAGGTAGAAAAATAGAAAACAGTTCAATGGTTCTTAAATATATTTTCTCCCAAAAGTTACTTATGTCTTGAGTCTCATCAGTCAAAGCAAGTCACATGGCTACCTCTAACTTCTAGTGGTCAGGAAAATCTATCCATACGTTGGGTCTTGAAGGAGCAATATTGGTAGGCAGTACTGGTGACTACCATAGTAGCAGTACTACCATTAGTGCTTTTAATGCTCCAAGGATCCATCTAACTGTGGCAAGGAACTCAAATAGAAGACTTCCTGGTGCTGATGACTGTCTCTGTATCCGGTCTAGATGTGGTTGCTCTTAATCTAGAGATTTATATACTAAAGATGGATTATAGGCCCCAACATGAAGAATTATTGCAACGCAAACTTCCACTTTGTGAGGAGAATGGAGGATAAAGAGAAGACACTGGTCTGGGGGCACCTGGGTGGCTCAGTTGTTACACGTCTGCCTTTGGCTCAGGTCATGATCCCTGGTTCCTAGGATGAAGCCCCGCACCAGGCTCCCCATTCAGTGGGGAATCTGTTCTCCCTCTGCCTCTGTGTGCTCTTGCTCTCTCTCTCAAATAAATAAATAAATAAAATCTTAAAAAAGAAGAAGAAGACAACGATGACAACGACACTGGTCTGTAGCAACCTAGATTCCCAATGAACTTATTTTTTTTCCCTTTTAATATGTTTTACAAGTACATGAACATTGAAGGCTTGAGAAATAGCTGCCTTTTCCAACACTAGAAATCCCTAAATTTCTGTTTATTTCTATTCCCTTTCACCTTGTTGTGTTAAATGGTCCACTTCTTTCTTGAGCTCATTTCTTTCGCACACATTCCAACCACAGTCAATAGTAATCAATACGCACTATTCATGTTCACTTTACTTTGCTATATTCTTCCCCTAGACCTACAGGGTCATTACCTACATAATCATCCTCCCATGTTTCCTTAAAAGTCCATTTCACAAATTATTTTGCCAATGAATAGCATGGACTATCAATTTTCAAACTCAAATGACAGTTTTCTCATCACTTCTGTCAAGACAATGATACATGTTTCACCACATTCTGAACCTGAAGTGTCTATGGTATTGACGTTGGCCTAGGTCATGCTTTGGTAACCAAATCATGGTGGTTGAAAATAAAAATGGTAAACAAACAGAAAACCAATGGTAAAAAAAAAAAAAAAAAAAAGAAAGAAAAAGAAAACCAATGGTATATTTCTTGCTCAGACAAGATTTATTGCATCCCTGAAGACTTTTCAGGACTGTTATGTGTGTGATGGCTCACTTACAACTTCTTTTCAACACATACTTCTACCTTTGCTGTGTCCAAGAAAAGGAAACCGGCAAAGAATTACGTATCAGCTCTTGTACGTGTCTACCTGGAAATGGTACATATCACTTCCTTCACCTTCTCTTGGTAAGGAAGCTACTCCTGCTGATGCTGTAACTATTCTTCGGTTACTACACGTCTTGTGACTGGACACTGAAATCTTGACCCCAGTGGTCACTGATGACCCACCTGTTTCTGGGCACTCACAGTTTTATGGAATAAACAACAACAACAAAAATCCAGAAAGATGGCATCTACTTCAGTTCTGCCTGCACCATTTTATATGAGCGACATTATTTTATGGAATCTAATTTCTATTCAGAAATTTATCTAGAAGAAAATCTGAGAAAAGTGGGTTTGAGCTTTCTAGAATCTGAAGTATAGGAGAGCATACTAAAAGAACCTTGGACTGGAAGCTGAGGGCTAACCTACTATACGAACACACCATGTTTCATGATCTATATCGTCTTTCTTCAAACATTCCATCGCTCTGTATAATCTTATCTCTACCTGGTAGGGGATTCATATTCTAATATGATGATAAGTCTAATTCCTTTCCTGTGATATTTAAGAAAATATTTGGCTCCTTCAAACTTCCCTTTGCTCATAGCTAAATATAATTACTTTCACGGCTTCTCATAACATATATTTCTTCAAACTTTTGTTTTTCCAACTTAGAATCCTTATAATTTGCGAATAATATCTACCTTAAAAGGTAGAGCCTAAACCTACATATGATCTTCTGGGGGGAAAAAACTTATAAAGAGAAAATACATAATGTTTTATCCTTATTCTTCAAGTTCTCTACGTTAGCTTATTACTTTTTGGACTAAACCTGTCTGCTACCAACTGGAAGTATCAAAATCTTTCTCATCATTGTTTGGTTTTGCTTATATCAGACAATCAAATTGAATCAATTGTTAGGAAAACTGCACATCTTGCTAAATATATTTGAATTTTTCATAATATTTTGAAAAATTTTGACTGGTTAATTTTTTATAAGAAGATTGACAAATGAAATTTTCAAGGAAAAGATTGTCTATCAAGTAATTAAGAAAGAGTGAGAGGCCTTTGGGAAAATAGAAAAAAAATTTAGGCAAAAACAATCTATTTCATTATCATTCTACAAAAATAAAGAATAAGGGAAAGCTATTATATTGGCTTATCATATAATTATGACAAAAATTATGCTAATGATGAAAAGCAATTTTTTTTAGATCGTAAATTCAGGGATGTTTCAAATATCATGATTAAATCCCATGTTATGTTTCATTTTTTTATCTGTTTTCAATATGGTTGAATGTTCTTTCCTTGAAAAATCTGTCCTGGCCCACTATCTATGACCTCACCTTGGTGACTTATGAAGTCCCAGGGCTACAAATTCTGTCCATTTTCAGTTTAACCTCTCCATTATGATTTCTTCACTAAACTCCATTATTCCAAAATAAACTTTCTACTTGACATCTTCATTTTGATATGTAACTATTTGATCTTAAATATAAATTCTAATTTTCAATCTCTCTTTCAACTTGTTCCTCATCTACTCCTTCTTATTAGTTCACTCCACCATTTATTTCCCCAGTTTCTCAGTTGAACACTTGGAGTTTATCTTCTTCCTCCCCCCCACCTTAAATCCTAGTAAGCCTATTGGCATTATCTCTAAAACATTCCACGAATATCTCCAGCTTCTCTTCACTCTTCTCTATAGCTACCATCTTGATTACAGGCAGCAGTTTGCAATCTCTTGCTTGGATTACTGATTAGTCTACTATTTTTCTAAGTTTTTTATCCACTTCCTTTTTTGCATCTTTGCAATGAACCTTCCACACAATAGCCAAAAATATATTTCACAATTTAAAACCAAAGAATGTCCATTTTGCCTTAAAATCAATCCTAGCATGGATTCTCTTCTTAGGATAAAAGCCAACCTCTTCATGACCTGATGGCCCTCAGAGAAAGTTATGGTTCAAGAACAATCAATCAATAATATACAAACAAACAAAACAATCTAAAACTTTTAGTGATTTATTTATTTTTCCCCTTAATGCTACATATCAATTGTGGGTTACAGGAGGATTTTCTTTAGTACAGTCATTCAGACTCTAAGCTAATAGATCAACCACTCTCTTGAATGTTGTCAGTTGCCACACAAGAGTGAAGAAAGAGGTTTGATGAGACTTTTATGGGCAATTAAGTGCTGGACCCCAAATATAAAGATACCACTCCAGTTCACAATTCATTGCCCAGAACTACTGGTATGGCCCCATTTAATCACAAGAAAGCTAGAAAATGCAATTCTTCTTTGTGTCTCAGACCTGTAGAAATAAAAGAACCAAAGCATTTCACGAGCATCACTAAAGACCACCAAAATATATATAACCCAACCCCTGCCTTATTGTAAGTATTCTTATTTTCAGAATGTGCTGAAAATATACTCTATTATTCTAAAACACTGTGCTTGTTCTCATTTAGGGGACTTTTCACTTGCTGGTCCCTTTTTTATTTTTTTTTTAATTTTTATTTATTTATGATAGTCATAGAGAGAGAGAGAAAGGTGGGGGGGGCAGAGACACAGGCAGAGGGAGAAGCAGGCTCCATGCACCGGGAGCCCGATGTGGGATTCGATCCTGGGTCTCCAGGATCGCGCCCTGGGCCAAAGGCAGGCGCCAAACCACTGCGCCACCCAGGGATCCCTGGTCCCTTTTTTATAGTTAGCTTTCCTCAACTCCATGCATAGATACCTTTTTGTTATCATTCAAGATTTAGTTTAATATAAAGTTTCTCTTATCTCCATATTTTCTGATCATATCATTTTGTGTTAAACTCTTTGTCACATTATCTATATGAAATCTTTAAAAAGTTCTTTGTTTACCAAGTTTCTCCCCCTGCCCACCCAAGAATATAAGCTTCATGAAAGTAAAACATTTTATTTCTCTTTCCACTGCTATATCTTCAGCATTTGGGGAGGGAGGTAAATCTAATATGGTTTTTATGTGAATGGAATCTGGATTAGCTTGGCATGAGTTTGTCCGTAGAAATGAAAATAAACTTCCTGAGCAACTCTGTGTATTGAATAAGCAGGATTCACAGAATGCAAAGTTGGACACAAGTTTATTTTCCTCATCTACTACCCATTCAAACCTGTTCCATGGAACTAGTTATTTCTCCATCTTCTGATCCTATCTGAGGCACATTTTATATCATTTCTCAGTCTTAGATAATAAAATGTTTTCTGGTTACTTCAAGCCAAGCAGACTCATTTTAGTAAGCAAAGTGTCCAATCATTTAATACTTCAAGTTCGTGTGGAGTTTTATAACCTCCCTTACCTTGACTCCTAACAGTTTTAAGCTTGGCAAGCCTACAGTAGGAAGAGGGATATGATGGGCTATAACCCTCACCTCTAACTTCTAACCTCCTCCATCAACACAATAACATGAGGCTGCCTTTTAGCTTCTCTGGAATTGAAGAAAAAGAGGGGAAGAGACAAATTTGGGGGTCTGGAGAGGTCATGAATGCCTGATACCAAATTTTCTCTGGCCACCTATCATCTATGCCCGATTCTCCGTAGACTTTCTAGACATTCAGAGCTGGGTTTGCTTTTATGACTTTGCAGAGAATTTCTTCCTCTGTCACTGGGGATCTTTTTCTTGTAGTCTCCTAATTCAGACACTGACTGGCAGTGTGCTACACTATCCTCAGCTCTGGTTTTCTGGCAGCCTATGCCATAAGGTTCTATCTGTTGGGATTCCATGGCTCTTCTAATTGGACCTCTTGGTCCCAACTACCTTAAAACAACTCAGAGTAGCTTGTTTTCCTAAATGACTCCTTTATGGATTGTGAGAAACAGTCTTGCTTACTTGAGAAATTGGACAAGGGATTTACAACATTGTTTCCTTTCCTTGATCTATAGGCAGAACAACTAGTTAGCTCTCATTTCTCACTGAAATGCTTTTCCAGGTAGTAGGTCTCACACTAGTATTTAACTGAGAAAGACTACAGGAGATATGGGAAAAGCATTCCAAGTGGTCTTAAGCATCTGCTGCTATGCATGGGTGGGGAGAAAAGAGCACAGCAGGTTAGGCCAGGCAACAAGAATCATCAGTGGACAAGGCACGGTCCTTACTTTCAAAGAATTTGGAGTAGCAATTCATGCTTGAATGCCTTAAATCTCTCTTAACAGGCCCTGTAGACTCCTTGACTTCAGGATTCAACACATCCTTTCTCAGCTTTTTTTTTTTTTTTTAATTTTTATTTATTTATGATAGTCACACACAGAGAGAGAGAGAAAGGCAGAGACACAGGCAGAGGGAGAAGCAGGCTCCATGCACCGGGAGCCTGATGTGGGATTCGATCCCGGGTCTCCAGGATCGCGCCCTGGGCCAAAGGCAGGCGCCAAACCGCTGTGCCACCCAGGGATCCCTCTCAGCTTTTTTTTTTTTTTTTTTAATATTCTCTCGAATGTTTATTTATATGTCTAATGAGGGTCCTATCCTTGATAACTGTTTATAGACTTTTTCATGAAAAAGTCATATTCTTTCGAACTTTTCATCATTTTTGAATTACCGATCCAGTATTTTTTTTTTTTTTTTGGGTGGTTAGGATGAAATAAACAGTACTCTTTCCTCATATTGTTCCTATAATCTGTGTAAATATTTATCATCAAGGAAAGCATCTATGCTTCCAATCTGGCCCGACTGTCTGTATCAGGCCTACTCAAAGTGATAGCACATAATGAAGTAAAGAGGTTGTATCAGAATGTAATTCAGTTTGCTGCTGTCTTTATTAACAAAGTCTCGTTATGAAAAGCAAATGTCAGCTGACCTAAACAATGTGTTGAGGACAGGTGATTTTCATTCTGGCATAAGCTCCTATCTTGTTGGCCCAGGTAACAAATAGTTCATGGACTTATTGCAGTGCCAGGTCACACTGTGAGATGCTCTGGTCTGAGGAGGAGACTAGTTAGTGATCATTTCAATCTGCCTTTCCTCTCATCTCACCCAAGGTAAAATCTAATGGATTCCTAGACACAAATGTACATAAAACCATTAACATATTCCCAATAGCCACATAGGATATTTTATGGGGGTTTCAGAAACTTAGAGCTACTCACTTTCTGAAGATCATGTATAAAAACAAATTTATACAGTTAATGAAAATCTTCAATGTCCAAACCAATGGTTATGATAATACATTGGAAAGGAATTTTTATGAAGATCAAGAAATCTCTTGCTTTGAATTAATCCTACCTGTCCTTCAATTTGAAACATGGTTAAAATAAATTTAGCTCAAAAGGAAATAAGAAAAAAGCAGAATTAAGTTTATTTTTAAGCAGAAAGATATGTTTAAATTTTGTTTCCAATAACAATCTCATTAAAAATCCTAGATGTGCAGATAATGAGCTAAAAATAAATCTAAAAATTTAAGTCATTAAGTCAGTCTTCAAGATTTGTGTTCTAAGAGCCTTATGACTAAAAGAAAATATTAGTTTTCTTAAAATATCCTGATTTTAGAGATTTAAATAGCAGTAAAGGAAACATCAGCTACCTGATTCTTAGAAATATTCATTTAAGTATGCCATGCTTCTTTGAAAAAAAAAAAAAAACACAGAAGTAAACAAATCACATGTGAAAATTGTTAAGATATATTTTATGTAATGTTAATGTTGCTGTCTTCATAAATCTCCGATTCTAGCCACTGCCCCTGCTCTCTCTGACTTTGATTTATGCAGAGGCTGACCTGTGTCTGACCCTGTCAGCCTCACCTCTTGAGCCAGCCTCTAGGATTACGGGGCTATGATCTGGTACATTCCTTAGAGGAAAAATTTAGCTGAAAAAAAAATTTTTTTTTTTCTGACAAGGGATAAAGCCCTACTCTTTTTAGCTTACACCAAAGACAAAGGTGTGGTTAAAATAAATTGAGAATAGGAACACAGTATGAATTAAGAAGGCAACTTAAGTAGAAGATTCTGCATGTAAGTAAGTGAGATAAAATAAAGAAAGGGAGACAGCACGTACATTGCCTGGAAGCTATCAATTCCTACTTTTATAAAGCTTAGACTCTAGGAGAGTAATTAGCATCAAGGCCAGATCAATTTTTCTAGACACAGTATTTTATTAGATTGCTACATGACAGCATGCTAATTAAAACTGATTGGTCTAATTAGAATCCCATTAATAATGAGAAAAGCAATGACAGATGTATCACTACATCCCCAACACCTTGATGCATCAGATACTCCAACATTCAGGCAGTTGCAGATACAGGTGTTGTTTTCTCTCTCTCTCTCTTTTTCTCTCTCTCTCTCGTAATTTGTTATTTCAAGGAAGAGAACAAACATGGTAGAGGGGTGGTGGTGAGGGACAGCAAACTCCCCAGTTCCCTTGCAGTGAAGACCTTCAAAACACAATTAGTGAGAAACAAACACTGGAGAAAGCTTAAATAGATTATCATTTCAAAAAGTCAGGCTAAAGTAAGAATATAACTTACTTAGAGACTTGTGGGACAACAATAAATTCTCAGTGCACTTCTGAAATAAGCTTCCTGATTTAGTTTCTTACCCTAATACCATGGTAAAAAAGCAAAGATGAAATTAGATCGGCATAGTGTTTTTCATAGTTAGAATAATATAATCATAGTTTTGTGTAGATTATGGCATCATAATCTTAATGTTTCAAGATTAGAAACACAATATTCTATTTCTGTTTTTCTTAACACTGACTCACTGCCCTTCCTGACCCCCGACAAAAAAAAACAAAAAACAAAAAACAACAACCCCACTATGCATATACCAGAATATAGACTGAGGGAATAAGGCCTTTTAACAGAACATATTTAGTATTCATCGAATAAACACCGTTGTGTACCTTCCATGTTTCTGTTATTCTAGGTGACAGAGATATGATCTCTGTCAAGTTTAGTTTCATAGGGGGAGCAGCAGTGAAAGAAAAGCAGTAATTAATGGAAGTAAAACCCCAAAGCCTATATATCCATGTAAACCCTATTTTTGACCCACTTCAGCAGCCCCTAAGGCACACCTGGGTGTCCTATACCCCCTCTACTCCCATCTTTCAGTTTGTCACATGGCCTATCATAGCTTGGACATAATGAAATATAAGCTCTTCCTAAGGATCCAGAAATTTCCATGAATTTACTGGGTGGTGGCTTTCCGTGTTTCTCTAGGCCTCACTACACTACTTCCTGGCTCATTCTGCCCTTGTCTCCTGGGCATCTAGAACTCCTAGATGCTTGTATTTTAGGGACAGTCTAACTTCTGCAATAACTATGATAGATTTGGCTTATATGATGAGCTCCTCTGTCTCTTCCCCCTTTGTTTTTTTTTATTCAAAAGAATCCCTTTATAGGGAGCACTCTACCTGGGTTGTCATCCCTCATTATGTATACTCGATTATTCTACGAATTTCTAAAGCTCTGTCTAGACTCTTTCTACATTTTTTTTTCTTTCCACCATTAAATGGGGTCTTCAGGATAGGAGTGAGAATATTTAAACTTACTCCTAAATCATCATACCCCATCCATTCTCAGTAAATTTCTCTCCTATAAGTTTGGTGGTTTGTTTGTTTGTTTGTTTGTTTTTTCCCAGATGACAAAGAGAATATAGGTTTTTCAACCCATTTCTGGGAGCAAGTTTTTATATAATTTATACTGCAACTATGTTCCTCAAATGTTTCAGGCAGTCCCAATTTCAATTTCCTGTGTGTGTGTGTGTGTGAAATAGAAAATTCTAACCATGTAAAAAACAAACTCCAAATATCAATAGCTTAACATAGCAAATGTTTATTTGTTTCCCAAGTTACATTCCAGTCTGGGCTGGATAAGGGAAGAGAAGGGGTCTCTACTGAAGTCATTATTCAGAGCCCGTAGTTCATTCCATCTTGTGGCACCATCATCTTTAACTCTCATCCTGGACTTTCAATTTTACTGCAGAATAGAGGGACAGATGGTGGATAGTATCTGACAGATTTTCATGTGTCAAGGCTGGGGAACAGCTTACCCCACTTTTATCCATATTCCACCGACCAGAACTCAGGTACATGGTTCCAACCTAACTAAAAGGTGTCCTGTATTTTTATGAGTCTAGAAAGGAGGGGGAAAGCACTTGTGAACACTAGCTTTCTGAGAAACATACTATCATTCTATCCCCAAATATACTTTTACTCCTTTCCTTCCATACACACACACACACACACACACACACACACAGGAACACCTTCCCCAAAGGAGACAACCCCAAACTCCGTCTCGTCTTTGCATCCAGCTGAAAGACCAGAAATTTCAGATGTTGTGCTGTCCAGTCATCTCTGTTGGGGTCAGATGTGGTCCTCTTGGTCCAACAGCTTGAGGTCAAAAGCCAGTAATATGCTCACTCCTCAACCATACACTAGAAATTCAGTAATGGATCAGAAATAAGATGTCCTTGGACATATTTGAAAAGCAGATTTAGGAGCATACCTTGTTTGGGATCTGTACAAATTTTTATAATGAACTTCCTGCTGGAGCAAGTCTGGGGGCCTGAAAGCTCTATAACAGCTAGAAAAGTTAAAAGCTTTTAAAATCTGAGATCAGGGAATCTTTAACATAATTTCATCAAAATCTTCATACTTCTAAATTATTTGGTTCCACTGATTCCAAGAAATACACTTGAAGTTCTTTATTGACACAACACAGTCTTCAGATTTGCCCCCTTGTCCCCAGGTTTCTCCCTGTCATCTTACTAGAGGCAACATTGGGATGATCGCAGGTGAACAAGACAAAACAATCTTGTATCTGATCTTCAAAGAAGGCTGGGTGTTAATGGACCTTCAGTGGCGAAAAGAATTTTCCATCCTATTTCCAAATACATGATATTTAGAAGCAGTTGGCTTTTCGGTTAAGGCCCTACATTTCTGAACTATTTCTTTTTCTTTTTGCTTTTAAACCATCCAATTTCTAAATCTTTTCTATGCTCATCACTTGTGGAAACACAATACTAAATGCAACCAATATCAATACTCACTAATTCTTTGTTTTTCCAGCCAGTTCCCTCAGACATACTCAGTAGGTGTATAGATCATCTTCAAAGTTAATACAGGCAACATTTTACCTGGTGAAAAATACCTGGTATTTCATTAACATGTATCACTCCTCAGTGTGTATTTATTTCCCACTTTTAGACAAGTATGCCAATATCATCTGGTTTGAGTTATTGTTTTTTTTCTTACAGCAGCACCCTATTTTCAATGTTCCAGTCTTAGTATTGTTCATATGCTATTATAACAAGCTGCTACGTGCTATTATAACAAGCAACCCCCAAATCTTAGTAACCTAACTCAAGGATGGTTTACTTCATGGTCACATCTTTCTTTTGTTTCTTTTTCCACACCTAGAACAACCTCTCCAAAGGAGAAAACCCAGAATTCCATCTCATCTCTACTTCTAACTGAAAGACTAGAAATTAAAATATTGTATTGCTCAGTCACATCTCTTGGGTTCAGATGTGGCTTCTCGTGGGACAGTAACTTTCCAAAAAGAGTCAATTAGGGGAGAGAGGAAAACTATGTTACACAGAGTCACTTGGAATCCCTAGTGTTTTCATCTTCTACGCTGATATTCAATGGCAGCTCCATGAACACCATGCACGGGAAAAGAGAGCCAAAGTTTACACATAAGATTGTTATGGGCTAGGCCTCCCAGTAGTGCACATTCCATTCTGTGCACATCCCATTGACCAGAACTCAGTTCTGTGTTCCTAAACTAAGGGATCTGAGACATTGGGTAGAATCAAACATAGGAAGATAAAAAGAAACAAGGACAGATGAGGATTCTTTGTCCTATTAGCTCCATAAATGCAAGCAGTTGTCATCAATAAACACAACTAGTAAGTTTCAAAGATATTTCCTGTCTTTTAAGGAAACCTGGGACAGCATTTTTAGAAAAAAATTACAATCAAATTAAGGAGGACTTTATCAGAGAGCCACTCCAATGACCTTATATCTCCAATAAAAATTAACTTACATTAAAAAAAAACAAAAACCTTGATTTTTCTATGGAGAAGGTAGCATGAAAATTACTGAAAGCATTCATTATTACCCTAATGCTGCGAACACACACCCCAACAGTGAAGCTTTTGGTTTATGGTTTTATTGTTAGTTTCAAGATAAGCAACACTGAAAACACTCGGAGTGGAAAAGGTCCTGCCACAAGGTTCAATGGGTTTGCTTCCTGGAGGAGCTGCATCAGCTGTCTTAGGAAGCAGTGTGGCTACATCAGAAATAGACTGAAGCCAGAAAACTAGCTTGAGTGAAACCCAGGAATGTAAAGCAGGGCTTCTGCTGTATTGTAGGAATCTTGGCAAAATGTTAAACAAGATAGATATGTGTAATGAAGTATGAAGATCCAGGATTTGGTCCAGGCTGAAGTAAAACTCTACTTAGGTCTCAAAGAAAAATTCATATAAATAACAAGAGACCATACATAGTTGATCTGACATCTGTGTGGGTTCAAATTACTATTTTTTGTGTCCATACTAACCGTGCTCTTGGTCAGTCTCAAACCCATCATCAGTTACATACTCCTATAGTCACAGACACCTTATGCTTCGCAGCCGTATTATCTCTTTTAGGAGCAGAGAATAGCTATATGTTGGTTGAAGTCTCTGGAATCCACTTTCTCAAATTGCTCACCTAGCACTTCACCCTTTTGGGGAGTCAAGGCTGGGGACAGACATATTCTGAATGCTAAGGTTACCAACGTGGCCTCTAGTAGTGACTTAGATGCTAACATTTCATTTCTGAATTTCTACTTATCAGTGTATTGTTGTGATAATCATACGCTTGCCACAGTAAGAAGCCCATCAAACTCTTCATATAATTTTTCAGTGAATTGTTTGAATTACTTGAATTCCTTGTCTACAGAATTCTGATCTGCTTCCTCAGCTACTTTGTAAAACAACATCCATATCCATGAGTTCATATCTCTCTCTTCAGCACAAGAGATCTTTATGCCATAAATGGGCTTCCTCAGGGCGGATATGCTTGATTCAAACTAATGACATGACTCTGGATTTTGTTTATGCTCTCTTCACAGTATCTGACAGCTAAATTAAGATCCTGAATCTAGTAATCCAGTAGCTTGATTGCAAATAAAACTAAGAGTTAAGCCCAGCAGTTCCATGTGATGTTCAGACAGTGTTATAAGCAGGAATTTCAAGGACCTTGTGAAACAATGCCTGCCAAGGATGATTTGTGCAAATGGGGTTGACTCCCTCTACCAGACAAGACTTATATAAGCATGATATGTAATTAATATTTATATAGGTAAAAAAAATCAAATTCCCTTACACTTTCTTTTTTTCTCAATATTTATAGTCATAGAAAATGTTTAGAAAGTTTATATTTAGTTTTTATTCCTAATAAGTAAGAGTCCTCTTGATGACAAATCCTGGTGTACCACTGGGAAGCCTGGCACACTACATCTTATAACTGACAATTATTTTTGCACATAAAGTTTATTCATATATGATAGAATATAAGGACAACATGAAATAATAATTTTTTAAAAAATCTATCTGTACCTTTCTCATTCCATTTAACATCTTCCACATCGTGTTATATTTAGCAAGGACAATGTCTTAGATCCTGTAAGAAGGATTTCAATTATTTAAATGCACCTACAACTGATTTACCTCTATGTCAGTTTAAATGCTTATATTAGTACCTAAAATATACCAAGCGTTCAATTAAATAATTTATAATTGAAATAAAAGTAAGGGAAGAAAGAAAGAAGAGAAAAGGAAGGAGGATGTTGGAGGAATTAAAGAAGGAAATTAAGAGCTTTTAAAAACAAAATAATATGTTACTTTATTAATTTTCCATTGTTATTTACTTTATTCTATCACATAACTAGTCATTTCTGAGCCCTACAAGCCTGATATTATTCCAAACTTCTGGATTTAGTCTTAAAGAAAGGAAATTGTGCGGTACTAAAATATTTTGTAGATGCTAAATTTGTTCCAAAAGGGAAATCCGTAAGAAAGCAATTGAACAGCGATTTTATAAGCTTTCCAAATGCATCTTTTGTCCTGAGGGATTCTTAAAAATATAATTGTAAATTGCTTTCACTGAGATTTTTCAACAGAACAAAATTAAATGCTTGAAGAAATGCTTAAAGGAATATTTAAAGGAAATTAGTGATTTCAAATCGTGGTTTGCTACCTAAAAATATACCTTTGTTTAATAGACGTTTCGAACTTAACGTTTCTAAACTAACCTGGATCTTCTCCCAAAATTCTGGCTTTACTGAGAATATCCCAAATTACAACTGAGGTTAAGTTCATCCTCCCAAAGCTTTGGAGCTATTTTTGAATGCTCACTTGTCTCCTGACCCATATTCAATGTTTCACAAAATTGGTTAGTTCTACTTTAACAGTGTTCCCAGAATCAGACCATTTGTTGCCAATTCCCCTGCAACCATCACCAAGTCATCATCATTTCTTTCCTGTATTATTGCAAAAGTTTTTGGGTTTGGTTTTGGAGTGGTTTTTTTTTTTTTGGTGTTTTTATTGTTGTTTTGTTTTGTTATTGATTTGGTTTTGGTTGACTCTTTTTTTTTTAATTGAGGCATAATTGACAAATAACAGTGCATTAGTTCTAGGTATACAATATGATTTGGTATTCGTATATACTGTGAAGTAATCTCAATTAATGTAGTTAATATCCATCACCTTATACAGTTATGAATTGTTTTCTGGTGATAAGAACTTTTAAGAACTATACTTTTAACAACTTGCAAATATGTAGTAGTGTTATTAACTATAGTCATCATGCTGTATATTATATCCCCATGATTTATTTTATAGGTGAAAGTTTGTACCTGTTGATCTCCTTCAGCCTTTTGACCCACCCTCACTCCCGGCCTATAGCAACCACCAGTCTATTCTCTGTATCTATGAGCTTGGTATTTTTGTTTTCTATTTTTAGATTCTACATAGAAGTGAAATCATACGGTATTATAAGAGCTTTCTAGCTAGTCTTTTTGTTTTCAATTCTTTCTTCCTATAATCTATTCTTGAGCTAGTTAGACTGATCTTTTAAAAACATAAACCTGATCATGTCAGTTTTTCTTTACAACTAGCAGTAACCCCCATCTCAGCCAGGGTAAAAATCATAGTCCTCCCAAAGGCCTTTAAGGCTCTACTGAACCTGGAGCCCACCCACCACTTGTGGCCCTGTGCCTACCTCTTAGATCCCCTCTCTCATCAGGAGCCCTAGCCATGCTCATATTGACCTAGCCATACTGACTTCCATATTGTCCTTGAGAAATTCTAGGCATACTCACAGTTTAGGGGTTCTATTTAAAGAACCTAAACAATTTAAAAGTGATTCAACAGTATTTACCATTTGGGAAATAGAAAGGAATCATTTAATATTCGATGGGCATATGAATGAATAAATGAATGAATGAATTTGATACTAGATATATTTCACATTTGTTTTGAATCCCTCGAACCTCAGTATCTTTACATTTTTTTAAATAACACCATAAGCTATATTATAGATGTAATCTATGTTGGGAGGTTTCATTTAAGAGATTTTAATTAATATTAATGGAATTGATTGTGCTTCAATAAATGTATTCAAAATAAGGATGGAAATTATTTTTAATTAAATATTGGTTTCACTCATTCAGAACTTTTGTCAGTGCCTTTCACTCCTTACACACAGAATTTTCCACACTTATCAAAATTCTAGTAGCCCCAGCCAACTCTGAACTCATTAAAGCACTACTGTTCAACAATTATTGATGCACCAACACAAGTGGTTTTTATATGTTTCATCAAGGTTCTTTAAGTCTATTCCACATATAACATGAACTCTCATTGCTTGAAAAAAAGAAAAAAAAATGTGTTTAATGATTTAGCCATGGAATTTTTTTCCCTATATACTTTGATGATACTTTTTTCCTATATACTTTTTTTTCAAAGATTTTATTTATTTATTTGACACAGAAAGAAAGAGAGAGAGTGCACAAGTGGGGGGAGCAGCAGAGGCAGAGGGAGAAGCAGACTCCCCACTGAGCAGAGAACCCAAAGCAGGGCCCCATCCCAAGACTCTGGGATCATGACCTGAACCAAAGGCAGACGCTTGACCGACTGAGCCAACCAGGTGCCTTGACGATACCATTCTTATTTGCCTAAAATTACCTCCTTCTTTTCTTCCCTTGTCCACTTATTTCAGTGCAATCCAGACTTGAAATCTCACATGCTTATTCCTCCTCTACCTCATGTAACTTTGTAGTCAAGGTCCTACTTTCAGAGGTACTTATATATTCTGCTATGTGGACAATTTATATTTTATAAGTAGAGTTTTCTTTCCAAAGAGATACAGCATCTTCAGATCAAGTACGTAGTGTACGTAGTTGGATAAACTGTTTCTAAGTGTCCAACAGATAGTAATCTTCAGAATTTGGGAACAAAGCTTAAAATAGCCAGGAATTCTTAGGAATTCCTAAAATTTTTAATTGTTCTCCATTTTTGTAGCATTTATAAAGGGAGGATTAGTCCTTAGTTTTTAGTACAATATGCAATAGTACTCTTTTGTTTTTGTTTTGTTTTGTTTTGTTTTGTTTTTTACTATTTCAGTAGTATTTTAGTTATATTTACTAAGAATTTTAGCCCAAGCAAAAGTTCAAATACTTGAAAACATCAGTGTTCATTATTGGGAAGACTTTGAATGCTGCTAGCAGAGTAACAGCAAGATTCAGAATCATGTGTCAAAACTGCTAATTTAAGTATTTATTTAGCATCCGATTCTTGTTATTTGTTATTTCTTGGAATATCATTCATCAGATTGGTATAAAGTATAATGTCTATCAATCCATCTATTTATTTGCAAGAATGACTCACCTTTAGCAAAAGACAAGGTCAAAAAAACACATTTTAACATATAAAGTGCTACAAACAAGACTGCATGATTTTGGTTCCTTCCTACATGCTCCTGTTCAAGTTCTCGAAAATGCTGACCTTAATATTCAATGTGTATCACTGTTTTCTGCTCTTGCTGTTGACTTGATAGTAACAGATCCTTCTACATTTATAGTTATATTCTAATTCTCACAGGAGAATTACAAATATTTTTTCTTATTTTTCCAATTTGCCAACAGCTTATTATCAGGATTTGAGATTTAGAACAACATAAAAATTTCCCAATAAAAGTCAGGAAGATGTTTCTGCATGAATTCTCTAGTTGGATTACTACATCCAGTCACCTATAAATATTAAATATCTAATTTAAATATCTAGTATATGTTCTTTAATGTGGAAGATACTGGAGATTAAACAGTGGACATCGTGTAGTCTCTGATAAAGCTTACATTCTAGCTAGAAAGACTAGCAATTAATCAAGAAAGTCCAAAGAGGTACGACAGGAATATAACTGGGGAGGTGCTGGGTGTTGTAAGAACAAATTTTAGGAATTTGGCATCTCTTCATATTAATACAAAATCTAAGCAATTAGCATTTACATAGGCTGGTGATAATATTATGTATTTATGTGATTAAGTACAGAAAATCTGAATAAGAGTAAGCACTGCAGAGGGACACACTTTCTCTGTCATTTTACCACTGAATATTTCTCAGACAACATGTCTTTCATTTTTCTGTGAAAATTAAATAAAATGGCCTGTCTGTGTTTCATTATTTTACTTCAAAATTATGCCACTCACAGATGACTTATTTACAGCTCGAGAGAGCCCTCTAATAAAGAAGCTTAGTGGATTGCTCCTCCATAGAGAATGGTAATGATACTCAGGGGAATCAGAATCGATACTAAATCTTTTTTTTAAGAGTCTGAAAATTATTCTGGTCTAGAGAGTAATATCACAGTCTTAAGATTAAAAGCAATAGTCAAATGTATCAATGTAAATTATTTGGAGTTTAGTGAATTATATCCTTAACTTTCACCGAACTCTAACATTCATGCAGAAAAGTACAGTTATTTGTTCAACTACAGAGTTTTGCACTAAGTGAATCCCCCATGAAAATAGCACTCAAGCCAAGAACTACCGCGCTGGTAACTAAAAACCCCCTTGCAGTACATCCAGTCACTACCCCTCATCCAAAGTGGTCAGCATGACTTCCATTAGGACACATTGATTTTGTCTATTTTAATACTTAAAAAAAAAATGGACTTCTTCAGCATATACTCTTTGTGTCTTGCTTCTTTGGCTCAAAAACATTTTGTGTAATCCATCTGTGTTGCTGCTATGGCCATAGGTCATTCATTCCCATTGCTGTCTGTTCATTTTACTGACCACAAAATAATTTATCTATCCATTGTCCTGTGAATGAACAACTGGGTTCTTTGCAGTTTGGGTCACCACAAATAGCAATTCTATGAACATTCTGGGCATGTATTTTGTTGAGTAAATACCCACGTTTCTGTTTGGTGTGTACCCTTAAGAGTGAGATGTCCATAATAGACTGTGATGGTGACGGTCGATTTTCTCAGGCAACAACGAACCATGCTGAGGGCCTTTATCTCTGACTGAATCCCCTATTCCATTTTCAATATTTTCTGAGGCTTTTGAGTATACACAGCTTGACTATGACCCAAGGCCAAATAGGAACTTTTCCAAGTCCTGGCAGAAGTCTGGATTTGAACCAGAACCAGAATTACCTCCAGGTGGCAGGGCATAAAGGCAACATTTAATAAACCTTCTCCCTAAGTTATTTGACATTTTGTCAAAAACCGGAGTCCAGGAAGCAACACAGAGAATATAAAAGGCAAAATCAAAGAAATTGTGTGTTCTTCAACTTTAGGAAAAAGAAAATCAAATAAGTTACTAAATCACTTGAGCCCTCAGGCCAAGCTCAGGATAGAAACTTGAAAAGGTTAGTGCATTTTCTTCCCAAATTGTTAAAGGCACATTGATTGACGATTAATCTGTCACAAAGTAATTACTTCATGAATAGACAACTGCCATTGGGAAGAGCTTCCTATTTCTCTTAAAAAGAAGCCAAAAAAAAAAAAAAATTAAGAAATTCAGGTTCTGCAAATGATTACAATACTCTCTTTTGACAATTCGCATGCATGGGTGCACACACACAAATACACAAAAATAAATAATTTGAAATACTGAAGGAAATTGCTTGGACATGGTTAGGTTTTAACATGTAGTAGTAACATTTGTTCAGTTTCAACAGTATTTGAAGTAACAGTAAAACACAAAAGAAAAAAAAATAGCTCTTTAAAAAATCTTGCAAAAAAAAAAAAAAAAAAAGACATTTTGTATGGATTTTTTTTTCCTTTTAGTTTACCCAGTAACTAAACCTCTTCTCCATGTTTCAGTGACTTTATAAGTCCACGTGGGAGGCAAAACTTGTATCAATATAGAAATATTCATTTTCCCAGACTTTTTTGCAGCTTGGATGTGAGCATATGCTATAGATCCTTCCAATAAGATCCAAATGCTTGCCCCAAACTGTGAAATAGGAAAAATGACTAGTGTTTCCTGGATGCCGTGGCAGTGAAAATAAGCAAGCAGCTCCCAGAGAGAAGCACTGGCAGGTCCTGAGTTGCAGCATCCAGAGTCCAGTGTGCATGGTGAAAGTGTTTCAAGTCGGGGTGTGTGCTGCTAGTGGAGAATGGTGCTCTCACCGAACTCCATCTGCAGTCTAATGTGGGGCACAATCAGGCTGCTTAGTTTCTTACAATCACAGCAGTTCTCTGAGCTACCTAATATCCTTCTGATAAATTCAGTTTTAGTAATTACAGCCAAAGTCATTTCTGCAGCCATGGGTAATGGGGTGAGGGTAATCAATCATATGATGATTATTTTAAGACGTATAAATTACTTACGAAATGATTCTTAATTTCATGATTCAAAATTTTCTTATTTTCCCCAGAAAAACTCACTGTGGTATTTCTACCTGTTCCATTCCTTCATCAAACATTCAGAAAAATTGATAACAAACAATATGACTATTGACTGGAATTTCTATTAAAAGGTTTAGTGATAAAAGAAATCATTGTTTTAGATAAAATAAAGCTTCATTATTACTTGGGGATTTGGTCTTTTATGTCCCTGTTTCTTTTCATGAACTTAAAAAGGAACGGGTAAATGTTTCTAAAATAAAACTCAAATAATTGTAATAACAGAGTTTGCATTAAATAACATAAGAATTTTTCCATTTTTATGTAGCTGTGCTGAGTCTACTGAGGTAGGTATACTCTTTATAAAGACATGTAAAGATGACATTTGATCACTTCTGAAGGAAAGCATATTATAGAGTGAACAGGTAACAATCAGCAGAGGAGAAAATATTTCACTACAAAGTAAAGTGACATTTTGGCAGCTGAGATCATATGTAGTTAAAAAAACAAAACAAACACAAAAAAAAACACAGTCAGCTGTACTCTTCCCTAACTCCAATGGCTAGTGAGACTTTGTGCCGGCCAAGAAACAAAACCTTACTTATCTAAAATCTCTTCTAAAATGAAAATGGTTTTGACCTTAGAATAATATTTTTCAATTACTAAGAGTGAATAGGATGAAATGCTAAGCATATCTCAATACATTTCTAAATAGCTCAAGAGAAATCAGAGATTACTTGTATCAGAAAAAAACCACCTGTTTATGATACCATTACTTCTCAAACAACAGAGTCACATAACACCATCAATTATACGTGACTGCTCTGGTACCAAAGGAGAAGTGTGTGTTAATAAGTCCATGTTTATGAACTTTAGAATGGTTACTATGAGGGCATTCTGTAAAAATTACTCTCTGGTGAAGTTAAAGAATGCCAAGAACAGAAATCTTCTTCCTGAGGCAAGGTAATTCCCCTGAGTAAATAAAAATACCTACAGCAGTGAAGACAAATTATGATGACATTTTACAACACACACAAGGAGCTTCCTTTAAAATGTAAGATTTGCACACACCCTTTAGAAAAGCCATTGGAAAGGTCAAAATGTAATCCAGTGGTTTTAGCCACAGTGCAGTGACAAATCGGTGTGTTGTAATCAGTCATAGGGATGCACTACAGGTAATTTGTTACAAACAATATTTAAGGTACCACAGTGTGGAAATGATTTGCTTTTTATGAATGACAGTCTGGTCAAGGTTATCCACATAAATAACATCATTCTTACCTACATCTCAAAGACTATTTAGAATAGGACTATGTCTTTCATGGGAAGTTTATTCTTCCTAGGTAGCATTGGAGAAACAACGTAGAGAACTATAGAGTGTTAGCATTATTTAATAGATGACCATGTTAGGGAAGTAAGTAATTTAATTTAAATGTTTTACTTCTTAGAAATATTAAAAATAAATTTTAAATAAATATTGATAGGGTATTAAAATGTTTCATTTAACAAAAGGAAGAGAAGATGGCCTAAAGCTATCTATGCTAAACTCTAAATTTAAAAAAAAATGACTAACACTGAAAGCAAAACAGAGATATTTAGTATAGAGTTCATTTAATTTAGTTTTGTTGAGATTACCAATAAAGAACAGTAAACAAATGGATAGTGTGATGGAACCTGATGAGATATTAGTTATAAGCATAAAAGAAGAGAAAAGCATTAGAAAGCTCCAGTTAATTACAATTCTTATAAAACTTGATTGTATATTTTCCCCTAGTCTAAAATTATTAACTTCATGGCTATCCCTGCCTACGATTATGTCTAGAACTTATTCAAATTTCTTATCTTATTCTTTTCAAGTCTTATTTTGCCCCACCTCAGAAAACTACAGTTGAAGTATGGAAAGACGGCAATGGCAACATAGTTCTTTCATGTCTTAGGATCTACACCAAACAATAACAAAGCAAAACAAACAAAATAAATGAAAAGGAGAAATAAAAAGAAATAGGATAGCAAAAACATGGACAACATCTACACACAAAATGGCCATAGATCATATCCATGAATCTCAAGCCTATCCAAGTGGAAACAAATACCACCACGCTGCCTGGTCTGTGTAGGACGAGGCAGAGGAAAGCAACGTGGGGTCTGGCAGAATTGATAACAGAACTCCCCCCTAGCCAGAGGTGCTCCTGGAAGGCTCTCAGCACCAAGAACAACAGTGAAAAATGAGAGCATCTAAATTCTAGTAGCAGTTGAGAACAAAAAGTCCATGATTAGGTCTGAATGACCATTTGCTGATAACATGTCTGAGGTTAAGCCCTATTTTCTGTAAATATCTGTGTTCCAATAAAGAAATAAGAGAAGAATGATTAAATTGAGCTGTATTTTTTGTTCATGCTTTTTGGTTCTTTTTGTTTCATTTGCAAACCTCTGAACGATATATGGGGATAGGTATTTAGGATACATTTCTCAGCACATTTAATTCGTTGGAGCCTCTTTAAGCCCAGTTTCTCTGCCTAATCTCTGTTGTTTCCTAGTAGGGATCTGAAGAATGTTCTTTATATGTTGCCGGGGGAAGCAAAGTAGGGTTTCCATTTGCTGACCTTCACTCTTTCTACTCTTTCCTTTCACTTCATCATTTTCCTCCAAATGAATATCTCTGTCAGGGTGGAGGTATGTTCCTTGCTTTCTCCATTCTTAAAATTAGGAGATAAAACAAAACAAAACAAAAATAGAAATAGAAATAAAACAAAACAAACAAACAAAAAAAACTTGACTACAATTTAGACATGATTTTATTTTGAGAACATGTTCAGGGAAATAAGGAAAACTATAAAAGCTAAGAGAGGAAAAGAAAATCTGATAGAAGGAAGGCCCTGCCCCTGGTATTTTGTCGGTTGCACTAATAACAGTCATCACGAAATTAAGCCGCACGTACAAGAAGCAGTATGGACGCAGAATAAAGTATATCCATGTAGTAGAGGACTCGGACATTTCCATGGACCAGAAAATAGAATAACTGGGTAACTCAGACTAAGTAGGGTGGCATAGAAAGCATGTTCCTTGATAAGGGAGCAATTGCTCTCAGTTACAGCCAATTGTTGGCAGGTGGGAACCAAAGAATGCAAAGAATGCTGCATTCATGCTGCTGATGATTTATGGTTAACCTTTGGCTAGGAAATATATTTTTAAAATCATTTTCTGGATAAACCATGATGGCAAAAAAAATGCATCTGTGGACACAATTCAGCTCATGGATCATCAGCTTGATAACACCATTCTAGTTTCATTTATTTTTCTTTATTATTTGACAAATAGTTCACACTAAATAGGACTCTGATATAAGAGCTATCACAAATAAAAGTCATACCCACTTTTGAGGTTAATAGTTTGATGCGCTCACACATCTATCTTAATATAGCTACTTGCTGAGTTAAATCAATAGACAAAGATGCTGTATTGGCAGGGTTCTGTGCTGCCAGGAAAATGGCCAGCATTACAATTGACTATGTGTGTACAGGATGAAATATATATATATATATATATGTATTTTTTCCAGGTTATGATTTCAAAATTTTGTAGTCAAGTTTCAGACTAATGTATATTGACTATATCAACATCCTAAAGTCTAATTCTAGGAAGTATATGATTAATACTGTACATTTTTTATGATACTTCTTTAAAGGGATTTTATTAAGCTAAAAATAATTTCTACATCCCAGATACACGCATTCAAAACTATAAATGAAAAGTCATCTAATTTCCTATCATATTTGCAAAGCATAAACAAACCTTATTACTGAACCAAATGCTCACTAACTCTCCTAAGTACAATATTAAAAAATGATTTTTACATTAGTAGGCCATGATTTTAAATTAAATTCAGGAAATGTTGTGATATGAAGCATGGTTAAAAGTAGCCACCATTAAAATTTGGACAGCTTTAATTTGAAAAGTATATATCACAAGCTAAAAAATGAAATTGGTTACTAACAAGTCTTGGGTTTGGATATCAGCAGTTTAAGATGGTTTTACCGATAGAGATTTAATGATACTATTTTTCCCACTTAAAATTACTCTCCAAATACATATAGTGGGAGGGTTTTTTTGAGTTAAATTTCTTAAAAAGAAAATATGCTATTGTTTTTCCCTAATAAGCATTACTAAGATTTAAAATCAAGATTTAATGCTATTATTTTTCCCACTTAAAATCACTCTCCAGGGGCAGCCCCAGTGGCCCAGCGGTTTAGCCCCGCCTTCGGCCCAGGGTGTAATCCTGGTGACCCAGGGTCGAGTCCCACGTTGGGCTCCCTGCATGGAGCCTGCTTCTCCCTCTGCCTGCATCTCTGCCTGTCTCTCTCTCTCTCTCTCTCTCTCTCTCTGTGTGTCTGTCAGGAATTAAAAAAAAAAAAAAAGTTAAAAAAAATCACTCTCCAAATACATATAGTGGGAGGATTTTTTTTTTAGTTAAATTTTTTAAAAAGAAAATATGATATTGTTTTTTCCTGATAAATATTACTAAGATTTAGAATCAAGTTTAAAAGCAAGATTTAAACTCCATGAAAAAAAAATGCGTGCATAACTATTTTGAATAGTTTTGCATATATGTTCTACTCTTGCAATGAATCCAAAAGCCCCCATACCCTCAAAACTTTCTAAACCCTTGAGGTTTAGCACCAGTGAGCATGCGGATAGGATATGACATTGTGTTGGCTTTTGAAATTCTGTAACTTATTGTAGATCACAGGATGTGTGAACAGCCTAGAACTTGGAAATCAGAGATATGGATTCACTCCTTTCTACAAATAATGGCAAAAGAAACTCCAAAAGTTTGAATATTTGTTCCAGATCATACAGAAGCTGAGTTAATAGAATGAGCATCAAACTCCAAGTTATCTCCTTCTACACACAGTACTACACTGGAGTGTCTACTTAAAAGTCCTGACAGAGGACCAGACAATTGTTTTTATGACTTTCTAGTAGGATATGAAGTGTTTCCACAATTGAAGTAATTCTGCAATATTCTGCAGGCCACTCCCTGAAGTCAACAGAAATCTTGAATATCTGGTAAAAGAAATAAAAAAGAAAAAATAGTAATACTTCAAATTCTGGAGGTATCTTATTTTGTGGGATCATAGGTCATTCATATAATTGGCCAAGAATGAATTAATATTCCAAGAGATAAAATATCCTTATTTTTATTTAAATATTCCTTATGATGAACATGATGGTCGGTTTAGGGAACACTTATCAAAACTGACGCAAATTTATATGCTTTGTGCATAATTTACAGTAAGATCAGTCCCCATGCATCCATGTAAATATATATAATGTTCATTTAAGTTTCTTTGAGTTTTAGGATTCTAATGTCAGTTAAGATCAATATTGTTAAACTTCTTTGTGCTTTAGGATGTGAGGTACTATGGCTATAATTGAATTGATATTGAGCTCTTGATCTGGAACACAACCGTCACTTAAATAAGAATGCAACAAACCACAAGGATCCATTCTCTAGTTGTTTTCTCCTCCTGTTGCCAAGAAACATTTGGCAATAAAGTGAGACACCGCCTGGGTTTCATAAAATAAATTCACATCCATATAATATTTGAATTTAAACTCTATGATTAGTTGATAGAGATCCTGTAGTATTGCAATAGGACTAGGAAATAACAGCCTGAGCAATATCTTCTTTCATATAATACATACGAGTGTGTGTGTGTGTTATCAATGGTCAGTTCTAATTTTTAAATATATGAATGATTATGGAGTCATTTTATACTTTCCTCTATTATAAAGAAATAATAAATATACGTCAATTTTATGCTCAGAAAAATTGTGGTTTTTTTAAGTATATATAGTTTTTATTTTATAAGCACAAAACTGATGGTATATCCAACCAAAACAATTGCTGAATTTGAGTCTTTCCAGAGAAGCTAAATAGAAGAGTTTTAAAAGCAATTTCTAGTCTTAATGTTGACCAAAATGATATTGACTATCACACTTTCCTTAACTTCTTTCCTCTTAGAAAACCTTAATAGTCACCAGGAGAAGATGATATTCAATTGGTTCTCAGGGGGATGATGTGTATTTTAGCTCCAAGAATTTACATAAAGGGTCCTGAACAATGCAGATGGTAGTCCTATAGTACTCTTTGTTTCGGTGACCATAAAGGGACAAAGTAGCAGTGCCCTGAGTGACACTCTTCATAGGAGTCAACTCTCTGCAGACAATGGGAAATTCCATCTCTATCACCAAAGTTTCCCTTCTGGGATGCATTTTCAGACACTGGGATCAACCCCCATTAAAAACCCTAAAAAGAAAAAAGCTTATGTTCTTTTGTTAGCCCTGTGTGGCCCCAGTGTAAACTAGAGGATGGGGAAATCTGACCAGAAAATGGTAGTCTTAATTAACTCTAACACCATCCTGCAACTTGATCTCTTCTATAAAAGTTAGGAGAAAGGAACTGAAATCCCATATACCTCAGCTCCTGGGGGCCCGGCCCCTGGAGTCCCCCTCCCTGGTAACCTCTAACCAGCATTCCCAGACACCTGAGGCAGATAGACAGATGGATAGGCAGGTGGGCAGGGGGGTGGCTGGGTCTGGGCCAGCACCATTCCAGAGACAAGGCCAGTGCATATGCAAACTGGGGGAAACTCCTCTCCCTTCTCTCCCCAGTTCTGGTCCTGGCCAGGCCATGCTACACTAACCTCACCTCCCTCTCACTCTTTCTCCTCTCCCCCTTCCTGCCTCCCCCCATCCCACTTTCTCCCTCCTTCTCTCTCCTTCCTCCCCCCTTCCCCTGACTGTTCTACCCAGGAGGAGGAAACTTCACATAGCTGTGCTCACAGTTGTTTATTTTCAATGAATTTGGTTGGGGAGCTGAGCAGGCTCCCTATGATCTGAAGAAAGCTTTTGGTGCTCGTCCTCACAACCACCTCAACCTTCTCTCCCTGTCCTGCCCTGTCTTCTTTACTCCTCCTGGGTTCATGTTGTAATAAAAGAAGATTGTTGGTGTGTAATTAATTTGTTCAAAAAAAAAAAAAGAAAAGAAAAAGAAAGAAACAAGAAACCTGGTTCCAACTGAAGCCTATTTTAATTTTATTTTATTATTTTCCTCTTGTTAGAAATAAAACCCTTAGCAACAACAACAACAACAACAACAACAACAAATGTATGTATGACCCTATACCAAACCCTGATCCATATTCTTTCAGGGGATCTGAGGACACCCCTCTCCTCACTTCCTACCTCAATCCACCATGGCTTCAGCTACTTTATGCCCTTCTAGCTCTGTTCATCCGCCACCACACCTGTGTTCTCTCAGGTTCTCTACCTGTCCTCCTTTTATCTCTGTTGAAAACAGATCGCTGCCAAAATTGTGTACATGTCCTCCTGTTTTTCCTGAGTCCTCTCCTCTTTGTTTGCTTTCTCTCTTGCTTGTCAGATCTGAAATATGCCTTAAGAGACTTGGACGAACGTTACCGGACTTTTGTTGTGTGTGGGATCTTCTCCCTCATTGTTTCTGGGTTAGTGACTATGATAATTGGAGTCCATTGTCTGTGCTCAGTCCACCTCAGGACAGAAATTTTGTGGAGTGTTCCCAACCAGCTGCTGAAACCTCTTTTGTTTCGGGGGGGTGGGGTTCCCTGTCTTCCCTGGCCTGATAGGGACTGCCTATTTTCACTTTTTGTTGGTAGAAAGAAAATATGCATCTGTTCATCTGTTTGAGCTGATGAGATTTAGGACCTGGAGTCCTCTTTGTCTGGGCTTTTTTCTGTCTCCAGCCTTGCTGGACCTCCTCTGCTTCTGCTTCTCCCTTCCTCTTGTTTTTTTTCTGCACCACCATGGGGACAGCCTATATAACTGGCTCCTTTACCACCCTCGGTGCCTCTGCACCAGTGGCTCTTCCTCCTTCTACCCTCACTATGGAGGAGCAAAAAACCCCCCTGAGCTTGGGTCAACCTCCTTAGGAAGTTCAAACTGAAGCACTTCCCAAATCAGCATTATGTGGCCCAAGGGCTCCCCTCCACTTGAAAACAAACTAAAAATAAAAAATTATGAAATGTATTCATAAATTTCCGATCTAAAGAATTCTGTTTCACAACTGGTGGCTACTTAGTTTTCACTGGAGACTAAGTTTCTAAGAGTTAAAATTCTGCTAAATGTAATTAGAGTGAAGGAAATAAGGAAAACAACTCTGTAGGTAGAAAAGTTGATGTATAAGACAGATACAAGAAATGGAAATACAGTTTTCATTGGGGAAATACAGTTTTGGTTGCTGTTTAGAGCAAGAGGGCTTAAGACAAAATCTGAATGGAAAAGAAAGTTGTAGAAGGCTTGTGAATGGAAAACTTGGGAAAAGAATTTTGTAGATGGTCAGAACTGACTAAAATTGAAATGGACGGATTTTAAAGTGTATTGACATTCTGCTTTTCTCTCTGTTCAAAAGACAAAATTTTCTTGGATTGTTGGTCTGCTCTTGATAAGAAATTACAAAGTTTTGGGGTTTTTTTCTTCATCTGTCCAGAAAAACAAAGTTTCTATGTTTTGTCTTTATCAAGTCCTTGACTAGATATATGAAACTCCTGAAGTTTTAATGTGTCCTGGTATGAGGTCATCACTTAATATTATAATTATTGAAATGTTACAGAAATAACCAAATTTACTTATCAACTGCATTATAATTAACTCTCATCAGATCTTTAGCCATGTCCATTTTTGGGTCCTTTGTCATTCCTAGTTATTGTTCTGATGCTCTTGCAAAATGTGTTTCATCATCAAAGAAATTTATGAAAAGGACTTTTGACAAATACGGGTATCTGATATTTTTAAAATCATAAAATTAAACTGACTAAGAGATGCATTCAAGCAAAGCAGGAATTAACGAATGGGACTGAATGAATTGAGGAAGATGATCATAGGTTTTATGACTGTTATTTGAAACACTGCCAACGTTTGCTCTTCCAGATTTAAGGAAATTTTCTCTTAAGGGATCTATGACTTACAGATATATGATAGAATATTCTTTTGTGAATGAATTGAATCATTTAACTTTTCTCCCTACTTGAAACCTTCAGAATTCCGAAACTCGGTATTCTATTCTTTCTTTTACAGCGATTATAATTATTTGTATAAGTTCAATAAGAATCTTTCTCCATATAATAGGACACCACTGGAAACACTGGTATGTTATGAAGGCTTTGATGAGAATGTCACATTTGAGAGACACACGTACTCAGATATGACCAGACAGCTTTAAAAGATTAAGGTTGACTTTATGGAGCCAATAAAGCCCCTGGGAAATGTTGGCCTGATATCTTGCTCACGGAGTTTCTAGTAGCCTTCTCAGGTAAGTAAAGAATGTCCTTTCCTGGCAGGTGCAGGAAGCCTCAGAATATTTTGGGGAACTCCAGAAGACAAATTTGCCTAGATCCACAGGTATCACAGGCAAGTCTGATGGCAAATATTTGACTTGGTTTCTGGCCTCAGAACGCTATTAAAAGTTCAATCTGGGGATCCCTGGGTGGCGCAGCGGTTTCGCGCCTGCCTTTGGCCCAGGGCGCGATCCTGGAGATCCAGGATCGAATCCCACATCAGGCTCCCGGTGCATGGAGCCTGCTTCTCCCTCTGCCTATGTCTCTGCCTCTCTCTCTCTCTCTGTGACTATCATAAATAAATAAAAAAAAAAAAATTAAAAAAAAATAAAAATAAAAATAAAAGTTCAATCTGAAATTCCTTATAAAAAGTTCCAGCAAAGCAGATTCTAAAAAATCTATATGACCAATCACTATGCTTACTGAGTTCATGTAGAAACTCAGGCCAACTTTCTTTTTTTTTTTTTTTAATTTATTTATGATAGTCACACACAGAGAGAGAGGCAGAAACACAGGCAGAGGGAGAAGCAGGCTCCATGCCCCGGGAGCCTGACGTGGGATTCGACCCCGGGTCTCCAGGATCGCGTCCCGGGCCAAAGGCAGACACCAAACCGCTGCGCCACCCAGGGATCCCTCAGGCCAACTTTCTTAACACCAGACTTGTTTTACAATCACATTAGTCTTGATTTGGCTATCTTTGATAGAAATGAGAGTGATTTTAGAGAGAGATTATGTTTCAATAACACACTTTTGTGGATATTAGATTCTAGTTCTGATTAGTTATCTTTGAGGGTTTACTGTTGCTTGTAAAACCGGGCTAGATCCTAAATTCTTCTGGTTTCCTCCAAAACCTAACTATGATTCTCCAAACTAAGGTTACCGATTTTCTCCATTTCTTGACTTAAAATCATTAAAACATAAAACTGCCCTTTTCCTGAAGCCCTACAAACTCAAGCTGGACAACTTGAGGTCAATTTCAGGGGAACTGCCACAAAACTCAAGTATAGATCATCTTAGTGCCTGTCGCTCTGTGGGCTACTCAAGGGAATCACCAGAGACATTTGAATTACAAACTAGAAAAACAACAAAAAAACCCCATCAGACTGCCACTGCCTGCTTCCACTCCATCTGAGGATGCTTCAAGCCTGATATCTAGAAATCTTCTCACTGGTAGCACTCTGGACTCAGATGCTAGGTTTGCAATTTGCTCCAACCATTAACCTATGCTTTCCTATTGTTTCCACAGAAATGCCTCTTATTAATTACCTGATTGCTTGCTAAACAAAACAGAGACTACATGTGATTACGACCACCTGCCATACCTGTGTTCACTCCTCCTGGAAAGTAAAAATCCATATAGATAAAATCAGGCAGCAAGCCACTTGGCTATAAGAGGCCCTTGACTACATGCTTGCAGAAATCAGGGAGTCTACAGTGGCTAACACATCACGCTGCGTATGGATCAATTCTTCCAGAGAGGTTAAACAAAACCTCTGGCCAGGGAAATCTCCAGTTTCTGTTCTGCAACAATCCTGAGAATAAAAAAAAGAAAGAAAGAAAGAAAGAAAGAAAGAAAGAAAGAAAGAAAACAAAAACAAAACAAAACAAAAAATGACTATCAACATCCAGTAGACCAAGCCACCTAATAAACTCTTCTCAAGCACCCTGTCTGACCCCTTCTTGAATTCTTTTCTTGCAATGAGACTAGTAACCCCCAGCAGTGGCCCTCAAGGGGCTGCGTGGAAGCCTCAGGGCCCAGACAGGACCTCTGTCTCTCCAGCCCACCTGGCGACAGTTGCTGTCTAGATTCCGACAATATTTTCATTTTTTGCCCCACAATTTAAATGGGAAATGATTAACTTAATTGTGTCTACAGGAGAATAAGAAAGAGCCTGATGGTCTGTTCCCCTCTGGAGAGACAACTGAAAAGAGCAACGAACCTGTAAATGTGAAGGGGACCCATGACATCAGTCTTCAAATGCAGGAAGGACTGTCACTGGGATAAAATGTAAGCCCAGACACAGAGAAAGGATGTAGATTTCAGCTTAATAGGGATCCCTGGGTGGCGCAGCGGTTTGGCACCTGCCTTCGGCCCAGGGCGCGATCCTGGAGACCCGGGATCGAATCCCACGTCAGGCTCCCGGTGCATGGAGCCTGCTTCTCCCTCTGCCTATGTCTCTGCCTCTCTCTCTGTGTGTGACTATCATAAATAAAATAAAGTTTTTAAAAAAATAAAAAATAAAAGAAATAAGTTGCCTTAGTTACTAAATCCCTGGCACCAGGGGTGTGCAAAAATGAAAGATGATCGGACTGCCTCTTGTTCTTCTTTCCAGCCTCAGGGTCCAGCTTTGGCCCTCAGGGTCAAGCATCCTCTGATGGAAACCAAGAAATAAGGATTGCCCTAAGCTTGCTAGACCCCACCCCTGATGGACTTCAAGACGGGGGTCAATTTTGCCTTCACCCACCCGTCTTTGGCCTGCATTTTCCTTATTTAAACCTGGAAGTATTTTTGGCACTTGGAAGACAGTCTTTGAGATGCTGCTGCACTGTCTTCCTGGTGTTGGCTCCACTGAAATCAATCCCTTTCTTGTCTCTCCACCCTTTGGTTCCCTTCTTGGGATTTTGTCAACCCCCAATGGCTGAACCTGGTTTGTCTGGGACCCCCACCCCCAACCCGGTGCTCTTGCATTCCCGTGCCCCAGCTATAAAAAGAGCATGAATTGGCTCAAGATTCAACCAAGAGACTTAGCTAATATTTTTAACAGTCTCTGTTTCAGTCACTAAGCTCATACTTCTAGCATTAAGACAAAGGCCACAGTGGCACAGTTCACTTGCCAGCAAACACAAAAACTAAGTTTTATAGTTTTTTTCTAACAATTAAATTCTATGGCCTGATTTTATACTTGTAAAAATTTGGAATATTTAATGCATACTGTTTATTTGAATGTGACCTATATTGGGTCACAATTTGAAAATTAATACCCATGTGCAATTATACCTTAAACAGACATAATAGCACCTGGCAAAGTATGTATGGATACAGATTTCTAAAGAAACTATCAAAGTAGCAATTTGTGTATACACACACATGCACAAAAATATATTAGTGTAAGAAAATGTAGAATTTATAAAAATAGATATATTCAAATTCCAAATCAATGTAAATATAATTAACACTACTGAATTATATACTTAGAAATGGTTAAAACAGTAAATTTTGTTATATGCCTTTTACCAAAATAGAAAACAAAATTAAAAATACATTCACAAATGCTGCTTATTGAAGAATTTTATTTGGATAGATAATGCTGCTTAACATTTAAAAAGAATCACAACAAAATGTATTAAATAATATAAAATATTTTGCAAAAAAATAATAAATCTGCTATTTTAAAAATAAATACTCCAAAAAAAAATGTCTATACTGAAGGGTTGATAAAGGCCACAACAGTGATTAAAAAGAGTAATTATTAAAGACTTCCAAAACCTTATCTTGTTGTGTAAATTAAGTGGTTCCTGTCTGAGAGCTAATGAAAAAAGGAATTGCTTTGGAAGTTAATGCATTCTGGTGGTATGTATTAAAGCAGGGACCGCATGTTGATCAGAAATGGCTAACAGGATGCCAGTGAATCATTCGCATGGTCATCGACTGGACCCTGGGCAGCAGCAAACAGCTCGGCCTAATGAGGGCCTGCCTCCTCCAGTCTGAATGTCACAGGTGCCATCCTTCCCACAAAGTGGCAGAAAGCTACACGAACATGCCATGTGTGCTGCACTGAAAAAATACCACCAAACGGTGTCCTATTATTTTCCATAAGTCAGGTGAGAGCTTAATAGATAAGCCCTTCCTGGGAAGAACTCTGCTAGGATGCTTAGTTGTCTAGAAATAATATCTTCACTTTTTTCCAGGCTTACTGCTTGTCTGCTAGATTGTAAGGTGACGCTGATCCTCCATCATCATCTTCTTGCACCAACTACTGGGAAGAACTCTGCTTGGGACGCTTAAAATATGATCTGAGACTGATTTTGTGGCTGCATTTTCTGTGTATATTTAATCTGTGTGGTGTTATTGGCAGGAATTGAATTGCATCCCCCGAAATACATGTTGAATCCCGACCCCAAAGTATCTCAGAATTGTGGTATTATTTAGACCTGGAGTCACTGCAGATGGAATTAGCTGAGGTTAGGTGAGTCCACATTGGTGGAAGGTGGGCCCTTGAAGCAATACAACCTGTGTCCTTATGAGAAGAGAGAAGAAACAGGGAAAGAACACCCGGTGGTGAGAGAGGCAGAGACCCGAATGATGGCAGCTGCAAACCAAGGAATGTCTTCCTAAAAAGCCCAAGAGAGGAATAACTTTCTCCCACAGATTTCAGGAGTCTGGCTGGGCTGTTTGAATATCTAGACCCCAGAAGAGTGAGATAATAAATACATTTCTCTGGCTAAAGCCACCCAGAAGTGTGCGATACCTTCTTACAGCAGCCCTAAGAAAGGAACAGTCATCCAGACCAAATGAGCAGAGAAAGCAACGAAATTCTAAAATGAGAAAGAACACTTGTGTCTAATTATTTTACAGATAGTAGAATTCTTTTCAAAAGGTCATATTTCTCTCAAAATTGTTTCTGAACCTCATTTAAAAATGGTAATTAAGAGGCCCCTGTTCCCTTTGACATTCAAATTATATTTTGTGACTTGCTTAATCACTGAGTTACATTAACACTAATAAAATATAATACAAAATCAAAGCAAAAGCCCCAGTCAGAGAACTCAGGCTTTTATAAATGAATATTAGTTGATTATAAGAAAGCATTACCACCATGATTTTACATATTCTAGTCATTTTATAAAACACTTTTATGCTTGAGTTTTGGCTATTAGTTGTGTTACGAAAATAAGTTAAGGCTAGGAAGGACTCAAGACACTACTTAGAGCAATCACTCCATTTCGTAGTGGAGTCAACTGAGACCTTGTCTTGCACAAATAGTCGATCCATGGACGCTCTGGGACTCGAACCCACTACCTCAATTTCTTGGATGGTATACATTACTTTCCTCCTCCTTCTTGAACTAATAATGATCAAAACAGAAAAAGGGCTGTTTGGCCAATAAGAACCTCAGACACAAATTCAGACATGCAAAAAAATGGTTCTATCTTTCTATCATTGAATTTTTTTTTTTTTAATTTCAGGTTTCCATTCTGCCACACAGCACCACTGTCTTCATGTATCTATTGTTTTCAATTATATTACATCTGTATGGTACAAAGTTCAAATGGCATAAAAGCTATTCCTCCTTATGTGAGGTTATGGGAAAAAAAATAAAAACCACAAGGAAATATAAGAATACCCTCTTTAAGAAGAGTTTGCAAACCAAAATCTTAACTTCATTAAAGAGTTAACTCAATAGAGACATCTTACAAACCAAACACTAGTAATAGCAACAACAGAAAGAAAATTATCTTATGTCCACCCATGTCTCTTCTAGCATATTAAATACTTTCATCAGTTTCTCCTATATTTTCCCAGAAATATTTTCTATACATAAACATTTGTGTGTGTTTCCAATCAAATTACAGGTTATCAATATTCTGTAGCTTTTTTTCATTTATTAGAGAATATTTCACATTAGAACTAAAAGAGTTTTTTCTATTCTTAACACAGTTTGACAGTAAATGCTCTCCTTAAATGGACATGAGTCCAAATATGAAAGTAATTAATAAATACAAATAGATTTAAACTCAACATTACAATATAGAAATTAAATTTCATTTTGTAAAAGCCTGCTGTGTGCTTATTATAAAAGATAGAAAATCAGTTATATTAAAATAATAAAAATTAAGGGCTAAAAATCAGGCAAAATCTAATTAAAAGATACCTGGTTCAACTTCAAGAATATAATATAAGATAGAATCTAAGACAAATACTTTAACCTACTAGAGTAAGGGCAGCTTCGTGTCAAAAGAAATGAGTCACCAAAAATATTTAACAGTGTTTGATATAATATACAATATAACCTATAAAGCAAAAAACTGCCAAAATTTCAAATTGGGTTTGGGATATATGGCAATTCTTTATTATTTTATTTTATTTTCTGCAGATACAAAAATTACTATAAAATTAAAGATTTATTTTTAAAAAGTCACACTTTCTTCTCTCACTTACCACTGGTCTCATGGTAAAGAACCAGGCACCCATGGTTGCCATCGATAGGAATCCCAAAAAGATCACTCTTATTAAGAGTGAACTCCTGCTCAGGCAGCCATGAATTTGACTAAAGATTCAGAATTTGGATTTCCTTGCTCATTAAACTGAAAAGAGAATCTTAAGCACTGTTATAATAAAGCATTAAGGAGAGAAAAACAATAGTTTTAGAAGATTATTTCCTTCCATTATATTTTTCAACTAATACGTAATTGTACTGTCCACCTCCAGCCACACATTTCAGATTCTCTTTATGCAATTATATGAAATAAAAATCCAATCCTTTTCCTTATCACTTGTAATCTAGATCTCCAAGATTTTTCTAGCAGTGATTTTATCTCTAAAATTAGAGGGTTCTAAGATTCTAAGATGGTGCTGAAGCTTGATGGGACAGTGAAAAACATTGGTAAGTCACCAATTTTAGAAACGCATATCCACTAAGAATGCCCATTTCATTCTTGTCAAGGATATTGTGATTGATTACTACTATCACATTAAATATTAAATATTCATGTCTGATTTTTTCATAATTAATGAGCCAATGTTGATACATTATTATGATAAATCCGTACTTTATTCATATTTCTTTAATTTTTTTTAAGATTTTACTTATTCATGAGAGACACAGAGAGAGGCAGAGACACAGGCAGAGGGAGAAGCAGGGTCCCTGCAAGGAACCCGATGTGGGATTCGATCCCAGGACCTGGGATCATGACCTGAGCTGAAGGCAGATGCTCAACTGCTGAGCTGCCCAGGTGCCCCAGATTTCCTTAGTTTTTACTTCATGTATTTTTTTTTCCTATTCCCGGATCCCACCCAGGATACCACATGACACTTAGTCATCATATCTCCTTAGGTTCCTCTAGATTGTGACACTTTTGCTTACTGTTTTTGATGATCTTGACAATTTTGAGAAATATTGTTCAAGTGTTAAGTCAAACGTCCCTCTGTTGGTGTTTGTCAGATGTTTTCCTCATCACATCACATTAAGAATTCTTGCTATCCATGTATGACGTATCACTAATGATGTTGAGCTTGATCATCTGGCTGAGATAGTGTTTGTCAGGCTCTTCCACTGTGAAATTAGTGTTTTTCCTCTTTCCATAAGTAGCATTTGAAGGAAAGTTACGGTATTCATCCCAGAGGTAAGAAGTGAGGAGATGCTCTAACTTCTTAAAAGGTAGATGGGAATCTATATAAATTATTTGGCATTTGGGGGGTCAAGAGATATGCCTATTCTATTTTTTAATTTAACCAATCATTTCCTCCTCTCAGAATGGACTTATGGATATTTATTTTATATTTTCTATTATAATCCAATTCTATTTTATTTGTGTTGTTGCTCAAATTGTTCCAGCTTTGGCCCCTGACAGCTCTTTCAGGTCACTCTTATGTCCTTTTTACATGTTCTATCGTGTGCCTGGTTTTTTATTTTTTAATTTAATTTAATTTAATTTAATTTAATTTAATTTTATTTTATTTTATTTTATTATTTTTCAGCACTTTCTTACTCCTGGCCCTGCAAGACACTGAAAGGATATCTTATATTGTCCTGCTCCTATCCCAGAATCAACCAATTTTCCAATGATTTCCCTAGAGTATACAATATATATTTTCAAACAATATAAGTCTACCTTCAAATAACACTATAATCCGGGTACCTGGAAGGTACAGTTGGTTACACTTCTGATTCATGTGATTTCAGAGTTGTGAGATCCAGCTCCTTGTGGGGTTCCGCAGTCAGCACAGAGTCTGCTTGAGAGCCTTTCCCTTTCCCTCTGCCTCTCCTGTTCACGCTCTTTCTAAAATAAACAAATCTTTAAAAAAAAAAGAATAAGAAAAATAAAAGTATTTTACCTTTATTATTTTCCTATGCTCTTTCTATCTTTATAAATCCAAGTTTCTTGCTTATATTATTTTTCTTTTACTTGAAGAAATTTATTTAACATTTCTTGTAAGACAAGTCATTAAATTTCCCCAGTTTTTGTTTTTCTGAAAAACTCTTTATTTCTCCTTTACTTTTGGACAATAATTTTGCTGGGTTTACATAATTCTGATTTGATGGCACCTTCTTCAAATATCTCAGTCTAATCTATACTGTATACTATCTATATTATGATTTTTTACAAGAAGCATGCCATAATTGTTATCATTGTTCTTTAGACAAAGTTGATTTTCTTTTTCCCTCTTGCTTCCTTTGGGTTTGGCTGTAGTGACTTCTCTTTTAAGTAAGTAGATATTAGTTGCTATATCTTTAGGCCTTTCCACATTTTAGGTGGTGGTTTGCCCTGACATCAGTTCTTTGATGAATCCAGATAAAGTGGTTAATTCCCAGTGTGTTCAATCAGCTTTGCTCTTTTCAAAAAAATAGGAGTGATGACCTCCAAGCTCTTTACATGTCAGAACTTAGACAAAAGTCTTATGACTTTTTAAATATCTTTTTAACTAATGGAAAGGAAAGCTTACTTGAGAATTATCAAAGAAAAATGTTTAGCTTTATAAACTTACATTCAAGATGAAAGTGTAGGGAGAAACAATAGTTCAACAATTCCTCGATATAGTATTAAGTGACAGAAAGTAAAATAAAACCTGGAAGATTCAAAATGAGGCAAATAATATCACTGGGATAATTTTACAATAAAATATTTCACAATAGACAATTCTTACCTCATAATCTAATATCAACTTGTTCATTTATTCAACAAATATTTATTAAATTTTTACTCTGAACCAGGCACTGTTCTGGGTGCTAAAGATGTGGCAGGGTAAGAAAAAGAGTCATTTGTTATTCAGACTAGTGGTCTTTTAGATATTGATGGTAATGTCAACTATGATCAAGACTCATTTTTTTAAAATATTTATTTATTAGAGAGAGAGAGAGCATGAGCAGAACAGAGGGACAGAGGGAGGAAAGGGGGAGCTCATGCAGGGCTCAAGCCCAGGACCCCGAGGTCATGACCCAAGTAGAGGGTAGACACTTAACTGACTGAGTCACCCAAGCATCACTGATCACAGACTTTTATCTAACACCCAATAAGTTGGAAAACATAGGGGTTTTTATGGCCAAAAAAGTCACCAGCAGTACCATACAAGGAAAAGATAATAAAATTTGAAAAGTACAGTTAGAGAAAGAAGGAGGTTTCATTGTTATATAGCATAGATATACTTCTGATTCCCACTGAATCAACTACAAGCAATGATACAAAAGGATCAAAATCAAAGCTATATTACATGTTTTTTTTTATTTTATTTTATTTTATTTTTATTTATTTATGATAGTCACAGAGAGAGAGAGAGAGAGGCAGAGACACAGGCAGAGGGAGAAGCAGGCTCCATGCACCGGGAGCCCGACATGGGATTTGATCCCGGGTCTCCAGGATCGCGCCCTGGGCCAAAGGCAGGCGCTCAACCGCTGCGCCACCCAGGGATCCCTATATTACATGTTATATAATTTAAATTTATATAATTTAAAGTAAAGAAAAAATTCTTTTCATTTTTCAGATCTAAAACACAAGCTACTAACTGGGGGGAAGGGGTAGGCATCAGGCTGGTCACAGACTTCTCTATGGAATAGGACATCCCTATTCCATAGGGATGGAGGCCCTAAATTTCCCGAGATCAGGAAACAGTAGTTAAAAATTCAATGTAAAAATAAATGAATAAATGAATCACAGCCACTGAGAAATTGACTTTAGAATAGAATCTTAGTGAAATAACTAACAAAATAAACATGATAAAAGCAAAAATAAAATTGAGTGTCCATGGTATGGAAGAGATAGGAAACGTAAAACTGTTAATTGCCTAATAGTTTATGATAAGGAGTTGATCTCTAGTGTTATTCATTGGAATTGTTTTAAAAAATACATCTTTGTCCCCTTCACAAGTTGATCATTCTTTACTTAGTCTCAGAGACATTGTCGAAAGTACTGCGTATCACAGTGAAAATAAATAACTAAACCGTGATACTTCACATTTCTTCTGTATAAATTAAATTTAATACTTTTCTATTACAACTGCCTTAGGTACTGTGATCCCATTGTTATAAAACTCCTTCTGGGGATCTCTGGGTGACTCAGCGGTTCAGCACCACCTTCGGCCCAGGGCATGATCCTGGAGTCCTGGGATCGAGTCCCACGTCAGGCTCCCTGCATGGAGCCTGCTTCTCCCTCTGCCTATGTCTCTGCCTCTCTCTCTCTCTCTCTCTCTCTGTGTGTGTATCTCATGAATAAGTAAATAAAATCTTTTAAAAAACTATTAAACAAATAAAAAATAAAAATAAAACTCCTTCTCTTTCCTTTTCACTCTTCCCCCTCACCTCGACCCCATACATCACACAGAAGCATCCAGAAATGATGCTTACCACATGTAGCCAATGTTATTTCTGAATGGTGGTATAGTGGCTGATTCAATGCATTCCATTTATTTTTCTCAATTCCCTGACAGTACCATGAAAAATGATGTCCTATTCCAAGACAGTACATTTATGAACATTATAAAAGAAAGGGAAATAATGAAACAAATCTTGTTCATTGCACATAGATTTAGTTTTCTCATTGACATAAATTATTATTTATTCTAGAAACCCTTCTGACTGTTCTGTTTCTGTGTATAGAAAACTCTTTAGTCCTAAACTCAGTCCAGAAAAATTCTCATTATTCAATGTGCAACTTAAATGTCAGTGTTCATCTATCGTCTTTCCAAATTGTCCCTTCTCCCAAATCATTAGTCACATATGCTCTTATGGTTCCTTTTCATATCTCCCTTATAATGTTTATGTTGTAATATAATAGTATTTCTTTTGGAGCTCCTAGAGAACAGAGATTATTTCATTTATCTTTGTCCCACAAGCACAGGGACTGAGATATTATATTCGTTTGATAAAATACTTTTGATAAATTATGATGGGACAGAGACACAAGTAAACCAATAACTACAATTCAGTGGAATAGGTGCAATGTTGACATTACATACAGAAGAATGGAAGAGAATTCTCAACTCATCCTGGAAGGAAATAGGCAAAGAAAGCTTTGAAAACATTTTGGACATGAGATCAGGTCTAAAAAATAGATCAGAGTCAGTATAGTAATGAACCTGGAAAGTTAAAAGTAAAATATACATATATATATATATGAAATATGTTATATATAACATATAATATGTATTACATAATTATATAATACATTTTTGTATATTTATATTTATGTTTTATATATATGTTATAAATACATATAGGAGAAAGTATGCTCTATCTAGACAATTGTGAGAATGTGCTTAGGGAAGCTGACATTTAGGCTACAGAGGGGAAAAATACAAAAGAAGTGGGAGAAACAGGAGAAGCCTGGGTGGCAAAGAACATGCTTATGTTATGGAAGAAGGCCGTCATTTTTCCCAAAAGCAATGAAAATATATTGAAGACTTTAATCAGAAGAGCTATTTGTTAATACATGCCTTTCAGAAAATTATGAGAAAGAAAGAGCACACTCACACACTGAACATGTACATATTCATTGCATGGATGAGTCTTTGAATGTCAATTATCAGTTTGTTAAATGACAACTGCAACTGCTTGATAGAGGCAAAAAGTAGAAAATGATTCTGAGAAATGGCCATGAATATGGTCACTTAGCCAAAAGGCATTAAAAGGAAGCTATATCTTAGGTACCCTGAGTAAAGTATCAGAACCACTCCGTATCTTTGAGCCTCCATGCACTTTTGGGATTCTAACATAACAAAGAGAAGATGGATTTAGCTTGACTTTAAAATCATAGAATATTTTATTTATGCCCTGATGTTTGCTACTTAACGGAAACAAGACTATGAAATCTCCCACCCAGTTCAAAGTACTACCTTTGAACTAAAATGCATATAAATCACACAAACACACGCCCCTTTTCTCTTATTTGATTTTTCACTGCCTGGTTCAAGCTCCTGTTCTGGAAGTATTATAACAAGAGATATTTTAGGTCAGGAGGAAGAGATATGAGCAAGAGGTATGGAAGGAACCAGCCAAAGAATGTTACACTCACCCTTAATGAGAGTGGTTATTCCCCCAAGATCTCATCTTCTTTTGCCAAGCTCTTTGCATCTTACCCATTTCACATAAAAACTGAAATGTTTCCAAGTAGTGCAGGCCTTTACTTGACATTTTGTTACTTATCATATCTCATAGGTGTCCTCCAATTTCCAAAATCAATAAATCAGATCAATACAAAAATAACATTAATTTTCTGCACTAGCTTGGGAAAAAAGTGAAAGCAAAACATTCTAAGCAAAAAGAGGAGGCCTCGCCCTGTCCAACTGATAAAGGGAGGGATAATTGCATATTGTAGTACCTCCAAATGCTGGAGAGTAAACTGACAAATAAAACAAACAAAAAAACCAGAAAATTTTAAAAAATAGATAAATGAGGTAGTTTTGGTCATATTTTTTTTAAAAGATTTTATTTATTTGAGAGAGAGTGAGCATAAGTGGGGAGGGGCCTAGAGGGACAAGCAGGCTCCCCGCTGAGCAGGACCCCAAACCAGGACCTGAGCCAAAGTCAAATACTTAACCATCAGAGCCACCCAGGTGCCCCTGAATCATTATCTTGGGAGTGGATGCTCCTCAGTGTTCCCGATGGCTGACACTTGCCATTCATTCCAGATCCTTCTTACCCATACTTTTTTGACTCTTCTGAGGTACCCTCTTCTTTTTTGGCAGGCCTTTGCCTCTTGCAGCCTTCATCTTGGATTTTCTTTTGTTGCTCTGCAGCGGTTGCTGGGCCTCTTTGTCTTTACAGCAGAGACCTGGAAGCCTGGAGCTTATGCTGCAGTTAATGAATGACCGAGGGATGTGGAAGTCCGACTTACACCATAGTCATCCTCCAGGATCAGGAGAGATGACCTTCAGCAGAACTCTGCCTAAACCAACATCTTGTAGAGATGCTTCTCCTTGAGCTCCTAGCTCCTCTATTCTTTTACTGGTTGCTCTTGAAAACCATTTTTGCTTTCGAGAGCAGAAGTTTGCATATTTGAAAGATGTAATCTTTACATAGGTTTACAGCATGCACAGGACTTTTGAAAAGGCAAGAGGAAGAAGAGAAAAATCCCGACTACAGACCGTAGTGTTTAGTTCTTCCTCTTTGAGTTTAATCAATGATCTAAAAAGTGACTATTAAAAAAAATAAAAATAAAAAAAAATAAAAAAAATAAAAAGTGACTATTTAGGAGCACTACATGGTGCAGAGTTTTGGGCCACCATCAAGATCTCCCCCTGAGAAGGCAGCAATTCATTCCCCAGCTTCCATAACTGAGTCCGTCCCCATGATTGCTTTGCCTAGGGGCAAAGCCCTTCCTGAGGGGAAGTCATCTCCTAATAATGGGTGCCTGGGTACAAAGAGCAAGTCCCTTACCTCATTTTGCAATATCTCTGAAAAACCTCAGCCTCAGAGATCCCTGAGAGCTAAGCTGAGGTCACTCTTCTTCATCATAGTTTAAATTCTTTCTCTGCCCATTATTGCTTTGTTCAGTCTTTTGTGAGTATTCTTTCCAAGAGTACCTCCTAATAAGTCACCTGTTTAACCAGGCTTTTTCCAGCAGTACATATATAACATTCAAATGATAGGTCT
Source organism: Canis aureus (assembly GCF_053574225.1). Classification (NCBI taxonomy): domain Eukaryota; kingdom Metazoa; phylum Chordata; class Mammalia; order Carnivora; family Canidae; genus Canis; species Canis aureus. The sequence continues at coordinate 29,176,449 of NC_135645.1, forward strand.
TGAACTCCTAGTAGATCTTGGGAGTGGAGTACCTGATTACGGGACATACAGGGACCATGCCATTAGAACTAGCCTTCAAAGTTGCTAGATACACAAAGTAATAAACTTATGTCAGGCCAACAGTGGTTTATCATAAGACAGAATGGTACATGTGGGATCAGACATGAACAGTCAGAAGCACAGGTAAGATGCATAAGCAGATGACTCAGAGGCCGTGGCATCATCTCTCCTCAACTCCCTTACTTTCAAGTCATGGTAATGGATACGTGTCAGGAAGGGGAGTATCCTTAATGACCAAAAGAAGGAAAAGACAAAAGGCTGATGTGCTTCACAAAATAGTTAGCTCCATTTATTTAACGTTATAGTGGCCTGAAAAAGCAGTAGTGAGGAAAAATCTTCCCAAACACTAGAGCTTGGGAAAGTGCACTTGGTCATTCACTTCGCATGGAAAGAAAAGTGGCATGGAGCAAGAATATGGAGCAACTAATGGGCAGGAGCAATGATGTGTCAGTGATGTGAGCAAAAAATAACTGGAACATAGAAAACAAAAAATTCTGGGGGAAAGGCATGTAACTAGAGCTATTATGCTGAACACAAAGTGTGAAAAGTCTTTGTACCATATTAGCAGCCTCTAGACAGCATCGGCCATTGCAGATTTATCATACAGCCTAGTATATAATAATAGGTAGATGATAGTAGCCAAACACTGTCACCACCCACCTCAATACCAGTACAATGGCCCGTGGTGGCAGAAAGGGAGTCTGTGAATAGACATAACAGCCTAAGTTCTCACTCACCAATACAGGTGCAGTTACTGCTGTCACCACATAACTAAAATTCTCACAATGTAGACTAACAACAGCAGCATCACTTAAGAAGATCAACTAGCCAGTTGGCAACAGGTTGATGCCATTGAACCCATTTATCCTTCAAGGGATAACAATCATCTTGACAAAAATCAACCAATATTCTGAAAATGAATTTGCTTATTCTTTCTTTCCACAGGGCCTCAACCAACACCACCTTCCAAAGGCCTATAGTGTTTGATTCACCAGCATCGAATCCTGCATCACATTTCATTGGACAGAGTAATCTGCTTTGGAGCAAATGAGGTTCAGCAGTGGGTACATCACCATGGGATCCATTAGTCCTCTTGCATACTATATGGCTCAGAAGCTGCCAGTTGACAAAATGATAAACGGCTTTTTGAGCTGCAGTCTTGGAGAGAAGACCCTCAGAGGGTAGAGGGCCCTCCCCCAAGATGTAGTGTACACCCTAAGTCACTGACAGTCACACGTGTTGGATCGTAACAGCTTCAAGAAGCACAGGGTAAAGTAGAAATGACCCGATTTCTATTTTCATCATGCCCAGTGAACCCACTTAGAAAACTTGTGCTTCTGTTCCCTGAGACTCTAAGCTTTAAGGGCCTGGATGTCTTGGATTCCAGAGCATTGTTCTACCAAAGGACACAGCAAGAATTCCATTAACAAAATATGATGCATCCACACAATGGAGTATTATTTGACAATAAAACGAAGTACAGATACATGCTAAAACCTGGGTAAACCTTGAAAATGTTATGCTAAGTAAAAAAAAAAAAAAAGAAAGAAAGAAAAAACAGTTGCAAAAGATGACATATGATTCTTTTATTACAACTTTCCTGAATGGTTACTCCTATCTTTTCTTGCATGGTGTGCAGCATAATTATAAGTAAATATTTGTTTAACAACTGTGTTACGTACTGGACTCTAAGTCCCATGAGGATGGGTACCACATCTGCCTTATCTATTCCTGTAATCTCTTTTTAAACCATACCTAATATGCAGAGGAAATAAAATCTGTATATACCAAATAAACAATATATTTTTTAAAAACCTGTACATTGGGGATCCCTGGGTGCTCAGCGGTTTAGCGCCTGCCTTTAGCCTAGGGCGCAATCCTGGAGCCCCGGGATCGAATCCCATGTCAGGCTCCCGGTGCATGGAGCCTGCTTCTCCCTCTGCCTATGTCTCTGCCTCTCTCTCTCTCTCTCTGTGACTATCATAAATAAATAAAATTTTAAAAAAAACTGTACATTGGTTTACACAACTTGTACCTGACACTGAGTTAAGTCGTTTTTATTTTTACTAAGATATCACCTTTTTTTGTCATAATTTTACTAACCATCAGAATTATGGAGATCTATGTCCTGGTTATAAATAAAATCTAAGTAATGGAAATGATGGCTTAAAGCTATAAAGTTTAATTAAAACTATCTTCAGTCAAGTTGAAGATTTTGCATAATGTAGTTTTTACAGTCCTCAAATCAATGCAACATGTTGATGTGTTTTGTAGCATTGTAAGTTAAATACTCTGTGAAATGTCTGATAAGAATGTTTTGCCAGTAAAGATGAGATTAGAATGGAGCCTTCAGGGATACAACTAACTTTGCTTATTCTACATCAGGAGAATAATCATATCTCTTCACATATATCTATATAAATACATGCTCCCACACATACATTGTACCGTAAACATTGAAATCTAGCACAGCCCATCCAAGGAAATAATTGCTGCCTTAACACATCTAATCAACACAATCTTATAGTAAGATTATAGAAGTGAAAATGCCAAGGTCTACTATCTGGGTATTTATATGTATTCAGTAAAAGAAGTAAAGAAAAAAAAGCAAAGAATCTGATTTTTTTTTGAAGCTTGTTGATTTCTATAAATTCCTTGATCATTTCATTATTTACTGAATTTATCTGAGGATAGAGACTAGACATCTATATTTTTTCGCAAAACTTCCCATGTGATCTTGAAGTTTGGACAATTTTTTTATCTGTTGACCTAAAGTAACTTTTCCATTAGTATCAACAATGTCTGTCTCATTTAATTAATTTGTTCAGAAATTACTTACTTTGTATAAGCATTTGTCAGTTCAAGTACAAAGAATAGCATCCTTTCTAGCTCTTTGGGGATACAAAGCAGGCTGCCTCTGAGAATAGAGCCATAACTTCAACATATTTGAAGAAGGAATATTCAACTTCAGCCAGCAGTTGAATTTATGAAACATTGAGACAATGTGTATGAGAGAGAATCATAGAAGTAGACTCTCCCTAGGACTTTCTAAATAACTATTAAGGAAAGAGTACTCAGCCAGTGGTCTGACAGGTTTGGCAGCCATTGCTGGGGTGAACTCATGGTCAGAGGGATGCATCAAGCTATTTTACCCAGATGTCTTTAGAGATAAATTCATCTCCTTAATATGTTTGCTGTCCAATATCTGGATTCTGATTCTGATGTGAATCCTCATGGAAATCCAGCTATTATAGAGAAAACATGTACTTTTCATACTGAATTTTAGATTCTCTCATGGGATATTAAAATTATTGCAAAATCAGAAACTGACAGTGAGTTTCTTTATTCACTCACCAATATTTTAAGAGCCTTCTATAATGCTGTAAATTGTGATAGAAGATAAAAATAAGCAAGACAGCCATTGTGCCCATTCTCACTGAGCTTACACTCTAGTGAGGAACATACACAATTAAGAAACCATTTGCAATAAAGCGTGATGAGTGCTATGATGAGAGGGATCTAGGTATCACTGTGGATGTGTATTGGGGACATTTAATATACTTACATATTTAAGATGGAATCGGGGAATACTTCTTGGAAGAAATTTAATTAAGCTAAGCTGAAAAGATAGCCAGCCAAGTGAAAGGGGAGGAGTATGCAGCAATACTCATCTAGGCAGAGGAATAACATGGACAAAGATCTTAAGTTGAGAAAGAACACAACCTTTTCAAGAAATTAAAGAAATTTCATCCTCTGAAGTAGAATGCCAAGGTGGTAAGGATCTGTGAAAGAAAAGGCTAGGGAGACAGGTAGAAGCCAAATCATTCTGGACTATGGAAAATTAGGTTAAGCAACGTAGACATTGTCCTGGCTATAGTGTGACTATATTAAAGCTTTTTTTTTTTTTTTTTTTTTTTTTTTTTTTTTAGCAGGAGAGTTAAAAGGTCAAAATTTAATTTAGAAATTTCCCTTTAAGGAATATTCTGTGTGGAGAAAGACTCAGGGACACAAGTTTGAAAGGCATGATGATATGAAGAGACAGTATGTTTAGGGACTCGTAATCAATAGGACTTGACCAAATTCCTGGAATGTGTACTTACTAACCTGGATGTTTCCATCCGTGGGTAGTGATACATGCTATTTTAAATGGATAAATCATCATTCTGGTTTTACACAGTAATCTTGTGAAGTTGGTAAATATATGTCCCTGGTAGCTGAATGACACATTGACTTTTGGTATATTGATCATAGTAAAGTTTCTTAGCATAGAGGCTGAAGTTTTGATAAAATAAACTCATCAAAGGAATGAATAGGTCTGCTATACTCCTTAGAAAGAGACTGCTGACCTTGTCCCAGGTAGATATTCATTATCTGTATGTATGTATCTGTATGTATTTCTCCATGTAATTTTCAGGACAATAGCTTAAGTTGAAGAAATATACCATGATAAAAATGGTTAAAGGTGAATGAATAAAGAATATCTAGTGACTAGAGATAGAAGGCAAAATAGCTCGAAGAGAGAATATATACATTCCTTTATAAAAGAAACTTTATTTTGGTCTTGCATTGTCTCTATTTATGGCAGAATAAAATATAAAAATAGGTCTTGGAGATAGGCTTCTGGATAAATTATTGCTTCTTGTAGAGATTTACAAGAATTTCAGGTGATAAAATACCACATAGAGGCTTTTCTTTTAAGTACAGTAGAACTATGGGCTGTTAAAGTTTATTGAATGACTTTCATTGATAAATGAATAAAAGAAAGAAACTTTCATAGGGAAAGATCTCACCAAAGAACTTTATTCAATACAAACTCAAAAATTCTCATTTTCAAGGAGACACTGGAACCTCATTCAATCTGGTTCTCTCTCAAGCCATCTTCTCCTCTTTATTACTTTCAAAGATAGGACTGCCCTCAATGCTCCAGCCCCTTGGCACCTTAATCCTCAACTCTTCCTTCCATTGGCTTTTGTGTCCCCTAATTAAGTACAAAATTCTAGGGAAATCAAAATCAAATTCTCACTGAAGAAAGCTTTCAAAGCATTTAATACAAAAGCAAAGTTTTTAATACAAAACAAGAGCCGCTTCTACACAACATAGGATGAAAGGTTTGACGCACTTCAGTTTCTCCTATAACCAAAACCCAAAAATCTCAAGAGGCAGGTTAATATGCTGTCATGAATAGATTTCAGGATATAGAGCGTTGCCTCACACAGGGTATACATGGGCCACATTAATTCTCCTCTATAGGGGAAAAAAACCAACCTAGTACAATATTGGCTAAAAAGAAAACAGACACTGAGCTGTCACATGCATAAAACGTTCAGTTTGATTTTAACAATAGAACCCTAAATTTTCAAATAGTCGGAAACAGTGATTTTACCAAGGGGATTTTTGACATCCAATATATATGTTATTTTCCTTCTCTCTCTTTTAACTGGAACATATTTGACCTTGAAGATGTATTTGATCAAAAAACCATAATTCCCCCTTGATGAGACTGTCTTTCTGGGAGGCCGCCCTCTCTGAGCGGCCCAATGTGTCCACTTCACAGGGAGCAGCTCTGATTCCGTCCAGGAGAAAAGACAAAACTGTGTTTTCTGTCGCTGACCAAGCCTGGAGGAAACCATGTCTTTCAAAGACAAAGGCGGTATCAAGGCAATGAAGCTTCTGGAGCCAACAAGCGTCACGCTGTGCCTCGTGTGCAGCCGCCGAGTGGACCCCACACTAAAGCACTGGAGGACTGGTTGGTGACAGCTGGCCCCGTCCCCCAGCCATCACAGGAGCAGCCCTGGAGCGTAGGTTGACTTCACAGATGAAGATTTCCATCCGCATTAGTTCCGATTTACCCTAAAGAAAGCAGAGTTTTGGCAACTGGGCACAACAGCCTGAAAGCACACACACAGAAACACAACGTCTCGTTCTTCCTACTGAATCAAGTCAGAGTAGTGCTGGGCCTTTCTGGAGAGACAGACAGGTCGCAAGCTATTAGTATTTGTTTCTGCCTCTGAGAGGCATGCTGAGGAGAGAAGAAAAACTCAGGGAAGTCAATATTTTGGAAAAGCAAGCAAGGGGATGAAATTCAGTGAGCGGTTCAAGGTTGAGCTCTACTACATAGTAGAAGCTAAAGAATCAACCTTCAGTCGTTAATTATATATGTTAATTTTGTGCTTGCATGTAATTTTGCAGAGTTAAAGACTTTATATTTTTACTTTGTCTCTGATTCACTGTTCATTTAATGCTTGATTGGAAATAATAATAGCAGCATACGGAGGTATTTCAATTGTGAAAAGGAGAACTGGAACAGTAAATCATTGAGAAGTTGAAGTTCTCCCACCCACCTCTGTCAACACAGCTCCGACACCAGCCGCTGCTTTTTGAAATGTCTTGTAAGAAGAGAAAATTAATCAGCTTTTCAACAGAGAGCAGCTTTTCTCTAAGAAACAGGTACAGAGAAGAGATTTAGTTCCGGAGAGGAAAAAAAAACAAAAAGTAAAAACAAGTGTCTGGAAGAGTCCTTTGGAATCAGACTTAATCTCTCCAGATATGTTTCTACGTGACTCAAAATTAATCTATGTCACTCCGTTGTTCAACAAAATGTCATTCATTCATGTGTTCACTGCTTCAAAAATTCATATTTTCTACGTAGATAATCATGCTATCTGTGAAAACAGTTTAATTCTTCCTCCCTAATCTGAATACCTTTTATTTCCTTTTCTTATCTTATTGTATTAGCTAGGATTTCCAGTACAAAATTGAAAAGAAGTGATGAGAGAGGACATCTTTGACATCTTAGTGAAAATTGCTTTATATTTTTTAATTTATTCTCCAAAAATTATCCCTTTTCTGCACTCTCTTTATAAAGAAATGTGAGAAAGAATTCGTTATTTGGCAATACAAAGCTGGCTCTAACTTGTGGTAGGTTACCAAATACTCACTATACTGTGAAAAAAGAAGTTTAAAAACAAATGAGTAATTGGAAATAGCTATTTTTAATATTTTGAATATATTTAAAATTATGAAAACATATGCCAGGCAGGTCAGAAATAAGTGGCTAAAAGTGACTTTGAGGGCTAAAAACTCCCCAAAATTCCAGATCCCTTTCTTCAAGTTCAAATTATTTTTAATGACTTGCATTTATCACTTAAATTTACATATTCATCACAGAAAATAAAATAGGAAAAACCAACAAAAACACAAAAAATTCACCTATTAAGCAAGAGATAATTTCTCTATCATGACCTTATTTTGTTCTGATTTAAGATTTTCTGTGTGTATTTGATACAGATCTTTTTCAAATGCACATTGCTTTATAACCAAAAAATATCAACCAGTGTGCTATTATTAAGTACTCAAATTCTCCACAATTTTTGCTTTTGGGGGATATTTACATTGCTTTCAGTTTCTGCAGTTATATGCAGTGGCAAACAAAAATAACTGACTTGGAGAACACTTTCACAAAGACAAAAGTGCTCCAGTCATACAGAGAACTTAAAAACAGCCCTGTATCACACTCCTGCGCATAATACTTAACAAAACTTAGAAAAATAAACTATAAAGATCTTTATTTTTAACCAAGTTTCAGTGTCAGTGAAATTATGTGATCAATCAATGTGTTGTCACCAGCTGATTGTGTTCTTTGGGTCACATGACTTAGAACTTAGTACACTAAGTATGGACCCAGTAAAACTCGATTCAGCTTTGAAAAGTTTTATTCTGTGAACCATGTGGAAAGCTGATGAGAGGGGAATGAAATAACTAGGTCTGGAATACAAATTTGGATGCTGTTACATTAATCAAAGTGAAAATGAAGGCCTGAATTAAAATTCTCAGAAAAGACATAAAAGGAAGGAGAAAGCCCATGATATACTGAAAACATTAGATTTGTAGGGTAAGGAAGAAGAAGTAGATAAATATGATGTTTGAGTTTCCATAATGGGTAGTTATGCGAATTTTTGTGCTGTTAACCTGTGGAAGCGCTTTTGGCGGGGGGGGGGCATATGACGACTTCAAGCACAGAAAATGAATTTGAATTGTTTATCAGGCATCCCAAGAGCTTTTTGATAGATGGCTTAATTTACGGATTTTAAGCCCTAAGAAAAGATCTGGGCTCGAGACACTTCTTCTAGAATCAAGAGCAGGAAAGTGAGAGATAAGCTGGGGAATGGACTCAATGACCCAGGTGCAGCACGCAGGTGCATGACGAGAACTTGAGGAATGGAAGCTGGAAGAGCAACTCATGTAAGGAGTTAAACATAAACTCACCAGGGCCTCTGACAAGAGGCAGCAGTGGTACCTGGTGGCAGGGAGCATGGAAGAGCTGTCCCCGTGGGCGAGGGAGAGAAGACCAAGGGTGAACAAATGGTAACATATATGCAGAGCGCTCAGGTGGGAAAAGTAGGGGCCTGGCCTCTCAGCCCACATGGTGGGGGAAGCCCTGCTCTAGAAGTCACTGTCCCAGGAGGAAGGTGAGCAGGGGAGCGGCTGCACCTGCCGCGGCCCCCACAGTCCTCACTCCCCGACGGCTGGCCCGCGGCCGCCGGGCCTCCCTGCCCCATGTCCATGAGCTCGGGTCTGCGGGTGAGCGTGCGGGCCCTCATCCTGCCTGGCCGCCGGGGGTCACACACTGCCTGGGCCCTGGGGAGGCCGCCACCAGGGGTCACACACAGCCCAGACCCAGGGAGGCCACCAACAGGGGTCACACACAGACCTGGTCCCTGGGGAGGCCACCGGGGGTCACACACGGCCTAGGCCCCGGGGTGGCTGCCGGGGGTCACACACGGCCCTAGGCCCTGGGGAGGCCGCCGGGGGTCACACATGGCCCGGGCCCTGGGGAGGCCGCTGGGGGTCACACACAGCCCAGGCCCTGAGGACGCCACCGGGGGTCACACACAGCTCGGGCCCTGAGGAGGCCGCCAGGGATCACACATGGCCCAGGCCCTGGGGTGGCCGCCGGGGGTCACACACGGCCCTGGGCCCTGATGAGGCTGCCATCAAGGGTCACACATGGCCCGGGCCCTGGGGAGGCCACTGGGGGTCACACACACCCCAGCCCGCAGGGCCAGTTCACTGTTGTGTGAACTGATGTCCGCCCCTAAGGCTTCTGCAGCCCCACAGGCCCCGACCTGCATAGAGACTCGAGAAGGAGCCCGTGAGGCCTTAAGAAGCACATGTATTTAGCTGTGCGAGCCCCTCCGATTGGATGCTTTAACGTTTTTGTGCGATTTCCACCCCAGGCCTGTAAGGCATGAGAAGCAATTTATGTTGAAAGTGTTCAAATCTAGAGTGGCTTCAACAGAAACTACGGCGGGCATAACAGAGAGACGTGTCTGCCAAAGCCCGAGCAGCCCAGGGGTGTGGGCCCGGCCGACTGATGGGAGGGGGGTGTCGGGCCGAGGAACTAACTGAGGTGCCAGCCCTGCAAACAAGACCACGTGAGTCCAGCTTGCCTTTCCCTACTCAACACTGCTTACTTAGCACAGTGCCTGGCACCTAAGGAATTCATGATAAATAATTATATTTTCTAATAAGATTTGGCTGACGATCTTGTCGTTGGGAGGTATTTATTCCCATTTTCAAGATGAAGAAACTGAAACAATCCAATTCCAAGAAACTTTGAAACAATGGAATGTAAAATCCAGAATCCAGGCTCTATTCTAAATATTTTTTAAAAGTCTACTTTTTTAAAAGTCTATGTGGCTTCCATTAATTCATTCTCTGTAACAAGCCAAAAATTGAATAATGCCTACTTCATAGTGTTAGTGTGAGGAGGAAAGGAGTCAGTATGTACAAAATGCTTTGTGGACTGTAGGAATCGAATTAATCGAAGTGTCAGTACACCCCATGGAGAAGTCGGTATTCTCGAGTCCTACGCACCATCATATTACAAGAGAATATGTGCTCTGTGATACGTGGAGTGAACCACAATTTATGATATCACAACATAGCCTGTCTCAAAGTCTCTCCTGATTTGGAAGAGAATCCGGAGGAAGGACGGGTAAGGTGAGGCAACTGAATCTACTTTATGGACTGCCACATAGGCCCCAAAATTGATACCAAATGTGAATATTATAACTTTCATGTGAGGCAAGCAAAGGAGTATTTTTTCCTACCCCAGAACACACATGTTCTCTTAAATAAATGGTGCCGTACCATTGTGTGTAAAAAAAAAGAGAGAGAGAGAGAGAGATTTATACCCAGATGTAATAAGCCTCTGAAAAATAAATCAGTGAAAATGACACTGCAGGGAGAACTGATACTCCAATCCGGGGCAATACAATAGGAGCAGGTCATGTAGAAGAATACATTTCTTCATAAATTGAAATACAATTAATTGTAAATGTGCCTAATTCATTACAAGTGAAAAGGCATTCATTTTAACTAGCTTAAATATGAGAAACTTGTTGGTTTTTAATTTCAATATACATTTCATTTTCTATAAATATTATGATGAACATATCTACAAAATTAACAATAGCCAGGAAAGGCGATGCCTAATAAACCTAGTATCAAGAGTTATTGGGTGCAAATTAACTACACATTTCATAAGTGGTGCAATTAGTTTTTAATTAATAATCCACTTGACCTTTTAGGAAGTAGATGGTATTTCTTTATTGCTGAATCACACTAGAGACAAGCAGGAGCTATTCTTCAATATTTGCATCAGGTGGCAAATAGGCTGAATGATTAGTTATCGCATTTAGTTTCCTTGCAAAGTAAATATTTTTCCCTACTCGCATTTTTGTAAGAACTTGAAATTTATCTAAAAAGAATTAACTAACGTTAGGTATTTAAAGAACGCTAAACCAGTCTTAGAATTATGGGAGCATGAAATCCAAATGATTGAAGAGTACTTATCCTGAAAAATAAGAACTCCAATGATTTACAAATTCAGAGTTTACCAATATTTCAGAAAGGAACCACATATCACCCAAAATAATCACATACTCAGCATCAAGATGGAGTTCCTTAATATAGCTGGAGATTTACCCTGAAACATAGTATGGAACTTGCTCAGACTCTTTGTTGTTGTTGTTTTTAATACTTAAGGAATTCTGTTTATTACCTATGTCTTGGAATCCATAAGCATTTAATAAACTGTTCCCCGGTAAACCATCTGGAAGCTGAAAAGAATTATATATAGTATCACCACAGAAGCAGAAAACCTCAGGCTTCAGGGAAACAAACAAAATCAGATTCCTGATAAAATCTTTCTCTCTCTTCCAATCAAATGTTTTAATCACCACTTTTTAATCTAAAGTATTTAAAACCTGTATCTAGAATAGTTTTGCAATTCTTTCTGTCTTTCCATTGTCTATCTATCACCTACCTATCTATTCATCCATCCATCATCTACATTGACTGTCGAGTACTTGCACATCTTTTCCCACTTCCAGCTGAAAGTATCACTGCCTAAAGTAGGATCTACTCCCAGATCCTTCCATTGCATGACTCCGCGACCCTTTCAGATAACAAATGTCAATGTAGATACGTATATTTTCTGCTGTTCCACAATGAAAAGAATACGAACATGTACAATAGACCAGATATTTGAGTTTGATGACTGAGCACTCACTCTTACTCACTCTTCTAATATTCCTCAGGGAGGCATCAGGAAGTTTCTGAGTGGTGAGGAGCAAAATGGAGCAACTGTATACCTTCAAGCAAAACCACATACATATCAAGCAACCAAATTAAATGATGGAAACAAGAAAGGGGCTCCCACCAAATGGTCACCTTTTATATCCTATTCCTTCCTCCTTTCATCCAATTTTCAATAATGCTCAATTCAATTCAGATATAAACTGTTATCAAATGTGTGAGTAAACAGCTCCTAATATTAAAAAAAAAAAAAAAAAAGGCTTGTGAAACATGTCACACTGCTCGGGAAAAACAAAGTTTTCAGGAGGTCAAATTATGGAATGTGAGAAATGTGATTAATTTTTTTGTGTGTGGATTATCAATAGAAATAGTTCTTTCCAGGTTAGCCTCTGCCAAATTTACTTTGCACATCCTCCAAAGATTCTTCTTATCTCACGTTAGATACTTTGTGAAATGTTATGCATTCTGTGGCCTGGGCTAAAACAACCATACTATCCGTGTATTCGGGTTCAAGTTTTTCAGTTACTCTTTCCAGTTAAAGAATTACATACTATTTCACATTACTTAAAATAAATAGTTTATCACGTTAAAAAAGACCAGTCAGAGTAATGAGGAGATGTGTCTCTATTTCATTAATCCACCCAGAATAATAAACTGTAAAGGAAAGTGCGCCGAGTTAGCATTCCCACTTCTAATTCCGACCTTCACAGTGGACAGGCTGTGAGCTCTTGAAAAGAAGGAGCAACAAACGGTTTAGTCTAGCAGTTGGTGGAGGAATTCATCTTAGTACGGGAACTACCCGGATTTGGAACAAAATAGTCTAACCAACCCTTGTGGTAACAGGTTAGATCCAAGAAAGCCAGGGCGTTGTGACAGAGGCTTCTAGAGAAGGCCACACTGCCCTGCATGAGGTAAAGAGGGGAAATGTCTTTACAGTTGCAAAGAGGGTGGAGCAAGGTGAAAGGTCATCGCAGTGAAAAGTAAAGACACTGTGAATGCTCCAGGCTGAATGTCTGCGTGGCCCGCACGCTCGTGTGCTGGAATCATACTTGGAGGTGGGGCCTTGGGAAAGGGGGCTCCTCTGAGGGGAGAACCCTCACGAAGGGAATCCGTGCCCTTATGAGAGATCCCAGGGGCTCCCTTCCAGCAGGAGGCCACACCGAGGGGATGGCGGCTTGCGGATCAGGAATGGGCCCTCCCCAGACACTGAATCTGCTGCCCCTTCACCCTGGACTTCCGGCCTCCAGGACCCTGAGAAACACTCTCCTGCCGTGTAGGAGGCTCCCAGGCCACGGCATCCTGCCACGGCAGCCCCAGCCCGAACCACCCATCGATGAATACGGAGGCTAACACACAACACAGAATTAATTCAGACCTAAGAAGGGCTAAAGTTCCGACAGGTCACCCGTGCCCACCTCTGAGGGCATCATCTAATGAAACAAGCCAGATACCAAAGGACAAAGGCCATAGAAGTCCTCTTACCTCAGGGACCTAGGAAAGTCAGATCCATACAGTGGGGTGGTGGTTGCCAGGGACTGGAGGAGAGCAAAAGGGGGAATTAATTTTACTGTTTCATGACTACCCAGGGGCGGGTTGAAAAAATGAAAAGTTCTGGAGACGGATGATGGCAGTTGCACAGGATGGTGAACGTCCTCAGTGCCACTCCATGTAAAAACAGTCAAGACAGTAAATTCTGTGTCATGCATATTTTGCTACAATGCAAAGTATTTTTTGGAAGTCCATAATGAAGGGGATGTGAAGGAGGTTTTCGAGAATAAGGACGCCTATGGTTCCATGTGAGGTCCTAATACAGACCCCACTGTTTTCTACCACTGAAGTCTTTAGGAAAATACAGTACACGCATGTGAAATTTTAAGAGGCTAATGTTGACCCATGTGGGTCGCATATACAGAATCGGAAGCCCGAGAGGCAGAGCAGACTGTGAATATGTAAGTCCCCCGGGAACTCGCATCGATCCTAAGGAGAATTTTGGACTCTTGGAAGTCATGCTGTTAGGAGACCTCGGGTCACCTTTATCCCTGAGACGCAGGGGAGGCTCCCGGCTGACACGCGCGTGCCTGCCCACGGAAAGGTAGAGGAAACATTGAAGTAAAAGGTGCCTAAGGGGTAGCTTAGGGGTAGCTTTCTGCCCAGTGGGTAGCTACCTTAGGGACCATTGCTTGCTGTGGCCAAGACGATGCATCAAATGCAAAACAAACCCATTAACAAAAACTCTCTGCTTCGAAACTACCTTCCGCTCTGCCCCTGCAGATGGTCATACCCACTCCAGAGAGGCTGTGTAAGTTTTACTTCTCATTTTAATTAAGATAATCACAAAAGTGGCTACACTTACATATAATAAAAACAACACATGAAATATTAGGGGCTTACTCTTGAGACTTCCAAGTTTTCTTTGGGATGCCACTTTGATTAAAACTAAACACGTGACACAGTGAGTGATCCACGTAGGGTGTTGGCTCCTGAGTGTCAGTAACTCCGAGCGCAGCAGAGTAGAGGAGTTAGGAGAACCCAGAAGGGAATTCAGACAAAACTAGACTAATATTCTGCGGTCTTGGAAAAGTTACTAATCTCTTTTTTGCTTAAAAGACTGCTGTGCACACAGCACCATCGCCGCCCCCTTGCGCTGCCCCCGGCCCCCTCCCCGGCCCCCGGGGACTCAGGCCCTTCCTGGTGGAGGCGGAGGCCTCCTGATGGAGTCCTGGGATGGGCAACATGACGTCGGGGAGCTCACCACCTTCTGCGTGTGGTGATCTGGGCCTCCCGGGAGGGAAACCGCCCGGCCACGCTCACCTCCTGTGACGTGAGCCGCAGTCTCGGGTTGTGTTCTGACACTTCTTCAAATTTGAGGGCATGAGGGAGACGGTCAGGCACTATGTGGTGTGGTCAGCAGGTGGGGCCCCCAGTCTCCCCAGGGTACCAGTTCCCCGGCACGGAGCAGCTGGCTGCCATGCTCCACGGGGTGCAGCACTCTGGTTCACGCATACGCTCAGCTTGAGTGGGGTCTGGAGCCTACGTGCTGGCCAAGTCTGCTCTCATCTCCCCCAGCCTGTGGAGAGCTGGGGCTGATGAGCACTGACCCACAGCAAAGGCTGGATCGGCTGGGTGGCCACCAAACTCTCCGGCCTGACCAGCACGCTATCACCCCACCTCTTTGCCGCAGGGGCCGGCGAACGACACAGAGCTGGGGCACAGCCACTGGCAGCAGAGTGGAGCACAGTGCGCCAGGCCAAGCTGCAGCCCTTCTGGAGCACGCACAGCAGCTGCAGAGACTGGACGCTGGCCTGCCCGGAGCAGTGCCCACTGCCAAAGCACCCCGCCTGGTGACGCTGGTGGTTGGGGGGCATGCGCCTGCCGACGTCGTGGTGTCTGCCTTTGGAAGCCAGCATGTGGCAGCGCAAGTCCAGCCCAGACCCAACCGCCACCATCTTTCTAAAGTGGCAGATTCCAGAGGGTCTCCCAGGTGCCACCGCCAGGGATGCTTCCTGCAAAGCGTGGCCTACGTGCCCTCAGCCAGAGGACCAGCCTTGCCCACTCCTGTACGGCATCTCTCACTGTTGCCAGCCCAGTGGAAGGCAGCGCCCCGCAGGCCTGCACCCAGTCACAGAGCAGCGAGGGGCGGGGCCAGGCCAGTCACACCCCGGAGTTGTCCTTTCGGAGCCCTTGGCCCAGCAGACAGCCACCTGCGCCTGTCCACAGCGCTGTCCTCCGGTAATCCTCTTGCCAGCTCATTCTCCCTTGGGTATAGTTCTGTGAGGGCCGAAGGGGGAAAATGGATTTACTTCTCTTTTGTTAAAAATATGAGGAGAGGGGCAGCCCCGATGGCCCAGCAGTTCAGCACCACCTTCAGCCCAGGGCCTGATCCTGGAGACCCGGGATTGAGTCCCACGTTGGGCTCCTTGCATGTGTCTCTTTCTCTGTGTGTGTGTGTCTGTCATGAATAAATAAATAAAATCCCTAAAAAAAAAAAAAAAAAAAAGTTGAGGAGAATCCTTCTAGATGCTGTAACAGAACAGTCTCCAGGTGGTTTGAGAGACTCGCTCCTCCCGGCTGCAGCTCACTCACCTCCTCAGCTTGGTGAGCTAGAGCCCTCCTTCGACTCCCCGGTCGGGGTGGGGTACAGGGAGGGAGGAGACTTGCTGGGGACAGAGAGTCCAGTCTGCCTCTGGGCAGGATCAAGGAGGATATCCGGGGTTGAAATAAATGTGGGATGAGCCCCTCGGGCAGGCAGGTTGGCAGATGGGTTGGGGTTGGGGTTTGGAGGTGGTGTGCTGGGGCAGCGGGAGCACAGGGGCCCTCTCGGGGCCGGGGTGACAACCAGGACACAGCAGCGGCAGCACTCGGAGGCTGGGGCCCTGGAGCTCCGCTGGCCCCTCGGACCTCCCCTCCTCCACCAAGACATCTTCTATCTTGAAGCCCACGTGACCACCGCCTGAGCAGTGGCCACCAGGGGACGGTCCTACCAGGCAGCCTTTTTGCCGGGGGTCTCTGAGCTGGCGGGGGCACAGGCCCAAGCAGGCAGAGGCTCAGCAGGGCTTGTCTGCCCAAGGAAGACAGAACACAGATGACCTTGAGGGCAGGAACAGCTCAGACTGTCCCTTGCAGCCCACATGCTCTACCACCTTCTGGCCCTGCCCCATGTCTGAGCCAAGGTCCTAAGGTAGAAAGCCTGACCCTCCATCTCCATGGGGACCTGACTTGGGGGCTGAGGTTGGATGTGGGGATATAGCCCATGGGGGTTGGACACACCCCTGAGAACGTGGTGGTGTCTGCCTTTGGAAGCCAGCATGTGGCAGAGGGTCCCGGTCGACCCCCTTTTCTGCCACTAGTTTCCATGGACGACAATTCAATTAGCAGCAGTGTATCCAAGGCCACCAGAAGCGTGGAGTTGCTAGGGCGAGTTCCGGTCAAGCTATGCCAACATGCTGTGTGGGCATCACCAAGGAAGAAGAGAGTTCATTCGGAGAGATACGATCCGGGGTACTGAGACGTCTACAGGCCTGCGTCGCCATGGCAGGACCGTCAGAGTGGCTTGAGCTGGGGCTTACTGGTCCTGGGGTGACAGGTGAAGGTTCCCGAAGGGAACACGGGCCAGGCTGAGAGAGGCTCTCTAGGAACCTGGGTCCCCTGCTTTTAATGTGAATCCCAGGAGCGAGCCATACCCTTCCGGCCCACCCTCACTCTCGGGGAGAACCTCCGGGCCCAGAAACCAGGGCCATTTGTCTTTGAGCCTAGATCTATCACCACAAACCATAAAATAAGGGAAAAAGGGGAGAGAAAATGAAAACTGCAGGGCTGCAGAGGGGGCCACTGGGTGAGGGGTGCTAAGGCTAGGAGGGCACCTGCATCCATCCACATGTCACCCCTTTCTCGAACCTCAAGTCATTATTAGACTGTTTCTAGAGCCTGGTGGAGGGGCAACTGGGTGGCTCGGTGATTGAGCATCTGCCTTCCACCCAGGGCGTGACCCCGGGGTCCTGGGATCAAGTCCCTCATCGGGCTCCCCGCAGGGAGCCTGCTTCTCCCTCTGCCTGTGTCTCTGCCTCTTTCTGTGTGTCTCTCATGAATAAATACATAAAATCTTTACAAAAAAAAAAAAAAAAAAGAGCCTGGTGGAGTGTTACCCTGTCCCCAGTTCTGTTCACTCACGTGCTTCCTTTGACTATCAAATGTGACTGTTGGAGAAGCTGGTTGCATTAATCCTTACCACAGATAGTGCTGTAAATCTTGGACTTTTTCTGTGTTCTTTCAGATAAGATAACTCTAGCATCTATCATCTATCATCTATCTATTTCTCTATCATCTATCCATCATCTATCATGAATCATCTATCTATCTATCATCTATCTATCTATATTGGGTCCTCCTGAGTATAGTTTTCCATCAGAGGTTGTCTCTTTGGTCAACTTTTAATGAATCTCATTATTTTCCTCTCTGTATAAAGGGAAGAACCTAATTTTGTGTATTCTGGTGGCTAATGTCATGAAACTATGGTATGGCAAGACGTAGAACAAATAAAAACCCTTGTCAAAGTATCAAAAAAAGATTGCTATGGTTATGAAATGAGTTTAAAAATACTGAGTCTCATATCATTCACATTCACAATAAATTGTTATAATCATTGTGTATCATCTGTTCCATATCATTTTAAAGCTCCTTTTGCACAATTAGGGGATCAGAAAATACTGGTTGGCAATTTACTGATCATATCGGTTTCCTGTCGCTGTTGTAAAAAAATCATACTTTTTTTTAAAAAAAGAGACTTTAGGGGATCCCCGGATGGCTCAGTGGTTTAGCACCACCTTCGGCCCAGGGTGTGATCCTGGAGGCCCGGGATCGAGTCCCACATTGAGCTCCCTGGATGGAGCCTGCTTCTCCCTCTGCCTGTGTCTATGCCTCTCTCCCTCTCTCTCTCTCTCTCTCAATCTGTGTCTCTCATGAATAAATAAATAAATAAAATCTTTAAAAAAAAAGAGAGAGAGAGAAAGAGAGACTTTATTTTCAAGTAATCTCTATGCCCAACAGAGGGCTTGAACTCATAACCCTGAGATCCAGAGTCGCAGGTTCCCCCGGCAGAGCCAGCCGTGCACCCCACAAAGCATCACATCTGCAAAGGCCTTTTTGCCACGTCAGGTAACATGCACATGTCCTGGGGCCTGGGGCCCCAACACCTGAGCCCCCATTCTGTGCACTGGCTACGTCGCATGAGGCTCACCCACCTGAGGGAAAATGACGGTGGAGGATAAGGGGCCAGGGACGGAGCCAGCTATTCGGGGTACGGTCACGTCCCCTCATCACAAAGACCCTGCAATTAGTGAGCTCCCCATCAGCGCAGTCCTGGCCTCAGCGCATCCCAGACTGACGGTAATACTGTGCTGCTCACGTCGGCGAGGCCTTCCTCCACACCTCACTGAGCTCGCGGACGCCAGCAGCCCGCTGTCCCGGCCTCCCAAGCCCTAGCTTCATCACGCCAGGGCTCGTGTCAACTATGTCAACTACGCTGGGCGCCCACACACTTTCCACAAGACCCACGGTTTCAGCCTAGATCCGCCTCCCACCCACTAAATGGGAATGCATCCTTAGAAGCTGGGGAAAAAATTAATTCAACAATAAAAAATGACTGAGTTTCTTGGTATATTGGTTCGCTGGGGCTGTTATCCCACAATACCATGCATCAGGGAACCTGGAGCAACAGAAATTCACTATTTCCGATTTGGAGCCTTAGAGTCTAAGGTCAGTGTCACTAGGGTTGATTTCTTCTGGAGAAAAAAAATCTGCTCCCTGCCTCTCACCTCACTTCTGGTGCTTTTATTTTCAGTCCTTGGTGTAGAAGCATCCCCCTAGTCCCCGTCTTCCGCTTCACTTTATATTCCCTCTTTTCCACGTCTGTCTCCAAAGCTCTCCTTTCCAAAGAATGCCAGGTCTCCTCTTAACCTCTTAACCTCTCTACCTCTGGAAAGATCCTATTTTCACAAAAGGTAACGTCCTGATATATTGGGAGTTAAGATTTCAACATATAAATTTTAGGGGCACATGGTTCAACCCATAACACTCAGAGTTAGATGTTAACTTTTATATATAAATGCCTCGGGGCATCGTTACTGATGCCTGACACACTGTGCGAAGGGACATCCTCACATGGCAAGAGGGTCACGCAAAACAAAATTTAGGAGACACAATAGAAAGAAGCCACAAATCTTCAGAATTTTACTCTGTGGTAGGAGTCCTCAAGCAGTTAAAAACAGCAAAATTCCCCTTAAGAACCCTGTGCAGGTCACTCGACTTGTTCCACTTAGAACTGATCAAAAGCTCCCGCCGCCTGGCTGGTTCACTGCAAATAAAATCTGAATACACGGTGCAGAGTGTGGCTTCACTCGTGACAACAGCACCAACTCAATCATATTTTTCATGTCACGGGCAGTAAAAGAAGCACAAATCAAAACCCAGTGAAACCAGAAAGTATTACCATTTTGAGTTATCGACAGAAGAATTTCTTATCACTTCCCTGCCGAGGTTGAAGAACAAAGCAACTGATACACAAAGAAGTTAGAATATGTTTATCTGTGAAATGATAAGAATGGCTTAAGGTCAGATTCTTATCTAACAGTTCTTTTTTTTTTTAATCTCTGCTAAGGAACAGTTTTAAAAAAAAAGGCGTAGTCATCCATCACCCACTGTATAGACCTCAAACAGTCTTAAGCATCTTGGTATTCAATTCGGTTAGACATTCAACAAATATTTATTGAGCATCTATCACAAGCCACGCATTCTTCTAAGCTCCATTACATATCTAATAATAAATAAAACATAATCCCTATTGATAAATAATCTTAGTCTTTTTTAGTCATTCTAAATTAAATTACTTCTTTCCAGTTTCTAGGAATATACTCCTACCCACAAATTGGGATTTTGTGTGGGTGTGTGCTTAATGTTTTTTGACATAATTCTTATAATCTAGATTTTAATTATTCATCTAGATTTATTTTAATCTAGATTATTTAATCTAGATTTTAATTATTTTAATATTTATTTATTTTACTATTTATTCTTAATTTAACACATATTTTAGTTTTTAAATTGAGGATTTTAATGCAGGCTAGTTCGACCTTTTTTTTTTTTTTTGAGGATTTTATTATTCATTTGAGAGACACAGAGAAAGAGAGAAAGCATGAGCAGGGGAGAGAGGCAGAGGTGCGAGGGAGCAGCAGACCCTCATTGAGCAGGGAGTCAATGCGGGGTTCGGTCCCAGGACCCAGAGATCATGACCTGAACCAAAGGGAGACGCAGAACCATCCCAACCACCTAGGCATCTAATATTAAATATTAATACATTTATAGAAGGAATTTATTCTATAGAACAGTGGTTCTAACAATGATTAATAGACTCTAAGTCAATATTAGGAAGGAAAACATAATCTACTGAACCAATATTTTCCAAATTAACATATGGAACATATGAAAATAACATATGAAAATAACATATGAAAATAAAAAAGTCTTGCATGGGTAAAAGATGGTTCCAGTGCAAGAAAGACAGTGGATTTCAATGTAACAGGATATAATATTGATACACTTCGAAATATATTTTGTGGCTTACTTTTCAGAAACTACCACTTGTCAAATTTTGTATAGGATCAAATATCTACAACAATCTGAAAGGCTTTTTTGTGACAACATATCTACAAGAGGCCAAATTTTCTTCATATACTTCAACCAGAATAATGTATTACAATAGACTGAATGTAAACAGTATATGAAATCTTCTCTGTCTTCTAGTCAGCCAAATATGGAAGATATTTGCAAAAACATAGCAGTGCCTGTGTAAAAAGTTATTTTTCATTAAAAAATGTAATTTATTTTTGTACTTAATGGGCTAATAATCATTTATCTTTAATAAGTGAGACTTTTTTAAAGATTTTATTTGTTTATTCATGAGATAGAGAGAGGCAGAGGGAGAAGCAGGCTCCCTACGGGGAGCACGATGTGGGACTGGATCCCAGGACCCTGGGGTCACGACCTGAGCCAAAAGTAGATGCTCAACCTCTGAGCCACCCAGGCATCCATCCCTATGTGAAACTTTCTTATTTAATGTCTATTATAGGAAACATTAATAGACAGACCCATATGAAACAAAATCTCTCTGGGGTCTACAGTAAGTATAATGGGGTCCAGAGTCCAAGAGTTTAAGAATCACTGCACTGATATATGTTCATTAGCACATGGTAATCAGCAATGCAATAAAAAAATAATTAAAATTAAAATTAAAAAAAAGCAAACATTGCCTGCCTGGGCTCCTCCAAGCCTGGCCCAGGGTGGGGAATGATCCTCCCAGAGCCATGGGAACAGGTGGCAGATGCTGCAGTTTCCAGAAACTAATGCCATTAAATATTGTCATATTTACTTTATTTCTGTTTCCCTATGCACCCATGGGGAGGGGGGTAGCGGCACATATACAATCATAGTAAATTGGCAGAAGAAAAACACAACAGATTCCTGGCTAGAGGAGGTGAGATAAGGCAACATGCATGGGGGAGCCCAGAGGGGAGACATGGGCCCTCTACTCCTCCCACGAGAGTCTCCCTTTTGGCCCCAGATGAAGAGTTGGCTGGCAGCAGAGGCACAGCTAGGAGTACCATGTCTTCCCACTCCCTGGCTTCTCTGTTCTCTGTGCTCTGAGGCGAAGGAGTGCTGTGGAAAGGGATATGAGTCATTTCTGCACCAGCCCTGCTCTAGGCCACCTGCAAGAGAAAGATACTTGATTGGCAGGCTGGTCAGAATCACTCCTTCTAGTCCCTGGTCTCCAGCCCTTCCAGCTGTTTCCTGGCAAGCCCAAGTTGAGTAGTCCGTGCCCCATGCTGTGTTTCCTAGAAGCCAGGCCAACTTGAGATTCACTCCAAATGTCCAGTACTCCTTGCCTCCCACCCCCAATCTATTGCTCTATTCTGTAACTTGGCTACAGGGATGTTTACTTACCAGGGAAATAAATTATCCCATTTTCTTTAAAAAAAAAAAAAAAAAAAAAAAGTTGCACCAAGCAAACTTCTGATATGATTTTCTAGCTTTTCTATAGGAAAGTGCTAGATAGTTCTACAGGCAATTTTATTTATTTAAAAGTTATGTTTTTCATTATCAATAAACAAACAGGTTCTGATTTTAACCACTGCAGTTATTTCAACCACTTGTGATAAGACTTTGGTCACCTCTGCACAAAGACCAGGCTCTTCAATCCTTTCCCATCAGTGGAAGTTGGTAAAGGTCCCTTAGGTTTGCTTAAACAGATTTCCCTAATCTTACATCATGATATTAGTCCTATGATTCAGGAAGGCCCTGGGACACCTTTGCAAATGTTTCTGCTCCACCTACAAGACAGTGAATTACAAGGAGTCTCGGAAAGGGCAGGCGGCCTACAGGCCCAAAAGTTTGCTATGCTTATCCCCAGAACCAAGACAGTGTCTGCCTTAAGAAAATCTGTTTCAAGAGAACTTTCTCTCTGTGTGAAGTATAGAACCTGAATTTTTTTGGGATCCCTGGGTGGCGCAGTGGTTTGGCGCCTGCCTTTGGCCCAGGGCGCGATCCTGGAGACCCGGGATCGAATCCCACATCGGGCTCCCGGTGCATGGAGCCTGCTTCTCCCTCTGCCTGTGTCTCTGACTCTCTCTCTCTCTCTGTATGACTATCATACATAAAATTAAAAAAAAAAAAAAAGAAAGAAACAGAGCAAGAGGAGATGCTGCTGTTCGGTCCTGTGTGCTATGTCACTGGGTACCCTCTAGAAATGAAATTTAAAAAAAAAAAAAAAAAAGAACCTGAATTTTTTTATTTCTGAGAGGGGAAAAAATTAATCTCTGTCTCACCAATAATCAGGTATGTTTAAAATTAATCTCTGTCTCACCAATAATCAGGTATGTATGTTTTTATACATCATGGTTTAATGATTTAATTGGAACTGACAGGATTCAGGTGTGCTGATTTGCCAAGGTGGAGAAAAAAGAACTTCAGAGCATATACATTCACCAAAATGACACCAAAAGTGAAGATATCTTAATTCACATATGTGCAGAAAAACACCACCTTTGTAGAGACTTGTGAATTCACCAAGATATACTGTACTGGATGGTTTTATTAGAAATTCTGGGTCCCTCCTAATGAAGGAAGTGGTAATAAGTCTTCATTAACATGGCTAAAGGAGTTTCCATTTCCTGAGCTCTTTGTGATTTTTCTCTTTGTAAGCTTCTGCTTTTTAAATATTCCACTCTAATGCCACAATGCTCAACAGCCTACTTTGGGATTGCAGCTTTCAGAGAAAAAATTGCAGAAAATCTTTAGTCTTGTCTATGCACTTGAAAAATGATTTCATTTTATGACAATTTTATCATTCTACTGTTAAAACTTTCCACTTTCTCCTGTACACTATAAAAACACTAGCAGCCTCCTCTGCTTTTAACAAGAAATGGTCGAGTCATGCTGTAGCGCTGTGTTCAGCCCTCAGCTATATTTTGCTCCTTTGTGACAATATTCTCTACTCTTTTGCTATAGAAGGATTATCCTAAGTTCCATTGAAAAGAATGAACTGCTTCTTAATGGCGTTTTAATTGAAAATAAAAGCCCAATTGAACAAAAATATGGGCACCAAAGTACTTCCTCCAATATTAACTCCCCCTATTCTTCAACTTGCATTCAAGGGGTGTTCACTTTTAACATTTATATGCTTAATATTTATCTTCCTAGAATATCCCATTTATTGTTCCACCTTCTGGGACTCGATGATTTATTAATTCTCGGCACCATTCACTCTTTCATTCAACATCACATGAATCCAACTGTCGTGATAGATTCTGAGGATACAAAAATGAATAAGCATAATCCTTGTTTGCTGAAAATCTTAAATTCTAACATGGAATGGGACTAACAAAAAATATATAATATAATATAATATAATATAATATAATATAATATAATATAATATAGTTAGTTTTTACAAAATGCTGTGAAAGAATTGATAAGAAATAATTATTCTTGTAAAGTAACAAGGGAATGCTTCATAAAGAAGAGAGTAATTAATCTGTATATTGAATGAATGACAAGTCGAAGAACTTCACTGAGGAATGGGGGAAAGGTGGGATAACCGGGGGGTGCCCAAACTCACAGAACAGTACTATAAACATGTGCTTGGGGAGTTAAGAGGAAGGCAGGCTGACTGCAGAGTTACATGCAGCACAGAAATGAAAGGCAGGAGGAAGTGAAATCAAGCTGTGGGCAACTATGAATGGCATCTAAGCAATATGGTGGTTTTTTGTCATATAGGCATCATGAGTGAGACATTCAGTTTTGTATTTTAGAAATGTGAGTCTGAGAGGAATATGGACTATGGAATATAATGGAGAGAATATGAGAAACATGAGTCAGTTTGATAAGGCAATAAAAATGCAATGTTACGGGAGGGAAATTCAAAGGAAATATTCTGAATTAAATTTTATTGTTAAAAGAAAATTGGGAATATCAATCATCTAAAGACTGAGAGAGATAACTCTTTCCCTGTGATATGTTTTCTATTCTCTTTCTAGTTATGAATATGTCAACAACCTATAGAATATTTTCTTATAATTTTGTCTTAGTATCCACATTTTATCTACCTTTATTTAACTAAAACATGTTTCAGTCATGAGTCCCATTAGATGATGACATAATAATAATAATAATAATAATAATAATAATAATAATATAACAGAGAAAAATACTTGTGCATGAGAACTTTTTATCATAAACTCACTTTCAGGGTTAAAACTTATGTTTATAAAATTTACAAATATCAAATCGAATTAACTTTGTCCAGGCTTAATATAAATGCTCACAACCTGGTAGAAACAAATAAAAATTTTCCTAAAAAAAAAAAAAAAAAAAAAAAATTTCCTAAAATAGGCATTTTAAACTATGCTAGAATTAAAATTTTTAAAAAAAGAAAAAAAAAAAAACAACTTCACTTTTTCCCTGCCTCTGGAGTTCCACAGATCAACTACAGCCAAATATATGTTAATTACCAAGAACTACTTAAAACTAAAAAAAAAAAAAAAAAGAATTGAACAAAAATGAGAGCAAAAAATCTTAAAAATTAGAAACTCCTAGAACTCCAGTTACTAGATTTATCATATGTCCAATATAAAACATTTTGTGTAGATCACCTTAAAGATAAACACACTTGAAAACAGTATGCAAGGAACACAAGACAAGTTTTAAAATGAACCAGAAAGAATTTCAAGAATAAGAAATAGTATTATTGAAATAAAAACTCAATAGATGAAATAAACATCATATTAGACATTTAGACTTATATTAGGTACGTATTTCTGAAAAAATAAACAATGACTTGGAAAATATATATTTAAAAATGACCAGGAATGAAGCACAGACAGACAAGAAAGGAATATGGAAAATGCATGTGAATTTAAGAGACGTGAAGTTGAAATAAGAATGCCAAACATAAGCTGGAGTTCCAGCATGTGAGAACAGAGAGAAAAGGAGAAAGAAAATGTTTAAAATAATACTAGCTGAGAATTCTCCCAAATTTGTGAAAGATGGTAATATGATATTCAAGAATTACAGTGTATTCTGAGAGAGAGAGATAGAGAGAGAGAGAGGTGAGCAGGGAGAGGGAGAAGGCAGTGGGGATGGAGGGTAGGGAAAAGAGGAGAGGAGAGGAAGAAGGAAAGAAGGAATAGAGAAAGTAGAAAAATGTTAAAAGGCCCTGGCAGTTGGTTTAGCTTGGGAAACACATCTTAAACTGTTAAATTGGACCTCTTACATGCTTTGTTTTAATGTAGATCTTAATGATTGCTTTCACACATCAAGGTCTTTTTTAGTCTACGTTCAGATTTTTTTTTTCAATTCAGTAGAAAAGGATTACATAATGGGCTTAAATAGAAAATCTATGCTGGACCGAAACCATCAACATTGCAAATGTGTGTCAACATGAGCAGGTTCCTAATTTTCTGAGCCCAAGATTCTCTCAACTCTAATTGCTTTTGGCCTAAAACGCAAGAAGGCAGAAGCGCATCTTAGTTTAGCTGTGTTCTTGGCATGAACAGTTGAACTGTTGATAGCATAGGGACTTTCTGTGGGATTTCAGAGTCAGTTTGCTTAGAAATATGCATATGTCTAAGTTAACACCTTCCCTGATACCAAAAGAGAATATCTCCTGTGTGTGTCCAGACATTAAAAGACAGAAAGTGTTGAATTTAAGAAAGACTCCAATTCTTCCCACCAAGATCTTACTCACATTGAGTTTTCCAGAGTTCTAAAATTAGTACATTTTTCAGATCTATTGGAAATGAAAGAGTACTGAATGGAGGGATGAATAAATCCTGTACTGGAAAAATGTGGTTAGTTTTATATATAGGCTACTAACTAAATTCTTCTAAATAAGAAATCTTTTAGCTTTCTCTCTTCCTCTTCCTCTTCCTTTCCCTTCCTGGGCAACTCAGTTGTAAAGCCATTAGGTGGACTGAGCAAAGCAAACTTTCAAGTGAGTGAGGATGAGGAATAGAAGTTACCATGACCTAGAGTTGTGTGTTACAGCCTGAATGGTCTAGCAAGGCTGCCTGGTTCACATGTGGGAGCCTGAGCAGAGAGGGGAAGACATCCACACAAGGGGTAGCCCAACATAGGGTATGAGAACCCATCAGCTGAAGAAGACATAAGTGAAAGTGTCAGAGCCTGAGTAGGGTGAGAAGGGCATCCCATGGTAACCTGCACAGGACACTTGAGTGTAGGTGGAAAGAAAAAGCCATTCTTTGGGGTAGACAGTAGGCTGTATGATGTCAACATCTGAGCAGAGTAGGGGATGCATCCCCATGGGAGATGAGGGGCAATCTGGCCTCGGGAATCACAACCCAAGCAGGACAAGGAGGATGCCCACCCAGAGCTACCACCTGGCGTGGGGTGTCAATGCCTGAGCAGAAGGATACGATATGCCAGGGGTAGTGTGGGCCAGCCCACTGCAAGACGTTAATGCCCAAGGAAGATGAGTGAGGAGGATGGCCCATGAGAAGAAGACGTGGTACAGGTTTTCAGACCATGGGCATACTGAGGAAAGTGTATGCACAGGCCAGCTCAGAGTGGCAGAGCCTGAGAAGGGAGAGGACCACTTTCATGCAGAGGGTACAGCTCCACATAGGGTCCTGGAGCCCATGCTGGGTACAGAGAGTGTGTGCATGGGGGAAGCACCACACGAAAGGTCAGAGCCCTAGTAAGTGACGGGGGTACCAGCTTAGGGGAGGGTATGGCAGTAGATATGGGGGATTGGCTGCATGATATAAGAGTGATCAAATTATTAATATAGTAAATGTCATGGAAATCAGATTTATCACTATCAGAGAAAGGGTTTAAAGGAAGAAAACTAGAATGAACCCTGTTTGATTGGATTAGAATTGAAGATATCAATGTGAATTCAGTGTTTTTGATGGACAGAGACGTAAAAATGAAGGTACATAATAAGGTGTATATGTCACGTGCATGTGTGTGCATTACATTATACATATGTAGGTGTGTAAGTATGCATGCATTTATTCCCTGTTTGTGCCCACTGAGGGGATGAAGAAGAAGCAAGACTTCAATTAACAATGAGCACTTCTGGTGCTGAGTGTTGGTTTCTAAACATGATTCTCCAAAAAAGGAGTAAGTGTTCCTCAGAGAAATGCCTGACTCCAGGGCTGAGGTGCAGAAAATACAATATTCCTGAGGTGCCGGGAATATCTGTTTATGTCAAAAAAAGCAAGGAAAAGCTGAAAAAAAATAGCTGGTACACGTTAAAGGGAAACAATAGAACATGACTTGAAAGGGCTCCTCCTGGTGTATCAGGGACAATTTAAATATCAAAATAAAAGCTGATAGTAGCAGATCAAAACCCGCTGAATAAAATAGGAAATCATAAATCCAGGGAAGCACTAGTTAATTAATTAATTAAATGTGTAATGAATATAAAATTTATATAGATTGCAAGCAACTGCCCACAAAATACATAAAAATTACAAAGGAGAAACAGTAACTTTACATTGGACAAGCCCGACATACTCCATCTTAATCCAGTAATTAAACTGAACATCATATATAATAAGACAAATCAAAATGTCTTCCACCTTAATGTAGATGAGAAAAGTACAACATCATTTTTATGATTATTCCAGCCAGAAACGCATAACCTGAATCCAATTATAAGGAAATGTCAAACCCAAACCAGCTTACATTCTACAATAATTTTAAAAGTGCCAACGTGAGGAAAGTCAAGGAAAGACAAAGAAATATTTCCGGACTGAGATATGAACATTAAATGTAAAGTGTTTGACTTGGAGCTAGGTCCATTGGCCATAAAGTACGTTATTGGGACTATTAGTGTAACTGGTATGAGTCTGATGATTAGATGGTGAGAAGGGATCAATATTAATATCTTAATTTTGATTGTTGTAAAGTAACTATACAAGAGATTTCCCTTATTTGTAGTAAAGTATTTTTAGCAGGTGATGGACACCAAGTTAAGAAGTGATGAATCTAAACTTGACATTCATTAGTCTTCTTTTTTTATCATACGGACAATTTATATCCATATGCAGAAGATTTGGAATACATATTCATATCTGCTTTGCCACGATGAGACTTCTTTAAAAAATCCGGAATGGAACCACATTCAATAGAAATTCTTCCTCTTTCTCCTCTAGATCTACCTGACGCACCCATTCACAACGAGTTCCCTGAGGTTATGTTGTTCATTTCAAATGAGCATCTAGATAAGGTTTTCCTAGGTGAGGTGTGCTTAGGTTCTTTCTTCACATTGATTTTTTATATTACAAATTATGATTCTTCTAAAACCTCCCTTTGGAAAGTTTCAGGAGACTACTCAATAGGAAAAAAAAATTATGTATATATATCTTATCTCCTCTCTTACAAACCTATCACGAAGTAAAACTGTTGAGAAGAAAAATTGAAGGAAATAGCTATATTCGCATAATAAGATATATAATATGATAGTAAAATATTCATAAAATAATAAAAAGAGAAAATTCCTGTCCACTCAATAGTGTATTGGTCCACAAAACCCAAGTAGCCAGATATAAAACTGTAGGTGATAACATGAACTGTTCTTTAGTCTAGTTATCTGTGATCAGAAGAACAAAATATAGCAAAACCTCCAAAAGAGAATAATAAAAATGTCAAGAAATATACAAAGAGTATATCCACTCATTCAATATAATATTGAGAAGAGTTGGAGAACTCAAGATCTGAGAAGTTACTTACTTGAACACAGCAGCAATCTCCAAATATCCGAAGCAGGATCATGTGAAACAACAATTAGGACTAATAAATGCCAATTATAGAAAGATGTATTTCTATTAAGTTAAACAGAAAAGCAAACCTGGAAATGTTTCAACATGTAAGAGACTGCCTAGGCAAGTGACTAGTTCACTAGAATATTCACAAGACAGGTAACTGCTTGATAAAGGGGTCGAATAACAGGCTGGTCACAAGGGAACTTTGATATGTAAATTCACTTCCAATCTTATAATTCTCTCATTTTATATATTCAAAACTATCAGAAAATAAGCTACTAACTCCAAAGTCCATATATCAATGTGACCTTAGAAGGTATATATCACAAGTTTCCTTGCTAAAGGTTATTATACAAACATGGTCATTTTTTCCCAAAAATCATCTCTCTTACAAAGAAGCTATGCCTACACTTCATAAATCCCCTGAAATAGGTTTATAAGTGATAAACTCAATAGGAATTATATACTGGAGGGCAGACATTGATTGAAAGGAAATATGTTGGCTTTTGATACATTGTGTTCAATAATGGTTCCACTGCTATGGAATATTCATTGTCCTGCAGCTAGCCAATTTTGCATTCCAGTGACATGAGCAAAAACCATATTTTTTCAACACCTTTTTATTGTAGAAGAATGTATTTGTTTCCTAATCATCATTTAGAAAGTGACATTCAAGGACAGACATGTTTGGGAAATCAGAGCATGACAAATTGCATTACATCTTCAATTCATGCTTTGGAGTTAAAAGAACAGGTAAGCAGGTGTCTTTATGCAACTTGAATTTAAGAACTAATTTCTTTTGTGAAGCATTATTTAGGATGTGTATAATTTATTAGCAGTACACCAAACTACCCAAATTGTGTTAAGATAAAACTCTATGTACCTATGACCAAAAAAAAATGTACTATCAAAAATCAAATTATTTATTTTTTAACATTTTAACTGACATAACACTTTATATCTGTATATATGGAAACATATGAATGACTAGATGAATTTATCTCCTTTTATCTGAATATCTACATACTGGGCTAACACTTCTTCAGACAGAATTGAAGCATCTTCTCCATTCATCCATCACAAATTCAGCCAAAAATAAGAAAAAGGCCTTAGCTAAAAATGTGTGGTTGGGTTGGAAAAATAGTTTATGAATTAAAGAATGTTAAGTGTATGTGTGTGTTTGTATGTGTGTGTATGTCTGATAGTGAAGTTTAAAAAAAGATGAATGAAATAGAGGTAAATCTCATCCAAATCTAGAACAATAACTTATAATGGTGAAGGTTTCATGACAGAGGGCACCCATATAACAGAATCACCACCAAGAAGCTAACTAATCTTTGCCACGTAGGAGCCCTACCGGAGACTCAGTTTCTGGTAAATTGGGCACTCAGCAATGGTCATCACCAAATTTGAAATGCTTGTTATTTTAACAAGGCATAATTTCAAGGCCTTATTTTTCATTAAGCTATTAAGCAAGTACCAGTTTTTCAAAACAAAGAACATGGATGATCTCTGCAAGTGGAACGTCCTGTCCTAGTCACTTGATTTGAAACTCTTTATAGAGGTGATGGTTTTTGGTAACTATTTTGAGATATCAAAATTTCCAATTCTGAGTCTATTCTAAAATGGGTATTCCTACAAACCTTTCAAAAATTTCTTCCCCAAAATGTTAATTCCAAAACCTTTATAATCTGTCATAAGAAGGTACGTTCCCTCTATAAGAAATGGTATATGCTTTGACGTCTGTTTGCTTCAGAGTTTATGAAATTCCAGCGTCATATATATCACTTGATATTGAAATGCTGAACAGAACATGTAAAATTTTCAATGGATAGATATAACAACAATTAGTTCAAGATCGACATTTTGCCATACACAGACAACTTGGGGTACTTGTTCACTCGTGCATAAGTGCTCAGGCATTTGATCTTTACCACAGTCTACTAGAATAAGGGGAGGTTTTTTTCAAAATGAATCTATTGAAGAAAGTATGGCCTTTCCTGAAATCACAGAAGACTCCTCAGTAAATCTCCTATTTACCATATGTTTCAAGTACCATATGGATCTGCTTGATATCTGTACTATCTAGCCAGTTGTATAATTCAAGAGAATAAACAGTAGTATTATAGTCTAAAGCAACTGGAAGGACTTATTTCACTCTGGCATCATACCAAATCTTGAAGTTTTGCTGATTAATCAGAAGCAGATGTCTAGAATGGGAATGCAATACCTCTAGCAGTTATCTCTTTCTTAGCGGTAGGGAAGCAAAAATAAATTTCCTTTTTTTTTTGAATAGGTTAACAAGAATGTCCTAGAATACTGAAAGTTTATTTATATTACAGGTGCCCTTTGCTATTCCTACATTATTTGTCTCTCAACTCCCATTAGGTTTATCTAATCAAGACATAATGATTAAAGCTAACATTTATTCTCTTTTACTATATGGCACTTACTATTTTAAAGGGTCTAAGCACTTTAAATATATGAACTCACTGGATCTCCAAAATAACGTTATGAGATAACTACTATTATTAACCACATATTATGGATATTAAAAAATGAAATACAGAGATGCCTGGGTGGCTTAGTGGTTCTGCATCTGCCTTAGGCTCAGGTTGTGATCTTGGAGACCCGGGATTAAGTCCCACACCAGGCTCCCTGAATCGACCCTGCTCCTCCCTCTGCCTGTGTCCCCAGTCATATAACTAGTAATTAGTGGAACTCAATTTAGTCCCATTTATTGTTCTCTCAAGTTCATATTTAGTCCTTTCTCTTTTAAAATTTTCTTTTCCTTTATTTCCTTTTCCCTTTCCTTCCCTCCACTCAGTCCACTACAGGAGACGTACAAACGTATTCTTCTGGAAAACATGATAGTTTATCTTAGGATATACTTTATGACAACTTCTATAAACCTGCCTTTTCATTACTTAGAAAAGGCTAATTAATGACTTGAGTGTAGTTTGTATCCTGAGTTATAATCTTCTCTCTGCTAGCTTCATTTTAGTTTAAATATCAGATTCACTGTGGGATGAAGAGTAAGCAAATTAACCCCAAGGGCATTGTAAATATACAAAAAAAAAAAACCCAAACAACAGCAACAAAAACCCCCCATCTGTGAATTTTTGCCCAGTTAAAAAAAAATGATGTATTCACTTTCTTAATATTCTGAGAAGATTGTGATATAACTACCAAATATCATTGGAAAATGTTTGGGGATATTAAGAAAACATCACTCTGGGAAGGCTCCCAGAATGTAACCTTTTGGCATACCCTGGGATAGATCCTTATTCATCACTAGCATGTTCTTGAAATTCTCTCACTTCCTCCTTTCCACCATCAGGTATCCTCAGCTCTATTCCCTATGAATGTCACACAATACAAGAACCAGGTCATACTTTTCAGTGAATAATATAAACCACTCCCCATTTCTTCACCTTTGCTTAAATTGTTGATTTCCTGAACAGAGATTGATTTTTTTTTCCCAAGTGGTACATCAAGAAAATTCCTGTGATAGATCAGGGATTAGTGCTAGTGACAAGTTGACAATAACATAGTCCTTGTCCAGGAAAGTCATGTTGTGTATCTGAGTTATAATAAAATGAAAATTTTCTGCCCTTCCCCCCATCATGTGCAAAATGTTCCTATAGGCATAATCACTCATTCATCCATTGCTTAGGCAGTGACATGTAATTAAAATGGCATCATACATATAGGATGAAAATGTGTGAATTCCTATCAGATAATAACAACTTGTAAAATGCTACACAGCACGTCTTATTTTATTTGTTTTAAATTTTAATCAAGCATGCTAAAGCAAATGTTTATAAAAGAACTAAGCTATCCATGTTAAAATATAAATATCAACATACCTTTATAAGTGCATATATACCGTATTTATATTCATTCAGCATTCAAACAGAAAACATTAATTGAGCATTTATTGAGCATTGAGCATAACATACATCTTATGGCCCTAAAAAAACATCAATAATGACTACCTTTGGGTAAGATGGTAAAGAAGTAGTGTAAGCTTGCCTCCTCCCTTGAACACAGGTAGATAAATATTAAATCATTCTGAACACCCAAGAAACAGACTGAAAGTCTTAGAGAACAAAACTGTATGTCTTCAAACAGGAAAAATAACCCATGGAAGAAAGATCAATTTTTATTTTGATTTTGTTTTATATATTTTTATTTTATTTTATTTTATTTCTTTCTACCGTTGTTCTATCAAGCTTCTCATAACAAGCAGACAAAACACACTTAGGATCTAGCTTTTTTTATGTACTTTATTTTATTTAACTTTTTATTTTTTAGTTTGTTTTATTTTGCTTTTTTTTCCCTCCAAAATGAAAACATTCAGGAATTCACTCCAAAAGAAAGAGCAAGAAGAAATGATAGCCAGGGATTTAATCAATACAGATATATGTAAGATGCCTGAACTATAATTAAAATAACAATTCTAAGGGGGCACCTGGCTGGCACAGTCAGTTAAACATCCAACTCTTGATTTTGGCTCAAGTAATGATCACAGGGTCATTAAATACAGCCCTGCATTGGTCTCCATGCTAGGCATGGAGCATGCTTAAGATTCTCCCTCTACTCTTCCCCCTTCTCTAAAAAGAAAAATAATTAATTAAATAAAACAACAATTATAAGGATACTAGCTTGGCTTGAAAAAAGCATAGACGATATTAGAGATTCCCTTACTACAGAGAAAAATGAATGAAAATCTAATCAAGCCAAAATTAAAAATACTACAGTTGAGATGCAAACATAAATGGATGTCATAAAAACGAGGATGGATGATGTAAAGGAACAGATCAGTGATAGAAAAGATAAAATTATGGAAAATAATGAAGCTGAAAGAGGAGAGAAACAAAGGTAAAGGATCCTTAAGGTAGACATAGGGAACTTAATGGCGTATTAAAACAGAATGACATTCACATCATGGAAGTTCCAGAAGATGAAGAGAAAGAAAAGGAAACAGAAGGTTTATTTGAGAAAGTTATAGGTAAAAACTTCTTTAATCTGAGGAAAGATAAAGCATCAAAATACAAGAAGCACAAGAACTACAATTTAAGTCAACAAAAGCCTATCACTGCCAAGGCATATCATAGTCAAATTCACAAGATACACAGACAAGGAAAAAACCCTGAAAGCAGCAAAGGAAAAAAAGTCCTTAACCTACAAAGGAAGACACATCAGTTTCACAGATCTGTCTACAGAAATTTGACAGGCCAGAGGAGAATGCCAGGATATATTCAAGGTGCTTAACGGGAAAAACATGCAGCCGAGAATACTAACATTCAGAATAGAAGAAAAGATAAGGAGTTTCCCAGACAAACAAAAACTAAAGGAGTTCACGGCCACTAAATCAGTCCTGCAAGAAATATTAAGGGGGAACTCGAATGTAGAAATAGAAAAACAAAAGCAACAAAGACTAGAAAGAACCAGAGAACTTCACCAGAAACACCAACTCTACAGGTAACAAAGTGACAGCAAATTCATGTCTTTCAATAATCACTATGAATGTAGATGGACTAAATGTGACAATCCAAAGACACAGTGTATCAGACTAGATAATAAGATCCAAAACAAAAACAAAAACAAGATCTATTGATATGCTGCCTATGAGAGACTCATTTTAGACCTAAAGACACCTGCAGATTGAAACTAAGGGGATGGAGAATCATTCATCATACTAATGGACATCAACAAAAGCCAGAGTAGCCATACTTATATCAGAAAAGCTAGATTTTAAAACAAAGTCCATAATGAGAGATAAAAAAGGACATTATAACATAATTAAGGAGTGTAGCTGTCAGAAAGATCTAACAATTGTAAATATTTATGCCCCAAACTTGGGAGTGCCCAAATATATAAATCAATTCATAACAAACATAAAGAAACTCACAGATAATAATATAATAATAGTAGGGGACTCGAACACCCCACTTACAGCAATGGACAAATTACCTAAGCAGAAAATCAACAAGGAAACAATGGTGTCAAATGACACAGTGGACTGGAAGCACTTAACAGATCTATTCAGAAGATTTCATCGTAAAGCCACAGAATACATATTCTTTTCAGTGCACATGGAAACTTCTCCAGGATAGATCACATACTGGGTCACAAATCAGCCCTCACAAGTACAAAAAGATCATGATCCTACCACACATATTTTCAGACCACAATGTTATGAACCTAGAAGTCAACCACAAATAAAAACCTGGAAAAACCACAAATACACAGAAGTTAAGGAATATCCTACTAAAGAATTAATGGGTTAACCAGGAAATTAAAGAAGATATTTAAAAAGTACATAGAAGCAAATGAAAATGAACTCACAACATACCAAAATCTCTGGAATACAGTAAAGGCAGTCCTAAAGGGAAGTATGCTGCAATTCAGGCCTACTTGAAGAAGCAAGAAAAGTCTCAATACACAACCTAACCTCACACCTAAAGGAGCTAGAAAAGGAACAACAAATAAATCCTAAAGCCAGCAGAAGAAGGGAAATGTAAAGAATAGAGCAGAAATAAACAATACACAAACAAACAAACACAGTAGAACAGATCAATGAAACCAAGATCTGGTTCTTTGAAAGAATTTATAAAATTGGTAAACCTCTAGCCAGAATTATAAAAAAGAAAATAGAAAAGACCCAAATAGATAAAATCAAGGATGAAAGAAGAGAGACTGGGCAGCCCGGGGGGCTCAGTGGTTTTGCGCCTGCCTTCAGCCCAGGGCTTGATCCTGGAGACCCGGAATCGAGTCCCATATCTGGCTCCCTGCAGGGAGCCTGCTACTCTCTCTGCCTGTGTCTCTGCCTCTCTCTCTTTCTCTATCTCTCATGAATAAATAAATAAAATATGTTTAAAAAAAAGAAAAAAAAGAAAGAGAAGAGATCACATCCAACACCACAGAAATATAAATAATTGTAAGAGAATACTATGAAAAATTATATGACAGCATACTGGGCAATCTGGAAGAAATGGATAAATCCCTAGAAACTTACAAACTACCAAAACTGAAACAGGAAGAAACACAAAATTTGAACAGATCCATCCAGCAAAGGTGTTGAATCAATAATCAAAAACCTCCTAACAAACAAAAGTCCTGGGCCAGATGGCTTCCCAGGGAAATTCTACCAGACATTTAGAGAGTTAATTCCTATTTTTCTCACACTGTTTCAAAAAATAGAAGTGGAAGGAAGACTTCCAAACTCATTCTACCAAGCCAGCATTACCCTGATTCCAAAAACAGACAAAGATCCCACTAAAAAGGACAATTATAGGCCAATGTCCCCAATGAACAGAGGCTGCATAAATTCTCAATAAAATACTAGCAAACTGAATTAACAACATTAAAAGAATTATTCACCAAAATCAAGTGGGATTTATTCCTGGGCTGCAGGAATGGTTCAGTACTTGCAAATCAATCAACATGATACACCACACTAATAAAAGAAAGGATCATAACCATATGATTCTCTCAGTAGATGCAGAAAAAAGCATTTGACAAAACATAGCATCCATTCTCAATAAAAATCCTCAGCAAAGTAGGGATAGAGGGAACATACCTCAAATCACAAAGTTCATATACGAAAGACTCACAGCTAATGTCCTCAATATAGAAAAACTGAGAGCCCTCCCCTATGATCAGGACCAAGACAAGGATGTCAACTCTCACCATTACTATTTTAACAAAGGGGAAGTCCTCACCTCAGCAATCAGACAACAAAAAAATAAAAGGCATCCAAACCAGCAAGGAAGAAGTCAAACTTCCACTTTTTGCAGGCGACATGATACTCTACACAGAAAACTCAAGAGAGTCAACCAAAAAATTGCTAGACCTAATACATGAATTCAGCGAAGTTACAGGATATAAAATCAACGTGCAGAAATCTGTTGCATTTCTACACACCAATAAGAAAGCAGCAGAAAAGTAAATTAAGGAATTGATCCCATTTACAATTTCATCAAACAACAATAACATAGGAATAGACCTAACTAAAGAGGTAAAACATCTGTACCCTGAAAACTATAGAACAGTGATGAAAGAAACTGAAGAGGACACAAAGAAATGGAAAAGCATTCTGTGTCCATGGATTGGAAGAAAAAACAGAGTTAAAGTGTCTATCCTACCCAGGACAATCTACACAATTAATGCACCCAATCAAAATGCAACCAGCATGGGGCACCTGGGTGGCTCAGTCAGTTAAGCATCCAACTCCTGATTTTGGCTCAGGTCCTGACCTCAGGGTCATGAGATGAAGCCCTGTGTCTGGCTCCACGCTTAGTGCAGAGCCTTCTTGAGATTCTCTTTCCCTCTGCCCCTCCCCCTGCTTGCATTTTGTCTTTCTCTCTCATAAAAACATATAATCTTTAAAAAAAAATACCAGCAGTATTTCTCACAGAGCTAGAACAAACAATCTTAAAATTTCTATGGAACCACCAAAGACCCTGAATAGCCAAAGCAATCCTGAAAAAGAAAAACAAAACTGAAGGCATCATGATTCTGGATTTCATGCTATTTACAAAGCTGTAGTGATCAAGACAGTGTGGCCCTGGCTCAAAACCAGATACACAGATCAGTGGAACAGTACAGAGAAACCAGAAATGGGCCTTCAACTCTAAGGTCAACTAATCCTTGACAAAGCAGGAAAGAATATCCACTGTTAAAAACAGTATGGAGTTTCCTCCAAAAGTCAAAAATAGAGTGACCCTGCAACCCAGCAATCGCATTATTAGGTATTTATCCAAAGGATACAAAAGTACAGATTCAAAGGGGCACATGCACCTCGATATTTATAGCAGCAACATCAACAATAGCCAAACTATGGAGAGAGCCCAAGTGTCCATCAAATGATGAATGGATAAAGGATGTGATATATATCATACACACACAAACACACACACACACACACACACACACACACACGGATTTACTTAACCATTCAAAAATTATGAAATCTTGCCATTGCAGTGATGTGGCTGGAGCTAGAGTGTGTTATGCTGAGATAAGCCAATCAATGAAAGACATATACTATATGATCTCAGTCACATGTAGAGTTTAAGAAAGAAAGCAGATACACATATGGGAAGAGGGGGGAAAGAGAAGGGAGGGAAAGACAACATAAGTGGCTCTTAATGGTAGAGAACAAATAGAGGGCTGATGGAGGGATGTGGGTGGGGAACGGGCTAGATGGGTGATGACTTATTAAAGAGGGTACCTGTTGTGATAAACACAGGGTGTTGCATATAAGTGATCAATCACTAAATTCTACTCCAGAAATCAACATTGCACTACATATTAACTAAAATTTAAATTAAAATAAATAATACAAATGGGTGGAATTTTTGAATCACTATGTTGTACACTTGAAACTAATATAATTTTGGATGTCAACTATACTTCAATAATAAATTTTTAAAAATAAAAAAATAATGATTATCCTTGGATAGTAAGCTTTCGGGTGATTTTTAAATATATGCATTTTTAAGTTTTTATGATGATTGCTTTTATAAATATTGAAAATCATTAATTTTTTAAATCAGAAATTTTGATATGTGTAAATGCATAAGGAGTCTTCAGTTTCACATAGCTTGGGATCTGTTGAAGATTCCAAAGGTAGCAAAACTGGGTTAATAATTATTAGCTAGTTGATTTTTTGACATTTACCCAAAAGGTGACACTATTGTGCATGTCCCTAAATAATAATGCTGCAAAAATAGGTTTCAAATAGGACTAAAATTCTGCTTTTTAGAAAACTGGTACACTGGGAAAATGACCCACGTGTCATCTGGTTGAGAACTCTGCCTTTTATTCTCATTAGAGTTCTAGTCACTTTTAACTGAGTGAAACTTGACCTTTGATTTGCTCATGCCCAGTAAAAACTCAGGAATAGTGTACCTGTTGGGCAAATAGGACAAGAGGTAATTTCCCAATTGCTTGAAAGACACCAGTAGGGCATAAAAATCCCTATGAAAACACCAAAGGGAAATTCTTAAAGAATCTGATGGTGTCTTCAACATTGTAAGGTGGAATTACTGGCAGAAGCAGCATCTTGCTGGGACCTAAAGGCAAAGGAATCTTTCCAAACTGTAAGAAGTGTTGCTGTGTTTTCAGTTTTGTGCAGCTATTTCAGTGAGGTATTTTTTTATTCTTTTTTAGTTTAAATGAACATATGTATCTTTTGGTTATGAATATTGCTAACTTTCCATCCATTACATCATTATTCCATTAGGACAACAGCCCCATGGGATGGAATCTCTCTCTAGATAGACAGATAGATAATAGATAGATAGATGATAGATAGACAGATAATAGATAGATGTAGATATATAATGTTAGCCACGTCAGAATAAAAAAATCAAAATATTTTTGAATGATCTAATCTATTTATCCCTATATACTTTTTAAAGATTTATTTGTTTTAGTGAGAGAGAGTGAGTGAGCAGGGGGAGGGGAGAGGGAGATGGAGAATCCTGAAGCAGACTCTTTGTTGAGGGTGGAGTCCAACACAGGGCTCTATCCTGGGCCCTGAGACCATGACCTGAACCAAAATCAAGAGCCAACTGTTCAACCCACTGAGCTACCCAGGCATGTCTTATTTTATTTTTTTTTTAAAGATTTTATTTATTTATTTATGACCGACACAGAGAGAGAGAGAGAGAGGCAGAGACACAGGCAGAGGGAGAAGCAGGCTCCATGCAGGGAGCCCGACGTGGGACTCGATC
This sequence comes from Canis aureus, assembly GCF_053574225.1. Taxonomy (NCBI): domain Eukaryota; kingdom Metazoa; phylum Chordata; class Mammalia; order Carnivora; family Canidae; genus Canis; species Canis aureus. The sequence continues at coordinate 29,216,692 of NC_135645.1, forward strand.
CCGGGTCTCCAGGATCACACCAAAGGCAGTGCTAAACCGCTGGGCCACTGGGGCTGCTCTCAGGCATGTCTTTATCCATATATTTATCTGTGTATTTATATTTATCTGTGTAGTGCATGATTACTGATTGTCTCCACAGAAGCATCCCTAAATTGCACTTTTAACAATCTTGATTTCCATTTTTGCAAGTCAAATTTATAGTAGATCCTGTGGCCACATATGTGTGGTGTAGGCTAAGCCAAATGAGTATTTTATTCCTAGACGTCATGACTGGTGCAACGGTTAGCATGAAACCTGTCCACTTAATATAAAATTCCTGACATTACCTGAGGACACTGGGAAATAAATCCCCTATCATTCCTAAAAATAAATAACAAGAATTCAAGTAAATGGGGAACTTCTGGAAGATTTAAAAACACATAGAGAGTTCATCTTAGTATAAAGCAGAGTACAGTTGACCCTTGAACAACTCCCCACCCCCTTGAAGTAAAAAATCCGCAATTTTGACTCCCCCCAAAACTTAATAGCCTAGTGTTGATCAAAAGCCTTATCTATAACATAAACAGTTGATTTTGCACGTACTTTGCATGTTATATATATTATATGCTGTACTTTTACAATAAAGTCAGAGAAAATATTAAAATCATAAGAGAAAATAAACTTAGAGTATTATACTTAGCAAAAACTCTGCATGTAAGTGGACTAACGCAGTTCAAACCCAGATGTTCAAAGTTCAACTGTAATTGATAATTTTTTTTTAAAATGGGTTCCATGATAATTAAATCACTAAATTTTCCTTTCTTTGAAAACAAAAGCATCTATATTTTATATAAACTAATAATTTCATAAGATTCTTAAAAATTACAAATATCCAATCTTCATATAAAAGTAAATATGTAAATCTAAATCAGTACTACATGGAATTCTTGAATCAAAGCCCTATATCATTCAGTAAGGTGTGCTTACCAAGTACATGTGTATTCTAACCTTGCTCAAGCTTAACTTGATTATTGAATGCTTATTTCTTTTTTTTTTTTTTTGATATATGGAAAAACATTCAATAAGCTAAAAGGATACATTGTTGTCCTATTTACTTGTTTCATCTCTATTTTTGAGATAGCACAATTACCTTTACATAACATGAGGAACTCTACTTTGGAAGAAAGCTCATACATTTGTATGAATCACGAAAATGCAGGTCAGCGTGCCATCCTCATTCTATCACTTCTCCTCACCTCCCACAACTGGCTGAAGAAATGACTCCATCCAGCTCTCTACAGCATTTGATGAGTCCCTAATATGTTCCATTTATTTGTCTACATGCCTACCTCTCCTTCTAAAATGCAGACATTTGATGGCAAGGATTATGTCGTATCTATCTCAACATTTTCAGTTATTAATTTCCAATTAGTAACTATTGTTATTAAAGTAACATGAGTGAGTGATAATCTGCTTGATGTATAATAGTCACTCAATAAATATTTGTTAAGCTGGGCTAAAAGTAGATCAACACAGTGAAGTCTGCTTTATCTGTTTTTGTTTGGTTCATACAGTGAGGAAATTGCCACGGCAATTCTTCTCTTTCATGTTGTAAGCATAGCCTCGATGTTGTACACACATAGCCTAAACTTAAATTTGTTTTGATCATTCAGGAAAAAAAGAAGAAAGAAAGAAAACATCTGTGACAGGCTAAAGAAGGCAGATCCTTATTTTTTTTAAGACCGTCTATATTTATGTATATTTTAACCAATAAGAGTTAGCATTTGCACATCTGAAGGGGATGTTATAATAAATTCATTTTTGTTAGTTACTGGTTCATCTCTTTCAAACACTGTATCTTGTAAACAAATAAATAGAAGAAATATTGTTTTTTTATCATTCTAAAGCTCACTACGAATATGAGAAAGAACAAAGATTTTCAGAAATATACTCTACTTGGCTATGCTCAATAGTAGAGTATTGTGTACATACTATGCAGTATCATTTAAGAATTCAATTATTGCAGCTTTTTTGGCCTGGTAACAATTCTAAACTTGAAAATAACAGTGTGATATATAAAATATCCATGTTTTTCTTTTTAGACCATTTATATCTAAGGGGACAAATCATGTCAAGAGAGCAAGTAAAGACATATAATGAGTTTTGCTCCCGGGTTTTTCCCAATCTTGATGTGACTCTCTCCAAGTACCTTAGATTCATTGATTATTTCAGTGGTGAAAATCAAGCTAGCAATCCTTTTTCTTTATGTCTCAAGAAATATGATAATGATTAATATCTATGGAAAGATACATGTAGAGAAAATTAGTGATCCCAAAACACAAATATGATAGCTAGTTCCTAAAAAGCAACTACTTTAAAAAAAAAATCACACCTCCTGGTGTTCAGACTTTCACACTGAATAGGAGCTGTTTCTGTGTGTCAACAGAATGAGGGTGAAAAGTGACAAGGTGGGGTTTGCAAGGCTTCTTGAGGCTTCTGCTTTGGTATCTTTTGGAATACTCCCCTAGGGAAAACCAGGCACCTGTAAGAAGTCCTACTTCTGTGGCATGGCTCCAAGCCAGCCCTGTGGAGAGACTGTGTAGAGAACAAGATGCCAGGTCAGCCTGAGCTGGTAGGGCCTTCCCAGCCCAAGCACCAGACACGTGAGTAAAGAGGCGTTTGGACGTTTCACCCCAGCAGACTGATGTGTAGATGAACCAAGACTCCAGAGACGCCCAGCTATCTCCAGCAGTTTAAGCCTCAGCACTTGATCCCCTAGTCATTACGCATCCGAGATATGCTGCTCTTGCTAGACTCTGCCCCATTTTCTGACTCCTAGAACTAGAAGTGCAATACAGTTGTTGTTGCCTCATACCCCTACTCTTTGGAGGGTTTGTTAGGCAGAAATAGAAAACAGGGAAAAACAATAAGAGGTAAAGAAGAAGAGATAGGCATGAATAATAAATTTTGATAAAGATATTATTTTAATGCCAGTGATTATTTTCCAAAGTGACACTTACCAAGCATATCCTTCTATTGGTCTAGAAAGGAAGTTAACTCTTCAGAACTATGGCACATATGCTGGATCTATTGACCTACCTAAGCAGGAAATGAGGCTTCTAGGACACCTGAGACATAACAGATGGCCTGCCAGATCCAATCAAGGCTTGCTCTTGCCTACACAACAGGACTAGTGACCCCTGAAACTCAGCTTGTTGCAACAAGATTCAGTTTCACGTGTTTTACACTGTCTAAGGAATTTCTATATCCCCTTATTCTAGAAAACAAAGGGATTAATTGAGAGGACATAAGGATGACTTGGTAAACCACATAAAGTGTGAATAATACATATATAAACATTCCAAACATCTGAGTGTTTCCAAAGCCTCCGCATTTTAACATTAAAATACAGTGGTAATGACTAGTCCATATCACCTCTACTATGGGAAATACCATACACCATACTTTTCTAATTAAAAAAAAAAAAAAAAAGAAAAACTTGAATAGGTCTTTTATTGACCTCCTTATTTTCTCTGTAGCAAATAACATTTGAACTATTCAAAATGTCAGAGCAATCTCTATGTAGGTAAACACTTCTTTCCCAATGTATGTATTCGGTGATTATGTCAATAAATTATGTGATCCTGATACCGCATTAAAAATAAAAATTTTGTAGATCTTCTAGATTTTTCCAACATCCGGTATATATGAAGAACATTTTCCATGATTGACAAGATATCTTAAACACTTTCTATATTTAAGCATCCTTGCAACGATTATTGAGTACCTATTATCTACTAAGCACTGTGCCAGGAACTGAGAATACAGCTATAAGCAAAACAATGCTTTTGTTCTAATGGAGTGTGAGCCAAGATTAGGATTCAGTCATCACCTATAACCCATGAAAAAACTGCTACAAAGGAGAAAGAAAAAAACAGAGCTTTATAATACGGGTATCAGTAAAGGATTCTTATAGAAATGACTTTTCATTTGAGGTCTGATGAATAAGTAAGCATGTCGTAGCCAAAGCAGGTAGGGAAGTGACTCACGTTCTGGGTCAGAAAAGAGTATGTGGAAGGCCAATAAATGGGAAAGTACACAGGATAGTCAAGGATACCAACCTTGACTTGAGATATCTCAAAGAGACACATGCTGATGGATAGAGTGGTACGGGACAGGCCTGTAGAAGTAGACAGGTCAGATCTTACATGACTAGTAGAACCTATTAAGGATTTCATTTTTGTTCTATAAAAAATGTGAAGTATTGGAAGATTTTAATCAGAGAAATGACAAGATTTGGATTAAAACTGCAATGTTATTGGTCATGTTGTAGAAAATAGATTGTGAATGAATAAATAATTTAGAATGCTACTAAAATAGCCCATGTGATAAATGATGGTAGCTTCTAACATGTGTTGTATGGAGGATATGGAAATGAATAGACTCAAAGTGTTTACAAGGGGAAGAGTTATCTGCATTTTGAACTGAATTGAATATGACAGGTGGGAAAGAAAGGTGTAGAAGGATTTGAGCTTGAACAACTGTAAGCATAAAGGTACCCATTGGCTGAGGTAAAGAACTCTGAAGAAAGACTAGGTTTATTTTGAGAATGTTTTGTTACACTGCCATCTGATATTTGTGGTGCCTTTGGATCATCCAATTAGGGAAATAAAATCAGCAACTGAATATGTAAACAAGAACTCAGAGGAGTGGCCAGAGCTGGGCATAAATATTTGGTAGTTATCATATTGGTGGTAATTGAAGCTATGGTAAGAATAAGAGCACCGAGGAGAAGAATGTAGAATGAGAAGAGAAAGGGACTTTGAATAACCTGAAATCCAAAGGCTAGATAAAAGAGCATAAGTCAGCAAAGAGATTAGCAAAGTGTGGCCAGAGAATTTGGAACGAACCCTGGAGAATGACATGGAATCCAAAAGAAGAATTTCAAGAAAGAAATGTCAAATGCTGCTTGAGAGGTTAAATAGGCATTAGCTGCAGTTACATGGAAGTCATTAGTTACCTTAGTGAGAGGCCTGTTAGGAAGGATGAGGTGTGGTGGTAATGTGAGATCTAGATTAGAGAGACTTGGAGGATATATCTGTGGCTCATAATTGAAGATAGAATAACACAGATAACTCTTAAGAAATCTAGATGTGTGAAGAAAGCAATAAATAGAGAAATGGTGAAGGGAAATGTGGTATTGAGGAGATTGTGGGCATGTCTATGTATTTGTGGAATGTGGATTAAAATGAGAAGAGCTGAGCATGCTTGAATACCTTCTTCCAAATGGACAGTCTGGCCAATTTGCTCCAGTAATGCAATAAAGGAAAGAAAAGAAAGAAAGGGGAAAGAAAGAAAGAAAAAAAGGAAAGAAAGAAAGAAAGAAAGAAAGAAAGAAAGAAGAAGAAGAAGAAAGAAAGAAGAAAAAGAAAGAAAGAAAGAAAGAAAGAAGAAAGAAAAAAGAAAGAAAGAAAGAAAAGAAAGAAAGAGAAAGAAAGAAGAAAGAAAGAAAGAAAGAAAGAAAGAAAGAAAGAAAGAAAGAAAGAAAGGAAGGAGAAAGAAAGAACGAACAAGGACTTAGTAGGAAGGGATATGCTAATAGGAAATAAAAAAAAAAGAAGTAATTCTAGAGTAAGAATCCAGAAAAACCATAGGAACTAAAAACAGGATATAGATAAATGTCTAGCAAAGCATGATCACATCAGCCTGTTTATAAATATTTTCAGATGGTGTATATTTCCATTCTTCTGTCCCTTTCTATCTTTCAAACTCCTCAGCATCAAATCAGAAAACTAATATATTTAAATTGCTATGAGGAAATTCACATCTCCATTGTCATAGGAACAGGTTTAGTCCACACATAATACAAATAAACATGTTCAATTGTAACTTTTTGTAAAATAGTTTAATGTTTTGGTATTTAATAAAAATACATTGTAATTCTATCACAAGTAAAAATTTTTGGAAAATTCCTATTGATTTCTAAAAGTTTATATTTCTCATTAAATCACACATGAGTAATAACTTATTAAAAATAGGGATCCCTGGGTGGCTCAGTGGTTGAGGGTCTGCCTCTGGCCCAAGGTATGATCCTGGGTCCCGAGATCGAGTCCTACATCAGGCTTCCCGCATGGAGCCTGCTTCTCCCTCTACCTACGTTTCTGGCTCGCTCTCTCTCTCTTTCTCTCTCATGGATAGATAAATAAAATATTTTTAAAAATAACTTATTAAAATATTTTAAATCCAAATTAGTGTAAATTCATAGGAACATAATGCTGATTTCCTTGTTACTGGAACTAAACTGAGTTGTGTTTTTCTTTTACTTTTTAGTCTACAAAGAAGACAGATTAAAATTGCTTTTTACGAAGCACAAAAAAGGAAAGAACTACAGCTTAAACATCATAAAATATCATAGAGGAATCTCAAAAACATGTGACCAAAAAAAGCCAGACACTCAAGAGCTCTACATTTTGATGTATTGGTTACATAGCATATATATTTTTACTATCAAGCTATCCGCTTAAGATCTTTGCACTTTATTGCATGTAAATTACACGTCCATAAAAGTGTACTCAAGTATTTCCACTAAGATTCAATAACAAAAGGAATTTTCTACTTTTAATTCATACTGTTTTTGTCCTATCACTTTCCTAAACAGACTAGGCTCCCTTCAGAATTGGGCTTATTTTGGGGGGCATCCATGCTTCCCCAGCCTGCACTACGTGGGGCCACATTTCTATTGTGGGCATTCAGGTATGACAGGGACCCATGTATGTCTGAGAATCAAGCAGGGGACACTGTTCTATGAGGTACAAACTAATACATCAGTCAGTCTTGTTTCCTGTCCCCAAGCCTCCACACTCAACCACCACTCCTGACCCTCCTGGCAGCTTAGGAAGCACGGCTTCCCTTCAAGAGGAGTCTGACTGTTGAGGGAGGTCAACAAGTTGACCCACGAGCTGGATTTGGGCAACTGGAGGCTTCCCATCCCCTCCTGTGTCCCTGGAATGTGTATCCCACTTGCCTTCCCTGCTCCCAGAAGTGGCTCCCGGGATACAGCCTTGACACAGGAATGTGATGTTGAGGCTGGGTATGTAACTGAACCCAGTGAAGGCCTCCGTAGAGTTTCTAAGATTCTGGAGGGCAGGCGCAGAGATGGACTCCTATTGGGGTGCCCAAGACAAGCCTCATACACAAGTTCCCTTGCTTATGAAACCTGCCACCTACCAGTCTGGAGTGCTCTGCCTCTCATCAGCCTCATCCCAGATTAAACCCCGGAAACCCCTAGACAGTGAACAGCTACCCTCCTTTGTCACATTTCCTAGTCATGGAGAGGGCTCAACCCTGCAGTTCCTTGTCGTGGCTGAGACTTCTTCCCTGTGCACGTGCGGCCCTAGGAGCCCAGTCATCAGCCTTCCCTTGCTCGATTCAACCATCCTGAGCTGGAGAGCTCTGAGCCTCCTAACTACTGTCCGTATCTTCAGTCGTCACTCCGGCCCCAGGGTGAGTATTCTGGGGGGATGTTTGCCGCTTTGGGGACACCTGCATCCCCTAGAAGCAGAGTAGCGCACTTCACGGGGGTCCAAGTAGGCCAAGGGCACCAGAGCTGAAGAGCCTACCTGCAGAAATTTCTTTTATCGATAAAAGTAGCTGCATACTAATTGGTGCTGAACTTCGCAGAATAACAAATTCTTTTCAAGCGACTTCTTCAGCAAGAGGTGACGATTAAACCTAAGCATCTTCCTACTTTCCCAACTCCTGCACCTCTTGGTCTCAGACACACACACATGCGCACGCGTGCACACACACACACACACACACACACTCCCCACAACCAGCAGAGTTTACAAGGGCAGGGCATCATAATCCACACAGAGGAAATAACGAATCTCTGACACAGCTGTGGCACGGCCATGAACAAGATTCCATGTTGTTGGATGAGAAAACTGGTTTCTCAACCAAACACAAGTGCCTACGACTTCACTGTTTATTCAGTAATAATGGGAGGTTTTATTGGCTGACTTAAGAGTGTAAGCAGGGCCCCTTCTAACACACTTCCCCTCAGCATCCCCTCCCCGTGCTCCTGCCCCCAACAAAAGACAATTTTTTCCAAATGCAAAATTCAAGGTTCCTTTGCTGAGAGAGACAAAGCTTCCTGAAGACTTTAAACCATCCGGGACACCTGGGGGGCTCAGCGGTGGAGCGCCTGCCTTGGGCCCAGGGGTGGTCCTGGAGACCCAGGATCGAGTCCCGCACCGGCCCCCACAGGGAGCCTGCTTCTCCCTCTGCCTGGGTCTCTGCCTCTCTCTCTCTGTGTCTCTCATGAATAAATAAATAAATAAATAAATAAATAAATAAATAAATAAATAAATAAATAAATAAAATATTTAAAAGCAAAAACCCCTTGTATTACACTTTACAGTTTACTTACTTTCAGTAAAATGTTCTAATGCTACCTTGTAGATTTTGCTTTCCTCTATTTCATTCAACAAAATAAGCAACAGAACATGTCATTTTAAAAACCAACATACTTTCTGCAGATTGAGGCTTCACAAGTTGACGAGGCGGCCCCTAATGTTGCACAGCACAGCCCCAGGGAAGAGCCAGTATTTCCCCGGCCACGACTCACTCCACTCGCTGTGGTTTCTCACTGCTGCCCCACGCACCACCACCCCCCTCCCGGCTAGGGAGCGCAGTGGAGGACGGCAGGAAGCACCCCCACAGCAGCAGCAGCAGCACCCACAGAAGGCCGCGCTGCCACATACCGAGCCAAGCACTTTGCAGGCCTTGCCTTTCCCAGCCCTGACCCCAATACTGCCAGGTTTTGACATTACACTTGAGAAGACGGAGGCTCACAGGGATTGAGGAACTTGATCAACACCCTGGACGGTATGGGGAGCCAGTCTATGGCTGAGTCAGCACACTTTTCCACGACACCATCTGACATTTGTCAAGAGATTCCCAACCACGCCTTTCCTTACCCACCAGGGGATACCCCTGCCATGCCTTACTTTTCACTCTGCCTTTTACAAAACCTTATCACTCATCCTGGAACTCTGCAAAGTCCTTAGACTTGCTCATTCTATTAGATCCTGTCTAAAGCCAGGGGGATTTTGAGAACAGTCATGAATATATGGCTCTGACTCAGTTTGTGCCTACTATCCCTGCACGACATGGGCAGTGGCCTCTTCCCATTTATTGTGGACCACAGAGTCATGTCGAAGTTGCTCGTCATGTTATTGATAAGACTCTCCTCACTGCAAACATCCCCTAATCCCCTTCCCAATGGACCACATTCCTGGACACTCAGTTTCTCCAGTGTGTGGGACTCCAAAGGTGGAACCACACAGTCTTCTGCATGACAGACACGGTGGTCTCATGAAGCCAGTCTCTACAAGGCTACGCAGACAGACGGATAAAGATAGATGGTGGGACTGTAGATGTCAGAAGTCATTTCTGAGGAGGAAAAAAAATCCTCTCCGAGGATTTTTTCATATACCTGCTTGGGCAAATTTCTATTCAAAACTCAAAGAAATGAATCGAGAGCTTTTGGAAGAAAGCCTTTGAATGCTGTTCAGCCAATTCCCCAAGATAATAGCAGCCATTGAATTATGTTTGTTTGGTCCTTAACACACAAAACCACAAAACTTGTTTTTATTTTTATTTTTATTTTTTTATAGAAAAGATGGTTAAATGAAAGTTACTGCCTTGTTTTGCTGAAAAGGAAAAAAAAAGGATACAGGTTTTTAATTTTCTTTTATGAATTGAAAGCTATTTCAAAATATAGAATAGCCCAAGTATAATAGGAAGGAAATGAACAGAGGCCTTCAACTTCTATCTCTTTTTGTTTTGACACATCCACAATTGAACATGGCATTCAGTATATCTTACAATGGTGAAACAGAAGAATACAGTAGTAATGAACAGTGCTCAACACTGTCTGTTTCATTTTCTGGGACAGAAATGTCCTGTAGAATGAGCCTAAAGAAATGAAATTTTATAAAAAGGAGATAGAAGGGAAATATTGGGCATAAACTGTGACCCTTCCAAGTTTCTGAAGCTGTAAAGCAGACAGAAGTAAAAGAAAAAATAAATCTATAGAAACGCGATTGGCATGTAACCCATTTAGAGAGAAAAAATATTTGAATAAGAACTAGATCAGCAATTACCTGGATACTGATCGTGTAACAAAGTTTAGAAATGAATGAAAAAGATAAAAATTAATAAATAAGGAAAACTAAAGGAAAGAAAAAGAAAAAGTAAGTTTCAGAAAACATGAGAAAAAGTCTGGATCTTAGAGCCAAATAGATTTTGAAAATGTTGAACTTTAAACAGCATTAGAGATGCTAATCCACTGCAGGACTTTGCAGGATCTTATTGTACTAATTTATGCTATAATTTCCCAAGAGAGAATACAGTGTGATGGGTTTCTCAAGATCATCAAATTTTTGTTTTTGTTTTGATGAAGCTGGGAATGGAGAGGGTGCTTGGACATGCGGGGTAGAATTTGTGAGACTCATCTTCCTCAGAACATTGATCTAAATGGCTTTTCCAAACACATACTATGTGTAACCTAAGTCTCAAAACTCTGGTATTAGTTTTAGGTCGACATGTTTTCCTGCTCATGTTAGACATGAAAATTTGTTTTCCATCATTTTCTATGAGTTCAATGAACTTCCTTCTTTGACTTTTTATGGATGGTTTGATGAACCTACAAGAGGGGGCTAGGGGGATAGCGTATGTGGTTCTTAGTCTCAAATGATCTGCCTACATCTATCTGAACTTGATTAATCAGAGGTGGATTTGAATGCATTTGAAATTAGAATTTGGGAGTTCCTGGGTGGCTCAGGGAGGTAAGGAAAGCATCTGCCTTCAGCTCAGGTCAGGATCCAGGGTCCTGGGTCCTGCCCTGAATATTGGGATTCCTGCTCAGTGGGGAATCTGCTTCTCTCTCTCCCTCTACTCACCCTCTACCCCGGCTCAAGCTCTCTCTCTCTCTTTTAAATAAATAAATAAATAAATAAATAAATAAATAAATAAATAAATAAATAATCCTTTTTAAAAAGAGAGAGAGAAATAAGGGCCCTAGGTGGTTCAGTCTGTTAAGGTCTGGCCTGGGCTCGGGTCATGATCCCAGGGTCCTGGGATTAAGTCCCACATCAGCCTTCATGTTCAGTGGGGAGCCTGCTCCTCCGTCTCCCTGTTCTTCACCCTCTGCTCATTCTCTGTCTCTCACTTTCTCTCAAGTAAATAAATAAAATCTTAGAGAGAGAGAGAAATTAAAGTTCTGTTAGAAGACACCCAAGTAAATGGTCAAAATAGGGATTAATGAGAAAAAAGCTTAAGGAATGAGGCAGAGGACAAGGAAGATGGAATCTAGAAACTGGAAAGGAATCAGAGAAAATATCGCCTTAAATTCTGCCAAGACCAGTACAGTAACCCAACAGTGATCCACTAATGATAGTTCTGCTCTTCTAGATCCTTCCATCGTGTTCTGTAGTACTCAGTGTTCAGTCTGAGGGCTCCAAAATTCGGCACAGGACTATATTAGGGTTTTTATTTAACCTAATTTTTCCCATCTTTTCACAGGCATGTGTCATTTTTGGTATTATGGAAAAAATTCTTCTAAAACACTGAAAGATACTTAAGAACAAAATGTATACAATATTAGAAAATTATAATGGGCCACTTACACAGCTCCATGTAATCAGAAACCACCTTTACAAAATTTTCATGATCTTATTTCCCAATAAATTACCTGCTGACCTTTTTCTGTAACAACTGGCTGTAATGGCAGTCACAGAAAAGAACAATTTCCTCAGAAACAAAAAAGCCCACTTCAGCCATTGTTTAGAAGTATAAATTGGTGACCAAAGGCAATTAAAAATCAAAGATCAGAAGTATTAATAAAAGAAACTGTGGATTGTTCACCATGTAGAAAATCTCAATAAAAATTTCCTAAAAAGTTTTATTTGATCTGTACTACTCTGATTCTATTATTAAGCCCAATGATATCATCTGGCACCAATAACACCATCTACTGGCCATTCCCCATTTTGGATCATTATGGTCAAAGGAATAAAAATACTGTCACTGAATGACTTGCTTATTCAATAACTCAAAATATCAAAAACGACCTGTCTGATTCATGCAGTCCTTGATCTTTCCACATATTTCTTCCCTTTTTCTTCAATTTGACATTTACTAATTAAACACATGTTCTCACTGAGGCCCGGCCCCCAGGCCACAGTAGCTACCCGTGCTTGAAAGCTGTTCTAAGAGAAAGATCTGAGTGAAACAAAAATGCTGCTCTAATTTCACTTAAAATGAGAGCAGCTGACCTCTGCTAACAGCCAGAGCAAACCGTGCACTGACAAGAAGTACTTTACTTCGAGATTTAATTTTGACCTCAAAAACATACAATTGCTGAGTGTCTAAAAAAGGACTCACTCCAGGTGTCAGTAAAGTGACTTCACAAGACACACGGTGGCATTCAAGTACCTGGCTAAATGGAGAGTTTACTTTTCCCCCACCAAGCTTTATTGAGAAATAACTGGTATGCTTCCCTGTTTAAGGTTTTTTTTTTTTTTTTTTTCCTGTTTAAGTTTAAAGAATACAGCGTGATGGTTTCATTTACGTATATGGTGAGATGATTAGCACTGTAGGTTCAGCTAACATCCATCTTACCACATAGCTGTAGTAAAAAGAAAGAGGAAAAATGAACAAAAACAATTCTCCTTGTGATGAGAACTTGGAATTTAACCTCTTAACGACCTCCCCGTAAATCCCACAGCAGCAGTGTGAACTATAGCCGCTCATTGTACGTTAGTTACATCCCTACTACGGACTTAGCTTATAACCACAAGTTTGCTCCTTTCAGCCGCTTTCATCCTATTCCACTATCCCCACCTTCCACCTCTGGTAACTACAAGTCTGACCTCTTTTTCTATGAGGCTTTTTTTCTTTTTCTTTTTAAAGATTCTACATATAAGTGAGATCATACAGTATTTAGGTTCTCCATCTACGTTACTTCACTGACCATAATGCATTTAACAAAGCTCCCTTTGTTACCAATGGTAGGATTTCTTTATTTTTGTAAAGTTGAATAAGACTAGTCTATTTATATATGTGAGTCTATAGATATATGCTTCTACATCTCATTTTTTATGGTTGAATAGTACGAGTATATAGATATATGCTTCTATATAATCTGTCCGTCTATCGAGGGACACCGAGGCCCTTTCCATGTCTTGGCTATGGTAACTAGCGTTGCTGTGGACATGACGGTACAGATATCTTTTCCAGTTAATGTTTTCATGCCCTTTGAATGTATATCCGGAAGTGGAACTGTTGGACCAGTGCTATTTTGACTTTTAATTTTCTGAGGATCCTTTACATGGTTGTCCATGATAGCTGGACCAGTTTACATTCTCACCGGCCGTGTAGACGTGTTCCCCATATGCATGACAGCACTTACCCTGCCTTTTTTTTTTTTATGATGCCCATGCTAACAGATGTGAGGAGGAGCTCGTTGTGGTTTTAATTTGCATTTCCTGAACAACTATTGATGTTGACCTTTCATCTGTCTTCTCTGGATAAATGTCTATTCAGGCCCTTTGCCCATTTTTCAATCAGGTTGCCTTTTTGCTATTGAAGTGTATGAGTTCTTGACATATTTTGGATATGAACCCCTTATCAGAGACTCAGTTTGCATATATTTCTTCCCCATTCCGTGGTTGGCTTTCCACGTGCTTGCTGTTTGTTTCGCCATGCAGAGGCTGTCCAGGGTGAGGTACTCCCACTGGTTTTATTCTGTTACTTGTGCTTTAGGTGTCGTATTCAAAAGATCACTCCCAAGACTCATGGAAAGGAGCTTTGTTTTTATGTTTTCTTCATGTTTTCAGGTCTTACACTTAAGTCTTTAATCCAGTTCCATTTTTTGAAAGTGGTGTAAGATATGGATCCAATTTAATTCCTTTACATATGAATAACCTATCACCCCACCACTATTTATTGAAGAGATGGTCTTTTCTCCATTGCACACTCTTGGCTCCCTTGGTAAGTGTTATTTGACCATATATGCTTGGGTTTACTTCTGGGCTCCTGATTCTGGTTTACTGAGTGGTCTATTTTTGTGCCAGTACCATACTTTTTTGGTGACTTCAGCTTTACAGGAAAGCTTGAAATCAGGAAGTATGATGCCTTCTGCTTTGCTCTTCTTTCTCAGGATGGCTTTGGCTGTCTGGGATCTGTCTCAGCTCCCTTGCCTGGGCAAGAGGGGAGAGGCCACTCTAGGCTACACTCAATTTCCCAAACAGGTTCACTGATTGTAAGGGACTAGAAGCTACCCTCAGCCTTGGCTGTGAATTAATGCCCCTGCTAGTACATAGCATGGGGAATCTCCATGCCCCGTACGGGCTTTGCTCCAGGGGTGATTATTTTTTTCCATGTGCCACACAGCTATGCGTGGCCAGAGTCGTGGCCAGCCCTTCTGCTCAGAAGGGCCCAAGAGACACTATTCACAGCAGGGGGACTATGATTCCTCTCCTCATGTGAGTGTGGACTAAGTGGGCTATGAGGTGGACACAATTTCTCTTTTGAGTATCTGAATCAGGCACACCTGCACCAGCCACGTTCCCTGATCAGAGCGCATCTGTATCCCTGTTCTCCAGATGGGCAAAACTGCTGGCTGTGATTACAATACTGAGCACTGTGGGCACGAACTCAGCCTACTAAGATCTATGTGCTGGTTGTTCTGAGCTCCTCCCTGCTTCTCTGTCCTAGATTGCAAGTGGTTGAGCCCTCAAATATCTCTCTGCAATCCTCACGGTGTGAGGTCGGAGTAGAGGCTCCCACAATGTGACCCCAATGCTGGGAGGAAAGGAGCTGGTTGTCCCCCACTCTATTCTCTTTCCTACTGGAGGAATCAGGGGCTCGGGGGAAACCTCTCAAGGTGCTGGGCTGGGCTAGGCTGGTCTGGGGGAGGGACAATGCAGTCAACATGCAGCCACTCCTCTTATCCCTCTAATGCAGTCCATCTTGGTCTGTACAGTACAGGGTAGGGGTGTGCTTCAGCCTCACCCCCATGTTTGAGGATTCTTTGAGAGGTGCTTTGTTCTTAAATAGTTGTTAGTTGTTCTTTTAAAGGCAAACAAAGTAACAACCTTATGATGTCACTCCCATAACTTAATAAATAGGAGAAGCACCAAAAGTCAGCTTTCAAATCTGAACTGTATTTTCATTTCCTGTCTTTACTACTATAGGATTTATGGCTCCCAAGGCACACATGAGAAGAATCAAGGCAATTCTGAGCCAACAGTCTCACACAGATGGCATCTCTTCTGTCATAATTAGGCAATATGTACATCATGAGAGAGGAAAATATAATTTTTTTGCATATTCTTCGTTGATTTTTTGCTCCTGTTCTTATGTTGTTTGCATTGCCAGCGTAGAAGGAAATTGTCGTTATGGATGTGTTATGGATAGTGAGAGACTTTTTCTTTTTTTTTACAAATCAAACATTTCAGAAGTTTTCTTCTGACAGATTTTTTTTTTACATTTTCCTGGAAAATGTTTAATCCCAGTTTGAAAATGGAGATTGACATTAAAATTACTCTTTTTGTGACCATAGCTGTGTTTTGGACTAGATTTTTGTGTGTGTGAAAAAAAAAAAAAAAGACAAAAAACTCGAGCAACAAAATGAAACAGATTTATGTTTAAAAGTAATTTAAAGAAAATATTGCCATCATAGAAGAGGGAAAAAAAAGAGGGAGCAATTATAAGAACACACAATTTATATCTAAAAACACCTCAAAAAATTTAAATTTGGTTGATATCAGTAAGATATTTTCCATGTCCCTCTTTAGAGCTCTGTTCTTTGGCCTTATTTCAGCCACGTACAGTCCTTTGCTCAGCCCTGGATTCCACATTTCTTACAATACAGCCTGAAATCACAACAAAAGAATCGGAGCCTATCTTGTCCAGGTTTGCAAGTAGGTCATATTTGGTAGCAAATTCTCTCCATTACAGAGGCTTTAATGCAGGCCTAATGCTATGTTGATATTTTTAGTCAGAGGAAGAAGTACCCAAAGCCACCCCACCTCTAACAGAAATGATAGGGAAGAAAAGGAATCAGAGACAATGAGAGATCATTTTGAGTTTGAAGTAATGATGGGAAATACCAAATAGATATATGAATAGGGAATATAGACAATTATATTCCAAAGACATCTGCAAAAGGTGGAAATTGAAGTGAATAGAAGGAGTTTGAGTTGGTTTGAGCTCCATCAGGAGTAGGTCTTGAGACAGGATTCAATGCAAATAGTTTTATTAGGGTTGATTCTAGGAAATACCTGTAAATAAGGAAGAAAATAACAAAAGGGAAGGGGAAAACAATCAATATAGGATGCATCACCCTCAAACTCACTGCTGGGGAATAACGGGAGCCATTTTAGAGCAGAGAACCCTAACTTATCCCATCAGAGTTGAGGGAGATGGTGAATTTCTGCACTAACTACTGTCAGTAATTGGTCAAATTGCAGCTGTCAGGGGAAATAATTTCTTGGCACTTCTGGCTCCAGTAGAAAGGGGTCCCACATACACAGATAACTCTCAAAGAGATGCAAAAACCTGTGATTGGAAATTAAGGCAGGGTGTAGTGAAACTGTATGGTCATAAGAAACATGGACAAGGCAACAGCTGCTTCTGCCACAGGCAGTAGGATGCTGAAGCCAGCTCACAGTGACTTCCAAGATCTTACTGTGCACATCTTTCCCTAAATTCCCACTCAGTGAACTCACAGGGGTAGACTGAAATCTGCTGTGGTGGAAGGATCTACACCACGGAAATCAGCAAATGCTACAAATCAGTCTTTTTTTTTTAATCTTTTATTTTCTAGAAACATTCTTTTGCTAAACATTTACCAGAACATCATTACATAGAGCAATATTTATGGAAATATACAAAAAATGGAAAACTTGGGCAGCCTGGGTGGCTCAGCAGTCTAGCGCCACCTTTGGCCCAGGGTGTGATCCTGGGGACCCAGGGCTCCCTGCATGGAGCCTGCTTCTCCCTCTGCCTGTGTCTCTGCCTCTCTGTCTCTCTCTCTCTCTCTGTCTCTCATGATTAAATAAATAAAATCTTTTTTAAAAAAATGGAAAACTTGATAATTTTTTTTCTTTAGAGACAGAGGAGCAAAGGGACAGGGAGAGAGAGAATCTTAAGCAGGCTCTATGCTCAGCGTACAGTCCAGCCCTGGACTCAGTCTCACAACTTAGAGATCAAGACCTGAGCCGAAATCAAGAGTCAGATGCTTAACCAACTGAGCCATCCAGGTGCCTTCCCCCTTTTTTCCCCTTGCTAGATAATTTTTTATATGTTATGCTCAGAAAAAAAATGTTGTGAATATATGAATTCCAATGAGCTTCAACACTTGCTTGATATTGTCATTTCAAAACATCTTCAAACTTTTGTTTAACCTAACTAATGTCTCAAATGACCATAAAAATGAGGATTTAGATAACCTGGCTCTGGATGAAGTACTCTGCTAAATGTCGGGGGCAGTGGAAAAGTAGTAAGAAGCAGCAAAGAACAAAGGTAGGGAGATCTAAAGGGTGACAAGGCAGGTCACCTGCCCTCTGGAGCTGTAAGCAGGTAGGAAGATATTTCAATCAACAATACTTGGCATTTCTAAGATACTGTTGGCCTCTTTCAGAGGTTCATAACCAATAACAATGAAGCTGCATAACATCAGAATGGATGGCCCAAACAGATGATCTAATATTAAAATGTCACTTATTCCTTAATGTCACATTTTTGGATTAGTGGTTGCCACAGGCTGTTGGGGTGGGAGGGATGCGAAATGGATGAAGGTCATCAAAAGGTACAAACTTCCAGTTATAAAATGAATAAGTCATGGGGATATAATACACAGCATAGCAGCTAAAGGTAATGACACCGTATTGCATATTGGAAACTTGCCAAGTAAGTAAATCTTAAAAGTTATCATCATGAGAAGAAAAAATATTTCCTGTGGATGATGACAGATGTTAAGTAGACTTACTCAGGTGATCATTTTGTAATATATACCAATATTGAATCACTGTGTCATTACGTTGTACATCTGGAACTAGCACAATGTTATATGTCAATTATACCTCAATAAAAGGAAATCACTTTCTTTTTTCCATTTTCTTTCTCTCTCTTTCTCTCTTTATTTGGGGGGGAGGTTAATGATATAAAAGCTTCCTTCTCAGTTTAACTGTTTAAAAATGGCCAAAGTTCACAGTTTTGTATCTTTCTCAGCATTTGAGCCAGGTATATTTTATAATTTCAATTTCTCAGTCGATATTATTACCGTAATTATCATTCTGCTCTGCACACAATCATCACTAGGAATCTGCTTCACCAACAAAGGCAACCACATTGTCTGTTACATTCCGAGTCTCAGGCGGGCAGCTTTCTGCAAGCAGGAAACCCCTCCCTGTATGCTGGGTTCCATTTTTCACCTTCATTTTTTTTTTCATTTTTTACCTTCAAACAAATCTTCATAATCATTATACTGACAATGTTAGAACTAAGTTTTAATTAAGCAGAAACTAATTCCATATTAAATCCCAAAATATCCAATAAATGAGAAGCAATTGCAGGACCCGAGCAGTTTCTCAAATACATTTAACTAATTTTTAAACACCTAGAACACTTTCAAAGTTCATTTTGAATGATCTCCCCACAGGCTGTTCGAATCCACTGTGTACTACTTTAAAAAATATCCAAATGCTAATATACATGGCATTTGACAGAGGAGACTTAAAAAGCACATTCTTAAGTTACCTCTGACACAGTACCTGGCAACAATTAAAAGCTCAAATGAAAGAACCTTTCAAACTTGGGATTGACAGACAATGGACATGGCCAACTATACAAAGTCCTGGAGACTGAAAGACTGTTTGTAGCAGCAACAGTAACAGCAAGAGGGACTGGTGACAGATTGAGAAAATGCAAGTCAGCTGGTGTCCCCACTGGCACAGTAAGGAGGTAAGAACCTTGCTCTTGTGCAAAAGATCAGACACTGCCCTTCCCTTAGGAGAAAGACTTCGCCGAAGAGGCTCCTAGCTTCACATTCAACTACACTCAGGACTTATCTTAGAAAAACCCCGAAGGACCTCAGTCCTCCATTTCACTTTGCCCCTGGAGATATCAAACATTAGGCAAAAAATACCCAGTTATTGTCAGAAAATAATTTCCACTCTCAGATACCTAAATAGCCGCCTACTTTGAATGAGATATCACTAAATGCACCAGCTTCCAAAAGTTTTTGCATGTGAATTGTCTGGAGATAGACATCTCACAGTTTCAGTGAGGGGAATCCGGTCCAAGGCACTGTGCTCAATACTGAAGAGGATAAAAAAATGGGGTAGGAACCACTTTAATATTAAAACGAATTTGATTAAAGGTTGTTTTTTATGTATTTGGAGTGGGGAGGAGTTCATACGAACTATTAAAACCACCAATAATATCTCAGAGTTTAGTAAAACCTGAAGATCAATGATGAGCTCTATCAAAACAAGTTAATTTTAGAAGTTCGGATTATCCATTATCTATGTTCCTCACATTGTGTATTATTGAGACATCATCAGCTGTACTTCAGAATATGCTTAAAATGTCCTTTTTTTTCCATTTCAAACTTTGGTTTTTCCTTGATTTACAATGTAATTATGAGAGAATATATAATTTTTTTTTCATTGCTCCATATAGTCTGGAAGCAGACTCCCAAAGGAAAAACAAATTCTCAGTTAACAATAAACTTTTCCTCTGTTGGTACAATTTGAACAGAAAGATACTTCCAGATGACTTTATTGACAGGAGAGCACTAAGAGCTCCCCGAAAATATAGGGAAACTAATTAAAATCTGATTCATATCCAGACTTCCTTAAAGCTTACTAGCTCTTTTTTTATATTTCTCTCTGAAATAAAATTTATTAGACTGAATTCATTTATAATTACCAGTTCTCCCATAATTTTTTTTGATTGATTGCTTGTTTTTAGTCAGCTTTGCCAATCCCTCCTTTCTCACTTAATTGTGATTATTATGCTATGGTTCAATCATCATGATCTTCAAAGAGAGAAAAAATATAAAGGAGCAAGGAGAAAAGAAAGGATAGACTAAGAAGTAGAGAATAAAAAGGAGAAAGAACAGAAAGAATGAGACTTTTTTTTTAAAGAGAAATAGGAAAGCATATTGACATGAAGAAAAAGTGATATGGGAAAGCAAGAGCAAGGAACCAGAGCCAGAGATATCAAGAGAGCAGAGCCTTCATAAAGAAACGCTCCCTTCTGGGATCATTAGGACTTTACGGTTGATAGTATTTTACGTTTTGAGACATGTTTACAACCTTAATATGGAGATTAGATAATAAAGCCCTGTCTTGCCATTTCCTCGTCCCCTCGACCTGAAGTCCTTACGTAAGAAGTTCATCCTTGAACTCCATTTGACCTTCACCTATTGGTATAAAATCTCTAATTCTGCCTCTCACGCACACACCATTCTAAGTTTCCAAAATCAATGCCAAGTCTTCCAGTAAATGGGCCACAATGCCATTCCAAAGTCTCTTTTGCCTTATTTAGCAAATCAATATGACCTTCCAGAATCACTGAACAAATTTTAGACTATGTGCAGCTGAACATAATGTTCAAACAAAATAATATGAAGTTTGTTTTTATGTATTTAACATCTCTACACATACTGAAGTTTATTTTTGCCAAGATATGCTTTTCCATAAGTGTGTATGATGGCCATAAAAGCAGACCATTCCCTTTTCCTGCTACGGGGAACTTGATTGACAACCAGCCTCAGCTGCTGCACTCTGAAGCCACTGCAATTGTACTGAGACCATGCTTCCCACAGCTGCTCCCACAAGATTATGGAGTATGGCAGGGATACGAACACAGGTCCATTCCTGTGAGAAGTGAGACTCCTCTGTTGAGTAACTGCTTTAAGGAGTCTCTGGGGGCCTGGTCATGACATTCCTAGAAATGTATGGCACTCTGAGACTTTCTGTACAACTCTTTCTTCTCTACGTCACAGGGTTCATTGTTGCATTACGGTCTCCTAGTTTTACCCACCACCTCCTCTGGCTCCAAACCCTTTTCCCTTATAGGCTTTTCCCCCAAATAAATCCTTAAATGTTCAATCCTGTCTTAGCACCTGCTTCTCAGAGGACCCAAACTAACACTAGTGGTATTGAGAGTGCTCCAAGAACACAAATAAAACTTGAATTTAGGGCTCACTGCACAGTGGACAAAGAAGATAGATGAGGTACAGATAGTCCCTGGCACAAGACAACAGTGAAAACATTCACTAATAGTGACATGGGAAAATATCCCAGTAGAGGGAATGCCAGTCCAGCTCTAGGGATCCAAGCATTCAGAAAATGGAGGAATCCATGCATAGAATGAAAGTTGACTGGTTATTCTTAATTTGGATTGATGGCTTGAAGAGAGATCATGAGAAACTGAAGACCACTGACAAGTAGTATACGGTTCATTTTGAAAAAGATAATCAAAAAGTCTTCACTTTTTGACCTGATAGAGACCTGATAGAGTTTCAAAGCTCCGGAGATGTTTGAATCTCAGCCATGGCAGGTCTGTTTTGTTACAATCAGGGTCCTGGTTATGAGTAATGTGGGATTCTGAGACGACACAGGGACGTCTGGATGAACTCCCCTGAGCATATTGGCTCAGCAGGTGCTCTGCTCCCCCATCCTTCAAACCTGACAAAGGCAGCCCATCTTTCCCTATTCTGGAAGATGTTTCTAGGGAATGAAGGACCAGTATAAATAATAAGTTCAATATAGTCCCTTCCACAGGCCAGGGCTGATGGAAGGAGAGGCAGTCACAGTGCTGGCTTCATTAAATCCATGGGGATGATATGGTCAGGGGTTAGTGCTTAATGGCAAGTAGCCAGGAGACCCTAAGGTAAGGTAAGTATGATAAAGTAAGGTAAGGTAAGGTAACAGGAGCACTGAGGTGGGCTGCACCCCCCTTTACAGATGGTTAATAAAGCATGGTGGCATCCCTAGCAGCAAACTAGACAATATTTAACAAAAGTGTTGATTAAAATCCAGTACTAAAATTTAAAAGACAAGAATGAAGGAGAAGGGATCTAAGAGCAGTTGTCCCAATATAAAGTCATGATCCATTGCTAAGTTCCCAGACCTAAGTTGATTTTCAAACCTAGAACACATTAATACATATATTAATTCATGTGATATTGTGATAAGTATTTAATATGATGTGGTGATTTCCCCAGTCCTTCCCCAAAGGAACCTAAAACCATTTACCTAGTTTGACGACACTGTGAAAGGAGAACACCCAAGCATTCTGAGTACTGTTGGAAAAGGGTTATTGATATCTAGAGATCCAAAGCATCATTGTGGCCCCTTTTTAGAATGGGAGCTAATGGGGATGCCTGGGGGGCTCAGTGGTTGAGCGTCTGCCTTCAGCTCAGGGCAGGATTCCGGGGTCCTGGGATTGAGTCCTTCATCGGGCTCCCTGCAGAAAGCCTGCTTCTCCCTCTGCCTGTGTCTCTGCCTCTCTGTGTGTCTCTCATGAATAAATAAATAAGATCTTAAAGAAGAGATGCCTGGGTGGCTCAGCAGTTGAACATCTGCCTTTGGCTCATCTTTAAAAATAAAATCTTAAATAAATAAAGAGATAAATAAATAAATAAATATTTTTTAAAGAAATAGAATGGAATCTAATAATGGGTACCATATAATAAAATGGAATTATGACTAAACTCCAAATATGAGTTGGCCCATTGGGTATATATCCCCATCCAGTGGTCATTTCCCCAGTCTCCAAGTACATAATTAAAATTATGGTACTTTGCTGTTGAAGTAAAATCCACCGATACATTACTGACCTATAAGGTAAGACCTTTCATAGTGGAAAGGGCCAAGTGGAAACATCTGAAACCTACTACCGGCCAAAATATTAAACTAAAACCAATATCCTGTGCTCGCTTTGGCAGCACATATACTAAAATTGGAACGATACAGAGAAGATTAGCATGGCCCCTGCGCAAGGATGACACGCAAATTCGTGAAGCATTCCATATTTAAAAATAAATAAATAAATAAAACCAATATCCTATTTCAAGGGAGATGGAGGAGATTGGTACCACTCTCCGGGTCCCTTAAGATGCACATCTGGAGGTTTCTATCTTACCTCCACCTAATCCTACCACACTGACCCCTGCAGAATCTGTGGGATCCTGGTGAATGACTAAATACTGTAGGCTTAAATAATTATTTGCCCCCAAATCAATTGCTATGTCAAACACGATACAGTTGTTAGGGTGAATTAATAAAGGTACATAGCTTATGATCGTGGACTTGGTGAATGCATTCCTTTTCACTGTGATTAAGAGAGAAGGCTGGAAACAGTTTATATTCACACAGAACTAATGATAGTATTCATTTACAGTTTTCCCTTATATCTACAGCAACTTTCCCACTTTGCCATAATAGAGTCCAAAGAAATCTGTACTGCCAGGACATCTCCCAGAACATTACACTGATGCTATATGACATCATTGATATTATCTTGACCAAACAGCATGAACAAGAGTTGGCTAGTACACTGGGGGCTTTGATAAGACATATGTGTTAGAGTAGAAAAGAGCCAAACCTTACAAAGACTCAGGAACTATCACTTTAGTGAAGATTCCATGGATCTAATGGTCAGAGAGTTATCAGGATATTATCTATAAGGCAAAAGAAAAATCCAGCATTTTAAAAAAGATTTTATTTATTTATTTATTTATTTACTCATGAGAGACACAGAGACACAGGCAGAGGGAGAAGCAGGCTCCCTGTGGGAGCCAGATGTGGAACTTGAACCCATCAAGTTCCTGCATGACCCCAGGATCACAACCTGAGCCAAAGGCAGATGCTCAACCACTGAGCCACCCAGGTGTCCCAAAAATGCTGCATCTTGCATCAGCAGTGTCTAGTGTCTTTTTTGAATTCTGGAGGCAAAATAGTTGATAACTAAGAATACTTCTCTAACTTCAGTCCTGGTGATACATGTTTGTCAGCTTTGAGTGGGACCTGGAGCAGGAGCGAGCTCTACAGGGAGTCTAGGTTAATTTCAATCAGCCCTACGGTGAGGACCATACATGTATCCATGGTCTGGTGGACCCTATGGTATTTGTGGGGAAAGAATGTGGAGTTTTTGGCAAAAGCCAGTGGGAGAATCATCCTGAAATAAAGTCATGTATAGGATGATGTGCCATGTCACTAGGCTGTAGTAAAGACAAACCATGACCATGGTCATTACATGATTATACATCTGAAACTGCTCAGTATGAGTTGTGTTCTTTTGGATGCATCAATTCATAAAGCGAGATGGGCCCAATAGCAATCCTTAAGGAGAAGGAAAAGGTGTATTTGGGATAGATCCTGAACAGGACCAGATGTAAGTAAGCTCCAAGAACAGATGGCACAAATGTCCTTGTCACTCACCACAGTTGCACCAACACCATTCTCTGACTTGCACTTATGATCCTGTAATATAAGAGGTCCCATTAGAACAACTGGAGGAAGAAAAACCTGACCGTGGACTTTAGATATGCATGCAAGCCAGTAAGCAGACACTAGTGGGATTATAATTCAGGTCTATAACAGAAGACAGTGGGAGAGGGAAATGTTCTCTATGGGCAGAGGAGTGAAGAGTGCACTGAGACATCTACTTGATATGAAAAGAGAGGTGGCTCAAGGCGAGAAGAGACAGAGATGCCTGGGCAGTCACCAAGAGTGAGACAAATGATCAGAAGTAAAAAGAAAAAAGCTAGAAGATTGAAGACTAGCAAGTCCTGGAGACAAGATGGAGAGATGAAAAGGGGCAAAGTGTATGAAGATGTTTATATCACAGTGTATTTTAGTCTATTGCTAAAAAATTACCCTGTGTGGAAGAGGCACCACCCAAACAAGTAGACAAAATGTCTAGGCCAGTTGGTGCTACCTGCCTCCCTCCTGGCTGCTCCAGGACTGGCAGGATGAGCACCTGATAGAAGTGGCCGCCGGGGTGGGGACAGAGGCCATACATGGGTCTGCTCGCAGAGACTCCCACTGAGCAGGGCCCACCTAGCTACTGCTGACTCTGACTGTCCCATCCGCCACCATCCGACACCAATGCTGAGCCCCTAATGTGGCACTACTTTAACTTTAACAAAATTAAAAGTGTTTTCTCTTTGAAAGATAACTATTAAGAAAATGAAGAGGTAATCCACAGACTGGGAGAAAATATCCTCAACTTGAATAACTGACAAAGAACTCGGATCCGGAATAATACAAAGAAATTTTAAACTCAATAATAATAACAAGATAATCCAATAGAAAATGGAGAAAGATTTGAAAAGACACTTGACAAAAGGAACCTGAGAATGACCAATAAGCACGTGAGAAAGGAAAGGAGCCGATCAGCAGGTCTCTGGGGACAAAAGCATCCGGAGGGAAAATGTAAAGGGCATGAGGAAACCCTTCAGAGTAAGAGACATGTTTTATTTCTTGACTGCGGTAGTGGTTTCACGGGTGTACATATTTGTCAAAACTCATAAAATTGTACACTGAAAATAGGACGAGATTTTTGTAGATAATAATTATACATATGCCTCCACAGAATTGACAAAATAGCTTTTGTCAATTTTTTAAATTTTTTTAAATTAATCAGTAATTAAAAAATAAAAATAATTTTTATACCCAATGTAATATAGTGGGAGAGATAGAGGGGTTATTTAACAGGGTTATTTATTATCTTAAATTATTTTTTCCTATTTAGCAGCAAAATAATTCTTCCCACTTATGTAAATAAGGAGATAATATTAAAAGTTGTTGCCTTCTCTATTTGGTTTCTCAGAGGAAGGTTCATCTGAATGCTTGTTGAAGAAGGAAATCTCTGGGCCCCACCCAACGGCACTCAGTTAAGATTTGGGGGTTCTCGGGGAAGCATGATCAGCATTTCCAGACAGATGTAGCTACCTGTTGTAGCCACTCACGTGTTTGGCCAGGTGGGGGGAAGCAAGCCCTCCCTCAGCCCCACATGATAGACAGCCCCAATATGACAGTGGACCTCGAGCCTCAAAAGCTCCTTCTTCTGCTCTGAAGGGTCTGGAGCTAGAGAATCCACCACGTTATCCTCAAAACTGCCATGGGTTTCCTAGGCTTTGGGGGGCGGGCTCTGTGAATGGCACATTGTCGCCCAGAGAAGTCTCACACTCCTCTTACTTGCATGCACTATCCAGCTTTAGCCATGTCCTTCTAGGAGGGAAGAGCTCAGCTCTTCTAGAGTTCTGATGAGCAGAATGCCCAGATTTAGGGCGTAAGTGCAAGATAGCACTATGTGCATGCTTTTATTTTATATTGTTGATTCCCTAATTTCAAAAAAACAAGGCATAGTAATTAGTGTAAGTCACTGCAAGCATGCATAGATTATATACACAAATTATATACAAATATGGCTAAAGCAATGTTTCATGCAAAACTAACATATTTTTAAGCAAATCACTTTAATTTTTCATTGAGATAGAAAAGAGGAGGAGCAATGAGGAAATGTTTCCCTGTGTACAGAAATGTGCATTTACTCAGACCAAAAAGAAAAATCCCTAAAAAATATCTGCAAAGTAATGGACTCTGAGCTTTCTTAGTAGAGTTTGGACCGAAGCTACAAAATCCGGGTTGTATAATTCAGCCTAAGTATTTGGCTTAAATTGTCCAGATACCTGCGACTCCGTGAAGCTTAGCTGGAAAAAGGCTAATATTTGTCACTGGGGCTAAACCACAGCACAGAGAGAAGGCCGGTCAAACTGGTTTGGAACAGCCACTTTGTGTTTTTCTCTGGCCTCTAATTAGATAATGTGCTTAAAAGGATGATGAACTTAGGTTCACAGTTGGGTGCTAGGCAGGCCGTGGTTCAAGAATCAGACTCTAGGCGCTGGCAGCGAGCAGGAGACATTCAATATTTTATCACAGGAAATATAAGTAGATCAATGACATCTGTGCATTGGAAGAAACCTTCTCAGTTTAGATTCATCTCGGAAGCTGTTCTCTTCTTGCCAAAATCAGGGAGCCACGAAAATCCTTTTCCCGAGTAGCTCCATAAAGCTCAGCCAGGGGCCCTCCGCACAGAGCCGGCAACGGACGCAGGAGCCCAGCATTTTGCAGAGACCACGTCCTGGGGAAGGAAGCACGCCGGGTAGGTTCAGCAGAGAACACAGGCAGGGGAAACCTTTAGAAACTGTTTAAAGTAAAACAATAAAAATAAAAAAGCTAAAAAATAAATAATAAATAAAAGAAATTGTTTAAAGTGATCCTGAGAATTCCCTTATAATCACGTTAAGCTGTTTAATAAAAGAAAATGACCATCTAATAGACGAGAGCGTAAATTAAGGAGATCAGAGGAAAGCAGACTCCAAGAACCAGACCCAGAATATCACATTGGCGAGAACAGCCATCGCAGCAGACAAACAGCCAAACCAGTCTCTTTGAATTGGGCCACCCGGGGACTAGAGTCCTGAAATATAAGACAAGAATAGAAATTAATAGCCAAATGTCACTGCGCATGTTAATTTTACTTTGCTGCATGAGCTCCTATCAATGTTTGCCCTACACCCCTCATCGCACGCTGCACATTCCATTCTTAACTTTTTTTCTTTTCTTTTTTTCTCTTTTTTTAATCGAAGTTCGATTTGCCAACATATAGTGTAACACCCAGTGCTCATCCCATCAACTATTTTTCTTTCCTATTCTTTTTCCAAGGTTCTTATCTAAAGAATCCTTCCACCCGTTACTAGAAAAGATACCCAGAAAGATAGATGCTAACTGGCAGTGGCTTTCAAAGTTCTGGTTCCAGAGTGTGAAGAGAGGAAATGTCTATCTTAACAGAATCTTGAGGTGACACACATCATAAGACGCAGACCACTTGAACGAAAAGTGTGCTTTTGAAGGAAATAAAATCTCTTCTTTTGTGAGTTACTGATATTTTGTAATGACATTCCCCTCTTACCTTTTATTATAAATATCTGCCCAAACACTTGATCTCCCCTTATACAGAGGGATGGGACTTGCTCGTATAAGCAGGCAGTTCATACAACACACGTATTTATAGAGTTGAATAACTGATGAGTAATGTTGTTAATTTTTAATGGTTGTTATTTTGTTCCTTAGGGCAATTGAAAGAAATGGAAAGTATACTTGGGGCAATAAATTCTGGATTCGCATCCTATTTCTGTGAGCATTAGACATTTGGCCTTGGGCAAACCATATAACCTATTTAGGCCTCTTTCAAATTAAAATTGTATTTGAGTGATGTGGAGGATATTAGAGAATTCTACTGTTTTGGGTTGAATTGTAGCCTCCCTCCCCAGATTCACATATTAACGTCCGAACCCCCAGGCCCTCAGAATGGGGCCTTATCTGGAGATGAGATCTTTGTGGAGGCAGTTGAGTTAAAATGAGGTCATTAGGGTGAGTCCTCAATCCAAGATGATTGGTGGGAAATGGGAAATGTGGACCCAAGACGAGTACAGCAGGAAGACAAAGTGAAGAGATCCAGGGAGATGATAGCTCTCTATGTAAGCCAAGGAGAAAGGCTTAGAATGGACCCTCCTCAAGCCGATCTCCAAAACAAACAACCTTGCCAATACCTTGATTTTGTCCTTCTAGCCTCCAGAACTGTGAGAAAATGAATTTCTGCTGTGTGAGGCACCCAGCTGGTAGGACTTTATAATGGAAACCCTGAGAGCACTCCTGGTGAGAGATCTTTACAAAGTTCATACCTAGCCACGCGGCTCTCAGTGATCATCCCACCTAGTTCTAGAGCAGATATCAGCAAACTATTTTTCAGTAAAGGGTTAGACTTTGTAGGCCACACCCCGTTTCTGCTGGATAGTCTATTTCAATCTTTTAAAAATGTGAAAACCATTCTTAGCTTATTGACTATGCAACATTGGGTTCAGTTGGCCAAACCCTAGAACAGTGTCTCCTGTCACAGTTCAGGTTTTTAGGATCTTGTTTGGTAAATCCTAAAGAGCCATTCTAATGCATTTTACAAATACTGCAAACCTATTTCAGTAAAAGCTTCTCAGTTATTTTCAGTAAAATGTTATTTTTCAATCAACCCCCTTGTCTTTACCCCTCAAAGGCTATAGTAGGGCTATAAGTCCTTTTCTCTGCCTTTCGTCAACTGTGAAATTTTATTTCTTAAAGGAATACTTCAATCTGAGGTTCTCATTCCAAGTGATGTGAGTGACATATAGAAAACTTTTCGTGTTCCTGTTTCAATGAACATGTAAATTTGACAGCTTGATCCTTCCTACCCAATATTTATATGATTTGTAAACATGCCACTAGACATTGCCCTCCACACAGAATTAGCTATATCGATTCCTCAGTGATGTCAAAGTATACTTTGAGTTAAAAAATGTGATTAATATAGCCTATAAAAGACTTTACAGACCAAAGCCCCAAAGCCACTTCAAAAATATATAGTCCAATAAGCACAGGCGAGGCAGTTTGCTTGCTAATCACAAAATCGAATTTGCTCCTAAATGCCGAAATGTATGTGCTAGAGTAGTAGCGGCAGCCCCAGTGCTCACCACTATTTCTTAGGAAATCAGTTATTAGGTTTGTGAAGTGATAAACAGGTCCTTGTTCTGCTAAAGTGACTAACCTTTATTCTTTATAGATCCATCTCGAGGCATTAAAAAAAGTCTGCCCTGCTGAATGCAAAATCTCTTTGCATTTAATTCTAACTAAGCTTCAATTGTGAAGATGAAAATAGAAATTTATTGTTGGCAGATGAGTAAACTAGCACACAATTTTTTAAACCAGCAGATAGTTCCTCCTTTATCTGCGAACATCTTGTCTTATTTCCTTCCAATTACATTTTTTTTCTTCCATGAACAGCAAATATGTCATTTCTATCATTCTCCTGCTGGTGGCCTTCTGGAAGATGATTGAATTACCCAATCTTCGGAAGGAACAAGCTGTTTTATGTCTCGAGTGCCATGGATGTTGTAGATTCTCTAGCTCTGGGGTCTTTCTCAGGTTATTACAGATTTTAAGCTCCTTTCAGTGAGTAATGTTCTCCTGAAGGAAATGAAGGAATGAAAACTCTGGCTACATGCAGTTCTCCCGGGCACAAAATCACAATGCTGAGCTTTTCCTACATCTTAATGAAAGATGAAAATTATGAGAAGTAATTCAGGGTTTCTCAAACTAGGGAAGAGACCATGTGCATCAAATTCCCCTGGATTATTTGTTAAATTACAGACTTTGAGTTCTGATCCCAGACTTTCTGAATCAAGATCTACAAAGGCGAGCCCCATGTATTAGTTTTCTATTGCTGGGGAACAAATCACCACAACACAGTTGCTCCAAACAAAACACATTTACTATCTTGTGCCATCTCAGAGTTTCTGTGGCTCAGGAGTAGCTGGGTCCTCTGCTCAGGATCTTATAGGATTGAAATCAAAATGTCAACCAGGCTATCTTCCTTTCAGAAACTCAGGGTCCTCTTCTAAGCCTGTACAGTTGTTGGCAGAATTTAGATTCTTGAGGTTGTAGTTAGAGGTCTGAGCTCTAACTTATTAATGACTGTTCACTGAAGGCTGTCCTCAGCTCCTAGAGGCTGCCTGTGGTTCTCTGCCATATGTCCCTCTCCATAGGCAGTTCACAATGTGGCTGTTGGCTTCTTCAAGGCCAGGAGGAGGCTCTCACCAGTATGTTAAGATGGAGTCTAAATTATAAATTCAGACTTTTGAGCCAGAATTCTAAGAATGGCTCCCAAGATTCCACGTCCTAATCTCTTGTCTTGGTGGAGATCACGTCTGTGAGTGTTATTTTATACAGCACACGTTTGCTTCAAGATAGGAAGACCATCCATATACACCTGATTTAAAGCACACAGGCCCTGTTAAAAACAAAGTTTTCTCCGTCAGACAGTAGAAAAAGAAGCAAGGTGGAAACATAAGGAGGGACTTCCACACCCCATTGGTAGTTTGAAGGTGGGTCAGGCCATTAAAAAAAAAAAAAAAAAAAAAACCTGAGGCCAGCCTCTAGGAACAAAGACCAGGCTCTGGCTGAGAGCAAGCAAGAAAATGAGGACCTTAGCCCAACAACAGCAAATAACTCAATTTTGCCCACAAGGGGAATGATCTTGGAAGGTGGATTCTTTCCAGTTTTTCTTCAGTTAGAAGCAAATTATAGGTTCCATCTGCACTTAAGGAGATGGGATTATTTCAATGGGAATTATTCCTGCCCTAGAGCCTCCAAAGGGAATGTAGTCTTGCTGACAAGTTGATTTTAGTCCAATGAGACCATTTTGGACTTCAAAGTATAAAATAATAAATTTGTGTTGTTTTTAGTCACAAAATTTACAACAATGTGTTATGGCAGCAAAAGTAAATTATGCCATTACTGCCAATTAGAATCTCAATTTTTTTCAGTCTTTCACGTTTCCTTTCAGATTCTCTTCTCTCTATTCTTATAAATCTTAGTTTATACTCAGTCATCAAATGATATTTAGTGATGATGCCCTCAATCATATAAATTAAAACTTGTCTCTCCAAGTATTATCCTCTCTGAGGCAGGAATAATATTTAAACAAGTCTACACCTGACACCATAACTACCACAAGGCCCTGCTGGTTCCTGGTGCTCTGTAAATACCAACTAAAAAAATTGTAATTGACTATTCTACAGAAAAAGGCAATTTTTAAAATAAAACCTAATGATGGGGCACCTGGGTGGCTCAGTGGGTTAAGTGTCTGCCTTTGCCTCAGCTCGAGATCTCAGGGTCCTGGAATCCAGCCCCATGTCAGGCTCTTCACTCAGCAGGGAGTCTGCTTGTCCTTGTCCCCCCACCACACCCCTGGGCTCCCTCTCTCTCAAACAAATAAATGAAATCTTAATAAATAAATAAATAAAATCTCAGGACAAGACAATGATGAAATTTATCTCTAGAGGAGAAAGATTCAAAGTTTCTTTGATATGGCATTATTTAAACATTTGCGAGAGATCTACATACAAAAGGACCAGCCAAGGATATCCAAAATATCAACTTTGTTTCCCCCCTCCCCCGTTTACTTGTATCTGAGAAAGGCATGCATTCAACTGGGAAGATGAGAGATTTACTCAAAGCAAAGTAAGCTCAGATATCTTACTTTAGTTTGAATCATAGTCCTGTATGGCTATAGACATGTCCCATCTTTTATAGGGTTATGTTCTTAGAGTCACTGAGAGTAACCAGGACACTCTTGCAAATATTCTTTTTTCTCTTGCAAGTATTTACAGATTTACTCTGATGGTCCGTTCTCCTCTCTTGTGTTGATACTCCTTCAGCCAGTATAATGTTACTTTTTTCAAAAGCATTGGCGATCCATATGCCAGTTGGGGAAATTCTGCTCTGTAAGATAGATACGACGTTGTTTGAATCTTATTCCAAGGGATTTTTGTTAGGATTTATACAACCCCCAAATTGCTGGATTCCTAAGGCCTCCACATAGACTTGATATATAGAAAGTGCTCAGTACATAATCATTGAATGAATGAATCTTTCATCTCTGGTTTTGAACCAGATTAATCTTCTGAAGGATTAATTCAGTATAACATCCAACTGCTGTCATTGCCCAAATGCACGCACGGTGCTTTCTACTTCATACCACTTCCATCTAGACCATCCGCCCCTATCCCAACAGACACACATACACATGCAAAGCAAGCTTATGTAGGTAACAAATTTCCCTGAAAGCCTGAGAGGAAATATGATTTCCGTCTTAACAAGGTAAACTATTTTAAATTGCATGCAAAAATATCCATACTCATGTGAGAAACAGAAATTTGAACACTGACTGAATATTCAGTGATGCCAAGGAATTATGTTTTGTTACCTTGTGGTCATTATATATATCAAGAGACCTAATTTTTAGAGATGAAATGATCTGATGATGAGATTTGGTTTAAAATAATACAGCTGGAAGGAGGGAGGAGCAGAGATGTATAGATGAAACAATTAGCAGCATGGGAAATAGAGAGAGGTACATTGGCAGTGGCAGGGGGACGGGGACGAGATTCATCATACTCTTTTCTCTTTGTATGTTTAAAAAATTCTATATTGAAAAGTCGTTAAATAATCCTCTTCTGCGGGATATAATCTAATAAAAGACACCTCAAATACTCTCCCTCTTGAATTAGAGTGTCCTCATATGTTTTTGACCCCATCTCCTTGTTTATTTCTATTACTTCCCTCTTTTCTCTCTCTTTCTCTTAATAACAACACACAAATGCTTAGATCTTATCATGAAGAGCAGTATACTTTTCTAGCCCTTAACTATAAGCTTAGACCTCCATTTAAACATACAAAGACCCAAGTCAAGTAATATAAATAGAAGCTAGTATCTAGCACTTACTGTATGCCAAACTGGTTTCTTTTACTAATTTTTAAAGCTCTTTTTAAATATTTATTTAAATTCAGTTTAGTTAACATATAATGTATTATTAGTTTCAGAGGCAGAGTTTAGCGATGCATCAGTTGCACATAACACCCAGTGCTCATGACATCACGTGTCCTCCTTAATGCCTATCACCAATTATCCTGTCCCCTCACTCACCTCCCTTCCAGCAACCCTGTCTGTCTCCTATAGCTAAGAGTCTCTTATGGTTTGCCTTCCTCTCTGTTTTCATCTTATTTCATTTTTCCTTCCTTCCCCTACATTCATCTGTTTTGTTTCTTAAATTCCACATATGAGTGAGATCATATGATATTTGTCTTTCTCTGGCTGACTTATTTCCCTTAGCATAGTACACTCTAGCTCTATCCATATCATTGCAAATGGCAAGAATTCACTCTTTTGGATGGCTGAGTACTATTCCATTGTGTATATATGCCACATCTTCTTTTTTTTAAATTTTTATTTATTTATGATAGTCACAGAGAGAGAGAGAGAGAAAGAGGCAGAGACATAGGCAGAGGGAGAAGCAGGCTTCATGCACCAGGAGCCCGACGTGGGATTTGATCCCGGGTCTCCAGGATCGTGCCCTGGGCCAAAGGCAGGTGCTAAACCGCTGCGCCACCCAGGGATCCCTATGCCACATCTTCTTTATTCACTCATCTGTCAAATGGATATCTGGGCTTTTTACATATTTTGGCTATTGTGGACATTGGTCTATAAACACTGGAGTGCAGGTGCCCCTCTAGATCACCATGTTTGTATCTTTTGGGTCAATACCTAGTAGTGCAATTGCTGGGTCATAGGGTGGTTCTAACTTCAACTTCTTGAGGAACCTCCACACTGTTCTCCAGAGTGGTTGCACCAGCTTGCGTTCCCACCAACATTGTAAGAGGGTTCTCCTTTCTCTGCATCCGTGCCAACATCCATTGTTTCCTGACTTGTTAATTTTAGCCATCCTGATGGGTGTGAGGGGATATCTTATGGTGGATTTGATTTGCGTTTCCCTGATGGTGAGTGATGTTGACCATTTTTTCACGTGCGTGTTGGCCATGAGTATGTCTTCCTTCAAGAAATGTCTGTTTGTGTCTCCTGCCCATTTCTTGACTAGATTTTTTGGCTTTTGGGTGTTGGGTTTGATAAGTTCTTCATAGATTTTGAATATTAGCCCTTTATCTGATAAGACATTTACAAATATCTTCTCCCATTCTGTAGGTTGTCTTTTAGTTTTGTTGACTGTTTCCTTTGCTGTGCAGAAGCTTTTTGTCTTGATGAAGTCCCAAT
The DNA here is from genome assembly GCF_053574225.1 of Canis aureus. NCBI lineage: Eukaryota > Metazoa > Chordata > Mammalia > Carnivora > Canidae > Canis > Canis aureus. The sequence goes on from NC_135645.1 coordinate 29,251,462, forward strand.
AGTTCATTTTTGTCTTTGTCTGCCTTGCCTTTGGAGACATCTCTAGAAAGAAGTTGCTGCAGCTGAGGTCAAAGAGGTAGCTACCTGCATTTTCCTCTGGGATTTTGATAGTTTCCTATCTCACATTAAGTCTTTCATCCATTTGGAGTCTATTTTTTGTGTATGATGTAAGAAAGTGTTCCCATCTCATTCTTCTGCATGGCTATCCAAATGCCGGAGTCTGTTTTAAATGCTTTTACATCATCACTCCTTACCACTTACCTATGATAAAGGGATCATTACTACATATCCTTTCAATGTTGGGGAAACTGTGGCACAGAGAGATTTTAAAAAGTGGTTAAGCCACACAATGAGGAAGTAGTGCAGGTGGGATTTGAATTGAGATAATAGGGTCCCAATCAACTACTATACAACAATACCTCTGTAATTGGAAGACTGTAGATAGCAACTGATTCTAGGAGAAAGGCCATCACCTCCTATAGTGGCATGGGGTGAAGATAGGGATTGTTTAGTTGTGTGTTTCTAGTTGTATACTCACTTCACTGATAGAGACATGACTTGACACCTCCTAAGCTTTGTTTTTAAAACCTTTCAATATTTTCATCTCACATTTTTCTAAGTGTTCAAGTTTATACTGCATCATGTTCTTATTTCATGTATTGTAGTAAGATACCTCATGAGTGAGGAGGACTATTTACCAGAATAGACAAGCTTTCAACCTCCATTACTTTCAGAACTACTGAAGACAAGCCAGCCCCTTAAGTTGTACTATTACATTGCAATGCTAATTAGTTTGTAATAAGTGTAATAAACTCACAAATGTGAAGTGCATGGAGCCATGTTTCATTGAATCAGTTATGCTGTCTGAGCATCGATAACTCAATTCACAGTTAATTACATATTTCAGCTTTTATTTGTCTATTTTGAAAATGCTTACATGTGTTCATAATTTTAATAAGCTATTAAAATGAATTTTTGTATCTTTCGGTAACATCTATTATCTTTAGCCATCATAAGAACTACATAATTTCAAAGAGATATCTAAAATACATAACTTAAAAAGGAATTATATAGGTGACAAAAGTGTTTGATGTTTTAATTTTAAAATTTCTGGTATTGATGTCTCTCAGAGAAATGAAGTTGAAGATAGGTGATTAGTTGATATTTTGAGGAGTTGTCTTTTTCATTGTAGGAAACTTTGTAAGTGCTCTTTACAAAGCCATCATTTTTCTTCACATTTACCAGAAAAATTATTCAAAATGTGTGCAATGACTACTGCCTCCATTCTTCACTCATTTTATCTCTAATCCCAAGTCTGACTTATTTTTTTTTTCCAAGTCTGACTTAAATTATGGCCAAATCATTAATAGTTTTCCAAAAAGAACAGTGATTCCTTGTGAGATTATTCACTATTTATTTCTGATTTTTGTCCTGTTTTATTTTTCTTCTATCATTGAACAATTGCTATAGTCTCAAAATAAATTCTTAGCTCCTTCAATTTCCATAAACATTTTCTCTAATTTTTCCTCTACCTTATTTCTTTGACTCTTTTTGTTGCCATTTTTTTCTTTCTAACATACAAATGATGGACACCTTAACATTGACAATCTGACTTCCAGTCTCTAGCTCTACACATATTCATCCAAAATGACAACTCCTCCATATGAGTGATTTTAGCAGTTGCTTTCTACCTTTCAACTTCAGCTTCTAAATTCTTACTCTTTGGCCCTTCATTATCACCTGCCTATAGGTAATCTCCTCTTAGATATGTCATCAGCAGAAACTCAGTTTAGAGCTAATATTTTAAAGTAAAATTTATACTAAAGTACAACAGAAATACAAAATAAAATATATAACCATAATTGCATAATTTAATGAATTTTTATAAATGGACCATGAGGATCTGTGGGACACACGTACCAAGAAATTGGATATCAGTACCATCCAAGAGCTTGCTATTGTGCTTTGTAATAGCTACTATTCCTGTAAGAGTACTCATTATCCGGACTTCTAACATGATAAGATAGTCGTGCCTTTCTTTGTATTTGATTTAAGTGGAATCATAGAGTATATCCTCTTATCCACCTGGCTTCTTTCACTCACCATTATGTTTAAGACGTCCATCATGCTGTTGAGTACAGTTGCAATTTGTTTATATTCCTTGCTAAGTAAAATTTTATTCTATGAATAAATACACGAACTTTTAAAGTCCATTTTATGGTGAAGGGACACTTGGATAATCTCCAGTTTGGGACTACCATGAATAGCATGGGTTCTTGTTCACCACTGTGCGGTATACAACATTTCTGTCATTTCATTACATGTAATACCAGATCAATGAGGTCACAGAAGATATGTATATCTCCCTTTAACAAATACCACCAAATACTTTTCCAATGTGGTTGAACTAATTCATACTTGTTTTTGTGCCCCTTGTATTTGTACAGCTAATATTTTTTAAATATCCACTTTTTTTTTTTTTTTTACTCTCTTGTTTGTTTTTAACTCTCTACACTGGGCATGGAGCCTGCTTAAGATTCTCTCTTTCCCTCCCCACTGTGCTCTCTCTTTCTCTCAAATCTTAAGGAAAAAAAAAGACATTGCTTAGGTAAGAATAAAAATTCAAGGAAATGTCTTGTTTATGGATTAAGATCATGGAAGCAAATCTGTAAATTTAGGAGAAGCCAGTTAGAGATGAACAGAGAGAAAGTATGAATCCAGTCCCTTTTTTTTTACACATTTGCACAGGAGATTTCTTGATGGAGATTGCTTATTCATGTACTGCCATGCTCTGATCCAAGCCCTCTTAACTACCGGCCTGTTATCTTAAGATATCAAGTTTCTGCGTGTTTCAGAAATCTTAGGCTGTTGTAAACCAGCTGCGACAATCAACCCTTCTGTTCAAACATCCTTTAGCTTCAGATTAAGCTGCTCAGTCTGGCTTGGCTTCCAACACTTGCCCTTTCTTGGCTCTAACTCAGCCAATACTTGAGCCAGAGCAGTAACAAACGCATACCCTGCATGTGACCCTCCATGCTATTTTACTATCCCAACAATTTCTTGTTTTTTATATCAATACATACATTTCTAATTGACTTCATTTTTTAAAGCAGTTTTGGGTTTACAAAAAAATTACACAGAAAGTACAGAGCCCTCAATACCCTACATATAATCTCTCTTATTATTAACATTTTACAATAGTGTGAGACTTTTTTTTTTTGCAATTGATGAGCCCATATTGATATAGTATTATTATTAACTAAAATCCATAGTATTAGTGTTTACTCTTTGGGATTTTTTTTTCTTGGTATAATCTTAGCCAGATTCTTGGTCATCTTTTTGCCTCTGACATGCTATCAAGCATTGTTAGCCAATCTTCCTATGTATACCACAGGCTTCCAGGTATCTTAATGATATACCCCTTTTCTTTTTAAAAAGTCTAATTAGCCCCGCTTGTGTGTAACAAAGAAACGTCAAGAAAAAAACTGGTACCAGGAATGGGATTCAGAGCCCAGACCCTTAGAGAAATGAAGGAAATTTTCCTTTCAGTGAAAAATCTATGAATATTCAGAAATTAGACCTTTATGCCTGCAAAGGAAAAAAACATTAACTGAATTATAACTTCTGGTTACCTGGAAGCAAGATCTATGGGGTTATAGATATAGCTGGAGACAAGAATATGTTATGGGTTCAACTGTGTAACCCTTAAAACGATGCATTAAAGTCCTCGTCTCCAGTACCACAAAAAGTGATTTTTTTCTTAAATAGGGCCATTGTGTTTGGAATCAGTTAAGTGAGGTCACATTGGAAGAGGATGGGATCCTAGTTCAATATGGCTGGTGTTCTTAAGAGAATGCAGCCATGGGAAGACAGGGGCACACAAAGGGAGAATGCCATGTGACAACAAAAGCAAAGATAGGACTTTATCACTGTGAACTAGAGAACACTGAAGACTGCCTGCAAACCTTCAGAAGCCAAGAAGAGGCAAGGACAGTATTCCCTCACCGAATTCAGAGAAGTATGCCTTGCCTGCCAACAACTTGATTTAAGACTTCTGCCCTCCAGAATGGTGATACAATCCATCTCTGGTTTTTAGCCTCTTTGGCTTTGTGGTCTTTCATGGTGGTAGCCCTAAGAAACTAAGACCGAATTTTTTTTTTTAAATGAGAAACTCAAGAAATGTGGAGCATTGTGACTGCTCTTAACACTGTTTGACAGATTTAGAGAGCACGAAATCACAGTCCTAAGTTTTTAGCTCAAGTAACGGACTTAAATCTGCAGACTATTTGATGGTGTTAAAATATCTATTATCACCTGTAGTCACAGACAGATAGGTGAAAAACAAATGCAAAGATTAACCCTGTAAGTTGTTGATTTATGATGACAGTTGCATTTGCAGCCAAGCTCTATCTTTTGTATAAGATATAGCACTGTTTTGGAAAAACTAGGATCCTAAAAACTAGAAAGAATATATTTGAACATCTAAATAGTATAGAATAGTTCCTGATATTGTCCCAGCAGCCCAAGCAGCTCTTTGTCTGAAAATATTCTTTCCCTTTATTTTAAAATCTTATCAGAAAAAAAAGGACGTTAATGCTCCAGCCTCACTCCCATCTCTTATTGACGCTAGAGGCATAACTAAAATCAGATTCCAGCATGACTGGGATGGGATTGGGTAGCATAGTCAGATCACGTCAAGGATGAATGGCTTATGCACTAAAATAATCTCAAAGCTTGCTAATTTTGTTAAGACATTTGTGAAGAATATGAGAAATAAATTTAAAAAGGTGCCCCAGGGGCACCTGGCTAGTGCCATTGGTTAAGTGTCCAACTCCTGATTTCAGCTCAGGTCATGATTTCAGGGTCATAGGATAGAGCTCTGAGTCAGGCTCTGTACTCAGCAGAGTTCTCAGGAGACTGCCGGAGATCCTCTCCCTCTCCCTTCACCCCTCCCATTTGTGTACATGGTCTCTCTAAAATAAATAAATACATCTTTGAAAAAATAAATGAAACAAAAGAGGTTCTCCAGAAGCATATTTGAAAAGCATTTAGCAGCTATTCTCTGTAGCCCTTACAGCAGCACCAGGAGATTCTGAACTCATGCTTGTTTACAAATCCAATTGTTGAAGAAGATACTCACTATTGGAAAACTCCCTACTTGTCTTGTTGTCCTATGAAGAAGAATTACAGTGATAGAAATAAGAAAGATAAAGCCTACGACTCTTGCTTTCTACCAAAATAACAGACCAGATGGTATACCACATAACTGGGAAAATGACAGAGATGAGTACAATGACTGAAACTTGAAAAATGAATATATCTTGACTGCTTCACCAAATTAGATTAATATTCGAAAAGGAGAGTACATTTTTATAGGCTTTACTAGAGAGTGACTCCAAATTATAATTACTCTTCCAGATTATAGCCCCATTTCCAGAACAATTTAATTCAATTTATGAATTGCCTATATATTTTAGAAAGATATATGAAAGAGAAAACTTCTTAGAAACAAATCCCACAAAAAATATATGTTTCAGGTCTTAAATATATCAGGACATCCACTTGGAGATGAAATGTAAATTACTGCACCCTCATTCTCCACAATTAAGACAGAAACAATACTTAGAGAGCATTTTTGTAGCTTCAAATAACATAAACTACATTTGGCAACCCAGGGAGACTTATTTACAGATGTCCTAAAAACATGTAGTCTTTGAATTAGATCCCACAACCACCACCACCAAAAAGCAGATTCTCTTGCATGATACAGGCTCCTAGGAAAGTCGCTCTTCTCCGAGACTGACAAGACTTCACAGAAGCCAACTGTGCTCAAATATTTCTGGTGCATGAGTAAATTGCATGGAATGTAAGGGAAGGCTGATGGGTACCCGGAAGGATTTGTTGCATGTCTTCTTTACCAACTAACTCTTCTCAGTAAAACAGCTTTTGATTTGCTGAGAAACCCCGACAGAGCCGGAGCAATTTACCATGGGATAATAAGTGACCTTTTCACCTATCTCTAGTCACAAACTAGCTGCTATCTCCAGACAAATATTTTACTAGTACAAAATATCACTTAAAGTGATACACGTCATACACGTGGAACAATGCCAAGTCTTGTGCAGAAAATACAGATGGTTCATGCTAGAAATTCCCTCACATCTCCAAGGCATGTACTCCAGCTATAACTCAACTCTCCATCAACATAAACCAGTGAACCCAGAGGATTCTCTGTCATCAGTTGTCCAAAGAAGAAATAAATTAATTAAACCTGATGTCTCTGCACAAAATGCTGGAATTGCACAGATGTGGGTGGCTAAGACATGATAGCTCTACTAGCAGTAAAGAAGGCCATCAACCCTATTAAGAAGGGCTTCAAGCTGGCCATCTAATTATACAGTTTGCTTATAAGAAGGAGAGGCCTACGGTTGTGATATTTATTGGTCCTTAGGCAGTGACTATGTTTAGGCTAGATGTTCAGGCATTTTGAAGAAGGAATATTAGAAGATTGTTGACATGGGACTTGGCAAAGGAGATTGTGTGTGGATCTCTCAAGTGTGTCCATGTTTGAAAATATTTAAGTCACATGATTGTGCTCATGTTCAATAGATGGCCATTTTGTATGAAGATCTTAATAATCAAATGGAAAGATGAACGGCTCTATGCATGTTTGTCACCACACTTGTTTAGTCACTATAGTGTATGTTCATTGATCTCATAAAAAAGCATCCCTAGCAATGGAGATCATCTACACATGGGCCCACACAATGGGCTTCCCCGAATTGAACTGATCAATCACTAATACTTAGTATAAGATTTTTCCTTAGCAGCCACCAAAAATGCAGTCCTTATGGGTTTCTCAAATTGTAGTGTTGGAAGAGCCAATTATAAGTTACTTGATATCAGGTTGATTGCACTGGATTCCATCCATAAATCTTGGATCAACATTTTTCTTCACTAAAATAGACACTTATTCCGATTATAGAATTGCACTACTAACCCTAGACTAACTATGTCTTATATGCAATTATAGTATCACATACGACATTGATTCTAATTAAGCAACGTAATTAGTAGCAAGCACTTAAGCAACACTTTTATATCCAAAAGTTGATATTGTGAAAGTGTCTCACCATCTACCACCTCACACAAAAGCAGCTGACCTTAGGGAAAGGGGGAATGATGTTCTGTGCCATAAAGTATCAACCATCATAAAGCCACAAGACACAGTGCTGTAAGCTCTAAGCCGATAACGGACATGTGGTGTTATTTCTCCAACAATTCTAATAGGACCAAGTGATATAAGTAGGGGTCATAATTTTCAATATACACCTAAACACTTACTGAAATATTTCTTTTCAAACTCACTATTCTCAAATCTGCATTTAAGAAGTCTGAGGCCCAGGAAGGGTATGCTTCCACCAAAAGAAAATCAATGGTTCCCAGAATTGGAAACTGAGACTTATCTAGCCTTTTAGGGTTCTTCATGCTGTTCAAGAAGCTGAAGGGGAAAAAAATAAGGTTTTTGCATTTTGTCTGATAACTCCTTTTGATCATAAAAGAAAGTATGGAACTCATACAGCAATTCGGCAGTGTGGCAGGATACAAAATCAATGCCCAGAAGTCAGTGGCATTTCTATAGACTAACAATGAGACTGAAGAAAGAGAAATTAAGGAGTCAATCCCATTTACAATTGCACCCAAAAGCATAAGATACCTAGGAATAAACCTAACCAAAGAGGTAAAGGATCTATACCCTAAAAACTACAGAACGCTTCTGAAAGAAATGGAGGAAGACACAAAGAGATGGAAAAATATTCCATGCTCATGGATTGGAAGAATTAATTTTGTGAAAATGTCCATGCTACCCAGGGCAATTTACACGTTTAATGCAATCCCTATCAAAATACCATGGACTTTCTTCAGAGAGTTGGAACAAATCATCTTAAGATTTGTGTGGAATCAGAAAAGACCCCAAATAGCTGGGGGAATTTTAAAAAAGAAAACCATAGCTGGGGGTCTCACAATGCCAGATTTCAGGTTGTACTACACAGCTGTGGTCATCAAGACAGTGTGGTACTGGCACAAAAACAGACACAGAGATCAATGGAACAGAATAGAGAACCCAGAAGTGGACCCTGAACTTTATGGTCAACTAATTTTCAACAAAGCAGGAAAGACTATCCACTGGAAAAAAGACAGTCTCTTCAATAAATGGTGCTGGGAAAATTGGACATCCACGTGCAGAAGAACGAAACTAGACCACTCTCTTGCACCAGACACAAAGATAAACTCAAAATGGATGAAAGATCTAAATGTGAGACAAGATTCCATCAAAATCCTGGAGGAGAACACAGGCAACACCCTTTTTGAACTTGGCCACAGCAACTTCTTGCAAGATACATCCACGAAGGTAAGAGAAACAAAAGCAAAAATGAATTATTGGGACTTCATCAAGATAAAAAGCTTCTGCACAGCAAAAGAAAGTCAACAAAACTAAAAGACAACCTACAGAATGGGAGAAGGTATTTGCAAATGACCTATCAGATAAAGGACTAGTTTCCAAGATCTATAAAGAACTTCTTAAACTCAACACCAAAGAAACAAACAATCCAATCATGAAACGGGCAAAAGACATGAACAGAAATCTCACAGAGGAAGACATAGACATGGCCACAAGCACATGAGAAAATGCTCCGCATCATTGGCCATCAGGGAAATATAAATCAAAACCACAATGAGATCCCACCTCACACCAGTGAGAATGGGGAAAATTAACAAGGCAGGAAACAACAAATGTTGGAGAGGATGTGGAGAAAGGGGGACCTGCTTGCACTGTTGGTGGGAATGTGAACTGGTGCAGCCACTCTGGGAAACTGTGTGGAGGTTCCTCAAAGAGTTAAAAACAGAGCTGCCCTATTACCCAGCAATTGCACTGCTGGGGATTTACCCCAAAGGTACAGATGCAGTGAAACGCTGGGACACCTGCACCTCAATGTTTATAGCAGCCAAATTGTGGAAGGAGCCTCAGTGTCCATCGAAAGATGAATGGATAAAGAAGATGTGGTTTATGTATACAATGGAATATTCCTCAGTCATTAGAAATGACAAATACCCACCATTTGTTTTGATGTGCGTGGACCTGGAGGGTATTATGCTGAGTGAAATAAGTCAATCGGAGAAGGACAAACTTTATATGGTCTCATTCATTTGGGGAATATAAAAATTAATCAAAGGGAATAAAGGTAAGGGAGTGAAAATATCAGTGAGGGTGACAAAACATGAGACACCTAACTCTGGGAAATGAACAAGGGGTAGTGGAAAGGGAGGTGGGCAGGGGGTTGGGGTGACTGGGTGATGGGCACTGAGGGGGGCACTTGGCGGGATGAGCACTGGGTGTTATGCTATATGTTGGCAAATTGAACTCCAATAAAAAATTAAAATTAATTAATTAATTAATTAAAATAAAATAAAGTATGTTTTAATACAAAAGGGCAGAAAGTGATACAGATGGAACCCAACTGGTCTAGGACTTCTCCTTGTATGAACGTATACAGTTTTGCAGTTTGATGGAACACTATATTAACCCTACCCAGAACTACAAAGGTTCAGATTCATCATAATATGGTAAAGAATCCTAACAACTGTGGTGTTGACTGCACACCAGTCAACTGTTTACTGTTGACTGCAGTAAAAAGTAACCTAAACAAAAATCTTTGATGATGTCTATTATATCTTTCTTTCTTTTTCTCATTTTCAAAGATCAACAGGAGTATTACGTGACTACATAACTTTAACTGATTCATCCACTGAGGGACAATTGAGTGGACATAATCTCTCAGCTTAGTATGTGTTCATACACACTAAAAACATGGTCTAGCAACAATGTCCACAATAGCCAAACTGTGGAAGGAACCTCGGTGTCCATAGAAAGATGAATGGATAAAGAAGATGTGGTTCATGTGTACAATGGAATATTACTCAGTCATTAGAAATGACAAATACCCACCATTTGCTTCGACGTGGATGGAACTGGAGGGTATTATGCTGAGTGAAATAAGTCAATTGGAGAAGGACAAACATTATATGGTCTCATTCATTTAGGGAATATAAATAATAGTGAAAGGGAATAGAGGGGAAGGGAGAAGAAATGGGTAGGAAATATCAGAAAGGGAGACAGAACCTGGAAGACTCCTAACTCTTAGAAACAAACTAGGGGTAGTAGAAGGGGAGAAGGGCGGGGGGTGGGGGTGACTGGTTGGCGGGCACTGAGGGGGGCACTTGACAGGATGAGCACTGGGTGTTATTCTGAATGTTGGCAAATTGAACACCAATAAAAAATAAATTTATTATTAAAATAAATAAATAAATAAATAAATAAACAAATAAATAAAATAAAAACATGGACTACAAAAAGTGATCCTTCAACTTCCTAATCAACCATTGTCTGGTAGGAAAATTCAAACAAATTATTACAACAATCATTGCAAAGAAGAATGCTTAAAGATATTCTAAAAGTACAAGGCAACTTTTTTGAATACAATATAGGAAATTTAATAAACTCGTCCATTAAATTTTTTAAAAATTAAATATCATGTTATTAGATTTTTTTTACTGTTATAAAATCTCCAGAAACTAGTCTTGCCTCTAACTTTTAAAGGGATTTTTGGTGAATTAATGAATATGAATGACCACAATAACAATAAAATGAGAACCCGAGTCATTTTTGTTGGAAGTTTTACACTTTGAGTAATCTATACTAGTGTGAGAATACATTATCCAACCTATAATTTCCACCTTTTAAGAAATATATAGTAAATCTTGGACTCATTAACATTATGTCATAATCATACTGATTTGATTACTTCAGTTTGTAGTATATCTTGGAAACCTGGAAGTGTAATACATCCAGCCTCGTTTGTCTGTCTCAAGAGTGCTTTGGCATTTTGGGATCTTTCATGGTTCCATACAACTTTTATTATTATTTGTTCTAGTTCTGTGAAAATTATTTGGTATTTTGATAGGGACTGCATTGAATCAGTAAATTGCTTTGGGTAGTATGGACATTTTAACAATACTGCCTTCCAATCCATGAGCATGGACTATCTTTTCATTTATTTGTATCATCTTCAATTTCTTTCATCAATGTTTTACACTTTTCAGAGTACAAGCCATTCACCTTCTTGGTTAAGTTTATTTCTAGGTATTTTATTCTTTTCAGTGCAATTGTAAATTGAATTGTTTTCTTAATTTCTCTTTCTGCTACTTCTTTATTCATATATAGAGTCAAAACAGACTTTAGGGTATTGATTTTGTATGTTGCAACTTTACTGAATTCACTATTATTTCTAATACATTTTTTAGTAGAGTCTTTAGGGCTTTCCATGTATAGTATGAGGGTACTTGCTAACAGTGACATTATAACTTCTCTAATATGAATGCCTTTTTTTCCCTTGTCTGATTGCTGTAGCTACTAGTAGAAGTACTATGTTGACTAGAAGTGGTAAGAGTGGACAACTTTTTCTTGTTCCTGCTCGTAGAGAAAAAGCTCTGTTTTTCACTACTGAGTGTGATATTAGCCATGGGTTTTTCATTATGGCCTTTAAGATGTTGAGGTATGTTCTCTCTAAACCAACTTTGTTGGGTTTTTATCATGAAAAAATATTGAATTTTATCAAACGCTTTTTCTACATCTATTGAGATGATCATGTGATTTTTATCCTTTGTTTTGCTAATGTGGTATATTACATTGATTGATTTGTAAATATTAAACCATCCTTGTATCTCTGGAATAAATCTTATTTGACTATGGTGGATGATCCTTTTAATGTATAGTTCAAAGCAATTTGCTAGACACATAGGTCAACAGAACAAAGACCACAGAAATAAACCCACAGTTATATGGTTTATTAATCTACAACAAAGGAGGCAAGAATATACAATGGAAAAAAGACAGTCCCTTCAATAAATGGTGTTGGGAAAACTGGACAGCAATATACAAAAGAATGACACTGGACCACTTCCTAACACCACACACACACACACACACAGTCAAAATGGATTAAAGACCTAAATGTGAGACCTGAAACCATAAAACTCCTAAAAGTCAACATAGGCAATAATTTCTCCTAAAAAGTTCTGCTAAAGCAACATTTTTCTAGATACACCTCTCAAGGCAAGGGAAACAAAAGCAAAGTTAAACAACTGGAATGACACCAAAATGAAAAGTCTTTGCACAGCCAAGGAAGCTATCAACAAAACAAAAAGACAACCTACTGAACAAGAGATGATATTTGAAAATACTATCTTCTGATAAAGAATTCACATCCAAAATATATAAGAATGAATATACCTCAATACCAAAAAAAAAAAAAAAATGTAATCCAGTTAAAAATGGTTGAGTACCCAAATAGACATTTCTCCAAAGAAGACATACAGATGGCCAGCAGATGAAAAGATGCTCAACATTGCTAATCACCAGGGAAATGCAAACTAAAACCACAATGAGGAAAAGCTTTACATCTGTCAGAAAGGCTAGAATAAAGAAGACAAGGAATAATAAGTGTTGGCAAGAACATAAAGAAAAAGGAACCTTTGTGCACTATTGGTAAGAATGTAAACTGGTGCAGCCATGGTGGAAAACAGTATACAGGTTCCTTAAAAAATTTTAAATATAGGGACATCTGGGCTGCTCAGTGGTTGAGCATCTGCCTTCAGCTCAAGGAGTGATCCAGGGTCCTGGGATCGAGTCCGACGTCGGGCTCCCTGCATGGAGCCTGCTTCTCCCTCTGCCTGTGTCTCTGCCTCTCTCTCACTGTTTTCATGAATAAATAAATAAAATCTTAAAAAAAAAGAAATTGTTAAATACTGTCTTAGAATATTCAGTCTGTATTCTGAAATTATGGTGACAAGGTCAAAATAAAATAAATTATTTATAAACAATATTTTCAATTTATTTGAACTTTTGAAACATTTAAGCAATTTATATTTGCTTTGTATGAACCAGACCAGAACACAAATAAACAATAATTTACTCCATGGAATCCATAAATAGGAACAAATTTTCAATGCAGTTTTTCTGAGGTCAAAATGCCAAGAATCCTAGGTAATTTTTTGTTATTATTAGAATTAACAAATATCAGAGACAAACAATTCCTTTCTAGGTCTTCTATGGCCTGGTCTTGAGAAGCCTGAATTCAATCATCAAAATAACTGGTATCAGCTAAACTTTAAAACTCTGGCTTTGCTCCTGGTGGTTTAATCTCTATCATACTTGACTTTAACTGCTGTTTATTAGGAACAATCACAATTATTCTTTTCAATAGCATATTTTGTCCATCAGTTGAGTCTTTTAACTTGAGATATTCGGATTTCCTTCCAGATGGACATAGAATGAAGGTTGAGAAAATGGTCTTATTTTCAGCATTAAATCAAAGTATAAGTAAGAAAGAATTAAAAAGAAGTCATAGAAAAGCATGCACATTATTCACTAATGCATTTGTTTTCTGTAAAGATATTTTTATTTCCATCTAAGCACTCATGATTCTGATGTCTCATTTTACATCAAAAAATGAAGGAAAAAAATAGCGTGAGTCCCCGTTGTTGTTACTGGTCCCTTTGTTACTAACATAGAACTAGTTTTAATAGAAATTCCCTTCCTGTCTCTTTTCATCAGCTCTACAATGATGCTGAATTTTAAATGTTCCAGATCAGTGGCATTTATTACTGTGAAGTAAATGTGGCTTGCAGGTTGAACATCCTGTGTTAACTTACATATTAAACTAAAAGGTAACAGCAGATGGAGATGTTGGAAATGTTTCCCCTACAAATTTTATCTGAGCAATATATTTATCATTATTGCTTATAGCAGAGCTATGAAAATCAAAAAGTTCCCCTAAAGCAGATCTCAGATTTGTCTATTTTCCTCAACTTTTAAGTGGCTGTACAGTAGATAAAAAGAATGAGGAAACTGTAAATTGTTTTGGCTTGCGTAGTGAAAGGGACCCACGCAAAGCTGTCAAAAATATCTGACCCTAGATGTACACATAGTGTCTTATAATTTACCTTACCTTATAAAATAATGCTTTTTTATAAATCTTATATAATATCACTTTGAAATCAAACTCATGTGCATGACTTTACTGCAATATATCCTCTCAGCCTGTGTTTGTTTTCAAAGAAGAAATAAAAGACAATTATAAAGATCAAACTATTATTTTTTTTATTTAAGTTCAATTAGCCACATGAGTAGTTTCAGATGTAGTTTTAAATTACTCATCAGTTGTGTATGACACCCAGCATTCTTTAATCTGAGGAAATTACCTACACACTATGACAGAGCTGCAGATCACTTACAGGACTAAATGATAGCATCCCAATGTCTGAATGTCATGTTTGTACTGGAAGAATTGGATTAATTGGTAAATTTGAGCTGCATACATCCAGATACAGTCTTCAGGACTGAATCTCTTACTCATGCTATTTTCCTGAATTATGTAATTACCATGTCAAATACATATGTACTACCTACCCTCTTTCTTGCGTGTACAGATAGCATCATTAGGAAATTTGGTAACTGTTGCCTCTTACAAATTACAGATACACCCAACCAGAAAAAAAATGAAATTTCTGGCTATATTCAGAATTTCAGAAAAACTCAATGAATATAGATTTAAGTGTGGTTGGCATTTCCATTTGCCCCCCAAGATCTACTCTCTACTGTTTCATCTCACTCCGTGCCTCAAGAGGCTGACTTGTTGAAATACATCATTGGATCTCCTGTGCCTCTACTTCTAGCTGGGGAGGCCCAGGGAAATTTTGAAAGAAGGGATGAGAGCAAAGTCAGAACTTTAATTCTCCTGGTTCCATTCCTTTGAAGTCCCCTGAGGCTGGCTGTACCTACTAAAAAGACAGTACTACTGCACTCCAGATGGCCCATTCTATATTTCCTTCCAGCCCTGAAAACCTCTCCTACCACACATTTTAGACCTTTATCCCCAGGGAGGACAACATTTGCTTCTGGTCACAAGGTTCTGGGATTCTGGTGGTTTTCCAAGCCATGTTTTTTTAATTAAGCACTTTATAAAGGAATCATCTTCAGATGACTACCCTAAGAAATTATATTATTTCTTTTTATAGAATAATAAAAAATTATCCCAGTTCTGTGTGCCATCAATTTTCTTTGTCTAATACAGCAACTGATGCCAGAAATGTCTTAGAAAACTTACCCTCAAAATGGGACTATGGGATTTGATTGGTCATATAAACTCACCAATAACCTCCATTTAGTGGGAAAATGGGACACAAGTAACCTCTGATATGTGGTGACACCATGACTACCCAAATTATCAGCAATAGTAATGTTGGGTAAAAAAACAAACAAACAAACAAACAAACAAAAACAGTTGAAGGAGACAAGTATTGTGAGATTAAGAGATTTGACACAATGTTATGAAAAGACAGTACTTTTAAAGTTCAGAAGTTCAGAATAGTCTACTGGTTTCTTCTTATTATCCTAAAGAATTAACATAGGGCAAAGAGAAATTTATAATGATGAATATGAACCTAAGAACATACATGAAAAAAACAAAATATTTCTATGATAGCTTTCATGAAAACACCTCCTCTGGTCACAGGACATACATGGCTGAGGACCATAGATAAGAATTTATTGTAAGGGTTAACTTTCAGCACCAATTAATGCTCAATTCCCCAGGTTTTTTAACTAAAGACACCAGCGGAGAAGGAACAGGATCTCAGGCTAGAGAATGCAGACATGGATGAGTCTGAAGGTCTTGAAACTTTAAATTCCCCTGAGCCTTCTTCCATCTGGGAAAAAAAAAAAAAAAAAAAAATCAGCCCATTCTCAGCACCTGGTTGCACCTGAGACAATCAGCTTCATAAGGTGATGAAATCATTTCCAGAACTACCTTGTCTTCCTTTCCTTCCTTCCAGATATATATCAAGGCTTATATCTCAGCATAGCTCAGATAATGAAGTAGAAGGTCTATTCCAGGAGGAGTTAATATATACATCATATGGGCTTAAAATCATTCAAAATCTAAATTGTTGGGAGTCTGGAAAGCATGTGCAGTAATTGGCTGTAAGTCTGTTAGACCACAGATATAATTTAAGATTCATTAGATTCTAATTAATGGCATGGTGCATTCACATTGGTTTCAGAATTTGTTGTGCAGACTTGAGCACCTGTGCATGACATTAATACTCTGCTAGGTTGGCTAATCTAAGCCTTCACTCAACAAAGAGCTACGGTTAATGAAATTGAAAGGTAAAAACAAAACAAAACAAAAATTAAAAAAAAAAAACGCTTCCTAAAAACAAAACAAAACAAAACAAAAAACAAAAAAACTTCCTGTCATACTCTAAAGGAAAGTTGTGATACTTAAGAAAATAGACTGGAAGGTATAAATCTACGAAGTGGAACCTTCTCTAGTCACTGCCTCCCTACATTCCTCCAGGATCTCTGGGAGGACAATCGCTCAACAAGACATTAAGGAATGCCTCTATGAGGCAGGCATGGGCATTCTCCATGATGTCTCTGGCGGTTACCTTCTGTAGGGAAGAGATGCCAATATGAAATGCTACAATAAAAGCTGCCTCTGTGATTTCAGTGTAATAAGGGAAGTCTACCTTAATGGCGTAGAGATGGAGGCAGGCAGGCAAGCAACTGCAAGAGGAAATGTGTGTACCATACAGCAAGCTACAGGTAGAAAATGGTCACCTTCACCATAGTATTTTCACTCATAATGATCTATGGTTATTACTAATTATTCGTAGCCTCAGAAATTAAATAAATGGATCTCTAAGAGTCAGCTTATGTGCTTCTTAACACAAATAGGATGATAAATTCTAGATTTGCTGGACAAAAATTTGACTCTAATTGCCACTTTGGAGTTTCACAGCTTAGTTATTGTACCTAAGTCTGATGAAGACAAAACACAGCTCATGATCAAGGCTGAGGCTGATCCATTTGACAAAGAAACCTGCATTAGGTTCCCAAATGGACCATTACCATTTACCAGAATGCTTTTAGTAAGGGAAATACCCATACTTCAGAATTTATTAGATACTGGCTCTGAACTCATGCTGATCTTCAGAGACCCAAATACCGTCATGTTCCACTTGACAAAATAAGCTTTGTGTTGTTCTAGCAGTGGTCCTAGAGCCCAGATTAGAAACCAAATATACGTAACAGGCTGAATTCTTACATTGCTCCCCTAATACCAGGAACAGAGCTATTCCAATAGGAAGAGCCAAAGAAAAGCCTCTGTATTTCTTCCTTCCTTGAAAATAGTAAACCAAAACATCAGCCCAGGGGGAATCAAAGAGATTTGTGCTACCATCAAGGACTTGAGATATGCAAAGGTTGTCATTAGTAGCACAGCACCAATTGATTACGATGTTCAATCAGTGCAAAAGCCTATCGGGTCAAGGAGAACGACAGGAGACTATCAAAAACTTAACCAAGTTTTGATGCCCATTTACAGCTATGGCTCCAGGTGAGGTATCTGTTTTACAGGCACAACTCAAGACAGCTTTTAGCAACTGTTCTGCAGCAAATAATATATTTTCTATTAAATTGAGTAGGCAAGGGATCCCTGGGTGGCGCAGCGGTTTGGCGCCTGCCTTTGGCCCAGGGTGTGACCCTGGAGTCCCGGGATCAAGCCCCACATCAGGCTCCCTGCAGGGAGCCTGCTTCTCCCTCTGCCTATGTCTCTGCCTCTCTCTTTCTCTCTCTCTCTGTGTGACTATCATAAATAAATTTTAAAAATTTTTAAAAAATTGAGTAGGCAAAATCATAAACACTACCATTTACATGTCAGAGACAACTGTGTGACTTCACTGTCTTGCCACCGAGCCATGTCAACTCTAGCTTACCTTAATAATATATAATTTGTCAGTTTGCTAATTAGCTAGCACTCTGGACAACTTAGTAAGACAGACCTATGCCAAAAGATAGGAGACACGCCATCAATCTCCAGGAGTCTGTTCTGTTGGTGGAGTTTCCAGGAGTCCAATGACTTAGGCCGTATCAGAATATTCTTTCTAAACTGAAAGACAAGACCAACCTCAAAAAGAATAAGCACACTGTTCTGTGGATATATTTGGATTTCAGAGACAAAATATCTAGCATTTCAGTGAGTTTCTTGTACCAAGTTGCCAGGTGCCTAACGTGCCTGTTTTGAGTGTGGTCTGGAGTATGAGATTTCTCTTCATCAGGTTGAGGCTGTGGTACCATTTTGCTACCACTGGGTATAATCACTCAGTAGTTCAAATGGTTTTGGAATTGTCTGTGGCCTACAGATGACATATGAAATTTTTGGTAAACCCCAGATAGAAAATAGCAAAATCCCCAGTTTGTTTTGTTTTGTTTTGTTTTATAAGCTCTTGTCCTCCTCTTTTGGCAATTGTTTCACATTTGAAAAGCAGCTCCTGGCTTGTTAACTAGGCCCTTCAATGGGCTAAATGACTGAACAGAAGATATCTAATGACAAACCAAATTGTCCATTGTGATGATATGTTTCCTAATCTAAGAAACCTTAGCATTGGTTTGCACAGCAGCATTCCTTTATGAAGTCATGATGAGATACATAAGACAAAGCTCCAGTAGGTCCTAAAGATGTGTGAACTGCAGAAGCAGACAACTGACTTTCATGGCACCTGTTCTTACCATTTCACTGTCTCTCTCTCAACCTACATCTTTGGTCTCATGGAAAGTTCCCTAAGACAAGATAATAAAAGAGAAAAAGGTGTGAGCCCTATCATGGATGGATATGCACTAAAGTTAGATGCAAGTCTGTGGCCAGTGCTCTACAATCCCCCTCAGAAATGGTTCTGAAGGCAGAAAAGGTAAACCCTCCTGTATGGAAGTACCTCTCTCCACATTGTGGGAAGGAGAAACGGCCCCACAAGAGTCTGCTGGAATGGAACTTCGAACAAAGTTGGAAAATTAATGATAAAGCTACTGGTAAAATATAAATGAAAAAAATTGCTGTGGTCATGAAGAGATTCATAACTTGAAAGGAATCAGCACCCATGAAAAACAGACCCATTTCCCTATTTTCAAGTAGAACAAAAACCAAATGTTTCTTAAAATATAGGGAAAAGTGAGCATCATGAAAAAAATGAATTTTTTTTAAAATTTGCTGTCAATTATAGTAAGGCTATGACTCAGCTAAATTTCTCAATATAATGATTTTGTTCCCTTGTTTTGAAGGGAGAAATTGTTAACATTTGCTTAAATTTAAAATATCAGTGCAACAATACACCAAATCACATTCTTGATCATATAGGAGAATAATGATCAATAATTATTTCTACCATTTTTACAAGCACTAGAAACCAGTCTTATATGTGGAGTTACTATACAGGCCATGGCTTATTACCATACAGAGGTAGGAATTCATGGTCTTAAGCCCAATTTAACACTGAGTTTTGCAACTCAATAGATTCTGGTAAGTGGTGGCTTAGGGCAGTTGCTGGGTCATGTCAAGGTTCTTGAGCTCAGAATTATTTCAAAAGGCCTGCCATCATGACATTCCCATGACTTCGTGATTAAAGATGCCTAAACTTAGATGCCCTAAGTTTTATCAAAGCCTATGCCGACAATAGTGCATCTTAGCACTATCTCCTATAATTAATAATATTATAATGGACTTAATTTATTTATCTGATGTAAAAGATGTAATACCTCCCTGCCAAAGGTCACAACAACATTGGTCATAAATCTGCATTTACTGTGATAAGAAAACATATTATTTAACCAATTAAAAGTCAAAATATATTAAGAAAATACATTATCAAGACCACTTAAAGAGGACTATTTCTGTTCATACACAATTGTCTGAAGATATCCCCTTCCACTTATGAATCCAACAGACAAGCCCCTTCTTTGTTTTATAAAAAGTTAAGCACAGGAGGAAGTTACCATCGTGCCCTTTTAAATTCACTTTCAACATACTCTACATAAAGAATAAAAAGGATATTCTTGTAGTATGCTATATGGCAAATTAGGATTCCTTCATTCATTTACATAAATTATGTGGCTTGAACTGTGCATATAGTGTAGGATGCGCAGTGGGGCAAGGCAGGAACACAGAGAAGGCGCAAAGCCCGCTCCTGCCCTTGAACCTCTTACAACCCATCAAGACTGACTGAAGGCCTGCTCTGAGCTCATCTCCAGTGCACAAGCAATTAAACTCCTAATTCCTCAGGTACTACATTCCCAAGTACCCACACAGCCCCCAGCTCCGCCGATTGTTGAATCCCAGCACTGTTCCCCTTCAGGTCAGAACAACCAAAGTTGTCTCTAGCCCTAGAGCTCAATACAAATCCCTAGGATTTGTACCTACAGCGGCAGGTACTCTGACCTGCAACGTTACAGGTCATTTGCACGCGGTTTCCCGGCCCTTGACCTCCTCAGGAGCACACTTGGCACCCTGGCTGTAATCCAGCATTGTAATTTGAGAAAAGCTTAACTGTTGCTCCAAAAATTACAAGAGCAATGATAATAGTAAGTGAAAAAGTAAAGATATCTAATCCAATTCCTCAGAGCTCTTAGCGTCAGTGCTTAAACATTTGCCTCAGTAAAAAAAAAAAAAAAAAAAAAAAAAATTATTTAAAATACTTTTAATCATCAAAAACTTGGCTTAAAGGCTTTAATAAGTGATTTAGTTTTAAAATGTGATTCTTCTAAGAGTCATCAAACTGATACATGCATCAGAAACATATACCAGATAATTCAAAAGGCTGAAAGTTAAATATTCTTGGGCCATTTAATGCAGGGTATCCATGAGGTTCACTGTGGTAGGCACAGAGAGACTGTAAGACCTCAAGTCATTCTGTTTTCAGGGACAAGAATAAAATGATATAAGGATTTAAATTCTAAGATCTTATATATATTTCTCTCTGTACCAGTTAAATAGGTCCTCCCAAATAACAAAATATTCTTTATTATCTATTTCCAAATTCCATAGACAATTTGCATATGGATATAATGTATCAAATGGCTAAATTATTCTATGTAAAACACATTAATACATATTAGAAACCTTTTTTCAAGTCTCCCAATATATTACCATTAATTCATGTTATAAATTCTAAAATTTGTAAAACCAGATCTAGACTACCTTTGACACTGTCACCTATTTTTTAGATACTTCCTTATACAATCAGCTGTGACTTTGATGGGCATAAAAGTAAATCTAATACCTTTTTTATCATTTCTTACATTCTTCTGTATATCTTTATGTTCAACAAATATAAAGGTATGTGCCCAGATTATTTGTAATATACCTGTAATATGGGACGCTTGGGTGGCTCAGTGGTTGAGCGTCTGCCTTTGGCTCAGGTCATGATCCCAGGGTCCTGGGATCGAGTCTCACATCGGGCTCCCCGCATGGAGCCTGCTTCTCCCTCTGCCTCTGTCTCTGCCTCTCTTTCTCTCTCTCATGAATAAATAAATAAAATCTTAAAAAATACATATGCAGCTGTAATATTCCACAAAGCCTCTTCCATATTGTTCTAACATTATTATCCTTATTTGAAAGAAATGAATATTGAGGAGGAAGGGATTCATTCCTATCAGTAAAGCTGGTCTCCAATTTCCACTATTAGATCTTTTCTCCTAATATCAAAGAAAGCTATTGCTATTTGTTGTATTAATAAAACTACATTACCACATTCTCTTATTAGATTTATCAGCTTTATTAAAGTATAAATAAAGTATAAAACACTGCACATATTTAAAGTGTACATTTAATAAGATTGGCATATGTACGTACTTATAAAGCAATTAAAATCTGAACATATTGACCACCCCAAAAGTTTTCTCCTACCCTTTATAACCCCTTTTCGCTATCCCATTCACCCATTCCTCACCCTACACTCCATTTCCGGGCAATTAATATTTTGTTTTCTGTCACTACAGATTAGTTTGCATTCTCTAGAATATTATATAAATGGAATCATATGATGTATACTTGTTTGCGCCTGACTTCTCTCACTCAGGATGAGTATTTGCAGATTCATCCCTTTTGTATCATGTATCAGTATACAATCCTTCAGACTACGGAGCAGTGTTCCACTATGTGGTTATCACAGTTCATTCATTCACTCATCTGTAAATGGACATTTGGATTTTTTCCAGTTTTTTTTAAACGCGTTACAAATAAAGTCACTACAAATATTTGTGTACAAGTCTTGCTTTGGTTTCATTGCCTCTGATGTGTGGAATGTGGAGTAGAAGGCCTATTTCACATGGTAGGTGAATGCTGTTAAACATTTTAAGAAATCGTCAAACTTCTTACAAAATTGTCATACAATTTTATATTCCCACCAATAGTGTATGAGACTTTCAGTTTATTCACATCCTCACCAACACTTGGTACAGTCAGTCTTTTTAGGTTTAGTCATTCTTATAGGTTTGTAGAGGTATCACATTGTAATTTTAATTTTCATTTCCCTAATGAAGTTGAGCATCTTTTCCTGTGCTTATTTGCCATCTTTATGTCTTCTTTATTCCAAGTGCCTATTCAAATATTTTGACATTTTAAAACTGGATTTTTGTTGTCTTATTACCGAGTTTTGAGAGTCCCTCATAAATTCTGGAAATCATTCCATTATCAGATGTATGATTTATAAATATTTTCTTTTAGTCTTGGCTTATCTTTTAAGTGTCCTTCAAAAACTAGAATTTTTCTTTTTTTAATATTTTATTAATTTATTCATGAGAGTCGCAGAGAGAGAGAGAGAGAGGCAGAGATACAGGCAGAGGAAGAAGCAGGCTCCATGCAGGGAGCCCGACATGGGACTTGATCCCGGGTCTCCAGGATCGCGCCCTGGGCCGAAGACGGCGCTAAACTGCTGAGCCACCAGGGCTGCCCAAAACTAGAATTTTTCTATTTTGATGAGTTTAACTTAATAATTTGTATTTTTATGATTTTAACACAGGATCACAAAGGTTTTCCTCTAGAAGTTTTACAGTTTTAGGTTTTCCATTTAGGCAGATGATCCATCTTGAGTTAAAGTATGTAGATTGTGCTAGATGGCTGAAATTCATTGTTTTGCATAAGTTTCCAGTTGTCACAGCACCATTTGTTAAGAAGACTATCCTTTCTCAACCAAATTGTCTTCGCACCTTTGTCTAAACTGTCAATTTGTGAGTGAGTCTACTTTTCACTGTACTCTTTTCCGTTGACTTACATACCTATCTTTACACAATGCCAATCAAAACATTACTGAGTCTTCACAAAATCTTATAATTTCTTAAAATCGGGTGGTACTATTTGTCAGATTTTATCCTTTTTCAAAGTTGTTTAAGGCTATTCTAGGTCCTGTGCATTTTGATATCAATTTCAGAGTCACCTTGTCAATTTCTATTAAAAAATAATAATAATAACCTGCTTGGGTTTTTATTGGGATGAAGTTGAAACTATAGATCAATTTGGGAAGAACTGACATCTTAAACATATTGAATGTCCTCACCCATGATCAGAGCCTATCTCTCCATTTAAGTAGGTCTTTTAAAATGTCTCCCAGTAGCGTTCTGTAGTTTTCAGTGTATAAGTCTTGTATGTGTTTAGATTTATCCCTAGTGATTTCATATTTTCTGATGTTAATGTATACGGAATTTTTAAAATTCTGATTTCTGAATATTAAACAATATATAAAAATCCCAAAGCTTTCACATATATTGATGTTATATCCTGCAATCTAGCTAGATTCATTATTTCCTGGAACCTTCCATTAAATTTTCAATCATGCCATTTGCAAATAATGACAATTTTACTTTTCAAATCTCAATGTCTTTTATTTTTGTTTTTGCTGTATTGGACTGGATAACTTTTTCTCTTTATCTTTTTTGTTTTGTTTTGTTTAAGAGAGAGAGAGAGAAGAAGAGGGAGAGAGAGAATCTTAAGCAGGTTCCACATCCAGCACCAAGCCCTATGTGGGGCTTGATCTCATGATTCTGAGATCATGACCTGAGCTGAAATCAAGAGTTAGACACTTACCTGACTGAGCCACCCAAATACCCCAAGTTGTTTTTCTCTGTAGGTTTTTCTTCTCCAACATTTTGTTCCATTAATTCTAAGCACTCACCATGCTTATCTCTGATACATTTCTAAACGTATGGAGACCACTGGGCTTATATTTATATTCATTTATATGTACACTCATACACACACACATAGTGGGATGCATTACAGAGGAGTTCCAAGTTTACACTATTCTTATACAGTGTAATTGGTGACTTGTTCATCCTCTTCTGGACAGAAAGCAGGGACCTTATCATTAATTTGGAAACACCTCTAACTTCACCATGTTAAAAAAAAAAACTCCTTATATAAACATTCCTTAAATTGGCTGTAAATCCCTTCACTCAGAGAATCTATACTGTGCAAAAGAAATGTGAGGTATTTCTGAAGAACTGTCTCCCCAAAATAAATAAATGAAAGAGTTCCAGTTACTTAAAGGAAGCTATTAACTTAAGGGAAGAAGATAAAGCTGAACAACTAGAATTGCTCCTATTGAAGAAATTTAACTATTTTCAGCGAAACTGTAATTGTATCACTGTAACTTACTAAAACTAAAATAACAATAAAGTACAAAATGGTTAAAACTGGAGAAATAAGTTGCTCTACTTTAAGGAAGCTGTCTCAGATTTTTGGTCAAAATCTCAAAGAGGTGGGCATGAAGAATTTGAAAAGGTAAGAAATTTGAAGGTTAAAATAAAGATTTACTATTGTATGTATATGTCTAAATTCATCAAATTGCATATGTTAAATATGCACATTTTTGAGCATCAATTATACCTCAATAATATATAGGTTCTGGGAATTAATAAAGCTAAATCCTAAAATAACTGAAAGACAAAAACTATAGGAAGGATAAGGCAATAAACCAGATATCCTGGTATGCTTAATTATTGGGGAAAAAAGGAAAACAACATAAAATAGTGAGGATTTAAAAAGAAAAGTAATCAAATATGCATATCATATACATATTTACAAAAATGAAAAAAATTATGGAGAAAGCTGAAGAGTTTTAATCTAACTATAAATTACTGAAGTTGACTGGAGACAGGAGAGAAAATCTAAATAAAAAAGGACTCTAAATTTTAGCATTAATAAAGGTTCCAAATAGGAATAAGTTCATAGCTAAATTTATATAACTTTATAAAGTCAGACAATTCTTATATTTATTTAAAGTATCCTGGAACATATGAAAACATAGAAATGTTCATAAAATACCACAATTTTATTAAGACTTAATAAAATATAACCAAAACAAGAATCTTTCTTATGGATATATGTGCAAAGATATAAGTGGATTTTAACAAATAGAATTTGGAATTGCAGCTATCATGGATTTTTTTTAAGTGGTCTCTATACCCAATGTGGAGCTTGAACTCTAAACTCAGAGATCAAGAGTCACATATTTTACCAACTAAGCCAGTAGGGCACTCCTAAACCATAGGCCTTTAATCCCAGAAAATCAAGGATGATCCAAAAAGCCAACTATAATCCCCATGTCAGAAGAAAAAAGTCATATAAATATATGCTAAACAGTACTTGAGAAAATTCCAGAATCATTCCTAATAAAAACTTTAATATATAAGAATAGAAGACACTTAGATATAATGAAGACTACTACCTCAAACCAATTTTAGGATATTTAAAATAATTTGCCAGAATTATAGACAATAGGGAAGTCACTATCATTGTTTTATTTCACTATGTCAAAGTAATTCTAGCAAATGTTCCAGATAAAAAAATGAAGTAATTAGTAGCAATGTCAGAAAATAAAATATTAGATAGATAGATAGATAGATAGATAGATAGATAGATAGATAGATGATAGATAAATGATAGGTTCTTATAGCTATGTTTTATGGCTTGTTTTTTTTTTAATTACCAATGTTAAATGTTTAACTCGTTTATTTTCAACCTTTCATAATTAACAAAATTAATTAAATATAAAATTTCACAAGACCTATCACTTGCTGTTTCCCATAATTAAGTTTCTTTTCATTGAGTCATTATACTTGAAATGTAGGAATTCCATCAGCTTATCTAGGTAAATCCTTGCATATTCAAAGATTCAAATTTTTCTTCAAAATTCTTCTGCTAATTGCTTAATTATTACTTTTACCTTTTCTTTTTTCTTCTTCCTCATTTTAATATTGAATCTTTTAAAATATGTTCCTACAGGTTTACTGAAGTATAAGTATAGATATATATAGTAGTTCTTTTTTTTTTTTTTAATATATATAGTAGTTCTATGATCACAACTCATGGATGTCTGCTCCTTTTATTGATGCTAACGACTTGCATTTAAACTTAGCATATATTTTCTCCCTTTATTCTGAAGCAATATTGAAGAACTTCAGTAAGATTGAGTAAAACATTTATAAAGTTATGGAATATTGAATACAGACTAGCTTGTTTCATAAAATCTTAGGAAAACAGATGTGAAAGAGATATCAAAAATTTTCTGCTGTTAGTAACAATAAAGGAATTACATTGAGCTATTTTTATTTTCTTGACCTATCTCTCTGATGATCAATGAGCCTGTTGATGAGAATACAAGATTATTTACAATTGTCTGTAGAATGAGAACTGTCTATATGGATATCAAATCTGTAACTTTGACACGGATAGTGTTATATGCACTCAAAAGAGTTTAGTAGGCTAAGTAAAATTTTTAATCTCTTTCTTTTTTAATGAAAAGAAAGCTTATCAGAAGTTATTTTTTAAAATCCATTTAAAAAACTATAAGTTATGAATGACCAAAATATTCAGATTCGACGAAAAAAAAGAGAAGGAAACAAAGAAACGAAAGAAAAGAAAAAAGAAAAGGAAAGAAAGAAAAAAATGAGATAGGATTCTCATGGAAAAGGAATCCTGTCCCTGCTTAGTTCAAATGCTTTCATTCAAAAATCACATATTAAGCAGCAGAGTATTCCAAATCCATGGTGACCACGAAGACACAGGGGTAAACTATCCTAAACTTCAGATAGGAAAATGTCAAAGAAGTTAAGTGAAAGATGTACATGGTCATGTATTTCAGACTTTCAATAGGGAAAGTTCAGAGAGTTTGGAGATCACTTGAAATTGAATTTCCACCTTGAAATTACTAAATAAATAAATAAGTAAATAAATAAATAAAACCAAAACACCTCATCGAGGAGAGTGTCTGAAGATCCACAATGGTTCCATCAAGACAACTTGGATGATTTTAACTTTTAAATTTACACGTAGAAATGGGTTTCAGAGAATTTTTACCAAGCACAAATATGAAAGGAACATGAGCCTGTGAGAACAGTGCCAGAAAATCAAAAGGGAATAGGTTTATGAATAGACTGTATAAGGAAAACAAAATGTTTTAAAGTTACAGTTATATCCAGAACAAGAACAAAAGAGTTTACCTGCAACACGTCTAGCGGGATTTCATAAATTGAATATGTGACACAAAATGGGATTCTGAAATTTTTCGTTTACTTCCATAGCCTCTGACCAGGAGAATCATCTTTAGCCTGGAGAAGGTGGAATAAATATCGGTAAAAAGCAATCAAACCTCAGGATATGTAAAGAGATGATAGGATAGCACTTGGCTTCTCTAAATGATTTCAAGACTCCAGGCCTAAGAAGATTATATACCCAAGTATGGTAAAAACCTGCAGATGAGATAGTGAACTGCATGAACGGAAATTTCTTATCTTCCAGCCACTGCACTGGGGAAAGTAGATGTGACCAGGAGTCCAGAGTTAGCAACATTTAGTCCTAACTTTCAAAATGAAAGGAAAAGATAGAGTCTTAGAAGAATTTGTTATAATTTGTGTGTGTTCCCACCATTCGAAACCAAGAGCAAGGCCATTAATACATCCTCACCTCTGAGATGCTTACAAGTAGAAAGAGACACGGCTTAGGATCAGTGGCTCCTTCATTCTTTTGTGAAAACCTGTGTTCCTTGAAGAGAGGATGTTGAGTCGCAGATGCCACTAGTGCCCATCAAATATTCAAAATATTCTGCTAGGGCGCCTCGGAGGCTCAGTCAGTTAAGCATCTGTCTTCAGCTCAGGTCATGACCCCAGGGTCATGGGATGGAGTCCTGCATCAGGCTCCCTGCTGAGTGGGGAGTCTGCTTCTCCCTCTATCCTCTCCCCTTCTCATGCTCTCTCTCTTGTTCACTCTCTCTCTCTCAAATAAATAAAATCTTTTTTAAAAATTAAAAAAATTCTTCTATAGTTCCTAGCCTCTTTAGCATTTAATTTAGAACCATGTGACAAGTTCAGGCTAATGAATTATGAGCGGAAGCAATATATTCTATTGTTTCTAGACTGAGACAATTTAAAAGCCAGATTCCTCCTCTAACTCTCTCTTTCTCTGCCACAGATTGAGGCGGTGACATCATAAGATGGAGAGAGCCTGGTTCCCTGAGTCATTAGAGAGAGGATAACCTCTAACAACTCACATCAGAACTTATGTGAATGAAATAGAGACTTCTGTTGTGTTAAGCTACTTGTATTTCATGATATCCTAGGGTAGCTAGCATCAATTCTCCTTCTCTCATATAATTACTCCTGTGACTACCAAGTTTAGTGACAGAAAAAGCCTTGGACATCATGAGAGTAGAATTTTAATTTCACTTACAGGAAGTTTTTACCAACTGGCTGGTATCTCTCATTGTTGCAAAGTAGCCACAAGCAGTTCCAGGCCTCATATCTGCATATCTTATTTTCCAGAGCAAGAGAAAGATTTATTTTGTCTCCAGCAATATTCTATCTTTTACTGAGTGGGCTGTCCCTGAGCCAGTCACTGACATAGAGGGTCAAATTATACTGATCAGCTTCAACCCATCAGGGCCCAAGTCTGGAGAGATGAAGGATCAATCCTCCCCTAACCTCACTGTTGCTAAAGGTCAAGGGGAAGTTGCAATGATCCTGGGAGAAAAAAGCATGAAATATACTAATGAGGTCTCAAATATTTGTTAGATTTTTACTCTCTCTTGTTCAAAATGTCCATAATGATTTAATAACACATTTAGTGGAGTCATAAATCTTGTAAAGAAAGTCAGTCTGTTAGATACCACAAATAAGGTTCAAAATGTTAATAATGAGTTTGAATAATCATTTTAAGTTCATCAGCGTAAATGTTTCTTAAATAGAAATTTAAAAACCAGTATATAAGATAAAAGTCTTAAGGATCTGGACTTCGATTTTATTTTATTTTTTTTATTATTATTTTTTGGACTTCGATTTTAAAGGAGTACTTATATAAATATAGGATCAGGATTGATAAAGATTAGTATCAGCTCCTGTAAAATATTAGCGGGTTATAGATAACAGGAAACATAATCAATCAGCAATATGATGAGACCGTCCAACAAGACGGAAATTTAGATTTTCAAATGGACATGAAAAAACCTACAATGATAAAACGAAAAATCACATTTTAATTTGTATAAATGAGACCACTCTTAGAATCTATGGAAAATTATGAGAATCACAATTTTAGAGAAATATTGAAAAAATCAGAATCCATTTGGAAAATAATGAACAAATTAATGAAGGAACTCAAAACGACATCAATTTTGGAGTAATTGAAGAAATTGTGGATGCTTAGTCATGAGAAAGGGGCTTACAAAGAATTTGTTTACAATCGTCAGATTATCTGAAGTGCTGTATATGGAAAAAGACGCAACTTGTTTAGAGGGAATCGCTGTGATAAAAAGGTTGAAATACAGAAACACAAATTTAACCCTATACCAGGAGGGCTTTGTAAGTCCCAGGTGTTCACAAAGGGAAGAGGCTGCCTCAGGGCGGGAAGCTTTCTCCTCTCCAGGGTGAGTTCAAGCAGAACTAGGACTTTCACTTGTCAGAGGTGATACAGAAAGAGAGAAGCATGTGACGACAGTTGAACGACAGGATTTTTAAAATCCCTTTAACATCAGTGTTTCTAGGATAATATGAAGTGAGCTAGACCCCACTACTCTGTAGAAGCAGTCTGTTTTAGTGCTTCATTCCCTAAAGATGCTGCAATTCCACCACATTGTTTCGGGGAGAAAGAAAGAAAATGGCAACTTTAAATGACCTCTGCTTTTCTAGTTCATGAGAGATTTCATGAATTTTATGATTCCTAAGGACACAGAGAACATGCATTAATTCCACTAAGAAAAAAAAATTTATGTAAATTAGTATCAACTCATGAAATGCCATCTTCTGCTCATTAACTGAGATGACAATATTGATTAAAATACAGTGTTTAAGGGACACCTGGGGGGCTCAGTGGTTGAGCGTCTACCTTCAGCTCAAGGCATGACCCCAGGGTCCTGGGATCGAGTCCCACATCGGGCTCCCCGCAGGGAGCCTGCTTCTCCCTCTGCCTGGGTCTCTGCCTCTCTCTGTGTCTCTCAGGAATAAATAAAGAAAATCTTTTTAAAAAAGAAAAATACTCTGTTTTTAAAGAACTCTATCTATATCCTTTGTTTAAAGCTAGAGTTTCTCCAGGGTCATTCACTGTGTTACTCAGAAAGATAAAACCAAGCCAAAGAGTGGCTAATCTTTATTTCAGCAGTGCGGTCACCTTGCAAAGTCACAGGCCACTGTCTGGTTTGTCCAGCTATGACCAACCAGTTTGCAACGGATTTTCTACAGCACTTCTCCCTTAACCTCAACAAACAAAACAAACCAGCAAAAAAACAGAGTATCAGTTTGTGGCATTGTAGTTCCTTTTACCTGGGATGAGGCCGCCAAAGGCTAAAGATCAGATTCTTAGATAAAATTTAGGTAACAGGACTAAATAACAATGCAGTTTCCACCAGTGGAAAATCATCTCATTGGAATAAACAAAAAGAAAGTAATTCATCTCACATTTTCCCACACCGAGCAGTATCTGCAGGAAGTTCTTTACCTGAAGTATCTGCAAATTATGTGCACCTCTTTAGAGATCTTTAACATGCATCAAAGGTCTTCTGGAGAAAGTCCAGGTCTATACCTGTGACGGAGGGAACTTCCCTAAAAATCTGCCTACCCCCAAGTTTTTTCAAAGTTACATTGTTTATGTAAAGTTAAAGCTGCCTCTTGCTAGGCTTCTCCTTCTCCAACAGCCGGTATGAACTAAATGGACAGGCTTCTGTCTCTAAACAAACCCACTGATAATTCTGAAGGAAGCTTTAAAGACTTCACATTTACAAGAAGTGAATTATTTGAGGTCATGTATAACAAATTCTCTTTGCTCTCAACAGGACTGATCTAAGAAGCAGAAAAAAAGAAAGAAAGAAAGAAAGAAAGAAAGAAAGAAAGAAAGAAAGAAAGAAAGAAAGAAAGAAAGAAAGAGAAAGAAAGAAAGAAAGAAAGAAAGAAAGAAAGAAAGAAACCTGCCCCCTCGAGCTCAGATAAGCTACTTCCCTGAGGGGAACAGTGAATAGTCCCCGTTTCAAAAACAATTTACTGGAGACTTTATGACACTAAGGGGAATATTCAAGAACTATTCCTTGATAAGCATAGTAGAAGATCTTTGGCTGTCAAAAAGCAGACATATATTTGGAATTGAACTATGAAGTACATTAGATTACTTCCCAAATTACTAAAAAGGAACAGATTCTATTTTTTTTTAAGTCCGTCCAACTTTTTGGCAAATTACATTGTTAAATATTTACGTTGAGACATTTTTCAGCAAGGAGTTTTGTGGGGAAAGTAGGGAAAATCCATACATTTGACAACTTATATAATATGAACTTTAGTAAATTTCACGTTCCTTTAGCTGATATCTATATAGAGTTTTGCTTTTTTGTTTTGTTTTTCAGTAATATCCTTCATGAGGGTAACAACAAAAACGCTATTTACCTTACTCAGGACTCAGTCCTAGTACATCTGATACTTAGTCCCTTGTCATCAACCTGAGTCTGCAGTTGGATGGGTTTAGGAACTTGGTGCCTCAGAGCCAATCTGCAGCGGAAAAGGGTCTGTGCTGACTGGGACTTTCCAAACCCCAAGGGCTCTTGCGGGGCCAAAGGGAGAGCCGCTACCTAAGCTCAAGCAACTTATTCCTGTAGAGGAATTAAGAACTTTTCCCGAAGAAGCCACAACTTGGATTTGGGGGTAAAATTCCTCAATTTTGAAATATTAGAATCTGTACCTCACGACTTAAAAAAAAAAAAAAAAAACAACTGTGCCGAGCAGTATTATGAACCCGGCCGCAACGCACCTGGAGCTGAAGGAAACCTGACCACAGTCGCCCGCTGCGGGTGCACCTGCCGCCTGGGCAGGCCCGAGCGGGGAGAGGGAAGCCGGCCCGACCTCAGCCCTGCGCCCTGCGCCCTGCGCCCTCCTTCCAGTCCACAATTCTTCAGGTCGTATTTCTTTTTCCTTCCTTCCCAGCTCACCTCGGCATGTTCTTCTTCCTTGAGGAAAAGCCACCCAAACCGGAGGAACATAATGAGAAGTACAACAGGAAACCAACCTGGAGCTATTTACGTAGGCCTTAGAGTCCACGATCACTCATTTTCTTTTTTCTTTTTTTTTTTTTTTTGTTTCAAAGATTTCTTTTTTAAGATTTTATTTATTTGAAAGAGAGCACAGCACGGAGGGGCAGGAAGAAGGGCAGAAGCAGGGAGCCCTAGGCCGGACTCGATCCCAGGCCCCCGGATCGTGCCATGTCAGTGAGCCCAGTGCTTCACCGACCGAGCCAGCCGGCGTCCCCAAGGCTTATTGTTTGAGAGGCGGGGAGCGAGCCCGGGAAGGGGCGGGGGGGGGGGGGGCAGAGGGAGAGAGGATCTGCCCAGCCGGGGGCTCCCGCTTAGGACCCGAGGTCACAACCCACGTTGGAACCCAGGAGTCCCTGCTCCACGGGCTGCGCCGCCCCGGCCCCCCGCGGCCGCTCCCTCGCTAAGGGCGTTTACACCTTGGATGCCCCCCCGCCCCCCCACCCCCCCCCCCCCCCCGGCCTCGACTCAGCTTCACCTGGGAGGCCCTCAGGGGCCGCAGCGCAGTGACCAGGAAGGCTTTCGGGAGGGACAACGCCGCTGGGTAGAGCCTGACGCCCGCGTCGCTCCGACAGTCCTCACGGTCCGGCTCGTGCTTCAGGGCGACCCCGGCCGCTGGTCAGCGGGACCCAGCCAAAGGCCGCCGCCCGGGAGGGGGAGGAGCGCCCCGTGGCCGCGACCCCGGGGAGGGGGGAGGGGGAGGAGCGCCCCGTGGCCGCGACCCCGGGGAGGGGGGAGGGGGGAGGAGCGCCCCGTGGCCGCGACCCCGGGGAGGGGGGAGGGGGAGGAGCGCCCCGTGGACCCGACCCTGGGGGGAGGAGGAGGAGCGCCCCGTGGCCGCGAACCGAAGGGGGGAGAGGAGCGCCCGTGGCCGCGACCCCGGGGTGGGGGGAGGGGGGAGAGCGCCCCGTGGCCGCGAACCGAGGGGGTGGGAAGCGCCCCGTGGCCGCGACCTCGGGAGGGGGAGGAGCGCCCGTGGCCGCGACTTGGGGGGGGGGAGGAGCGCCCCGTGGCCGCAACCCCGGAGGGAGAGGAGCGTCCCGTGGCCGCGACCCGGGGGCGGGGGGAAGAGCGCCCCGTGGCCGCGACTTCGGGAGGGGAGGAGCGCCCCGTGGCCGCGACTTGGGGGGGGAGGAGCGCCCCGTGGCCGCAACCCCGGAGGGAGAGGAGCGCCCCGTGGCCGCGACCCGGGGGGCGGGGGAAGAGCGCCCCGTGGCCGCGACCCCGGAGGAGGGGGGAGGAGCGCCCCCGTGGCCGCGACCCCGGGGAGGGGGAAGGAGCGCCCAGTGGCCGCGACCCGGGGGCGGGGGGGGGGGGGAGCGAGCCGCAGAACATAAGGGCAAAGGGGCAGCCGGCGGCCGGCGGTTTAGCGCCGCCTGCGGCCCAGGGCGGGACCCTGGAGCCCCGGGACCGAGTCCGACGCCGGGCTCCTGCGTGGAGCCTGCTCCTCCCTCCGCCTGCGTCTCTACAGGCAGCCGGGGAGCGACTCCCCTCCTCAGGCGGAGGCCTGGCTGCTGCAGAAGCCCCCCCCCCCCCCCGCCCCGGGGGAAGGACTGAGGGCGAACGCCCCAAGCCGCCGGAGAAAGGCCCGGAGTCCCGCCGCTGCGCTGCCCGTCCCTGCCGGAGCCCCGGGTCAGCGCACGCACGAGGACACAGGAGACCGCGTCGTTCTTAAAAATGGTGCCCCTTGCCCCGAGCACCGCCCGGATTTGCAGGGTGGGGGTTCTGTGGCCGGGAACGCAGCCTAGGGGAGCGGGCGGGTCTGCGGAGGAGTGAAGTACAAGTGTGAGCTGAAACAGCGGACCCGCCCAGTGCGAGAGCTTGAAGGCCGAATTTCAGGCTATGAAGTCCAGACTTTATCTAGCCCCCCCTTTTATATAAGATTTTATTTATTTATGCACGATACACAGAGAAGGCAGAGAGGCAGAGACACAGGCGGAGGGAGAAGCAGGCTCCACGCAGGGAGCCCCACGCAGGACTCGATCCCGGGACCCCAGGGTCAGGCCCCGGGTCGCAGGCGGTGCTAAACCGCTGCGCCACCCGGGCTGCCCTATTTAGCCCTTAAGTTCGGACCCCAGGACTTTCTGTAAAGAACTGGACACAAGAACAGTGAAACTTAAATTTTCATAAAATATGTGGCGAGCCAGTTATCAGAGAGAGAGTTTGAAATCTCCTTCCCAAGCTGATTTGACAAGAGCACAGATCACTTGGCCTCTGATGCACACACACCGAAGTCCCCCACCCGAAAGGGCGTACTGCACCCCGCTGCCCTGCGACACACACATCTGTGCCTTTTGAACCATCATTTTTTAAAAAATGTGTTCTCACAACTGTAAACTCCTATAAGGAAGGCAGCATAAAATATATCTTTTATAAGAAAATTAATTATGCATATTTACATGCAAAACCCTCTCCGCATTTTTAATTAAACTCCATTTAACCCATCGGACATCTTATTTTTCAATGTATTTCTTCAACTCACAAAAGAAAAAAAGGATTATACTAACCTGACAGATTTGGGGAGGAAAATAGTCTCCCCAAAAGCATGCAGTGAAGATTAAATTCCATTATAAGAATTATTATTAACTTGTCTTTCCGAGGAAATGCTCTTTGCACTGGGATGTATAAATCTAAGCCAGGATTCAGACACACACATACACGCGCACACACACACACTGGACACATACACATCTAGACAACCCGGGTGGTCCCACCCAAACTACAGATCTTTTTTTAAACTACAGATTTTTGACAAGAAAGTAATATTGGACACAGCACGCAGTGGGGGCTTACAAAATACAAATAATATACATTCGTAGCGTGATGGAGAAGAGAAAGTTCGACAGCTTCCTTCCATCCACACATGTACAGTCTCCCTCGGAAAGGCGATGTCGGCCTTGGCAGGCGCCTCGTATTTTGTCTTGGAGCGGAGATCGCCGTCCCGACTTACAGAAGGGATTTCTCCTAGGTCTGCGGCCCGCGTGGAGCTCGCGCACCTCGGTTTTGAAGGCAGCGCTTCACGGGTTTGCACACACCCGCACTGTGGCTTCACGGGTTTGCACACACACCGCACTGTGGCTTCACGGGTTTGCACACACACCGCACTGTGGCTTCACGGGTTTGCACACACCCGCACTGTGGCTTCACGGGTTTGCACACCCGCACCGTGGCTGCGTCGCCGTTGGCCCGGGGCTGCTCGGTATCAATCAGGACGTGGGCACCCACGGGTTCCTCGCCTCTTGGAACTTCATCCCCGAGCACAGGACCCCGCTCCAAGTGCCTCCACCTGCCACGTGCTTCTCACGCGGTTCTCGCTGCCCGACACTCCTTATACCTTAGCGCTGGATCTCGATCGTGCTCCCAAGGGATCACACTGAACTTCTAGCACCCAGTCCCGGGGTGCCACGGGAGAGGTCCGGCCGCTTCTCCCCTTCCAGGCTACTGCGTCTTCCCAGCTGAATGCCCTGGCCAGCTCGTGGAGGCAAATCCTCAGACCACCGATCGTGGGCACTGCGCTGCCGGTTACCAGCCTGGGCAGGACGCTGCGCCTGCTGGGCCTGGGTTACCGGATAAGGGTCGCAGCGGCCCTACGGGACCGGCGGTCTGGGTCACAGGGTCACTCTTAGCGAAGCGAGGTATTGCACGGAGAGTATGTACCACAGTCCCTGCGTACACCAGGGCCACGTTATTATTGATTAATTAATCAACTAAAACTAGATTTTGATAGATGTGCACACACGCGCGCACACTTATGTGCTCACACACGCATGCACACCCGTGTGCACACATAAGCACACTCACGTGCGCACACACACGTGCATACTTACATGCACTTGCGCACACGTGCTCACGCGCATGCTCACACATGTACACACGCGCACACCCACATGCACACACATGCACACACCGACATGCGGACACATACATGCACGGACACACACGCGCACACTCACGCGCACACACACCTGCACACACCTACACACACCCACACGCACACACATGTATACACCCACATACACACATGCGCACACTCACGTGCATACACATGCGCACACTCACGTGCACACGCACGCGCACACATGCACACACAAGCACACTTGCGTGCACAAACATGCACACCCACACATGCACACATACACGTGCACACAGACCCATGCATTCCTATTTAACTCTCATAACATCCCTGTGAGGTAGCCGCGATTAGTACTATTTATAGATGAGGAAACGGACACAGAAATATTAAATGACTTTGCGAGGTCCTGCCGTTTGCACGTGCCCGAGTCAGATACACATCCAGGCAATTCGGCTTCAAAGGAGAAACTCTTAACCTCTCTACATAACCACTTGCAGCAAAGCAGAGTTTTTAAAATATAGCCACAGAGCTTTCAGCAAGTGCTCTTTGGACATTTGCAAACGGAAAGGCCCAGAAATATCTGCCATTAGTGTTAAGGGCTCTGAAAGAAGGTATCCAGGTCAGAACCCTGTGAGCTAAGATCTGAAAGACAAAACAACACTGATCATCAGAACTGGGGCAGTGTAATAAGCCAGAAACCAGACTGGTCCAGAATCAAGGCTCTCCCCTAATCACATTGATTTAGCATTGTTACCTAAAGCTGGTGACACGAAAGTAGAAGTTCCCATTCCAAGATTTGGGGAAGGCATTCTCAATGAATCATTTTTAGTATTTCTGGATTCCTGAGTAAAAGAACCATCGCAGAAACTAAGGATATTTGAAGATCCCTTACAGAAATCTCTATTAGCATAAATTAAGACTGTATAGGTCTGCTAAAAAAAATACAAATAAGTGAGTTAAGAGTGTGATTTTATTGTAACGAGGGAACAATGTGGAACACTAAACTTTGCACATTTATTGTTCCAAAGGACTAGAAATTGGTCAATGTTCCATAGAAATACCAACCACTATTTTTGGACATCTTGGAACTGAGACCAAGGATATTTGGCAGAGTCTAGCTTTTAACATTTTGTTTGTTTAATTATTTAATTTCAATTAATTAACATATAATGTATTACTAGTTTCAGAGGTAGAGGTCAGTGATTCATCAGTCTTATATGAGAAATGTCTATTCATGTCTTCTGCCCGTTTTTTTGACTGGATTATTTGTTCCTTGGGTGTTGAGGCTGAGAAGTTC
Organism: Canis aureus; assembly: GCF_053574225.1. Taxonomy (NCBI): domain Eukaryota; kingdom Metazoa; phylum Chordata; class Mammalia; order Carnivora; family Canidae; genus Canis; species Canis aureus. Next base: position 29,289,117 of record NC_135645.1, read on the forward strand.
TTTATAAATATTGGATATGAGCTCTTTATCTGATCAGACATTTGCAAATATCTTCTCCCATTCTGTAGGTTACCTTTAGGTTTTTACACCATTTCCTTTGTTGTGCAAAAGCTTTGTATCTTGATGAAGTCCCATAGTTCATTTTGTTTCCCTTTTGTTCCCTTTGCCGTTGGAGATGTATCTACATGGTTCCAGCTTTGTGAAAAAAGTTGATGGTATTTTGATAAGGATTGCATTGAATGTGTGGATTGCTCTGGGTAGTATAGACATTTTTACAATATTTGTTCTTCCAATCCGTGAGCATGGCATGTTTCTCCATTTCTTTGTGTCTTCCTCAATTCTTTCATGAATGTTGTATAGTTTTCTGAGTACAGATCCCTACTTTTTTGGTTAGGTTTATTCCTAGGTATCATAATTTTTGGTGCAATTGTAAATGGGATCAACTCCTTAATTTCTCTTTTTTTCTTTTTCTAGATTTTTTATTTTATTTATTTATTCATGACAGACACAAACAGAGAGGCAGAGACACAGGCAGAGGGAGAAGCAGGCTCCCTGCGGGGAGCCCAATGTGGGACTCGATCCCAGGACCCTGGGGTCACGCCCTGAGCCAAAGACAGATGCTCAACCAAGAGCCACCCAGATGTCACAATTTCCCTTTCTTCTGTCTCATTGTTAGTGAATATAAATGCCACTGATCTCTGGGCATTGATTTTGCATCCTGCCACACTGCCGAATTGCTGTAGGAGTTCTAGCAATCATGGGATGGAGTCCTTTGGGTTTTCTATGTACAGTATCATGTCATCTGTGAAGAGGGATAGTTTGACTTCTTTGCCAATTTGAATGCCTTTTATTTCTTTTTGTTGCCTGATTGCTGAGGCTAGAACTTCTAGTACTATGGTGAATAGCAGTGGTGAGAGTGGACATCCCTGTCGTGTTCCTGTTCTTAGGGGAAAGGCTCTCGGTGTTTCCCCATTGAGAATGATATTTGCTGTGGGCTTTTCATAGATGGCTTTTCTGATATTGAGGAATGTTCCTTTTACTACTACTATAGTGCGAAGAAAGGATCCTGTAAAAAAAAAAAAAGGATGCTGTACTTTGTCAAATGTTTTTCATGCATCTATTGAGAGGATCATATGGTTCTTGTCCCTTATTTATGTGGTGTATCATATTGATTGATTTGCAGATGTTGAACCACTCCTACAGCCCAGGAATAAATCCCACTTGGTTGTGGTGAATAATCCTCTTAATGTACTGTTGGATCTGATTGGCTAGTATTTTGGTGAGAATTTTTGCCTCTATGTTCATCAGGGATATTGGTCTGTAATTCTCTTTTCTGGTAGGGTCTTTGTCTGGTTTGGGGATCAAGGTCATGCTGGCCTCATAGAAAGAGTTTGGAAGTTTTCCTTCCATTTCTATATTTGAAAAAGCTCCAGAATAACAGATATTAATTCTTCTTTAAATGTTTGGTACAAAAAAAAAAAAATGTTTGGTACAATTCCCCTGGAAAGCCATCCAACCCTGGCCTTTGGTTAGTTGGGAAGTTTTTCATGACTGCTTCAATTTCCTTGCTGGTTATGGGTCTGTTCAGACTTTCTATTTCTTCCTGATTCAGTTTTGGTAGTTTACACGTCTTGGAATCCATCTATTTCTCTCAGATTGCCTAATTTGTTGGCATAGAGTTTCCAACACAATACATTCTTAAAAATCGTTTGTATTTCCTTGGTGTTGATTGTGATCTCTCCTCTTTCATTCATGATTTTATTTACTTGGGTTCTTTCTCCTTTCTTTAAGTCTGGCCAGGAGTTTATCTATCTTATTAATTCTTTCAAAGCAGCAGTTCCTAGTTTTGTTGATCTGTTCTACTGGTTTTTTGGTTTCTATTTCATTGATTTCTGCTCTAATCTTTATTACTTCTCTTCTGCTGATGGGTTTAGGCTTTATTTGCTGTTCTTTCTCCAGCTCCTTTAGGTGTAAGGTGTAAAGGTATTTGAGACCTTTCTTGTTCCTTGAGAAAGGCTTATATTGCTATATATTTCCCTCTTGGTACCACTTTTGCTCCATCCCAATGGTTCTGAACAATTGTGTTTTCATTTTCATTTGTTTCCATGAGTTTTTTAAATTCTCCTTTTATTTCCTGGTTGACTCATTCAATCTTTAGTAGGATGCTCTTTAACCTCCATGTATTTGAGTTCTTTCCAAATTTCTTCTTGTGACTGAGTTCAAGTTTCAAAGCACTGTGCTCTGAAAACATGCAGAGAATGATCCCAGTCTTTTGGTACCAGTTGAGACCTGATTTGTGATCCAGTATGGGATCTATTCTGGAGATAATTCCATGTGCACTCGAGAAGAATGTGTATTCTGTTGCTTTAGGATAGAATGTTCTGAATATATCTCTGAGGTCCATCTGGTGCAGTGTGTCATTCAAAGCCCTTGTTTCCTTATTGATCTTCTGCTTAGATGATCTGTCCATTGCAGTGTGTGGGGTGTTACAGTCCCCTTTGATTATTGTATTATTATTATGTTTCTTTAATTTTGTTATTTTTTAAAAAATTTTGTTATTATTTGACATATTATTGACATATATTGACTTATATTAATTGATTTATAGGCTGCTCCTATCTTAAGGGCATAAATATTAACAATTGTTAGATTTTCTTGTTGGATAGACCCTTTAATTATGATATAGTGTCCTTCCTCATCTCTTATTACTGTCTTTAGTTTAGAATCTAATTTGTCTGATATAAGGATTGTAACTCCAGCTTTCTTTTGAGGTCCATTAGCATGATAAATGGTTTCCGCCCCCTCACTTTCAGCCTGGAGGTATCTTTGGATCCAAAATGAGTCTCTTGCAGACAGCATATCAATGAGTCTTGCTTTTTTATCCAGTCAGACACCCTGTGTCTTTTGATTGGGGGATTTAGCCCATTTACATTCAGAGTAACTACTGAAAGATGTGAATTTAGTGCCAGTGTATTACCTGCAAAGTCCCTGTTTCTGTATATTGTCTCTGTTCCTTTCTGGTCTAAGTTACTTTTGAGCTCTCCCTTCACTTAAAGGATCCCTTTTAATATTTCTTATATGGCTGGTTTAAAGGCCACAAATTCTTTGTTTCTGTTTGTCCTGGAAGATTTTTTATCTCTCTTTCTATTTTGAATACTACTCTAGCTAAATAAAGGATTCTTGGCTGCATATTTTCCTCATTTAGCACCCTGAATATATCATGCCAGTCCTTTCTGGCCTGCCAGGTCTCTGAGGATAGGTCTGCTGCCATTCTAATGTTTCTGCCATTGCAGGTTACAGACCTCTTGTCCAGAGCTGCTTTCAGGATTCTCTCTTTGTCTATGAAATTTGCAAGTTTCACCATTATATGTGGAAGTGTTGATTTATTTTTATTGATTTTTAGGAGGGTTCTCTATGCCTCCTGGACTGCCTATTTCCTTCCCCAGATTAGGGAAGTTCTCTGCTATAATTTGCTCCAATATAACTTTTGTACCCTGCCCCCCATCTTTCCATCTTCCCTCCCTGCCCCCATCAAAACTATTCTAATATTGCTTTGCTTTATGGTATCATTTATCTCTAAAATTCTCCTCTAGTGATCCAGCTATTTATCTCTCTTTTTCTCAGCTTCTTTATTCTCCATCATTTTGTCTTCTATATCACTAATTCTCTCTTCTTTCTCATTTATCCTAGCAGTTAGAGCCTTCATTTTTTTTATTGTATCTCATTAATAGCCTTTTTAAATTTTGACTTGATTAGAGTTTAGTTCTGTTATTTCTCCAGAATGGGATTCTTTAGTGTCTTCTATGCTTTTTTCAAGCCCAGCTACTAACTTTATAACCACTATTCTGAACTCTAGTTCCAACATCTTACTTATGTCCAAACTGATTAGGACCCTAACAGTCAGTACTCTCTTTTATTTTTTTTATTGTTTGTCTGTTTGTTTTGTTTTTTTGAAGTGCGTTTCTCCATCTTATCATTCTGTCCAGAGAAGAATAGGTGAACAAGAGAACAAAACACTAAAATGGCAGCAACAATCCCAGAGAAATATACCCTAAACAGATAAGAGACCTGAAAAAAAAAAAAGGAAAAAAGAAAAAAAGAAAAATTTTAAAGAAGAATATAATCAGGTGAACAGAATAGAGCAATACACTGGATCTTATGTGTATTTTGGTCTGTTTGTTAGAAAACTAGAGCTTAAAATTGTAAAGAAAGAAAAACTTGGGATACCTAGGTGGCTCAGTGGTTGAGCATATGCCTTCGGCTCTGGAAGTGATCCCAGAAGTCCAGGATTGGGTCCCACATTGGGATCCCTGCATGGAGCCTGCTTCTCTTCCCTCTGCCACTGTCTTTGCCTCTCTCTGTGTCTCTCATGAATAAATAAATAAAAATCTTAAAAAAAAAAGAAAAACTTATATGTGTAGAAAAATAAAATTAAATACAATGAAAGGATAGAATGTAACTGCAAAAAAATGAAAGTTAAAAGAGAAAAAAAGAAAGAAGGAATGTAAACAGAAGGGTAAAGAGAAAAGAGAAATACATTATATCCTGAGTATATTTTGATTGGCTAGAAGAAAGTATATCCCCAAATAGTAAAGAAAGAAAAACTTTATATATATATATATATATATAAAGAGACCCTGATGACAAAGAGCCCCGCGTCCAATGCACGGCGTCCTGAGGACCGGAACCTGGGGCCCATGTGGCCTGTCACCCAGAGGATCCTGCAGGACTTCTACGGGCCTTTCAACACCAGGCTGGCGCAGGTGCTCGCTGACCAGGCGTTCGCCTGGAGGAAGACCTGAGGGCTGCGTTCCCGCTGTGGTTTCCACTGTACCACGATTGAAAAGTCTCTCTTTGTGGGGGGGGGCCTTTTACACACAGTGTGGAGAAAATCCCAAGATTCTTCTTCCCCTCCCGAGGCACATGTTTAGCATAAACATTTGTGGTGTGAAAAAAAAAAAAAAAACAGATAAGAGACCTGAAAAAAATATATATATATATTTTATATATATATAAATTTATAAATAAATAAACATATATACACTTAATTTATATATATTTAATTTATATATAATTATATTTATATAATTAAATACATTGAAAGGATAGGATGTAATTTTAAAGACGAAAATTTTAAAAGATTCTTAAAAAAGAGTTGATAAAATAAGAAATTGGTTGAAAAAGAAAAGAGAAGAAAAAGTAAAATAGAAAGACTAAAGAATCATGGGGAAAAAAACTATGAATTCCGTGCCACTTTCCCCCTAGTGCTGGAGTTTTGCAGCTAGCTGTCTGTGAGGGGTAATCTTGGTCTCTCCAGGTATTCCTGCTGCTTTGGGGGGAAGGGGTTGCCTGGATGCTCAGATGTCTTTGCCCCGTGGGAGCTGCTCCACTCCTGCCAGGGAGCAAAGTCATCTGCTCTGGATTGCTCTCTGTGGCTTTTGTCCCCTGGAGGCTTTGGGGGCTCTTTAAAGGATGAGAGTGAACGTGGGGGCCTCCCAATCTCCAGCCCTGGAGCTGAAAGCTCAGGGCCCCCATCCCCAAGGAAGAGTAGTGGATGACTCCCGTCTCCCCGGTCTCCGACCCCACCCCACGCTCGCCCAGCCTGGATGGAGCATTTCTCTCTCACACACACAACCCCCTTTGGAGTCTCCAAACCCGCAGACTCCCGCAGGCATGCACCTGCACCGCTCCTCTGGGGGAGGGAGGGAGTCTCACCTGTTCTGCTGCTTGCTGCGACCTGCTGGGGGACAGTTCCACTCACCATGTGGCGGTTCAAGGTCTAGGGCAACCTGGAGCTGAGAGCCCACTCTTGGGCTCCCCACTGCCACTGGCTTCCCACTCCCATCCCTGGAACTCTGCTGCACGCAGGCACCCCCAGTCTTCCTGTGACCCCAGGGATCCTGAGACATTGTCCCACTCTGATTCCACCCCTCAGGCAGGAGTGTCCCTCACCACAGCAGACTTCTAGAAGTTTCCATCTTGCACTCAGCTGCTATTTCACTTTCCGGCGCCGGCTGCAATGGGGAGGGAGGCCTTCCTCCTCCCATGGGCTATCATCCCATATATCACCTCAGATTTACTTCTCCTCACCTCCTACCCTGCAGAAAGTGGTCACTTTCCTATTTGTAGAGTTGCATCTATTCTTTTCTTAGGTCTAAGCTTGCAGGGGTTCAGAATGATTTGCTAGCCCTCTTGCTGACTTCCTGGGACCAGAGGAAACGAAGGTCTCCTACTCCTCCACCATCTTGAACTATCTCCTAGCTTTTCACATTTTAAACAGGAAATTGAGGGATTGGTAGTAATTTGTGTCTCCTTGGGGAGAAATTGGAATTTTTCTTTAGAGTAGACTTTCCTTTACACTAAGAAGGATCATTTGGGCAGTCTTAGGGGTTGTGGGGACGCTTCAGTGAGAAGTTACATCAAAGCTTAGCAATGCTTCAAAATACTAAGCCATGAAAGCCGGAAACAATAGTAGTGTTGGGCTGACGAGACTGGGGACCTCAAAACGGCCGACCCCAGGCCAGCAACCTCCCAATAAGGCCGCCTTGCCGCCCTGCCTACCTTAGCACACAGACCTGTAACCCTTGCCCTAATCAGAATGCCACCCTGCCCCCATCTTCCCCCAAAAACTCTTTATAGACCACCCCCCTTGCGGTTTGCCTGGGCGTGACTTCTCTGACTCAAGCCCCTCCGAGTCTCAGTCTCGGAACCGCCCAGAGTGCTCCCCATTAAAGCACCCTCCAACCTACCCTACCGCCTGGCTCTGCTGTTTTTAATTTTTCCGCCATTCATTTAGGAAAAAACTAATAATTAGTTTGGAATATAAATATTTTGACTTTTTCCTGAGACCAGATTATTAGTTTTGCAGTCAGAACTGACCCTTTCTCTACTTCACACTAAAGAATAGACTTTGAGAAGGGGCTTGACTGGCCAACCGGTCTTGGACATTTGGTATCTTCCATGTGACATTATTTGAGATTTAATAGACCAGAATACCAAAAACCAAAAAATATCAACTACTGTGACTGTCTTGTTCCAGCCACAGGTCTAGCGCTTGGAGCGACGCAGCTCTTGTTAACTACTCTGCTGCTTGTAATGGAAGAACTTAATATAAACATGCAACTCTTTTTCTCATTACAGATTTGTGAAGCCAGTTTATACCAATGACGATGCTAATGATGATGATGGTGGTGGTGGTGGTGGTAGGGTTGGAGGTACAGATATGGGGACCAAAGGCAGTAGGAAACGTAGATAAAACTAAATGCCCTTATCACCTGCAGCCCACTGACAAACACTTGAGGCAGGCAGAGAAAGACATTCCTCCAGGAAAGTCCCAGCTGTCTTGAAGTGAATGCCTCGCTAGAGGGAAAAACAGCCCTCCCTCAACTACCGCTCAGCCTCCAGCATCCGGTGAGTCTTTAGCATATGAAAGCCCTTTTGGAAACTTCCTTTGTCTTTACTTGTTCCAACTCCCAAGAATGTTATTGGCTGCTCCTTACAAGTCCAGGGCAGCCCTTCCTGCCCAAGGTCCTGTCCCCTGCTATAATAAAACCACCTTTTTACATTGAAGACTTCTCAAGAGTCCTTTCTCAGCCATGGACCTTGAACCCCAACATTTCCTGCATCACTAGTAAAAAATATCCCCCGACTTCACCAAGCTATAAGCTCACTTTCTCCTTTAATGTCTAAATTATGACGGTTTCATCTGGAGCCAGATTTCTGATATTCTAATAGATTCCAACCTGTAAGTGTTCTTGAGGATATATCTAAGGAATACTTAGGTGTTCTTCTGGTATACCCTGCTTTTTACAAATCTTCTTAGCCAGCTGTCAGGCTTGTAATCACCACTACCCCTTCCATGATCCACCTCCTATTTTCTTGAGATTGGGGACCCACCAACCAGAGTTACTTTCCCTGTAATACATTGTCCCTCACACTGGCATCAGCCCTTCTTTGATTCTCCAGAGTGAGTGGTGACCAGGCTACAACATATGTAAGGATTTTCAAGAGACTTGGTAAAAACACACAAAAAATTTCAAAGCTGAGGGCTTAAGCTGTGCCCTAACTGTGGCATCCTCAGATCTTTAGCCTTACCCCTCCATGAGGCATTTCTTCCTGTGTGGCACTTCCCCTAGGACCTGGTGTCATCATGCGTATCTTCCCTAAGTGCAGAGAAGTATGTCTCCATCCTCTGGGGATCTAAGCCCCAATGACCTGAGTCCTGGAAAAAGGAAACAACTCCCCTTATTTCCCCATTTGAAGGCTTGTAGCTCCTGCTACCCATTTCTGCCCTAGGATAAACTTCTTGGATGCTTGACAATACAAATGCACATTTCTCCTTACCTTTAAACTGTAAAGATTGGCCTTGCCTAAAGTTGCCATGAGGTCAATTCATCAGACATTCTTATATTGGTTTCCTAGCCAGGATAATTCATTCTTAAATAATCATCTTAAAGAGCACTTCAACGGTCCAAAATAAACTGCAGAATCTCAAATTGTGCCCTATCAGGGTCTTTCTAATTACATGATGTCAATCAATATACGTCCCCATATCCGGGCTGCCATCTTTAAGTCTCCACTTTTGACAATGCTATGAGATGGGCTCCATTATTATACCTATGGATATAGACAGGTCATATAGCTTGCCCAAAGTCAAACGGGAGAGAAATCTGTGATTCATGCCCAGGTAGAAGGACTTCAGAACCTTCTCTCTCAGCCACCACTCCAAACTGCCTTAGAAAAGAATTCTCCAAGATGGTGTAGTCCAAACACCTATTTAGAAAAGAAATATTTCTTCCCCGAAGAAACAATCTATAGATATTGAACTCTGCCTGTAGAGATAAACTCTTATTTTGTTATTGCAGAGTAGTGTATTTTCATTTTTAAAAAATATGATTTTGCTTCACTTTTGTCCATAGAGGGATTTTTCCCAAAACAAAGGAGTAGTCTTCCCCCATACCTGAACTCAGTCTTCCAACAAGAGACACACAGTAAATCTGCTTGTGGCTTTAAAATGGAAATCCTGCTTAGAAATGATAATATATGCCATTCATCAAGTAGAAGCTCTCAGCCAATCGCTAAAGCTTAGTTCTAAATGTATGTGCTTGTGTGTGTGTGTGTGTGTGTGTGTGTGGTCTGCAAAAAAATTTACAAGACGTTTACTCTCATCCCCATTCCACTCATTAGATACAGAAACATACAGACAAAACGACTACCTGGAGATTAGTTAGGAGCTCAGTGGATCTGGAAACCAAATCTGATTCTTAATTTATTGCTTTCTCACTATATCCAGCAGCCTCTGAGCCATGCAGAATAACTTTTTATTTCTCTAGATTCATGAAATGGCTTGGGTGGGACTCTAATCCTGGGAGACACACTCTGTGAGGTATCCCGGGGCTTAGGCACACCCTCAGTAGGCTTTCTGCTGGAATGTGAGGGAGGTACAATCAATGTCTTTCTTTGCAAAATGTTGGGCTAGATGATATCCTGGTTTTTGTGTCTATCATTCTCCATGGAGGTAAGTGAAAATCATTAGCTTCTTTTAAGGAAAATTTTATACTGTCAGGATGAGAAAAATGAGTACAAAAGCACCGGGGCTTTCACTCAGACTTCCCCAGCATTAGCAATCAGACTTGCCAAATCCTATCTTCACATATATGAAACAGAGAAAATGCCAGCTGCCTCTATTGCACAGGTTTGCTGGGAGGCTTAAATGAGATAAAATGCAAAAGCTCAGTAACAAACAAGAAGTGCTTTCTGAGTATGACTTTTTCTTCTCTCAATACGTTACTGTAAGAGAACCAAAATGTGGTAAATTACAAAATAAAATGGAATGTCATTTCACATCATCATCCTAAAAATGGAATATAGCTATCATTTAGTACAGGAACCTGATATGTTCTTAGGAGGAAAAAATGTTCCTAAAGTTAGAATTTAATATGTGTGACTATTGGTTCCATCGATTTCCATTATGTGTCTTTAAAATTATTTTATGTAGTGAAAATATAAATGTATATAGATATAAAGTCATACGTACAAAAGTCATATATATATGTATATATATATATATATATATATATATATATAAAGTTCTTTAAGAGTGTTTTTTAGAAATAAGGCTCAAAAATAAATACACCAATTTTGACACTGGTTATCTTTGAAAAGCAAAATCACAAATTTTGGTGGTGGTGGTCAAAAGTCACTCCATATTTTTGTGAAAGCCTGCATTATCTGTGAAATTATAGGAAAGTGTATTTGATAATACTTCTTTACCACAGGAAAACTCCTGGAGTATTAGATGTAAAAATATGGTTGCAAAATTGATGGCAGAAGAACAATAAGGTAAATGAGAGCAATGATTGGAAACTTAACTCTACTGGTAGCAAAGAATATAGTTCAGTGACTAAGAAGAATTATCCTTGTGATACGTATATGATTGGTTGCTCCTAAGATATATGGAATAACAGCTCCGTGTCAGTCTCATTTTGAGACCTAGGCTCCATCATATGGAACATCACTGGCTACCATGACAGAAGGAAGAGGAGAAGCCTACACTCACAGGAGGTGTGATAGATGTCCCTGGCGTTCACATGTCCCTGGCCAAAGCCAATTACATGGTGATTAAGCATTTAGGTCTACCACTCAGTTCTCTTCCAGTGAACATTGGGCAAAAGAGAGAGAAAACTGTCCTGTCCAAAGACTTGTCCCTCAGGCATTTTGTTTACACTTTTCACAAAAAGTACAACACAATTCTCAAATATATGATTGAAGAACCACTTAAGAAATATGTAACCAACTGATTTCAGAAGTCAATAATAAAATTACTAGCATCCTTCCTCTCTTCCTTGTAATCAATAAGCATAGATTGACTCCTTCTATGCCAGATTCTAGGAATAAAAGACGAAATGACCAATTGTCTTTCCTTAAGGTACTTTATGGCCTAGAAGAAATAGAAAATATCTTTCCTTTATGCAAGAGAATATCCCTGCTTCATGACAGAACTAGAAGTTAAAATCTGGTTTTAAAATAATAAAGCCTGGCTTGACTCTCTCGGGCAAATTAAAGACTCTCCCTTCTCCCCGTCCCCAAGGGGGAAAGAAACCAAAAACCAAAAACAAAACATTGAAATCATTAACATCATCCTCCAATGAACAGACCAGAATGTAATCTCAGGGTCACCAAGAACTATCACCACTAGAGAGACAGTGGCCAAGTAAGAAGCATATGAAAAGTCCAGAAGGTAGAAATAATAAAGTACACTAAAGTTCTAGCCTGGTTATTGCCTATATTCTCTGCTTCCCAAAGAAATTACAGCCTCAAGGGAGGCACATATGTACAAACGGTGTGGATACCATGAGCCCATGTTTGTTCCTACTGCCCTCCAAAAACGTGTTTGTACTAAAGTAGATCAGCCCAAGAGTTGCTGTTATTTCTCCAAAAGCAAAGATAATAATACCATAAGTGCAAATTCGTTTCAAGATATTTGCAATTTGATCCCACAGTACTGTTCACTACAGATTACAAGGTAAAATTTGCACATTGAATTACTGCACAAGATATCTGTCCTTCAGCTATAATCCTCTTTACCGTTCTTACTCTTATGCCGAAAGCGACCTGTGCCAGTAGGTAGACATCCATCATTCATATTCAGTTTCCATCTCAAACAGGCCAATAAAGATCACTTACTATGCCCCATGGCCGATCGCTTTCACCACACTGGGTATCTCTTTAGGCAGAGCCAGGCTGAGAGTTGATCATGTCAGGGAACCCAACACACTTCTTTAGTAGCCACATCTGGTATTGTCTTTCTACCTGGCTGAAGCAGCAAAGCGTCAAGGGCAAACTACACACTTACCAAATACAGTTAATACAGTGTCTCCTCCCTATTCATCTTACGTCCCATCAGTGCCTTGCCCCATGGGTCCTGTCCATCAGCACTCACCATTTCACCACAGACCACGCAAGTCCATTGGCATGAGCAGTTCCTGAGGTGAGTTTACATTTGTAATAATATGAGAAACATCTCCTGTGTTCTGGATGGGGAAGCTGGATCCATGTTTCCAGTGTGACAACCATGCGCACATAGCTTCTCTCTATGTCCTTGTATGGTGTCAACTAGACTCATTGCGTGGTAGCTAGAGACTAGATTGAGGTTTCACAGTGCTGGCTTTAGCAACTGAGACTCTTGCAATTAACACCTACAGCCTATCAAATAAGTATTTGGAGAATTAAAAACAACAACAGCAACAAATACCCTGCTAGGTCAACCACATATCCACAGAATTATTGAATTATAAAGGATCTTGCCTAGACATAGAGATTTGCCAACCCAATCCTGAAAATAGGCAGACAGCCCTCAAAACTGCCCTTGTATTTAGCTTCCAAAATACCACTTATATAGTCAATTTTTTTTTTCACAACAAAATGCTTTCTACCATTCTCTTGCAGAAAGCAAACCTCCTTAAGAAACCACCACAGCGAAGGTTCTTAATAAATTCAGTGGTCATTATTGGAGTCAGTTTAAAGACCGTGTGCTATGTCTGTTTTCCCTGCTTCCTTATAAACTCAAAAAGGAGGTGAAAGAAGTTTAACTACATAACTGAGCATTTTAAAAACCTAGAAAAACAAATTTAAGAAAAAAAAATGCAGTAACTTTGAAAATCAGCATCCTTAATGATGTTCCATTTCTATCAATGTGAAGTCTAGTTGTATTTTTCTCCATTGTAACCAGAGCAACTTGATTATTTTTTAACACATTTATTTTGATTAAAAGTAGCAATATCTGATCTAGCTGCTGAGGAAAGGGTCAGAAGAAGTCATACTTAGATTTTTGTTGCTGTTACTTTTTTTCTTTTTCTTTTTTCCCCCCTAAATGAACTATGTTCTTATCAATGAAGCAACATGGCAAACACAGAGGCCAGAGGTGCTTTTCCTCAAAATGGAAACCTAAAGTGCCAAACAATATATTAATCACAGTGTTTTTTGAATCATGGAATGACAATGAAATTTAATAAGAAGGCAATAAGAGAAGGGCATCGAGTGAAGAAAAATAGGGGTTTTTCAGTAGTATTATTAAATGAAACAGCACGGATGCAGTATGAAGCTCCCTATTAAGGAAGATCAAAGCTGCGCTTAGTTCCACTGTGTCTATGTTTGCTGCTTGATAGCCTGGTTGACATTCCATTATTCCAACCCATGAGTCAAATTCAAGAATGGAACCAAGAAGCTACATCCATATTCATCATGTTTGCAAAATTTACTCTAAATTCACATTTTCCTTTTAATGGGTTAAATGTGTTTGTATTGGAAGAAATGTTTTAAAACTCTGTAAACGTTAAAAAACACCAAGCACTTTCCTTAAAAGTACAACTATGTCAAATATATTCGAATAAAGATTATTTTCCTCTTCTACTCTCAATCGGTGCTATACATCTAAAGAGCAATAAAGTACAAGATTAGTTCTTTTATTACCAATAAAGTTCTAATAGTCACCATTTATTGAGCGCTTAACAAAAGCCAGGCTTCTGGTTAGCACGTGGATTACCTCATTTAATGCTCATGATAACTAGATGGAACATTATTATTAGCATTCCCATAGCCATACGTATTTTATGAGGTAAAATTGATATTCAATAAACTATACATTTAAAGCATAAACTTTAATAAATTTTGACTTATGTATATACCTGTGAAGCCCTCACCAGAATCAAGATAATGGACATCCATCCATTATCCCCCAAAGGTTCCTAGCATTCACTCAGGTGTAATCCATCCCTCCCTTCCTATATCTTCTTTCTCCTCTTCCCTCCTTTCAGGGAACCACAGGGCTTTCTTTACTATGGATTATAATGTGGAGGAACTAGAATTTTCATACACTGCTGGTGGGAATGCAAAAAGGTACACACACTGGTACACGCACTTTGGGAAACAGTTCGGCAATTTCTTCAAAAATTAAACACCACCTATGTTGTGATCTAGACCTTTCACTCATAGATATTTATCCAAGATAAATAAAAGCATATGTCCCTAGGAAGATACACTCATGAATGTTCATAGAACTTTTATATGACACATGATATGGCCTAAGCTTCAAAGAGATCCTTCTGGAAGCTGAATTTGGATTAGGCTCCAAAAAAGTGAGGAGCAGAAGGAGGGAAACCGATCACGAAGCTATTGAACAATGTGGATTGAGATGACAATGGTTTAGCCAGTACCGTGTGATGATAAAGCAGATGAGAAATACCAGATCCTACATAAGTTTTTGAGAGACATTAGTATATTTCCTGACATATTGGACACAAGCTGTAGGAAATGGAGAAGAATCAAGGCTAGCTCCTCGGCATCTAGCCTAAGGGATGGGGAAAATGAAGCTGGTGTTAACAGATGAAGAGCCAAGAGGAAGAGACTAGGGAAGAAGAATCAAAGGTTGGTCTGAGATATGTTAATAACGAGGCACCTGATGAATGTGCAGGGGGAGATGTCAAGAAGGCTGCCAAACATTTAAGTGCAGATCTGAACTGAGAAGTCAGAGGCGCAGATGAAAACTTGGGAAGCTATTGGTAAATGGATGGTGTTTAAATATGGAATGTAGATGAGCGCCTGGGTGGCTCAGTCCGTTAAGCAACCCCCTCCAGCTCAGGTCATGATCTCAGGGTCCTGGGATGGAGCCGCAGGCGGGCTCCCTGCTCAGTGGGGAGCCTGCTTCTTCTTCTCCCTCTACCCCTCCCCTGCTTGTGCTTGTGCTCTTTCTTTCAAATAAATAACTAAAAATCTTTAAGTAAACCTAGAATATAGAAATAGAAGAGATGGAGTTTGAACTCTGAGTTTGAGGACTATCCACAGATATGTCTGCGAGACAAGGAAGAACAGGCCATGCCAGTTGAGAAGGAACAGCGGGGCGTAAGGAAGAAAGACAGGAGAGTGGGATATCCTAGAGACCTCTTTTTAAAAATTATTGAAAGGAGATATCCTTTCATCCTTTTTATCCTTTTTATCTCAATTATTGAATTGAGATAAAAATTATCTCAGGTGCCACTGGCAGAGTCAGGAATATGAGGAGAAAAGGTGGAACATTCAATTTAGCAATATGGCCAATGTTGGCTTTGATAAGACCAAGAAAATTGGCATGATGGGCCTTAACTACCGATTAGGTGATCCAACAGAGAATGGGGAAAGAGGAGGTTGGAGACAGGAAGTGTAAATGAATCTTTATAGCCTTTCTGTGAAGGAATGCAGAGAAATGGGATGGTAGTTGGAGAAGGACACAGAATCCAGAGAGGTTTTGTGTTTTGATTTTGTTTCTTGTTTTATTTTTTCTCTTTTGTTACTCAGCCTGGCAGTACAAGTGAACGTACTTGGTGGTCTTCAATACGTTAAAATTTGACATAGAGCACTTACCGTATGTATATATTGTCTTTAGCTTTTTATTTTAAAATAACGATAAATTCACATAAATTTGCAAAAATAATAGAATGGGTTTTTAAACTTTATGTGCCGTTTTTCCCTCCAACTATCATACAATATCAAAATCAGGGACAGTGACCTTGGTATGACATGTGTATACAGCTCTCTGTCATTTTATTACGCATGTAAATTCACAAAACCACTACCAGATTGAAAATACAGAACTATTCCATCGTCACAGGGATGCCCCTTGTGCTATCTGCGTAGTCTCAGCCTTCCTCCTCCCGTGCAACCACTATTTGGTTCTCCATTTCTCTGCTTATATATGTTCCAGAACGTTATAAAAGGGAAGGATACAGAGTGTGACCCTTCCACGTTGGGTTTTTTTTCCGCCCACTCAACCTAATACCCTTGAGATCCATCCAAGTTCCTGTGTGTTTCAATAATTTATTCCCTTTGTTCCTGAGTACAGGGATGGGTGTGCCACCGATCTGAAGACACTCCGGAGATGTTTTATGCGGGGACAATCCAGAAGAAAGGGGAGCGTGGGGAGTGATGACGCAGGGGAGCAGCGGCCCCACCGAGCCTGTCCCGCTGGGCCCGGAGCTGGGCCCTTCGGTCAAGGGGGAACAGGTGCATGGGGGGGGGGAGAGCAGGTGCATGGGGGGAGCAGGTGCATGGGGGAGCAGGTGCATGGGGGGAAGCAGGTGTATGGGGGGGAGCAGGTGCATGGGGTGGGAGCAGGTGCATGGGGGGGAGCAGGTGCATGGGGTGGGAGCAGGTGCATGGGAGGTGCCCAGGGCCCGGGGCACAGCTGCGCGAGCCCGCGGGGCCGTGGGGCAGCGAGGCGGCGGAGCCTGCGACCTCTCGGGACAGCTGCCACCTGGCTGAACACAAAGAAGGCATTTCCAGAAGCTCTGGGAAAGGGGCACAGAAACCCCGCGTCCGCGGCAGCCGTCAGCACAGTGCCATGACCTTGAAATAGATCTTCTCACTTACTAATCAACACAGCAATGGAAGTCATCCTGTTATACCCATTTTATGGAGAAGAAAACAATGAACAATAGTTGTGTGATTTTCCAAAACGTTCAGATAGGCCAGCGTCCAAATAAGAAGTTACATAAACGTTTCAAGCATTGTAGCCCGCCGATAGGATCTCATCATTATGAGATACAAGCTACATAAGGACCATTTTAAAGGACACTCTTTTAGCACCTTGATTCTTTAGCATGTTCAGGAAATCCAGAAAGATGAAGAGAAAGTATCGAGGGGCCATCCTTGTCAGTAAGCACCGGGCACAGAAGGCCCAACTGGCATCTAAGAGAACGTGAAGTATGTGATTAGCAGAATTTTGGAAACATAGCACAGACTACCAGCGCCAATAAAGGATGTCGACTCAACCTGTAACTATATTTGTGGAATGTTGTGGTTAAAATTAAGAACTCTTAGAACAAGACAGACTTGAGTTTTAATCAATGCTCTATTATTGGCTAATTTTGACTCATTTTCCCATCTGTTAAATAAATAGAACAATCTCATCTCCCAACATTGGCATGAAAACTACCTTATGTATTTAAGTTGATTAACATGAATGTCTGACACATAATAAGGATTCAATAAATATTAACTTTTATTATGGTAATTATTAATGTTATTGTTATCTCCAGCTTGAGTTGCCACTCGAAGACCAGAAATTTTAGCACCTGTCTCTGAAAGTTCACATGCTAGATCCTATGTGTTGGCAGGAGGTGAGGACGTTCCTTTAGAAGTATGCTGTAGCAGCAGCCTCTCCTCTATGTGAGAAATGCTCTATAACAGCATATTTGCATCTCTATTTATCTAGATTGAAAAAATATTCTGAGAAAATGTCATTTGATGACATATACCAAACCTTTCCCATTTACATAAATGTAGTGCAATTTATCAGTTTATGGTCATCAAAAAAAAATCTTACTATTTCACTTGTATTTCCGTGAGGTTGTTTTAAATATATGCTAAGTTCTCCCGTAAGTTCTGCAAAAAAGTTCCAATTTTATTATATGCTATCTGACAACTGCTTCCCTTGGGGATTTGTTTGTTATTATTCCTAATTATCACTTTGAAGCATTCGGACAATTATGCTCAGAACAATTTGCTCAACCACACCTTGTTTGGGCTACATTCAGATTTGACTCTGCCGACTATATAACTAAATCAGTATATTTGTACCTAAAACAAATTTGCAATTACCTCCACGGGGATTTTTAGAATCACTTCATGTGGTGAGTAGAAACATTAATCTGGGTGCTTAACTACTGCTTGGGTATTAATTGGCACTCAGATAACATATATTGAAGAACATTGCATGGCAAGATTTAATATAAAAATAAGTTCTGCTAAATAACTAACTCTGATGGCTTATGTTTAAATACAGAATAATGCTAATGATTGAAATTATCATTTGAAAGATATCCACTGCATTAAAAATAAGCCTATACGAAGTCATGAAATTTAGAACTTTGCTATTAGCCTTAAGAATTTTCTTCATTATGTAAGAAAACCATAAATGACAGTTTTATTATTACATTGATACTCCAAAAATTTAATTTTATTGCTTTTAAAGAAATTTTAATGTAGATAGGATGATTAAAATCAATGCTCAGATATTTTTAACCCCAGGTATGGCTTCTATGCAAGATAAGCATTCATAATTTTATGCAATATTCTTTCCTACAGAAAACTTTATTTTCCTTAGATATTTTGGGTGCATAAAACTAATAAAAAATAAATTGAGTTTTTTTCAAGATGTGAAACATAGTGTGATTGCCTAAGTAAAGAGAGAATATTAAAAAATGTCAATGCACGAGTCAAATTTTCCCAAAATGACTACTGGAGTTAATGGCACTTTAGGTTTGTGATTCATTTACTCAATCACTCATTCATTGGTTTATCATTCATTTAGTGATTGCATATTTATTGATCATATTATGTCCCAGGCACGATTACAGCCATGGGAAACAAACATAAAATAAACACCCATTCATTCCATTTGGTTATGGAAGATGGTCAATACGCAAAATAAATAAGCATATTTATAGAATCTTGGATGGTGATAACTCCAATGGAATAAATAAAGCAGGAAAGGGGAATATAAAATGGTGGGTATGGATATGAAATTTTAAAGAAGAAGGTTACAGTAGGTCTTGCTGGGTAGGTGACATTTAATAAAGACCAAAAGGAAAGGATAGGGCAGGGGATCCCTGGCTGGCTCAGCTGTTAAGTGCCTGCCTTCAGCTTAGGGCATGATCCTGGAGCGCCAGGATAGAGCCCCACGTCGGGCTCCCTGCATGGAGCCTGCTTCTCCCTCTGCCTGTGTCTCTGCCTCTCCCTCTCTCTGTGTCTCTCATGAATGAATAAATAAAGCCTTAAAAAAAAAAAAGAAAGGATAGGACAAATCTTGCAGAAATGTTGGGGCACACAAACAAAAAAAAAAAAAGACATTCTGGGGCAAAGGGAACTTTAGAAGTAGAATATTATGGATAAAGTCTCAAAGGTAAGAGAGTACCTGGTGCTTAGTAGGAAAATCAAGAATGACAGTATGGCTGGAGTGTCATGAGAGATGAACAGAGAAATAAGAGATGGAGATACAGAGGTTCCAGATAGCAGATCTAGTTAAGTCTTGAAAACCATCGTAAGGACTTTTTCGTTAAAGCCGAGGGATAGGGGATCCCTGGGTGGCGCAGCGGTTTGGCGCCTGCCTTTGGCCCAGAGCACGATCCTGGAGACCCGGGATCGAGTCCCGCGTCAGGCTCCCGGCATGGAGCCTGCTTCTTCCTCTGTCTCTCTCTCTCTCTCTCTGTGACTATCATAAATAAATAAAAAATTTAAAAAAATTTTTAAATAAATCTTTAAAAAAAAAGCCAAGGGACATAGAGTGTGACCCAATCTATGTCTGGATATGTTTTAATAATCTGTTTCCTATAAAAATGTTCATTTGGTAGTACACTAAAAGACTCGAGGTTGAACTCCAACTTCTAAAAATATTCTTGTTGTCACCAACTGATCAGTAATAAAGCTGAAATAAACCAGATTTTAGAATTAAATGCATTCCAGGGGTGGAGACAGCTTTGCTAAAATAATTTATCTTCGGTTAAATTTTTCAGACTAACAAAGTCTGACAGAAAGGAGTGGTTCCCCAAAGTCCATCTTCTCCTCAGTTCATAACAGAACTCCTGCAGGCCTTGTGACTAAGTATTGGCTAGGGGACGCAAGCAAAAGATACAGGTGCTAACTCTAGGTCTCAAGAGAGAATGCTTGCTGCTATTTTGGCTCTTTCCCTTTTGTGGCTGCCCATGAATCAAAGAGAACTGGGACAGAGATAAAAGTAATACATCAAAATGAGCAAAATTACACAGTCAGCTGTGACTGCTTATATCTGGTTGGGAATATGACAGAGACAAGGACCCATCTTTTTACAGCCTGTGTTTTGGAGCCTTTGGTTGGTACCAGCTTAACCTGCACTCCATGAGCAAAACAAGAAGCTAAATCAAACAGAACTCCTAAAACTCTAAATTATTTCATTATAACCTTTAACCCACTGATGATTATTTTTAACTTCTTTACTATATCCCATAAGGAGAAATGAAACAATATTTCACTGCATTTTTTTAAAACATAAATAAGAACTAAGAAATCCCCAATCCTTTGAACTCTAATTTTCAAACACAGTTGATGGAAAAGGAAAGAGAGGCACTCAGAAAATAATTTGAAGAGCTTCTCAAAGAAAAACTGGATTTCGTGGCATGAAAACATTTCCTTTTTTATTGTTGTTGCTAATTAGAGTGGTAATTATATCAGATTTTTTTAGGACTATGTGGGTAACGAGAGTCACATATGGTACTGGGAGGCATTCACTGAACTTTGATATTTTAATACAGCTTGCTACAGAGAGAGGGAGAAATAGAAGAGATAGATTGAGAAAGATAGAGAAAAAAAAGAAAAAAAAAAAAAAAAAAAAAGGAAGACTGAGAGATATGGGCTAAAGGCAGCCAAAGGGGAAACTTGGAGAGACTCAAAAAGAACCAGAAATGGCAAAGGACTTAAAAGCCACATACAGGAACCTATGTACTCTCAGGCTTTTTTTTTTCTTTCTTTCTTTTTTTCTTTTTTTGAGTTAATAGTTATGACAGATCTTTACTAAACTCAGAAAACAATGTAGAAGTGAGAATTAGTTGAGTTGCCTCTTGTGAGGGGAGAGGGTGGAGGGAGAGGGAGAGAGAGAATCCCAAGCAGGCTCGGTGCCCAGGGCAGAGCTGGATCTCACAACCCTGAGACCTGAGCCAAAATCAAGAGTCAGATGCTGACCCAACTGAGCCACCCAGGTGCCCTGCCTTTGCTGGCTTTTAAAGTTACTGAAGAAAATATCCTAAGAAATATCTTACAAGTATCTTTTAATGGATTGTATTCTATCCATGATTTTGTCTGAGGTACATTATTTACGTGAATATGTCCAAATTTATTGATATTTCTATTTTTTTCTTAAACTTCCTGATTTTGTGTATTAGGTTAATTGATGTATTCCTCATACTTGTTAGAATTAGAAAACCACTATGCTTGGGGATGGAAAGAAGAGAAAAAAAACAAAAAACAAAACCTCACTACACACTTTTTTAGAGCACATCAATGTCACATGCAATTTTGAAGTCAATTGAAAGACTTAAGATATAAGTATGTACTGAATTCAAAAAGCATTTTTTTCAAAACCATTATTTTGTAATATTGCTGATATCATGTTTTTAAAAAATCTGGCCGAAAGATAATTTTGGAATACCTACTTGGAATGGTGAACGTATCGCCATGTAGGTGCCATCCAACATCTTATGTAATCTTATGTAATCTTTTGAAAGATGTTATGAGGACTCTCAAAGGATAATCAATTTAGTATTTAGTATGCTATTATTTCCTCTTCTCTGTTAACTCCTAGGCTAATTTATTTGTAAAAAGACAGTTTGGAGAACTTAGCATACAAGAATATTTCTAAGACAAATAAAATAAATTTACTGCTTCAACTTTAATTCAAAACACAATATGAGCTGATAAAATTATTTTTAAAAAATCCCAAGTAGGAGGCACAATCTGTTTATTAGATTGCTCGTGTTTTTCTTTTTCTAAAAAAAAAAAAAAAAAAGTCAAAGCCATGATAACATGTAGGTCTGATAGAGCAAAGCTCAGAAACATTAAAAATGAAAAACCAGCAATTGCCTCCTGCTTTGATTTGCACATCAAGTGACCGAGAGGAAGAGACAACTCCCAGAACCCGAAGTTCTGCTCCTTTCTGTTATGATGAGGATTCGAAAAACAGAGTATGCCGTGGATCCCAAATTATCCAATCAGCTTCCATTGTTCCTATGGATAAATTAAATGATAATAAGTAATCAACCGAATTATTCTAGCATCTAAGTAACAGACGAGTTTGCCCTTTTGTCATTTAATCTACAAATACTAGCTGCCTATATGATTTTGAGTCTAGCCCTATAAAATACGAGAAATCAGAAACAAAGTCTTTGCCCATGGGAAGTGAACAATCATCTGGGGAAAGGAGGAGACACCATCATCTTCCCCCCGGCCTCCCCCAGAAGCCCCGGGGGCTCTTTTAAATCCGTCCTTCAGGGTGCTCTTCCCAAAGGGCGCACCTGGGTATGTCCTCGCCCTCTCCTGCCTCCACCTCCAGCTACAGACATGAGATGCTTCACCCAATTTCCAAGGCACGTAGCTGTAAGCACCCAACTCCTTGCCAGAGAGTTCTGTGTTTGTAGGCCTGCCCGCCTTGGAGGTTTGGCAGCTCACCTCCCCCTGCTCCCCACCTCTTCCTCCACCTCTTCCTCCGGCCACAGGGCAAAAGGTGGTTTTGCTTCCTCAGGGTGACTCCTCCTTCTGATCCCAGCAGCAGGCCATTTCCCTAACCCTCCTTTTTCAGTCCAGCTAATCGTGTAAAACACGTCATAGCGCCGGGAACCTCTCCTCTGACAACAGGGGTTAGAGACAGCTTTACGTTTTAGTTACTAACCTCTCTCCCCCTCTCTGGGCGATGAGCTCCAACAGGAGAAAACTCAGGTTCCTGTCTCCTCACCACCCCAAACTGACGCTTTGCTAAAGAGCCTGCATCCTGTAATCCCTTAATAAACACTAGAGTGACTCTTATTAAGTGAAAAACGAAACCGAACTCAGTTAATTCTATCGAAGGAACTTTCGAAAATTCCCTAATGTTAATAATGAGTTTCAATTTTCAGCTTAAACTAGTCCGTGATTGGATTTTATTTGTTTATTTCTTTGTTTTTGAAAAACAAACCTTGAGTTGTTCACATTCACAAAAAGAATGCCAGCCTCTAACCATAGTGTAAGCATTTATTCTTTGATGTATTCTACAAATACTATTATATAGTATTTATTAGCATATATATTTATTAGTATATATATTTATATAGTATATATTTCAAATATATATATTTGAATTCAAAGATGCTTCACAGGTTTTAATCACTCAAGATCGTGAATTATAGAATGTACTTGAAAATAAATGTAAATCAGATTACTTTTGAAAACTTCATTGGCTCACTGTCCCCTGTTTATGGCAAGTCAAAACCGTGCTTGGTAAATGAAATTGTCAGTTAGGTTTGCGTTTGGCATAAAACAAACTTAGTGCTCCTTAATTTACCTGTATTTACATTTTCCTTCCCAGGATGTCCTTGTCTCTCAAGTGAAAATTTAGAAGCAATTCTTTTCTTTTTAGTTTTGGCAAATTAAGTCACTTAACCCTACACCCAATACTCCTCTTATCTACTGCTTTTATATTTTCTATTGCTCATTAGACAAGTTTATCAGTAAATTACCAAGCACTTACACTGTGCTGGGCCTCATGCAAAGTATTTTACGTGCCCATTCTCATCTCAACATCACAACCAGCCCTTCACATAGAGATGCTTCTTGAATTCTTCTAATAACTAGAAAGACAAATTCAGTAAGTTACCTCATCATCAGCAGGTTAATAAAGGGGACAGGCTGGAGTTTTAGGCCAGTTCTTCCTCCTTCCCAAAAGGTAATAGTGAAGATAGACGAAACAGCACCCAGTAGGAGAAAACCCTAGACTTAAGAGTCTTTTTAAAACCCAGAGAGATAAGCCCTGACTTGGTGACCAAGCGACAAGTCACTAAACTTCTCTATAATCACCTTTAAAATAAGGAACATGTATAATATTAAGGGCAAGAACTATGGTCTACCTAGTGAAAGTTAATTCATTCTCCGCTTACCTCATCTCTCCTTTACCCAGCCCCAAAATTAAGTCCACAGAAAGAATGATGAATGGCCTAATGATCATGCACTGTACAAGGAGACAGGAACGTAATCATATAGTCAGCATTTTTCATCTTCTAAACCATATGCTTATCTTCACAGAGTAGAATTTTTAGATTAGTAGCATTTTTTAATGTGGTGTATATCATTAGGAGATAAGACTACTACCAGCTGTTTGAAGAATCCATTGGAAGGAAGTGAATGAGACAGATTGGTGATAGGGGAGGAAATCAAGTCTAGCAGCTCCATTTCTTAGCCCAACTCCCTATTTTTCTTATGAGTCACAATGACTTTTGTAAAAGATTTTAATATCTTCATTTGCATCTCTATAAACTGTCATAAGGTGGACATTTCTACTTACATAAAAATCAATGCTTCAAAAGTATTTTAAAATCCTTAGTATTTCAAGCATTTTAAACATGAGCCCAGATCATAATGTAGGATCCTATCCACAAAATGTAGTAAAACAATGATTTTTCAACAGTTGTTGGAGAAACCTTAATGAAACAGGCTAGACTCAAGAGGAAGGACAAAGGATTACAGGACTGAGGCATGGCAGGTGTACCAAAGTTGTGCCCTATAAAAAACACACGAGACTGAGACAATATGGGACTAAATTCTACTTCTGTTTCTTGATTGAATCTCATGGCTCTTAAAAAATAATCTGGCATAAACTCACAGATTTTTAATTTCTCATGCAAAGGCAAACTAATCAAAACTAAGTTCATCTTACCTTATTCTTCCATCACACCTTCCTCACTGTGCACTGGCTGCTCAAGCTCCGGCCATCAGATCTGGCAAAAGGGAAGAAAGAGAGGAAGCGAGGTCATGTCCCTGCACATGCACTGATACTGTATTTGCCAAATCACAGCCACAGTTGTACATGAAGGAAGCTAGGAAACCCAGTCTTTAGTCACAGCAACGTCCATAACCCAGACTCCAGGAATATATTTTGGTAAACAAATACCCATCATTTTCTTTGACGTGGATGGAACTGGAGGGTATTATGCTGAGTGAAATAAGTCAATCAGAGAAGGACAAACATATGGTCTCATTCATTTGGGGAATATAAAAAATAGTGAAAGGGAATAAAGTGGAAAGGAGAAAAAATGAGTGGGAAATAATCAGAGAGGGAGACAGAACATGAGAACATTCCCTAACTCTGGGAAATGAACTAAGGGTGGTGGAAGGGGAGGTGGGCGGGGGGTGGGGGTGACTGGGTGACGGGCACTGAAGGGGCACTTGATGGGATGAGCACTGGGTGTTATTCTATATGTTGGCAAATTGAACACCAATAAAAAATAAATTTATAAAAAAAAAAAGAACCCACCCATGGCAAGGAAGAAAGAAAGAAAGAAAGAAAGAAAGAAAGAAAGAAAGAAAGAAAGAAAGAAAGAAAACCAGCAACGTCTACCCTGGTGATCTTATGCAAATGACACAAGATCGTAAACAACAAATCCATCATCCGTAACAGGGATCTTAACACCCGTGCTGTCATAATGTAATGAGGACCAGAGGACCATACGTTCTAGCGGAAAGTATCACAACCTGCAAAATACTGCGTCTACATCTACGCCCTATGGAGACCCAAGGCATTATCTGTTCACAGAAAGTCAATGAAGAGAAAAAAATCTGCAAATAGGGGATTGTATTACTAATAGAGGGCTTTGGACAAACGTCCATGCATTTTTCCCTTAGAGATTTATTTATTTATTTTAGAGAGGGAGGAAGTGAGGGAGAGAAAGAGAGAGACACACACACACACAGAGAGAAGAGAGAGAGAGAGAGAGAGCATGCACCACCAGGAGAAAGGGAAGGAACCTTCAAGCAGCCTCCCCACTGAGCACAGGGCCTGACACAGGGCTCGATCTCAGGCCCCAAGAGATCCTGCCCTCAGCTGCAGCCCAGAGCTGATCCCTCCACCCACTGAGCCACCCAGGTGCCCCTTGTCAATGCATTACTTTTACATTTTACATGGGACTTTTACAACACGGTTTTCAAAATTCTCTTTATAACAAAGAAAAGACTTAGAGTATTCACCACTAGATTTAATAAATATACTTCTTTTGCCACTTAGCTTTGTTAATATCTTTTCTTAATCTATCTAATGTTTTATCTTTCTCTTTCGCAAGGACCATCTTTCCTAATTCAAGAGCCTGAAACTCTTCAAGAGCCAGTGTGGGCTGGGGTTAAGGTCTAACAAGAAGTGAAGCCGATCCTGTCAGGTTGCTCTGTGCCTGTCGGAAGCCACCCACGTGAAGGGGCCAGGGGGAATCATGGTCTCCCCGTCCCATTCCTGTGCATACACCACTTGCACCTTCCTCAGAAGTCTCTCACAGGAGCAGTCTCTCTCTCTCTTTTTTTCTTTTTTATAGTGTGAGGGACCAGACAGACAAAAGACTGCTATGGAAAAGCAAGGAAACTCCCATTTCCAGTGATGGGGGAAGTGGGAAGCAGCTGCAGATGTACTAAAGTGAAGCCACTGACTGCAAAGTTAGGCTTTGAATTCTTTTTCAGCAAACACGGGGGAAAAAGTTGGATCGTTTGTCCTCAAAGAAACTACCTCAGAACACTGAAGCTCCTCAGTGGATCCAAAGAAAGACGATTGCTGACAATTGGTAAAAAAGACACAATGAACCATTGTCAGAGGCGCCTACTGAATGCCAATTTGTAAAATAAAACCCTTTGAACAATCAGAGGATGTTGGATGTTTTAAAAGAAGCTGCTGATTCAAAATGAATAACTTCACTTTGCTATGTTTTCTGCTCTTGTATAGATCATCATCACTATTTTTACTTGCTATTTTCAGCAGAAATTTGAGTTAACCTTTTGTTCCATCTGTAGCCCGCCTTCTGAAGCAGCACCACCTCCTTTCCATTATTCCTTTCAAAAGGACTGAAATTTGCAAAATGTGCCATTTCCCTCCCTCACTCTGTGGAGGAGGAGCAGAGCCAGCTTTTCAAGCATGAAGAGTCCTAATAATCAAAGGAACTTGAGGACTAAAATGAGTATGCAGAGCAGGTAATGCCCAACACCAGAGCAGATATGACTGGGGAGGCAACAAAAATACTCTTGCCCTAAAATGCATTCTTCAGAAGCCTGTCACAGCATCTGGAACTCCCCCACTGTGACTTGCTGCAGACTTCAAGCCTCTAACAGAAATTACAAGTATCTTCGTGAAGATATTATTCACTAAACCACTACTGACCATAAATGTCTCAGCTCACACCGGTTTGTCTAGTTATCTCTACCTGAGACCATTGTACCATCCACACCTTTTCCTGAATAAGGACACTGCTAAGACACTGGGGTGCTGACACCCTGAACGACAGTGTTCATTTAGTACATTAGTTAATTTTAGTATTTGAGAAAATGAAAGATAAAAATTTATCCTGAATTCACTGGCGTCTTAAAAATATATATATTTTTTTCTTTCCTATTCATGATAGCAGTCACACATTTGACATACAGCTGTACGTTTGGCCGCCTGTACTTATGGAATATGTGTGTATCCAATCCTCAGAATGTGCTCAAAGCAAATACGTATTTCTGACCCCTCCTCATAATGTCTTGGCATCTCAGTCAGCTATGCCCTCTGGGAAACCAGGCTGTGCCAGGCTGAGTGGTCTCCCAGGGAGAAGCCTTGGTTAGGGTGGGAGCATGTGGGAACTGTGCAAACAAGGCTGATTCTGGCTCCATTCTAAATGAAGGTAAGGAAACAATCCATTCACCAAGAATCCTATCTTGCAGATTTATCCATGATGAAGAATTTCACCTATGATGTGGAATGACACAGTCGATGATAACGAATTTTTACTGTAGAATGAAAGTTAAGGACTGGAAGAGGTCTTGGAGGTCACATAATCCAAAGTGACTTACTACCTCATGTCTTGTAACTCATGACAGTTAGGACCTGACCAGAGCACTCTAAGAAACTATTGACATTAATGAAATGTGAGTCAGGAAAATATTATCAAATGCAATGTTGGCAAATACGCTGATGTTGATAGGCATCAACATCATAAATACATGTTTCTACCTACAAGGATTCTGCTGTGCATCTTTTTAATGTCTTCTATCACAGAACTCATACACTCGTATGACTTCTGACATTAATTGTGTTGCTTTTTGGCATATCATCACACTCTGACTCCCCTTTTTTCTCCTGATAAATATGGGGTTAATTTTTTTAAATCTTTAAAGTTCCTTCAAAAAAAAATAAAGTTCCTTCAAACTTACGATTCTGAAAAAGTAAAAATTCCTCCTAAACACAAAATATGTCCTATAATTTATCTAGATTATTGTCACATTTCCATTCTAGAAAAAATACTGAAGGACATATATCTACATGTCTTTCTCTTGAAGAGGCACATTTATGTAGATGGTGCAATTAATAATCAAAGTTCTATTACTTAATTTTTTTCAAAGGTATTATCTTTTTTTTAGGATTTTATTTATTTTAGAAAGAGAGAGAGCGAGAGGGGGAAAGGGTAGAGGGGGAGGGAGAGGATCTCAAGCAGACTCTGTACTGAGCATGGAGCCTGACATGGGGCTGATCTCACAATCCCAAGATCATGAGCCAAAACCAAGAGTCCATGCTCAACCAACTGAGCCACCCAGGCACCCGTCAATGGTACCATCTTGCTGACATACCTTAACAACCTTGAGAATGGTTATAGTGAGACTGAAATTACATAGCTGCACTAAAAATATAAAGAGTGATGGCATTACAAAAATACTGTGCTTTTTGAGATACCTTTGATAATAGTAACTAATAACTCTTGAAGTTATTAACTATTGAAGTATTGGCCTAACACTCAAGTGACAGGTTTTCCTATTTATACAAAGAAATAATGATAATGTGAAGTTGATTTTAATCCTTCTAAGGCCACATGAAATGTAATATTTTCTCTTTGTAAGCAATTAAGGCTGTATATTCAATGTCAGAATTGTAAAGACGAGAACAAAGAATATGTTTTTTGGCCCCACTCTCCCACATTGGCACATATTTAGTCTCCTGCATCACTATTTAATTCCCTTTTATTGTTCAAGTGTAGCCCACTTGAGTAAAAGGATAAAGGGCATAGGAAATTATAATTAACTCTCTATGAATTATATTTGACAGGAATGAGAAATAAGCTAACACTTGGCCCTAAGGCTATTTCTATATAAAACTATCACCAACTACTGAAAAAAATTAATTAACCAAGCAGTAATTTTTGCTATGAATTACCCAATATTTTTACTTATTTTCCCTCAGACAGTGGGTTGTTTATATGGTATTAGGGAAATGGAGCTTAAGAGAAGTTAAACACACTAAACTGAAAGTCAAGTCCAGTTTGGATTCTAGTGATGCAAATGTCCATCTCCTGTTCATTTTGTTTCTAAACATTTCTTGAATGTATAACATATTTTGAAAAATGCCCTGAGTATATCTAAAATTTTTTCAATTAATCACTGCAAAGTTCACCATGCCCCTAAGGCATATTCAACTTCCATAAACATATTCAGTTATGTAAGAACATGGAGAAAAATGGTGGCATCTATGATGTGACATAAAACCCATTATACCAGTAATGCACAACAGAGGGCTAGTCTTTTGAGTGTAGAAGAAGTGGACCAAAGAGTAGGATAAATCACTGGAATTGAAAATAATATTAAATAGTCCAATATGATTGTCAAATCCATCTGTATTGAACTCCAAGCATTACCCCAGTGGAAACTCAATGTTGATTTTGTTTATTGGAAGGTTAGGGGATAACACTGCTGTTGCAAGACTTAAAAGTTGTTGCTAATAAATTTGGGCTTCTGAGAGAAGTAAGACACAATGACAAGTACCCAAGAACTATCACCTCTGAAGCATTTTATATGTTTAGTTGTAAGCCAGAAGAAAAAGGATTTGAATACTAGGGAAACTGTTCTTTCTCTTTTTCAAACTGTAAAATGTATGTTTTATTTATTTATTTATTTATTTATTTATTTATTTATTTCCTAAATCAGTTACTAACCTCGAATTGCAATTAACAAAAATCAACTAATAGTTTCAAGGGAAACCATATTTGGGGAACAACAAAACAAAACAGGAGGTCTCACAAAATCATAGCAATGTAGTGAAGCAGGCTTAAAATAGATAGAAAACAGACAGAAGCTAAAGTAACTCCTAACATGTGCAAAATATTAAAAAGTGTGGCCAGGACATCAGCACTGTAAGCTAGTTCAGCTCTTCTAGGACATATGACCACTGCCTAATGATATGGCTGTAGGACCACTGCTGTAAATATTCCATTTGACCTCTGTGAATTTCTTCTATTTATTGTTCTAGAGTCACTCATTGAAGCATCCCAGGTTTTAGGTAGAAGCATCCAATTGATAAAGAGCAATCATGTTTCTGAATACTGGAGAGCCACTGTATTCATTACCTGAGGCTGCCATAAAAAATTATCACAAACTCAATAACTTAAAACAACAGAAATTTATATTCTGGAGGTCAGACATAGGAAATCAAAATGCTGACAGGAACTGCACTCCCTCCAAAAGCTTTGGGGAGATTCCATCCCTTGCCTTTTCTAAGCTTCTGGGGGTTGCCAGCATTCCTTTGGCTTGAGGCAATAGAGCTCCAATTTTTGCCTGCACTTTCAAACCACTTCCTCCTCTTCTGTGTGTCTCTCAAAATTCCCTTCACCTCTCTCTTATGAAGACCTTTGTGATGGCATTTAGGCCCCACCCAGGTTACGTAGGTAATCTCATCTCAAGATCCTTACTAAAGTACACCTGCAAAGTCCTTTTTCCAACTAAGGTAACACATATAATTCTTGAGATTAGGACCTGATGTCGAGTGAACAGGTTTCAAGGACCATATCAACTGTTGGTGAGGAGGTGGACAACGAGATCTCTCATACATCTCTAGTGATTGATAACTATTTGGGGAAGCACTTGGCAGTTTTTGCAAAAAGCTTACCCACATACTTACCATACAATCTAGCCGTTCTACTCCTAAATAGTTTCCAAAGAAACCTAAAGAATGTATCCACATAAAAAGTTATACACAAATATTAATAACAGCTTCATTTTTTTAAAAGATTTTATTTATTCATGAGAGACACACAGAGAGAGAGAGAGAGAGAGAGAGAGGCAGAGACACAGGCAGAGGGAGAAGCAGGCTCCATGCAGAAGCCTGATGTGGGACTTGATCCTGGGTCTCCAGGATCACGCCCTGGGCCAGAGGGAGGTGCTAAACCGCTGAGCCACCCAGGGATCCCCCAGCAGCTTCATTTTTAATAAGTAAAAGCTAGAAACAACCCAAGTGTCCACCAACAGGTGAATGGATAAACATTGTGGCAGATCCATAGAACTGACTACTACTCAGCAGTAAAAATGAATAAACTATTGACCATAATACTACATGAATGATTCTCAAAATAATTATACTGAGTGAATGAAGCCAAATAAAAAGTAATCCAAAATATAGGATTCTATTTACATAAAATTCTAAGAAATTCAAACTACTGTAGAGTATCAGAGAGTAGATTATTGGTCGGGAAGAGAGAATTGGAGAGAGGCACAGAAAGGGGCACAAGGAAACTTCTGGAGGTGATGAATGTGTGCCTTATTTCAATTGTGGGGATGGCTTTATGTATATGTGCATATGGCAAAACTTAGCTTGTACACTTTATGTGTGATTTATTCTATGATGATTATACTTCAATGAAATTGGCAGAAAATAGCAGTAGAGACTAATGTCGTATTAGGCCAAAGAAGTGAAATACAAGAAAATAGGGCTGTATCTGAAAGAATGCTTTTAGCTGCAAGAAACAAAAAGCCAAATTTATACTGATTTCTAAAAGTAAAACTAATTGGCTTATAATTATAAAACTAGACTAGGACACTTTTTACCCTAGGAAGAAGTAATTGGTAAGGGAAAATGAGCTAAAGTTAAACTAGCAGTGACAACGCACAGGGAAAGAACAGGATAATAACCTGAAAGAGGACACTTCTAGTTCATTCATACTCAAGTATAGGAATCATACCTCAATCTTTTGATACCTGGTTATTTGGAAAACCGGTCTCCAAAACTATGAAGGAGAAAAGAGCTCAAATCTCACCATACCTCATATTTGTGTTTCTAAAAGGAGCTGGTGAAACTCTGAAGAGTTACTGCACCTTACTATAGCTGCTAATGAACTTTACTCCAATTCAAGGCAATATTTATGAGTAAAATAATGCAACATATTTTATCTGCAGCAGCACCACCTGTTGTGTAACATCCACTAGATACAAGTCATTGATAGATACAGTGATAGGCAAAGGCAACTACACAAACTGCAAGGAAAGAAAGAATTATGATGAGACTCGTCCAACACACTGGGAACCTACTGACAGGCAGAGAGGGAAGCTGTAAAATGCTTTATCAATTTTTTTAAAGATTTTATTTATTTATTTATTTGAGAGAGAGAGAGAGAGAGAGAGAACACACAGGGGCAGGGGCGGAGGGAGAGGGAGAAGCAGGCTCCCCATGGAGCCCAATGTGCAGTTACAGGATCAAAACGTGAGCCAAAGACAGATGTTTAACCAACTGAGCCACCCAGGGGCCCCTATCAATTCTTTTTATTATTTGCAATCAAGACTCTGGATAAATCTATATTATAGTAGAAATCCAATTGTATGAGACTTTCTCATAAACACAACGTTTTTCTAAAGGAAGAAAACATTTGAATGTTTTACCATTAAAGCCGGCTATTGGCCTACAAATCCGAGATCCTGTGTTTCCATTTTAAATGCCCCTGACCCCACCTGTTATTCTGGCTGATATTCCAATAACCCATTTTCACTAACTTTGATAAACTTCACATGGGTGAACCTTCAGGTCATTGCTTCATAGCTCCTGTGTTTAGGATTTTCCTAATGCCACAGTGTGGGATGTCTGCAGATACCTGCTCAGCATTTAGGCATGACCAATCTGGAAGTGTGGGAGACTGAATGCCCAGGAATCATCCTTAACCAATGTGAGATGAAAGCCAAAGGATAAATACTTCCTCCTTTCATCCCCCAGACAGATCATTCTAAGACACATTTCATAAAACACTCCATAAAGTGCAATGAATTCAACCCACAATTTCTCATGCTGATTGCCAATTTAATGATGCATCTTTATTTTAGCTTTCCCTCCTTCCCTGTTTCATTCTCCCACCCCTCACTCCTGCTCTCTGCATATAACCCTTTGTCCGAGATTCTGCTTTCTTGAATAGACCCACTAGGACACTTGGTACTTGAACTAAATCTACATAACAGATCTTCAAAGTGGGTTTTAGAAGCTGGATCAAGCTCAGTCAGACAGCTGAAGGTATGTGTGATAGGACGTTGGTGTACAAGAGCATCACAATTAGTAGGAACCCCAACTTAGGTGGATTGGAATAATATACATATGGTAAGTTCAAGTGTCGTTCTCTGTGGCGAGCAGAAACCATCTTACAGGATGTACTTTTACAGAATGGATTAAGGTGTCTCTAATTGATCTCTTTGGAAGCCTTGAAAAAAGAAATTCCAAGCTCAGGTTGGCTTTTCATCAACTTAAGGCATGTGTGAAAAGAAAGAACCCAGAGGAATGTTTGAAGAGATCCACATCTCCTATAGCCATGGGATACATCCTACTGAAAACCAGGCCCCAGATTTTATTGAGCTGCAAAAAGATTTAGTACACGTCCTTGATAACATCCGCTAATCAGAATCGGAGCTCTGCTAAAAATATATGCATATATTTAAATATATACATTTATGTCACCTTAAAAACCTGAGGTGGATGGAATTCTAAGAATCTTGAACCATAAGATAGCCCTGAACCTCTCAAGGCAGTAGAAGCAGCCTTCTTGCCCTGGATAAACAAAGTAACCTTCCTGTTCTTAACTACCCTGTAAGGACTCTGAGGCAGATGTCTAGCCAGATTTTGCTTGTCCTCTTCATGATATATATCCACAACTCCTCATTGCTTTCAGACCAAAAAAAAAAAAAAAAAAAAGGTGAGGTCTCAGTATAGCCCAAACAGGGAAATGCAATTTCTTATACGTTGAAAGAATTATAGGGACTGCTTAATATGCACAAGCAGAAACAGAGATGTGAGTGTGAGTGAATGGTCTTGAAGCTATTATGCTGGGTAGTGGTCAGTGGAGGGTAAAGCAGAATATAAGGTTGAATAAATGATAATTGATTGGTTTGGAAACCTGTGACTCAGAGTTCAATGTCCTAGTAAGGACAACTGGTTTTGGTCCTAACCTGCCATAGGAATGGGTCTTTGAAGCTTGGTCTTTTATTAAATGAGATAGAGATTATAAAATTTACTTGGAATGATACTGAGAAAGGGATCAGAAGATTTAGGGAAATAAAAATATTCAAGTGAATTTACTACAAGAGATTGCAAAACCTACTACTGGATTCTGTTCCCTGGGAAGACCCAGAGGATGCGTCTTCATAAAGAAAATAAGAAATGAAATAGTGAGAGGGGCATTGGCCTCTTTGAAAAGCTCAGTGGGAATGACAAGAGGGGATACTTCCTACTGGACTCTCCGGAATCGATCGCCGTTATAGGATGACAGAGCAGCAGAGGTCAGGTGCAGCACTTACACGTTAGAATGAAGCCAGAGTGGCAGGTACCATAATCCATGGAAGTCAGTGGTAACGGTTGGCTGAGACATCACACACTGTAAGAGGCATTACAGATGTATGGTTGATTATGAGGTTCCTTTTCTCGCTGAACCCTGTATTGTAAAAACAATACAATTACGGTCTGGAAATAAGAGGGCTGAGATGAATTGCTATGTTGCATAATCACAGTCCTTCACCCACCTTCCAAAGCGATCCACATACTCAGACTGCATTAGTGGAAGACGCTCTGTTATTTTACCAGGGCTGCCCTAACAAGGTATCAAAGACCATGTGACTTAAACAATGAAAATTTACTTTCTCACATATCTGGATGCTAGATTGCCTGAGACCAGGGTGTCAGCATGGCTGGTTTCCACTGAGGCCTCTCCCCTTGGTTTGTAGACGTCTGTCTCCTCCCTACATCTTCATTGATCTTCTCTCTGTTCCTGTCTGTGTGTCAGTGTCCTCTTCTTGTAAGGACACTGGTCATAGTGGATTAGGGCCCACCTTAATAACCTCATTTTCACTTACTAACCTTGTCAAAGATGCTATCTCCAAAGAGAGTCAAGTTCTGAGGTTGAGGGGCTAGAATTTTAACATATGAGTTTGGGAGGGAAAAATGCAGCCCATAACAAAGAAAATGTTTAGTTCCCTTGAGAAAAGGCCTCCTCCACAAGCATATATGATAAAATGACAAACATTTAATAACTCCCTAAAGAGATCTATGACCCAAACTGGGGAAAGGATAGTACTCAAATTTTGGGGTTGTTTTTGTTTTTGTTTTTTAGGACACTGACACCAGAACCCCATCAGGAATCTTCTGATTTGTTAAAGGGTTTATAAAAACCTGGTAATAAAGATAATTATGGTCCAACTCCATATCACAATGGTTTCAAATTCCTACTGATTGATTCTGGTCTTAAATCTTCAGTCTCTAATTGCATAATTGACTGGCTATATGAAGTAGCTGGCATACTCTCACATTAGTTCTCCAACCTATGACGTAAGAGCCATATGGTAGGAAGGATAAGCAGAAGCAATTTAACCTGCCACTGAAGTCTGTCAATATTGCAAAGAAAAAAGCAGTATTTCAATCCTGGAGGGATTCAGATACCGCTGCCACTTCCCACAAACCTTTTTTCAATTCACCTGTTTGTCTATGAAAAGGTAGATGGATTGTAACAAACGAAGAGGGATTATTATAAACTTAACCAAATGGTAGCCTTACTCACAGCAGCTTCTGTGCTGGAAGTAGTTCTTTACTAAAACTTATCAACATAGCCCCTGGCATTTTGTATGTGGTTATTGATCTACTGGATATATTTTTTCCAACCACTACCAGTACAGAAGATAGAGAGCACTTCTCTTTTTCTTGGAAGAGAAAGCAGTACACATTCACTCTTTTTTCAAGACTGTCAACTACCCACCTCACTCTCTGTCCTCAGGAAAGGATCTTATTACACAGGGAATGATCTTATTACACAGGGAATTTGATCATCTTGAAATTCTGCAGAACAACATTATTGGACAATTATAATGTAAATAATGCTAATTGGTTGAGCATCTGCCTTTGGCTCAGGTCCTGACCCCAGGGTCCTGGGAATGAGTCCTGCATCAGGGTCCCCACAGGGAGCCTTCTTCTACCTCTGCCTGTGTCTCTGCCTCTCTCTGTGTCTCTCATGAATAAATAATTAAAATATTTTTTAAAATATAAAATAAATAAAATAGAATACTGCTAATCAGCACTCAAGAACAGTTAGTAATCTTGTAAGACAGAATTGACAGGGGGTAAAAAATAAATATCATGATAACTCAGGGGTATACTCTATTGTGAAGTTTATAGATGTCCAGGGGTCAGAAGAATACTGAGACATTCTGTTTAAGATAAGGACAATATGCTCTATGTTACATGCTCTATGGTGAAAAAAGAAACATGTCAATTTGTAGCCCTTTTTGATATCTGGAAGAAATTTGAAAGGTTTTTTTTTAACTATTTATGAAGTAGCTTATAATGCTGACAGTTTTTAATTGTTCCCAGAGTAACAGAAGCTTCTGCAGGACGTCTAAGATCTATGCAAGCTGTCCTGAAACTCAGGTCATATGACCTCTCATGTCTGAGGATGCTAGAAGTACATATGATAAATTAAAAAAAAAGAAAAGAAAATCTTCGCAGCACATGTGGTAAGCCATGATAGAAGAGTCCCTGCACAAATTCTAAGGATTTTGCAACAAGGCCAGGTTTTCTGTGGCAGAGCGACCAAAGCTTGAAAAATACCTCCTGTTGTATTAGTGAATCTTGATACAAACTGAAGACTAGTGGGAGATAGTGAGTGACTGTGGATCGGAGCTGCCCGTCCCGTAACATTAGCAGGCAGCACCCAACCGCATGATAGACACGACCTGTTCAGAATGCTGCCTCAGCAGACCCAGAAAATGCAAGTAAGTTATTAGAAAACAAATGAACAAGCACAGCCCCCACATCTGCTAATTCAGATAGAGACTTGGCCTTTTGGAGAAGTGTCCTAGAACTAATCGACCAAGAAGGAAAATTCCTAGACCTGGTTTACAG
This sequence comes from Canis aureus, assembly GCF_053574225.1. Classification (NCBI taxonomy): domain Eukaryota; kingdom Metazoa; phylum Chordata; class Mammalia; order Carnivora; family Canidae; genus Canis; species Canis aureus. Next base: position 29,326,051 of record NC_135645.1, read on the forward strand.
ATGGATGGGTATTGGTATTGGCCACATGGTGAATGCTGCTCTGCTATACTCTCATCCAGCAACGGCTGTAAATACCAACGGTGAAAGGACAACCCCTGAGTAGCCAAGTTGTGAGCGGTACACTCGGACATTAACTCTGTATGGCCCTATGCCGATGTTCTCATCCTCCCAATGAGGCTCATAAGAATGTACCTACTGCAGGCGTAAGACGGAACCATCCAACAAACAGAATTGCACGTCCCAGGAATGCTGGCCTTCTCCCTCAGCCACCCAACGCTGGAGAAATGAGCCACGGATGAAGGGGAGGAGGTTGAACAGGGACCCAACCGCACGGGTTCCCTCTCAGCAGGACTGATCACGACTGCCACGGCTAAATAATCAACTTACTGGCAGCAAAAATAATACCACGCCTTCAATGTGGCACCATCCCTCAAGGAGAATAGCTATGCACTTTTTGGCACTCTGACTACATCTGACCTTTAACATCTTGGAGGATAAGTGACAAATCCTTACCAAATTCAATATCTATTCTGGGATAGGGATCTGTCCTTCCCTTTCTCAAATGCCTCTTCCAGCACCATCAGTCATTCAGATTGTACGTTACACAGTTGTATATGAGAGTAAGGGGCTTATTATGGCGGAAAGAGGTGTAACAATGGGAAGATGATGATGGATCCTCCAGTTTTTTACAAAGCTTGCTACCCAGAACATTCAACCCAGTAGAAACACGCTATATAGAGGCTCGGCCATGTTGCCAGCTTGGGGAAAAGATCCCGTAGAGTCAGTGTCCTTATCTCCAGAATGAGTTTCATGTGCTGAACCAAAACCAAAAGCTAAAACTGTGTCCTGATAATTAGAATACATAGGTCCATATATGATCAACATTTATATTCAAAACTCCCACTAATAATGCACCTGCAGAATTTTTGCTTCTTATTCCCACATTAGAGTAGAATTTCTAGAGGAAAAACAGGTCCTGCCACCAGGGAATACAGTAAAGGCTCCATTGAACTTAAAGCTATAAGTATTATGTTGGGATCCTCACATCAAAGAATCAACAGACCAAAAAAATAAATAAATTACTATACTTGGGGAGTATTGACCATGACTACCATGAGGAGAGAGGACTGCCACTACCATAGCAGGTGAGGAGTATGTCTGGAAAACAAGTGATTCATGGGGGTGTCTCTTGGCTCTTCTGTGCTCCTTAATAGCTGTGAACAAACAATTACAGCAACTAAGGTACAATAAAACAATTCAGTTAAACAGTCAGCTCTTCTGGATCTGAAGGATCATTTCACTAGACAAGCCACATAGATGAGCCGAAATTCTGACTGAAGGTGACATAAACCTAGAATGGATATTTGAAGACGTAGATAATGAATATCAATTACAGCCGCGGGACAAGCTTTACCATTGGGAACACTACCTCGTTCAAATAATCCTGGGAATTGCAGACTGTGAATACATCTGAGGGCTACAAGGATTAGACTCCATATACAACCCTTGTGCCTAATTTCAAGTCTTTCCAGCATTGCTCCTTACTCCAGCTGGGGTCACCAGATCTTAGGAGGTTACAACCCGCACCTCGCCACAGACTCACCACGGATATACACTGCTCACTTCCTGTATGGGGGTTTCTCCAACGGCACAATGTGAGATGTCAGTGGGAACAGTCACCACGCACACGGTGGAACCTCGAAACATGAATGAGGCACTGCCTGTGGAACCCGGCTTGACCAATGGGGGACAGCAGTTGACAGACATATGCCCTCCTTTCTGTCAGAGATGTCTAAAATACATTTTTTTGGTCTCCTAGAAAGTCCCACTGTATACCCCTATCCCTCATTCCTGCTCCGCAAGATCCTGTTCCTAAATAAAATATCTGTATGCAAAACCTTGCTTGAGCACTACTTTGGGGAAATCTGGGCTGAGACAGTGGCTGCCCATTTACTCTCAAAAACCTGTATTCTAAGGATACATATTTAATATAAAACAACTGGACATTTCCTCTTAAATCAAATGTGCTACATTCTTATGCATTTCAAACTCCCCCTCCCAAAAGCCCTCCTTTATAAGCAAAAAAAAAGTTTCTTAAACTTAGAAGATTAATGTTTTCTACCTTTTAATGAAATTCAACCATCATGTCAAATATAATTGACCTACCTTAAAATGTAAAGACATCAGCTATTATTAATGAGCTGTTTTAAGGCACAATTTGGAACATGATCACAGTTAGAATATATATGAAGTTCTATATGATAAAAGATTAAGTTATTAACCTTGGAGCATTCTCTCTGCATCAGCACAGTTTTAGAATATTAGAACAGAAGCAATATTCAATTTGCAAAACTTTCTTTAACAACACATCAAAGGAGAAAAATAGACAAGTTGGTTTCAAATAATGAAACCGGCTTCTCAAGAGAACTAAGAAGTAAACCCTCCAGTTTACTCTCTGTGGCTGCTTATTCCATCACCTACCATCTATCACCTCTTTGACTTTGGAGAATTCTCTTTAAATGTGTTTACTAAGGCAAAGTGAAGTGTAAGGAAATTATCAAAGAAAGATGGGGCAGTATGTGTACAGAGAAATAAGCATTGTGCTTATTTTCCCCCGTTATATATGAATTTCCTAGTATTTGGCTTATTCCCAGTTTTAGATGCCCCTCCTTCTTCCATCATGTGCCTCTTGATCTACAGCAAATATTTCAATGCCATACCCAGATGCTCATTTCCTTCTTCTTCACATTATTTTCTATTCCTTTATGCATCATTTATTCTCTAATACTGCTTGGATATACACCTGATATTTTCTGATAATTTCTTGGGTATTCTATTTCTTATACAGATTTGCATATAATTCTAAAATTCTTTGCAAACTCATCTCTACGGTTTAAAGTACCTTTGTTTACACATCACCATGATATTTTACAGTTTATCAATACTAGACTCTCTGAGGTTGTGTTTGGCACATTTTCTTAAATCTCATTGAGTTATTTGATTTTGTAAATCTATTTCATTTTTAAAATCTTCTATTGTCTACTGTATAAAGCTTTTGAATAATATATTTAATGATAACATAAAGTAATACTTGGACAATTTTTAAGGTATCATATGCCCTACAGGTGAGATTCCAGTGAGATGGGTATTCAAATGTTGCTGTCGAAAATTTGCTATAACCATCTCTGCAAAACAAATCAGTCTTTTTAAAATGATCATGCTTTTTTGATCCATAATGTATGTATCTCACTATTCTATGGAAATATCCAGAGATGCAGTCAAAAACTTCTTACCTGGCCATAAAAAAGAATGAGATCTGCCATTTGCAACACAGATGGACCTAGAAGATGTTAGACTAAGTGAAATAAGAGACAAATACCACAGGATTTCACTTTTTTTGTGGACTCTCGAAAAGAAAACAGATTTTAAAGAAAAGGGAAAGAAGGAAGGGAGAGAAGGAGGGAAGAAGCTAAATAAATACAGAGCACAGACTGGTAGTTGCCAGAGTGGCAGTGGGTGGGGGACGGGCAAGACGGGTGCAGGGGAGTGGGAAATACAAGCTCCCAGTTGCAGTATGAGTAAATCATAGGGATAAAAGGTAAAACATGGGAATACAGTCAATGGTAGTGTAATAGCACTGCATGCTGACGGATGGCAGCTACACTTGCGGTGAGCATAAGATGATGTACAGAGCTGTCAAATCGCTATGTGGTACACCGGAAACAAAGGTAACATGTGTCAACCCTACTTCAATATTAATTAATTAATTAGGTAAAGAAAAAAACTCACGGGTGAGAGCATATATTAATTTCAGTGTTAGATATTCTGGCCAAAAGTTACAAAAAGCTTAGAGAACTTACAGGATTAGTAGATACAATATGGTGCATCTACACTGTGGAATTAATACTATCACTTCAAAAGCATATTCGAGTCAAGTTTTACGGTAATAATATAAGTTTTATGATATAATATTAAACAGAAAACACATACTGAATAGAATATTGGATATACAGTATTAAATACATTTTGGAAAAAATAACATTAGATACATTGATGACAAATTTATAAAAATTAGGTATAAAATAAAATACTACTTATAAAACTTTTTAAGAATGATGAGATATCAGGTGATTTTTATTTATTTCTTAAATTCACCTATACTTTATATATCTTGCCCCTCATCAACATGTATGTTTTTATATAAATCAAAGTCAAACTGTTTTTTAAAAGATTAAAATCAAATTTCTGGGTTCTATTTCTTCTACCATTAGGAAGTAGACTGAAGCTTTGTCACCAGAATATTTATCATTTAAGAGATAAACTGTTAATAAATAAGATTTCTGTGTACTTCTGATGGTGGCATTGATTAAACAAGTTTCTGTCACTTGACAGAAACTCAAAATATGTTGTAAGGACCCTAAGACATTTTATTGAACTTCACGAGTGGGAAATGTAGGTAGTCCCCAGAATCTTTGAGAAAAAGATATTTTCTACATATCTCATCTCCACTTATTTCATCTTCATTTGTATCCTTTAGACTAGCTTGGTTTTTTCCATAGAGCAGAGCACAGGACACTAGATGGTCTTACAATATTGGCCATCTAGACAGAATATGATTCTCTGACTCAACTGCAAAATTCAGAAAGATTCTGATCAATCTAGTCTGAATCAGTTGCAATTACCTGTGGCTAGAGGCAAGTTAACAGCAAAAAAGAGCTTCTCTAAAAACATATATTTTCTAGACAATAGGTATATATATTACATATATATATATTATATTTATATATAATATATATAGGTATATATTATATATTTATATAGGTATATATATTAAATATGGGATATATTTATTCAAAAATCTATATAAATATGAAATATCTGTTCACACATTCTATAAAAGTATTGTATTGCCATAATATGCATACACTTAAACATACACAAACATTTTTAAGACAATTACAAAATGATATAAATCATGAGTTCTAGCAGTTTCACTCACATCCCAGCGCCTTGTGGGTGGGTACGTATGATTTTGGAAACCAGTGCAGTAGATTCAATTCACTTACAGAGGACATTTAAAATCTAAGTACATTTGTGTGAATCAATGAATATAGAAAATAATTTGATCAATTGCAGAAAATGTATACAAAGAACGAGGCAGGCAATGGATGAAATTTTTTTAATTTCTGATTACTCTTCACTTGAGTTTAACAATGATCTCTAAAGTTACTTTTACCAGAGAAAGGTTTCTTATAAACCAGAACTTTCCAAAGAATGGCATCAAACAGAATTAAGGTGACTGGTACAGGAGAACTTAGAACAAATAGATCATTTTCTTTATTTTAAGAAAACAGATCCAAAATCCTTTCTACTCCATAAAATGCTTCATCAGCAATATCCAAAAGTGGATTTGAACATTACTTGCCACCCGCAAAATCAGAAAAATATCTTATAGTCAAGTCTCAACTAACTATTAATAGCTTTTACTCTCTCTTTTTCTCAATGTGTATGAAATCCACCAGGGGGACCAAAAAACAAACAACAACAACAAAAACAACAACAAAAAACAAAAAACAAAAAAACTACCCTGAAAGCTCTCCACTTCTCTATCCCAAAACAGGGTGGAGGCCACTTTGGAAGGGACTACACTTGTTTCCAGGAAGTCTTTCATTTCCAGAATATCTGAGAACTGAGGTCCAGGGAAGATGCAAGATCAGGGTTCAGAAGGACCTGGCTGATGCCACGGGTCCTGGGAGACAGTGACGGTGTCAGGCAGGGCCCCGCGCAGCTCTGACTGTTCTTTCCAGCGCCGGCCTCGGTGAAGGGGTGAGAAGGGGCTAGCGGGCAGGCACCCTCTCTCCCCGGGCTCCTAGAGTCTCTGCCCTCCTCTCCCTCAGCACCCCCTGTGAGGTTGAGGGGGGCCCTTCAAACGGGAAGACAGAACGTGCGATGAGAGCCTCTGGCCTCCCACAGCGGGCCTAAGGATTGAGCCTGGATGAAGGGGAAGGAGCAGGGTGGCCTCTGCCTCCGCCCAAACCCCCGCTGTACCCGGGTTTTCTCTTCTCAAGTGTGTGATGGGGGAGCGGCAAGGTCACAGGGGTCTGCCTTGACACGCACACACACACGCACACACGCACACACCCCGCCTGGGCTGCGGAGGGGCCACACAAGGACACGCGGGCCGTGTTCCCACCTGGGGAGGGACCAGACATTCTGTGCAACCAGTGAGCTCTGGCTGTGCTACACCCCACCCCTGTGGAGGGGAGTCAGTAAAATATATTTTTTAAAAAATGACCCTGTCAGAGGACTGCAGGCCTCGTCCTTTCCATTCTCTTTCTCTGACCCTTTCGAATTGATGCAGTGCCCTGTGCGGCAGGACAGGCCTCAGCTGCGACGGCACCTGCCCCTTGCCCCGCAGGGCCGCAGGGCCGCAGGCCTCACCGCAACTTGTGGAGGCGGTGCTGCTCCTGCTCACACTCGTGCTCCCGCCTGCACGCGGCCGGCAGGTGATGCCCTCGGCCCGGGCTCAGGGCTCCGCCGCCCTCCCGTACTGTCCTCTCCGGGGGTCCCGGCCCGGCCTGGGCCGCCCCAGCGCTCTCGGCTCGCACCTGCACCTGCACCTGCAGCTGCACCTGCACCTGCGGGGCCTCCCCCGCCGCAGCCCAAGGCCGCCTCCCCTGGGGGTCAGGCCGCCCTCCCGTACTGTCCTCTCCCAGTGTCCCGTCCTGGCCCCCGGGCCGCCCCAGGGCTCTCTGCTCGCACCTGCACCTGCACCTGCGGGCCTCCCCCGCCGCAGCCCGAGGCCGCCTCCCCCGGGGTTCAGGCCGCCCTTGCACACTCAGCGCCGGCCCCGCCGCGGCAATCCCGACACTCACATCCCTCATTCCCTTGAAAACATTTTCCCACTCTTTTTTTTTTTTTTTTCTCCACATAAGGGGAAGAGCTACTTACTTTTGAAGAAGCCACCTCATTTCAGGTCAAGAAAACTGGGTTTCCCATTCGCTGTCCCCAGAAGGAGCATCCCTTAAGGAACAGATATTTTCAAGTGTTCTGTCTCAAACTCCATGATGAATTTAAAATAAAATTCTTTCCCTGGATCCTTAAAACCTGGCAAAACCGATTTTTTCCTACATAAATGCTTACGGCCCACCGCAGGTGAGCAGCAGAAGCTCAGCGTGTCCCACGTTCTTCCGATGACGCCCGACGGGCCGCAGCTAGAGGCAGCGGGGCTTTAATCCTTCATGAAGTTTTTCAGAATTTCGTGACCTCAATAAAGTAGAGATTGAAATGATATACAAATGATATTTCTCTCTTTGCATGATGCTTGTAGTCAGGTCAACACTGGCCACTTTTTCCAGCTCGGGTCATGATCTTGGGGTCCTGGGATGGGCTCGGGGCTCTGCGGGAAAGTCGTCCTGAGGAGCCTCTCACCCCCTCCCCCTTCCCCCTCCCTCTGCTTCTATACTCTTTCTCTTTAAAACAAATCTTTTTTTTTTTTAAGAAAAAAGATGTTTCCATTGATGACTTTAAAAGTATGTATTTTTTTGTAAGTCAGAAAAAAGAGATACTGTATATGTTCTTACATATGAGAAATCTTAAAAAGCTGAATTCGTAGAAAGTAGAATGGTGGGAAAGTGGGGGCATGTTGGTCAAAGGGTGCAAACCTCTAGTTATAAGATGAGTAAGTGTTGGGGAGCTAATGTGCAGCATGGTGACGATAGTTAACAGCACTATATTATATATTGAAAGTTGCTCAGAGCGGATCTGAAACATCATCTCACACACACCTAGCAGTGATTACATGAGGCGATGGAGGTGTTAACTAACCCTACGGAGGCAATCAGTTTGCAATATGCATTACATTGCACAGCTTACATTTACACAATATTATATGCCAATCACATCTCAATAAAACTGGAGAAAAATAAATTCACTTGATACCATGGCAGTTTGCAAAAAATATTGATCTTAAACGCTACATGGACAAACTGGATGCGAAAGTCGTCTTTATTTCTTTGGCTCAATTCTTCCAATATTACCTATGGTCATTTGATAGTTTTTTTTTTTTTTTTAAGATTTTATTCATTTATTCACAAGAGACACAGGGAGAGAGAGAGAGAGAGGCAGAGACACAGGCAGAGGGAGAAGCAGGCTCCATAAAGGGAGCCCCATGTGGGACTTGATCCTGTGACTCTAGGATCACACCCTGGGCCGAAGGCAGTGCTAAACCGCTGAGCCACCCGGGCTGCCCCATTTGATAGTTTCTAAAGATATGTATTTCAGTAGCTCTCTATGTATTTTAAGTGCTTTTTACATGAAATTTTATTCACCTTGCTAGGCTCCCGTGAGGCCTCAGGACAGACACTGTTACCTCTTGTGAGAATTGAAGGAAGTCAGGCTAAGAAAATTCACAGGAGCTTAGGCGACTTACCTACGGTGATACACACCTGAATGGTAGAGATATAACTAGATTCCAAGTCTATACAAATTTAATCCTCCAATAAATCTCTAATTCGCCAGAATCTATGCAATTTCAATGGAGAATTACTCCCTTCTCACTCTGCATTATGCCAGGAGGGGCCAAGAAACACTGTACTCGACGACTGTAGAGTAGGTAAGCACTGAGAAATGTCCTTAACGTTACTTCCTGAGAGGAGTTAGGAAAGATGCCAGTGACCCAGGGACACTTTCCCTGGGAATGGGACCCTGGATACACAGCTGGATAAGAATAGTCCAAGAAGATAGTTTTTTAAGACATACCAAGAAACAAAAAAGCAACCCCGTTATGGCGGATCATTTGCTCCATGTGGTTGAAATCCAGGCAAATGAAGTAGAGTTGGGTGGGGAGGTAGTGATGGCGAGGGTGGTCGTGTTAGCAGATGAAATTTTAAAGGTGGGCGAATAGAGTTTTTGTTTCCTTTGACACTCCTCCCATTGACACTCCTCCCTTGAATCTGGTGGATGCTGGACTGCACAGCCAACCAAATATGACGCCAGTGTTACTTTGCTGTTTTACAGGTCTGGCCCCTAAGAAGCCTGCAGCTTGCACTTTCTGTCGTCTCTCCTTGTTCCTGGAACAGCCACTGCACCGTGATCAAACTCACAATGTCATGAGGAGAAGCCCAGGATGACCTGCCCGTCAACAGCCAGCACCCAGTTCCCCACCACATAAAGGAGTCACCTGAAAGTGGGCTCTCAGCCCTGCACAGGCCTTCCAGGGATCCTACACAGGCCGGACATGAGCTGTCTCTTCAGAGCAACAGATAACCTCAGATTCATGAGAAAAATAAATGACTGTTGTGGCTCTAAACCACCAGCTTTAGGGTCATTTGTATACAGCCATGGATCACTGGGCAATGGGGAACTCACGATCAGACTTACAGGAGGGACTCATATGTGTGATGGATGGATTGGCTACCTCATGTAATCAGATGAAGAGATGATAAGGCAGGGGGGAAATGATTCAATGCTCCACTAAATCAGATGACGTTCATATTTTTGAGCCTAGAAGATAAAGCATGGATTTTAATGATTCAGAGCATCAGAATTTTAGGAAAGCTCCGTATTACCCTAAGTTGAGAATGTGTCATAAGATAAAATTCATATTCTAAAAATGCTTTGCAATCATTGACTATCCTTATCACAAGGACAAGAAAAAAGTTATGCCCCGCACACAGGACCATGACCCCAAAATATGGAAATTTACGGAACTTCAAAGAGGTTCTTGAAATTTGAAAGTATTCCTTAAGTATAAGAATAGGAGCTAAATAGAGAGCTACCTAAAATATCCTTTATGTATGATTATTTTTAATTCTGAATTTTCCTTCAGATTATACCATTTTTATCATGTATAGCACTTGATTAATATGTCTGAATAACCTTTGAAGCCATAACACTTTTGTTTGCCCCACTATTATTTTTTTTTTTTTGAGAAGACTTGTGAATAGCTTGCTTTTTGTTTTGGTTTGTGTTTTGATTATTAAGGGCTCCTTCACATCCATAAATGATGGTTTCATGAAAGGCTGTTATCCTTAGAACTCCTATTGTTCTCCACAATCACAGCGTTGAAAATTCACCAAATATTCCTGAAACATCTATTACCAAAGCGAGACCCTTTTCTAAATAGTATTGCTGAGCATGTCTATGGTCCTTAATTGTCACATACATGTGGTGTTTTAGGGTCCATGAAGTGACATGTGGATACTGAGATGTGTTTTATAATAAGCCTATTGTTATGTTCCTCCAATGATGCATTGAAGGGGAATTTCCCAAAGCCAATGGCAAAAGAAAAAAAACGATCCATTAAGCTCTAGGTAAAAGAAAAGAGAGTTGTTTATCCAACTCACTGGGAAACTATCTTGTAGGACTTAGGGCAACATAAATCAGAGGAGTTTGCTCTGGGCCAGGAGCAAAGGCTGCTGAGATGGTTATATAACCATTGCATTAAGACTCTCAGTCCTGGGGAAAAGGCTGCATAAAGAAGTTAAACTGGCAGCCGTAATTTAAAAATCAGGAGTTCCATCTAAGAATTTGGTTTTCTAGTTTCTGTTGAAAACAGAAGCCCCGACAGGCCGGCCCACATTCCAGCGGGCCATCCCCAGCCAGGCCCATCTCAGGAGGGGCCTTGGCGCCCTGATGCGCCATGTCCCACTGCCGTCCATCACCTCACTTAGCCTGCTCCTTTAGCCCCTGTCTTTGTTTCTCTTCCCACAGTAGGATCATGAGAAAGTGAAATCTTTTGGTATCCACACTTCTGGCAAAAGAAAAGAACACTTAGTCAAAGAGGGCAAATGCATCCAGAAATGTTGCTTACATCCAGGCTCCTCTGCTCGTGTATTTGTCACCCTCCTGGCCTGAAGAGGAATTTGACTCGACCTCCCCTCATTTTGGACAGTCAGGATGAGTTAGTTGAGCCAAAAGAAAACTGTTGAGGGGATCCCTGGGTGGTGCAACGGTTTAGCGCCTGCCTTTGGCCCAGGGTGCGATCCTGGAGACCCGGGATAGAATCCCACGTCGGGCTCCCGGTGCATGGGTCTCTGCCTCTCTCTCTCTCTCTCTCTCTCTCTCTGTGTGTGACTATCATAAATAAATAAAAATTAAAAAAAAAAAGAAAAGAAAAGAAAAGAAAACTGTTGACTGTGCTTCCCCGGGCCTGAAGGAACTGGTGATACATCAATTCCATGTTATTGTCTCCCAAAGAATTTGCTCACTGAGAAAGCCAATCCTACTGTCCTTGCACTAGCTGCTTAGCCCCCTCCGGACAGTCACCTTCTGGAGTTATTTGCCCCCTCAACGAAGATGCCAGCCTCTGCTCCACACTTTTCGTGTATTTTAAATACCTCCCGACCTTTAGGTTCTCCCAGCCTTCGGGGGACAGCTGACTGACCGCCCAGCGCCCAAGCAGCTACTCCCAAGATCCGCCAACAAAGGGAAGGGTGATGGGTCCTTAGTCTCTGGCCCCACAGAATGCGCTATTCCTACATCCGAGGCAGGTCCCAGTTTCCTGCAACAGTCTCCTTATGCAAAGGCTGCACCCCAACGCAGGCTGTAAAAACAAGAACCTCCTGGTCGTTCGACAAAATGAATTTTGGTTTTAATTTGACAGAGAGAAAGCACAAGCAGGGGCAGCGGTAGTGGGGGTCAGGAAGCCCCACGCGGGCTCCATCCCGGGCCCTGATCTCTGACCCGCGCCCGAGGCAGACGCCTCCCCTACTGAGCCACTGGGCGGCCCAGGACAGCGAGTTTTACAGCAGGCAAATCCCGGACTTTCTCCCCTTCCTCTGCCTTGCCTGGAAAAGATAATCCTGCAAACGCGGGGGCTACCCGGGCATGCCCGGCGCGGAAGGCGGGGTGCCCCGAGACGGGCCACCCACGGGGACGCGGGGCTGGTGGCAGAACAGTAGGAGTTCTAAGGGTGACAGCCTTCCGTGAAACCTTCGGAGCAAAGGAGCCTCGCTGTTGGGACACGCGACCTGCGTGCACGCGGCGGAGGGTGCAGACGGCCGGGGGGCCGCAGCGGGCCTAGGGGGCCTGGGGGGCTGGGGGGGCTGGGGGGGACCCGGGGGCGCGGGTCGGTCAGCCGTCCTTGGCCAGGTCCCGTGCCCCGGGCTCGAGGCCGAGGAGCCGCGGCCTGTCCCTGAATCCCTGCTCAGGCCCCAAATGGACAGCGACGGCCCAATGGGAGGAACCGACTTTCCGGCTGTCCTGGGGCAGCGCGGGGCGGGGGGGGGCAGGCGGGAGAAGGCGGGCGGCTCACCTGTCCCCCCCCCCGCCCCGCCGCAGCCCTGGGGGCGGCGCTCGTCCCCTCCACCGTGCCCTGGGTCAAGGGGGCTGCTGAGCCTTCAGCCAGCGCGAGCGCGGTCCGGGGGCTCCGCGGTGCCGTCCTGGGCTCGCACCAGAGCGCGAAATCCACATCTCCCAGGTGAAATTCGGAGTCTGCATATGGTGGCAGACTCTGCGATCTTTAGTCACGTTGAAATTAGAGCTCCCCTAATCCCGATGGGTTCCACAAGAATCCCTTTAGGCTCCCAGGTACTGTTTACTCAGCAGTGAGGGCCACAGGCCTTGACGCTCCCATCAGGCCGGTAGCCTTGCCCACGAGACAGTGAGGAAGTAAACCGGGATATCTATTATGACGAATCTTTTTCTTTTTTTTCTTTCTTTTTTTTTTTTTTTAATTTACTTATGATAGTCACAGAGAGAGAGAGAGAGAGAGAGAGGCAGAGACACAGGCAGAGGGAGAAGCAGGCTCCATGCACCGGGAGCCCGACGTGGGATTCGATCCCGGGTCTCCAGGATCGCGCCCTGGGCCAAAGGCAGGCGCCAAACCGCTGCGCCACCCAGGGATCCCTCTTTTTCTTTTTTTTAAAGATTTTATTTATTTATTTATTCATGAGAGACACAGAGACACAGGCCGAGGGAGAAGTAGGCTCCTGTGGGGGAGCCCGACGTGGGACTCATCCAGTGACCCCGGGTCACGACCTGGGCCCAAGGCAGCCACTCAGCCGCTGAGCGCCACCGCTCCCCCCCCCCCCCCCGCCCCTATTATTAGGAATCTTGATCATTACTATCCAGTAAAAAGGATGCATCACGAAAAGTACACAGGGAAGGCAGGAAACCAGCTAGATGAGGAGATCTCTCTTTAAGGAGACCTCTTCCCCCGCTGTCCTCCTAAATAAAATATCACTTTTCTATAATACGTCAAAAGCCTGGTTTCCGTGCCAGGGCCTTCGGAAAATGTCAAATCAGTTCTAAGAAGATTTGGAATAATGCAGCTTTTATTTTTGTGAATATCTGTGACTATCCTGTTATATCTGATCCTCATAGCAAGTCTAGAAGGTCATCAGAGCAAACGTCATCAACCTCATTTACAGAGGAGGAAAACTGTGGCACTGAGTAGCTTGGCCAAGATCATAAAACAAATCAGCAGTGAACCTTCACTTTGATCATGGGTTTTTTTTCAAGTTGACTTCACAGATGAAGAGGAAATTCAACAGCCACCCAAAGTAGACGCTGTAGGCCATCCCGAAAACGTATTCACTACCTTACACAGGTAAACTTGTCTTAATAGAGTGGAAGGCCTGCTGCCTATGACATTGTCGCTGACATCCAAAATGCCCTTCCCTCTATCTAGGCCTGTGACAGTACTTATCAACACTCTAATTCTGGAAACTGCCTGGAATTCAATTCAGTTCTTAACCTTGTATCGAGAAGAAGGTATTGTACTACGTCTTAGAAAATGATTAACACGTGGTCCTATCTCTCACAGGCCTTATAAACTAATAAGTGAAAAAAAAAGATACAATAGTTATGTATAATGTAACCCCAAATTAAATAAGTCCTGAGTACAAAGCCTGGCATGATTAACTTACTCAACAAATATTTAATGAATATCTACCATATGAGAGAGAAGCTCTTTATGACAAGCAAACCAAGCAAAGCATTTAAAGCAGGTGATGTTTGAACTGTGCTTTTAGTGAGAAAATTGGAGCTTGATGGATAGAAAATTTGGAAAAGGAGATTCCAAGCTGAGGGTAGAACACAGGCAAAATTAAGAGCGATAAAGGCATAGGACATATAGAAAAAATAAATATGGATTTAGTTAGGGTCTGTAAAATGATATAGTAGAAGAAAATGGGAAATTTGAGATTAGATCAGAGAAAATCCTTACTGATTTGGTATGTGTTTAGGACTTTATTCCAAGGCAAAGGGAAGCAAGTTTAAAAAGTGAGGAAAAACGCTGTGATCCATAATTGAGGAAGAAACATACCTGAATTGCAAAAGGACATGTAAAAACAAAAACCAAAAAACAACTAATACCTTATTTATCTCTTTGGGTTTGTGATTCTTTAGTGTGCAAATATATCAATATAAGTAATATACATCCCCTAAATTGTAAATGTTTAAGGCTAGGAACTAGATACATGTAATTCTCTTTGAAAATCACCTTTTGTCAAGAACTGGTTCAGGTGATTATTACACGATCATGAGTTCTCTTCTCCAGATGACAGACAAGAGTGGGGTTGAAGGGGGTTGAAGGTCTCATGTCATCATGAGCAAACCACCCAGCTTACCTGGGCAAGCGCCGTGAATTCTCAGGACTCACGACAGTGCCTGGCCCACGGCATTGATGTTTAATAAATGAACGAACACATAAATGATAGATCACAATGCTGGTATAGCCAAGCTGGGAACTTTGATATTTTCAATTATTTTATACAAATGGTTTGCTGATACTTTTCTGAGCATGCTGCTTGCAAACATGATGAATGTTCCTCAGATTATATCCTGTAAATAGCCTTCTCACTTGGCTATAAACCGTTTGAAAACAGAAAGATAAACTGAGAAAGTGGTCAATGTGCCTTTCCTCCCACTCTTGCTAAAGATGAATAGAGAAGACGGCTAGATGAAAAATAGATGACACACACAGATATACATGCATGCATACATATACATAATTTTCACCTTTAAACTCCGTTTGTTCGATTAAAGAATATTAAATACTTTTAACCAAAGGTAAGGTAAAAAGTTACTTTTACTTTACTTCATCTTTTCCAGATTGAAGTCAAAGCAAACAAAAGTATAGCATATTATAACTCATTTAAGCAGAATTTAACATAAATTTAGGTAGTGATATAAAGCCATCTTACCATAGGAGCCGAGTTTCTTCTTACTGAAACTTTTTTTTATATGGCAACTGCTATGTCTTTAATTATCAGAATATCTGAAAATCACTTTCCTGGGTGAGATTACTATTTTTCTTTTTTATATGATGATTAAATCTCCCTAGAAACATATCATCACATTTTACTTCCAAATAACCTCCAAGACAAAAAAAAAAAAAAAATCATCACTAATTTGAGAAAAGAATAAAATCTTGCCCAACTAAAAAAGATTGAGAAGGGAAGTGATTTGTGTTTCAAAGAATGTCTATTATACCTGTTGGCAACTCTGCAGAGGAAAAAACACAAAGATATTAAGCTATCAAATAGTTTTATTAAAAGGTTATACACTTTGAAATTATCATTATCAGCATGGAACGGAATTCTATCCAGCTGCTCTTTCTTGCCAACATAGTGGGTGAACACTCATTTTAAGGTACTTTTTTTTAAGTTATCCAATTACCAGTTTTTGAGTTGAAAATATAATAATAAAGAGTTTAATATGTGCAAGGGACTGCAGATACAGGATTTTTCTGTGCTCTTTTAGAAGGATATAGTCTAGAACTACAAATAGAATTTTAGGTTGGGTTTTAATCATCAAGATTCAATAAAAATGAAATGCTTTGACCCAAGGAAGTTTGATGATGTATTTAGCACGCTATCAGGTAGCATATGCAAGCATATTTAGGTGAACCATGGATATCACTTGATACTTGAAACAACACTCAGTCTTGCACTCTACTAGATGGACTATAAAAATTCCCTTCCCTCTAACCACGACTTCAGGCCATATAACTTTGAAAGTCTTGTCCCTCTCACTCTGAGCTCATATATGATTCGTTTTAGGCAATGAGATGTTAGCAAACGTGATGCAAGCAGAAGCTTGAAAAGTTCTGGTGATTTGGGAGTTGTCTTTTCCTACTTTGGAAGATCCTATTATCATCACCTTATGAACAAGCCCGCGTAGCCTGCTATGTGATTAAAAAACCACACAGACCAGAGATGAGCTGTTCTAGACCAGCAAGTCTATCAGTTAATCCAGAAGCTGCCTGAAAATAACACAAGCAAGCCAAAGATCAGATGAGCCTGGCCACATTAGCAGAAACAACCCAACTGAGCCTAGCACAAACTGCCAACCTACAGAATCGTAAATTAAGTAGATTGCTGTGTTTTAAGCTACTAAATTTTAGGATGTTTCCTTTAAAGAAAAAGTTAATTGATACCTACAATCAAATGAGTTTTAACAATCTACTGATTTTTATAAATTAAAGTTCCAGATACTTGTAAATCAATCCATCTAGTGATAATTGCCCTATAAACTGCAAAGGACCAAACAAGTGTCATTATTCTAATGCAAATAAAATGTCATGGATCCCACAATAATTTAAAAATAATTTACTCCATTCCACATCACAGAGAGACCAAAGTGCTATGTTCTGCTAGAGTGAGGATCTTGAAAATCTATATTGGAAATGTGTACAATTTTAGGAGTACTAGAGCTATACAAGCTTCAATAAAATCTTCAACAATCAAAATATCAATTTTATGCTTTTTGAGAGTTTTCTAAATAGACAACTGGAGCAGCAAAAAATGCTATTAATAGACTTCCATAAATCTTTGATAAGCAGACTTCAAAAGCTACCATTTAAGAACTGCAAGTAATGCTTGTTTTGTTTTCTTGTGTATGGAAGAGACCTGAATGAAGTAAAGTGACCTAAATGTAGATACTTCATACTAAGAGAATTAACAGTCTGGTAGTTTCATTTGGGCCTGTATTTTAGCAAAATCTTGACTATGAAGACTGTTCTTTACTTGGGAAAAAATAATCCTTTTTACCATGATCATTTTGACCAACACATATATAAGATTTATTTTTCATAAAGATATATATGCATACATCTGTAAGTGGCAGTTGGTAGGATATTCAGAGCTGAAATGGGGAAAGACTATAGGTAGCTACATGACCAATGTAAAGGGAGTTCAATTGAATTGGCAATAGAACACGGGTTGGGCTGTCATCTTAAGTGTGATGTTACCTAAGATTGATTACCCAAAATGGACTGCTGCAGAGCTATTTCATTTTACAGCTACGGTGCAAGGCCACAGCACATGGGTGATTTCTTTCAAATCAATGAAAGTATCATGATTAATATTACTTGGCAGATGTCAATGAAGCAATGGAAATAAGGGTATGGGAGATGAATCTCTTAGTTAAAAGTAACAATAGAACTTTTTAAATTCTGGAATCTTACAGTTGGATGGGGTCTCACATCAAGGTAACATAGACAAGGTAATGTACACTCTCACTAAGGGAAAAGGTCATCTGGCCCTCCCAAATGATAGTAGATCAAAGTCAATGAGAAAAGCACATTTTGCAAATACTGCAAAGATGAACCTAGACCTGGCCTTCAGTGGTGTAAGCTAATCTATTATGATTTCTACCAGGATCTACAGATTCTTAAGTTGTTGCCTAAAACTATAGTCTATTCTCTGCCTTCATTGTTAAGAATTTGCAGTTGAATCTAAGGATGAAGGACCAAAAAGAAGACATTGACAGACAAATGAGCAATGTTTCATGGGGAAGGTTGAGGTATGGTCTAGAGCCCAATGGATGGCTTGGGTGAGGAGAAACTGCCAGGACAATTTTGTGGAGTGGGAAAGCATTCTAAAACACATAGAATGTTTACAAGTATTACGGAATGTTTACCATAAATACCTAGATAAAAGAACTTAGGGAACGACTGGAATTCCTTGTGGAGATATTATTTCGAATCTGCTCATAGTCCTCTTCACATTTGAACTGTTTACAATACTGGCAAATTCCTTAAATTTGGAAAACGTTTCTGACATGCCCCAAATTATTGATATATCTTCTAAATACTGTAACTCCTTATTTCCTGTATGTTAATTGCCCTACTGAAACAGGTCCACCTCATTGATTGATGGTTTTGAAAAATACCCTGAGTCCTGACTTTGCAGAACATATTGTAACCACAGTGTGAACAGTTCAATCTATTGTCTTTCATATTTCGATCAGTCCCTCTCTATCTAATGAATAAATTTTGGAGGCCAGACATTTGTTGTAATAGCTATCGTTTCCTTTTTCTCCTCAATTTCTTTTTTATTTTATTTTATTTATTTATGATAGTCACATAGAGAGAGAGAGAGAGGCAGAGACATAGGCAGAGGGAGAAGCAGGCTCCATGCACCGGGAGCCTGACGTGGGATTCGATCCCGGGTCTCCAGGATCGCGCCCTGGGCCAAAGGCAGGCGCCAAACCGCTGCGCCACCCAGGGATTCCCTTTCTCCTCAATTTCTGCCTGGAAGGACAACTTCATTGTCCACATACTCCAATGCCCCATATATGGAGAAAACTTAACAAACTGTTGGATTTGTCATCAGAAGACTCACCCTGTACATGAATGTGGAGATCCATCAGTACTTTTAAGTGCTAATCTTTCTGCCTTTCCTCCCTTAACAGCTTGTATAAATTGTATTGTTGAACCTTCACCCACTGACCACCCAAACCAAGGACCTGAAGAAGGATATTTGTAAAAAGAAAAAACTAAGACCATGCAGCTTCCGCCAGTTGAATTGTACTCTACCTACAGGTAACTCAATTGTTCCATATCCCTCGAACTCTTGGTTTAAATAACTTTGTAGGAGTCCATAATTTGTGCTCCTTTAAGGATATCTTCACTTGTATTTGGAAAGAGGACTTATGGGGAACACAGTGTTTAATTTCCTATCAAACTAAAGGTCACTGTGCAATTGGATTATTGGTTATACCTATTTCATTATGTAATTAATCAGAAATTCAACAGTGGGCATCACGTTTAAATTTCCTTCAGAAACTAAAAGCATAAAAAAATAAATTTAAAAAAAAGAAACTAAAAGCATGACACTGGTTGCATGCATAGTCCAATCCTGGTGGTGTCAACCTCAGTGAAGCTGCCAGGTTGGGGAGATTCCTTTCTCCTTGGGTAGGCCCTGCGGTAAATGAATACATGATCAGATATCTATCTAAAACTCTAGGAGGAGTTGCTAAAGCAATAGCCAACCTCAAAAACTCTCTAAACTCACTGAGATGAGTTGTATTAGATAATAGAACTGCTCTTGATTACATCCTAGCTGAACAAGGTGGGGTTTGTTCCATAATAAACACCTCCTGCTGTATTTGGGTAACCACCTCTGGCAGAGTTGAAACAGAACTGGATAAAATCCAGGCACAAACCAGATGTGAGATGCAGTACCCACTGATAACCCCCCTGGTTCTTTGATTTTTTAGCTGGCTGCCCTTAGAAATTGTGTCTTGGTGCAGGTCAACCTTCCAATTTGGACTCAGCATTTTATTTATATTTTTTTAAGATTTTTAAAAATTTATTTGTTAATGAGAGACAGAGAGAGAGAGAGAGAGAGAGGCAGAGACACAGGCAGAGGCAGAAGCAGGCTCCATGCAGGGAGCCTGATGCAGGACTCGATCCCGGGACTGCGGGATCGTGCTCTGGGCTGAAGGCAGACACTCAACCGCTGAGCCACCCAGGCGTCCCACATTTTGTTTATTATTATTGGAATTTCCAACATTGTGAAACCGTGTCTCCTCTATGTAGTTCGATGTTACAAAGATGTCAACCAGACAATGGCTACTCAGTGTTTCAAAATGATTTCTAAGGCTTCTGTGCCATCACATGAGGAAGCTCCAGAAACTGCATCAAGTGTTTTGGCCGTAAGGGAACTTGAAGGTTAAGCCTTTCTCTGCTCTGGTGCTCTCGTTGCTCAAACGCGGCCTACGGCTCCAAAGGAAATCCCTTTCCTTCTTATGTGGGACAGGACACATTGGGAAAGAGCCTTCCTGACCACGAGGGGTCAAAAATGCTTGAGGAATGATCAGCATTGCCTCCTAATAGTCTATCAGCAATACTTTTAACTGTTACAGAGAAAGATCAAGATCAAAGGGGGAAATGTGAGAAACTGGCATGACCGGAGCCATCTTAAAATAGAGCCAGAGTGGCCACTGCAGAGAAACTGCCCTCCCCGTCTTTGTTAGGACTGGGCCAAAGCCTTTAGACAGGACAAAACTGCAAGTGTTTTATGCAATTGCTTGAGAAGTTGGTGGGAGAACAGACGTCGTGATCACCAGACTGAGGGTCATGGACATTCTGAAGATAGAATCAGCCAAACTGTGGAAGGAGCCTCGGTGTCCATCGAAAGATGAATGGATAGAGAAGCTGTGGTCTATGTATACAATGGAATATTCCTCAGCCATTGGAAACGACAAATACCCACCATTTGCTTCCACGTGGATGGACCTGGAGGGTATTATGCTGAGTGAAGTAAGTCAATCAGAGAAGGACAAACATTATATGGTCTCATTCATTTGGGGAATATAAATAATAGTGAAAGGGAATAAAGGGAAAGGAGAAAAAAATGAGTGGGAAATATCAGGGAGGGAGACAGAACATGAGAGACTCCTAACTCTGGGAAACGAACTAGGGGTGTGGAAGGGGAGGTGGGCGGGGGGTGGGGGTGACTGGGTGACAGGCACTGAGGGGGGCGCTTAATGGGATGAGCACTGGGTGTTATTCTATATGTTGGCAAATTGAACACCAATAAAAAATAAATTTATATTAAAAAAAAAAACACAACCCAGAGTAGTTTAGCTTGTTGACATCTGTAGAAAACTTTTTCTTTTTTTTTCTTTTTTTTTTTCCCAACTGTAATTATCTCCCTTCCTTTTTCTCATAAAAACCCATTGCTTGTACTCTACAAGCAGGACACTATTTAGGTCTCTACCTGAATCTGTGCTTCCTGGATTGCAATCCTTTGATCCCAAATAAATGCTTGTTTGCTTCTCATTGCGGTTTTTTTTTTTCAGGTTAACATTTAAATGTATATTAATTTAAGTTATAAAACTGAATGAAATTTTAAGTTATACTTAAAGCTACATTCTCTTTAGTTACCACCAAAAGCAAAAATAAACAAAATACATAAATAAAACAAAATACCACTCTGTTTCCTCATTATCATGAACAGTATGCTCCAACAAACAAATATGTTAGAATATGATCCATTATACCTGGCTAAATTCTTCCAATTTCAGTCCACAAAACCGCTTTAATTTTCCTGAGACCCAAGCCCAACTGGAATCTTACAAACCTGGGCTTCAACCTCTTTAAATCAGAACCATCTCTCAACCGCTCTAACCCCACACTTTGAGCTGCTTTGAGTCCTAGGCCTCCCCCCTTCACTCAGATTCTGAAATGTGAGATGGAATTCTGAACAGATTTTTCATAACAAAGAGGATTATTTTATCCAAAAGGCAGAATGTCCCCAAATAAATCACAAAGCACTGGTGTGCCCTGAAACTGACAAAGGCATTTTATCAGAACTAGCTTTTCCTTAGGGCTTGATTCATGTGGAAAAAAGGAGATTGTCTAGGGCTGGAAAGTAGTGTTTAGTGACAGAAACTCTATTTCCTTCCTATTTGAGTAAGATTGGTTAACCTGGTCCTGAGGAATGCATCCTTTTTCAAAGTGCCAAACTGTAATCCAAACACATTGTTAACATCCCTGTGACCTCCTTGCTAATTGTTTATGCATGCCTTGAGGGGCTGTGCTTTTTAAGGAACAATTTGTGATCTTTTGATACGTTAATTTAGTATGTTTAGTAATTTCCTTTTGTTAATGGTGTCCTTTTGTACATCGGAGTGCTAATCGTAATGGCTTTTTATTTAAGAGAATATTCTTCAGATGAGAAACCATTTAAATGAATATTTCAAGCCTGTTCAGCTCTTTATCACTTTTCCAGAGGTCACTATTCCCTCCATCACCGAAGTAAGCAGCAGCTCGGTAATACCCAAAGGCATCCCTTCATATTACAATGGTTCTTTTTCACAATTAGGATCAAAACATCAAGAAAAAGCTAATTTTAAGAATAGTTTTAAAAGGCAGTGATATTAGAGCAGAATACAGTTTGGATTGCAAGCTAAAACTTCTTGGATCCCATCTGTGCCCTGCACCTAATGAGATGTTTACCACTGGCTAAGTCTCTCTGGACCCTACTGTCATCTCTGTACAATTAGCGTGTTACACTAAGATCATAGTAACTTGCCTCTAAAGTACTAAATTTGTGGTCTAAATTGTCAGCTCCTCAATCTCTAAGCAATAAAATCCTCTAAGTTCTACAACACGCAGCAAAAGATCTGCAGAATTTCCAATAATTAAGAAGATCTCACTTATGGAAGTTTAGATTAAAGAAAGGGTGGTAGCCCTGGAAGGTAGGACCCTTGTTGCCCAGCGGCGGGGAATGGAGTTGTCTCCAGAAGGTATGGGGAGAGCCCTGGGCCTTGAGGCCTCTGCCCAGCCTGTTCCTGTTACTGTTCCTGTCACTGGAGGCTCTTACTCTGGTCACAAGAAAGAATTCAAGGACAGACCCGATACAGGGGGAACGGTGCAAGTGGGGAAGTTTATTAAAGTGAGAGCACACCCTGGAGATGTGAGCTGGTGAGCTCAAGGGAGAGCCCTGCACCCCAGGGCTTGGGGTTCTTGCCTTTATTGACAGTTGTCAACTAGGGGGGTGGAATATTCATTACCTGGGGAGGGGATTTCTTTGGGAGCAGAGTTTCCTGCCTTTTCTCCCTTATTTGGTCAGCGCCTTGGGCTTTTTCTGTCTTGCACCTGGCTGGCTTGATTTGGCTTCTTTTGCTTTTGTTTTTGGAGAGCTGCCAGGACAGGCCTCTGACTTTCCCCCTTGTTGACCCTTTGTTCCCCATTTCTTGGCCTCCATGCATCCCATTAAAGCCTAATGGGTCAGTAGACAGCCTCCACTTGACAGCTCCTTCCAGGGCCCAGAACCTGGTTCTATCTCAGCTCCACAGATCCCCTTGGCTCAAGGTCAAATGCTTTCAAGGGTAGACCACATCCAGCAAATAGGGTGGTGATAGCCCAACATGGAACACTCTGATGGGCCCCGACTCCCTCCAGACCTCTTGATTAGATAGGCTGTGCCTCTCCTAATCCTCCCTCAAATTCATCCTTCTCTTTTCCACCCTATTCCAACCTTCCACTTTTTTTTTCATAAGTGTAAATTCCTAATAAACACATCACAAATTCCATCTTAGCATTTACTTCCAAAGAACATACCTTGGCACTGGTCACTACCAGTTCATCTACTAATGGGGTGGGTTGTACTCTTGGGACAATATCCTATGTCTTCATGAGTCCATTAATTCTTGTGAAGGGAATTGTTAAATGCAAAGATAATAAATCCTAAGTTATCCACTTTGTTGTGTGAATAACCAGGAAACTGTAAAAAGTCAATTCCAAAATCTCTCACTAATATTAAAACGTTATACAAATCTAACTAAAAACAGTTCACAAGACTAAAAAAGAAAAACAAAAACAACCTTCACCACAGTTCCTACTCTTGACATAACAATAAAGAAAAAATCAGAGTTTCAACTCTAAGCCCAAATCAATCTTGCTGATTTAAAGCTCATAATGTTCGGTGAATGACCCAGGAATCTTACCCACATTTCCCAAATAATCCTCCCCCTGAACTGTTTTAATTGAAGTTTATCAACTGAAGCAGAATTTATTTGAAATAATTTTATTACTACTTTAAAACTTCAGTCTGAAGTTTGACTTTAATAATCTTTAATGTTGTAATAACTGTTAATGTCAACTTAATGTTGTTTAACGTGGCCACCTTCCATGACATTTTTCTCTAAAAAAACTTTGACATTTTGGGGATTCTTTACAATTGTAACATAAAGAGTAATGTTTTGTTTAAATGCATTAGGACCAAATAACTGAATACTACTTTTCAAGTGTCAGAAGCCCCAGTTCTTGTGCATGTATGTGTTTAGCTGTGTGTCCTGTATACGTACACACACACCACACACGCCTCAGGACTTCTGGGTGTTCTAAGGTCAGCTTCTCCAGAGGCATCTCTCTCCAGGTGGAGGAAGGAATGGGAAATCCTGGTGCCTTGTGCATGAGACAGTCAGGATGTCTCTACTGACTCAGGAGAAAATAAAACACGTGTTTGTGTCTGTGTGTGTACGTGTGCGTTGGCAAATAATAACAATAATAATAGTATATATTATTACTCCTAGAGTTTCACTCACACACTCCTAGAGTTTACACACCAAAAAGAGCCGCTTTAGAGACCTGAATCAGGGGATCCCTGGGTGGTGCAGCGGTTTAGCGCCTGCCTTTGGCCCAGGGCACGATCCTGGAGATCCAGGATCGAATCCCACGTCAGGCTTCTGGTGCATGGAGCCTGCTTCTCCCTCTGCCTGTGTCTCTATCTCTCTCTCTTTCTCTGTGACTATCATAAATAAATTTTAAAAAATTAAAAAAAAAGAGACCTGAATCAGCACTGGATAAGTCCATTCATCTACATCAAGTGCCTATAGAACACCGTTGATGTGTTAAAAGGTTCCATATAACTAGTTCTATAGCCTTGATCCTGCCACCAATTCACTAAAGCACCTCCACCAAGACATTAACCTTCCCTGGGCTTTAGTTTCCTCAACCATGAAGGAAGAGGCCCGGCCGGACGACCAGCTCTAAGGCCCACGCACCCGCGCCTCTCCTGTGAACAAATGCGAGGCTAACATAGCTCATGCTCCAGCTTGAAACGCAGACCGAAGTCGTGTGAAAAGGAAAACAATAATGCATGGAACATTCTAAATTGAGTGACACAGGGTGAGCAGAGCCAAGACTTGAAATGTCAGGAAACATTATAGAAAACACAGGAGCTAATCCGATAGGCGTGATAAGAGCCCGCCAGTCGGAGGATGGAGCCCAAGGCTGAGGCCCCCTGCACAGGGAGGGACGCTTTCATTTGCATCAGGGAGGAGGTTTTAAAAGAAAGTACTAATGGGTTGAGAAGGCAGCTTCTTGGTAAATTGTAGAGGCTCCAAAGCAATCACGTCAGGAATGTCGGGGTACACCTCTGAAACCAGGGAAGCCACATTACTTTGAAAATCCTCGTTTGGGATGAGTTGGGTGGAAATATGGGGCAAAGTAGAAGGGAAACAATTAGGTATTTGAGGGAGTCCTGTTCGTTTTGCTTAAACAGACCCCTGAGGCCAATGCAAAGAAAGGGGCACCTCAAGTCATCAGAGAATTCTTTCTGCTGAAAATGCCAGGTCTGTGGAGCCAAACCCTATAGACATGAATTTGGCTTACATCCCTTTGTGTTTTGTCACACGAAGAGGGAAAACTCGGGATCCCGGGGTGGCTCAGCGGTTTAGCGCCGCCTCCAGCCCAGGGTCCCGGGATCGAGTCCCGCGTCGGGCTCCCTGCATGCAGCCTGCTTCTCCCTCTGCCTGCGTCTCTGCCTCTCTGTCTCTCTCTCTGTCTCTGTCTCTGTCTCTCTCTCTTTCTCTCTGTCTCATGAAGAAATAAATAAAATCTTAGGGAAAAAGGGACGGGGGACAACTTGCGTGCAGTCGGAGCAGTAATAATCATTCCAGGGCGGGTCTGAGCTGACAACATGCACAACTGTCTCAGTCCCAGCCCTGCAGCTCCCAGGGGGCCAGAGGGACTCCCCTGAAAGTGGCATCAGGGTTTACCAGCTCACTTCCTTAAGGCGTCTTTGCCAGGCGGTTGAGGGGCTTGATCTTGCGCAGAAGATGAAATCGCAGAGAGACAAGCAGCCTCGAGGCTTAAAGGCACACCGGCTGAATCAGCACTGGCTGGCCCCTGGGGCACAGGGCGGGCGTCCCCTCGACAATCGGCTCCGTCCCCTGAAAAGCAGCCCGCTCCTGAGCACTCTGGGCCGCGCGGCTCCAGCGCCGGGACCCGAGCGCCCGGGGGCTGCGGGGCGGGGCGGGCTGCGGCCTGGGTCCCCCCGCGTCCCTGCTCCCGGACCCACAGAGACGCAGCTCGACTGCCCGCTGGCGTCTAGAAAGAGCGGTTTGGATTCCTCGATCAGTGTCCTTGACTCCAATTCTCTTCTGAAGGTGTGAACACTCAGTGTCCGCACACGAACACCGACAGGTGAGCAGGGAGGCCTGGGGGGTATGTCCCCGTGGTTCAGGGCCAGCAACGGGGCGACTGGTGCCGCGGCCCGAGGGCAGGTGAGTGAGCGCCCCCCCACCGCAGGTGAGTGAGCGCCCCACCCCGACGGCAGGTGAGTGAGACCCCCACCGCAGGTGAGTGAGCGCCCCACCCCGACGGCAGGTGAGCGAGGGCCCCCCCACGGCAGGTGAGCGAGCGCCCCCCCACAGCAGGTGAGCGAGCGCCCCCCCACGGCAGGTGAGACCCCCGACGGCAGGTGAGCGAGCGCCCCCCACCGTGGCCTCGCCGGAGCTGGAGGGAGCCCGGAACTGACCCGCAGGAGGGGCCGGGCCCAGGTGTGCCCTGCCCCTGCCGTGACCCTGGGAAGTCACAAGGGGCGCAGAAGGCGCCGCCCCGGAACATGCGGCTTCGCCGTGTCAAGTATTTTGAGCTGAAGGAAAGCGGGGCCCAGCGGACTCGGGAAGAACCTTTTCCCTCTCCCGCCAATGCCTAGAATCGAGAGAGAAGCCTGCACCAGGACAGGAGCCCTCCCGGGACAGCTTGTTCCATCACAAAGACGCGGCAGGGCAAGCACCGCCTGAGCAGACACTTGCCCTCCTCTTCCCCTGCACTGTCTGCCTTCCCTATGACCGCCCCCCCCCCCCGCCCCCTTAGCTCGGGGTGGTAGAGCTGGGGAGTCTACCTCCGAATGCTGGGGAGTCTCATTTTTATGGGTCTCTTGTGTGTACGAAATTTTTCTCCCGTTAAACCTGTTTTACACAGGCAGCCCGGGGGCTCAGCCGTTTAGCCTCCCTTCAGCCCAGGGCGTGATCCTGGGGTCCAGGGATCGAGTCCCGCGTCCGGCTCCCTGCATGGAGCCTGCTCCTCCCTCTGCCTGTGTCTCTGCCTCTCTCTGTCTCTGTGTCTTCATGAATAAATAAATAAAATATTTAAAAAAAAAAACACAAAAAACCTGTTTTACATCGATTTGATTATCAGCCCAGCCAAAGAACGAAAAGGGAAGGAGGGAAAAGTTTTGTGTCCCTAGAAAAGAGTTTATGAACTCTTGCGCCATTTAATCTGCAAAATGACTGATAATATCTGTCCCACCACCTGTCTCCCTGGAATGTTAAAAAGCTCAAAATAAAATCATAAATATGAAACACTTTGCAAACTTCAAAGAAGATAGATATACGGACAATATTGTTGTTTAAGGTTTATCTGGGCCTGCACATATCACTCCTTCACCTCAATTTCTAGACAAGTGATCATTATCATTCATTTATTTAAAATGCATAGATTTGAATGCTAATGCTATGCTTTATTCATTCCATTAAAATAGATCAAAACTACCATGTGCTGTATTCTAAGACCAAGCTCCTGCCTCACAAAGCACATAGCACTGGGTCCAAACTTTTTTTTTTTCAACTGTTCATGTATTAATCCTGTATCTATGGAGTAAGTGCTTAAATAAATGTTCTGCACATAGTAGGAGCTTAATACATTTTAATTTGAACCCATGATTTTGCCTGCCATTCATCAGACTCTCAATTAGACAGCCGATGGCTATCGATAGGGATAACCCGAGCAGTAAGCAGCGTAAAAGCCACTGTGTTAGCGGCGCCCCCGGCTTGCTACGCTCCATTCCTGCTGGGTTTTATACATCAGGAAAAGCTCACTGATAGCACGTGCGCACAGATTGGCCAACCTTTCATGTCTGCAATGATGTATGTGGACCGCCCGGTCATTATCAGATGACCCACGGATCATGCAGCAAGAGAGTGCTGGCATCAGAAACAAGTAACTGCTAGAGCTAGATGATCAAGAGGCTGGAAGTGTAGTTTCAGGACAAGTGGCTGAGGTAAAAGAAATCGGAGTAGCCGCTATCGGGAAGTTCTGGAAACTTGGTAGTTCTGAATACCGTTACCCACTGAAGTGCTCCTCCTGTGCGGAGACGGGGAAAGCTTGCAAGCCAACCCCGCTTCTCCGCTGCCACCTGGAAGTGCTCTGGTGCCCTGCTCCAAGTCTATCTATCACTTGAGCTTACGGCGGTGAAACAGGACTTTACGAGACTTGTGTGGCAGATAGCTCGGGTCTGCTGAGGCTGAACCCACTCCCTGAAAGACTAACTCAGCAAAGGGAATGTGAATTGCCAGAAATACTCCTTGGATAATACAAAATAAACAGGAAGACCAGAGGACCCTCATATAACCCAGCATATTCGTTCACTCGTTCATCCCTAGAATTCTGAATTTAGGGAACTTGCTAGAGGCAGGGAATAGAAGGATGCAGGATATGCATGGTCTCCACCAAAATGAAGCCATCCTTTATAGTTCACTACTATAAAAATTTATATTTGGTACATAGGGGATTATAGTTCCTAAAATACGTACACATGCTATGAACCTGGTGATGTCAGGTGTGTACCTATACGTGATAAAGGGCAATGCTTGGAGAAAGAGGAAGTATACACAGGAAGGTAAATATTTAATCCAGGTTGTGGCACTGAAGAGCCCTTGGAAATCATTTAAGTCTTACCAAATCGAATAGTTGTCTCATGTTTAAATATGGACCACTGTGGGGGCACCTGGGTGGCTCAGTGGTTGAGCATCTGCCTTTGGCTCAGATCATGACCCCAGGGTCCTGGGATCGAGGCCCACATCGGGCTCCCCACAGGGAGCCTGCTTCTCCCTCTGCCTGTGTCTCTGCCTCTCTTTGTGTCATGAATAAATAAATAAAATCTTTAAAAAAGAAAGAAAATGCCCCTTCCAGCCTCCCAGTCAAGAGGTGACACATTGTGACATGTCCCTATGTACCAAATGTTTTATGCTTCTCTTTCTTCTATTACCTGAGGTTCAATCCAACTTTTCCATGCTGTTAAATTAGCTTAAGGTCTGTTGTGCAAAGAAGGTCTCACTGAAGGAGGACAAGTAGCCCATCACCTCTGAAGCCACTGGCTTTGTCAACTTAGGGCATTTCTAAACATCCTGAGTAGCTGACGGACAGACATTGTTTTCAAACATCTCAAAGAAAAAGAACTAAAGAAGAAAAGTATTTAAAACCATCTCTTCCTATGGATCCAAACACAATTCACTATATTTTAACAATATGCATTCTTTCTTATGCTCTTGGAGTTTGAGAAGTGCGGCTATTGTTGTAACTCATTGTCTAGCCTCCCTGTCAGAGGTTTAATAATAATCAGCCCGTTTTGCTCATTAAAACAAAACATTAATTTTAAACTGTTTAAATCTTTAATAGTGGTCACAACTCATTTATCCAACAGGGCTAGAATTTAATGAAGTCGTGGAGTGGCCTTCTGGGTAGCCCCACAGGGGAGACGGAAGGTACAGGGGTGACCGCTCCCGCTCCTAGGGAACAATAGAACACAGGACACCAGGAACACTTAGAAGATGACAGGGACAGCCTATGATTAAAAGCCATAATGAGAGGATGTGCTAATAAGTGTTCGAGGCATTCAGAGTAGGGCGAGATCAGGGGTGGAACGATCACAAAGTGTAACAGTGGAGGAGGAACTTTGCTGGGAGTCTCGGAGGATCTGGAGACCTCCCTGCTCTCCACGCTCATTTCCTAATCATTATCCGTAGTAATGAGCCTGGTGCATTTAGAGAACAGTAAGGAACCCTGCCTGGAAGACGGTTCCGACGCGGCCCTACAGGCACTCCCACCAGTTACCAACCAGCAGGCTGACAGTGCAAGCCCTTAACTCTTTGTTACCTGGGACACAGAGACCTAGCGACACTTCTTTTAATGCCAAGACCCTGCCGAAAGGCCAGGGCCACTGTTTGGGAATTGTACCTCAGTAGGTACCATTTCACAGAGGCTATGATACACTTAATGGGAGATTTTCGACGACCTCAGCTTGTCCACTTGTAAGCACTAAAGTAAGAGAGAATTTTAATGAATAAGTTTATTACACGTGAGAGTTGATAATACTTGTTGGAGAGACTCAATGTCCTCACACGTGCCAGGCAAGCTCCGTGGACCAAGTACTAGAGGCTCACTGGAGAATGAGCTTCCACCATCGGCCTCCGTCAGGAGGGGTCCTTAGTCACCCCTTTGCAGCATTTGTCAATGCAGACCTTGTCAGGTATTCATTTCCATAATGAACTGCATAAAATATAAAACTCATAATATCACTTTGCTGTACGAATGGTTCCCATAGGGCAGCCTGGGCGGCTCAGTGGTTTAGCACCTGCCTTCCACCCAGGGTGTGATCCTGGGGTCCCGGGATCGAGTCCCACATCGGGTTCTCTGCATGGAACCTGCTTCTCCCTCTGCCTGTCTCTGCCTCTGTGTGTGTGTGTGTGTCTCACGAATAAATAAATAAAATGTTAAAAAAAAGAAAGAAAGAATGGTTCCCATAAAATATTCTCATGTTAGTATCTGCCACCAATTCGTATGAGGTCAATCAGGCCACCATCAAAACCCACCACTCTGATGTCACTGCTGTTCTCTGCTGCTGTAAGTAGGAAGCTTTTGTTGTTGTTGTTGTTTCTGCGTATTTTGTTATCAACTTTCAGAATTCATTAACTACACAGTAATTGATGTAACACTATGTAAGTTACACATTATTAGTAGTAAAAAAAAATAAATTAGTGACTAGGAATAAAGTAATTTTGCACATTGTGGGAAAACATGTGCCCAGGGAATACGTAAGGCAAGAAATTCTGAAATAGGTCCTTAAAAAGGACAAAAACAGTTGTGACAGAAATGATTTAACCAGCTGCTTATTTGACTTTCATGAAGAATCTGGCTAACTCGAGGACTCTCCAGGTGTAGACTGAAGTCCTGTCATTATGATATATATTGCACTTACAATCAATGGGGGAAAAAGAAAACCCAAAAACAAAAAACAAAACCAGGGAGAGTCACGAAGTCTTCGAATCCCGAAGCAGGAGCCATGAGTGGTAGGTGCTAATCTGTTACAACTTAATCGAAATAAGTGCCTACCTTGTATTTCCCCCAATTTGATGGTGACTCATTCTTAATCCCTAAATCTCCATTAGGAAGCCCGCTTGATTTTGCCACACCATTTCTGTCTTTTCTTCCTCCCATGTTCTAAAGCTATTCTCCACCTGTTGCCCCCCCCCCCCCATGCTGCTGGCTCTTCAAAGATGCTATAGACACCGCGTCACAAGCCTCCGAGAGCTTCCCGGGCACGAGGCCTCACACGCACGCTGGGTCACACAGTCCCCTCGGTCTCCGACTCACGTCCTGCGATTCCGTGGCCGTGTCTGCAAACGGAGCTCTGTGGCCCCGAGAAAATGAGAGAAGGCGGGGTCGGCCTTTGCACCTGCCGGCCGGTCTCGCTCACGTCCCTGGTTTCTCCAGCCTCGTCTACACTCCCTGTGGTCAAAAGTCACTTTCCATAGAGCCGGTTCTCATACCTCTATTTGAGTTTAATTCAGAAAGACATAGGTCTCGGGATAATTACAACGGAGCTCATCGGCAGTGATATGTTAAAGGCTTAGCATGCAGCTAAGAGATCTAAATGACAAGCAGTAGAAAAGATCTTTTCGGGAAATCCTTTCAGAAACCACGTTTTCTGTACACCTGCTCCTGGTGGAAGACATTTAGAAATTCACACAATCCTTTCCCCTTCTTTTCTCTGCCCTCCGGGTTGGAATTGCACACTGCCTCCTCCCCTGCTGAGTTTTCAGTTCCATGTGTCTGATCATAGCTGACACCTGTCTATCACGCAAGTCCTGAACTCCTGAGGGGCATATCCAGGGACTGGGAAGAGATTTATTCCAAAGGGATCATGCTCTTTATTAACGTCAATCAGCCAACATCTGAACAGTAGCCCTCACTGTGACTATCTAGATTCCCTACAGGACATGGACCTGTAATGCCTTGTATGTCAGACTTTTCACTCATGGAAGAAAGGAAGGGAGGGAGGGAGGGAGGGAGGGAGGGACGGAGGGAGGGACGGAGAGAAGGAGGGAGGGAGGGAGGGTAAGAATGAGGGAGGGAAAGAAAAAAATGGTACCCATATCCTCATAAGCATTTCTTCTAGTACCTAATTATTTGTATCTGATGTGCCCTCTGGAGGGAAAAAGAGTCAAACATATAAAACGCACATGTATGAGAAATGTGATATTATTTTTTTATGATTCATTTATTGGGGCACCCAGGTGGCTCAGTCAGTTAAGCATCTAACTCCTGATTTTGGTGCAGGTCATGATCTCAGGTCTATGGAACTGAGCCCCTCCCGGGATTCCCCCACTCAGTTGGGCATCTGCTTGAGATCCTCTCTCCCCCTTTCCCTCTGTCCCTGGGTCCCCCACTTGCATGCGTGTTCTCTCTTTTTTTTTTAGAAAAGATTTATTTATTTATTTATTTATTTATTTATTTATTTATTTATTTTTGTGGGGGAAGGGTAGAGGGAGAGAATCAGGCCAACTGTATGCTGAGCAGGGAGCCTGAAGTGCAGCTCAGTCTCACAACCCTGAGATCATGACCTGAGCCAAAACCAAGAGTTGGACGCTTAACCAACTGAGCCACCCAGGCGCCCCAGAAATGTGGTGTTTTTTTTATAAGCTTGAAATATAGATGTGTCACTTTACAAGTGATTTCCCTACATAGTGGTGAATAATCTAGAAAAGGAAAGTAGAACCACTGGTAAAAGTTGTGAACCTAGAGTATCTTCTAAAGAAATAGTCTTTTGTAATAGTTTAGTCTGTATTATAGACATCTAGAAGTCAAATCCAATATATTATTCCATTTATGTAACACATGTCATTTGGTCAAGGAAGTTGCTAAATAAGAATTTCTTTGAAAATATAATTTTTAATGGAGAAACGCTGTCTAAATCAGACAGGGCCGTCTACTGAATCTCAAATTCTGTATTTACCTGTGATCACAGATAATCCACAGGCAAGTACTATTGTTATTCATTACAACAATCTCAAAATAATGAAATGGAATAATAAACATTCCTAGCTTACTCTTTAATAGCCTACTTTGGCCCAATTACCCATGCAGTTATCAAAACATGCTTTCACTTTATGTTCAGAACCAACTATAGGTTATTCCATTTATTGAAAATGCTCTCAAAATTCACCTATAATTCAGAGAAGATTTAGACGATACACATCAAAATCACATAAATTGCTTCATAAATTTTTCTAGTACACATATTCAATCTATATTCATAACCATTTAATATATAGTCTAAGTTCAGAAAATATCTTTCCTACCATAGAATTTTTACAATTTCCAAATTGGTTTGTATCCTATGATGAGAAAGATGAGTTTCAAGAGCTAACAGTTTTGATGACCATAATCAAATAATATTAGAAATACCTAATAAACCTGCATAAGGCAACATTAAAGATTTTTAAAATACCTTTAATTACTGAAAATAAACATTTATTTTGGTCTATGTTACTTATCTTATTCAAGGCATTCAACTTTTCAGAATAATTTGCATACCAGTTAAATACTTATAATACGTACCTCCTCAACGACTATACAGAGAATCATAGCATGAAATGAGTAAGAGAAGATAATACTGCATTATTGAGAGTTGATATCTTATTCTGGAAAATACTGTGTCCCTCGTACCCCAGGGTAATATTATATTTAAGCTTTATTCCAGGCTTCTTTTTTTCCAAATGTCCAGTCATTTGTTCAAAAATTAAATACTGAGCACTTATTTAGTACTTGGTTGAGTGGAGGGACGGGGTTATGTCTGAAGGTAATCATCTAGTGTCAGAGAAAATACACACACAAGATGACCAGCCAGCAATAAAATGAGGCAAGACACCACATGATGTGTCCTGATACAAGCTATACAAGCTGTTGATATTTCAAAGGGTAGAAAGCTCCTTCCATCGGGGGAAATCAGGGAAGGATTTTTAAAACAACACTAGGCATACAATCTAAATAGGATTTCAAGAGCAATGAGGAGTGTTTAAGTTAAGGGAATGAAAATGCAAAGGCCTAGACAAGGGAAAATCTAAGAGATGAGAGGAGGTTAAAAAATTTTGAGCTTTATCCCTAGAGGGCCTTAAACAATATGCTTTACACAATAGATTTCATTTGAAATGAAATGTAAGACTTTTGAATAAGTAAGTGGAACAGTGGGAGCTGCCTTCAGGAGGAACACAGAAACATTGCTCCTGGGCTAATACTTCCCCGTGATGCCTGGAAGATTGGGTCGAGGATATATTCCTGCAACTATGACGTGACAAATCTATGAGGGACTGCAGAGGCAATGCTTATATTCAAATGATGGAGATGAGACACAGTCTTAGCATTTTATTTTTTTAATTTAGTTTTTATTTTTTTTTTTTTAGTCTTAACATTTTAACTGAAAAAACTTCTCTGAAGTTTTCAGCTCAGCGTTTGGCATGAAGTGAACACATTGCTACACGAACTTCTATATCAATTTACTTGGGTACAAACAATCTATTTCTTTCCTTAAAGTTTGTTGTTTCATTACCCAGATCCAGAAAAACAGTTCTGGGAATACTGTGAAGATGATACATGAAGACTGAAAGCAAAACATATGACTAGCACCCAAGTAAACACTTGGCCCTGCCTTTTCAGTCAAAACAACAACAGAAAGAGAATTATCTTTTTGTCATGAACCGGAGGAAGCAGTCAGCTGATTTTACTATTCCCCACACTTCTACAAGATACCGCAGCAGATGCAGCGTAGCATTGGCTGCCTTCCTTTGATGGGAGTGATGTCTAGGAAGTCGAGGCATGGGTATGAACTAAAGAAATTTTCAAATGACAATCAACAAATATTCTTCTTAAATATTGCATTGCCTCTGAAGACTGTCGACGGTTATCATCTGTCATTTGCCTCATTTCATCTGTTTCCAGGTTGGGCTACAATATGCTGAGAGGCAATCTCCAAAACCAAGAAGCCACTGTGGCGCTTCCCTGTGGTGCACAAAGGACAGAGGAGGCCTAACAATGCTCTCACCAGCCCAGGCTGTTACTGGGCAGATGCATCTGTGATTTTTACAGCAGGATATGGAAGCCTAATATTATATCTGTGGTCTTTATAATGTTTTCTAGGGATTCAGGGCAAGCATTAGCTATGGTAAAGAACAATTTTTATTGAACTTTCTGTTACGCTTTGATTAAAAACCAAATAGAAACTGAATGTAATGAGTGAAGACGTCAGAAGCCATTTCCCTTTAGGTAGACTATTAGCTGAGACTTCAGAAACAGACCATATTGGGACAGAAAAAAA
Organism: Canis aureus; assembly: GCF_053574225.1. Lineage (NCBI taxonomy): Eukaryota > Metazoa > Chordata > Mammalia > Carnivora > Canidae > Canis > Canis aureus. Next base: position 29,361,453 of record NC_135645.1, read on the forward strand.
AAAAGTAAATAAGGATGAAGTAATACAATCAAAATATCAGGATACTTGTGTATTACTGGTTCCTTAATTTCAAAATACGCAATAATCGTCCCAGAGACACAAATGCAGCGGCCCGAGGAATGAGCCACCCCAGAAACTGTATTTTAACAATCACCCCCATAAATTTAACAATCACTTCCCAATTCCTTATATAGGAGTTCTCCAAAACATACTCTGAGCTCCTAATATAGCCAGAGGGAAAAAATGGGGAATTATAGTAAAAACACAATGGTGCTTATTTCAAAAGAGTAAGATTATAGATAATTGGCATTTGGTATGTATCTCTCTCTGCTTTTATATATCTTTAAATTTCTTTCATAGGGCATTTGAAAACTTAAAAAAATTAATAATTTATAAAGTGAAAATTGTTTTTCCCAACACATAGGCTTTTACATTGGGAACATAGAATGATTACCTTAACATAAATAGAAAATTAAGTGTTGTTTTTTGTTTTTTTGTTTTTTGTTTCTTCTTGGTCAATAGCAACTATTGACCAAAACTTATCCTTTTCTGTATTCCAAAATGTTATTTAGGGTAGAACATGATTAAATATTTGAAGATGACAAAAGATGCATGTACAGCTAGATGAAGAAAAAACAAAAACAGTTGGATGGCTAGATGGATGGATAGAGAGAAAGAGCAATAGATGGAGAAAATGAATGTGTTAACAGAGTGTTAACAAAAAGAAGGACCAATGGAAAGACACAGAGGGCTTGATGGAGAACCATTTATGTGCACGATTCTGGAAGAAAGGTAGTAGTTTCAATCTCAGATCTATATCTGTACCTACTCTTTTTTATTTTAGATTACAGTAAAGATGGGAGACTTGGTTTTTAGAGGCTACATAATCTATGGCGGAGTCAGAAACAGAAATTCCATGAGACACATATCTAGGAACTGATCTGGTTTCACTGAACATGGGAGTCTCGGGTGACAAAGGAGTGAGGACATGGAGACAGCAAAGCTAACCACCTTCCAAAGCACCTCTGATGGTGTGTCTGAGGAATGAATTTTCCATTGTGACCCTCTAGTGGACTATAACTTTCTGGCTTACTCATATTCTTTGGCCACAGTTAAGAGTCACTGTCTTATTCTCACTTAATTTTCATCAACCATTAAGGAAATTGCTATAAAATAAATACAAGGATTTTCTGTCACGTTCAGTTTTACATTCACTCAATCTGTGAACATCAGAGGAGCACCTCACCTCTTAGAACTATAGCATTCCATCTCTAAGCCGAGGGCTAGAAGATGTCAGATAATTTTTAAGACTGTTTAGGGGGCTGAGCCTCAGGAATAACTGAAATATTTCACAAGCACTTCAGGTGACTGGAAGGTTATAAGTTAATAAGTAATAAAAAGGATGACCCTTCAGTGTAGTTTGAGCTCTCAAATTATATGCCTTTTCCTTTTCTGGGAGAAAATTACTTGTGCTGTGGAATGTAAAATTCAATTTACACATTTCCACATTAAGTTACATCTAGTTGTAAATAGTTGAAAAATACTTAGGAACATACATACACGACTTCTGATCTCCTTTAGCTCTGTCAAGCTGAAGAAGGTGAAACTAAGCTACAAATCAGGTTACACAAAATGAGGAACTCACTAAACTTCCTCAGAGATTTTCAGATCACAGAGAATTTTCAGAAAGTTCATGGGTATTATTAAAACATTTAGAAGATTAAATTTTCAAAGTTGTTTCATCACAATGAACCACTGACTTTTTCAAATGCATATTGTTTCAGACCTTTGATCACTTCGATGGTGAATTTTATATATCAACCTGACTACACTAGGGGTGCTCAGATTAAATGTCATTTCATAGAAGGTCGATAGGGAGGGCATTTCCAGATGAGACTGGCATTTGAATCAGTGTATGGGCATCATCTAAATCATTAAGGGCCTGATTAGAACAAAAGGCCGAGGAAGTAAGACTTCACCCCTAATGCACCTTGCTTGCCTACTTGAGCTGGAGCATCAGTCTTTTTCCTGCCTTTGGAATAGGATTTATACCACAAGTTTCCCTGGCTCTCAGGTTTTCAGACTTGGGACTAAAATTATACCACTGGCTTTCCTGGGTCTCTGACTTACAGAGGATCGTGAAACTTCTCAGCTTTCCTAATCACATGGGCCAATTTCTCATAATGAATGAATGAGTGAGTGAGTGAGTGAGTGAGTAAGTGAATAAATGACCTACTGGTTCTGTTTCTCCCAAGAAACTTCACTAATACTGTCATCATCCACCATTACCTCTTAGAATCTCCATCTCCCCTGTCTACCTGGCAAGTCCCTACACAGATACTTTAAGACTCAATTTGATGTTCAACTTCTCACTGACCTATGGGAAAAGAAACCATGGTCATTCCATTCTCTAAATTCCCACAGTACTTGACATGTGCCTTCAGCAGAGCTCTTCCTATGTTTTATGATACTTACTGTTTTAAATGTCACATCTCCCACCTACAGTACTTAGAGTGAAAGACAAGGAAAAGAAAGTCAAGGCAAGGGTAGAAGAAACAAAAAGATACTGCCAGGATCATCCCAAGATGGCATGACGTTTGCTTCAGTTATCTATATGGAAAAAGGGGGATCCCTGGGTGGCTCAGCAGTTAAGCACCTGCTTTCAGCCTGGGGCATGATCCTGGAGACCCAGGATCGAGTCCCATGTCAGGCTCCTTGCATGGAGCCCGCTTCTCCCTCTGCCTGTGTCTCTGCCTCTCTCTGTCTCTGTCTCTCTGTGTGTGTGTGTCTCTCATGAATAAATAAATAAAATCTTTAAAAAATATATGGAAAAGGCTGAGACATCTTACATTTAACTTGTTGAAACAACCAAGACACCACTCAAGATCAAGTGTTTAATAAATACTTTGATGACGTTCATACAGATCAAAACACCTCCCACACTTTTTCTTTGTTTGCTTTGAACACAAGAAATGTAGACAAAGAATAAAAATTATCTTTGGCCAAAACCAATTTAGCATATTTGAAATGACTTACTTCAAAGTGTAGACCTAGTAAGAATTTAAAACAAATGCTTTAAAATGGTATCATTTTACAACTTGGGAACTACATCCTGACTATCAAATCTTCCCCAGCTGCCTCTTCATTTCAGTGGCTTTTCCTGCTTATTCTGAGAGCAGAAGAGGGTGCACCTCAGTACCTCCAGAAGCAAAGAAGTAACTGAAAATCAGCAACACAATGGAACTCCCTGTAGGAGCAAAGATTCCTGAGCACTGGGCCCTGTCTGAGGAGAACAAAGCCAGGGAGTAATCGGGTCTGAGGCGTTGGTCAGGTTCTGCATAGTTGAGATCATGGAACCTGCAGAGGAGTAAAAATGGATGCTAAATGGAGATTCTGACGCACAGAACAGACAAGATAATGAGAAATCAGCGGAGGATTCCACAACCAGGGCTTCAAGTAGTTTCTGTCAATGGGTCAAAGTAGAAAGAGCAATTTCGGAGGCTGTTTGCAAATGAGAATGCAGAGCAGAAAGAAATCCTTTAGGTGCCCTGGAAGAAAGTTCCTGTTAGGCTCCTTCTTGTAAAGGCAGGTTGGTAAACCACTATAAGAGAGTAGGAATGGGATACAAAACCTATATTTTAATCATTATCTTAGAAAGAGGCTTGTCACCACCCACCCCGCTGTTTTCTGATGCCAAATACCCACAGCTATTTGATCATTTTCAACACCATGTGATTCAGAGCGAAACTGCTTCTGTGGGCAAATGAGTCCCTGACCTTGGGGAGGCAAAGAAAGTTAAAGAAAGATGAGCAGGTATGCACTGCCCCCATTTATCTCTATGAACTCAGGCATTTATTGTGCAGTGTGCTATGGGTGATGTATTGGGGGAGGTGTTTCCACATACTTCAAAAACCCCCAGAAAATGATCTTCCATTGTACAGATGAGGGAAATTAAGACCCAAAGATTTATTGACTTGTCTAAGTTGACAGAGATGATAAGGACAATTTCTAGGATTCAAACTCACATATAAAAGCTACAAAATTCATCAACCCATGCGGAAAGAAGAAGCCAAACTCACATCCATTTTGTATTCACATAAAATGAACCCTTGGTTAAATTTTATTAGCATTTCCTTCATTCAGCATTACCTACATATAACATCATAAACTTTAAGCCTACTGGAAAATGTAATAAGGAAGAGAAGTTTTATCACATTTTAAATATTAAAAAGGAAGAAAAATTACTTTGATTTTTGATAAGTGATGAATTTGCTGCAAGTCAAAATCCTGCCACAGGACTAGGAATTGATTTAGTCTTTCAAAATACCTGACCTTCAGTTAACTCATAAAGGTAAGCAAAAAATTAAGGAGGAATGCCACAACACATCAAAACATGTTATTAAAACTGAACCAAATATGGTACATTGGCAAAATACCTACTTGTATAGAAATATAAAATAGGAACTTATGCATTTTTTAGTTTTATCTTCATTCCTATTATATTCAAAGCATGCTGGCCTTATTTCTGTACCACAAGTACATCAAGCTCATTGCCATATAAGAGTCTTTGCATTTATTGTACTTTCTGTCTGTCTTGTCTCAACTTAAATGCCACATCTGGTCTTCCATATTACTTTCTTAAAAATATTTTTACTGAACATCTTAGCTAAAGTATAACTTCCATCCCTATCTGCCCATCCGAGCTCTAAAGCATATGAAATTAAATTATTCAATTACTTTATGTGTTTATTTTCTTCTTCCTGATACTAACACACAAGCTCCATGAGGGAGTGAATTTATTTCTATATGACCAGAATCGGGAACCATGCATCACATGTATTTATGAACCGACTGACAAAATGTTAAAGTTGTCATTTGAAACTATGCATTCCATTTTTTGCTGCCCTAAGATAACTAAAGGCTCTGGACGCCTTAAGATATATTGTAAGTGGTTTCTTATTACCTTTCTTTTGCAAATAAACAGGATTAAAGGCAGATCAGAGAGGCCATATATATCTGAGAAGAGAGTCAAGTGTAAACGCCCTTTAGTAGCTCAAAATAAATTATAGTTTTCATTTTCTGTTTTCCGTCACACCATTAAAGAACAGAGCGTGGTGTAGGTTCATAAATCAATCAAAAGCATCAAGTTAAATCAAGGAGAGAAACAACAAAAACTGAATCGTGTTTGGGATCTTGGATGAAGTAAGCAAAGCAAATAAAAATTAAAATCAGAAACATGGGAACAATAGTTCTATAGTTCACTAAATCAAGATCAGATACACAGAGGTGAAAGTCAAACCCATACTCAGGTCCAGAAAGGCAAACACCTGTGGGCAAAATGGGTAGAAACACACAAGAATAACATCACTAGGTAGGATTTCTGCCAGAACTTGAGGCTGGTGTATCTATTTAAGGCCAGTTTCTAAATTTGAAGTGGCTACTGTCTTTCCTCACCGTCTCACTACCTCTTCTCTATCCACTCCTCTGCCTATTCTAGTTTTATTCATCCTTCATTTCCCCCATTTTTTCAAGCTCTATCTTTGATATTAAACATCCACTAAAAAAAAAAAAATCCATTAAATCCAACCCCTAGGATTCTTTCCTTCCTGAATACCTATTACTATGTCTACAGTAGGTACCATCATGTTGCACATTTAATTATTCTCAAAATAAGAAGCTCTTTGGATTTTTTCCAGAAAAACTTCTTAGGATAGGAATGATTTCTTTTCTTTTCTTTTCTTCCTATAGGGACACAACAAAGAAATGTTGATGAGAGAATTTGCTCACATTTCCTATAAATAAAATTATTCCTACTATCTGTAAGTGTGCATAAAAATCATGGAACTCTTCCTGACTTTCAAAATGCCAAGGACTTCAAGGGAGCAACACTTTGAACTCATGTAGATCAAAATATACCCCCAAAATGTTAACTCTACAAGGGCTTTGGACACTGGGAAGTGAGAGAAGTGTCATTGTGAAGACAAAGCAAAAAACAAAAAGGGTTCCCATTTGTAAGATAACTGGGGAAAAAAAAGCCTTTAAGAGAGTTTAATGTGAGAGTGGGTGGAAAGGGAATTGAATGAAAGTTTTAACAGATCAAATATCTACTATGATCGGTAACTAGGTAAGATATTAACATACGGAAAGGAGTAATTTGTGATATTACAGAGGATTTTATAGTCTAGTAGGAAAGAGCAGCAAATGAAAAGAGAAATCACATTTTTAAAAAAGGATAATCAATTTAATCAATTATCCAGTTGTAGTCCTTACACCTACTTGCACTTCATATTTGACTATTAAGGTGAAAGAGAAAACTTTATAAGGCATGGAGTCAAAGTGAAGAAAGTTAGCAAGAAAATGCAAGAACACATTGCATTCATAGCAAGCCATGTGTTGCTCTCAATAAAGATGATGTATGACTTAACCTGGAATCAATATGAATGCAGATAAAACTTACTCTTTTCACCGGGTTATTCTGTAACTGATACACACCTTGCTGAATATTTATCATTTGAATGCAGTATGGTTTTGCCAATGCTCAATGTACAAACAATAAGTACAAACAATAAATACAAACTTTGCCTCCCTCACTATTTTTCTCTTATTCCAGCTCTGGCTTTTCCAGGACCAGGATAAATGAATAATAAAGACCTACCTCACAGTTCACGAAACATGGTAAAGGAAGCATAAATCCCCAAGATAGCATTGCTAACAATCTCTAAAAGAAGTAAATGGGCCATGGATCCTTTAAATGTCCCAAGTACAGCAGTTGAATGAATATGAGTCATACATTAAGCGGGATCATTTGGAAGGATGAATGGATCTTTAAGGTGAAAGGGTTTCTTGTCCAAAGCTGACAGACAGAGGTATGCAAATATCTTTGCCTTTCACATTTTGCAATATGAATACGGTCGTGAATGTGTCACAGCTCATTTCAGTGTGGCCCCCAGCCATTTACAAAATGAAATCCTCAAAATCAACCCTCTCCTCAAGGGTCATGAAGCAAATTGACTTTGCATTGGTGGTTTCAGTAAAGCTAGCACCTTTTTTTTTTTTTTTGGCAGTTATTTCAGTAGCAGAATTAGAGGCAAGAGAGGTAGTAAATTCTATAGGGCAATATCAAGCACTACAAATGCTTTTTCTTGGACAAAAAGGAGCCATAGCTTCTGTCCTCCCAGATTCCTTCTTTTCCCCTCTACAAACAACTTCTAAGGAATTCCCAAGTCCTGTATCTTTCGTACCTCCACGTTACATCTGTTTCTCTCTTTCACTGTTGTCACTGCCTTGAGTCAGGACCAGTCTGTGTGCTCCAAAAGACACTTTAGATTCCCTGACTCAAGAATTCCTCCTTCTTGCATATTCTTTCCATATGTCTGCAGAATAGTATTTTTACCCTCTGATCATTTCATTCTACAGTTCAAAAACTCTTCTAAGGGTTTCCTATTGTTCTGTGGAAAGTCCAAGCTCCTCAACATGGCATTTAAAAGGCCCTTAAGGGATGCCTGGGTGGCTCAGCGGTTGAGGATCTGCCTTTGGCTCAGGCCATGATCCCGGGATCCTGGGATCGAGTCTTGAACCAGGCTTCTTGCAGGGAACCTGGTTCTCCCCCTGCCTGTGTCTCTACCTCTCTGTCTCTCTCTCTCTGTCTCTCATGAATAAATAAGTAAAATATTTTTAAAATAATAAATAAATAAAAAGGCCCTTAAAATAATAATCTTAATTACTCATCAAACTCATGTCTACTATCACTCCTCTGTGATAATCTGTCAAAGATAATTTCAAATGCTTTATCCTTTTTACCCTCTCCCTTTGACCACCCCCTCTCCACCCTACTCCATATCAATCTTTTAAAAGAGCCCAAATTAGAATTCCCAAGAGAGTAAGGTGATATCTGTCCTGTTCGCTGCCACAGGCTCAACCCTCAGCAGTGCCCAGGTCAACACATTTTGTTGAACTGAACTGGGTTAAGGCAAGCCACGATGTGTAAACTCCAATTCTAGAATTTTTAGGGCAAATGTTGGAGAAGGGAAAATAATTTTAGATCTGTACAGTGACCGTATCTGAAGCATTGGATTCTACCCACATTTGAAGGATCTCCACACAGTCCAAAGCACACACTTCGGATGTTTTCCCTGACATCTCAATACACGGACATTTTTCCTTCCTCTGAATGACGAATATGTTTTACATGGCATTCAGCTTCTCCAGGACCATTTCAAGTCATGTCAGGTCACTTGTGAAGCATTTATTTGATCGACCAAACAAGAAGAAAGTCATCTTGGATTTCTTAGTATCTGAGGCCATGACTTACCTGACAAATCTGAGTCTGACTGACCTCTCACTCTCTGGGTACAATGTCATATACTCTGTGAGAAATGTAAATTTATTGTAGAAGTCAGAAAATGTTTCTCAATCCTTGCTACATATTCAAATTAGGTACAAAGCTCTAAGCCCCTCGTCAGACCAACGGAATTCAAATCTTTAAATATGGAGTCTGGACTTCTGTATTTTTTCAGAAGATCTCCAAGAATCCTGTGAAGTCTGCAAACCATTGGGTTAGAGTGATGGGTCAGTAAATTATTTGTAAAAAGGGTGAAATAGTAAATATTATAGGTCACAGTATCTGTGACAACTACTCAACCATACCGTTACAGCTCATGTGCAGTCACAGACAATACACAAACCAATGGTAGTGTATGTGTTCCAATAAAACTTTCTTTGCAAAAACATTCAGTGGACTGGATTTAACATACAGGTCATAGTTGTCAATCTCTGAATTAGAAAATTCGATATCTTTTCCCGAGTTAAATAAGTATTTGTATTTTTTTATTTCCCATTTTGTTACTGGTAAGGCATATGCCTGTTATGTAAACAAACCAAAAAAATAGCTAAAAATAAAGCCTACTAAATTTGATAGGGAACTTTGGTAATATGATTAAAAACGATCATGAAGAATGTTCTACTTATGAGTATATTTGTAATTTATGAAAATATGCTAAACTATCACATTTTTTTCTATCACACATTTTTATAGCATCTTCATTCAAAGCAACCACACGCTCTTTACATTTGCCCTAATTATTTACTGGGAAAAAGAATTAAAAGGAATATTGATGCTCTTGCCTTTATTTATGTATTCCAAATGACAACAGTAAAACACAGCTGTTGCTGGGGTGGAGATGGCAGTGAAAGCTCAAGCAGAACGGAAACAGCCTATTACCTGCAAAATCATGTCCATACAGGCGTCTCAGAAGACTGATTTCAGCAACACCAATGGACTGTGAACTACATTGTTGTATTACAGCCCAGGTTCATAAAGTTTTATAGTGCAGATGAAGAAAAACATGAAATAATGCTGCAAATGGGATATTCAGAAATTCCATTTGCCTTCACACTTTTACAGTCTTTAAGAAATTCGAGATGAGTTTCTAGGACTGCAATTTTAATAATGATCACTAATGGTCTGCACAGGTTGCAAAGAGGACAATCCCCAAGGTCACCATGATGTGAAATAATCACTTTGTATACTTTTTTGATAATAACCAGTTGCTTTCAACTTCTAAAAACTGTACAATAATGCGCAATGAGGTCCGATTTCATCTGACTTCTGTAAGGGCTAGAAAAAAATTACTTCACTATTATTAACCAGGCCTGAAAGCAATTTGACATAAGTATTCTGTAAAGACAGGTGCCCACTGGCCTGCTTTAATAGGAGCAACCTTAGAATGATGCGTACCCAAGTTTGGGCCACAACAACTGGAGTACTTCTTATGACAGATTCCTGAGTCTGACCCAGATCGGAGAGGCTCCCAACTGATTCCCTAGTGAATATCATACATCAAAATTTAAGAATCATAGCTTTCAAAGACAGTATACTATTCTGCAAAGAAACCCAGTCAGACATCTGAATCCTAATTCTTTCTTAAGATTTTATTTATTTATTTATTTATTTAGTTAGTTAGTTAGTTAGTTAGTTGAGAGAGAGAAAATGAGTGAGGAGAGCGGCAGAAGGAGAGGGAGAAGCAGGCTCCACACCAAACAGGGAGCCTGACATGGGGCTTGATCTCTGGACCCTGGGATCATGATCTGAGTGGAAAGCAGACACTTAATTAACTGAGGCACCCAAGTGCCCCCTAAATTCTATTTCTTGATCTGCTATTAACTACCTAAGGGAATATAGACAAATTATTTTACCTTCTAGATATCTTATCTCTTAGAATCTTATGAATTCCATCCTCTGATGTTATGGAACATAAATAGGTCTGCATTTATAGCTGGAATGAGTTGTAGTTAATAAGGCCTCCAAGTGGCTGGTGGAGAAACTAAGAAAAAACGAAAGTTCCCTTGTTTCAGGTCATGATTTGTATTTTACCTTTTCACCTGAAGAGGTTAAACCACTTCACTTTCCCCTTTGCTACCTCTTAAAATACTGAAGTTATGTAAAACACTAAGTGTAATCTTACAAAACATGTAGGCTAATATTTGCAAATGTATGCCACAAGGAGCTGAATTACCTTGCAGCCTCATCACCGCATAAAAGTTTCATTCCAGGAAATGCCAATTAAAGAGAAAAAAAACAAAACTAAGAATAATTTAAAAGCAGTTAAAATGGTCTTTTAAAGAAAATTAACACTTGGGGAAATTTCATGAAATTCATATTCTTCTGTCTGTACCAAACCTATAGTAAATGATACTTAGCAACTTCATAGCCACTTTCTCAACTGCAATGTTTTCCTCATCAACTTGGATTTTTTATTCAAAGAAGTTATAGCAGCCGATACAACAAGAAATAAAAACTGCTTCCTTTAAAATAGGAGACACTATCCATTTATCACTCCCTAGTACGGAAAGTAGGTAGTTGGGAATTCCTAAACTTCCTTCTTACAATCTATTCATTTTCATTTATTATTTCCACACTTTCAGGTCTATAAATTTGTATTCAGTTTTTTAACCATTAATTCTTCCCTTTTTTGGCATCAGTTTTGTGTTAAACAGGCTCAGAGTTCACTATCAGCACATGTATAACTCACCTTCATCATTCCTACATCTTTCACTTTTGTCATCTCTGGACTTCATTATCAAACATGTAAGATATGCTCTTTTAATCAATTGGAATATAGACCTGCCTTGAAATTTACAGTCTTGGTGATAAGAAACAATGGGAAAACAGAGAATAAAGACATATTATTGAACACTGGAAAGTGGCTGAAGGGAGCCAAGAGCAATAATAAGTATCTATCTTAAGAGAAATTTCCCTTCCCTTCTACCCCTGCAACTGCTACCAATGTAGAGGACGTGGCTGAGGGGTTGGAGAAAGTTCACAAGTGATGTAATTCAATGGGTTATAGAGAAGATCAAGATGTTTTAAGAGATAGGGAAAGGAAAAAAATGACACAATGAAATGAAGAAAAGTAAGCATGCCACCAGATTATTTAATAGCAATACTGGATGCTAAAAGACAGTGAGATCAAGTATCCAAAATTGAAAGGAAAAATAATTTTCAATCCATAATATTCCATCCAGCTAAACCATCAGCCAAGCATACAGAGAAAATAAAAACATTTTCACATAAACAAACAATGTCTAACCATGGTCAAATGCCCTGGTAATAAAATAAAACAAGAAAGCATTAGGCCGACTCTTGAATGCTGCTGGAGTCCCTCCTACCAAGCAAATGGAATAAAGTTAGCAGCAAGCATCCGATGCATAATATTTACGATCTGAGGTTTGTCCACTATATGCAGGGTATATTGACATAGAAGTTTGAGCACAATTTGGTCTATAAATACTCTCATTTATACCTCATCTATTTTTGCAATATTGTTTACTGGTTTTGTATAAATCGAAGTCAAAGTAATTTGAGCCAAATCCTGGCTCAAATCTCTGTAATCTCTGTCTCCAGGTTTAAACCTAGATAAGCCCTATGATGATGTGGCCTAATTCAGAAAGCCTCAAAATATTACTGTCCTTTCCAGAAAGCTAAAGAATGCTTCCAACCAAATGAAAGAGTAAGCCAAGAAATAGGAAGAAATAAGATTCAAGAAATGGGATATCTAACGGAGGAAAGAAATTAAGGCAAATAACAGGATGACATTTGTGCATTAATTCTAGAGAGGAGTTCTTCCAGACTGGAGCAGATGGGTCGAGATATGGGAGAGGAGGTTTTCCAAGAAAGTGAAAAGGAACTGATAGATTATTTAATAAGTTGAAGTGTTTAGAGATATGATCACTGATATTTACTAGATTGAACTAGAAAATTTGAGAAAAAAGTTTGATCATAAGCATATACAAAATCGAGGAAGTAGAAAAAATACACAGTTATTAATCAAAGGAAAAATGAATAGGTGAATGAGACGAGCAGAAGTGAAGCTCAATCACTGTAAAAGTGATTTTACATCAACATCTTAATAAGTAGCAAACAGATACCACCTAAAGTTGGTGTTTTCTTTTTTTTTTTAAGATTTTATTTATTTATTTACGGAAAGAGAGAGTGTGAACTTAGTCAGGGGAGAGACAGAGGGAGAGAATTTCAAGCAGATTCCACCCTGAGTGCAGAAGCAGATGCGGAGCTGGATCTCATGACCCTGAGATCATGACTTGAGCTGAAATCAAGAGCCACTCAGGCACCCCTAAAGTTGGTATTTTCTGAAACTGAATAAACCTAATAAAGAGTTACTAAAGTATATAATAAAAGTTATTACTTAAGAATTTGAAAAATTCTAGGGATTGAATTTTCAAAGTTGGAGAGGTAGTAGTGCAGGAGATTGCTATTTTTCCACTTTAAAACAAGATAATAGTTTACATTTACAGTATCACTTTGATTTAAAAAATCTTAATTTTAAAATGATGTGTATAATATCTGTAAAGTATTTCTTAAATCACAAAGTACTTTGTTTCATCCTAAGTCCTCTAGAGAGCAGAGCCTGTAGAAAAGATTAAGGGGAAAATGCTTTATGTGGGGCCATGGAAGCGAACAGGGGAGGTGAGGGTGAGGAAAAGAAAGGAAGGAGGCAGGTGTAGACGTCAGCCTGTGTGATGTAATACAGTGCCCTCCCTGCGACCACGTCACCATGAGCTAGAGATAAGACATCAACTATTCTCGGGGAACATCTTCTGAAAGGCTACAAACGGGCAATTTGGAGTTTAGTCTTATATTGCCCCCCACTTCCTGTTTCAATCCCTGGTTGTTGGCACCCTTCTTCTTACTCCTAAATGGATTCACTTCTCCTACATAACAGAAATATTTTAACTCCAGAAAGTTTTTCCTTACATAGAAAACCTACTCAGCTGAAGGCTAATCTCAGGTCTGTCTATTGCTGACAGCTGATGTCTGTATTCACGAGAAGTAGGCTTCTCCAACACTTGCATAATTGAACAGTTTTGTCACTGAAATGATATAATGTAAAGAGCATGTTCTTTTAGGTTATATCTTCACATATTGGAAATATATTTCCAGCATGAAATAGCTGTGTAAACTTGAACACTTTGCTTAATTTCTCTGAGCCCCAATGTCCTAACAGGTACAATGTATCATGGAATTGTGGAAAGGATAAAAAATTTTCCTGTATGTAGAGCAAATGGCAATCTCCAGACAGTCAATACTTAGAAAATGTCCATCCCCTTCCCTTTGAGGACTACCACTAGCTTTTTAAAACCAAACTATATATTCCATAAATTCTTTGGTATTTTAAATAAATTATGCACAAAAATGAAAAGTTCAAGAGAATTATTGAATCTGGTCAGAGAATCTTTTGGAGTTGTCATTGGTATAAACAGTTGAGTATGACGGAGTGTGATTTATTTTTTTGTTGCTGTTTGGGGTTTCTTTAGTTTCGGTTTTGATTTTGGTTTTGATTTTAGTTTTCTTCTACAGAAAGAGTAGCCAAAATGGAGAGGAAGCTAAATTCTTTGGTAAAGGAAAAGACGCATTAATATGAATGGTATCTTTCCTGCAGTTAGTTGTTTAAAAAATATAGAAAACTTCTGGTGTTAATATAATTAGAATTAAAAGTAGTCTCCACAGGAACAATTTTCCATGTACCATGAACTCAGCTGCCTCCTCCATTTTCTGATTCTGCACCTGTTCCTTAGAGAAGGATAAATCAATAGTTAATAATATGTTAAATAAAGATAGGAGATGATTTCAAAAGTCATGTGCATATTAGTATTGTATAAAATTTACTGGTTTTTCAAGTTACTAGACTCATAAACATATACTTTAAATGAGGGAAGTATGCTAATCATCAACTCATACCAGCCTTTTCATCTTAAAAAAGTATTTTTAATTCTTCTAAAATGATATTTTTATAAAGTATGAGCAGAATTTTTTTTTTCATTCTGCCATAGGAAAGACAATATGAGCAAAACTTTTCAAACACAATACACTAACCAGAATTAGAATAAATTAAGCTATTGAAAGCATCTAATTTATGACTTAAAACTCTGGATCAAAGAAAAGTTTATTTAAAGAAAATAATGCTGATTTTTATTCTATTGTTACTGTATAATAATTTAGAAACCTATTATTATTGTTTTTAATTAATGTAAAACTTAACTTCTTTTTGTTGTTTTTTTGTTTTTTTTGTTAAAATTGCAATTACCTAATATGAACTCAGGAGAGTTCCCAGCATTGACTTGACATCATTGCAGATTGGAAGGGGGAAAAAAAAGCCAATGAATTCTTGATTTATTCCCAGAAAACAGTAAAGCTTTCTCATTAATTCAAATGCTATCAATGATGTAATTCTGTATACGATTTTTTTCAGTTAAATTTATTACCTGAAGGGAAAGTGATAATGTTTATGGGCCATATTGGCTACGGAAACATATTTTTCATTAGAAATCAATTGTCTTCTCTGCTAGAATCTGTGGTTATAGATGAGCAAAACAAGTGTTAGCAAATTAGAGGCATGATCTGTGCCTCAGAATTATACCTTTTCCCTAATTGTTCAAGGATCTTCTGTCCTGGGGAAGCAGACTTCTAGGATAGCTCCAGAAAATGTGTTTGCCACTATATAGGTCTCTAGGGAAAATTAGAAAGCACCTTTCTGTGACTTTCTGGTAGGAATTGTTCATTATAACCAGCGAGAATGACAGTCTTTTCTTCAATCTAATGATGTTACATTTTATGAGATTTCAAGTCAATGGAATTATCTTTGATGCCAGATGTTACTTGTGAAGCAATGGGTGATCTATCTTAATCACAGATTAGTCATCTATGAAAGTATGATATCTTTCCAATGATGTTCCCCATAATAAGAACTAAGACACTGAGAAATAAATGAAATCCAAGATAAATAGTCATCCTGGGTCAGAAACTACACTCATTAACACATGAGAGAAAAGGATGGAAAAAAACACAGACAGGAATGTATGTGGTATATTATAGCTGGTTCTGACCCCCAGCAAGCAGCAGATATACTGCACATCTGATACATGAATTCTTGATATTTTACTTAATTTACACACAACCTTTAATATTCTGCAATGTTATTCCCACAAAATAAGGTGATTTATTGATCAGAAGTCTTTTTGTCTTCTTTATAGTGCTAAATTCTCTCATTTATTGACCCCATTTAAACATTGTCCAAAGCAAATGAAATGGGCAAAAAGTAGCAGAAACACAAGGAGAAACACTCTCTAATTTATGAGGAATGGGGACCCAAGTCTATTTATACATTAGTGATTTGGATGCATTAATATGTTTATTCTCCATATACAATGATCACATTGCCAGACTAGCTCATAAAACTCTAATTCCCGAATGAAGTTTTGTAATTATTACCTTTCGCTATTTTTTTAAAGGAATTATATAGAGTAACCATTTCATCCTCTAAGTTCCCAGCACATATTTGTTTTTATCATTTTAAGAATACTTTTCCCAGGACAGCTGACTGGCTCCGTAGTTGAGCGTCTGCTTTTGGCTCAGGGCATGATGCCGGGGCATCAATGAGTCCCACATTGGGCTCCCTGCAGGGAGCCTGCTTCTCCCTCTGCCTCTCTCAGTGTGTCTCTCATGAATAAATAAATAAAATCTTAAGAAAAAAAAAAGAATACTTTTCCCATCCTGGCTTATAGTTGCTTGTGATGTAGGAATGAGTCAGGGATGGACGGGGCTAGGCAGGGAAAGATAAAGGAAAGGCCCCCAAGTCAGGCTCCTACCCATCCCTAGGAAATGTGCTCAGGATGTTCATGAAGAAACACCTTGATGGTTACAAGTCCACCATGTTTGTTCTAAATATAAACATGGAATTTACAAATCCACCCTGATCTTGACATGAGGTTTACCAAGGTCCCTGGTTGGGTCCCTATAAAGGACAGATGGTGAAGACCCTGGGGGCAACCCTGTGGGGACCCCCCTCACTCCTGAAGGCTCTCTCTGTATCTCTGCTGACTACACCTCTATGGCTTTGCTCGCTCTCTCTCGCCAGGAGAGTCATTCTCCCAACTCTGTGACACAAGAACTCAGCCCTCCGGTAGCACTTGTGTACATGCCACCTCTCCTTCTACAGTGAAATATCTTAAAATAATCCAGGTCAGGTAAAACTGAAAAATACTTTATGAACAACAACAACAACAACAACAACAACAACAAAAACTTGCTAAATTATACATAGGATGAATACAAAATCTTCTTTGAGAAGATTTTTGACCTTTAAACTCCTAATTAGCTTCTATATTAAGCAGTCAATTATACAAGCAGCTATTTCCCCAGGGAAGTGTAAAATAAGACCCTGTGTGGTTGGACAAAATCTGCCTCTTGCAAACATTGTGACTCAGATTGGGTTCTTAAGGGAAGTGTGTATAGGGGTCAAGGTGACTTTGGGAAAAGAAATCACATCTTTGTCACTCATTTCCAATTTAATATTACCTCTGATGGATTGAGATGTTCTCAAGAGAGGACCGCTAATGGGAAAAAGAAACACAAGACTCCAAACAAAACTGTAACAGAAGAAAAGGGGAATTCAGGATCAGGGACTCAGGCTCAACAGTGAATGAGCAGTTGACAGAGAAAGGTTAATTCTGTCTCCCTGGTAAAGTGGTCAGGGTTTGGGAACTATGCATGAGTAAAAGAGTTTTAGGTAAAAATGTCACATACTTCAGAACCCAACAGGCTGTAACTAATGCAGCCAGTGCAGTGATCTGAACCTCAAGTTTGTTTTTTGTTTTTTGTTTTTTACTTGCTTTTAAATCACAGAGTAGACAAGATTGTATTTAACTATAAAGTTGAAGTTTTCCACTTAACCATGTTAGAAACAAAGGGCCACCTAATATGTAAAAGCAGCACTGACTTCTTTTGACTGAATAAGTACCTCGTTTGTATGAACAATTTGAAAGAGGAAAGCTTCAAAAAGGAGGTGAGAGATTCTCCTAATAGGGTCAAAGTACATGCCCAATCGTTGGGGCCCCGAGAGAGGGAGAGAAAAGTAAAGTCCCAAACCTTAAATGATATTTTTATTCAATAAGTATTTGCTGTTATAATTATACTTTTTCTTTTTAGAGATATTTATTTGAGAGCGAGCATGCGTGTGTGAGAGCAGGAGAAGAGGCAGAGGGAGAAGGAGACAGAGAATCTCCAACGGACTCCGCACTGAGCTGGAGCCCCCGGGGGCTGGATCTCGTGACCCTGGGATCATGACCTGAACCAAAACCAAGAGTCAGACACTTAACCAACTGAGCCATCCAGGTGCCCCTAAGTCTACATTTTTACTTTATTGAATGTTGCTGTTGAAAAAGCAACAAGTTAAATTTAGGAAGGGAGGATTGTTTGATTTGAGGAGATTTAGAGTGGGAACATTATGGAATTTTAAAGAGACTTTATTTGATGGCAATAGTGATTTATTTCAATGTTGCACTATGTGCTAGAACTTCCAGTTGGTTTCTCCCCCTCACTGGTGTATTTTCAATACACTAACCACTTGGGCGGGGGACGTTATATCTCCCATACGAAACAGTAACTAGAGATGACTTTCCTGAAGTAAGTCAGGGGGTCAGAGGAAGGGAAATGAAGGTAAAAGTGTACACATACATGTAAGTAAGAAACGTTTGGAACAAAATGAAACAAGCTTTTGCAAGGGAAAGAGAAGTTGGCAATATGGAAAACAGCCAAACAGATTCCTTAAGAATGAACGATTACTAGCTTTTCCACACAGGGCTGTGGTGACTGGTATTTTTATACCAATCTTCCCACTGAGAACATTTGGAGAAGCTAAATATAATAGTTTAAAATGAGTTTGAAGACATTAGGAACTATCGCAGCAGAAGAATTTAGAGCCCAAAGTCCCAGAGGAAAAAGCAGCCCTGAAGACTAGTGGTTGGCATTGCTGTTCCCTGGGAAGCATCGGCTGATTCATAAGCTCTGGCCTGACTGGAAGTTGCAGAAACAGTGGGCAAGGCTCTACGCAGATGTGGGTAACCTCCTAAGAGGATGGATAATGCTGAGCTTTGGGAAGCACCAGGAGGACCACCTGGTAAACAACCCTAAGCTTTCTGTTGGGACTCCTGAATGATTGCAGACACAGAGCTAGTTGAAAATAGTTTCACAAAAAAAGAAAAAAAAAAGAAAAGAAAATAGTTCCACCTTTAGAAAACCTGGAATAAGGTTATCTGCAGCTTCCCTAATAGTTTTCCAAAAGCAATAATGAGTCTTCCCTGGAGGAACAGAAGAATCATTCAAAGCCATAAATACCACCAAATTTATTGATTGCAATGTCCAACAGTTCACAAAAATTACCCATCAATAAAACCCAATATATTTTTAAAAATAAGAGAGAGAGAGAGAGAGAGAGAATGAGAGTTAATAAAAGCATTCCCATAGAAGATCCAGATACTGGAATTAACTATAGAATTTTAAATATATATTATGGATGTATTCAAGAAAATAAAATACAAGTTATAAAATCAGTAGAAACCTAGAGTTTATAAAAAAGAACCAAGTGAAGATTCTTAAATACTATTTTTTTAAAGACTTTATTTATTTATTCATGAGAGAGAGAGAGAGAGGCAGAGACACAGGCAGAGGGAGAAGCAGGCTCCACGCAGGGAGCCCGATGTGGGACTCCATCCCAGGACTCCAGGATCAGGCCAGACCCTGGGCTGAAGGCAGCACTAAACTGCTGAGCCACCAGGGCTGCCCCCAAGTGAAGATTCTAAAACTAAAAATCAATTAACTGAAATTAAGAACTCAAAAATGGATTTAATAGCAAATTAAATGGACATAACTGAAATGAGCATTAGTTAAATAAAAAATATGCCAGTGGAAACTATTTACACTGATGCAGGAAAAAATGGAATACACAAAAAGATCACAAAAGAAATATGAAATATGGTGAAAAGGTCTAACATATGTACAGTTGGAATCCAAGGAGCTATATTTGAAAGATTGGCCAAATATTTTCCAGAAGTGCAGAAATTAAACATAAGATTCAAGGATTCCTATTAGTGTTCTTGCTACTTAAAGTATCTTGTATTCACAAAATTATTTTTTAAATTGTACTTCTGTAATAATAATTATAATAGTGATCTCCGTTCTATGGACTTTACACGTATTAATTCATTTAATGCTTACAGCTCTACGAGGTAGTTATTCTTATTCTTATTTGCAGTTAGGAACTGTGGCTCAGAGAACTTAAGTACTTTCCCATGGTCACAAATCCAGCATGTAGCTAGAACAGGATTCAAACCCTGGCATCCAGCTCTGGAGTCCAGCTCCTAAGCACTATGTACATTTTAATGTAAATGATGAATAACACTTCTTTGTGAAAGTGTTGATCAAAGCCTTCCCTGAGGAATATAAAATCCAAATTAATTTTTATTGTAATTAATTATAGCAAGTCTTTAATAGAAAACTGCCCAAGAGTCCATTGCTTAAAACAATATGACAAAATATTTTTAAAAAATGAAATAGGGACAAAGTTAACTGCTTTACAAATTCAGCACTTGATCTGCAGGTGCCAAGAAATGTACAGAGTTATTGTCACTGGTAGATGATCAAACATTTTGCAGAGGGATGACTGGTTCTCTGTCCGGTAGTAAATGTTGGATCTGACTTCTGTACAGGAAGACTTACATTCCTGTTTTGTGTCCTCTTCTCCAATGAATGTGTTTAGTGGGAGAAAGTAAAGAGATCAGTGCGAGTACTGCAGTACCTCAAGCACATCATTACATGATAATAATGATAAAATATTACCTATTTGTATGAACTAAACATCTGTATGATTGGAGTTTTCCCATAATATGCATGCATTCTTTAATATCGAGAAACTGTATTATTTGGCACTCTAGGAATATATAATTTGGGGGAAAGAGAGGGAGATAAAGAGTATTAATGGTATTAGGGTCTTCGTTATTGGCCATGAAGTCCCAAGACTGTCTCCGTTTTCTAACCTTCCTAAGAGTTGAATGGTTAGCTCCACCATTGACTCCATTAGCTACCACAGGCTACTTCAGGTATTCAGCCAATGCCTCTTATTGCCTAAAGTAGTTTAATTTGTCCTACTTCCACAAAGGGGAAAGATGAATTGAACAGAGAAGTAACTTCAAATAAGTCATCTGGGGCCTTTGAGTCATTTTTTTCCTTACCACTAAATTGCAAGATAAATAATACATGCACAAAAAATCAAAACAATAATAATCTCCAGTTGTTGAGTACTAACTATACACAAATCGGCTTACAACCATTAGTTAATTTAATGCATAAAAGAGAATGAAACAAGAACTCAACCAAAAGAGCGGAGGGACTCACGCTCACTGGTTGAGAAAGGAGTTGGCTGGTTAGAGATGCAGCTTTTAGACAGGTCCATAACCAGACCAGTGTATGTCCCAGCATTAAGTGACTTACACAACAAGAAAGTTATCTGAAACATACTTAATTAAACATAATCTCTATTTCTGGGGATACACGATTAATTTAGTGATGTTCCAGGGTGCCTAATAGAAAATTCAATAGACAGCAGTTAAAATTTATTAAGTGTTTATTCACAGCACTGGAAACCATGCTAAAGCATTTTATGTATTTTATATCATTGAATCTTCACAAAAACCATGAGAGACAGGGGTGAGCATCCATATTTTACAGATGAAAAAAGCTGAGGATCAGTGAAATTAAGAAGTTTTCTCTAATGATTATGGATAGAGTTACAGTTAGATTCACTGCTATTGATGTAATCTTTTTTTTTCCCCCGTTAGGAGATTTGTTGTTTGTATTAATTAGAGCATAGATAAGCTACTGTAAGAGACATAAATAAAATTGATTACCAAGATCAAAGTTTATTTCTCAGTCACACAGAAACCAGAGCTAAAAAGGGGCCTTCTACTCTCTCAACACACCATCCCATCTCTAGGTCCCAGGAGTCTATTGTAATGTTTACCTTTGCCTGGACAAAGAGGAGAGAGCACTTACCTTTCAAGGCACAATCTAAAAGCCATACACACAAATCCATGGCTTATAATTGTGGAAGAGCAATGACTAAAATATTATGTGCATATTTCACTTTGCAGTAGACAAGATCATGTATAGATGCAAAGCATGTGAATAAGCTTTTGCTTTGTGCAGTCTAAGGCAGAAGTGCCTGATGTCTCTTTGTATGGTTTATTACTAGAAAATGTGCTACTGGGAGTAATCTTTTTCTCTTGCAGTGTACACTAGAATATTTGTGCTGGGATTAATTTTAACGGAACAGCATTTTGGTGTCTTACAAGGAAAAGCATCACTCTACAATTAAAGAACAAAAAAAGAGAAAAGGTTACACCTGAATGTCAATCCAGGACACTGCCATATCCACAGAGAAAAAATAGTCAAGACTTCTTATCATCACATTTCATCTACTAAGCATATATGATTTTCAGCATGTTGTGTGAAGAAATTGGCAATAAATACATGACTAATTTTCCTCATTGAAGTCTAATAGCAGTCAAGGGAAAATACACTCACCAAATTCACAACAGGGTATGAGATGAAAAACACTACTTCATGACAACAATAATGCCCCGCAAAACCATTTACATGATTGCATATGACTTGCTTTATTGGCACATCCCAATGAGATGTTTAATATTTTAAAGAGCCTACGGCTATCATTCTGGCATCAAAATACCGCAACTTGACTGTGGAAGACAAAAACTGTAATACAGAAGAATTTCTATAAAATTAGTGAGTTTCACTCTTTCCTAGCATTTTTTTTCCACCACTGATTGAAGAAAGAAACAGATTTTAAAACAATTATTGGGCACATTTACAAATGACACCCAAAAACAACAATAACAGACTTTCCAGAGTTGAAAGTAAACAAAGAATGGCTCAGGGATTAATGGGTCTGGCTTCTGAATAAAAAAGCTTCATTGACTTAAAAGGAAATCTGATTTGAATACCCAGAATGATCTAACAATTAAAGCCATTCATAATGCCCATACTGTAAGATAGGATTTTCTACTTTAAAGAAATAAAGACCAAAAAAAATGACTGGATAAAGAATATAATCTATGGCTCAAGTGAAAAATTATCGAACATAATACATATATTTTGGTGAAAGGTTGCAAGCAACCTCATCCTCCTAACAAACACACAGTTGGTATAATTATCAATTTCAAATACTTTTTAAATGTTAAAATTTGTAATTATTCTAAAATTGATGGTTTATATGCATGCCGAATGTTCTTATGAGCTTTAGTTGAGAAAAACGTCCTTAATTTTTTACCATCATTCCTATTATGCAGGGAAGAGTTACAGGATGAATAAAACTCCCACATAGCATTTAATTCAACCTCCAAGCAAGCAGAAATTACAAAAGTGTGAAAAAGTGGGAAGACAAACAATGAACTTCAGAGAAGTGTATATTTGAATATGATTATTTTATTCCTACACTGTCAATGCCATCAATTTTCATCAAAGTATATGTTAATCATACATTATTGTAATGTCAGTTTTTGAATTCAATATTCCTCATTATTTGAACTGTTTTTCCCTCTTGACATCTACCCTCTGTTGATTGATCCTTTCATTGATTCTTTAACAAGTTTTATATCCTCCCAACAGTGAGCGAGGAGAATAACCAGGTAATGGTATGCCCTTGGCGTAAGACATGGAACGGTTTCCCTTCATCGTCCACATCCAGCACTTGGCCATAGAGTTGACTGAAGTCATCTAGAATCTGTTCTGTATAAAACTAGGATACCACCTACTGTTTTTTGAGAAAAACGAGTTGATTTTTTATAGAACAAAACTGTCGTTTGCTTTTTCCATACTCTCATCCATATTATATTTTAATATTTCCTAGACCCGCACACCAATCAGACAAATAACAAAAGGCCTCAGCATCTCCTTCGTCTCCCTACTTGATTCCTCCTATTTTCAAAACAATCATGTAGCAGGGATCCAAGGCTGAAGACAAGATGAATTGAGCAGAAGATCATTAGAAGGAACAATGTGGCACTCATCATTTTGTGCTGTCACAACACCATCTGTGTTGCACCAGACCAGAGTAACTTTGACATGACAAATAAACCTCTTAGGGGAAATGGGGATTCTATTAATTGTTGCACTGTCTGGCCAAACCCTGGTGATATACTCTCCCCTAATGTCGCACGGTACACAACTGTTATTATTGAATTAACAATAGCAATGAATTATGATTTTTAAAATAACATTTATTTCTTCTGGATGAAAAATAAGATGTAAAGTATTATGCTCTCACCGGGGTGGTGCAAATATATTTATGCAGCCTTGTAATTATATTTATCCCACACCTGGGGAACGGACTCCAAAAATACTGTTTTCTTTACCCTGCTAATAAATATTGTTCAGTGAAATGACATCATGTTGGTCCTCATGGCAGCTGTTTGCCTCAACTGCAAAAAGTGCTGAGGTTAGTGGTTGAAATAACGTGGGATCTATAGGCACTGACCTTCTCCTGAACATTACTATCATTAACAACAGCAGCAGCTAATATCTATTGATACTTATTTGTGCTAGCTGCCCTGATTTATGTGGATTATTTCCACTTAAACCTCACAACAATCCCGAGAGCCAGAGGCTTTTATTAACCTTATCATTTTCTAGATCAGGAGTTAGCCGACATTTCTGGTAAAGAGCCAGAGAGGAAACCTCTGAGGATTCGCCGGCCTTATGGTTTGTCGCAGCGATGCAACTGCTTGGGGCCCAGATGCCACCGACAACCACAGGGACGGACGACCACAGGGACGGACAACCGCAGGAAAGGACAACCACAGGGACGGACGACCACAGGGACGGACAACCACAGGGACGGACGACCGCAGGAAAGGACAACCACAGGGACGGACGACCACAGGGACGGACGACCACAGGGACGGACAACCACAGGGACGGACAACCACAGGGACGGACGACCGCAGGAAAGGACAACCACAGGGACGGACGACCACAGGGACGGACGACCACAGGGACGGACAACCACAGGGACGGACGACCACAGGGACGGACGACCACAGGGACGGACGACCACAGGGACGGACGACCACAGGGACGGACGACCACAGGGACGGACAACGACAGGGACGGACAACGACAGGGACGGACGACCACAGGGACGGACGACCACAGGGACGGACGACCACAGGGACGGACAACGACAGGGACGGACAACGACAGGGACGGACAACCACAGGGACGGACAACGACAGGGACGGACAACCACAGGGACGGACAACCACAGGGACGGACAACCACAGGGACGGACGACCACAGGGACGGACAACGACAGGGACGGACGACCACAGGGACGGACAACGACAGGGACGGACGACCACAGGGACGGACAACGACAGGGACGGACGACCACAGGGACGGGAGCCCAACGCGGTGCACGTCCGTTGCCAACCACGCAGCCGGCCACGAAGACTTGGCCCGGGGCAATCGACCGCCCCCCGGTTTTCGTGAAGCAGGGGAGGTGCGGCCGGCGGCACTGCCCGGTGCGAGCTGGTGCGGCCCACGCTTCCTTGTGGGGCTGCTGACCGCTGCGGCGGCTAAGCCAAGCCTCCTGCTCTGGCCCTCGCGGTCTCAGGGTGCGGGGGTGCAGGCCGCGCTGGGCTCCCCGCTCGGCAGGGAGTCGGCCTGGATCCATCCATCCCTCCCTCCCTCCCTCCCTCTCTCTCCCCCCCGTCCCCCCCACCCCCCCCCCGCCCCCCAGCTCCCCTGCGGTAAGCGCTTCCCGGAGCCCCGCGGGCTGAGCAGGGACGCGCCCTTAGAAGAGGATATAGACCCGCTCATCCCGCAGTGGGCCCCCACGTGGCTCCGGAGCAAGCCTGACTTCAAAGCACAAATCAACAAAAAGAAACAGGGCTTGCCCCAAACACGGAGCTCCTCTCTGTTCGGGACTCACTGTGCACAGCAGGCGAACTGCCCCGAGGATCTGCCCTGCGCGGCCAAGGGGACAGACAGGCCCAGGATGTGAGGAAAGGCCCACAGCGCTGGTGGGGAGCACAGGTAAACGCTTGGAGCCACCGCCCAGTGGACTGAACGCGGACTGCAGTGCTATGGGGCGCTGGGGTCGAAGGGAGTCCGGGGGATCTTCTGAAAGAAATGGTTCCATTCCCCTTTATTGATTTCATATGTAGGGCTTCAGGCTGCATCACACATTACACACACACACACATCCGGTAACACAGTGCTTTCCTCACAGAAAGTATAGATAGGGGCCACCGCCTTGGACTCGGGTCATGACCTCTGGGTCTTGCTGGGGGGGGGTCCGCTTCTCCCTCTCCCCTCCCTCTGCCCCCACCCCAGCTCATGCTCTCTCTCAAATGAATAATTTTTTTTTTTTTTAAGTATAGATTGGCTAAGTACCTTTCACAATATCACAGCACCCTTGAAAGTCTCCATGCTAGGTAGCAGTAAAGGTCAGAAGTGACACCTGCATAAACCATACACAAATACAGAGACATACATCTGGGGAACTCAGACACTTGGCACCCCTAGACTGCATGAGTATTTGCATCCGTTTACATCCCCTTATAAATGTAGAAATCAAGCTTAGGTATTAGGAGTGGAACTCTATGGTGAACACAGAAGTAGAATTTTAATTTATACAGAAGAAACATATTTGGAAAATTGCTGCAGCATCATTTAAATGTGTAATTTATTTTGAAATGGGAACATATTTTATCTACAGGGTATTCATTTTCTTAATAACTGAATCTGGCATAACTTGCTGAGAAGACAGCTTGCACTTGCACTTAAGGGAAGCACTCATGGTTATAGGTAGTTGAACGTTTTAGAAGGGAAATCATTTAATCTACTCAATTTAGAGCTTTAGAAGGAATACATTAATGTATAAAAGAAGACCAAAGCATAAATGCTTTTAAATTATCTTTTCCTTAGATAAAAATTATAGTACCGTGGCTTTTAAGCATACATTAAAAATTCAACAATATAGTCTTTTTCTTAGAATTATTTTAAGACAGGTTTCCTCAACCACAGCACTATTGATGTTTTGGGCTGGATGGTTCTTTGTCATTGGTCTGTCCTGTGCATTGTACGATGTGTAGCAGCATCCTTATTAGATACCAGTAGCAACCCCTGGTCATGACAATTCGAAAAATGTCCCCAGACATTGTCAAACATCCCCTGGGGGCAAAACTGACCCTGGCAGAGAATCACTGTCTTAATAAATAATTTTGCTATCAAACTACGGTGTAATACTGTTATGTAACAATTAAATTCCTGTTATTAGTTTTCAATGTGTGAGTGTTCGTTTTTGAAAAATGAGCAAGCCACTTCCAAAGTTCAATTATGAAAGAACTTCAAAATCCACATAAACTTGGGAAACTTTTTAAGGGTAATGAAAATCAGAGGGCCGAAAGAGATAAATCAATTCACAGGGATTCTGAAATTGATTGTAACATATGAATATATCACTTCTGTCGTGGACTTACGGTCTATACACGCATAATGGCCTGGGTCATCCAAGAAATGTGATAAATGATGAGGGAAGAAACAAGGCAAAGTTTATGTTTTAGGAGCTATTATAAAGTAGGAGTAAATAGAGGTTTCAAATCAAGACTTAACAGCAGAGGTTAGAAGGAGCAGAGATTTTCAGGGCGTCGAGCACCAAGTAATAACCAGGGCCGTCCTCTCTACTCATTTTGTGTATTGGCTTAGGGACCTAGAGTACATTTAAAAAGATAGAAACCAGTCTGGTTGAAGAATCTCAGGAGACATATTTTTTACTATCCTATAAGGCAATATCTTTGGATAGGGCCATATCTCTTCTCAAGCCTGATTTAAATGTTTTTGACGTACAAATTAATGTAGACGTATTCCAGTATCTATACCATCATCTCCGACAACCTGCCCCCCATTTAAGATGTCAAGCACATTGCCTGCCACATAGTAGGCACAAATAAATATCTTAAAAAATAACTGAGAGTATTTGGTAAGTGGCTTCTGTCACCATAACAACCAACATTCCATAGAAAGTCCCTCTTTTAGGAATCTTTATGTTTCTTTTTTTTTTTTTTTTGACAACCCACTACTAATGTTCGATACTCCCCCAAAGCAATCCAGATTCCAAAACCTTCAACTTTTCATGACTTCATAGTATCCACAATAGCACTTTTAATACCCTGACACTCTCAGGTAACCTATGGCACATGTTAGATAAGGAAAAAATAGTTTCTTATCTGGAGAGCCAAAACCAGTATCATAGAGGGAAATAAATGTTATGAGATACGATATGCAGCATCGCAAAGCACTTACCTGTGACATAAAAGAATGATCGTGCATTAATAAAATGTATTCAGGTAATTAAATATCAAGTAAATTAAAATAATTCAGTTTCGAGTAACTAAGCCTCGGGCACTCTGTTGGCTAGGTCACAGAGAAAGCCCACAACAGGTTTTAAGTGTTGCACTACTGCGACATTTTCTTAAATTCCCTTTGTATTTTAGGACTCCATAGGTTTAAATGTTAGGGCTCCCTGACATGAGGTCACTCAGCAAAATAACGATTAATATTCAGAACTCAGGGATCACTTAGATCCTGAGGTGAGAATGTAGCAGGAAGTTGAAGCCAAATAGACCGTCAAAAGGGCAAAAACATATTCATTTGCATGTTCCTAAAGGACATATAGAGATCAGCAGTTTTCAACTCTGCTTGCATATTACAATCACCTGTAGAGCTTAACATACTACTGCTGTCCAGATGCCATCCTCAGAAATTCAGATTTAATTAGTCTGGGTTGGGGCCAGAGACTCAATATTTCTTAAGAGTGCTACGGGTAATTCCAATATGCAAATGCTGAGATATAAGTATAATGAAACACCAAGTAAGTAGTATCAGGAATAAGGAATTAGATATTTTAAAAAGATACCCTCTAATCTTTTATTATTTGTTGGTATAGTTCATCAGACGTATCATAGTCAGAAGCCATGAGGCAAATTTGTTGGGATATCCCAGTATTCACAACAGTAGAAACAGAGACAAGAATTTGGGTTGCTGCATAGCAATGTGAATTACAAGTGTCTTCCCCTTCCTCTCACTAAACCTTTGTTAGCATTGCTAGCATCTCTCAAAATCTTGAGACATTCTTCAATATTAAAAGATATAATACCGGGGATCCCTGGGTGGCTCAGCAGTTTAGCACCTGCCTTCGGCCCAGGGCGTGATCCTGGGGTCCCAGGACCAAGTCCCCACATCGGGCTCCCTGCATGGGGCCTGCTTCTCCCTCTGCCCGTGTCTCTGCCACTCTCTCTCTCTCTCTTTCTCTCATGAAAAAATAACATATTTTAAAAATAATAATAGAATAAAAGATATACTACTTTATTGTGGAAACCAATAGAATTCTCTTGGCAAAAAGACCTCCCCCTTCTCTAAAGGTGTTGGCACAGAAAAATGTAGAGAAATGACCTGGCTAATCCAAGTAAAATCAGAGGTTAAGGTATTCATAGTGCTATAAAGAGATGATGACATGCAATGATCAACAGATTTCTCCAGAAAACTGAGAACCTACAAATAAATGACTGTCTCCTACCTGAATGTGGTCATTATATCAACTTATTTGAAAATCAACGATATCACTTTTGATCAACACTGATAAAGTGAGTCTTTTTATGTGCGATTTCATCAAAGCAACTACACAAACTTGAGATGGGGCTGCACCAATTGTGGGTATTTTATTAATTTATTATTAATTTATTTTATTTGTTAAAGATTTGATTTATTTATTTGATAGAGAGAAGGAACACACACAGGGAGAAAGGGAGAGGGAGTGGGAGAGGCAGGCTCCTGGCTAAGCAGGGAGCCCAAAGTGGGACTCGATCCCAGGACCCGGGGATCATGACCTGAGCCCAAGGCAGACGCTAAACTGACTGAGCTCCCCAGGCGCCCCCAGTCGTAGGTATTTTAAAGACCAATGGTCAAATGAGATTTCCTATGAAGTATACCTACATGAAATTTAAAAGATCACACAATGGTTTACACATACACTCCCCAAGTCGCCATAAACTGAGAGAAAACTATTTTTAAGAAATAAATGAATAGAAAAGCAAAGACGTCTAAGGGCAAATACAACAGAACACAACAGCAACAATCTTCGAAGAGCTTGAAAGCAACTTGAAAGAGCTCAGAACTAAGCCTGGAAAAGGGCATCAAGTCTTAGAAAGGAGAGACACTAATTCTCTTCCGGAACTACAGCTACAGAATGAAAAGAGGCCGTTACTCTGTCCTAATCCCAGTAGAAGAGGGGAGTTTTACTCGGTGGAGAGGTAGATCCAGAGAGACCCAAACCTGGCCACTGATACTATACCACTCCTACACCCCAATGTAACTGATTCAGGGGTAGGGTCCTCCAAGATTTTCTTGAACAGAACAATCAGAGAAAAATCATCTTTTACTCAAGTTGCGAATTTGAAAAGATATAAACCAGGAAGCGCTAGGGATTGTGTACAACACCACGTAAAGGAATCTGGGTGAATACAATAGTCAACAAAGAGGCTATCATAAGAATTAGACGGGTGATCTCATTGACATAGATTTTAAAGCTTTAGGAAATCAGATAGTACCTGTTTTTACTCCACCATGATCTCAGGGCTTGACACATAGTAGTTCCTCAACTAACGCTTGTGAAATCAGTGAATCAAGTCTGATTTCTGCCGCTGATATCCTGATGTTTTCCCTGCCTGCCTCCTGTAGCTATCCAAGTCATCTCTCAAAAAAAAAAAAAAAGTGTGTGTGTGTATGTATTATATGTACATAAAATATACATACATACATCTTTTTGCTGAAACTACTTGAATTAGGTTTTTGTCACTTGCAAATAAATAACTTCAATAAGTAAAATTACATCAAAAGAGGAGAGTGAAAAATTATAAAGTTATAAGCCAAAAACATAGATGTGGCTATTTGAGTTGGACTAGGGGATAGTGGATACCCTTTCATCACAGGATGGGAAAAACAACTGCTCTAAACCGGAGAAGCAGTTCATTAAGCAAGGTGACTCAAATATGTGCCTGCCTAAAAACTCAACATTTAATGGTAGAAAAATATTAGATTATTGGAACTCTGGCTTGCTTTCCCAGGGTTCAGTAAGGTCCTACACATGAGAGACAAGCTTTCATCCAAGCTTCTCCATCTGGGAACAGAAAGACCACTGCTAATTTAAACAATTTTTTAAAAGAGATACATTTTCCCGCCCATGGCCATTAAACCCATAATTCCAAAAACTCCTATCTAATGCCTCCTCCAGAACTGCAGCAGTTGAACTGCATCTGCCTTGTATTAAAAATCTGTGTTTGCAAAGTTGAAGGAGGAAACACTATGGCAGCTAAGACTGGATCCCCGAAAGGACCAGTAGCACATCCTGTCGACGCTACTCCCAAACATCTCTTGTCCTGAGCTCCCTACTTGGCAAAAGTATTCACTTTTCCCTCAAAGTAGCATCCAGTCTGTCCCTTGCAAATAGGAGACGCAGGTGTCTGAGCACTGGGGAAGCTCTGTGGAACCGCTCCAGCCTATTGCTTTATCTGATTCAGACAGTGGCTTAAGCCAAAGGCATTGAGCTGAAACCTGAAAAATGGAGTAGATAGAAGACCTGTTGCTAAGAAACAGAGCCCAGATACAAAGTTCCTGACCTTACAATGTCTACTTTTATTTGCTGCTAAATCACTGCCATCAATGAAATTTATGGGCAACTATATGAGACAATGAGAGAGAGAGAGAGAGAAGGCAGGGAGGGAGGAACAAGAGGAGGAGGGGGAGGAAAGAGGAGAGAGAGGGAGGAGAAAGAGATGAAGAGAGGGGGGAAGGGATGAAGGGAGGGAGGGCAGGAGAAAGGAAGATCCTAAGGGAAAGAAAAACCCCACGCCTTGGTAAACAGTGGTGCGTGAATATTTAACTGCGGAGGCAATCCACACGGTCATGATGGAATTGCTCTCCAGAAGTAGACCATTCCGAAGCTGCTGAAGCCTCACTCATAGCCCTTTGGGTATGTCTACGGAGAACCCTGGACAATGGACTTTTTCCCCATGGGCAGAATAAGGACAATTAAATATCCGGTCAAGAAACTCACTCCACTGCCTAGAAAGTGAGTCAAGATGTGGATGCAACTTAATGTTCCAACTTAGCCAGATGAGAACCATAATAGCCAATGTTACTGGAAACATCTCTTATTATGTGTAGGCACTGTGCTAAAAGCACACTGAATCCTCCAAACAACCTTATGTGATAGTTTCCATCATTATGTTGGTTTTGTGGAAAGAAAACAGGCGTCTACAGAAGATAAGAGCATTAAAGTCTGGACACAAGGAATTTGACTTCAGGCCCAGTGATTGTAACTACGCTCCTCTAATGAGTATACAGCAGTGGTCTGGGACCCTTAACAACTCTGATGTTGCACCACATTCTCCCCTTATTTCAATGGTTCTTACCTGTGGGTGATTTTTCCCCTTCGAAGACATTTGGCAATGTGTAGAGACATTTCTGACTGTCAGAAACTTGGGCAGGTTGGTGCTACTGACATCTGGTGGGTAGAGGCCAGGAACGCTGCTAAACATGCTAAGATGCACAGAACAGCCCTCAGAGAAGAATGATTCAACCCAGAATGTCAACAGCGGCACTGTTGAGAAATCGTGCCTTACCTGATAGAAATACTTCCTTGTTTCTTCATTCTATGTTGTGAGTATCAGGTGGTCAAATGTACCATTAGCTACAGAAAGTTGCTGGCTCATAAGAAGCCATGTCTGGGCTTGAATGAGATATCTCTTTGCCCAGAGATTCTAGATTTGGGGCAGGATTCAGTCATCCATGACTGTCACCCACGTGGAAAAGGATAAGAGAATTTCTGCTCATACATGAAACAATTGGGTGTCACACAGGAGTTCTATAAAAATTATATACATGTAGGAAAAACAGATGTAGGTATGGTGCGTTCACAGAGTTTATCCTCGTGGCAAACTCTTATTATTTTTGCTACTATGACCATTCTCCTCCCCTTAGTCTAAAACTTTGTGTTCCTAAATGAATCATCAGTTACAGTGGCCTACTCTTCTAGCCAAAGATGTGAACACACAATCTGCACATAGTTGTACCTCATTCTCCTGACCCTGAGATTATTCCAGAGATGGTTACTTGTCAATATCAGTCCAATAAGAGTCATTCCTTATTATTTTTTTAAGATTTTATTTATTCATTAATGAGAGACAGGGAGAGAGAGAGAGAGAGAGGGAGGCAGAGACACAGGCAGAGGGAGAAGCAGGCTCCATGCAGGGAGCCCTACACGGGACTCGATTCTGGGTCTCCAGGACCATGCCCTGGGCTGAAGGCGGTGCTAAACCGCTGAGTCACCTGGGCTGCCCCTATTTTTTAAATGAGTAATTTGAAGACAATTTCTCTTTCTTCTCCAATCTTTATTCTGGAGAAATATTTTCCTACGGAAGAATCTAAAATACTGAAACCTACACCCACAGGAAGGTAGAAATAAGATTCCAAGAGGAAAGATCCTGGCAACCCTGAGTCTCCAGGTCGGGAGTGTAGGAGCTGCAGGAGAGCCCTTTATTCTTTTGCAAATTACATCATTTTCATGCCAATCATTCTTTTCTTTCCTTAAGTTAGATTTCTGCCCATTATTGCTCCAAGAATCTTGAGGAGTACAATCAGCCCATGGGTATAGCTTTTCACTTAGCTTTTCACTAAGTCAATTTTTTTTTTTTTCAGATATATTCCAGGTATAAAAGTTCTATAATTCTCACGGAGTTCTGCCTTAAGTTTGAGCACCATCAAGCAGAATTAGCAGAGCATTTAAAAGAAACCAAGACTGTATTTATACATTCCAGATACTGAACTGAACAGTAACTGAAATCACAGAACAATGTTCATAGGGGTAGAAACATCAGGACACTGGTCAACCACCAGTTCCAAGGGGGGCCTATGCACGTAATAATAATTATTATTATTTACTGTGGGACAGCTGATTATTATTATTATTATTATTATTACTATTATTATTATTAAAATGAAGCATCTCCTCTAAAACCACACGCTCCTATATTTTCATTTAATTTCCTGGAAAACCACCAATTATAGTGAAAGGAGAAGCAGTAGAAACTCTTCTCTGATCTCAAAATTTTTATTTTCATGGAGTCGCCATCTAGCATTTGTTTCAAAAACTAAAATTCAGACAGCCTTGCAAAAAGACCAGAGCTCAGAATTTAATCACAAGGTCATATTGGGGGAGGAGGTCATAGTAACCTCAGATGAAAGAAAGCACTTCCGTATGCCAGGAAACTATGAGATTTCATGTTCAGCTAACATCATCTCATTCTTCAAAAAAATGGAAGAAAATGAACTCACATGTATTGAGTGTCAAATGCCAATATTCTGCTACATAAAATTTGCTTGGAAATGGCAAAAAAAAGTACCTAGATATCCCTACTTATTATTTTGTAGGTGTGTGAAAGAGAAAGAGACAAAAGGGGATCTTTTACAAGTAAGCGATTTGGGAAGGATTCAAAGAAATATGTGCACTTTAGATCTTGATGGAGATTGTGTGAAGAATGGGAAATAAGAAACAATGATGAATAGGCTATGGAAGACAGACAGGAACACAGGAAGGAGTAAAAGAGAATTAACAGAAATGTGTAAACAGATATATGTATACAATAAATATGAATATATATATTTATATACATAAAGTCTTATTTTATCCCATATATAATAACCCCATACCTGCTTTTCTCACACATTGTGTGATAAAATACACTTTTACAAAAATATAAATCTTGTACATAAACCAAGTGATTTTAGATTAGAAAATCTGACAACTTGAACTAGTCTAAGAATAATAAATACTAGTAGTCTGCAACACGTAAAGATAAAATAATCCAACAAAAAAACATACATGGGAGAAAATTGTAAAATAAAACCGGATATTCATCAACATTGCCATTTCTTCAAAATGGGTCCAGCAAATTATTTCAAGTTATGTCATCTATATACCTGATCCTTAAATCCTAATTTTACTATTGTACTACGGTGGAACATTGGTGGACATCTTTATCAGACATGGTTTTAGAGCTCAATATAATCTGGATTGCTCAAAATATATTTATTTCATCTTTTTATTTTAAACCAATGCTGTATGTCCTATGAGTAATTAAAGCTAAGTGGCCCAATAAATCTACTAGAATAGAGTTTAAACCCCTGTAGCCACTTTTTAAATTAATTTAAAAATAAAAGTAGAGATTATAGAGTTATAAATACTATGCCAAACACATCATATAGTGCTTAGAATTTTGCTAGCTAGCTCACATGAAAACGAATATTTATTATTAAATTATATAATATACTAACTATTGTTCAATAAATGTACCTAAAGAGCTAGGAGTGTGAAATTCATTGCCACTCAGTTCTTCTCCTTGGAATCAACCCCATTCAAGTGAAGTCCAAACAATGAGTTGCATTCTATTGAACCACTTATTTTAGTCGTGTGGGTTTTTTTGGCTTGTTCATTGTTGTTTGGGAGATGTTTTGAAGGAATGTGACTATTGCAAAATCTGTAGGCCATCCTCAGGAGAATTTATATCGGCACCACAAATTTGAAAGTTTTGAACGTACTGTAGGTACCGAACTACTTGAAATCCCTTGTATCTCCCTTCCACAAACGCTAGATCAGGATAGATTGCATGGTTCTCAAACCAGCCTTTAAGGTGAAAAATGTGTAGATAAAATAGTTACCAGATAACAGCTGCCGAAAGTTCATACATTCACATTTCTTACAATGTCAGCATTCCTCCATGTGGTGGAATGAATTGTGTCCCCCTCCCGCACCCCTTGCCCCAGACTCCTATGTTGCAGCCTTAACTCCGAAGGTGGCTATATTTGGAGACAGGGCCTTTAAGCAGGTAATTAAAAGTAAATGAAGTCACAGGACTCGTGTCTCTATAAGAAGATTAAGAGATGTCAGAGATCTCTGTCCTTTGAGAAGGCAGCCAACCGCAAAACAGGAGGAGAGGCTTCCCCAGAAACAACCCTGACGGCACTCTGATCTTGGACTTTTTACCTTCGGAACCATGAGAAAATAACTTTCCATTGTTTAATCCACCCAGTCTGTGGTATTTTGTCATGGCAAACTGAACAGACAAGCACATCTGCAACCTTCCGCTTCTGGCTTATTCGATCATGATGAGCGCATATGTTGGCATTTATTATCTTTATGTGATTATCGATTTGTTCATTCAACAAATATTTACTGATTGTCTACCGGATGTTAGAAATTGTCTTAACTCAATGTCTTTATTCTCTGTATTAGTCAGGGTTCTCCAGAGATATAGAATAAGATATATAGATATATATACATGTCTCTTTTCACTGTATGTGTGTTGTAGGAACTTACTGTAGGAATCTGCTTACACAGTTGCAGAGGCTGAGAAGTCCAATAATCTGCCATCTGCAATGAGATGAGAAGCCAGTGGTATGATCAGTCTGAGGCCAAAGCCTGAGAACTGGAGGTGTCACTGGTATAAGCTCCAGAGTCCAAAGGCCCAAGAACCAAAAGCAGGAAAAGATGTCCCAGTTCAAGGAGAGAGATGGGACATTGATCCTTCCTTCACCCTTTTTCCCCACTCAGGTCCTTAAAGGATTAGATGATGTCCTCCCACATGGCTGAGAGCAGATCTCTATCTACTAAACCCAAGAACCATCTCTTCCTGAAACACCCTCACAGACACACCCAGAGACAACATTTTATCAGTCATCTGGCCCCACCAAACCAGTCAAGGTGACATAACAGTAGCCATCACGTTCTACAAATATTCTGAAATCAGATGTCACCTTCTCCTTAGAGCAGAGACACTGAACTAGCCTGCCTCCTTCCCACTGTTCTCCAGTCTTCATAACCACCCAACAGAAAGCTGAGCCATAGCCACATGGTGGCCAAAGCAGGTCAAAGTATGAACTTCCTCCCCCCTTGCACCCTTGGTTCTGTTAAGAAGGAGAAAGAAAGGAAATAACATTTAGGCAAATACCATATGAGATGCTGTATGTATTTTACTTAGCAAATATATAGGGTGGGAAGTCTCTAGAAATCGTATTTCTTTAAGAGTATTCTATAGGATTAGAACTCAGAATGGCAGGAATTTAAAAAACAAGTTTCAAATTAAGACCTTTCTCTTCAGGGGCATATGGGGGGGGCGGTGGTGCTCAGTGGTTGAGTGTCTGCCCTTGGCTCAGGGTGTGACCCTGGGGTCCTGGGATCCAGTCCTGCATCTGGCCCCGAGGGGAGCCTGTTTCTCCCTCTGCCTGTGTCTCTGCCTCTCTCATGAGTGAATAAATTTTAAAAAATCTTAAAAAAAGAAAAAGAACATTCACATCAAAAGAAAGGCTTATAACCATCTCAGCAACACTGATTTCTTTCTCCATGACATCCCTACAGAGACCGTCCTGCATCTTGATGCTCCATTTCACGTCAGCTGTAGTTGGACTTTGCCAGCACTGCATCGCAGGAACTGAGGGGCAAACGTAACACAGCAGTCCAGGCTGGCTAACACGGACACGTGTGACTACACAGAACGGTGCTCCAGGAAACCACATGCGGCATTCACATGCCCCTGTGTCATCTGCAGTTAGAGCTTTCTGGTAGCCTGCTTGAATTTTAACTTTCACGCATCTGCCATCTTCTCTTCAGTTAGTGGATGATATACAGCACAGTGGTAATCCTTTTTCTTTTCTTCTTTCTTTCTTTCTTTCTTTCTTTTTTTTTTTTTTTTAGAGAGAGAGAGAAGGGAGAGGAGAAGCAGAGGGAAGGAGTGAGAGAGAATCCCAGGCAGGCTTCACACCCAGCGTAGAGCCTGATGCTGGGCTTGACTCACAACCCCGAGATCACGACCTGGGTGAAATCAAGAATCGGTCACTTAACCAACTGAACCACCCAGGGGCTCCACAGTGGTGCCCTTAAAATCTGTTATCTTGGGCAGCCCAGGGGGCTCAGCGGTTTTGCACGCCTTCCACCTAGGGCGTGATCCTGGAGGCCCAGGATCAAGTCCCACGTCGGGCTACCTGCAGGGAGCCTGCTTCTGCCTCTGCCTGGGTCTCTGCCTCTCTCTCTCTCTCTCTTTCTGTGTCTCTCACGAATAAATAAATCTTTTTTTAAAAAATATGTTATCTAAGCATTTGGGAATGCTCTATCCCATGGGTATACAACCATGATTTTAAAATATGCAGTAAAAACAATAAATAAAATTCTTAAAACATTTCTTAAATACATAGTAAGTACACATTTTTCACCTACATTACACATAGTCACTTGAACAGGTTATATGTGGGACAAATCCTTAGTTCACAGGACAATACTTAAAATAAGAAACAGAAACAGCAATGTGCTAACACGTTCTCAATATATATCTGTCCACAAGTTTGATTGGAACTCCTAAAATACCCATCCCGGGGCATGAATGCCAAGCAACATTTCAGGTTTGGCCAAATTTCCCTAAGTCTTTCAAAATTTCACAACAAGCTCTGAATGCTACTAAGTGATATTTCCCTTCCTCTTAATTTGTTTGGGTTGCAAAGGAAATGACATTTTCCAACATATTTCTAACTTAAATTTGTGTTTTCTGCTATGCAAACGTAATTTCTCATCTTGGAGAAACTCAGCAGTTCTGCCGCCAGACAGCGGCGGCGAGTGCAGCGGGGGGTGCGGGGGGCGAGTGGGGGGGGGGCGAGTGGGGGGGGGGGCGGGCGAGGGCAGCGGGGGGGGCGGGTGCGGGGAGGGCGGGGGCAGCGGGGGGTGCGGGGGCGGGCGGGGGGTGCGGGGAGGGCGAGGGCAGCGGGGGGTGCGGGGAGGGCGAGGGCAGCGGGGGGTGCGGGGAGGGCGAGGGCAGCGGGGGGTGTGGGGAGGGCGGGGGCAGCGGGGGGTGCGGGGGCGGGCGGGGGGTGCGGGGAGGGCGAGGGCAGCGCGGGGTGCAGGGGGCGGGCGGGGGGTGCGGGGAGGGCGGGGGCGGGCGGGGGGTGCGGGGAGGGCGAGGGCAGCGGGGGTGCAGGCGGCGGAGGGGGAGCGGGGGGGGGGGGGGATGCCCCGCCTTGGCCCCTGGGCTCCAGAGGGCCGGCAGCTTCGTTCAGACGCTCTCATCCTTAGTTCGTCCTCGGGCAGCCGGGCGGCGGCAGGCCCGGGGGCACCTGTCGGGCGGGCGGTGTGGCCGAGTGACCCCCGCGAGCCGCGCTGGGGCCCGTCACCCCGCCGGTGTCCGTGTTCAGGGGCGGCCCCGCGGTCGGCGCCGCCCGGGGCTCCCCCCGCCCAGCGGCCGCCCCCCGACGGCCGTCCTCGCGGGGCCCGGGGCGCCCTCCGTCCCTTCCGACGACCTCGTTGACCTTGGGCTCCGGCTAGAGGCTGGGTTCCCAGGGACCGTCGGGCGGCCGCGCCGGCGCCTCCTCGCTCGGTGCACGGGAGGCCGGGGACGGGTGTCAGGGCCGCGGCACCGCGCGCGCCCCACGCTCTGCAGGAAACGCCTCCGGAGGCCGCGGACGCGCCGACCCTGCCCCACCGTGGTCTCCGCAGGCGCTGCCAGGCGAGGCGGCCCCGCCATCCCCACCGCCGTCACGCAGCGGCGCGCAGACCGCAGCGCATCCCGGCCCCGGGCCCCCCACCGAGGCCCGCCGTTCCCCTGGGCCCCGAGCGCCCCCTAAGCCCACCCCGGGCCAGGGCCCCGAGCCCCCCTCCCTTCCTCCCCACCCCCGCCCCCGAGGTCCCCCCTTCCCCCCCTTCCCCTGGGCCCCGAGCGCCCCCTAAGCCCCCCGGGCTCCAAGGTCCACCCCCTGGGCCCCGAGCTCCCCTCCCCCCGGGCCCCGAGCCCCCCCATCCCCGAGCTCCCCTCTCCCGGGCCCCGAGCCCCCCTCCCTTCCTCCCCCCCGAGGTCCCCCTTACCCTGGGCCGGGAGCCCCTCTCCCCCGCGCCGGGCGAGAAGCCGGGGGACCCAGCGGCGCTCCGTGCGAGCCCCAGGAGGAGGACAAGCGCTCCTGCCGACCATTCGCTCAGAATCCCGAGGAGTCCATCCTCCGGTTTCTCGGCTCCACGGAGGAAAGGCGCCCGGCGACGGCGAGGCCTTCCGCTCCACGGCCCTCCCCAGAGCTAGCGCCGCGGGAAGCCACCCTGGCTCCTCACCTGGCGTCGGGAGAAGGTTCTCGGAAGAACACCTGCCCCCGGGACTGGGCCCGCCGAGGGCCGCCCGAGAGGCGCGGCACCGACGTGCACCTGCGACGTGCACTGCGACGTGCACTGGGACGTGCACCTGCGACATGCACTGTGACGTGCACCTGCGCGGCTCCAACGCCAGGCTCCGCCTGAGGAAACACCACCGGCCCCCCGCAGAGGCGCAAGGCTGCAGTCGGGGTTGAAACCTCCCCTTCGGGCCGCAAACAATCCAGGGGTATCGGTTTATAGAATTTTCTGCCTTACCTGACGGCCCAGACCTTCCCAACAACGCGTCCGAAGTTAAGAGCAGGCTTGTAACTGTTTAACTGTTTCTCCTAAGAGAGAAAAAGGGGCCGGCGGGTTGCGCTGCGGCCGCGGGTGGGCAGGCCTGGGGCATCAGGCCCCGCGCCCTCAGCGCCCTGGCGCATCTCACGGGACAGCCGGGACCTTTTAATCGCCCGCGTTACCCAAAGCCTGCTTGGCCTGTGTTGTAAGAAAGTGCGGCCGCAGGTTCCCCAAGTGTTTTTGAGGCCCCGGGGCCTCCCTGCACAAGCACTGGTGGAAGCTTAAGCCCGGAGACGGGGTTTTATGTCAAAGCTCATATTTTCCGACCTGTCTACGTCCAGCTCAAACAATGAGCTTTTGCAAATGTTTATTTGTCCCTTTTTGAAAAAGCCCCCCAAACTGGGAATTGGGTAATGTATTAAAATTGCGTTACACAAAACAAAATTGTCTTCCCCCGAAAGTCTCCAGATTTCTCAGGTGCCACATTTTTCAGCCTTGTTGTGCTCAGTATTTGCTTTTCACTTTCTGTTTCCCCTGGTAAGATGTGGCATTTTGTCCTTGAGAAGTGAGTGCAAGTTACTATATTTTCCTTCTCAGCCATCTCATGAGACAGGCAGTGAAATGCCAAGAATAATGTAAACTATACAGGAAAATACCATGACGTACTACACCTAGAAATATCTCAGCTTAATAGGTGTTGTGCCATTAACGGTGAATTTTATGGAGGTAAGGAGATGTAAATCTGTCATGTAGACAAAGATTTACAATAATACCCACTTCAGTGGATGATTTTCATCACAGTTAGGACCGTCAGGCAACTTGCGTGTTTTCGAGTCTCTTAAGTTATGAAGCCCTCCTCGTATTAATCCAAGGTTGGTACCTTGACCTTCCTGGAGTTGATGCCCATAATATAGTTTGCCACTCTTCCCTTCTGTTATCACCAATGTGATTTCGGTTGGTGGGGTGGGGTTTTAGTTACATAAAATTTATTTAAAACACTGGTCAGAACTTAATGATGATTTTCTATAAAAAACGCACTTTTTATGGTTGCTGGAATAGTCATGTGACTTTTGTAATTCTTTATAAGAATTCATATCTGGGCATAGACTTCATTTTCAAAAGATGCACACAGTAACGTACCATAAGGAAATACTCACTTCTGCACTTTTATACACTGATTTCTCAGTTGTAACAGAAAATTGAATAATAATTTTGTTAGCTATTAATGTGAAGTCACTGGAGGGTGACCACACATCTTAAGTATGTTACTTACAGATTTGGGGGATACCACTGCATTACAAAAAGAACAACTAGGGATCCCTGGGTGGCTCAGCAGTTTAGCGCCTGCCTTTGGCCCAGGGCGCGATCCTGGAGACCCGGGATCGAATCCCACGTCGGGCTCCCAGTGCATGGAGCCTGCTTCTCCCTCTGCCTGTGTCTCTGCCTCTCTCTCTCTCTCTCTCTGTGTGTGACTATCATAAATAAATGAAAATTAAAAAAAAAAAAAAAACAACTAAACACATGTGTTCTGGTATTATTCTTAATAAAGTAAAAAAAAATTAACAGAAAAAATATAATAGCCTTTTTAAGCTCTTTTGTTTACAAATTTAAATTGTTAAGTAAAGATGCTAGACCAACATAGTTTTTTAAAAGATTTATTCATTTAAATAAATAAGGGGCAAGGGGCAGAGGAAGAGAGAGAATCACAAACAGGCTCCACACCCAGTGCGGCACCCTACACAGGGCTCGATCTCATGACCCTGGGATCATGACCTGAGCTGAAATCAAGAGTCAGACACTTAACCCACTGAGCCACTCGGGCGCCCCAACACGAGATTATTTTTTAAACCCATACTCTAGACATCTCTATGTATCTGGATACTGCAAAACACAGAAGAAAATTGTGTGGGACGTGATTATACATTATATTTATATGTTTATTAAATATATAGGTTAAAATACTTTCACGTGGACCTTCCAGGCCATTGTCTACCATGGAGTCCTAACTTCCTGAGTTTACCAAAGCCATTCCTTAGATAATACACAAAAGTTTAAGGTGAAACTACATAGATGCCCTGGATGCGCAAATGTGTGTCGTGGGACACATTTAAGGAGAAGAGAAATAGCAAAGAGACACGGTTACTGTCACTGGGGCAAGAGGCGGGTGCAGGCCACGAACCTCAGGTCGGGCCCCTGAAGATTGCGGGTTGACAGCCAGTCGGCCAACGGAAGGAACACAAGTGACTGTCTTCCTCGCGAGGAGCCAAAGACAGGAGCCCAGAGGCAGCTGAAGTAAAGCCAAGAAGGAGATGAAGCCAAAATTCTGCAAAGAAGACTGTCCTCGGGTTGTTTTCATTTCCCCCGTTAGAGCCACAGTGCCCTCCGCGGGGTGGCCCGCTCCCCAGTAAATAAGGGAAGGCGGCAAACCGCCAGGCCAGGCTGAGCCCCCCCACCCATGAGTCCTGAACGACAGAGTACGGGGGGCTCCATGGGGCTTTGGGCAAGGGAGGAGAGCCAGGACCCCCCTCCTCAGCAGGACCTGGAGGCAGGGGGAAGCTGAGCTCCCCCCACCGCGTGCTAATTTGTTTTTTACCGGCTGTGATGCGATGGGGGTGAAGCATGCTCTGGTCGAGCCACTGCACGAACCCGCTCGACAGCGAAGAGGTGCTTGAAACTTCCCAGATAGTGATAGGGGTAAGGCCATAAACCAAGCGATAGTCACACCCCTGGAGGCTGCGGGGCGCTCAGCGCAGGAGATGCAGTATTTTCAAAGACTTTAGTAATGTGTTTTAAAATATGCAAGATCAGGGGCGCCCGGGGGGCTCAGAGGCTGAGCGCCTGCCTTCTGCCCACGGTGTGACCCGGGGTCCCGGGATCGAGTCCCACGTCCAGCTTCCCGCAGGGAGCCTGCTTCTCCCTCTGCCTGTGTCTCTGCCTCTCTCTCTCTCTCTCTCTGTCTCTCATGAATAAATAAAAAATAATAATAAAATCTGTAAGATAGTACTTAAGGTTTCATTATTGAGTTTTATTAAATGTAATTATGAGTTTTCTTCGTAGGTAATAAATGACACATCGTTACTGCAGGAGACGCGGTGTTAACATTTGTTATTAGCATCTTAAACTTCAGGTTTCACTTAGTCAATCCAACTCCTAAAGGAAAACATGTTTTACACTTAACACGTAGGTTTTAGGCAAGAGCATTTCTAGGCATTTGGGG
This sequence comes from Canis aureus, assembly GCF_053574225.1. Lineage (NCBI taxonomy): Eukaryota > Metazoa > Chordata > Mammalia > Carnivora > Canidae > Canis > Canis aureus. The sequence continues at coordinate 29,404,605 of NC_135645.1, forward strand.
GATTTGGCAGTGAGCATTTTGGTCCTCGTGTCTGCCACGCATAAATTGTCTTGAGAGACTTGGGATGAATCGTAATGAGCAGGTCTGATTTGACAGATTCTGCTTATTAAATTAGTCATCCTGATAATTTAGATTTATACGAAAAACCAACTTACTCTTATGTTCATAGTTTCCATTTTAAGTGCTAATTATTTAAATGTCTATATATTTAATAAAGAAGAATAAATATTCATGACATGAACATGTGTAAATTTTCTTTCATATTTCAATAGAAAGAAAAGTAGTATAAAGGGAGACAGATAAGTCTTAAACCTATTGTCCCAGGAGAAGCACCAAGAGAAAAGGATTTCATGTTTAAATGGGAGTACAAAATGCAGCTTGTTATACCTCATTTTAGGGACTCACGGTAGCCCATTTGCATTTTAAAGTTTCTAAAAAATTATTCTATAAAGAAACCTGTTTCACTAACTTGAACCCAGGCCGTTGTCGATTCATTTAACCATAATACTGTTCTTTAAAAATCCATTACCAAGACATTTTAAAATGCTACTCTAATTAATGTCACTTAAAAAATGTATATTGATGTGAGCCTCGACAAAACACTTAATAGATAAAATGCTTGTAGACACTTTAATATACAATCCTAACTATTCTATTGAACCTATGGATTCAGTGAAAATATTTATCTTTTGACTTAGGATGCTCATGAAGCCCTTACTTCATTTCTGTATATCCCAAAGAACACACTGTTAAAGCAAAAATTTCCTAGACATCAATAAACAAAAAAGAATGGATAAAGGAACTACATTAACCTTCCCTTGATCATTGTTCCTTCAAACCATCAACTCATCTAGAGCAGGAAACACCGCCACATAATTATCAAAGCAACCAGAGTACTTTGCTTATTGCCAATAATGCCACTTCCATTTATAAGTGGAAAGCCTCTAATCGTTCTTCATATTTTCTCCCACCCCAACATACCCACAAGATCCCATTTATATATCAAGTCTTCTATTCGACACTCAAAAATTACAATTACTGTAATGCAATTTAATTTTGAATTTGATTTTAATCAAAACAGCTCACTCAAACTTTAAATAATTTAATAATTAACAGAAATCCTTAAAGCTTGATTCTAAGAAAGCCACAGATTGTCTCCAGAGTACATGTGCATCATATATAATTGTGTGGGTGTGTGTGTATGACACAAGAACATTTTTATTATGAGGGGGTTCATAATTTTAAAAGCGTCGGATCTATAGGCAGCCTAATAAATTGTATTGATATTCCAAATTTAAGTTCAAAACCAAGTGACGGACAGGCATAAGAATGGGATAGATGGATACACTCAACAAATTAACGATAGTTATTTGGAAAATGTGGAGATTAGAAGCTGCATGAAGAATAGGGGACTAGGTTTGAGGTCCCTTGAGGTCCCTTGCAAAATGGAGCTCCTGAACTTGAGTCCACTTAGAGAAAGGGTGCCCAGAAAAACTCCATTGAGCAATAAAGAGAAATGGTAAGTAACTTACCAATATTGGTCAGGGCTCTGGATGGAAGAGATTGATGATGATGATGATGATGGCGAAGATGATGATAACCACAAAAACACTACTAATAAAATCCTCCCTGGATATTTACCATCGTAAATCTATTCTTACCCTAGGGTTCACTAGTATCACAGTTGGGAAAACCTCAAACTGAAAAATTTAAATGGTCATAGATCCTTCACACACCTTGGTGACCAGAAGAAGCAAATACAAATCGTCTGAAAATGCACCTTCAATCCAGGCCCCAAATTCCTACAAATCAAGTGCAGTTCACAATCGCAATCACAACCTACCGAATAAACGATGAAAGCAGCTACCATGAATGGAAAAGTCAGTTGAAACAATAAAAAACAGCTTTAGAGTCCTCAGTGACTTCAGAAGATGTAAATATAAGATATGGAATATAAAATACCTATGGACTCCTTAAAAGAAATGAACTCCCTCTTTGATTTCTCGGCTCCACCATATCCAACTCTTGTGCCTAATAAAATTCATCACAGGATAGACAATGAGATCCAGGGATTGGCAAACAATTAGCCATAGGCCAAATCTGGCTCTGCCCATTCATTTACATACTGCCTATGACAGCACATGACAGATTTGAATAGTCATTGCCAAAAATGCATGGTGCTCAAAATCTAAAATACTACTATCTGGCTCTTTACAGAAAAGAAAAAAAAAAAAAAAAAGTCTGGACTATACAAATACTTAAAGACTCAAATAATAAAAATGCCAATAACACAGATATCCTCACATTTGATTATAAACCCCTCCCTATGATCATATACCTGTAGCAAAAGTATAGTTCAAACTGCAGAGCACCAAAGAAAGTAAAGACTCCTCAAGTACCCTAGAATTTCTCTTGGGGATAGCAAGTATTTTCTCCAACTCTGTGGTTGCTTTCAAGGATTATCACTGTTATAACTTCACTAAAAAGTGACATATTCTTTTGAAAGTTTTTTTTTTATTTTTGAGAGAGAGAAAGCACAAGCAGGGGGAGGGGCAGAGGGGGACAGAGAAGCAGGGAGAAGCAGGCTCCCCGCTGAGGGGCGCAGTCCCAAGATCCCAGGGTCATGACCTGAGCCGAAGACAGATGCTTAACTGACTGAGCCACCCAGGCAATCTAAAAGTGAATTATATTTTAAAGAATTTTTTAATATAGAGAAATATGTTTTTTTTTAATTACCCACATATTCACAACTTCTGGCACTCTTTATTCCTTTTTATAAATCTGAGTATCCATTTGGCATCATTTTCTCTTGCCTGAGGAATTTCCTTTAACTTTCTCATTCAGGTCTTCTGGAATTAAAATCTTTCACCTTTCACTGGTCTGAAAATATTTTTATTTTGCCTTTATCCTTTATTAAGGATGTTTTCAGTGGATAGAGATTTCTAGGTTAACAATGTATTTTGTTTTGTTTTATTTCACCAACACTTTCAAAATGTTATTCCACTGCTTTCTGGCTTGACTGTTTCTGATTCTTATCTTTATTCTGGGTTTTGCTGTTTTTCTGTAAAGAATGTTAAACTTTGTGGAGGATAGTTAAATAAGTTGTGGGTCAGCTTTATCCTTTTGAGCCTTGTCTTTGAGCTTTGTCGGGATTAGTCAGGTGTGTATCCTTTACTCTGGGTCTACTAGTGAAGTTCGACTCTTCCAGGATCTTAATTAAACACCCCAGATATTCTTAGGGGTCTTCAACCTACTCAGACCTTACACATCTTTCAGCCTCGTATACTTTGAGAAATGATTCAAATTACAAGCATCCAAGAGTTTCTGGCTGGCCTCACGCACGTTCACTTGCGGATGCCCAGATGGGTGTCCGGCAACAGTTTCGAAGAGAATCTTCTCTACGTTCATCTCCAGGACTCTGCATGCACCTACCAACCACTCAGTCTTCCTGACCTCCAATCTCTGTCTGCCTAGCTTAGCAAGCCCACCATATTCTTCTCAGGAGCCAATACCCCTCCCTCCCATACACACACGGACATCGGGCACTTAGCCGAAGAGCATCTAGGCAGAGGGAGAGGGCAATCACAGGGTTCATCTTATTTTCCTTCCTTTTTTTTTCATCACAGTGCTGTGCTATGCTTAGTCCAATGTCTGAAGACATTAGTTTCACATATTTTATCTGTTTTTCTGATTGTTTATAGGACGGAAGTGTAATAGAGTTACTCAAATTTGGCCTGAAAGCGAAGTTAGCAGGTTGTTTTAATCATGACGATAGGAGTCCACATTCTAGCCTGTCCTAGTTACTGAATCCTCCTAAAATCTCTTACAACCCCTGGCGTCTGCCAGTAATGATCAAGCCATCACACGTATTGTTGACATTGGATATTTTAATCTCCAAGTACTTGGCCGGGGTGGGGGGGTTCCTGGTTATTTTGTTTTTATTCACGGCTAATTTAATTCCACTGCAGTCAGAGAATTTTATCTGTGTGATTTTCTTCATTTTAAATATATGTAGACTCGGGTAACATTCTCCCTTTCAATTTGTGGTAGTATTTCTCTTAGGATACTTGAAAAAACCCAAAGTGGTAAATGAAAGCTATAATTTGTAAGCCACACTGTAGTTCCAGCCAGCTTCTGGCAAGTTGATATGACAGACTTTCATTATAACGAAGTGTTTTTAGGAAGAACCCTTAACTCACCAAGCATCTGTTTCTCTTCTCTGCGCAAAGCAATTCAAGTGGCTTCTCCCAACATCAGCCACTAGTCATCATGAGATCCGAGAGGGTTCGTTACAAGCGGTATTTTCTTACTCTAACTCTGTCTCTTGGGACTAGTATAACTGCATCCCTTCTTGGGTACCCTTCCCATGTGCCTCTCTTTCCACCTTTCCATTTAGTACCTGCTTTCAGCCATATCCTCCCACCATGGTGGGGTTCTCTGGTTGGAATCTAATGCTTACCCATAAAACAAACAATAAGAACGGACACGCCAATGTCTCTCCTATGCCCTATTTCCAGGAAGATATCATAGATTTTTAAAGGTAAAAAAATCAGAGACTATCTTTACAGTTTGCCAATGGGATTCCATTCACACTTAACCCTAATTTGATTTTATGGCACAAAACTAATACCTACCCCCAAAGTTCTTTAGGAATATGCCCCAAGTTAATGGCTGGGATAGCATGTCATACACGATGATACCTTCCTCACCTGGAATGTACGAATTGGATCCTGGTCCCAGGATAATGAAGTCAGACAAAATAAAAGAAATATATGTGCATTTCCCACTGTACCGTCTCATATTCAATGTATTTAATTGACTAAACCAGCTTTTCGAATCCCACCACCATCTATTTTAAACATGAAATGTTTTAATTTCCCATTCCAATCTACAGTGAAAACACAGCTCAGTGAGTCAAAGAATGTAATATGCTCATGGGATGTTGTATCTTCTTGCTCTTTCTTGCACATTAGCAGTAAAACGTTTCTGTTGATCAAAAGAAACATATCTTGGTAGGTCAAGTTGATAGAGAATTTTCTATTCAAAACTGACCTGCAATCTCTACAGTTCCTTCTCTTCCAGGATAAGCAAAAGCAAAGCCTGGAATATCTAGACCTATCGACATCTATAATTTATATATATTACATTATATATTTTATATATTTTATACATTTTATAAATATATATTATATAAAATATATTTTATATAAAATATGCTGTATAATATATTACATTATATATTTTATATATTTTATATATTTTATAAATATATATTATATAAAATATATTTTATATAAAATATGCTGTATAATGTAATATATATAAATATATATTTCCAGTTAGCACCCATTTATAGCCCGTAGGAATTATATCGGCAAGAATCCCATGCAGCCCACTTGCCAGGTGTAGAGAAGGTAAGCCTTGTCCTTGGGAAATTAGCCTACAGTCCTGTTTGGGTGATTTCTTTCCTGTGGACATTGGTTTCTTCAGGTGCAAAAAGGAATGCATTGTCATTGGGCCCAGCTATGCATAACATGGGCACCTGCATTTCATTTTGTGAAACCAGGTGACTAGTTCTAGGCCTCTAAGGTCTCATTTATCCTTTCCCCTCACAATACATTTCTTTGAGATTTTTGTTCATTATCAGCTTATCAGGGACTTCCCTGACTATATGAGCAAATGGTGTTATCATCTATCATATTCTCTGCATGCCCCCATCATCCTGCTTTTTCTCTAAAACAATGTTCTCAACATCTAAATTATTACAAGTATTTTATTTACTAAATAAGTAGCCACTTCCCTTACTAGGATATAAGTGCTGTCCCAACAGGAACATGTTCTAATTTATTCACTGCTGAATCCTCAGTGTCTAGATGCTGAACACGTAGTAGATAAATTTTTGATGGTTGAAAGAAAAAATTGATAAGTGCAGGAATCTTCCTAACTGAAAATCACCTTTACGGATTCATAAAGATGAAACTGCAATAGCTGTTGCCAACGCCTGTATTCTTGCGGGCCTAATGAAAGCCAAAACCTCTCCAGATACAGTTATTTTGAGGTGGATGCATGTTTCAGCCCTTGAACATCATTTATGTCATGTCTTTTTCTACAGTGGTAGTATTTACCCCCAGTGGTTTGTCTTTTATTTCCATACTCTTACAGAAAGGCACAACAGAGTTATAATATTTTAAACTCCTTCTTAAATTGGTCTTCCTCCTACTCTTATACATGTAAGTTGTTTCTGGATCTGGCTGCCTTCTTTCCCTTTACTTTGGTTTCTGGTCCAGATATTTAGTTTCCCAAAATATTTCTCTAGAATTCTCTCTTGGGGATAGTGAAAGAGAGAAAGCTAGAGAGTTCTAAATCTTCTATAAACATCTATAGTCTGAACAAATCTTGTCCATCTTCACCTCCCTGAGTGCAACAGTGGTTAACTGCGTGAACCCTGGAGCCAGACCATCTAGATTCCAGTTCCAGCTCTTACAGTTTACTAACTGCATTGCCTTGAATAAGTTACTTAACCTCCTTGTACTTCAACTTCCACAACTGTAAAATAGAAACCATGATAGGGGCACCTGGCTGGCTCAGTCAGTAGAGCATGCAACTCTTGACCTCAGGGTCATGAGTTAAAGCCCCACTCCATATCGAATGTGGAGCCTTTAAAAAAAAAAGAAAGAAAGAAAGAATAAAAAAAAAGAAAAGAAAAAGAAAGAAATAATTATAGCATATCTGTCATGTAGTATTATTTTTAAAAATAAATGACTATTATTTTTTAATGACCATAAAAATAATGTTTAGAACATCTGGCACATAGTAGGTACTCTATTACAGTTAGCTATTTATATTATAATGCCATGTAGGAGATAGTCTAGCAGATTAACATTTCCCCCAGGATTGAGCTCCATCTAATTTGGTCCCACCATGCCCTCATTTGACATCTCTCATCCTTCCCTAGAACATGGGTTCTCAAATGTGTTTCCTGGGTCAATAGTATCAGCTTTACCTAGAACTTATTAGAGATGCAAGATCTTGGGCTCCATTCAAAACCTACTAATAGAAACTCTTGGGTAGAGTTAACCAGTCTATGTTGACTAGTCTTCCCTGTGATTCTGATAGAAGCTCAAATTTTAAAACCACTGCTTTAGATTCCTATTTCAGTGTTTTTGTATTATGTTGTCTCAATGAATAGGCAATGACTCTATAATTGAAACTATGGACTTGGTACACCCTTTATGAGGTAGTTCCTAAATGACTCATTTTGATCCTTGCATCCCACTTTAGAGAGTACGGTCTAATTGGTCTGGATGTGCCTTGGCCTTCAGGATTTTCAAAAGAGGATTCCTAACATACACCTAAGTTTTGGAGCACAGATCTATACTTTGTTTTGGCACAAGTGATTTTGAATTTCCTTTTTTCTGGGTCTTAGTATAAAAACAATGTTTCCCAGCATTCTCTGGTGATTTAAATAATCACTTGTATTTGTAGGTCCTTGATACAAATACAAATGTCAAGGTTTATCCCAGTCCCAGTAAATCAGAATCTCCCAGAGAGCGCCAGGAAGTGGTATTTTTAAACAAGTACCACAGGTGATTCTTCTCATTATGGAAATTAAGGAAAGAGTGATACATCAAAAAATAAATAAATATGTATGATTCTGTCTCTTTTCATTGAGGGATAAGAATACTGCCTAGATCAGGGCATTGAAAGTAGAATTACACCTCTTGGTTTTCAACTGTTTTTATCTTTTATTCATTAATTATAATGTCATAAACCAAACAATTATTCTATTTAAGTTCCCAAAGGAAGAAAATATGTGATTTGGATTTATTTTCTGGAAGGAAAATAAAACTTCAGAGTATCTTTTCCATCAAGAATGAAGCCTAAATCCCTGCACTAAACCTGAAAGGAGATTACTTGCTTGTTCAGTTAGGAAGAATGACCAAGTTCATTATGCCATGCATAAAAACTCTCACTACTACTGTGAAAAAAAATTTAAATTAAAATGAGCAATTATTTTAAATGAAATAAAACTTCATTTAGAGATTATAACTTTACTGGTTATATACTAATTAAATACCAATTAATTACAAATCTAGCATTTGTGAGGTTAATAATTATTGGGCAAAAAAAAAAAAGATTACAAAATCCAAATTAAAACACCAAGAAATTTAATGTATCAAAATTACCGTAAAACTTGCCCAGGGTCTCTGGAATTAATGAGACAGAACTCTATGTGTCAGTGACATTGCAGGGTAACTTTATGTATTTCTAATGCAGTAAATGTGCTTTTATCAATTAAACACACAGCTTTTAGTATTTAGCTTGTAATAGTTATCTCGCTAAGTGACAAGAAGTACATTCATTAGGTTATGTGATTTAATTTATTATCATATAATTTATTCTGCTTTATAGATGCTTAAAATAGCTGAATTCATTTCACCAAGATTCAAGACTCATTCAGAGAACATAGCTTCGATGATTTGCTTGAAACTTTAATCTTAATTGAGATCATTTGACACCGGCAAAATGCATCTGTGGACAGGCCTAAAGATCACGGCTACCTAAAGAATATCAGATATTTCCACCCTGAATTATTCAGCAACTATGTGTCAATCTGTACAAACTTCAAAAAAAGAAGGCCTCAGAAAGCATCCGTCTGTCCTAGCCATCAAACATTACAGCATAATGACCAGACTATAATAATTTATCACAACAACATCCAAAATATACATGAATTACATAGAATATTTTTAACTAAAGAATAAGCAATATAGTTGAGTGCTTTTCAATATTAGATGGAAAAGTGCTTGGATCATTGTGAGATCTGCCCTGCTTATCTTCATAGCCAGCTCGATCCTCAGCTTGTTCCCAAGATGCCTCAAGCCTCCTGCCACCATGTTCCCACCTGACGACCCAATTGTGGGAGCCCACCCTTCCACCCAAAGGATCCTCTTCTGGGTCCTACTGTCCTTCAGAATGATAGCTAATTTAATTCACTATGCACCTGTAACCAAATCCGAAGTGTTTGTGAAAGCAGGGCTTCTCACACTTGAATGGGAATACGGGGTACCTGGACATCTTGTCAAAATCCAAATTCTCATCCCATAAGTGGGGTGGGGCCACTGATTTTGCGATTCTATCGTGCTCCCAGGTGACATTCCTGCTGGTCCACAGATCACATTTTGAGTAGAAAGAAGCTGATTTTTTTTTTTCAAGTTAGAGCAGTGCCTTTCCTGTCGTCTAGTCCATGGACTTAGTGCTTCAGGAAAAAAAAATTCAGATTTCTGGGCTCTATTCCAGATCTATTGAATCTGAATCTCTGAGGAATTAGCCTAGGAACTTGCCATTTTAATAACCCCCTTAGGTGAGTCCTGTACATCTTGAAGACTAACTTACTGGTTCATCTTCAACCCCATTCCTAGGGTTTCCGTGTCATAGCTAGATGTTTTGAGAGTTGATTTCTATAGGTATTATCCTAATCCAAAGGAGCAAGCCAAGTACTAGAGGCAACATAAAATGACAGGGAAGGTGGGAAATAGTTTTGGAAAAGTAGGACACAACTCATGAATGAAGCCATGTCTTCATTCTAAACAATAAAGCAGCCCTTTTATTTTCTCTGATGTAGGCAAGCTGAAGATTACATAAACTTCCTTGTGAATAAAGTTCTTTTGTGCTACTAGCAAAAGTAGAAATGTTTGCCAGAGTATGTGAGTCTCTGAGTATCTCACTTGGCTATCTCCAGCTTGCCAATTTTCTCTTATTGACATTGCTTCCACTTGCCATTACTTGGCACCACATGGCAGGTGCTAAGTCATTGCTGGTAATTACATGCTTCAGTAGAAACTTAGATCCTGCATGCTCAGGAGAGTGTAAAAGCTGTCATGAAAATTTAAAAATAGAGACTCAAGCATGTGGCCTCTCAAAAGATCTGCATGCAGCTTTCAACAGCAACATTTCAACAGAAGTGAACATGCTCCAAATTAAGCAGCTTTCTCCCAAAAATGTAAAGATTAAATGTATCCAGGTTAGTATTTTATGGAAATATCTGCCAGAAAAAGCCATTAATGAAATGACTTCCTGAAAGTGCAGCTGCTGAAAGTACCCCACAAACATACAGAGATAATAGAGCATTTATCCTCCATTCATGCTGTCACCTTTCCCCCCTTAGAGAAGTCACTGGCTGATATCAATTCCACTCATTCACTTGGCTTAGAAGTTTGCAGATGGTTATGTTGAGCATATTGAGATATGTCTGAGAGGAAGTGATATTCTGAGTAATATTTCTTTGAGAGTTTACTTTCAGTGTTCTTCAAATGAGCTCGATTTTAAGCATGGTGTGTTTTGTTGCTCAAAGCAGAATCTGGAAGTCAAGATTTCACAAATCCTATACAGAGGTGTGCAATTTAAAACTTTGACATTTTCAGAAATGTGTAAGGATTCAAGTCAAATTTGGTTTATTCTAAGTCATTCTGCTTAACCCTAGGGAAAATCAAATAGAGGAAGAATTCTTTGACATCAGGGAAGAGAAATAGTTATTGCTATATCTACATGAAGACATATATAGCAAAAATGAAGAGAAGTTAAAAGAGAAAAATGAATCTAGCTAAAATAGAACTCCTAAGCTGAGCACTAAATTTTCTTAACATACTTGATCCTGACTAAACAGCTCTTTACTTCTACTTCATTTCAATACTCTACTTCATTTTATAAATGGAATACTTTCTTCAAATGTATGTCAATAAATGAAAATTCAATTCTGTTTCCACAAAAAAAAAAAATAGTAAATACAGTTCTAAGGTGCCAACTTAGGCTCTGTGGGGGATGAAATTATGAAAAGAAACTATTAAAAAAAAAAAAGAAACTATTGTCTCAGGATCATTGTGACCTAGTGCCTGGGGCGGGAGGAGAGGGTTGTTAATAAGATAACCCTACCAATATCTATTTTAAGATAAGTGATGTAAGAGGATAGAGAACGTTAAAGTGATTCAAAGAACGGGTGTCTTTGGGTTGGGAGACCAAGAACTGCTTGTGGAGTAGATGCTTTTTCATAAGATGCTTGTGCCAGAGTTTAGAAAGACGGATAAGAACATTGAAAAGAATTAGCAGACACTACAACAAAAATATAAAGGTTGGAAAGCATAGGATGGGGTTTGGCTGAACTGTGTGGGTTTGGTTTCCTGTCAGGTTCAAATAAGGAAGTGGAGGGACAGCTAATGAAAGAGTAGGAGGCCACGTTACACGGGTTGTGGCTAGTAAGCTTGAGGACTCTTTTCATGACTCAACGATGGAAAATCTTTGCATTGCAGTAAATAAATGGCATCACTAGTCTTTCTATATGATGGATTATGTGTGAGGAGAAGGCTAGTGAGGAAGTTACTACAAAAGAGCCATATCGAGAAGATAGAGGAAGAGAAAGCCAAGGAAGAATCAGATGGATTCATTTTGAGACATTGAGATAGAAACTATTGAACTCGGTAACAGGTTGGATATAAGTTTAGGTGCTCAGATAAGCAGGAGGCGTGGGAGAGGAAACTCAAAACTGGCTTGGGATTTCAAGTTTAGATGACTAAGAAAATACAGTATTTTTTCCAAAAAAAATGTACAATTGAAAAGTAAAATGTATAAATAGAAATTTTGCCATTTTAATTCAAATTTAAAAAGGTTTCCCTCATTGTTTTGTTTGACTTTAACAATCTAGGCATGCCTGGGTGGCTCAGTTGGAAGAGCATGGGACTCTTGATCCCAGAGTCTTGAGTTCCAGGTCCACACTGGGTGTAGAGGTTACTTAAATACATAAATAAATAAACTTTAAAAATCTAGATAATTACTTCAATTATATCCTTTCTATATGCTAGCATACATGCAGTCTTTAAAAAAAAAAAAGGATTTTATTTATTCATGAGAGAGAGGCAGAGACACAGGCAGAGGGAGAAGCAGGCTCCCTGCGGGGAGCCCGATGTGGGACTTGATCCCAAGACCCAGGGGTCATGCCCTGAGCCAAAGGCAGATGCTCAACCACTGAGCCACCCAGGTGCCCCTGTTCGTTTGTTTTTAAGTAGGGCTTGAACTCAAGCAACACTGAGATGAAGGCCTGAGCTGAGATCAAGAGTTGGACACTTAACTGACTGAGCCACCCAGGCGCCCCTCATTGTGGTTTTGATTTCCCTGATGATTAGTGATGTTGAGAATCTTTCCATGTGTCTGTTGGCATCTCTATGTCTTTTGTGGAAAAATATCTATTCAAGTCCTCTGTCCAGTTTTTAATTGGATTGGTTTTTTGGTGATGAATTGTATATGTTCTTTATATATTTTGGATATTAACCCTGTATTGGATATATCATTTGAAATGCCTTCTCCCATCCAGTAGATTGCCTTTCTGCCTTTTTGTTTTGTTGATAATTTCCTCTGCTATGCAAAAGCTTTTTATTTTGATGTAGTCCCAATAGTCTGGTTTTGCTTTTCTTTCCCTTGCCTCAGGAGACATGTCTAGGAAAATGTTGCAATGGTTGGTATCAGAGAATTTACTAGGATTTTTACTTTCAAGTTTCACATTTAGGTCTTTAATCCATTTTGAGGTTTTTTGGGGTTTTTTTGGTTTTTAAAGTGTGTGTGTGCAGTCTTTAAAAGGTGGTAGTTTCATTCTTTTAGTAGCTACCTCATTTTCCCAGCACCATTTATTAAAGAGACTATCTTTTCCTCATTGTATATTCTTGTCTCCTTTGTCATAGATTAATTGACCATGTAAGTGTGTAAGTGTAGATTTATTTCTGGGCTCCCAATTCTATTCCATTGATCTATCTATCTATCTATCTATCTATCTATATTTTTTGTGTGTGCCAGTGCCATAATGTTTTGGTTAACACAGCTTTGTAGTATATCCTGAAATTTGGAATTGTGATAGTCCAGCTTTGTTTTTCTTTCTCAAGATTGCTTTGGCTATTTGAGGTCTTTTGTGATTTCATACAAATTTTAGTGTTATTTTAGTTCTGTGAAAAATGTTATTGGCATTTAAATAGGGATTGCACCGAATCTGTAGATTCTTTTGGGTACTATGGACATTTTAACAATATTAATGCTTCCAATCCATGAGCATTCCATGTGTTTTCATTATCTTCAACTTCTTTCATTAGTGTTTTATAGTTTGCAGAGTCAAGGTCTTTCATCTCTTTAAGTTTATTTCTAGGTATTTTATTCTTTTTGATGCAATTACAAACGGTGTAATTTCTCTTTCTGCTACTTCATTTTTAGTGTATAGATATGCTACTGATTTCTGCATATTAATTTTGTATCCTGCAACTTTACCAAATTCATTTATCAGTTCTGGTAACATTTTTGGGGAGTCTTTAGGATTTTCTCTGTACAGTATCATACCATCTGCAAACATTTATAGTTTAACTTCTTCTTTACCAAGATGACTCCTGTTTATTTTTCTTATCTGATTGCTATGGTTAGGACTTCCAGTACTATTCTGAATAAAGTACTAACTTTGCTTTAATAAAACAAAAAACACAGGAACTGAGTTGACATATAAACAGACTATGAAGGAAATATTCCTTATTTTTTTAAATGTGCTTATATAATTTCATTTTTAGGAAATATTATATGAGTAAAAATTTGTTATGTAGTTTTTATGGGATATTTATTATCAAAATAAGAAATTCACTGATACAGGTAATATTATATACTTACTAGTACATTTTAAAGATATGATAAAAGTTAGGAATGTTTGGATGATCAATAATCTTTTCCTAAAATATTTTTGCTGTGTTAGGCACCATGTTAGAATTAGAGGTTTCAATCATGAAAAGGAAACAGGCCTGACCTAAGGAAAGTCATTGTCTGAAAGAGTAGAAAAGTCACTCAACCATTACAGAGTTTGAAATCTAAGGACACAGTGCAATGAGGTATAAAAGACAAGCACCTAATGCAGGTATATAGATCAGAGCAGACTTCTTCAGCCTCAGTGTAAGTAGTAAGTGGGCCAACTGAAAGAAGTGAGGTGGACATGGAAGTTCCCTGGCAGAGGAGATGCAATCAGAAGACCTGGAGGCAAGGAGCTGGACAGCAGAAAAGGTCGTGGACAGCAGTGGGGGAGGGGGTTGTAAAAGTAAGGATGGGAGGATGATGAAAAGATTGTGTGCTCTGTTCAAGAGTTTGGGATTCTACCCGGAAGAAAAGAGGTCATTCAAGTTTTAAGCAGGAAAGTGACACAGTCACGTGTGTGCATTATAAAGATGATGTCAGGTGCGATGCAGAGAAACAGATTAATTAGATTGAAAAAAGAAACTGACTTTGAGGATATTGCAGAATATAGAAAGAGATACTGGTGTCTTCTAAACACTTAAAAGTGGACATAGATCGGGCATAGTGAGACTAGCAGAATGTGGTAAATGAATAAATGTGGAGATAGGGGAAAGGGAGAAGCCCAACAGCAGAGCTAAGATAATATCAAATCCCTTAAATTGGGTAACCAGGAAGATGGTATTCACTACGATAGGATCAGTAGGAAAAGACTAAATCTGGGACATAAATGTGAATTGAACCTTATGTACATTGCATTAAGGATGCCTAAGCCATTCAATTAGAGGCATCCTGTAGACAACTGGACACACAGGTTTGAAGCAAAGAAAAAAGATCTGGTCCATAGACTGATCATCAGCATATATATGGCAATTGAAATAAAGGGAGTAAATGCGACGGTTCAGGGATACTATCTAAACTGACAAAAGGAGAAGGTAGAGGATGGAGCTGGAATAATACCAACAATTAATGCTAAAGAAAAAAAAAAGTAGCCAAGGATGAAATCAGAAAATGAGAAGTAAAATGTGATGAAAGCCACAAGAACTGTTCTGAAAAATGAATGCATTAATGCTACTGAGTGGTCAAGGATGATGAAGAACTGGAAAATTTCTGCTAGACTCATTAGCAAGAATATTACAAACCAACATGGTAATAATGTACCTGTAGGCTAGTTTGCAGTGAATGACAGTGAAACTAGTACCTTAGCTAGTTTGCAGTGAATGACAGAAGGTAAATTTCAGAAAGCAACAGTAGACAACTCTTTTAGATAAAGCTTCAGAGATACTTAGCATATGTGCTGCCAAAGCAAGCACCAGCTTCAGAGATAAAGAGAGACATAGAAGAGACACAAGATTATCTTCTATAGTCCGGCATAGTTAAATGTTCATTAGAGATGAGAGTAAACAATGACTTTGAAGATACGGGATAGAATCAAAACAGCTTCCAGGTGAAATAATAAACTTTTAAGGGAGCGGGGGACTTTTTTTTTTTCTTGTGTAAAAAAGAAAATGATGGGTTCAAATATTTTCTTAGTCCAGTGTATTAGTTTTCTATCGATATGTGAAAAATTACTATAAATTTAGTAGTTTACGACTATACAAATTTCTCATCTCACAGTTTCCAGGAATCTGGACAATGGAGCATCTCAGGGACTAACAGAGTGAAATCAAGGTGTTGGCTGGGGCTGTGTTCTCACCTGAGGTCCTATTCTAAATTCACTGGTTCTTAGCAGAATCTTGCTCCTTGCAGCTGTGAAACAGGTCCCTGCTCTACTGGTGGCTGTCAGCCAGGTGTTGTTCTAACAAGCTCCTTAGTGTGCCTTTCGTGTTGTCCTCTCTATAAGATGGCAATTGCTTCTTCAAGACCAACAAGAGAACATCTGCTGCTTCAAATCTAACCTGAGAAGGCCCCGGTCTCAATTAATGGCTCACCTAATTACATCAGGACCACCCAGGATAATCCCTTGTGATTAACTCAAAGTCAACTAATTTGCAACATTAATCCCACCAGAGAATTCCCTTTACCTTTATCATATAGTGTAACCTAATCACAGCAGTGACATCCAATCGATTCATAGGTCCCATCCTTATCCAACAGGAAGAGATACCACAGAACATGAACTCCAGGAGGGGGAAATCTGAGGGCCGTCTCAGAATCCTGCATAATACACATCAAGAAAAAGACCCTAAATCTTAACTACTCACTTAATATGAGGGTACTCATCTCTAATATTTAGATATGTCGTTTTATATCTATCTTTTATGGAAGTAATTCTCAGTATTAAAAGAATAAAATCTACAAAAGTACAAATTTACTATTTATTGAAAAAAAAAAGCAGCATCATTAAAAACTATTGGGACCCTCTTAACCTAAAGTTAGGCGAAGAGTATAATCACAGAGAGATCACATTAGCCCACCTAGAGATCTAAATTAGGGCCTTCAGTGACATGAAAAAAGAGATAACAGGAAAATGAAGGCAATTATTGCAACTCTGATACAGCTTTTCCCACCTGTCTTAATGAAATTATCCTTGGGAACTTTTGCTCAGCGAAATTATCTTTGGGTTTACACTAATGGCTGACCCTCTTTGGTACAGTATAGACCTGGTGCTTAGCCAGGTAGATCCTCTCTCCCCATTCCCTCATCGGTATGTTCACAAGCACACTTGGTTCTGGACTTTCTCAGCACAGGCAAGGAAATACAGTGTCAGAGACTGTTCCCTTTGGATTCGGAATTTCTTTGGAAAACGAGTGGAAACTAACCAGATGAGAATTAGGTACGTGTTGATAATAAAACCTGATTCTACTCATACCAGCCCTTAAAACATTGATAGCACAAATGAATTGCCACTTACTTTATTCTTCCAGTATTGTACAAAATTAAGCCATAATAAAATTCAAAGGGAAAAACTGAGAAATGATGAAACAAATTTATCTTTGCTTGCATGTAATGTGTCCTGGAAATTGCAACACCTACCAAACAACAATATATAACACAATATCTCCCTCAGCAAATTAGTAAGATAACTCGATTCTAGGACTGTCCAAACAGCGAAATACAGTGCCATTATCAATCTACAGTGTCTTCCGGGGTGTGGAAAGAGGATGAGGGTGGGAATGCAAGTACATCTAATTAAGATATATTTGCCATACATGATCCATGAAAATAATGTAGGAGAGATAAGAGAAGGGAAGATAAAAATAGTACTTCCCAGTAGTTATTAAATCCCCATGTTGTTATACTCGTTATGGTGGATACTTTAATTTTTTATTTACATTCAATTTAGTTAACATAAGTTTCAGGGTAGAATTTAGTGATTCATCAGTTGCATGTAACACCACTGTTCATTACATCACGTGCCCTCCTTAATGCCTGTCACTCAGTTACCCATCCCCCTACCAACCCCCGACCCAGCAACCCTCAGTTTGTTCCCTACAGTTAAGAGTCTCTTATAGTTTGTCTCCCTCTCTGTTTTATCATATTTTATTTTTCCATCCCTTCTCCTATGTTCATTTGTATTGTTTCTTAAGTTCCACAAATGAGTGAAATCATAAGGTATTTGTCTTCCTCTGACTTATTTTGCCTAGCATAATACCCTCTAGTTTATGATGGATACTTTAAATACATTGTCACTGACCTTTCCAATGCCCTAGCAGGGTAAGTATTTGTCTCAATCTTTAAATTTTTACAATAGGCAGAGACAAGTTAAGAAACTTACCCAGGGACACAGAAGCAGTGAGAAGCTGTAATGTGTCCCCAAGTTTAGCTGACTTCAAGGCCCGTGCGATTTCTCATATATCACTTTGCCTCGGGTAGGAAGGAGTGCTAGTGAGGAGCCTGATGTCATATGTCTCCAGAGCATTGGAGTAGCACATGCTAAAATAACTTCAGACTTTTCTGGTTGCTCAGTGACCTTGTTTTTTAGAGAAGTGCCACAAAACATAAATGTAATATGCCCTATTGCCCTGCATATGATGAGATTATATCCTATAAACTGGTTTATTTTCATATTAATATTTTTTAGTAAGACAGATTTTAAAAAAACAAATACTTTATCCATAAAGCATTTTATATCAGAGATTCCATAGGTGATCAAATTCTTGGATTTGATCATTTCTTTTTTTCCTGAGTTGTTTTTTTTTTAAGACCCCAGTTAAATAATGCTCTAAATCTGTAAGGCACAACACCTTAGCTTCCCAGGCTTCTTCCTATGGTTTAGCTTATACAAATCTGTACCATTTTTATTCTGAAAAAAAAATCATTATTTGAGGGAAAAAAAGACACATTATATCAGTAACGTACATATGAGTATTGGGAACAATTCTTTGTGTTATTATAGAGCAATATAATTGCTGTTTCCTCTAGTGTTTCTCTCCTTCCCCTTTGAGAAGCCAACATAAGAGACTTCTGCTTGCATGTCCAGAGCCAAAAACTCATTATGATTGCAGCCCTGCAAGGCAGTGCTGGGAACCAAACTGTGAAATTGTGATTCCTCAAGTGGGGTGTGGGAAGCCCTATGTACTGCTAGTTTTCTAATGGATTGAACCACACAATCACAGCAAATAGAAAACCCTGAAGGCTGATTTTGTGTGTGTGTTTATTTTAGTGGTGTTCAAGAGAAAACTAATCAAGGGGGAAATTTATTAAAACAAATGTTTCCGTGGCCAGGAGATGTCTGCTCTGACATTTGCTTTTCGTTGATGTTTGACATGCATTTTGACCATCCTCTTAAATTTTTATTTTTCCAAAGGATTCATTTTGACAGAGATTGTGAGGAAAGAAAAGTTGGTGGAATTTGTCAGCTGAATTTTGTAAAATTTTATAATAAATCCGATGGTTGGTTGCTCCTTCTCTTGGATAGGCTTGGGAATCAAATGGCCAAAATAATCAACCCTCCGTTCTACTTAACTTTTCTGCAAAAACTATATAAGAAAACAAGATAAATGGTTTAAAACCAACATATAGCATCATTCCTTCTATTGAGCTTCCATATTTACAAAGGGAATTGTGGAGCTCAAGAACTATCTGATGAAAGCTGCAACTTGGATGAGTTAGTGGATAAAACTTCAACTTGCAACTTCAAGGAAATTTATCTAAAGCTATGACTCCCTAAAGTAAATAAATTCATATCAGTTGAGTCCTATCTATATTTGATATATGTTCTTATAACAAAAAGGGCAAACTCTTTTTTTTTTAGGATTTTTTATTTATTTATTCATGAATGACAGAGGCAGAGACACAGGCAGAGGGAGAAGGAGGCTTCATGCAGGGAGCCTGACGTGGGACTCGATCCTGGGTCTCCAGGACCACGCCCTGGGCCAAAGGTGGCGCTAAACCGCTGAGCCACCTGGGCTGCCCCAAAAAGGGCAAACTTGCTTGTAACAGGACTCTAAAGTGAGCAATAGGTCTGTAATTTTAAGTCAGACGATAGTATTTTAACTTGGTATAGGCCATGGCATGAGATGAGCATAACTCAAGGAACAAGCAGTGAGTGCTCATATGCATTTAAGTGTGAAGAGTAACCAAAGAGAACAGCCATGAATCAGAATCACTCAGTCATTCCTTCTTGATTCTTTTTCCCCTCTCTCTGCCATGTGTCTCTCCAGGTCAGATTCTCTATAAATATCCCTCCTCTTTTTTTATTCTTTGATCTTTTAGGCTCTAGGACAAGGATTAAAAGTTAGTAGTGGGTGTTTGCTAGGTCATATGTTAAGAGAAAGTAGGAGTGTGTTTGAGGAGTAAAATTGGAGTAAAACATTATTTCTTACACATCACTCCTTCAAAAAGGTGACCGGTGAGAGGTTCTCAGGTAACCTAAAACCTAGCCTGTATTTGAGCTTAAGTCTCCCCCCAGCACCAGGGAGCAGAAATATTCTCAGAGTGTTCGATACGAGTCCTGTTCCTGGGGTCATGGGTGATGTAGGGGCCTATTCCCCTGTATTCATTTACCAAAGTTTGGTCAATATTAATGATACTCCATTAAAAAATAAATACTTTTAAAAATGGATATTATTTTAAAGAAAGGATATGACAGGTAAAATAAAAGTTAACATTATTCATCATTGAAAAACAGATTGTAAAACATCATTAAAACAGTGGAGATTATTGAAAGACAGAAATAAAACAATAATAATTCAGGTTACACTTGTACACATGTGTGTATGCACATATCTATAATATATTTATGTATTATAAGTGTTTCATCATAAATGTAAAGAGAGAAGCTATTTTAAAATGATGTGCAATAAATGTTGATAAAGGAGCTATATAAAAAGATTGACAAACTACATTATATAAATATGTATATTTATAATGATAATAAAAGTGATTTTACAGAAAAGGAAACAGAATGATATAAATATTTGTTGCAAATTATATGTACATAAAAAACAATATCTGTACCATATAAAAGGCTTATGCAAATTAGTATGAAAAATGACACTAAAATGTAAAAAAGGATATGAACAATTTAAATTAATATTAGTAAAGTAAAAAATCTATATATAAAAATGTTCAATTTTTGGGGATGTAGCTAGCTAAGTCCTGGCCAATGTGCTATGAGTCAGAGTGCTATGCGGCAGCTTCCTGAATCCTACCTCAACAGACAGCCGTCACAGGCCTTCCCTAATTTCTATGTTCCTTAATCCTGCTACCTTGGCTTCTAGAAGCCAACTTAGACCAGGCCACCATGTACAGTTGACAAAGCCATATGAATGGAAGGAGTCTGAGTCCTTCAAGACAACATAGAGCAGAGTCATACTCTCAATCCCATCTCTGGCCTTTCTCTATGTGAAAGAAAGTAAGCAATAAACTATCTTGCATAAGCGGTTAGCTTTCACTTTTCTGTTACTTAAAGCAAAATCTCAACCTACTAAATGCAATGAGGTTACCTCAAAAGCCAGCTAGTTGCAACATTTAAGTCATAATCACTTGGAAATAACTGAGAACCAAGTAGGGACAACAAATATGAGGGCAGTATGACCCCAAGATTGCCAAAGTTGATCCTAGAGCATTCAAATTAGTTGATAAGATCAGGGCCTCCTACTTCAGGCATCCTCAGCTAAGGTGATGAAAAGTGGTTCTTCGGGGACAAAAAAAAAAAAAGTTAGATATACAATACTTTGTGGCTTTCCAACATGCCACAGTACAGATAGAGACCTATGATAAGTCTATGGCTTTAACACTGCATCGTGATGGGGGCAGTGATCATGGAAAAAATAAAAGACCAAGGAACATTGCTGAATGTCAGCATCCTCCCCTGCTTGTTCTATCAAGCCAATTGTATTTATTCTGTTGGATTCCATAACTTCCTCAGTTAGCAACTTGTCCTATTGTTTCATTCCTGATTATTTATTTTTCTATCTTCCCACTGGTTTTAAGATTATGATTTTGGGGGGCACCTGGGTGGCTCAGTTGGTTAAGCATTGACCTTCAGCTCAGGTCATGATCCCGTGGTCTTGGATCCAGCCCCACATTGGGCTCCCTGTCCAATGAGGAACCTGCTTCTCCCTTTCCCTTTGTCCCTCCCCCGCTTGTATTCTCTCTGTCTCTAAATTAATTAATTAATTAATTAATTAATATTTTTAAAGAGGATTATGATTTTTGATTCTGCATTTACAACACACTGCTTGGCACATAGCAACAGCACAAAAAATGTGAATGGCTGAATGAGCCACCAAGGGGCATTTTTCCTGTAAGTCTAATGCTCCAGCAATTCTCACTCATCAATAGACATAACTCTCCCTT
Source organism: Canis aureus (assembly GCF_053574225.1). Taxonomy (NCBI): domain Eukaryota; kingdom Metazoa; phylum Chordata; class Mammalia; order Carnivora; family Canidae; genus Canis; species Canis aureus. Next base: position 29,426,151 of record NC_135645.1, read on the forward strand.
TACTTGAGTAATGACAAATGAAAACCACTGAGAGCACACAGCATTGCTCAAAAAATATGTCAAATACGTTGGTAAAAGAATCCAGTACAGCCACAAGAACACCTTCATTTTTACTTATTTTTACCAATTTAGGTTTTCCTGTTAAAAAGAAAAAAAAAAAGATTTAATCTTCATATTCATTACTACATAGCATTTTCTCTTTTAATCTCAAAGATCAAATTGATTTGAAGTCTGTTATTTTAACAATAGGGCAGAGTTTGATATTTGGAATTTTTATAAACATTTCTGAAAAGGCCACAGCTAAATAGAATCTAAGCTTTTCTAGTTTACAGGAAATATCACAAACATTATGAACTCAAATCTTTTTGCTAGTGGTTTATGCTACCAATGGGGCTCAATCATGCAGAATAATTCCACTTAAAAATAGTTACCAAACACCTAGTGCATGTGAAGTGTTGTGCAAGGCCTAGAGGGGATATAAAGCAAAATAAAGCAGAGCCCATCTTCAAAATTCTTACATTTTATTTGGGAAACTGCCATGTGAGGTAACATAGTTTAAGTGTCATGCACAATATACATACAGATGTTTGAGAATTTGAAAGAAGAGCATGTAAAGTTCATGTGAATAAAATCTCATGGATAGGTTGGCTTTTGAATCATGCTTTGCAGTTGGAAGAGGATTATAAAAGAGGGAGGTGGGGAGATAATGCATGACAGACTGAATAGCACAGAACCAAATAATAGTAATAATAATAATAATAATAATAATAATAATAATACTTTTCAAGAAGAGTGCAAGACCTTGGATTTATATGTACATTAAATTTGAGTGCTCGCTTCGGCAGCACATATAATATATGTACATTAAATTTGAGAAGCAGATTTAGGCATCTGTAGCTAAGTGAGAGAAAACAAGTAGCAAAGTAGTTTGGAGCCTTTCCTAAAGAAATTACTATGCTTTGACAGAAATCCACCATTAGCCAGTGGGGACCATTGGCAGCCGTTATCCAGTGAACAGGAGCTAACTTGCTTAGGCAAATTAGCTTAACGTATGTTTGTAGAGTAATGTACAATGACTTTCAGAAGCAGGGAGACCAGCAGTTCATTCTTGCAATGGCCTGGAAAGAGTTAATACAAGATATGAATTAGGATTATAGGAACAAAATGCAAAAATGAGACTGGATGAGAACACTTTTCAGAAGTAAAATTTGCAATTCTTGACAGCTTTTGAATTTCAAGGGCAAGGGAATAATATATGACAAGAAAAAATGATTACTAGGTTTTGAGCCTGAGTAACCAGGAAAAAGATGTGACATTAATAGAAAAAGAAAAGTAAGGAGGTCAGGTTGGTTTAGGGTGTTGTGAGTTTTCATACTTGGACATATTAAACTTGATAGACCAGCAAATGTCAAAATGAGCTTATTTACCAGGCAGTGAGAAACGCCATCTCCAGTAGTTGGGAAAAGGCTGAAAGTGCTATAAATTACGTAAGCAGAGATGATTGCGGAAATATTTGAAAAAAAAAAAAAAAAGAGTATGGAATGAAAAGTAAACGCATCCAGGAAAGAAATTTGGAGATTGCTAATTTCAAGAGAAAGAGACCGAGCAAAAGTTCCCACAGGATATGCGGGGGAAACTAGACTAGAATACACCACCAAGACAAGAAAATCTGCTTTTCCAAGAGAGAATCAGCCAGCATGGCAAAGGTGCCCAGGGGCCACGTAAAAGGATGCTACCTTATGACAACTGAAATCAATTTTGGTAATCAAACACTCATTACAATTGTAAAGCTCTCTTAGAGCACAGTAGCAACTGCTTTTCCCAGTGTCACTAAAGCACCACAAAGCATTTGGTAATGCAAAACAAACACGAAGGGATTCTGGTACAAATATCAATGCAACAATATTAACACGTTCCCGTTTATTTGGTATTGTATCTGGGACAAAAATAGTAATTTGTAGTTTCTGTACATGACTTTTGAGGATCCATATGGTAACTCTGTCTCTTTGAAGCCATTAACAAGCTGGGGAGGGTTTCGCTCATTGTCGTTACATGAATAATGATGTAAATTAACCTGCATCCTGAACAGAGTTATAAAAAAAATTAGCAGCTGTTGGACTTGCTTTGTAAACATCAGAAAGTCGTAACTTCTCCGGTTTCACTTCTTTTTCCTGTTGTATACTGCAAGAGCTGAAGAAACCTCTAAGGCATGCTAGGGACTTGATGTATATTCAATATATTCCTGAAATACCTTTTAGCTGGTCAACTTGCTTAAATAGAAGATGGATCTGATGGATTCAGGGAGTGAAAGCAGCAAGATGAAGAATGCTGCAATGAGCTGGAGGTCCCATGTACGTAGCAAAAAGGGTGAATTGGGTTCAAAATACTTTATTGGGGAGAGACTCCAGATACACGATAAGAGGCAGGAAATACAATAGAACATGCCCAGCCAGGCTCTTTTGCCCCAGGGAATGACAGATTGGAATAGCCACACTGGTCTTAAAGCAGTCTTATTTTTAGAAAAATGTTAAGGAAAAATTGACATCTTCTACTGGGGAATATCCTGCAAATATTAACATGAGATTATCAGATCTCTGCCACTGTTAAAAATAACACTTAATTATTTTTAAAAAATAGATGCACACACCCAGGTCCTTCAAGGGGACTCTCTCTTTCCAAAGAGTCTGGGCTACCTCATTACTCAGGGACTTAGAAGTCACTTGAAGCCCCGCCAGGGAAATGCGTGTCAATCCTAGCAAAACCACAAGCCATAGAAGACCTGGGCGTCAGGGCCCGCACTGTAGAAAGCTCTCGTTCTACGGCAGGTAACAGAACTCACTTTGAGCACGTGTCAAAGACGGTTGCAAGGGACCGATTTACCGTCTATTCTCAAATATATTCAGTAATATACAAAAAAACATTAAACCAAAGCTGGCTTTTTCCTTGGCTTCTTAACTCTTACTAGCAGAAGCAGATAAGACGACTAACTGGACTAGCCCGTCAGGATAAGTGATAAGTGAATGCATTGCTGGTTAGCCTCATAGCTTTTCTTAAACACAGTACTCGTTTCATTTATGGAAAAATCTGAAATAGCTGATTGGCCTTAGTGACTCTACCATTTGGTCAGCCGGTGGTACAGTTCATATAAGAAAGCACCATAAATGCTTTATTGTTCCCCTTGATATACCCTTTCACAAGGTAAGTATTGATCTCTTACATCTCTAAAGAAGTGACTAGTTAAATTCCATATCATTATAAATCTATTAAGGAGAAGCTAGACATGAGCCATGGAAGGAACCCTCAGATGCAGAGTCCCAAGCTCTTGAAGGGGAATGATGAAGACATGAGCTAGAGGCCAGGATGGTCATAAATATATACATATTTATGTATATGTGTATATAGAGAGAAATATATACACAACTACACATTATGAGCCTGAAAGCTCAACATCCTGACCTTAGAGCTTCCAAGAACTTAGGTTTTGGAGATCAAGAGCCACAGGCACAGAACAGGCTCCCTCCTCCTCCACCTCTCCCCCCACCCCCACCCCCCCCCCGGGTGACCCCTAGACTCATTATAACAGGTTTGCATTGTGGGGACAGCTCCACCTACAGAGAAAGGCTGCCCTACGATGGATAGTAGAGACCTTGTAGGCCCAAAACTCCCCCTCCCAACCTGTGGAAGGAGTTCCCCAAATGATCAGAAGCAGATAGCAAACCCCTGTAGCCCAGCTCCTCACAGCCCAGAGAGACCCAAGAATACCCAACCCAGAAACAACCTAGGGGCTGGGTCCTCCTTGCACCCCCTCCTGCTCCCCTACCCTGCCAGTGAACTTGCACTTGAATAAGCTGCTTTGTGCTTGCTGCTTTCCTTCCCGCTGCCTTTATTGGAAGATGGATCCCCAGGTAAACCGCCTCCTGGGGAATCCAGGGCCTGAGACCCCCACTCACACAATGCAGATGCTCTCTCACCCCTAACAAACCTATGTTTTTAAACATATTGATTTCTAAAAAAATTAAATAAAATAAATAAAATAAAACAAACACATTGATTTCAAGACATGCATTTCCTATGCTTACTGGGGTTCAAATTGTCCTATATAGCTGACCCTTGAAAAATGTGTAAGCTAGGCTACTGACCCCTTGTGCAGCCAAAGATCTGCATATCTATCTTGACTCCTCTAAAACTGAACTACCAATAGCCTATTGCTGTCCACAAGAAGCCTCAACGACTGACACAAATTTCGCATATGTTATGTACTATATTCCTACAATAAAGTAAGCTAGAGAAACAATCTTGTTAAGAAAATCATAAGGAAGAGCAAAATGCATTTATAGCATTGTGCTGTAAAAAATCAAGGTAGGAGTGGACCGTTTAAATCTGCATCGGTCAAGCGCCTACTGTATCAGCCAGCGGGAAACTCTTCAGGTTAATGCGGAATTCCTTTTGACAAGATCATAAGGTCTCTGACATCTCCTTTGCTCCCGGTACAAAAGACTGAACAAACTCATCGTGTCCATTTCTCCATTTCTCTTAAAAAGTCATGAGGTATTTCAGCACACGGTTTGGTCACCAGAAGTGTGTGCTGCTGTTGGCAGAGTTGTCACTGTTCCCAGGCCTTCTCAGTGAAGAGTGCACATGTACACACACACACACACACACACACACACACACACATTTATGTCTTTAAACTTATTTTGAAATAGCATGTTTTAACTTGGATCTGTTTTACAGGCATATCATTCTGGCATGCTTTTATTCTCATTCTCTTCGTATTTTTGATGATTTGTAATGGGATTTCACCACAAATGCTTTTTTTGTTGTTCTTTGTTATATGAATCATTTTCCTGAACTTCTAGAAGGGACCTTCATTCAAAGAGTATCTTCTAACTCCACAGAGCTCCTTCTTCCAGTATTTGCATATAAGCGTTAGAAAAGATTTTCTACTTCTATTTCCCTTTCCTATATTTACGCAGACATTCTTTTCTCTTTTCTGTCACTGCCCCTATCCTGACCAATACAATTCTACTTTTGGCAGTTTCTCCCTAGTAAGGAACCCTTGCCTGGTGGGAAATACTGATTAATCAGTTTCAAGAGTTGATGGGGCTGGGGGGCAGCTCCAGCTCCTTAAACTTGGCAATGAGTACCAGCTAGCTGTTTCATGGGTTCCTCTGCTCAGGTCCTATAGTCACTCCACTACTACCATACAATTTCTTTCAATGAAGATGTTGTTGCCACACAGGTTTTGTGGCTGTTGATTTGTTTCCACTGCTTAAACTTTGAAATTCAAAGGAGTAGCATGTGACCCACTTTTGTTATATATAAACACTGACAATGAGCTTTTTTGAGTTTCTTTTCCAATTGTTGCCACATGCCCAGAATTTCCCAGGACCTGCTACTTTTAGAAACAGCTATGGATAGAGCTGGAGCTACAGATGTAGCTACAGATGCAAATAGAGTTTCAGGTATAGGTACAAGTCCAGATATAGATACAGACATAATTGGACATAAATATGTACAGATAAACATGACTGACAGAATAAGCATGGAATATATGTTATCTGCTTGATGAGACTATGTGTCTTTTTCTTTTTTTTTTTTTTTTTTGTCGCATAATAACATCACAGAAAACCAAAGCTAGTACTTGCAAGTCAATGAGAATTATTACCATCCTCTCAGGGGCGTTTGGCAGTGGCCACTTTTCAGCATCCCACTGGTATCTAGACCCCAGTCACATCAAGTTCAATGATCTCCTTCGGTTCAGCCTGTTGTACTTTTATCTTCTTTGTAATAGAGAAAATGGCTCACTGTTCATTCTTCTCAACGCTTTGGTTTTGGGCAAGAGTTCCATGTATGAGCTCCAGTTTCCTCAATACACATTAAAATGCAACTCCTACTATTTCCTTACAAACGTCTTTTGTCTGAACAGTGCCTAGCATTTGTTTTTCAAACATTCTTCAGCTTTCATGCTAACATCTAATATAAAATTATAAAAGCCTACTTTGGAGCTATCTAGTCAAAAATTTGACTCTTTCAGAGTCCTTCCTCTATTCTTTTTTTTTTCCCCCTAGGACAACAGCCCTTATCCTCATGTCTCAATTGAAATGAAGTGGATAGTACTTCAACATGTTATCCATTTTCATTTCTCTACACAAAGGCTCCTCTCTGGAGAGTGACAATACACCTGTTTACAGTTGTTGCAATGTTGACTCCATTAGCCTGCCATTCAGTTAATATCAGACTTCTTCATAATTTTGAGTCCTTTATTATAGTATATTCATACCTATCTCATCAATTAAATTTTGGGCTATTGCTATTTTGAAAGAGCAGATGAAAGAAGCAACAGTAACCACTAAAATAACACTTGCATTTTAAAAAATCATTAAACAATAAATTGAGGAATGTAAACATTTAAGTGGATTTGAGCAGACCTCATTGGAATTAGGCAGTGCCAAACTGGCCATGGTTAGGAGTGCTCCACTGACAGGAACAAAAGGAAGACTTGCATAGAGAAGAAGCAGAAGCAAAAAAAAAAAAAAAAAAAAAAATTAATTGACTACAGCTCAAGCAGTTGCTGTACTTGGGATGCCTTAGTTGGCTGTTTGTGATTGGTTGTCCTTAAATTTTGCTTTCTAAACCTTGAGGTCTTACAGGCTGAGGTAAGACCTGGTTTGCTTATGTAAGCAACTGAGGCATTAAAGCCACCTCAGCCTAATGATCTCCCTGGCTTTCTCCCCTTTCCCGATTTTTTTAAGAGGGATTTCTGAAACTATTCCTCCTGAAAAATGTCCCTTTTTTCCTCTTCGGGTTCACTGCCCGCTCTGCTTTTCCAGTTTTTACCATGTAAGGTAACTGGCACTTGAACACGAGATAAGTATTTGCAGGTGAGTGTTCTCGAATTGTCTGGTGGGGAGGCAGCAAATGCAATGGTGCTTTCCTTTCAGCAAGACTCCCCACCAAGGTTCAAAGCTGCATGGTCTCAAGTCTTCTAGGAATTCAGACAGTTAAGGAAAACCCCATCAAGATCTTTTCCTGAAACTATATTCTAATAAGTGTGTTCCCTTCTTAGTGGCCACCCTTTGGCAAATTTGGCTTCTGATTAGTTTAGTTGTTAATGACCGACAATGAAATCCACGGTACATCAAAAGATACTCCATCTGTTCTTTTACCCAGGGGAGTGAAAACAAAAAACAAAACAAAAACAAAAACAAAAAAACCAAAACCCTAAGATTATAAAATCGGGTTTTAAGTGATTCCAATTGTTTATAAATAAAATTCACTCCTATAAATGACTCTGAAAGTTTATAGATAAGGTCAATCTCAATAGACTGCCAAATGGAATCTTTAAAATATTGCAAATTTAATGTCTGTATAATGTGGTTTTAATTTACCCATTAATTTCTGACAGTAAAATTTGAAAGAAGATTTATCATGGAGGAAAATAAAAGTAATTACATTTGTAGAGTCATCCACAATTCTTTCATATATGTATTTCATTTGCTTTTTAATTCTATATTCTCTTTAATGAGCATTTATTCAGTGTTTATCATGTGTCAAGTGTCAATAAGGGAGTACAATGAATTATAATAGCCCTGAACAACCAATGGTGAAGAAGGCCACTCTCTAAAATATAAGGAAAAAGTCTTAGAAAGATTCAGCAGTTTGCCATGCTCATGGATTGGTGAACTGATAATAAAGTCGGAACTAGTAGTCACTTTGTGAGACCATGATTTCCTATCAACTAGTAATACTCCTAGTGGATCATTTACTCTAATATGATAACTATATGTTTATATTTTTTCTCATCTATAATAAAATAAACAATTTTCTCATTAGTTTAGTTGTTAATTTTTTCACTTCTGGCTGTGGAAAAATTTGCTTTCACTTGAAACCAAATTTTCATGCAGATACATGTCCCTGCCATAAAAACATTCTTAAGCACAATCAAATGAACAAACGCAAATTCCCACTTCTAAGCTGGCAAGCTTCAGTCTATGCTGTGTTTGGGAACTTTGGGGTGAAATGAGTTGAAGGAAGAGAGACCTTTCCCCCTGAACTGGTGTGTTAATCCCGAGCTACTCTGGTGCTCATTGCCTATGCAGTGACTCACCAGCCTATCAGTCTACTGTAGAAATAAAAGCTGCATTTACTTTTCTTTCTTTAATCTCTTCGTTCTTAATTGCCATATTGACAAAAAAGAAACGGTTGTTTACCTTCCAAATTCTCTGGAGCACCAGCCAAAGTAATCCTTTTAAGCAGTGTTTCTCCTGCTCAGGAAACAAGTAGCATGCAAAGTAGCAGGAGGCTCCCTTAAGAGGCAGCAAACCCAGGACGCCTGGACGTTAACCTTGGCTGGGAGGGCCCTGCAGGTGGGTGCTGCTCACTGTGGAACCAGCCCTGGGCCTCTGGGGAGACGGTGGAGGCAGCCAGGGCTGGACTGGCGAGGAGGCCACTTGAGCAGCGCCCTGGGGTATCCGTCTTTAGGGGGAAAAGCCTGATAAACACAGCGGATTCCCTCCTCTTCGGCACTTGCCCTTCTTTCTGGAGAACAGAGCCGCAGCTTTGTGCCCACCAGCCGTTTGTCTCCTCTGAGCGGTGAACGGTGACGTCGGAACTAACCTTAGCATCACATTCTGTTTGGAGGATCCTTTCCATACCGAGCCTCCTCGGGGGCTACCGGTGACGGTTGGACTCAACTCTTTAAACTACGACGAGGGAAATGCAACGTCAGAGTCGTGTTGGCTGGTACCGCTCCTTCCTTCACGCCTGGGCCATGCTGTGGTGCTGCGCCGCTGGGTGGGGGGAGGCTTCTGGAAGACGCCAGGCCGAGTGAGCAGCAGAAACCGATGCGGGAAGCAAAGGCAAAAGAAAATTCCCTCACTACCTACAGCCCTTTGACAAGTCCTTGAAACAGGCAGAGTGACCTTCCCCTGGGAGCTCAGCTGCCGCCACGTTGATACCTTGCTGAGGGCAAGAGGCCATCTTAGGCCAAACCCCTACTTTAACATATAAAAATTCCTTGGGAACTTCCTTTATCTCTATCCCCCACCCCCCCGACACCCTGCAGGATATGTGCTCGCGATCACCCCCCTAGCCCATGGCCCACCGATCTCCGTCTGAAGGGCCTCATGACTCAGGCTTCATTAGGCAGTAATAAATGACCCTTTCTCAACAACAGCTGGCCCCCTCGAGGTCCTGGAAACTTTGCTTCCAAAATTCCTTAGAGGCTTACACTCTCCCTAACCCCCTCCCACTTGAAAGTATATAATGGGTCCCCCCAGAGCAGCTCGTTCTGTCCATGGGTCCTGTGCCCAGGCTCTAACAAAACCACCTGTTGGCACCAAGACGTCTCAAGAATTCTTCCTTGGCCGTCAGCTTTGAACCCTAACATCTTTCCTACACAGTGGACAGGGTGGGCAACAGGTCTCCAGGAAGAAAGAGTACTCCATAAATGCCCAGAGACAAGAAACAGTGGGGAATCCTACAGGAACTGTAAGAAATTCAGTAAGACCAGATTATAAAGCATTAGACTGGGAGTGCTGGGAAATAAATTGGAAAGACAAACAATGATCAGATCATGAAGGGCATTGTAAGCCACACTCAGGAGGTGATATTTTACACTAAAAACAAATGGGGGCTATTGAAAGCATTTAATCAGAAAAGTGACAGAGTTTGTATAAAATCTCAGAAAGGGATGGCATGGGACTTTCTTAGGGACTAGAGGAAACATAGAACACAAAAAAAATAAAACATAAATAAAAACCATAAAAAAAAGTGGTGCTAGAGACAATTGGGTAAAATACACCATGAGTCGGAAGCAGAGTTAATAGGAGACTATTAGTGAGTGAATCTAGGAAAAAGGACAGAAATGAGAGTTCCTCCCCCTTCCTGGCACTGGCAGCTGTCCGGGTAGAAGGGATGCCCACCACTGACAAAGGAGAAGCAGGATGAAGACCACATTCGAGGGGAATTCGACACTTCTGTGAGCCCTGCCACGAGGGAGAACCTGAGACTCAAGAGCGAGACCGGAGGGGACACAGCACGGAGCCCAGAAGAGATGAAGAGTGTTTGGGGGCAGGAGGGAGTTTTCTGATGTGACTGAGGAAAATTGCGGGAAAACTCTGAAATAGCCCATCATTTAAGGTAGCAGATCTCAAACTTCACTCTGCTTCAGGCACACTCAGAGGAACTATAAGCAGATTCTCAGGCTCCATCACTAGGAGATTTCTCTTTAGAAGGCCGGAACCGGGGGCCAAAAAGCAGCATTGTTAGTAGGAATCCAATTATAATGATTATTATGCATGCAGATTAACAAAGAATCACATTTAGAAAAATACTCATTGAAGGGGAAAATAAAGACATGGAAGAGCTTAGAGATAGGAAGAAAATCAACAACAGTGTGCTGTAAGAGAGAAGTGAGAACATTTCAGAAAATAGAGACGATCACTGGTACCAAAATTAGGAGGAAGAGTTATGCTGAATTTTACTTTAGCACTTTAAGCAAGACTGGAAATACCGTCAAATGCAATGGGAGAAGTCACCAAATAGAGGAAAAGCTGGATGTTTTCTTGCTCACTTGCTTTCAGTACTTTGGTTCTTTTTTTAAGTTGCAATTCACTAGTTACTATTAAATATTTAAATCCACTTCTTCAAATATCCTATATAGAAGTTTCTTCTTACAAACTGCTTTTAACTTCTGTTGACATTTCTTCAAAATTATTTTCCCTTTGATCATAAAAGTAAGAGTTATAAATATCAAAACTAAAAGGGAGTGAAGGGTGTGAAAATATGCCACCCCAAAATATGCCACTTTGACATAAGGATTATTTTGAACTGATTATTTTGAGAAACAGCAGACACAAGAGAAGCTCTGAAAATACAATAGAACTTACCCTTTTGCAAGGGAAATTTACGTTTATAAAGAAACTCTCCACATGTAAAGGTAGACCGAAAAACAAAAGGATGACTCCCTAGAAACTCCTATTGATGGGGGAGGGATCAACTTAAATCTGAATAACAAATCTTACTCTTTTTTTAATTAATTAATTTATTTATTCATGAGAGAGGCAGAGACACAGGCAGAGGGGGAAGCAGGTTCCCTGCAGGGAGCCTGATGTGGGACTCGATCCCAGGACCCCAGGATCACAAACTAAGTTGAAGGCAGACGCTCAAACACTGAGCCACCCAGGTGCCCACAAACCTTACTCTTGTTTACCATACTGTTCCTTGTTACCTCCCTACAACCGGCCTTCCTCGCACCTTCTTCCCTTTGTCTTTAGCAGAAGATGGTATTTAAGCCTAAATTCGAAGCCACATCTAAGAGTCAGTCATCCTTCCCTGGGTATGTCCCCTGTACAGATGAGTTATACATACTAATAAACATAGTAGAAGAAAAGCAGGCAGGGACAAGGGGCCCTGCCATAAGATGAAACTACCCTTAAATGGATTTTACACCCCCCCTGGAAGGAGTCCTCCACTTTCTCCCATGTGAACAACTACCTGAGAGGTAAATAGGTGGATGAGTGCCTGGACAAAAACCTGATTGAGTGACAGGCACATGGAGGGCTTATCAGATTAGAACAACCCACACCAAAGACTCCATAAAAATCCCTAGATTTAGAAACTCCAGTGACAACCCTCATGGGTCCCCTCCCTCCTTGGGAGCTCTGTGTTATTGCTCAATAAATGTTGCTTTGCTGCCCACCACTCTTTGTCTGGTCCACCTCTTCATTCTTCAAAGCAGTGTGGCCAAGAACTGTGGGCACCAAAGGAGAAGAAATCTTGCAACACGAATACACTCCTGTTTTTTTCTCTTGTCAATCTGTCTTTTGTTACAGGGGTCCCAGGAGAGAACTTGAAAAAGTAAAGGCAAAAAAAATTTTTTCTTTGCTACAGAATGTAGGATTAATATTTCAGATAAATAAAAGAAAATTACATATTCTATTATTGAGAAAAGGATATATAAATGACATAAAGACATGCAAATTGGTTATTTGATGAGTTTTGATAGATAATGTACTTTAAATGTGGCTTCTGGGTATAAAACAAAAATATCATTCTTCTTATTAAAGGAAAAATATCCAAGGCCACAAAAGATCGCAAAATCAAACTCTAGCCTCAACAGACTCCATATTCATGCATTAAGATTAGGTTGCATATTAAATGGGAGAAAAAGAAATAGGAGGAAGATTATGAACTTTCTGCTTTGAAATCAATTAAGAATATATAGAGAGTATCACTGAACAAAATTTATGAAATCAAACTTTCTGATGTTTTTCTAGTGGCTTATAAGGCAAAAAAAAAATCTGGTCAATGATGCATGAAAAAAATGGCAGAAGTTGTAAAGTATAGACCATTTCTTTTGGAGATTAATTAATTGAAATCAAATATATGTAGGTGCTAAATTCATATGACTGACACCTGGAAGGTAAAATTATAAGATCTCCCTTTATGCAAGTTAGCCAAATAATAATAGCCTCTAAGATATTCTCATCTTAATAAAAGAGGGTGGGGAGGAAAGAAGGAGGGAGGGAAGGAAGGAAGTAGGAAGGAAAGAAGGGGAAGGAAATAAGAAAGGAAGGAATACAGGAAGGGAGAAAGGGAAGAAAGGATATCATTCTGTTAGACTATCATGTAGTCTGAAAGCTCTGCAATTACTTTTTTCCTCTATAAAAATCCAACTTCTAAGTTCATAAACCCAACTGTCTTTGAAAAATATCTTGTAAAGTATCATTTTATTTCACAACATAGCCAAGACATTCTGGTAGCCACAATTGTTCTTGCTCATTATTTTCCCGTGCTGTATAAGTCCCAGTAAGAAACAGATCTGAATCTCATTCGGTTCAATGATCAACTTGAGTATGTTGTTCTTACATACATTCTACTCATGGCTGGTATTGTCATCATTCCTGAGCCTGTCTTATAAAATATACTTTACCCCTTAGGCAACTTTTCTTTAAAAGCTGGTCCACCAGAAACTTCCATTATTTGGCTGAAAAAAGTGGTGAGTTACCATGACTTGACACCCCTCCTATCATGACTCCAACATAACAGGGTCATTCGGATCAGAATGACATTACGGTAGCAATTGTTCTGGCCTCTCCCCTGTCACAGTCATTATCTCTGGTCATTGTATTTAAATGCATCATTTAGTTTGACAGCAAATTGTTTGACAGAATAAAATGGACCTTGGAGGGGGGGGTGAAAAAAAACATCCCTAAGTAAAACTGATTTAACATCGAATAACTTCAAGGTTAACTCCGTACACTGAGTTACTATCTCCTCTACCAAGAAGAATGCTGGCCTAGCTAAACTGGGCCATTTAACCTTGAGGGTTAGAGAAAAAAAAAGAGTAAGCTACTGAAGCCTTTAAGGATCTATGTATAGAAAACTCAACAATTATTAAAAATAATGAGAGAGAGAAAAAATTAACTCATTTACAAAAAAAAATGTATTTCAAATGTACAAAGTAGGGCGAAGTAGTGGTTAGGAGCTTTAACTTATTCTCAATTTAAAAGTAGAGGCTTTGAAGTTACACAGACTTGAGAATTGTTTTTAGGGATTAAGTAAAATAAAAATACTTTATTCAACACTGAAAATACATAATGAGTAAGGGAACATTTATTAATGGTATCCCTGCAATGTATCTAATAAGAGAGAGGATAACCCTAATCAATAGCGATGTTTAAATTCAAGATTAAGTTTAAGGAGTGGTGATTACTTCCATTTTCCTTTCCTCTTGGCTTATTGATGCAGGTGTGTCTTTAATTAACATAAATTCTTAACTATGTCCATTTCTTCTCTTTTATTTATTTATTTTTGAATATTTTATTTATTTATTCTTAGAGACACACAGAGAGAGAGAGAGAGGCAGAGCCACAGGCAGAGGGAGAAGCAGGCTCCATGCAGGGAGCCGGATGTGGGACTCGATCCCTGGTCTCCAGGATCGCACCCCGGGCTGCAGGCGGCACTAAACCGCTATGCCACCAGGGCTGCCCTTATCTTTTATTTTTTTAAAAAAGATTTTATTTATTTATTCATGAGAGACGGAGAGAGACTGGCAGAGACCCAGGCAGAGGGAGAAGCAGGCTCCGTGCAGGGAGCCCGTTGGGGGACACCATCCCAGGACCCCGGGATCACGCCCTGGGCCAAAGGGAGACGCTCAACCACTGAGCTACCCAGGCACCCAATTTCTTCTCTTTTAAAATCATAGTAATGTGGGAAGCACGGGCCTCCCCAGGATTGCCGGCCAATCATAATTTTTGTCTCAATTAAATGTAATGAATTCAATAGTTCAGTGGCCTCTGGGGGTGTAACTCCGTCCCTTTCAGGTTATAACTCGGTTTTTCAGATTCTTCTCTTTCTCCTGAGGCTGCCTTCCAAGACGGTGCACGCCAGAGTGGGCAAACTCGACCTCTAAATGGTCAGACGGTATATTTGGGGCGTTCCTGGCCATATAGACCCTCCTGCAATGCTTCAACTCTGCAGGAGGAAAGTGACCGTAGTCAAGAGGTAAATGACGAGTATGGCTGCGTTCCAATAAAGCCTTGTTTGTGAAGGCTTTCTATGAAACACTATTTTCATATATCATTCAAGGGCTGCTATAAAATATTTTTTTCAACCATTTAGAACTGTAAAAGCCGTTCTCAGCTTATAGGACACATGGAAATAGGCAGGAAGCTATCCTTGCTCTGGGCTACAATTTGCTGCCCCCAGGTGTGTTGTATACCAGTGGGGACACTTTACTTGGCCTTGGGCCCTGGGACAGGGAGGTTCCTCACCCCAAGCTAATCTCTGGGAGTGATCACTAAGAGTTGGCCCAGTTGTTAGATGGCTGTACGCGGGGATCTTAAACTCCTCAGCTTGGTCGGACCTCTTAACCCTCCAAGCTGACACTCTTCCCTCCACTCCCTGATTCTGCAGACCCCTCACAGCTGCTGCCACATGTCTTATCGTTGGCCCCAGGTTGCTCTCAACATACTAGGTTCCTTTGTGGTCTAATCCAAGGCCCATGCGTTCTGAAACTGAAAGAGGCATGCACTTGTGTCAATGATATCACATCCTCTCTCCACCAAACCGAATGCCTGTGCCGAGCTGTGGCATATTGGCCAGAGCAGCCTGGAAACATTAGCTTCCTACAGAATTACCAAATGCTGAGCAAGGCTACAGCCAGTCTGCCCTTGCTTTTCCTGTTTATATTTGCAGCAAGCTTCCTCCCCCATTCTCTGTGGGGCTTTGAAGCATTGGAAGGTAGATTAAAATTCCATTACTCGTGCCTCCAACATCATATTCTTCATTCAGAGAGAGTATTGTCCTTCTCTCCTTCCCTGATAGTGCACAGGCTGCCGAAAAAAATCAGTTTATTAATAAGAAAATTAATTTAGGAAGTATTAAGAATATTTCACTCTTAAGACATAGGTTTCTGTGGATAGAAACGAGGAGGTTAAAAATCCTAGCACAAGAGAACAAGGTAAGTAAAAAAAAAAAAAAACAAAAACAAAAACTGCAACAACAAAGCAAACAGAAGATTGTCTACAAGATACAGCCTTTATTCAAAAGCAAAATGCTTATTTTATGATTTGGTCCAAAAACCATTCTAGGATAAAGAACCAATTTATAATGAGGCAAAATAACCTTCATGTTAGTTACTAACAGAGCTTTTTCCAGATAGCACTGTGCTCAGAAAGTATATTTACTAGGAGAAAAGTAATACTTTATCATATGCAAAGTTGTGCTACAGAAGCATTCTTAATGTTGGGTTCTGTGATGAATAAACACCATGTTGAAAAATTTTGTTAGTGAAATAGTTCTTTTTTAATGTGGCCATGAATTAATATAACTAAAAAAGAACCTGATGATGATTTAGTAAATACTCATTATTTACTAAATGATTATTCAACGAATATTTACTGAATACTTGCCATATGTCAAGCACTATTGTGGGGCAAGACATCATGTAGTGAACAGAACACTGTCAAGCAGGAGACAGACGATAAACAAGATAAAAAGGTAAAATATATGAGACTAAATGGTGTGGTCTAAGAAGGAATTATAAAACAGAGAAAGCCCTATGAAATGTGAAGGTAAGCATTAAAATTTTAGATCACGTGGCCAGTAAAGTCTTATTAAAAGCTGGGTTTTGAGTAAAAATACAAAGGAGGTGAGGGAGCTTTAACCATGTCAATGTAATAGGGAAGGATGTTCCAAACTGTGAGAGTACTTAGTGCAGAGGACTTCCTGAATACATCTGATATGTGTGGGAAGGACAAGGAAGCCAGAGTTGCCGATGTCCTAAGAGGAAAAATTGAAGGTTGAGAGGTCATGTGGAGCCAGATCACATAGAAGGAGTTACAGTGAGGCTTTTGAGTTTTACTCTGAATTAGAAAGCCATGGAGGGCCTGGGGGCTCAGTTGGTGAGGCACCTGCCTTTGGCTCAGGGTTCTGGGATGGAGCCCACATTGGGTTCTCTGCTCAGCAGGGAACCTGCTTCTCCCTCTCCCTCCATGCTTGCTCTCTTAAATAAATAAATAAATAAATAAATAAATAAATAAATAAATAAATAAATAAATAAATAAATAAATAAGTAAGTAAGTAAGTAAGTAAATAAATAAATAAATAAATTTTTTAAGAAAGTCATGGAAAAATTTGGTGCAGATGAGTGAACTAATCTGATGATAATTTAATAGGATCACTTTGGCCACTGTTGTTGATAAATGTCTACAGGACGACAAATTTGACAAGACAGGCCAGCTGGGATGCTGTTACAATCATCTAGGCAAGAGAAGATGGTAGCTTGGACTTGGGTGGTAGCAGTAGACATGAAGACATGAAGACAGATGCTGGGTATATTTGAAGGTAGGACCAAAGAGATTTATTTCCCTCTGGACTTGGATATGAGGCTGAAGAGAGAAAGAGTAGTCAGGCACATCACCAGGCATTTTGGTTTGAGAAGCTGGGAATAGAAAACTGTCACTTGCTGAGATGGCAACAAAACGCCAGAGCGGTTGGCATGTGGGAATACGTCAGGAGCTCAGTGGTAGACAGGGTCAGTTTTAGGAGCCTATTAGACATCCAGATGCAAAAGTTAAGGGGGCATTTGAAGATAAGGAAAGAAACATGAGCCGGATACATAAATGCATGAGTCGTCAGCACACAGGTGGAAACCATAACCTGGAGACTGCACAAGATTAAGAGAGGAGAAACCAGCTCAAGAAAATAAGAGTTGACAAGAAGGTAGAAAGAAGGTTCGATGAGCCAAGAATGTTGGAAACTAAGTGAAGACAGTACTTCAAAAGTAAAGCTCTATTGGATATTGAGACTGGATATCCATGGGCCCAAGTTGTTAGGCTCCTCTGTTTTGCTTCTCCTTCATGCAGCCTTTGGATTAAGCTCCTAGTATTTTCAAGATACCTGGAAGTCAGAAAGACGAAAGAGAAGTAACCACTATCCTTTGGGAATTCACATTCTAATAGAATTTATTGAAGCTGACACACAAATAACATAAATACAAAATGTAATCAGTATGGATCTTACTCCACAAAACCCAGGTGGACAAGAATTGTGAATTTGCTTATTTTTCAATACTCCAACTTAATTTTATATTTTCAGTCTCCATTTGATCAGGTGACTAAAATAAAATCTTAACCAAGTCAAACCATATCCTTTATTCTAGGGGTGTTGCCATAAATCTAGGGTTCTTACCTAATGCTTTGGTACTGGGGAGCGAGGGGAGGGTATTGGTCCTTACTCAGGAGCTCTTCCTGTCTGCACCCTCTGAGATGAGCACATTCCATTGAATCCTCAGATGCTGACCAAGGCAGGTGGCCTCTGGCATGTTCTCATGCTCCTCCCTGGAGGAACTCTCCAGGCTGGGCTCCTTCTAGTACTTCTATGGTCCCCAGAAGGCACGGAAGCCACCAGAGGCTCGTCACCACTATGAGTTGTGGGAAACTGTGAGGCTGCTCCAGGTTCTCTCATCTTACACATGTCCCCCACCCTGACTTTTGTGTCCACACGATTCTGGGAACAAAGGGGGAGGTCTGGATCATGGGATGCAGTGAGAAAGGGGAAATGGATCTTGCTGTGAAATCGGGTCTGTCTACGCCTCCCCATTTCTCAAGCAAGGGCAGACCAACAGAACTCAGGGGCTACTATAGGTGAATGTTCTTGCTTATCCTCTTCTCAGTCCACTTAGATTTTTATTGAATCGGAGAGCACAGAAAATACTGATTCTGTCAATCACATGTTCTTACAATTCCATTGATTGTTTTTTAGCTTTGGAAAAGTCCAAAAGGCTTTTCCCCTAATGAGGAATTTCAAAGGTCCTTTCAAAAGTTGCTTAATATTTTCCCTCTTATTTCTGATACTGGTTATACCCACTCCCTGAAACATTAATGTGAAATATTGTAGCTGCCTTCTCTAGAACAAGTGTCACCAACTATAAAGAACTACAGTTAATATCTCAAAGTATTCTCCTACTTATTTTTTTTCCACTAGTAAATATTTGCAAACTTGAAATTTTTTTTTTTAAATTTCAAAGGCCCTTCTGTGCTGAGAACAAAGGATTTTAGTTAATTTGTTTCTGCAGCATCTTACTTCCCATACACAAACAGCTAAGAGAACGGTTTTCACCAGGCTCTTAAAGACTGGGTGAGAAGATGGAAAGCGGTGTGGCGCCTTCACCTCCCTCTACTAAGGTCCTGGGCGATAACAGCTAATATACACATATTGATCTCTACCCCTGGTTCCTGGCACAGGGCTCCCAGGACCCTTGCCAACTGCTAAGTGACAAGAGTACTAGGAGCGTCTCTTTTTCTAAGGAGGCTACTGAGTGGGCTCCTGGATGGGAGCTGATCACCAGAAAGACCAAGCCATGATTCCAAGTTCGGCATCTTCAGTCCCATCACACACACACACACACACACACACACACCCTGTTCCCACGTCAGAAAGGGGAGAAGAATGGAGTTAATGATCTGTCATAACTACATGAGGAAACCTCCATAAAAATCCCAATAGTCCAGGATTCAGAGAACTTCCAGGCTGGTGAACACATGGACAGCAGGAGGGTGAGGTACCGCAGTTGTCTGGGCACAGAAGCTCCTGTATTCAGGAACCCCCTTCCCAGACCTCATCCTCTGTATGTCTCCACCTAGTTGTTCATCTGCACACTTTATCATATCCTTTAATAAATTGGTAAACCTAAGTAAATATTTCCCTAAGTTCTGCGAGCCTCTCTAGAACATTAAAAAAAAAAAAATCCAAGGGGAAGGAGGTCATGAACCTCCAACTTGTAGCCAAGTGTGGGTAACCTGGAGACCTACTACTCGCAGTTGTCCCCTGAAGCAGGAAGCCTCTTGTGAGACAGAGCCCGGAGCCTGCGGGATCTAATGTCACCTCCTGCAGATAGTGTCAGAATGAAGTTAGATTGTGACACACCTCAGCCAGGGTTATAGAACTGCTTGATGGGGGAAGAAACCCACACATTTGAGGACCAGAAGCGATCGGAGGTAAACGCTGTCACGAGGTGTAAAGAAGGCGCAGAGAAGATGAAGGGCTGGGCGGTTTCTTCTGACCCGGGTCTCCACTCACTGTCCCTGGAAACCCTCCTCACTCTTCGTTTTATTCCCCCCCAACCTGGGCCATTATGGTCGGTAGAACTTGACGACCTTCTTGCTGCGTGGTCAGCTGCGGCTGGTCCCTCCGAGCCTCCTGCTGTGGTGTAGGGATGGTTCCACCGTCTTTGCCCCGAGTCAGCCTCAGGACGGCGGCCTCCGCTGCTCTCTGTCCGCCTTCTGAGCGCTGCTGGGCTGACACAGAAGGAAGTGGCTTCTTGACCAGGCTTTTGCAGGAGGAGCATCGCTAAGCTCCCCTGCACCCCACCCCACACACACCCCGGCCTTCTCCTGGACTCCTCGGTGCCTCTTCACCTCCACTAACCAACCGGTAGCAAATAGGTTCTCTTTATGGACGTAGCCCATGAGCAAACCGTTTGGTTTTCTCATAGGCAAAGCAGAGAGAAGGGTGTCAGTGAAGCCTTAAATTCTCTTCTTAGAGAATAAGAGAAGAATAAGGAAGAATTCTCTTCTCTGTCTCTAAATTCTCTTCTCTTCTTCCTCCCTGCAGGACGGAGGCCTAATCTACATGTACTGAGCATTATAAAGAGTTTCCATAATTCATCAGCAGAAATTATGCTACAGGTGAGAAGAATCTAGTTATAACTAACTCTAAAGTTGGTGCCGTTTCCCATTTCTTAGCTATTTTCACTCTTACTAAAATAAAAGAGCTCAGTGGCTGAAAATTAAACTGGATGAAAGTATAAAATAGTAAACTTTGAACATCCATTTTACTTGCAGGAAAATGTTTTCTGAGAGAACACATGGATCCTTATTCTATTTTACATGTCTAAAATTATCCAATTCTAGGATTAAGGGATTTAAAAATTCTTCGATTCTAATTAATCAGAACATTTTCTTTCACTTAGTTCTGGAAACCCATAAAAAGTTATTAGCTGTCAGCAGCTTCAATGCCAGTTTATTAGAGGCCCTTACTCAGTGCCTGCTGATAGTTATTGTGAAGGCTGAAAGGTTAACAAGAATGGGCTGCTACCAACCTCCTTGCCAGGTGTTTTTCCCTGCAGTTAATGGACCTGAGCCAATTGGAATTATCACTCTAGAACTAGTCACAGACACTCCTAATCTTTGCATAGAAACATTGATAGAGGGAGGGAAAGGCTGGAACTTGTATTGTTGCTTTTCACCTTCATCACATTTGGAACAATTAAAATAAAGTATAGTTAATCTTCTATTTGTAAATGAAGGCCTGACAAAGCCAAAAAGAAAGAAACCTTTTAAAATAATATACATGTATAACATGTTCCATTAAAATAATAATAGTCCCTTCAACGAAACAATGTCTTGCAAAACCTTTCGCACTTTTTTTGAGTCATGGTAGTTAAGGGCAACATAGGTATTAACATGTCTAAGGTTTTTTTAATTGCTGGGTTTATAAATCTGAACAGTTGTAATGAAATAACAAGAATCAACCAGATGGAACTGAAGCCAGTCACTGTGGGAATTTGAGACATGCATGCTGTTTGGGGGGATTGAATATGTACTTACCCAATCCAAAACAGAGCAGATGGCAAAGCAAACAGGTAAGCACTTGCTTTATCTTTCAGATATTGTGGTTCACTGAATATCCCGATTTATTTTGGGAACTTAAAAACATCTGTAAAAAATCAGATGAAAGACAAACAGAGGTGACTGAGACTGAGTGGAGTTTAACATTTTAGGGCTTTCACACTGTCAGATGAAGAAAGAAAGAATCTCATTCTCTGCCAATCCTTAGGAATCATGGAGAATTTTCAGTAGCAGCATTTGAAGTTAAATACTTAGCTGAAGAAAATACAAGAGAAGAAAATGCTATTATTATATGAAATCCAAAATTAAACAAGTGGGAACAAGAGTAAGAAGAATGGAACTGAACTGTATATAATAGAAGTGAAAATTGCTCATGCCCACCCTAACATCATTGTGTTCATCTAGTGCCAAGATCTTGGTTTCTAAATACCATTCTCCACATAAAGGAACCAGAGTTCCTTGGAGAAATGGCTGAGGCAAGGAAAATCACTGATGAAGCTAAATGTTCTCAAAGTGTCAGAAAGCAAGAAAGCACTCAGTGATGAATGGGAACCTAACAAAAAGCCTTAGGGAATAGCTTCAAAGATCCAACTGGCCAAATGTGGGACAACTGGGACATTTTTCTAAAAAAAAAAAAAAAAACAACAGGAAATAAATTATAACATTGCTTTAAAAAAAAAAAAAAAGTCAAGGGGTACCTGGGTGGCTCAGTCAGCTAAGCATTCAATTCTGGATTTCAACTCAGGTCATGATCTCGGGGTCATGAGTTCAAGTTCTGTATTGGGCTCCATGTCCAGTATGGAGCCTACTTAAAATCTTAAAAATTAAAAAATAAAAGTATAGGGGTATGGAGAGAGAACAACTTTCTGTAACAAAAGAATGCTAGCTATTATGTGTAGAAGGACTGCTAAAATTAGAAAATCATCAATTTGCAAACACAGTGTAAGAATCACCAAATGATGATTTATGCAAGAATCACCAAATGACGATAAAAAGCATGGGATGAAAGGATTCTCACATTCTCGAAATTTCACCTATTATTTATTGATTACAAAGGGGAAAAAAGGTATTTTTAGAATACTGAAAATGTCTTTCCCAAGGGACCAAAGTAAGCATCACCAGTAATGGGTCAAATTAGCATCATCAATCTTCTGCTAAGATGCAATGGGAAGTATGCAATACCACCCACCGGCGCTATCTGGAAAAAGATTAACCTGAAACTAGTCATGAGAAAACAAGTCCAGACTGTAGAATATTTCATAAAACAAAACAAAACAAAACAAAAAATATATATATATTTCACAAAACAATTGCCCTGGATTTGACAAACTTACAAAGTTTATAAAAGAAAAAACAAAATAAAATAAAAACAGGGAAAAGAAGAGAAGAGACAAATGAATGGCTATAGGTAAAGGAGGCTAGGGGAACCTGGGGGGCTCAGTTGGTGAAGCATTTGCCTTTGGCTCAGGTCACGATCCT
The DNA here is from genome assembly GCF_053574225.1 of Canis aureus. NCBI lineage: Eukaryota > Metazoa > Chordata > Mammalia > Carnivora > Canidae > Canis > Canis aureus. The sequence continues at coordinate 29,448,770 of NC_135645.1, forward strand.
GGAGTCCTGGGATCGAGCCTCACATTCTGCTCCCCGTTCAGTGCAGTCTGCTTCTCCCTCTCCTCTCTCTCTCCCAAATAAATAAATAAAATCTTTTTAAAAAAGAAGGTAAAAGGAGACTAAAGAGACATGACAACTAAATGCAAACTGAGATCCTTGATTAGTTGCAAACTAACAAATAATAAAAGCCACATTCACACAATTAAAAAGAACACACATGGCTGGGACAAAGGGAGAAATTTGAATGAAACTGTATATTAGATATAATTGTGTTAAAATGCAATTTCCTAGATATGGAGATGATATTGTGTTCATATAAAAAGAAGTCCTTGTTCTCATGAAATACATGTTGAAGTATTTACAGTAAAATATCATTATGTTTGCAACTTAATTTCAAATATCTCAGCAAAAAAGGTATGAATTTAAAATGTATATATTGATAAAAATTTTAGAGCAAATGTGACAAACTGATAAAAATTAGAACTTCTAGGGGAAAGATATATGTGTATGCATTATACTGTTCTTTTAATTCTTTGTAGGATTTTTTTTTAATTTAGAAAAAATAATGCTATCTCTAACTGGCTTAATTCAGTTTTAAGGAAATGTTTCATCGAAATCCCAAATAGATATAAAGTCTCTTGGCTGCTATAGCAATAGGTCTGCAACTTCCCACTGGTACATAATGCTACTTAGTCATCACAGGCCACCACCGATGGGCAAAATAAAAACACAGTGTAAATAATATATCAGAGAGTTTCATTCCCATTCAAGCCACATCTGGCTTTCTTTGACAGCATGGCAGTAAGTGACCAAAAATCCTTGTTAGGTACAAGAAACTGTATAAAACTTCCTAGAATTGATGGTGGTCAATTTGTTAGAACTGGTGGTAAGTTTCCCTAATAGACACAGTCATTTCTGAATAAAATTAAAAAACAACAACAAACGAAAACCTTCTTAAACTGCAAAGCCTGCTAAGTACGAACTGACCCACCATACCACTCTAAAGCTCCTGAAAAATGAGGTGTTTTTTTTTCAATTTGGAGAATTGAAGTTACTTGATGGTTTAGAAAATTATTCATTCATTCAACAAATACTGATTGAGCAGTCTTCCAGGTGCTAAATGGCAGAAATAAGCAAATATATCATATAATGTCAGTGCTATGGGGAAAAAAAAAGAAAGCAGGGTCAAGAAGAAAAAGGATAGCAAGGAAATAAAAAATAATAAAGGATGATATTTTTGGTAGGGTGGTCAGAAAATGCCTACAGAGAAGAAGAACTGAAAATATAGTGAATGTCCAGGAAATTATTATAGTCCAGTTTGGCCTTGCATAGCATATATATGTAAGAAGTGGGATTTAAGGGTGATAATAATGTTGGGACTAGGGCTTGGAAGATGTGAATTTAGACTTCAGATAATGAAGAACAAATGGAGTGATAGAATCAGTGTTGTAGTGTTATTTTTTTCCCAAAGAATTTGACACCACAGTTTTATAAATTCAATTTCTTCACACCTCAAGGAGAAAGCAACTTAATTTTCTTTACAACCATATTGCTATTGATTATCATAAAGGAAAATGTATATATTTTAGTCAATTCTCAATGATCTACACATGGGAACACTGCCAAGATAGCCCAAAGTTTGTGTGAAAGCCACACTGTTAGATCGGAACCATGATCTGATTTCCCGAAGCAAGAAAAAATGTATGAGGAGCAGTTTCATAGAGCTGTTCTGGGGGCCCCTGGGTGGCTCAGTGGGTTAAGTGTCTCCCTTCAGCTCAGGTCATGATTTCAGGGTCCTGGGATCGAGTCCTGCATTAGGCTCCCTGCTCAGCGGGGAGTCTGCTTCTTCCTCTCACTCTGCAGCTACTCCTGCTGTGCTCTTTCTCTCTCTTTCTACCTCAAGTAAATAAATAAAATCTTTTTTTTTTTTAAAAAGGTGTTCTTCTGAACAGCAAGCAAATAGAGAAATCAGACAGTCCAAGGAGTTATCCTGCTGCCACGTGAATGCTTGTTTTCTTTTCTACTCAATATGCTTGTTGAGGAGGAAGTTTTCTCTACCCTTCAAGATTCTTCTGATTGGTCTAAAAGTTAAATTGATGTGAGACATTAATAGGAGAAGATCAATGTTAATTTTGGATGTATAGGAATCCCGCATATATGAAAAGTTCAAAGACAAAAGAGTAAATGTGGTATATTCACCATCGACGGTTATAACTCTATTTGTGGAGCAGGTCCTCTAACTTCCTTTAGGCAGTTAGGGAAAAGTCAAACTTTCTTCCTGAGTGTTTGAGCCTTGATTGTTTTCAGCTCAAATCATCTACATGCCAAAGTGTCACAGCTTTTGGGCAATTCATTCTCAACTCCTACCAGCCAAACACTTCGATCCTGCATCTCAGGCACCAGGGCAAATCCAGATAAAGGTAATACAAAACACATCGCACATTTTCAATAGAAAAATTAAAATGGAACACAGATGATCCACACATAGTCAACAATGCAAAACACTGAAATCATACTACATAGTATCAACAGATACCCTCACTTTAATACTTTGAATATGCTTGAAGATAATAAAGAAATAGTTATTCTAAATTACTATGGCATTAGCTTTTCCTCTGTATTTTTTTGAATTTTTAAAGTTATTTATTTATTTATTTTTATTTTTTTTTTTTTTTTTTGAGAGAGAGAGCACAAGCAAGGGGAGGGACTGAGGGAGAGGGAGAAGCAGACTCCCTTCTGAGCAAGGAGCCCAACATGGGATTCAATCCCAGTATCCTGGGATCCCAAAGGCAGACATTTAACCAACTGAGCCACCCAGGCATCCCTCGTCTCTATTTTATTATTGATTCATTTACTTGTCTATCAGACATTCACTGGAGTCCCAGATATGCAAGAGCATTGCTTGGAACTGTGAGGAGAAATGTCCACAATTATTTCCACTCTCCCAACAGGAACCTGTTATAATTTAATGGAGCCTTGCAATTTTAAAATAAGAGTTTTAAGTTCAGTTAGCTATGCCATCAAATTTCTCTAGCGTTGTCTTATATACTGAGGCTCTAAACTTGTAAGTTTTCTGTTTATAAGCTGTGTGATCTTGGTCAAGTTATATATCTATTTGGGGATCATCTTCCCATCTGTGGAATAAAAAGAATGAGTGCTCTCTGAGATCTGCTCTTACTGAAGTGGATCGATGATGAAAATAGCCCAAATTTGATTATCAGAAGCCCTTCTGGTCTACCTGATGCATGATCTCCATAGTTCTGAGAAGGAAAGGTAACTTAGAACAGTAAAGACTTACGTCAGTAGCTGTGTATGCCAAGATGACAGTGTATAACTGATGACTTAATGAGTGACATTGGAATGAGGGTGGAGGAGGTATGTGTATAGATGAAAGACGAATCAGTTCTGAGCCATGATGGAAAGGTTTTACTCTTGACATTTACAACTATGAAGATTTCTACACTTGATCTGAGCTCAAAAAAAAAAAAAAGTGTACATATTTCATTAGGTTGTTGAGAAAACTAAGTGAGATTAGGCTTATGAAATATTTAGATAGTCTAACACTTAGCAATGACTCCGTATGTGTTAGTTATGACTATGATTTGTAATCATTATCATTAAGAAGTCATGCCATTATTAAAAGTATTATTAGAAGCTCAGAACAAAGTTTTAAATATTTGAATTATTCTGAAAAAACACAGAGATTCAATATGTATGTGTTTGTCTTGTAGCAAGAAGGAAAAAGAAGACATAGAACCATCTTGCAAATTATAATATAATCATGTATTAATATCTCAAGATACAAAAAGGAGTGGTTATTAAACTGATGGGAACCAGAAAGACTTGAAATGCCTAATTATCACCTCTCTGGGGATTAGCATCAAGTCACTTTTCCTGATCACTGGAGGGTACAAGTTCATCCATAAGCATGGACCAAATGAATAATAAGTAGATTCACTGACAGACACCTTGAGAAATAGGAGAATTCAGATGTTCAGGCCAGACACCTGAGGCACAAAACTCATTTTATAAAGTCATCCAAGTTGTGCTAGCAATAAAATTTCACCCTTTTAAAAAATTTTTTCCCTTTGGTGGTGGCCATTAGTTACTGTGCGTGCTTTTCCTCCTATGGATTTGGTATCCATGGGGCGACTGTGTTTACTCTGTTCAGTGAACTGTGCTGAAGCACCTTTCCGCAGCTCTTCATTATTACCTCTGAAGGGATATAAGCCTTGAAAGCCTCTTTATAGAGAACCTATATGGGGAAAAAGTAGTTCCCAGCCTTCCACCCTCACATGACCTTTATAAGCCCCCGACTAAGTACACACTAATATCTCACAGTTAACAAAGACAATGCTTTATACTTGCCTTTTTCACACTTCCATAAAGATGCTGGCTCTGGCATTTTCTAATACACCAAAGAGATTTTTAAAGCCGTGACTGAATTGTGTAGAAATACTGATCGTAAGGTGTTGTGCTTCTTTGTCTTTTTCTATTGTCTTATTTGTATTAAAAAAAGAGTTTAAATAAAGAACATATGGGGGTGCCTGGGTAGCTTAGTCGGTTAAGCATCTGCCTTCAGCTCAAGTCATGATCCCCAGGTCCTAGGATGGAGCCTCCAGGTCAGGCTCCCGGCTCAGCAGACCTCTCTGTCTCCCTCTGCCCTTCTCCCTGTTCATGCACATGCACATACATGCACAGGACCCCTCTCTCTGTCAAATAAATAAAATCTTTAACAACAACAAAAAGAACATATGGCAGTATAGTCAGAAAGGTAGAATAAATTGCTTTTAGGGAACTTCCTTATCTTTTCCAACATCACACTCCTCCAGTCCACCAGGTAAAGGAGAATATCTATGCCAGACATTCCTGACCTTACATATATTTCCTTTCCTTCTGAAACTGTTTGCCTGGGACTTTATCCTGACCCTTTTTAACAGATAAATGGGGAAAAACCCAACTGTACCTTTCCAACACCTACCTGGTTTTTATATTCTGTACTCGTTCTAGAATCATCACATATTATGATGGGAGCTTAGACAACACTCTCCTAAATACAGATGGCAAATGATAATATTATTTAGTGGTTGGTAGCAAACTATTTAGATTTAGATATCAACTCCCAGATCTTTAGCTAAGTAATCTTGAAAAAGATAGCCACCTCCCTGATTTCATATCTCATAAGATTACTGATGTTAAATGTAAAGATTTATTTTTAAATGTGTTAACTTTCGTGATACCCAGCATGTAATAAGCATTCACTAGTTTTGTGGCTACTATTCTACAGCTCCCTTCATTCTTTCATGTTTTTAAACACAGACTCTCAAGTCAGTCAGACCCAGTTTCAAAGAATAATATGTGTAAGATGTTTGCAATAGAATTCATCTTTCTGAATCTCTGTTTATTCATCTATTTTCTCAAAAGTGTTTGAGTATTAAATAATAACCATAAAGTACCTAACATACATCCTAGAACTTAATACTCCTTGAGTGACAGATGTAAGTGGCAGTTTACCCATTTCCATTCACAGATATCTTAGCTAATATAAAAATGTGGTCAACATATAATAATCATAAATCTGAATAATGCTGTTGACTAGGCCATTTTTTATCTTTCATCACCTGCCTACATGGGAAGGCCAGTTGGAAACACGATGGCCTTGGTTTTGGCAAATGAGATAGTGGCACAAGTGTGCTAGGAAGACTTTTTGGAAGAATTTTGCTTTTCCTAATAAAAGAGACAGAGGAGACTGGTTCCATTTCCTCCCCCCTTTTTTATTGCTGTAACTGTGTCCGTGATTTCTGTACCTCTAGTGACCATCTCGAGACCAAGAAAGGAATAGAATTTCAGAGACAAGCAACCCTGGCATTACTACATGGATAAAGCAATGCCAGGAACTGCCTACTCAGCATTACTCGTTAACCAAGAAAGTAACTATATAGTTTGGAGAGGTGGAATGTTAGTTGGGTTTTCTGCAAATTAGCCTCAACAAACCAAAAGAAAAGAAAATATAAAACTTTCACCCCTGCTAACAATTTGAATCTAATTTTTTTATTTTATTATGTATGCTCCTGGCTAGATGCTTCCTTATTCTATATTCTAACATTTCTGGGAATTAGGATACAAACTCATGCATGTTGATAATGGTTTAGTAATCCTTTTTAACCCTTACACTTCCTGAATTCTTTTGTTCTTACACTTTAGAAAGAAGGAAAACTATAGATACATATTATAAGGAGGTAATGAATTTTTAGAGCATACTTTGGGATAGGTTATATGATTATCATTCCCATTTTATAGATGAGAAAACTGAGGAATTGGGAGGCCTAAATTCCCTTAATCTGTAAGAGATATATCCAAGCAACACGGACGCAACATTATACTATTTGTGCCTCATGTTCTTTATCAATGAAATATGACGGTCCTACTGGTTGGCTTCTAAATATACTTTCAGGTGTATTTTCTACTTCTTTCAGAATATTAGCTTCCAAGTTCCTCCAAGTACTGCTGTCCTCACCACTACAATTAGAGAGAAGCACCATCAATAGGGAGACAGTTTGGTATAGATTATCGATTTAAACATGGCCTGTCTTAGCCACTTTTATAATGTTTATGGCCATGAGAGATTTACCTAAAAACCAATAAACCTGGTTTCCTCGCTTATGAAACTGAATATGATATCACATAGTGATTTGATGAGACTTCAATAAGATCATCCATAGAAAGTACTTGTCCCACAGCCCATTAGGCCCCCTACTCAGCAGGGAGCCAGCTTCTCCCTCTCCCTCTCCCTGCCGCTCCCCCTGCGTGTGCTCTCTCTCTCTCTCTGTCAAATGGATAAATAAAAATCTTTTAAAGATGAAATAAAATAAAGTACTTATCCCCCAGGACTCAGCATATAATGCTCCAAAATATTAGTCATCATTTTTGTTGTTATTGCTATTATGTTAACCTCTGAAAACTTAATTTCAAGCAAGCTGGTGAGGATTTTCCCATGAATTAAAATCTATTGTCAAGAAAACCATCACTGACATATTTGATAGATTTCATTGATCTTATTCATAATATCACATTATAAAGTATTTTATTTGATGCATGTTCTCTTCTTGGGAATCCTGAAAAATAAACCTAAGATTCACTATCATCTTACTAGGCCTATAGCCAAAAAAAAAAAAAAAAATCTACCAACGATACTAACAAACAAAAGCAACCTTCCTTTAATTTCCTCTACCAATCAATAACTAGATCCATGATAGGGTGGTAAAAGCAGGACAATTTCATAACAAGCATCACATTAAAAACTGGATTCCATCCAATTATCAAATCCCAATAACATACATCCCAAGGTACTTAAGGAATTGACTGAAACAATTACTGAGCCACTAAATATTATCTATGAGATTTTGAAGGACATAGTGCCTCTGATAGCAATAATTTATCACCTTTCTTTTAGAAAGGGAAAGGACAATTCTAAAAGTAATAAGCCAATCACCTTGACCAGATGACTAGTAGATTTCCAGCCACACTCTTTAGAGCCTAGCAAAAGAAACTCTTAAGCTTTAAGCTTTTCTATATGCTTTTATCTATATCCCTCTTTTAACTTCAGTTGAAGTAACCATATACATGAAATTTATATTAATATGAACATCACATATATGCACGCACATACACACGCAATATAAATTTTACAAATTGGACTTTGTTTTTAAGAAAGGTCTTTAAAGGCTAAGAAGCCAAAGGCAAACAAACAAAATTCTGAATTACTATGATTTAGACTTAAAAGACATAAGAAAAAAATCATCAAATTGTTTAAAATAAATTCAAAAATACATATTTTTGATTTTTAAGGTTTTACATTCACAACCTTATGTCAAATGAGAGTAAGTACTACCAGGATGGTTGGGATATTGGAAGTGAGGGGGTTATTCTTGCTTTTTAATTCTGCCAATCAAAGTACCAATGCTTAGCTATTACTGAAATCAACAAAGCCCAAAGTTGGGATTTATTTAATTCAGGAGAGTGAGTGAAAGAGCATCCCGACCACGATCTCCAGATTACAGAAGGGGTGATTAGTAACCCTTCACCGAAGGCATTTTTAAAAAGTGTCCCCTGGCTCTCCTGATAGGTATGGTTAGAGGAATACCTGTGCAGTCAGTGGTATGAAATGAATTCAATATTGCTCTCCCTCTGGGCCTTTTAATTCCTTCTTCTGCAGTATGCCAGGTAAATTCCAGATTTAACACATTCTTGATGATAGGACACCAATGTCTCTAGCCTATAATTAGTCAACCTAATTGATTAAAATCACTCCTATATGCCTAAACCAGCACATTAAATTCTGTAACTTTTGTGGGCATATTGAGCATATCAGTCATTTTTGTCCAATCAAATAACATCCACACTTACACATGCTTCTGATTCCTGCTAATACAAACTGATGTGGTCCTATAGCCCTTGGGATACATAAGCCACACCCTTCAGAGAAGGCTTTGTATGTCTCCATCAGGTCCGTGTTGAGATATAACTAATTATGGGTAGAGGAGCCACGAAGGGTAGAAGTGGTGGGTACCTAGGAGAACAGGCACTTCTTTGTGAGACATCGCACCCAGTTGCAGTCATTAAGAGTTTCACCTCCAGGGGAATCTTTTCCCTCAGATGGGATAGGGAGGTGCCTTTGTTCCGTGGGATTGAGCCTTGGACTGGCACTACAACTCTGCAGCCTTTATAATCAGGCCTTAGCCTTGGTCTTCAGCCGTATCTGCTCTGTGACTACAAGAAATAAAAGAGCTCCTTCAAAGATGCCCTTGAAGATTTCTGATTCCTATCTTGTACTCTGGGTTATAATTTTATGACTTTGAATTTGTTCCTTTCACCCAGTATGATTTCTAAGATCTTCCTAAACAACCAACTGATCCAAAATCTTTATGGTCACTACCATATGACCAAGTGCCATAGCAGCTTATTCTGCTCCCTTGCTTTCTACACCCACATAAGTCTGTGCCACACGGGTAGAATTTTGGGTAATCATAAATAGTAAGCCATGGACTATTCGTGTCCTATTCGTTCTTACCAAAAGATTATCTGTGTGCTCCTCAAATGCATGGAGCTATCCAAACCATTTTTCAGACCACCTGACTACCAGACATTTAATCAGTCATGTTCCTAACAAAAAAGAGATGGCACATGCAATCTGGCTAATTTGTGAAAATTTAATAAAGGACTACTTACAAAGAAGTAAGCAAGGAGATAAATGAGGGAAGATGTAGTTCCTCCAGAGCTAACAACAGTGGAAAACTATCACCTCTCGGCCTGAAGATGCGGGGAGTAAGCAGTGATGAGAATATGCAATAACTAGCTGTCCATCAGTAAGGAGCTCGGACAACCAACTGCAGGGAGCTGAAGGTCTAAGTGCCCTGACCTCTCCGTTCCCACTCAGATATCTGAATCTGAAGAAGTAAATGAAAATTATCCATCAAACATGACCTTAATAGGGAAGACATTTCAACTGGGATTTTGTAGGCAAAAGTTAGGAGTTTGGATTTCATGCTCACTGCAAAGCAAAGACACTTAAAATTTTTAAGTGGAGAAATAACATGAGATTCAATTGATGATCTAAAAATAGTCCTCTGGCCCTTCTGTAAAAATTGATTGCAGAGGGTCAGGAGAGAAAATGGGGTGATGAATTTGGAAGTTATTGCAGTGGTTTAGGTAAGAAATGATTGTATTTTTGCTTGTATTGGAAAGGTAGCAGTAAAGATAGGTACAAGGGAGTGGCGGGAAGCACAATTTGGAGGGAGAATTCAGATGACTTAGTTGTAAATATAATAAGGAGAATGAGGAAGAAGTTATCAAATATAAATCTCAATCTTCTGGACTCACTAACAAGCTACAGGGTGGTATAATTTACTGAGATCTGTTCAGCATGAGCTACTTGAAAATTAAATTTGAGAAAAATCTCTGAAGAGAGAAGAAAAAAATGTAGTGTATAAAAGTCACACAAGCTGCATAGTTTTCTAGGAACAAAGCACATTTTATTATAGTCTATTTCAGCATTTTGGAATCTTAACCACAAATAAGAAAGCGGCTTTATGGCTGTCTTCTGTCACTGGCAAATGGGAGCTTTCAGAGATGTCTGCTCACCTCTTTGAGATAAATGATATTAGTAACTGAGACAATAAAGCTATTTGTGACAAATGAATAGAATATTGATCTTATTCTATTTTCCTCTGGTAATTTTTTTAAAGAAATATTCATAAGAAGCTAGGTTCTAGGCTCAATCAATTGAAAATAACAGCAGAATCAATTTATTGTTAACTAACCCATTCTCGGTATTTCTAGCATCTGCGTTTATTTGCTATGGTTTGTACATCTTCCATCAGTCAGAATTCTATTAATTCTTTCCAGGATTATGTACTCCAAAGAGATTGTAAGGAATGGAGCAGGGTTTAAAGTTTCACTATATGCCTTAACCCCTTCCCAAAATTTCTGAATGTTTTGACTGACTTTCCTAAGAGAGAACTAGTCAGACCTTTTAATAAGAATCCTGAAAGACCAGAGTTCTCTTATCCATACTGACTAAGGTCACTTACACTGGATTATCAGAGAATGGCAACCCTCAAATCTGATAGTACACCTGCTACTTCCGATGATGATTCCTTCTGGCACCCTCCATAGGTAATTTTGTCAGTGGCTTTCGCAGGGTTTTTCACAGAAAATTGTGGCAACGATAGCGCCAGTGGGGAGAGGTCCTGCTCCAAGTTCTTAGCATTGGTGCCCAGAAACAATGAGCAGAGCCTGCTGCAAGCAGCTCCTACAAGCCACTCCAGTTAACTCTAGTTAAAAAGACTAGGGCCTAGAACTTTATGACAAAAATGTCCAGAAATTTATAGGTCCAGAAAATATAGCATTTGGTAAGTCTTTTGCTTCCTTGGAGGCTCGAATGCTCTGGAACAGTTTCAGTTCCTATATTTAAAGTTTCAGAATTAAATAATCCATGATGCTTTGACTGCTAACCCAACCAAAAGCTGCCATGTGAGCAAAGTAACTAAGGACTGGTCCTTTGGAGTTGATGGTCATGATTTTGCCTGATGATCTGAAATTCTGGATTGACTGGATGGAGAGTGGGTCTGACCCTAGGGGGAGGGGACATAAAGGCGCTCTCCGTGGGGTGTTGACTACCAGACCAAAATCAGACTCTCAGAGAGTTTGTATGTGCAGGAACTCAGACAATAGAGCAATCCACACACCAAGAGTCAGTATTGTTGGTAAGAACATAGAGGTAAACTGATAATAGATACTAAGGACAGAAAGTGACTAGTTATAAACAAGAGTTTTTTAGAGCTGCAGTTGGGCCACTAAAACTATTGTGGTGGACCCAAAGATAATCTATTTATCCAAATTCCAGCCCTGAAACTATAGAGGGCTTATTTTCTTTCTTATTTTCCAATGTATCTTTCCAATTAACTATCACCCAAAGTATTCCGAGCATATCTTGAATCCTCAACACCTAAACCTTCTAGCATAAATCCTTATCTGCTAATAATTTTTTTAAAACATCAATAAATGATCACTTTCAATGTAGTAAGCAAGCATGATGACTTTGGAATAGAATAGCCTTAATTTTAATTGTGGCTTTTTTACTTACCTATGTGACTTTGCCTAAATTATTTAACCTCTCTGATCTTACAGGTTTCTCACCTGCAAATAGGAGACTAGTGTCAAAATTGTAAAGTTTAAAATGTTGCATGTAAAGTGTTTAACAAAAGGTTATTTCTTATTGTAGAATATTACATTTTCAAAAGATGGCTGTTCTAAACAGAATATTCACAACATCTGTGTTTTCAGAAAAACGTTTTGTTGATATTATAAAGTAAAAAACTAGTAGAAATGGAAAAAAGAAAAGGGAAATCTATGCGTAGATGAGGGCAATAGTAAGCAGTAAAGGAAAATAAGAAGGAGTTATATCCAATTGGGTACTTACAACATTCGACCTCATTAGCTGGGGAAGACCCAGGGAGACAGGTAGGCTGAAGTCTTGACTGAGAGGTCTGGGTAGCACCCTCCCCTCAAGTGAGACTTTCAACTGACCATAGGAGCCACATTTAAAGGGAAAATGACAGGGTCTGAAGTTAAACATTTGTTTGCCCACATGCAGTTTGGAATGAACAGCATTCCTATGTTATCACGTCTTTACATCTTCAAGGAGCCTGGCGCACACTGCTTGCCTTCCCACCCAGATTCCATCTTGCGGGGGCCAGCCCAACATGGAACCAGAGAAGGTACAAGGCAGAAGTTATAGCTCTTGGCATCCAGACCAGAGGGCCAGTTCTGATCTAAAAGCCAGCTAAGGGAACCCTGGGTGGCACAGCGGTTTAGCGCCTGCCTTTGGCCCAGGGCGCGATCCTGAAGACCCAGGATTGAATCCCACATCTGACTCCCGGTGCATGGAGCCTGCTTCTCCCTCTGCCTATGTCTCTGCCTCTTTCTCTCTGTATGACTATTATAAATAAATAAAAATTAAAAAAAAAAATAAAAAAATAAAAATAAAAGCCAGCTAATAATCAATTAATCAGACTCCCAAGGTCACTAAAGCAGCACAAGTCTCACAAATGACATTCTTCAGACTGCTTATGCATCTGCAGGTCTGGGTGGTCAGTTATGCAAGACAAATCACAGACACTTTCATCCCACACGATACGCTGTCATGTGCATGTGTATATATCCCACATTCCACATGATCTTCTTCTAGTGTGATATTAACACTCTTCCATTAGGAAGTAGGCTGTCTTACTTCTTCCTGAAACTGGGTAAATCTTTATAATTGCCTCAAAACAAAGAATGTGGAAGTGACAGTGCTTGACTTCTGAAGCTAGATCATAAAAGGTGATATGGCTTCTGCTTGGCTCGTATTCTCTCTTAAAACTCTCTCCCTTTGAACGTAGCCACCAAGAGGTGAGGAAGCCCAGGACTCATGGAGGGGCCATGTCTAGGTATTCCAGCTGAAAGTTCCAGCTAAGGTCTCATTTGACAGCCATTATTAACCACCAGACAGACATGAGTGAAGGGGCCATTAGATCATACCTTCTCTCAGCCTTGAGTCTTCAGTTGAGACACCAGATATCCTAGAACAGAGACAAGTCATCTCCGTTGTGCTCTTTCTAAATTCCTGGCCCACAGAACCTGTATGAGCACAATAAATCATTTCACATCACTGCATAGTAGGGTTATTTATCATAGCATAGTAACCAGAATACTTGATAAATGATCATTATTATATGATATTATTTCAGAACCCCTAAAATGTGATGCAATAACATTATTATAATTACCATCATCATCATCATTGCTATTTTGTGAGGGTCCTACATATTTCCATAAACATAGAGCCAAGCAGAAAGTGTGACTCAATTTATCTAAAGATTCTTTAAAATTAACTTTCCTGGAGCACATATCCCCTTAAATGGAAAGCACCTATAGTGTTTATAACGTGTTCTTGCCACCACAGGCCTGAGTCAGGAGAAACTTCCAGAAGTGTTTGACAAGCTGTTTGTGTTTGAGAGCTTTATTTTAATTATGCTGAACAATCAAGAGAATTGAAATAGAATGCTGTAAAGACAAGCATTTTTTTTGCAAGTTCCCAAACACAATGCATGTTTAATGTGTCTAACTTTTTACACCAGGTATAGAAAGAAAAATGCTATTTCAACAGCAAAAAAAGATATTTTTTATGGTAATTGGAAGCAAGACAATTTGCTCTAGTTTATTTATAGTAAAACTATAGAATTGTTTTTAAAAAGTAAACTTTTGCTCTTATCAGAAAAATGTATACAACAATATTGTTTCGTGAGTACCAAGAAATGACAGATGCTAGTTATGTGGCCAGTTTCCTAGATGAGTCTTAGTTCTTTGTTGGGTTAATGACCTTTTTATATCTACACTTTATTCTCCTGCCTTCTACTCTTAATTGTCTTTCATTTTCATCTTATTGCTAAAACTTAAAAAAGTAAGATGCCTTTTAAAATGTGAAATAGCCCTATTTTGTTGAAGGAAAAATGCCAAAGACAAGAAGGAAGAACAGGAATCAATAGTTGAAGTAGAAAACTTGAATTATTCACTAGATGCAATTCTGAAAAGTTTAGTATAACTTGGATTTTGGTAAATTATATTTTAGATATACTATCAGAGTTTGATGCTGAAAACACTTATTAAATCTTAGTGTATTTGCTTTGTAAATATAAAGGTTTAAATATTATTCTTATTTAAGATAAGCAATGCCTAGAGTAGAAAATGGATAGCATATATGAATTTAATTGCAAATGAATACAAGTCTTAATGCAAAAGATAAACTTGAAAAACAAAAAGTACTATATTTTATTTCAATATGGAAAAATATTTTTCCATTTTTGGATAAATGAAGAGATTCTTTTTAATGTTTATAACCATAAAGAGATCATTAAAAAATAGATTGATAGATTTGGTTTCATAGACATTTGAGACCTACATCCATAAAATATGATTCAAATTAATTTTAAAAGTAAAGTGAAAAGGTAAAAAACAATTGCAACATATACAATACATATTTTCACATATATGTATATGTGTAAATACAAAGGCAGAAACAGAGAGCCAAGACAGAAAAAGAGATCTTTACAAATCAAACATAGTATTAGAAAAAGGTGTCAAGATATAAAGAAGCAAATGAAAGAGATGAGCAAATAGTTTAATTATGTTTAAATATACATATAGCAAAACACACAAATATCAAAACAAAACCATAATGAGACATATTTTTAAATCTACCCAATTTTCTGTCATTGAAATAGGGAAATCAATATTCTCATATAATTTCATACATTGTTATTAAAACTATGAAATAGATATCACCATTTTGACAGATAATTTTGCAAAACATACTAACAATATGTTTTGTATCATTTGACACATCAATTTCACTTATTGAATTTTATAAAGTCGAGACATTCTCACCAGTAAGTGAAGATATATGTATAGGATATAAATTTTTTAAATGTTAGTAATAGACAAAGATTGAGGAAAAAACATCTGACCTCAAAGGATGGGTTAAACAAAGATACACGAATACAACTATTAAAAAGAATAAAGTGGATCTATATAAACAGCTATGTTCAAATAGAATGTATGTTAAAATATAAGTTGTAGGGACACCCGGGTGGCTCAGCAGTTGAGCGTCTGCCTTCAGCTTGGGGCGTGATCCTGGGGTCCTGGGATTGAGTCCCACATCGGGCTCCCTGCAGGGACCTGCTTCTCCCTCTGCCTGTGTCTCTGCCTCTCTCTCTCTCTGTGCCTCTAATGAATAAATAAATAAAATCTTTAAAAAAATAAAATAAAATGTAAGTTGCAAAACCATATTTATAGCATGATTTAGTTTCTTATAAAATAATATAAATAAAAACAACATATAGAGGGGCACCAGGGTGGCTTAGTTGGTTAAGTGTCTGACTCTTGAATTTAACTCAGGTCATGATATGAGAGTCATGAGATTGAGCCCCACTCAGACTCCACATTGGGCTGCTTAAGATTTTTTCTCTCCCTCTGCCCCACTCCCCCATTCATGCATTCTTTATTTCTCAAAGAAATATATATATATATATATATATATATATATATATATATATATATATATAATTAAAGAGTTTGCACCAAGCAGGTAATAAAACTTATCTCTAAAGATGAAATTATGAAACTTTTACTTTCTCCAATCTATATCTTAGGATGATCAAGCTTTTACATGATAAACATGTATTATATTTCTTACTTAAAATATGTAATATGTTGCAATAAAACAAAAGTAAAAAGAAGATTGAATTTTACTGTTTATATGCCACCTATAGACCAAGTTGATTTAAAATCCAAAGAACTCTTTGGCTCTTTTGTTTGAGTGAAACTTCCTTTTGTTAAGAGTTGCAGGAGGAAGACATCAATAAGACATCAATAAGACTGTAAAATAGCAGACTCCTGACTTTCCTTTCTCCAGTGGAACACCCCAAACAAACAGCTACATATGGATCAATGTCCTACATATGAATCAAAGAAATCCATAAATTAGGTGACTGATTCCTACAGATCAGCAACTGAAAAAATACCCGTATGAAATGGGTAGGACAAGTGGAGACACTCTCACAACACAAATCCTACCAACAGCCCAGCACCTTACAATCAATGGGGAACCCCCAATGCCCAGTTTCTCCCTGATGAACGAAGGGTTTGGACCATACATCTAGTGCCCCAACTTTAATGGTGCTACCAAGAAACTGGCTCCCAAATCACTCAGCTCTGGGAGCCAACAGGGTCCAGCATTTGCAAATCCCCAGTATTACTGCTCTTCCCCTAGGCTCAGCACAGAGGGAGCAGGCAAGAACATCTAGCTCTCCTAGTTGCCTAGTTTCTCCTGGGAAGAGGTTTGACTGTATACTTTCCCAACTCCTCTCTGGGTCATGCTTTTAATCACCCTGGGTCTGGGAGCTCCCTGGGCTTCCCTAGGAGCCAAAAGAGTTTGTGGGCATTTCCTACACCCCTCCCACCACCCCCGGCTTGCTCCAGAGGAAAGTCTCCAGACTTTTCCCCAGAAGAGAAAGTCTGGAGAAAAGTTTCCAGACTTTTCCCCTCCAATCTCCTTCCCCAGAAGGAGCTAATTCATACATCTAACACCTCGAATTTTATGGATGCCACCTACAGGACTGGCTCCAAAATCATCCAGCTCTGAGAGCTGACAGGGCTCAGCATTTATGAGACACTCCCCTTCATCCCACCTCCAGCCACGGAAAAAAAGAGGCATTTTTTTAATGAACACATGAGCACTTCCTAGAGCTAACCCCCACGCTCAGCACAGAGAAAACAGGCAAAAACCTAAGGCTCTCAGTTTCTCACTGGAAAGAGTTTAACTATATACGTTCCCAGCTGCCTGACGCTGAGGCCTCTAATTTGTGTGCCTTCTTTTTTTTTTTTTTTAATTTTATATATTTATGATAGTCACACACACACAGAGAGAGAGAGAGAGAGAGGCAGAGACACAGGCAGAGGGAGAAGCAGGCTCCACGCACCGGGAGCCCGACGTGGGATTCGATCCCGGTCTCCAGGATCACGCCCTAGGCCAAAGGCAGGCGCCAAACCACTGCGCCACCCAGGGATCCCTAATTTGTGTGCCTTCTTACCCCAGCTTGCCCCAGTGATAAAATCAAGTCTCCAGCTTCTCTCTGAAAGGTATTTATTTGCCCAGACATTTATTGTCCCAACTTCTACAACTGCCATCTGAGAAGCTAGATCCTAAATTACATAGCTCTTGGAGTTGACAGGGTTTGGCATTCACAAGTCACCCAGGATCAAAAAGAACAGAAAGGCATTTTCGTATGATTGCACAAGTAGTCCCAGTGGCTATTCCCCCTAGTTTAACACAGAGTCAGTGAGCAAAAATACACAGCTCCCAGTTTCTCCTTGATAGAGGCCAGGCTGCATGTCTACCAGCTGCTGCCTAAACATTGGGCTTTCAATTAGCATGAACCTTTCAGCTGACAGGGTAAGCAATTAAGGTAAGGCCTCCAGGAGCCTAAATAGACACATAGGCATTTCCCCCACTTTCTGGGCACTGACAAGACTTAGCACCATTGATCTCCTGGGGGTCACTAAGAACAAAGATGGCAACTTCCAAGGAAGACGGTGTCATAGGAGGACCCCAGCTCATCATCAACTTAAATCACCCAGAAAATGGCCTGAAGATTGGCAGATTAAACTCCACAACTATATGTAAAGAAGAGGCCACATCTAAGAGGGTAGGAAGGGCAGAGGTTTGGTTGGTAACTAAATGGACTCACATGACTCTCTGCAGGAGAGAGGGATGCCACAGGCATAAAGAGGAAAGAGAAGCAGAACCCCCCATGGGGACCCTGCATGGGGAAAATGAATCCCCATAACATCTGGCTTTGCAAACCAGAGGGGCCAAATTTTGAGATTTTGCAACTGGCAAGACTTAAACCTGTAAAAACCACCAGACTTGGCTCTTGGAGAGCTGAGAGAGCAAGAGCTTTCCATCCTTAGAGACAACACCAGAAACAGCCCACAGAGACACAGTATAGAAGTAGCGGTTTGAAAGGCACCTGGGACATACAAAAGGGTTATTTATTAATCACAGAGCATGTCCTGGAGGACAAAAATCACCGGAGAACTCCTCCAGGAACAAGGGAAATGGAAAAAAACATATCCATCCTCTACCCCCGAGCATAATCAGAAAAGCAATGCATCAACAAGTGAGAATTCCATTAAAGAGAAAGAAAATATAAAAAAGAGTTATAAAACAAAACCATAAAGCTGGAGAATATGATAAGTGAACTGAAACATTTCATAGAAGAATCCAACAGTAGACTAGATCAAGCAAAAGAAAGGATTGGCAAATGTGAAGACAGGTCACTGGAAACGATCCAATCAGAGGAATGAAAAGGGAAAAATGGAATAGAATGAAGATTGTTTAAAGGACTTATAGAATCTATTAGTGGCACAGTATACACATTATTGAGTCCCAGAAACCCATTCAAAGAAATAATGGCTAAAAACTCCCAAACCTGGGGAAACAAACATTCAGATCCAGGAATCCCAGAGAAAATTATTAAGATAAATCCAAAGAGACCCACAGCAATATACATTATAATCAAATTGTCAAAATTTAAAGAGAACAATTTTGAATACAGGAAGAAAATGCAATTTGTTGCATATAATAAAACACCCATAATATGGCAGATTCTTCAGCAGAAACTTTGCAAGCCAGAACTGAGTGGGAAGATATATTCAAACTGCTGAAAGTGATAAATTGCCAACCAAGGATATTTTATCCAGCAACATTGTCATTCATTCATATTTGATGGAGAGACAAAAGCTAAAGTTCATCACTCCTAGACCTGCCTTATAAGAAATGCTAAAGGGAGTTTTTGAAGCTGAAATGAAAAGGTTACACTAAGAAATATAAGAGTATATAACTCACTCAATATAATAAAATTCAGAATACGTTAATATTATAATGGCATGTAAGTCACTTTTAACTCTAGTATAAAGGTTAAAATACAATATGTTAAAAATAATAATAGCTACAGTATTTGTTAGTGGTAAACCACATAAAAAAGATGTAAATTATGAAGTGAAAAACATAAAATGGTGGGGGAAGAATGTAAAAAAGGTAGACCTTTTGCATGTATTTGAAGTTGTTGTCATCAGCTTTGTATGTTTTTGTATGTACTTGAAGTTAAGTTGTCATCAGCTTAAAATAGAATTTTGTAACTGGTATGTTTTTATGTAAGCCTCATGGTAACTACAAAGCAAAAATCTATTGTGGATATACAAAATATAAAGAAGGAATCACAGGGAAAAATCATCAAATCACAAAGGGAGACAGCAAGAGACTAAGCAAAAAATCTATAAACACCAGAAAAGAATTAAATAAATAGCAATAATAAGCTTTTACCTATCAATAATAACTTTAAATATAAATGGCCTAAATTTTCCAATCAAAAGATATAAATAATGTAAATTGATAAAAAAAAAACAGCTATATACTGCCTATAAGAGACTCACTTCATGCATAGACTAAAAGTTAAGGTATACAGAAAGATGGTTCATGCATATAAAAACCAAAACAAAGCAGGGGTAGCTGCACTCATATCAGAAAAAAATAGACTTTTAAATCAAATACTGTAACAAAAGACAAAGAAGATCATTATATAATGATAAAGGATTCAACAAGAGCATATGACAATTGTAAATATTTATGCACTTAACATCAAAGCACTTATATATACACAGCAGATATTAACTAGTATAAACATTATAAAGGAAGAAATAATAGATAGCAATATATTAATACTTCAATATCTCATTTTCAACAATGGATAGATCATCCAGACAGGAAATCAATAAGAAAACATTGGATTTGAACTCTACTATAGGCCAAATGGACACAACAGACATATGCAGACTATTCCATCTCACATTAGAACATTCATTTTTCTCAAACATACACAAATATTCAATAGGATAGATCATGTGTTAGGCATATTAGGCCACAAAACAATTATTAACAAATTTAAGAGAGTGAAATCCTGTCAAGTATCTTTTCTGACTACAGTGGTATGAAACCAGAAGTCAATATAATAGGAGGAAAACTGGAAATTAAAAAAAAAAAAAAGTAGAGATTAAACAACTTTTTCTTGAACAATCATGGGTCAGAGGAAGTCAAAATGGAAATCAAAAAATATATTGAAACAAAAAAAGATGGAAGCACATTGTACCACAACTTATGAGATGCCATCAAAACAGTTCTAAGAGTTTATAATAATAAGTACCTACATTAACAACAAAAAAAAGAAAGATCTCAAATCACAACCTAAGCCTATACCTCAAGGAACTACAAAAAATAAGAACATACTTGAGGCACCTGAGTGGCTCAGTGGGTTAACTATCTGACTCTTGATTTTGGCTCAGGTCATGATCACAGAGTTGTGAGATGAAGCACCACACGGGGATCCACCCTCAGGGCAGAGTCTGTTTGAGATTCTTTCTCTCCCTCTTCCTCTGCTCTTTCTCCTGCACATGTGATCTCTCTAAATAAATAAATATTTTTAATGAAAAAAAAAGTTAGAAGGAAGAAAATAACAAAGCTCACAGCAAAAATAAATGAAATAGAGACTAGATGGTCAGTAGAAAAGCCAGTGAAACTAAGAGTTGGTTCTTTAAAAAGATAAAATTGACAAATTTTTAACTCAAATAACTCAGAAAAAAAGAGAGAATATTCAAATAAAATCAGAAGTGAAAGAGAAGACATTACAACTGATACAACAGAAATACAAAGGATCATAACAGACTATGATAACCAATTATATACCAACAAATTAGATAATTTAGAAGAAATAGATAAATTCCTAAAAACATACCACCTAATAATAATGAATCATGAAGAAACAGAAAATCTGAGCAGACCGATAATATGCAAAGAGATCAAATAAATAATCAAAAATCTCCCCCCAAAAAAGAAAATCCCAGCACCAGATTTCTTCACTGGTAATTCTACAAAACTTTTAAAGAAAAATTAATACCAATCGTTCTGAAACTCTTTCAAAAAGTTGATGAAGAAAGAATACTTCCATAATCATTTTATAAAGCCAGCATTATCCTAACACCAAAGCCAGATAAGAACACTACAAAAAAGAAGATTATAGGCCAATGTCCCTAATGTTCATAAATGTAAATATCTTTAACAAAACATTGGCAAGCTGATTTCAACAACACATTAAAAGAACCATACACCATCGTTACTGGGATTTATCCCTGGGATGCAAATGTCGTGTAATCTGCAAATCATTTAATGTGACCAATACATCATATTACAGACTGAAGGATAAAAGTCAGATGAACCCCTTAACAGAGCAGAAAAAGTATTTCACAAAATTTAGCAATCTTCCATTATAAAAATTCTCAACAAATTAGATATCAAGGAGTCAATATAATAAAGGCAATATATGATAAGCCCATAACTAACAATATGCTCAACAGTGAAAAGCTGAAAGATTTTTGTCTAAGATCAAGAACAAGATAAAAAAAAAAAAGAACAAGATAAGTGTACCCACATTCACCACTTCTGTTCAACCATGTGCTGGAGTCTTAGCAAGAGCAAAAAGAAATAAAAGTTATCAAAATTGGAAGGGGAGAAGTAAAATGTCTCTGCAGATGTCATGATGTTATCAGAAAATCCTAAAAGTCTACAAAAAAAGGTAAAATTAATAAACAAATTTTGTTGCAGGATACAAAATCAACATGCAAAAATCAGTTGTGTTTCTATTACTAACAAGCTATACAAAAAATAATAATAATTAAGAAACAATCCCACATACAATAGCAGCAAAAACAACAAAACAAAAAGCCACTTAAGAATAAATTTCACCAGAGAGGTTAAAGATCTGCACAGTGAAAACTATAAGACTTTAATGAAAGAAATTACAGGAGACACAAATAAATGGGAAGATATTCCATGCTTATGAATTAGAAGAATTAATATTGCTAAAATGCCCATACTATCCCAAATCATCTACAATTCAATGTAATCCCTATCAAAATTGTGATGTCATTTTTCACAGAAATAGGAAAAGCAACCCTAGAATTTGTATGGTGCCATCAAAAGCTCTGGATAGCTAAACAATTAAGCAAGAAGAACAAGTTGGAGCTATCATGTCCCCATTTCAAACTATATGACAAAGCTATAGTAATCAAAACAAAGTGGTACTGGCATAAAAACAGACACATAAATTGAAGGAAGATAATAGACAGCCCAGAAATAAATCCACACATATCTAGTCAGTGAATTTTTGACAAATACACCAAGCAGACACAATGAGGGCAGGACAAGTCTCTTCAATAAATGGTGCTGGGAAAACTGAACCGCTATGTGCAAATGAATGAAATTGGACCCTTATCTCACACCATATGCAAAAATAAACCCCAAATGGATTAAAGACCTAAACATAAAACCTGGAACTATAAAACTCCTAGAAGGAAACATAGGGGAAAAGCTGCTCGACATTGATCTTGGCAATGGGTTTAGCACCAAAAGTGCAAGCAACAAAAGCAAAACAAAACAAAACCCAAATGGGACTACATCAAACTAAAGTCTCTGCACAACAAAGGAAACAACAAAATGAAGAGCCAGTCTGCAGAATGGAAGAAAATACTTAGAAATTAAAGTATGTAAGGAAGTTTTACAACTTCATGACAAAAAATAAATAAATAAATAAATATAAAATAACCCAAGTAAACCCAAGTAAAAAAATAAGCAAGGGGCTCGAATCGACAGTTTTCCAAAGAAGACATATAAATGGACCACAGATATGTGAGAAGACGGGCAACATCACTAACCATCAGGGCAATGCAAATCAAAACCTCAGTGAAATATGACCTCACATCTGTTAGGATGGCTATCATCAAAAGGTTGAAAGATAAATATTAGTAAGGATGTGGAACCCAAACCTTATGCACTATTGGTGGGAATATAAAATTGGCACAGGTATTATGGAAAACAGATGGAAGTTCTTAAAAAATAAAATGGCACAGGTATTATGGAAAACAGATGGAAGTTCTTAAAAAATAAAAAAAATATAATGATCCTATGACCCAGCAATCCCATTTCTGGTATATATCCAAAAGAAATAAAGCCACCATCTCCAAGAAATATCTGCATTCCTGTGTTCATTGCAATGTTGCCATTTTTACGGATAAAGAAAATATCTCTCTCTCTCTCTCTCTCACACACACACACACACAGAAAGAGTAATATTATTCAGCCTTTAAATAGAAAAATCTTCCATTTACAACAGCAAATATGAAACTGCAGGACACTATGCTAAGTAAAATAAGTCAGACACATAAAGCCAAATATTACACGATCTCATTTACGTATGGAATCCAAACAAAACCTGAACTAATCTTAACAAAGAGTAGAATGGAGTATGGGGGAATAGAGATATTTAAAAAGAAGAAGAAAAAGTAGAATGGTGATCACCAGGGGCTGAGGGGATGGGTCATAGAGAGTAACTGTTTGATCAGCACAGAGTTTCTGTTTTGCCAAATGAAAAGTGTTCTGGCGTGGACAGTGGTGACAGTTGTGTAATAATACAAATGTCTTTAATACCACTGAATGGTACACCTAAAAATGTAGTGAATTTTATGTCATATGTATCTATAATTTAAAAAATGGAACAAATTACTATTAAAAAGGAGCAGGAACTATAGCATTAATAAGAGTAACAACAATAGCAATGATGATGATGATGAAAATTATAATACTACCCAAAGCCTTCACTTTGAAGAATGGGAGAGTCTCTGATAATAATCTTAAAAATCCTAATTTTAATTAAAGAAAAAAGTTGTAATAAATAGACTTGTCACTGATTAGAGCTTGTTGTATTAGGATTTAATCCATATTTGATGCACATATCATGTCCATCCTAACTCAGGCATGTACTCCACAACTACAGACAATAAATAAACATTTTTTTAATAAACAAAAATTAGATAAGTAAATTAAAGAAAAAAAATGAAAATCCTGTTGAGAAGTATGTTAAAAGAGTCTTTAACAGATTCTATAGGCTCAGACTCTTGGCCTTTAGAATAAAACTTCCCTTGACAACCCTATAAATAAAACATTTAATCAATCCAATTCGCAATACTAAACAAGGAGGATATTTAAATTATTTCAAAAGAAAGTTTTAAGTATATTTAAATAATCCATTTACAGATAAAGTAAATGCTAATGCAACAAGAACTTAGAAATTTTGCAAACGTCGTATTCTACACATGTTCATTATAGAACTGGCCACTAGTTCATCTGGCTTCCTCATTCAAACCAGTTCATCTCTGAGATCTTTTTTTTTTTTTTCCTTCTTTTGAACACTGATGATTCAACAATTCAAACATTGCTTCTAGATGTGGATCCAAGTTTTATGTGGCTTCTACAGTTTAGAGAGGCCTCTCTAAAAATAAGAACAAAAAGGACTAAGTCTATGAAAATGCATTGCTCATGTCCTTCTTGCAAGGATCATTAGCTGCATGGTACCTGTCTCTCCATTCCTCATTTTATTATCAAGGAAGAATAGTTTTCTTCTGCTTGAGTGCAACCGTACTCTCTCTCTGAAGGACTAAAAGAATACTTTCCTTTTCTAACAGATTTTAATTTACAATCCAGACCTTTTTTTTCCCAGCAGGGGTTCCCTGCCCTTCTTTAAGTGGGGGGCCTAATGAACCTGCTTCATGATTTTGAGGACAAAGCCCACAATTCACTTTCCCTTATACTGACATATTCTTGTGACTGCAGAGATTCCCCTTTCACCATACCACACTTTCCCCCAATTTTATAGAATAAAAATCATGAGGAAAGAGTAAAGCAAATGTTTCTATGTTTTCTTTACACAGCATTTTTCCTACATGAAAAGCTCCCATGAAATGTGGCTACCCGTTTCTAATGACTTCAGTTTCTAACCCAGCAGCCAAGAGTCTATGCTCATCTGGGTCACCTTCTGGCTCAGTTGGTTGAGCATCTGACTCCGGATTTCTGTTCAGGTCATGATCTCAGGGTCGTGAGGTCGAGCCCTACATGGGGCTCCAGGCTGAGCACAGAGCTTGCTTGAGATTCTCTCTCTCCCTCACCCCCTCCCCCATTTGCATGTGCCCACGTGCACTCTCCCTCTCTCTCAAAAAAAAATTAAAATTAAAAAGAGTGTATGTTCATTAATTTTAAACCATCGATTCCAGACTAACAATGAGTCAACATACTGTATGTGCCGAAAGGCTGACATGGAAAGAGCTTTATTCAATATTTGTTTTTATTATTATCTCCATACCGTCTTACTAAATAGACTACTTATGAATATGGTAATGAATAATTTGTACTCATAGTTTGCTTTTGTTAAACAAAGCAGCAGAATCCACCTCAGGGGAATCCTGATTTAAGTCTCAGCTTAAAATATCCCTGTCAGTTAGTGAGGGTTAGACTCCAAGTTTCCTCTAAGTCCCTGAACTGAAACCTCATTGATGTTTTGTC
This sequence comes from Canis aureus, assembly GCF_053574225.1. Classification (NCBI taxonomy): domain Eukaryota; kingdom Metazoa; phylum Chordata; class Mammalia; order Carnivora; family Canidae; genus Canis; species Canis aureus. Next base: position 29,474,373 of record NC_135645.1, read on the forward strand.
ATTTCCTTGAGAGACAAAGAGGCAACCTCCTGAGAAAACAATTGTAAACGGTTGAGCAAATAATTGCTGTCTTGTAATACTAGATCAAGCTTCATGATCTCAGAGCTTATGTCTAAGAGATAACATCTGATCTGATGTATCAGCCAAAATCCATAAATTCTAGGGTGAAACATAGTATTACCATCTATTTCCTAAGAATCAATAAATGTAAGAAAAATAGAAAAAACACAACCTCTATCACTCTAAAAATGCAGGTGAAAGCCCACACGCAGACCCCCAGAACACATGTAGGGAGCCATTTGGGATGATCTGTGGCAAAGAGATAGAGCCACCCCTCCTTATAGCAACCCCACAGGAAGCATGAGTTAGCTCCGTATGTCAAACTGGGGGCTGCTAAACAACCCTTCCTATGCCTTCTTACCCATTGCTCCTTCCCCCCTCAAAAAAAATGGTATAACTCTTTTAGTATCTCCACTTAAACTGTTGATTATTGCATTTCATCAATTTCTGGACCCCATCAAATGCAATATAAATTTTATCCTACTTCAATATAGAGTCAGTTTATAATTTGGCCCCTCCTGATCAACTTTTGGGAAACCAAATCTGTTTACCCATATTAACTACAAAACAGATTTTCAGGGAAGTGAGTGAGAAGATCTACACCCTCTGACTCTAAGTATTTGTGGCTTCTTGAGCTCTACAACATGTTATCACAACCTTTAATCACGGTTCACACCTTAAAGTATAAGGAGGCAATGTAGTGTGGTGGTCTAGAGCATGACCTCTTTAGTCTGATCTTAGCTCTGACGCGTTGTTACTGAGCAATATTTGACAAGCTATGTGACTTCTGAAGTCTCAGTCTTCTCATCTATAAAATGGATATAATAAGAGAACAAAACTGAGATTGTGATTCTGGGATGATAAAATGAGTTAATGCAGGCAAAATAATTAGAACAGTGACTTCCACAGAGTAACACTCAATAGATACCAGCAACTATCGTTAGAGAAAAATTCTCTTATAGGACATGAATATGGCCTAAAAAAGCTTTTATGCATATTCAGGGACCCCACCACATGTCCATCCCTTCCACTCGAGACATTCAAATTCTTGCCACATTCTTTTTTTCAGTGTTTCAAATTCACAATATGTTCTTCTCCAAATTCCAAGATCCTTTTGATACCTAAAGACATCCAGGAGCTAAAGTAGGCCCAAGTGATTTTATGTATTTGTTCTTAGAGAAAACGATTTTTAAATACATATTATGTCCATGCACTGTGTTAGCCATTCCGAATAGAAGACATTGTCTACGGCCATACCACCCTGAACGCGCCCGATCTCGTCTAATCTCGGAAGCTAAGCAGGGTCGGGCTGGTTAGTACTTGGATGGGAGACCGAATGGAAGACATTATCTCAAGTCTCCTAATTGAAGTGCAGGGATGAAAAGAGGAATGGGAAGGTAAACAAGTGAATCAATAAAACAAGATTTCTGCTTACCCTCCCCTCTAATGGATAAATAATAGTAGTCCAAATCATTAGCCTGCCCTATACTCACTATCCTAGTTTGTTTTGGTTATTGCTGTTACTTTGAGAATCTCCAGTAAGTTCTAGAATACCGCATGACTTATTTCTGACTGCCATCAGTCATCCCTCCAGACTGCTGCCCCTGCTTCTTTTTTTTTTTTTTTGCCCCTGCTTCTTTCATGTGAACTGTTCTCTAAGCGATTTTGCTATGCTCAACTCTCCGATCTGCTTCATATCCAAGCATGAATACAGGTGAAATGGAAGAGTGTGTGCAGGCAGGGACCATATCTGGGGATTTGTACATTATTACAACCCCAGAACCTACTTGCACAGTTCCTGACCTCTAGCAGGTGCACTATAAATACCTATTGAATGGATGAAGAAATACGGGAAAGAATTAGCAAACAAACACATAATGCAATAAAAGGAATTTTATTTTTCTCTCTCCGCTCCCTAAGTCCTGGGCCCCCATATATGGACAATTGAGAAGCATTAAAAAATATTCAGTTAATATATTAATTTCTACAATGATACCTTCTGCCTATAAGGGGAAAAAAACCCTTGTTTTTATATTACTTTATAGTATTCTAATATCAAACATCTCCGTGTAGCTGAGTTCTTATAACTGCATAATTCAAAAGGCTCTCCAAAGTAGTTGTTCTCAAAACAAAGGTAGCATTCTCTTCCTCTCCTCAAAGGATAACTCTCAGCTTCCCTTTCCCCCTCTCCTCCAATGTCAAAAAAGTTGAAATCTTTAAAATCGTTCAATCCCTGCTACAGGATGGTGGTAATGGTAATAATGTTAATCACACAGTCTACTGTTATGTAAGTTCTTTAAATATAATATTTCAATATTCCATAACAGGCAATCCAAGAGCTAAGAACTATGACCCGCATTTATAGATAGGGAAATTGAAGTTTACTGAGGACGGAACTATGGTGAGTAAATGGTAGAGCAAGACTCAAATCCAAGTGTTCCTGCTCTCAAGCCCCACAATTTGGTAAATAAGTAACCATTTAGGTGCAGATCAAGACCATATTTAAATGACTGACACGGTAAATTGTACTACCACACATAATATGCTCACACACTTTAACTGTTCTGTGTCTTATGTACTTTCTATGGATAGAATTACACTTAATCTGGTCACACAACTTGGTTTGACCAACAGAATATTAGCTGAAATGCCATTTGTCATATCCAAAGAAAAATTTTCCACACAATTGTGTGGTTCAGCTCAGCCTCTTACTCTTCCCACTCATGGCCCCAAAACTCATGGGAGGCATATGTCCCACATACAGGAGCAGAGCCAATTAGCTCTATTATAAGCCATTGAAGTCTGGGGTTGTGCATTTGGAACAAAGCTGACAAATATTACTGGTAGATTATGAGTTTATACTTAGTTGAAGAAAAAAAAGATGCAATAGGCTCTATCAAACATATATGGCTGGAAAGAAAAGGAGAAAGACAAAAAGCAAATAAATGCCTAAAGAAATCAGAGCACATGAAAGAAAACTTTTAAATATATCATTTAAAAAAAGACAGACAGACAGATTGGCCTTGCAAATCAGTGAATGATTTGTCACTTAAAGTCCCAAAATAAGAAAGAAAGGGGAAAAGATAATAAAAATAGGGTATACTTGAGTCAGTCAGGAAAGTAAAAATTGACCATATAGAAGAAGCTCATAACAATTGATGAAGCATGTTTTCTGAAAATATTAGAGTTGGAACTCAGGGCCCAAGTACTGTGAATAGACAGGGCTCATAATAACCATGTGTCAGGTGTGATGCTGAGCCCATTGCATTAAATGGGAAAGTCCCATTAAGATCTCACAGTCACCTTACATAGCCCTGCCCCTGCTACCGGTGACAAAGCTGAGATCTACAATGAAGTCACACAGCTTGTAAGAGGCATAGACAAGATTTCAATACAGTCAGTCAAGCTCTATAATCTGTGCATACAAACACACAACAATGTGATCTTCTCATCACAAGAAAAGTGAAACTTTTTTTAAGTGGGATGAAAAAGACTATAAAAGTGTTTGAATTTATACAAATCATCTTATGAGTGGAGAGGAGGTTAGGAACATTTTGCCTGATATCAATGGTTCTCTGAAAGGTGATGGGAGAGAGTGAGGATGCTGGTGGGCATGTGGGATTGTTGGTAGGGGGAAAAGAGAGGGACTTGCGCATGAAATGATTCTAACACAGAGTTGAGAACCCAGCAGTGATACCATTCTTTCCAATGATGTCAGTTCTTCCAGTAGGGCCTAGAAACTCAGGTATGAGAGATCACACAACTGATGATGGGCCTGATTTAGAGCTGAGGTCCCATAGGGCAGGTGTAGTGGAAGAACGAGGACATGACCAGCCAGAAGCCCCGAGGTGTAAAAGGAAGAAAGCAAAGCCAGAGGAGATGAGTAAATACTCCTCCAAATGGCCATGGACAGTTATTCCCCCCTCTTTTCCCTAGATAAGAGAAAGAAGTCCCATAACTTTCACCCTTATATTTTTCTCTATTTGTGTAATACTTTTCCTCATATCCCTCTCTTTTTACTTCTGTAAGATAGAAATATATTAGGGTTTTTTTTTGTTTTTTTCTCTTATTTATGTCTAAACCTATCTCTATAATATTATGAGATTACACAATAAATTACAAGATGAGGTCTAGGCAAAATTACTCTGTAGGCTCTGGGGGATAAATAAGAAGCATATCCAGATCTACACTTAAAAAAATAAACAAAACAAAATAACAAAAGTTGAGAATTGTTCAAGTCACTATTAAATCCCCAGAAATACCACACGTAGCTCTATTTGAAATGCGTCTTCCAGTAAGTTGCAAAAATGATATTAATCTTTCACTCCAACCTGAATCCATATCCTTCTCCCATCAGGAAGGTGACCTATCTCACCTCCCCTTGAGTTTACACCTGCCTTTTGATCTACCTTGGCCAATAGAATTCAGCAGAAGTAAGGACACGTCAGTTCTAAGCCTAGACCTCAAGAAGTTTTGCATACTTCTTCCATTTCTCTTGGAATCCTAGCAGACATCATGGAAATAAACCCTGGCCCACTGACTAGAGGATAAAAGACCATGAAAAACAGAAATGAACTATATCAGCTGAGGATCTCCAAGTGAACCTGCTGCCAGCCAACCCGACATATACGCATGAGTGAGCCCAGCTAAGACCAGAAGAATCTCCTAGCTGAGCCCACTCCAAGTTGTTGACTTGCAAAATTATGACATAAATAAGTACTAGTAATTTTAAGGCAATATGTATGCAGCAGAAGTTAACAGGTTCATGGAAACGACTGATTTTGCCCTTTTAGCAGGCCTAGATCTGACCCCTGTGAGCTAAGGAGATATGTCTTGGTCACTACTGCTCTCTCAAGTTTGAATTGGCAGGAGTCCCCAGGCCACAAGACAATGCCTGATAGATCCAGGTTAAGAGGGCAAGTGACAAGTGGTTCATCTTCTGCTCTCCTGAAGCCAAGCCCCAAATCATACAAACACAGTAATTATGCGGTTTTGCCTTGCATTTGGGTTTCTGTGGTCTGGAGTTTAGTGTTATCACCTGTCAATTCTCATCTGTTATTGGCCCAAAGGTAGACAAGGCAAGACCAAGAGGGATCCTGAAGGAAGCAAGAGGTTCCTTCCCAGGGGAAATGATGACATGTCCACTTTCAAGAGACACCATACAAAACAGGAATCAAATGCTGATCATGTCTCCAGTGACAAAGTATGGCCCCAAAAAGGGGGGAAAAAAGACATCTTATTCTCACTTTGGATTGAATATAGAACTTATATGGGACCGGGGGAATCAGTGGCACTAGCTAGGAGCAGAGGCAGAACAGGAGGTTGACAGTGCTGTCTGGCCAAGGCAGGCAAAGGCTCTGCAGAAGGCAGGCAGGATGGCGCCCGGGGTTCCGCGAGGAGCCGTGTGGTGCGGATGCATAAAGTACTTCCTGGCATCGCCAAGAAACAACCAAAGGTGAGGGGTAAACCCTGAATGGAGAGAGCGATCCCTGAAGAGAACTACTGACATAATCATACGCAGGGCCCGGGCTGGAGGCGGTGCTGGACGAGTGGGTGCCTACGGCTCTGGGAGACAGCAGATTTGGGAACGTGCCTCAGAATGATTTCAGATGTTAACAACAGCTGGAAAGTAGGCTGTGATTCAAGGTTCTGGTTTTCAAGATCCACACCTTAGCCAACGACAGGAGAAGCACAGTGATTTCTTGCCTTGTGAGGAAACGTGGAGTCTGTCTGCACGTCCCCGGAGCCACTGCAACCTCTCGTGGCGGCCCCGTCAGCCTAGCTAACACCACCACCGTCCCTAAGGCAAGTGGGTGTCCCCCACCCCCGGGTGACAGGTTTTCTTTGGCCTCTAATTGGGCCACTTGCTCGCCAGCGTCCACACGGCTCTCACGGGAACCGAGGCACCACCTCCGCCTCCGCAGCCAGAGGCCACGGGCCCAGGGGCCGAGCCAGTGAAAAGAGGTTCCCCTGGCCTCTGTGACCAGCTTGCCACGTCGGAGGAGAGGAAGTCGGGAGGGAAGAGGAGAAAGCCTTCCAGGGCACGCCCCTCCCACAGCTTCTGGCCGACGGTACCGTAACCGCTGTTGGTTCACTGACAAGGACGCCACAGGCCTCTTCAAGGTGCCTTGGGTTTTACGCATTGATAAGATCACAGGGAGGAACGGGGAACAACAACAACAACAACAAAAAGACTGGGATTTTATTGTTATCATTCTGTCCTTTACGGGTCATCAAGGAACCATGGCCTGTTACTCAGGGAGGTGAAGGCGCTGCTGATGCGGCCACAGACGGTTGACTCTTGGCGAATAATCACACCCATGAGGTGTCCTGGACACGCCTGGGACTATTTTCAAAATTCTCTTTTTAAAATACAATAAATACAGGCAGAGATGAAAGGATCCAGGGTTTCTCTGCTTTTGCAAAACGAAATAGTGACACCCCCCACCGTGACACCCCCCACCCCATTCTTCAACAGCAGACTCCAAAGTGATTTAAGACACGCCGAGGACACAGATGCCCTTGTCCAGTGCTGAAATGAACCAAAGGGACAGTCACATGCGGGGAGGTCACTGCAGTTTCCGGCCAGGAAATAGCAGGGTTGAATTTAAATCCTGCCCCTGTCGTCACCACCGGCTTTCCTGAGAATCAGGTGTCTCCGGGCTTGGCCTTCGGCCGCCGACGGCCGCCGAGCTACAATATCCTACGTCTGTTGGCCTCGCGCCATCGACTTGGAGCACTTGGCTACCCGGAGCCCAGGGCCCCCCCATCCCGTGCTGTGCTCCTTCCTGTCGTGAGCCCTGCGCGGTCCGATGTGAGCAGACAGTCGCCAGCCGTCGGAAGGAAGCGTTAATCCCACAAACGGGCCCCTGGGGCTCGGGGGCTCGGAGGCGCTGGCCTTGTCCGGGGCTCCTGGTCAGCGCGGCCTCTGTGCGCGCCGCAGGTTCTGTGCCAGCTCCCGGCCCGCACAGGCCACCCTCACCCCCGGCCGAGGGGGCGCGCGGCGCAGTAAACCCTGAACCTTGGAGAGCCTCACAGAAGATGTCCTCCCTCGGTTTTTGGGAGTTTGGGGAATACTGTAAATTCTGTTTTTAACTGATGGTGCCACCCTGTGGGGGAAGCTGGTAACCAAAGGCCCTTGCCCACCGGCCCGGCAGGCAGGCCCTGGGGTCGGCCACCGTCCAGCCCACCCGGCCCCGCCGCAACCCCGGCCCCCTCGGTGACTGCGGCCCACATCGTTTCCTGAGGGGCTGCTGGCAACTTCGGGGGGCGGGGGGTTGTCCCCTTGTTCCGGGGTCACTGCGTCCCCACTCCACAAGGACAAGAACCCCGCGTCTTCACAACATCCCCTGAAAAGTCTGCCGGTGATTCGTTTCCTTCAGGAAGAAGAGACAAAGAGCAACAAAGCCAGAGGGACGAACGTGAGGTCGCATCTCAGGCGCTAGGACGTCAACCCCGTTTCATCCCGGAGCTCACTGGCCTCCTCGCCAAATGCGTCAGCCTGACGAGCTGCCGAGGACACGCGGCCGAGGGCCCCCCGTGCGGTCACCTTCACACTTAGCAGCACAGGACAATTACAATTTCAAAAAAAACAAAAATTTAGTCACTTACTCTAAAATAGCAAACCCAGTCCTTGTCGTGAGTGTGGCTTAACGCAATTTCACGCCCTCCCAGCCTTGCTGAGCCACCTTCGTCCCCTCTGTCTCTGCACGGGGTGGCTGGGTGATCAGAGCGGCCGCTGCCCACACCCACCAGAGGCCCGGGGGCCGGTGACCTGCTGGGGGTGACCGTCGGGAGGAGCCGGGTCGGGCGGCTGCCCTCGCAGGGGAACCGACACCGCACGTCCCGCCCGGGGCCTACTACGTGCAGCTTCTTGCTCGAAGACTTGACCAGCAGCCTGGTGGTGCCACCGGCATTCGTGCCAGGGACCCCCGCCCCCCACACTAAGGAACCTGAAGGTTTTCCCATCACCGCTGTTGGACTGGGAGTTCCTGAAAAACAAGAAAAACCTTACACAACCTTGAATCTTCCCAAAAATAAATGCATAAATGAATAAATAAAAATTGAAGCACTGTCTTATAAGCATTACCTAGAACTTTAAAAGCAAGAACAGGGAGAGCCACATCCCGGATTGCACTCGCTGGCACATCACGGGGCTAGAACTTTCCAGGTCCAGTGCTGTTAACATTCGAGGCTGCACACTCCGCGTCGTGGGTGGCAGGTGCTGTCCCGAGCATTACAGGATGTGAAGGGCGGCCCTGGCCTCTACCCACCGGACCCCAGCAGCACCTGTCCCGCACATGCCCCGACCAAGTGGCTCCGGACTGTGGCAGACATCCCCCAGGGGACGAAACCGGCTGAGAACCGACACCTTAGAGGTAATTCGTGCTCAGCACAGACCCTCCGAAAGGAACCAAGCGTACAGGAGATTTTTACATCGTGGGCATCTTCTATTCGGCTGAAACCTGTCTGCCTTTCACCCTGTGTTTTGGAATCAAATTAAGCATGTAAAGCAGACAGTTGGAAAACTTGCTCCTCGTAATCACAACCTCTGAAACCCAGGAAACATCCCCAAACTGGGGTCTGACTCACCAGGACACCTGGGCAGGACCCACTGCAGCAGACGGCCTGACCCTGAAGGCCAACCGAGGCCCTTGCCATTTCAAGATGTTGAGGATCTAGCTCTGGAACTAAAATACTTAAGAGATTCCATGTTACAGTTCTGGAGAAACATTAAGACACTGTGAGACCAATAACAGAAATTTTAACTGAAATCCGTTTTCAAAAGTGGGGAGCAGTGTTGATCGCAAAAACCAATTTTTTTCAGACACATCAGGCCTCAGAATTGGCAAATCTATGACCATATGGAGGACACTGTTCCTCCTTTTTTCTCTCCACTCAACCATCTGTACAGAGGATCCTTTTTTTCCTTTTTTTTTCCTCCTCTCTACCTTCTTGAGGTTCATCCTTCTCATAGCACAAGGTACACATACCCTCTTTTAAATTTATCAGAACGAACCTAACAGCTCTTCCAGAAGAGTCCTGGGACTCAGCCAAGAAGGCCCACTGAGGTCGCATCCACCCCTGAGCCTCACAGTGACCGTGGCCACAGACCGAGGCAGGCTGACCGTTTGAGCCACCACAGCTACTCCTGTATCGAAGGCCCAGTGAGCAGGTGAGCAGCGGAAGGAGCCAGAACAAAGCCCGCTGTGACTTGAAGGGAAAAGGAAGGGAACAAACAGCTCCTCGAAGGGCTACGAGTACCATGTGCCACTACAGTTAGAGCCTTCGAGGTTCACATTAAGAAATACTATTTTAGGGATCCCTGGGTGGCCCAGCGGTTTAGTGCCGCCTTCAGCCCAGGGCGTGATCCTGGAGACCCGGGATCAAGTCCCTCGTCGGGCTCCCTGCATGGAGCCTGCTTCTCCCTCTGCCCGTGTCTCTGCCTTTCTGTCTCTCTGTTTCTCATGAATAAATAAGTAAAATCTAAAAAAAAAAAAAGAAAGAAATACTATTTTAAAGCAGAAGTTACAATGTAACATATCTTGCCATCTGAAAGACGATTATGGGATTAATATCTTTGAGATAAACAGCCGCTCATAGTGACGCGGGACGGTGAGGCTCTCGTCCCAGGGGTTTGCAGATCGAATCCTGTGGACCGAGCGCAGGGAGCAAGGCAGTGAAGTTTAATTAAGCAGGGACGCCGAGAGGCTCTCGGAAGCAGGAGGGGTCCCGCAGGGCTGCCAACACGGGCTCCACCAACATCTTCCCCTAGAACTGACCTGGGAGCCCGTGGCCTTACCACTCCTGCGACGTCTGGGTTAACGTGGCGACCGGTGACAGCATCTCCAACGGCTCACTCCTCCTTGGGGTCTGGTTATCTCTGTTGGTCACAGTGCGACCGCCACAAAAAGACCCCGCCTTGGGCCCAGCAGCCCGGGCCGGGTGGTCTGGTTGGTGCCCTTATCTCTGGCTTCCTTATGCCTCAGCTGTTCTGGGGATTTCTGTGAGCCTCATCACACAGGCCCCTGCCTGCCTCAGCCTACCTTGCCCGGCCTGCTCCTTATCCAACAAGACCCCTCAGATGTCTATCGGTGGGTCGGATACCTGTGGGGTGATCGCCAACATGGATCTTGAGGGGTGGGGAGGAGGGCAGAGACAAAGGAAGTTTCCAGAGGAATTTGTATACGTTAGAGTAGACCTACAGGGTCCTGGCGGTCGGGCTAAGATGGCCTTGAGCCCTCGGCAAAGTGTCAACATCCAGGCTGTTGAGTCCCTAGGGGAGGGTCACTCTGCCTGCTTCCAGGACTCGTCAGTGGGCTACAAGAAGTAAGGAAATCTCATGATGTTTTTTCCCTTTGTTTAATAATATGCGACACTGATTCGGCTCAGCAATGAACCCGGGTCCGAAGTGAAGGACGGTCCTCCTTCAATCCTTCGCGTTATGTGTGTAACTACATATTATTTCCCCACCTTGAGGTTACAGCAAAACCTATAAATGTGAGGCCCTTTCTGAAAGTAAGGCTCTGGCCGAGTGGCCGAACGGCAAAAGGCAGCCCTACCGCCACCACCGCCACCGACTGCTGCCGCCACCGCGACCACCACACACAAGGCTTCTGTCCACCTTGTGGGCCTTTTATTGGATGGGGAAGCTTTCAAAGATACTCACAAAATTAGAAATAGGTTCACGTTCAGATGATGAAATGAAATACAAATAACCCTGCCTACTGTGTATTCAGAAAAGTAAATTCCCCGTTAGGGGGAATTACTTAACAATTTTCCACGAAGGTAAGTGCGCACCACCTGCCGTGAAGAGCTTCAGGGACTGGGGAAAGGCTAAAGTTAAGCCGAGCCCCCCGGAGAACCGTAGGAGCAGTTGATTTTAAATATGCCAAAAACGTTAGGGTATTATCCTTCTAATAAGATGAGATCAAAGAGGAGTCAACAAACAGAATGGAGAAAATAGATGCTGTGGCTGAGTTCAAAAGTTCAAGAGTGTGTGCCTTCCCGCTTCCCGCCGACTCCGAGCTGGGGCTTGCTGGAATGTTCAAGACATCCGAGAGAGCTCGGAAGGAAGCCAGGGAGGATTTCTTTGATATCTCTGAACATAAAGGCACCCTCCAGCTTCCACGGGGCCGGTGTTTGAAGAGTTTGGGTCGAGTTAGGTCTCTAAGACTCGGTTTGCATCCTCCCTGGAGACAGCAGGGCGCTAAAACCACTGAAGCCAAGTTGTGTCCTGAGCGTCTTAGGGAACCGTGCTGCGATGCTCCCATAGACAAGGGTCCCGAATCGCAGCTCAGAGGGCAGGGACGTGTTTCCCATCAGAGAGGGTCTTTGGTTTGAGTCCCTGGGCCAGGAGCCTGTGCCCCAAAAGAGAAAAAAAATGTTAAAATATGGGGATTGATAGCGAATGTGAAGGTCAAGACCTCTGGAATTTAGGGAGGAAGAAACGTCCCTTCCCGCTCAGCCCGTTGACCTGCACGGCCCTCGGCACGTCTCAACCTGCCGTCTCCTGTGGCCACTGATGGTATTGAGCTTCTCATCTTCCCTGCTCTGAATTTGCTATGAAATAAACACATGACCATTTGGAGAGTTCATAAAGGCTTTAGGCAAAAGTAGGCAGCAGCTATGAAAACGAGTATCTCCTGGGGCGCCGGGGTGGTGCGGCTGGTTGACTGTCCACCTCGGTTTCGGCTCAAGTGGGGATCGCGGAGCCCTGCGATCGAGCCCCACGTTGGGCTCCACGCTCAGCACAGCCGCCAGAGCTCCTCTCTCCCTCTGCCTCTCCCTCCTGTGCTCTCATGCTCTCTCACCGAAATACATACATCTTGAAGAAATAAACTAAAAAAATAAAAAGAATATCTCCTCTTTTGCCTTTACTTTAAAAAAAAAAAACAAAAAACTTGGACTCATGGAGATCAGTAGAACCACCATAAGTTTTTAAAGCATCAGCTTTTCACAATGTTTGAGGTGATACTGGCTGAAAGAAGCACGTCACTAGCCTCACAACCATAAGATGGCTAAAAAAATCTTCCAAAGTTGCCAAGCTTCTAAGACATGGTTAAATCACAGAATACAGATTAATAATGCATTACCTATTTCTATTACTGGGGTTTAAATGGTTAAAAGTCATTAGGTGTTGCATAATTCAGAGTTGAAATGAAAATTCAAAATTGGATACCTGCTGTACCTGCAAATATATTCCTGCAAGTCCAGAACTGGTTGTGACAACTTGCCAAGGAGTTGGTAAGAAATAACCAAACGGTCGCCCAGGTGGCTCAGTCGGCTCAGCGGCTGCCTTCAGCTCGGTCAGATCCCGGGGCCCTGGGGTCGAGCCCCCATCGAGCTCCGTGCTCTGCAGGGACTCTGCTTCTCCCTCGGCCTCTGCTTCTGTTCTCTGTGTCAAATAAATAAAATCTTTAAAAAAAAAAAATGAAAGATCAAATGAGTTAAAAACTAACCCTCAGCCATTTAAAAAAAAAAAAAAAAAGCTTTAGAAAAGCACCCTCGTGCTGCAAGACAAGGAGAACCAAGTAGGTGATTGGCGTTGGCGTCCTTGGGCTGAGGCAAGGCCCGGGGACTGGTGCGGGGCTCGGCGGGCACCCGGACAGGTGACCCGAGGGAACTTCTCCTCCTCTGGAAGCTCCGCCGGTGAAGTCAGGCCATCGCTCCACGTTTGAAAAAACATCCTGGGGAGACTCTTCACTAGGACACAGCCCCCCCCCCGCCCCCCCCCCCCCGCTTTCTGAAATCTCCTGTGATGCACAGACCCTTTACCAGAGTCAGCTACGGGAGCCGCTTTGCGGGGCGCTGCAGGGACAGGGGGTCCTGGGCGGGCCGAGCAGCAGGGGACCCCCACCCGCCTCGGGCCACCCGAGGCTGCAGCACCTGCGCCACCCGCCTCGGGCCACCCCGGACCAGGCCACAGCACCCGCCACAGCCCGGTAGGCCGAGGGACCGGGGGCGCTGCATCTCTGCACCGAGAAGTGATCCCAGAGTCACAAACATCAGGGATTCGGCATCTTGCAGTTTATCTGAATAATGTTCCAGGTTTCCCACCACGCGCCTCGCACACCTTATTCCACTGATCCTGAAAATACCTGTGTGAAATGCGCAAGTAGAGACGCGGCCACCTCCTGTTACAGAGAACTGTTCACCAAGCGCCGGCTTTGATTCGAACTCCCGTGTCGATAAGACATAAATTCAGAACCGTGACTCTGAGGTTTATCTAGATTATGACTCGGTGAGCTGGGGGGAGGTCACGCCGCAAGCAGACGTAAATTCGACACAGGGCCACACGTGTAGAGAATCAGAAAGTATTTCAACGCGTTACCTAAAGCCCGGCCGAAGTAATTCAGTGGTCTTGTGACTTTGGGAAGTTCCTGTGACCTCTGGTCCTGAACAGCTGCCTTGTGAAGCCGGTGGGGTTGGGCTAGATCCTCTGGTGTCTGCCGTCCAGTGAAGTGTTTGCAGATCCAGAGCTGGGGTCAGAAAGACTCCAGGGTGAATTCCTGCTCCGTCACTGCTGTGAGAACTCGAGTGTGTACTGGACTTTTGAGCCTGTTTCCCTACCTTTAAAACAAGGGTAATAATAATAATGCCTATCTCAATTCTCTGGCTGGGAAAATTGGTCACAATCAATAAAATGTTCAGCATAGTGCCTGGCCTCTCCTGAGCATTCATGAGCGTCAACTATTATTATTAACAAGTAAGGCTCTACCTTACGCTGCTAAAGAGCTTTCTTGGATTCACTTATTGGACCAAGCCCTCTAGCTTCTATAGCCGATCTACGCCTACTGAGTCATCATGCAGGGCTGCTTAGTTTTTAATAAATGTCGTTAAGAGCTTACTCCCCCTCTCTCTCCTGTTTTGAAAGAGGAGTGAGCAGATCTGGCCAGAAGGTTAAGGCGGAGACCCAGAAATGCAGAATAAGTGGCTGAATCGAAGCCACAGCTGCTGTGAGTGTCAGAGCTTTACCTACCTCTCCAAAAAGTTTTTGACTTGCAGTAATGTCCTTGGTCCGGGCTGCATCTCGCCAACCCAAGTGATATTTCAAAGGTTGATTTAGACTTGGCTGCTCCAAGCATAGATCACCGCTCTGATCTTGATGACATTTCCAGCCCAGGGCCAAGATTCAACTATTCTTAAAAGTTATAGCCATAAACAAAGCAGAGGTACGTTGCTAAATTAAAACAGGGAAGGAATTATTACCCACACAGAAGTGTATTTTAGTTATTGCACCAAATCAGATCAACCCAGTTGATTTGGTGGTATTTCTCAATAAGATCTGTATTTAGGTATTAGGGGCAAAGTTCAGAAGTGGCCCCCAATGGTCCAGATCATCTCTGACAAAGAGTGTAATTAATACCTCATTTCTCTAATGTGCCCACTAACATCTATGAAGATTCAGAAGAAACACATAGGAATAAATATAAAGACTTAAGACCAATATTCAAATCAAAAGCTGGCTAGAATTTTCACAATATAACAGAGTACGGGACAGAAATGAAAATCACAAGTAGTAAAAATCCCAATGTGGCAGATACGTGTTCCAAAGATGATCACACCAATTTATTCCATCCCATCCATGCTTACACTGCTACAGTGATGCTCTTTCATCAAAAGATGGGGTTGATTTCTCCTTCCCTTGAATATAACCCTCCTTAGGATGTGCTTTTTTTTTCTTTTTTTCTTTTTTGAGAGAGAGAAAGAGCACATGCATGCACAAGCAGGGGAGGGGAGGAGGGGCAGAGGGAGAATGAGAGAATCTTAAGCAGGTTCCATACCCAGCACAGAGCCCCATGCAGGGCTCAATCCTATGACCCTGAGATCATGACCTGAGCTGAAATCAAGAGTCAGACACCTACCTGACTGAGCCACCCAGGCACCTCTTGTATTTGCTTTTAACAAAATATAAAGGAAAAGATACTGTGTGACTTCTGTGGCTAGACTGCAAAGGTGAATACTGATCGCACCTGGCCATCTTTCTCTCTCATTCTGTACCTCAGCCACGAGGTTGTGAGGAAGCCCAGGCCACCTGCAGAGGCCACTGGGTGATCTTCTGGCCAACAGCACCAGATCAGGTCTACACCAGTAGTCAGAGTGGTCAGCCACCAGATACGTAAATGAGTAGACCTTCTGATGGTTCTAGCCCCCAGACTCTGAAATGCCCAAGCTGAGGCTTAGTGGAGCAAGGATGACCTACCCCAATGGGTTTTGCCCAAATTTCAGAGTTGTAAACACAGTAAATGACATTAAGAAATTCAATTTGGTGGTGGCTTGTTACACACTGGTAGATTACTTACTAGAAGACCCTGACACATGTTTTGCCACACTAAAGAGAGGGATCCTACTGTTCTTATTTTGGAATCTCAGATTCTATGTTCTCTCACTACTGGTCCCATTGTTCAAATGAACAAGTTCAACTGGAAAATTGGACTGTTCTCCCTCTATTGGCATAGTTACTGTGTTTAGAGTTTTTCAGAATATTAAAACAAAAGCAATGTAAAAACCATTTACTAATAATTACTGAGTGATTATGATTAACTAGCCATGGTGTTAATTTGTGTGATTGAGTGATTTTTGCCTGAAATTTCTCATTTAACACCCTCAATAAACCTATGAAGTGTTTAAAATCAGTATGCGTAACCACATAGAAATTTAAAACTATTCTCCTAAATTCCTGTATCAATGAGAAAATTTTTTAAATTGCTGGGAGCCCCTTGGAAAATAGTGATAAAGAGAATATGATAAAATGAAATAATATGTCAAAATTTATGGGATGTGGCCAAAGCTGTACTCAGAGAACCAGAGTAAAATGTACCCAGAGTAAAATTAATAGATTTACGTGTTTTCACTGTAAACAAACAAAGAATAAAAATAAATCAACCAAGTACTCAATTCAGTGATTTATGAAATCAGTGTAAGGAAACTGGAATGGGTTATCATCCTGGTTAAAGTATAGATTAAACAAAATAGAAAGACTTGATATATTAAAAAATACATGATACAAATAGGAACAGTGTATCATGAAAAAAACAAAAGCTGCAAATATTGAGTGTACCAGTCAGGATAGGCTAAGTGTTAGGAAAACAAAACAAAATACAACAAAAACAAAAACAAAAAACAACCCAAACCTCAAAGTTTCAGTCATTTGATAAAAGCTTATCGATTGCTTATGCCATAATCTAATGAGATGGTGATGGGGATTGAAGGGGTTTTGCTTCACAAACTTGGTTCCTTCCTTTGTATGATGGAACACAGACCCTTGAACACATAAACTCCAAGGATGCCTCAAATATGAAGAGAGTGAATAATTGTTCACGGGTGATTTTTATGGTCTAGACCTGGAAGCTTGACTTAATACTTCTGTCCATATTGCTTTCACCAGAAGCCAGTCAGATAGCTTTAACTATCAAAGTTGACCAGGAAACTTAGTCCATCAACATGCCCAACAGAAGAAGAAATGGGTTTGATGAACATACACCATTGTCTCCACCACCAATCCTTCGCTGTGGTCAAGAAGTATCCATTTTGTTTTTCATCCCATAATGTAAAATCCGCTCTTCCACTCCCAAGGGAAACTCAAGGTCCTACACTTGCATCGCAATCCATTGAAAGTTTAAGAACTTCTGATGATGCAAAGTCCTTTTGAACTTGCCTCCTATTGCTTCTCATGGTCTGCTAAACCAAAAAGATAAATTACTGGCCTCACCTCTGACACTGACTGCACAATGCCGGAGCAAGGACAATATAACTGCGGTAAACATTCCCACTCAGAAACGAGAAGAGTGGAAATCACACAGCAGTATTGATACGCAGCAATTCTGAAGTCCCACGGGCCAAATATTACAAACCTGATTGTGTTCTTTCAGGGAAAAAACAAACAAACAAACCATCTCCACTGATCGTTCTTTGGATCCCTGGCTGGCTAAATCAGGGGAAATGATTCTTCATGTCAAAATACTCCACGACCATATTTAAAATAAATGTTGGTTATTCTACTCACTCTGGAGGCAGAAAATCTTTGGAAACCCACTTTCTGCTCATTGAAGGTTGACGTTCCAACACCTGATTTAAAGTTTAGAAAGAGAGTTTTAGTCCCAGCTTACTGCTTATTTAGGCTTCTAAATTATTTGTTAACAATTGGTATGTTACCATCTTACCAACTGGTATCATGGGCACCAAACATACCTCAAGGCCCTTCATGGACAAAGGTCCCAAATCCAGTGTATTTATTTGCCTTTTTTTTTTTTTTTTTTTTTGCCAATGGGTCACTCCAACCTTAATGGATGCTTTCTCTGAGTCTATTGAGCTTGACTAGGGGACTATTTTCAATAGCCTTCTTTGGCTCACAAGCTTTCTCAGTCACATATGGCATCAAATCTTATATCCGGTTGTTTCAGAGCTAGAAACAGTCAACTTTTCCAACTCTTCAAGGATCTTTTTTCTAGACTTTCTCTATTTCCATTCATTTATGCTTACAAGTTGGCCAATTTTTTCCTGCGGTCACTTTATCATTTTCAACAGTAATTAATATGAGCCAAAATACACCAATCATTTTATTCTTTTAATTCACTTCCCTTAGGCCTGTCAGCTGAGCAGGCATATGGTCTGCCTCCCAAGATGGCAAGTTATAGTCTTACCACATGTGCTGTTAGTACTTTATATGAATTGCCATATTTCCAACCTCCAGTATCTGTTTCTTGGAATTCCATCACCCAAATGCTAAACCACTGCCATGTATTTTAGATTTTATGATAGCCACAGCCCACTTATGAATAAATTAAAGTAGGTAGTTGCTTGGCGGAGGGGGGGGGGGGACAAAAAACAAAACAGACAAAGCTCCAAATCTCAGAGGCTTAATATAGCGTACTCCAAACAGATTGACAACACAGTTTCTGCTGCATGCAGTCATTCAGCAAAGGCACCTTGTTTTAGTTCCCCTCTCTCCAACGCATGTGTTCACAGTCTAGCATCAATCAGCCAGCTGTGAGAGAAGGACAGAGAGAATGAGCACGAGCTTAGAGAATACACATCTGCTCTTCATTGGCTTACACTGAAATGGGTGCAGTAGTTTTGCTTAAATTCTCTCAGCTGGAACTAGTCTTACTGTCCCATCTAAATGTGAAGATCTGTGAAGTACAGTCCAGTTGTGCAGCCAGGCAGAGGAAGTAGATTTGGTAAACTTCTGACCAATATTTCCATGTGGAGAAAACACATATATCTGCTGCTCCTACAGAGCATGCAGTCTAGATGGGAAAGATAAGATAAGGCAAGGAAATGGTTCTCCTCAAAAATAGGGTAGGAATTCTTCCCAGCAACAAATATTTGTGGAACAGATATTTAAGACTGTGATCTGAACAACTGGAATAATTGGATTTAAATAAGGCCCTGATACCTAGTGGGAGAAACAGTGGACAAAACTGCTCTCTCTGGAAGAATGGGAACTAGAAAGAGAAACTCAAGCTCCAGAAGATTAGACCACCATAGACAAAGTAGACCACAGTAATTCTGTTTCAATTTGAGGCCTGTATGTTTTTAATGAGGCTTATTTATTACCACTTATAACACTCCTAAGATCAAGACTGGTTCCAAAGTATGCAGAACAGCTAAGCCTATACACGGTGGTTACCCTGACAAGTTTGGATAGATGTAGAGAGAGAAACCAAAGCACTACACTAGTGAGTCTGAAAAAAAAAAAAAAATCAGAGACAATGTGAGAGGGAAGAGAAGATCTATGGAAGATGGCACTTAATTTTTTCTAGTCTTTATTTATTTATTTATTTTGAAGATTTACCAATGCTGAAGACTCAAAGGTGCTACAATACATTACTGTCCTCAGGGGACAGCTTACATTCAACCATAAGGCACAGGCTGATGGAAGAAACAGGACACAATCAAATGGAATCAACCCATTTCTTCATTTCCCTGTTGGTTTCCTTCTATGATCATTTCATTCAAATGAGTCTCTGAAGTTTTGACAAGAACATCAAAGATCATTAGGCAGTGTCACGTTTTAAAGGGCACTAACTTTTATTTGGGGAGATACTATACTACACATAAAATAACTTTTAATGTTTTGAATCCCCAGTTCAGCTCCCTGTAGAATGGATACTTGCTTCTACTTGGGCTCCCAGGCTTTTCACCATTAACACTTGTTCTACTAATTAGAAAAAGGATGCGCATCAAAAATAATAACTTGAAGTACACAGGTCTATTTTATTCTGTATTTTGTGAGTGATATTACATATGTTGCAGCTTGCAATAATCTTGTAATCTATTCTGCATCAGTAAATAGTGATTTATTTTTCTGAAGCTTTAAGATGATTCATTTTGCTAGTAGTCTAAGCACCCATTAGTTAATTTAGCAAATAGCTTTGCTGCTGACCTCAGTAGATATTTTTGGTAAAGCTTTATATAGCATTTATAGGTCACAAAAATGCCAACAGTGTTCATTATGGTCATTTTCCAAACTACCTGACAGGAAAATGTTTTCCCTCAACTCATTTGTATGTATATCTCTTAATTAATGTTTCACCTCACGCCAAATTATAGTGAAATTCTTGTCACTTTCCATGCAGCATGACGTTTACACAAATATCTACTGAATTTATCATGAGCAATGCACACAGAATTTGTATCCTGTGGCTTGAAGGCAAACAACCCATAAACCTGGATCCAAATACCTGCAGACTGAAAACATAGGGAAATTACAAAAGTGAGAATCTGAAAAAGTGCCTTCTTTGCCATTCCCGAAGGCATCATGACTACTAATTGAGGTCAACAAATATACCGTCTAAAACCAGTAAAGAGTAAACTCTTTTAGGAATATTTTTAGAAATTGATTTTTTTTTTGTATAAGAAATTTTCCTCATCTGAAAAATAGGTGGACTATTTTTTTTTGTCCAATCAGTAAAGGTGTTTGAAAGACTCCTAGAGGCTTAGAAATGGAGAGGCCGCATCAAAGTCCATAATGGAAGATGTCCTGTCTGGAGATGAAGGGTCTTTCAGTGATGCCATCTAATTGTTGGGAGAATAAACATGAATAGGGAACATAAAAGACTTCAATAAACAGGAGTCTAAAATTTTAGATCCAAACTACTTTCTGAGTTAGGAACAACAACAACATGCTTTCTGTCATGAGGTTAATTTACTCACGATGCCTCTAATGTAAAAGCTTTATTTAACGTCTTAACTACGGCAGAAGCACAGGGTGTAGGGTTTCAGAGCACAGGCTCTGGAGCTAGGTCATTGGGTTCTTGGTTCTTCCCTAACTCGCTATGGTACTTTGGGCAAATGATCTAACCTCTCTGTTGCTTCGATTTCTTCACTTAGGAAGGAGAGGAGGACTCATAACAGTAACGACCTCATGAGTTTTTATTAAGATAAAGCAGGTTAGAATGATGTCTGGGGCCCATAGTAAACACTCAATAAAAGTTAGCTACTACCAGCGTTCCTAACTTACAACAAGGTAACATCAGAGATACAAGGTGATTTCCGGGGTGCACAGCTGCCTACTGGCTACCACAGTCCCCTGAAGTCCAGATCCCATTTCCTTGGTAGCTTTCCCCTGAAACTGCTCATACAAATTGAAATAAAAACAGTCTGGATTTCAGTAATATTATTAATTTTCAATTCCATGCATATTCAAACTGCTATTGGCCAGTTGTACTCTGCAAGTAAATTGTAGCAATTCCCCAACTCACAAAATTTTTTCCCAGCCTTCTCTTTTCCTTAACCTGAAAGTGTCTGAAAACTTTTTCTTTAATTGAAATACAATCAATTAGAAGTAGATGAGGGTCCAGATCACATTTTCCCTGGATACCTTGCCAAGGAGCAGCACTTACTCGGAGAGGGACTAAACCTCAAAGACCAAGCTAAATGAGCTACCTTTTGTGGCCCAATCTTAAATTACTGGATGACACGTTAAGGATTAAAACTCCAAACTCTACAACGTGGCATCACACGCAAATGAAAACAAACAAGATACTAATAGACCATTTATCCTGAAAATATCTGACCCCAAAATGTCTGACTAAAGACGCCATATAGTTAAGTAAGCATAGAAAAAAAAAATCATGTAAAAATGATGGATTTGGCTCCTACTTTTGGCTCTACCTCCAACCAGCTTTCTGTTAAATAAAAAAAAAAAAAAAAGTTGGAATAAATGATATTTAGGTCTTTAAACATTTAAGATTCTAGCATGATTGTGGGTTGTTTTTGTTGTTTTTTAGGAATATGTTTAAAGACTTTATGTTGCCATTTGGTGATCTCACTTATCTTTCTCAAATATTTTAAATGTAATGGTTTTCTTTATGAAAGGAAAAAAAAATGTATGACTCTCCAAGCAGGAATTAGTTTGAAAATAATCATCCAATAAAACAAACTATTATGCAGAATTCTCATTAGCTGAGGTTTTCACATAGGAAAACCTACCTAAAGAGAAAATTTAATTTTGCTGATAAAATTAGATCAATTCATCAATTAGCTATGCAATGGATATGATTCATACATGAGGGAATATCAGCTACATGATCCTAAAGAATATTTTTTAAGCAAGAGGTCCTGCTAGATTTCCTTAGCATGTCATTGTTAAACGTTTTAAAATTTATTTCATGTCTTGATAATGTCAGTGAAATATTTGCCATTTATCAAAATTATTAAGATTAAGCCATTAACCTGATGACAGTTTAACAATTATTATTTTTTATATTTTCAATATGACAAACAGCCTTTACAAACTGCGTTTCACTTTTGTAGCCAGTGCTCATCATATGCTATGACATTTAATGATATTTAAAACATATTTGGGGGCATCTGAGGGGGCTCAGTGGTTGAGTATCTCCCTTTGGCTCAGGGCATGACGCAGGGGTCCTGGGATCGAGTCCCACATTGGGCTCCCTGCATGGAGTCTGCTCTCCTTCTGCCTGTGTCTCTGCCTCTCTCTGTGTGTCTCTCATGAATAACTAAATAATTTTTTTTAAATATTCAGATGCTCCTAAAATGATCTATGTTGCTAACTCTGGGCATCTTCTTTTCTGCAATGATGCAATATTCCTAGGGTAGGTCCATTGAAACCACACTCAAAAGGTACTAAGGAAAAGATAGGAAGGTAATAAAATTACGTATTTTCATAGTCAAAGAATTTATACAACATATCTAGACATGTCCTGCTGGAATTCAGACACTGAGGGCAAAAATAAGCAAATATACAACGACATATGGCTTTTGACTCAGTCCAGGTAGGAGAAGAAAATAACAGATAATGGAGAACAAAACAAGAGAGAGACAGCTAAATTCTCCAAAAGTATATATTCCAGATTAAAGGAAAGAGGGTTGGTTTAAGCTGGAAGAATCTGAGAAGTAGACAAGATTAAAATGTGCTAGTTAAGCAGCTGGAGATCCCTCTAAACATTAATAACCTGTATGCCACCAAAAATTAAATACTTGTATCATTAAGCCCTGAAATCTATTTGAGTGCTAATATTTTATAAACCCACAATCAACTCAGGAGCTAAGCACACTTTTGAGGGGCTGCTCTGATACTTTAACCTGAGATGCAAAGCCATGCAGATGGTACCTTCCTGCCTCATCTTCGCATGGCCTGTCCTGTGTGTGCTCCGTGTCGTGCCCTCTTCTTACAAGGACACTTGTCATATTGGACTGGGGCCCAACCGTATGATCATTTCACCCTAATTACCTCTTTAAAGGTCTTTTCTCCTGAGACAGTCACAACCTGTGGTTACTGGGGGCTAGGGGACCTCAATATGTGAATTTTGCCAGGACAGATTCTGTTCATAGCAGAATCTGTGCCTCTACAATCACTGTTTTTCTCACCTAGCTCAGTTTTTCTCAAAGATGTTCAGAGGACATTTCCTGGGTAGTGGACCACTGTCTGACCCACAGCGCTTACCCCACAGTATGAAAGCGCATCCACTCAATGCTCCTTTGTCTTTCAGCTGGTGTACAACTGCTTTCGTCGCTGTTCAGGAAACTGAGGACTTTAGATTTACTGCTGACTTCAACTTACCACTGGCTTGATAAATTTGATCTATTCCTCTGACGGAAGTGTTTGAGTTGTGGAGAGGCCAGAAACAGGAAAACTGGCTAGAATGCTGATGTTTAGCTGAGGAAATGGAAAATAAAGGGTAAATTCGGAAGTTTATTAGGGGATATCTTAGTTGGACATGCCGAGCTTGCAGATGCAGGAAAAGAAGGTGGAATGAAAGCAACCTTGGTAGGAGTCCAGAAAAACTAGTGCACCTATCAGGGAAGACCAGATCACACAGCTCTTTTGCAAAGGACTGCACAATGTGGCAATAGGACACTTGACAAAAGAAAATATTTATTTAAGAGACAAAATAAAGATGAATCTGGACACCCCAACTGGCTTTAAAAATGATGTTTCGTGAGGCCCTGTGGTTGCACAGGGGAAGACAAAGGGTGGGGGACGAGAGCATCATTCATTGTCAAGGCAGCTCTGCTTTTACTCTCTGGTAGAAATGTATTTAAAAATAGGATTTGTCCCTATTTCACTCTCCAAATTTTGAAAACCATTAGGCTACCCAATATTTAAATTCTCTTTCCTTTAAAAAAAAAAAAAGATCTCTGAAATCTAGAGTCTGAAAATATATTGAAAGTCTTAAATCAGAATTTTCAATGACTAGTAACACGGCCCTTTTCTTTTTTATTTTTTCTTTATTTTTTTTAACACTGCCCTTTTCAATAAAGAATTCTTAAAGTCTTGGGGCACCTGGGTGGTTCAGTCAGTTGAGCATCTGACTCTCGATTCTGGCTCAGGTCATGATCTCAGGGTCCTGGGACTCAGCTGTGCACTGGGCTCTGTGCTCATCAAGAAGCGTACTTGAGATACTCTCTCTCTCCCTCTGCCCCAACCACTGTACTCTCTCTTTCTCAAATAAATAAATGAATCTAGAAGAAGAAGAAGAAGAAGAAGAAGAAGAAGAAGAAGAAGAATTCTTAAAGTCCCTGTTAGTTGAATATCTGATCTGAAAGTGGTCTTTAACTTAAAATGATCATCTCTATATTTGTGATGGGAAATTAAAGTTTAGGAAATAAATTTACTTCCCTAAGCAGCATCACTCATAAATAGTGAATTGTCTCTCTTAATTACCAGATTAAGAAAAAATATCTATTATCTAACACTTGATACAGGTAAAATCAAGTTGGAAAGGACTTCAAGTGCAGGGAGAGCGGTAGGTATTGTAAAGGCAAACCCGTGATGACCATGGAGACTTGAAGTGGGGAGAACATGAGAAGGTGAACTGTGGGTCGGCAGGTGTGTGGCTGAGGACAGACGACAAGCAGGAGCAGGTCTGGAGGGATCCTCTGCCTCGGAGAAGCCGGTCTACAAGGTTAATAGCTCCCAAAGCTCCTACCCAACAGATTACACTTGCAAATAGAAACCCTGGGCTCAGGAAAATCCTGACTGGCCATACCCTAAGAACTCAGAATCATTTGCCAGATCACAAAGATAAAACTTTTTGTTCCTTGAACTTCAATAAAGAACATAAAATGCAATTAAAAAAAAAGAAGAGAGAAAAGAAATGAGGAAGTACCATTAAATAAGACATATCTTAACAGTCTCACGTACTCACCCTTTCAAAGCACTTGCAGTCAAGAGCACTTTTTCTATCTGGCCCCTCACGTCTCGCCAAAATTAAAAAAAACAATTAAATATATAAAACAATAAAGGAAAGAAAAAGAAGTGGAAAGATGAAGAAAAAAAAAAGGAGAACATATCTAATAACATTTAAAAGGCAACCAAGTG
Organism: Canis aureus; assembly: GCF_053574225.1. Classification (NCBI taxonomy): domain Eukaryota; kingdom Metazoa; phylum Chordata; class Mammalia; order Carnivora; family Canidae; genus Canis; species Canis aureus. The sequence goes on from NC_135645.1 coordinate 29,499,226, forward strand.
AAAAATGACTGTCAGATACTACGTGGTTTCTACTTGGAAGTGAATGTCAGATCGCTGCAAACTAGCTCCAAAAAAGCTCACACTAGAACACTGACGTTTCATTCCTAATTGAGCTTTCAAGACAACGGAACATTTTCAAAGTCTGATTCCTAGTTTATGCACTTATTTTTCCTCTGCGTTTCTAACATGTCGAGATACAGTGAAGTTAATGAGGTCAACAGTATCGATGTCTGTGATCAAACCACCAACCAATTAGTGTTTAAACTAGAGATTGAATGTTTAAACTGCATTTTCCGTGTGCCCTGACTATCCGAAATTGTCAGCCTGCGAGCATATTTCTTCTGCCATCGGATTTTATGCCAGCTACTAATTTATCTATGATGACTGCTAGCGTGTTTTGAAGTTTATATAATTAACCCTACATAGTGGGTGATACTTAGTAATACGGATCTTGAATTTATTTTTAATAAATTACAGTTTAGAGGGAGAAGCAGAGATTACATTCAGCCCTGCTGCGTGCTTTACCACATTGATTAGGTTCCAGCAGCAAACCGAGCCAGGTGCTCCACTGAATAAATCAAGAACTTCTTCCGCAGCAAGCAAGGACCCTGAGAGTGAGTCAACTGATGATTCTTTGCAAATGTAACCTTCTTCATATTAGGATAATTTTACTATTTGAAAGCATCACTGAAATCTTTTTGGTGAACACTATGTGTACTTTCCCTCACGTCTCCCCTCTTTCTCTCACCCACATCCTTCTGTCCACACAGCCTTCACGGAATAAAGAAGACGCAAAATTGCCAAGAGAAAAGCAGGATACCATGCCTCGCTGATGGTGTTTGGGAACCACAGGATCCGTGTCTACCAGCTCTAGTCCGCAGCTGTTCTAGAATTTCTATAACATTGGCTTGGAAAAGTAGTCTGGTGGAAAAGGGGTTGGGCAAGGCCCGGAGCCTTACAGAGGATGTATAATACTCCGGAGAGGCTCGTCACATCCTGGGCCAGGCTCAGGCTCAGGCTGACAGCCTCTCCCCCAGCCGCTGCTTGGGGCCCCTGTCCCCCTGCCCCCCAGAAGCACAGGCCCAGAGCCTCTGCAGAGGCTGCAAAGCCACAGGAAATGCACAGTGCGGGTCACCATCTGCGTGAGACTGCAACACAGGAGCAGGCAGGAAAGGGACTCAAGAAGGCAGGGCCCTGGAGCACAGGGGGGCCCTTTGATTTCAGCTCAGGTCACAACCTCAGGGTCATGGGGTCAAGCCCTACATAGGGCTCCACGCCCAGCAAGAGGCTGCTTAAGTCTCTCTCTCCCTCCCTCTCCCTCTCCCCATGCTCACTCTCTCCCTCTCTCTCTTTAATATAAAAAATCAGTTGGGGTGACTGGGTGACGGACACTGAGGAGGGCACTCAGTGGGTTGAGCACTGGGTGTGATACTAAATGATGGCAAATCAAACTTCAATAAAAACAAATAAAAAATAAAATAAATAAATCTTGGGGGGGTGATCAAAAGAGGAAGGAAGGAAGGAAGGAAGGAAGGAAGGAAGGAAGGGAGGGAGGGAGGAAGGAAGGAAGGAAGGCAGGCAGGCAGGCAGGCGATTACAACTGTGGTTGGCAGCTCCGTATTGAAGTACAAGGTGAAGTGAGTAAGGAGACCTAGCCAGGAGGTCAGGCTGGGGTTTTCTGAGGAACCACTTTAAATCCACCCGTGTGGTCTACACTTCACCTGTGAGTTAATAATGAGTTAATGCATTGATTCAATCAAACTTTCTTGAACCCCCTACTATGTGCCTCCCTGCCTCTCTGTAATTTGAAGTCTGAATTAAAGGACAGAAGATTAATCAGCGGGACAGGGGGTTAGAGCTGTCCTTAAGGAAACAAAGCAGGAGAAGGAGGTGGTGCATGCTGTGGAACTCTCTGCAGGGGTCAGAGACAACCAGGCTCCACTGGAACATGAGCAGATTTCTTCAAACATTATATGGGCCTTAACAACAAAATAAACACATCAAATGAGCTCTAAAACATCATATCATCAAAGTAAACTAAAAATCCCTCCACGTGGGGTGCCTGGGTGGCTCAGTGGTTGAGCGTCTGCCTTGGGCTCAGGGCGTGACCCCAGGGTTCTGGGATCAAGTCCTATACCCGGCTCCCCACAGGGAGCCTGCTTCTCCCTCTGCCTGCATTTCTGCCTCTGTGTGTGTCTCTCATGAATAAATAAATAAAATCTTTAGAAAAAAAAAAAAACACTTCCCATGTAAAATAACTAATCCGTGGAATTAGTAAATCTCTGTCTCCAATCTTGTAGCCAGTGTGACTGAGAAGAGCGGTTGGGAAAGACAATCAAGGGTGACCAGGGAAGCGACAGTAAAGCCAAACAATGGGTAAATTTTACAAAATCAATGGTAACAGTGTGCCAAGAACTTTGGAATATGATTACATTAACTCTGAATTCAGGATTCCAAAAACAAGAGTAAAATCCAAAAAAAAAAGAAAGAAAGAAAGAAGAAGATAGGATACACGTACTGTGTCCTAGCCCCTGTCTCCTCTCTACTTTGGTTACTCTGTAACAGGTGCAGTATAAAAAAATATAGTATAACCACACATAATCAGTTTTCCTTGAAGATGAGTAAGAAACTGGCCGAAACGTCAACCCCGCCGACAGCTGCACAGAGGAGGGCCCAGGGTCCGCGCGGGTCGCGTACCGGGACCCACGAGGTCCGGCGAGGAGGTGCGCGGGAACGCCGCCCGCAGTCGCGGAGCGTTCGTCCTGCAGAAACCGCTTTCCGAAGTGAGAAGTCCTTGCCCTGCACCTACAGTGTCCCGGTCCTTCCCCAGGACAACACAGCCCTGTGGCCTGAATCCCTCACGGTGTGCGCTGACCGTCTTAGCGGCCCCTGTGATGCACGGCGGTTCCATCGCGCGCGTGCAGCTGCTCGCTCGCGCGCTGTTCCTCCCACGGAGCGGGGAGCAAGTGCGGGGCCCGAACACGGCGCCCTGGGGTCCTGCAACCGGGTCACTCCGGGTCCTGTCCCTCGGCCGCGGCCCCCAGCGGTGGGAGGGCTCCGGGCCCCGATTAGGGGCGGGGTGGGGCTCCCGGGCTCCCGCCGCCTCCCGCCGCCTCCCGCCGGCCCCTCCGGGCCTCCGCGGCCTGTTGCACAGCTGCTCGCAGAGGCGAGACGTCACGGCGGGGGGGGGGGGGGGGAGGCTGATTGTCCCACACATACCAAAAAACAGAGAAAATCCATTTCCTTTCACTTGGTTTTCGACCTAAAAGTCTGTGATTGGTATAAAACACTCCACCAAGGTTTTCCCTTTCTTTCCCCGTGGGATGGGAGCCTGCGAGCCCCGGGGTGGGGGCGGGGAAGCCAGGCGGCTCGCGGACCCACTGCCCTGGGCCGGCCGCTGGGCTCCAGGGCGCCCCCTGGGTGCCCCGCCCCCCCCCCCCCCCCCGTCTACGCCGTTACCGCCCCCAGCGAGCGTTCACGCACGCGGGTATGACAGGGATCGAAGCTGGAAACGTTCTATTTGTATTTCTTCGCTTACTTATTTATTCCTTAAAGCCGAGAAGTCCTTAAAAGCACGAGAACGCGCAAGCGCGCCGCCGAGTCACCGCGGGGATGACGTCATCGCACGTCACGCGGCCCCCGGGGGCCGGACGCCCCAGGCGAGGATGCGCGCGCACGGCCGGGGTGCCCGGGTCTCGCCCAGGAGGCGGCTTTGGCCCTGAAGCCCCCGGAGCGTCGCGGGCCGTCGCGGGGGCCACGGGGCGCCCTGAGGGCAGCTGCGCCCAGACCCCGGGCGGCCGCAGTGGGGAGCTTCGCCGCCGGAACCTGGTGACTGTCCCCCGCCTGCAAATTAAAGGGGGGGGTGGGGATCCCTGGGTGGCGCAGCGGTTTAGCGCCTGCCTTTGGCCCAGGGCGTGATCCTGGAGTCCCGAGATCGAGTCCCACGTCGGGCTCCCTGCATGGAGCCTGCTTCTCCCTCTGCCTGCGTCTCTGCCTCTCTCTCTCTCTCTATCATAAATAAATAAATCTAAATAAATAAATAAATAAATAAATAAATAAATAAATAAATAAAGGGGGGGATTAGGGTCAAGGCCAGATAGAAGCCAAACGAGGTCTGCGTGGGCACAGTGAGATAAGAGGGTCCGCTGGTCTTTGCCGCGGCGCCTGGCTCAGAGCCCTACGACCCTCGAATGTGCTCGGTCATGACAGCAATGGGGACACGTTTCGCTTGGGCCTCTTTGGTCCTGAGCCCAGTCCTGGTTCCTGAGCCCAGGGGTTCCCGGGTGCTACGAGGCCGTTTCGGTCCGGCGGGGGCTCCCGTGGGCCCTGGACAGCGTCAGGCCGGGGCCTGCAGCGGAACCGCCGAGCCGTGGGCCGGGGCCTGGGCCGCCCCCCCCCCGCCCCCCGCAGGGAAGAACTACGGACGGCCCAGGGCTCCGTCCGGGCGCACAGCTGCCCCCCTCCCTGCCCGGCCCACAGCCCCTCACCTGCCCCTCACCTGCCGGTCACCGTGCGCGGTGTCACACCCCCCCGCCCTGTACAGTCCGTCCGTCTGTCCGCGGGCGTGTGTCCCCGGGTTCCGCCAGCAGCACATGACCCGAGCCACCGAAGGGGCCATGGGGACCTCAGGGGTGTCGCCACGTCGCACCAAACTGTCCCTGCTCTAAGGGACGCGCCACTCACGACCCGTCTGAGCGGAGGGCAGCGTCGCGGGGCTGAGCCCTGAGCCCCGGAGCTCCGCACCCCCCACCCCCGCAGGGGTGAGGCCGGCCCCACGCTGAGCCCGGAGCTGCAGTGCAGGGGTGAGGCCAGTGCGAGCTGAGCCCCGAGCTGAACCGCAGGGGTGAGGCCGGCCCCGCGCTGAGCCCCGAGCTGAACCGCAGGGGTGAGGCGCCCCCCCCCCCCCCCCCCTGAGCTGAGCCCCGAGCCGAAGTGCGGGCCGCCGCTGGCGTGGGAAGGTGGGCGCGGGCAGCGGGTCGCCCCAGGCCCGAGCTCCCGAGGGATGGCAGCCTGGCCGCGCCGCACCCCGCGAGGGCACCGGGCTCTCTGCACCCACACACGTCCCCTTACCCCGGCGCCGCCACGCAGGCGCCCACTCACTCCCCCTCCTCCCCCCTCCTCCCCCCTCGCTCCTCCGCCTCTTGACCCCACCGGCCTTTTCCGAGGCCTTCCAGATCCCTCCCACCGGAAGAAACGCGGTCAACTGCTGTTAAATGCTCGCTGGCGGATGGGGATATCACGCATTTTATTATTTTAAGCTGAGAGCTTTGCAAAATGGCTTTGGGTTAAAGGAACAAATTTCTATTGATACAAATCCCTTAGGGCGGGGAGCACTGGAAAAGCTCACTTGGCAAGAAATTTTTCCCGGCAAAAAAAAAAAAAAATCGTGCCAGTAGCACCCGCGTTTCTCCTGGGGAGGAGAGCAGCCCCGCCGCAAGGTGCTTTGAGGCCTCCGAACACCCACAAACCCAGCTCGGTGCTGGGCGCACGGAGTCCTCCAGCGTAACGGGCGGTCCACCCGCTCGCCGTCAGTCTTCGTGTACAAACAGGAACATCTGAAGGCTGATGGAATTCCCTCAAGCTATTAAGATGCAATTTACTGTTTTCAATGCCTGAAAATGCACTTTCAGTGCATTTGCAAAGTCAAAGCAATTTCTAAAGGTCCTAAATTCAAAGATTTAGATAAATGGGTCCATTTTTTTCATTCAATTCTTCCTACCTTTCTTCCTTCTATCCACCCCCTCCCCCAGACAAATAGTTATTATGCACCGTCCCAGTTCAGGCCGCTATGGCAAAAATAACGTTGTCTGGGTGGCTCCAACAACAACGCTTTCCCCCAGTTGTGGAGGCTGGAAGTTCAGGTGTCTGGGGAAAACCCACCTCCCCGCTGGCCCATGGACGGCGGTTGGTTCATCATGTCCTTGCAGGGCAGGAAGAGGGAGCAAGCCCTGATCCCATTCACAAGAGTCCCCCCTTCACGACCTAATCTACTCCCAAGGGCCGACTTCCCAACACCATCACCTTGAGGGCGAGAAGAATATGAACACAGGAGTTTGGGGGGGTGCAGCCAGTCCATGAGAGGTGAGTTCACTGACCTGGGTGCTGTGGACTATTATTAATTAAAACAGACTGCCCCCCCCCCACCGGATGCGCTTACTTTCCGTGGCACAGGATCTCAAAAGCATATTAAATCAGTAAGCTAGTGTAGCCCTGAAGCGGTCTTACACCACATTAACTTTTTCAAACTGACACTTTGTTTCCCAGACTCACCATCGCCTAGGACAGGGACTAGGGCTGCCCGAAGGCAAATTCGTGGAAAACTGGGCAGGGGGATGGATATCTCAGAATCCTGCAGAGAAGCAGAATCAACAGGATACACAGAGATAAGAGAGAGAGTCTGTAAGCCGCCTGCAGGGCCCGGAGCCGGGAAGTCCTCGGTCCGCGAGGGCTGTGAGCTGGCCCGAGTCCAAAGGCCCGAGACTTGCTGAACCAAAGGGGTGAGTTCCAGTCCGAGTCCAAAAGCCCCAGAACTTCTCATCCTGCATCTCCGAGGGCGGATATCAGACCCAGTGAAAGCCGCCCCACTGGAGTTAGGGGCTCTTTGTTCTGGGCAGGGCCGGCCTCGGGACACACCTGAACACCCGTGGGCCGCCCCACGTGTCAGCTTCCCCACGCACGCATCACCCGCGGCGGGTTTGGGGCGCAGAGTGACCCTGCTGCTCCCCGGGCGCACCCCGATGCTCCCACGGAGTCCTGGCCAGCACCACGTGCCACTCCACGGGACTCCCTTAGTTTCCGCCTCTGTTTTCAGCAGCAGCCCCTTACCTGTCCCACCTCCCACGTCTGTGCTCCAATCTTCCGGCGGTTTCCTCCTGGCTCTCGAGGTGACACGGGCTCTCCGGGGCAATGGGCCCCCGTCCCCGCTCCCGTCATCGCCCCGTCACACCTCTCCACCGCTGCTTGGCTCCGTGGAGAGCCAACGGGCCAACCTCTCTAACGCCGGGGTCAAGGCCCACGGTCCCCAGAGGGCGCAGAAGGGCATCAAAGTTTTCCTGCAAACGCAGCCCCCGTCCTGGGGGTATCTTACCTGGGAAGTTAGGGGCATGTTGTGATGAGTGTGACATGGGGAGGGGGTCAGGAGAGCTGCATCCAGTCCCATTCCTACGGCATGACGTCACCGTAGCAGTGCTGACGCTGCGGGTCACTGCGGGTTGGGGCGCTGTCCTGTGCATCACGGAGGGGGAGCCACCTCTACCCCCCTCCGCGGCCGCTGGCACCCCCAGCTGTGACAACTAGATCTGCGTGCAGGCATCACCTCAGTGTCCAGCTGCCTCCGATGAAGAGCCACTGCCTTAGGGACGCAGGCCTGCTTTGGGTTTTGCAACCAGAGGAGATCACAGTATCTCTGTCAGTGTTTCTAAGATCATTCGATGAGATTCTGCATTTAGATCACTCCACAGACCTTAGTATTGACAAAGTCCTTCACCAGTCATGGATTTTTCCCCTATTTAAGCACCTGCTTAGGGTGTTTCTAAGTCTTCTAAGCAGAGACCCTGATTAAATCTTTCATCCGATACTTTGCAGTTCTGGTTCCATCTGTCTCCTTCCCAGGTAAGGGGATAATCTCCTCCTGTGCTCTTCCATCAGGAACAGGGTGACATCTGCCGTTGGATTCAAGGGTTATTGGGTCGTAGAAGCGCTCGCTGCGTGGACGGCCTGCACGACATTTGACAGGGCCTGTCGCACCGGGGCAGCTCTCCGCCCTGACTCGCTGCCGCTGCGTGGAGGGTAACCCCCCAAAGGCCTGAGGCCCCAACTTGGGATGAGCGGGAGGTCCAGACAGTGGACCCCAACCTCCGGGCCTCGGGCCTCGGGCCTCGGGCCTGCACGGGCCCCTGAAGGTCTCGGGCGCAGGCTGTTCGGCCCTGGTCCCCTGCCCCACAGGCAGCCCTCACGCCCTCCCCAGCCACCCGGCACCAATCCCGGGACATCATTTGTTGCCTGACAAGCAAGCTTTTCCTCTCCCCCAGTCTCCCTCCCTGTGCCTTGAGAGTCTTGCCGCCAAATCCCAGAAACCCGAGGGGGGCAGCGGGGAGGCGTAGAGACTGCCAGTCTGCACCAAGCTTCGGAAAAAATGAGAGCCCTCAGCCGGCCTCGGCTGTGGTCCACTGAGCTCTTGGGATCCCTCCTCCCGGAAGCCTGAGGGGGTGGGCGTCTTGCCCCCGACCCCAGGCCCTCCGTGCCCACCGACGGCTCCACTCCCCCGGCGCCTCACTCCGCCCGCGGCCCAGCCACCCTGGGAAGCTCCGCAGTTCAACTGAGGCTTAGCCTCTCCTGAGAAGGCAAAGGCTCTGCCCAGAGCAAACGCCACCTTGGACTCCCTGCCTCTCGTGTCGCCCCCACTGCCTCGCTCTGCCTCCCTCTGCGCCGCCCAGGGGCCCACAGGAGCTGCGCCTCTCTCCAGGGTCCCTCCTGACTCAGGCCCTCAGCCACATCCTGACAGCAGGTTCTCACAGCACCTGCTCTGATTCCAGGTTCCAGTCACCTTCCTTCATGACTTTCCCTCACGACAGGCTGGTATCACCAACCGGAGGTGGCGGGGCACGCGGAAAGAGGCGACATGTGACGAGACAACAGAGCTTCTGGACTTTGGGACAATTACAGGCCCAAAGAATGGCACGTGGAAAGAAAAATAATGCCCGATGGACTCAACCCATCCTTTCAAAAGCAAAACTGCTTTACAAGTATTTTCTTTCTGGCCTTTTAACTTGTAACCACTTACTAGAAACCACTAGAAGATGAAGGCTGCAGAGTATGGGAGAAGGTCTAGCTTAATCAGTTGTTACTCGTATTTTTCGTAAAGAATCTACTTCTGGAATAGAGATTTTCCAAAGGGTGCTGATGGATTTGTACTGGTTCATCAATATTCCTCTTGCTCCCCAACTGGAATCCATGCCCTACTTGGAATCGCCAGCTGGGATGTAATCTAGACCTATAAATACAATCAGGCTCAACCTATTACATTATGTTAAATCTGAGTTTAATTACAATAGCACCAAGTAGATGCTTAAAGGACAGAACCAGTTTCTTCCTACAGGACTGTGAGGCTGCTGTGAGAAGCTAACACAATCACGCACGTCAACATCTCCAGAAGAAGCTCTCTGGAGCTCTCTCTATAATATTTGGGTATTTTTGGTTAATAAAGGAGTTTGCCTGAAAAAGAAGTGTAAACGCAGATAATGAAAGAGCTCTTTTGATAATTAGCCAAACAAAAGGATAATGTGGGGGGCAGAAAAACTGTTATTTTCATCTTCTGTCTTCTGGACACCAAAGAAAAATCACCGCACACAGTATAATCTCTGAGGTGGGAATTTGAGACATTCCAGGTGTAGAAATTCAAAAAGAAGAAGAGGATTACCAGGCAACCAGTAGGAAAATGATGAGAGATTGCCTCTGCACTGCCTGGGGGATGAAGTGGGCTGTCTAGTGAGAAGCTCACAGGGTGTCACTCATTAGCTTTGTGGGATAAATTTCTCCCCAGGTTCTAGCCCTCAGCCAGTCCCCTTATTTTGCGAGAACATCAAGGGGAGAGCCATCACTCAGGCACACATTCTTATTCACAGGTTTATGAACAAGAGACATAAAACCAAATGCCAGTGTGTTATTATTCAGTGGAATGGCTTTGAACCTCGGTGACTCAGCTAAGCTGGCACTACATTTCCCATAATTCCCTTCATGTTACCCCAAAAAGGCATTTTGCAAGAGTTTCGGAAGGCCTATTGGATGCAGTGGTCATGCTACTGTCACCTTCAGGTTGACTCAGGGGCCCCAGGTGCTTTTCCATCTCACACCCCTTGATGCTTCAACTGGCCCTCGATAGACATGAGACCCATCTCCCCTCGGCTGCTTGGAGATCCTCTGTCTCCTGCAGTCCAACTACGTGTTTAGTTCTGTGACAAGGGGCATCAGATTCTTCTGCAGATCACCCACACCATCAAAGTTGGAGGCAGTATGAGACCCCGGTTTCAGCCCATTTTCATGGGCTCCAGCTTGTGCTAATGGTTTCTGGGTTTTCCTTGCTCTGCCTCTCTTCACAGCCTTTCTTGGTTCTGTGGCCTGCAGGCTTTAAGCTCCAGAAATGACTCAAAGACAAAAGCACAGAGTCTCTTTAACCATGTGCCGCCAATGCATGAGATAGAATCTCTAGAAAAACATCATGGTGGTTCTGTCTCTCTGACCCTCCTGGCTGACACAAAAAATAATTATAAGTATAATTATAATTACATTATAACCGGTCTTGAGTTCTTGAAGCACCTATGACCAGCACCTTCCTTCTCTGTAGACAGAACTACCCAGCAAAGAAGTAGTAACCGGAAGTTTGCTTAGGAGAAGCTTAGAAACAGACTAGAGTTAGATAATCAAATATTTAGTGTAAATCAGATCTGTTTTAACAAAGGATTTTCTTCCCAGCCTAGAGAGATTCCTAACAATTCAGTTAGGTATCACTCTCTTTTCTGAACTCTGCTAGGATAGGCCTTGCTAAAATGAGCTTCTGTGACTCTCCTTTTCAATACTTTTGAGAGTGACCAATCTCTGATTGAGATTTTTTTCCTTAAATGTGTTAAACATTCAATTGTAGTTCCATCTTTTTTTTTTTTTTTTCCTGGTCAGCTCTTTTCTGATTTATTATCATCCAAATGGTGGGGGGAAAAAACAAAAAAAAAAAACAAAAACAAAAAAAAAACAAATATCCAAGTCTCTTCCCTATGGTTGAAATTCTTCATTTCCTAGGTTCTGCAAATTAAAGATAAATTTAGCTTCTCGAGCAACCTCTTTTACAAAGCAAATACCCCCATGGAGGCTAGCAGACTTTCTCCTCTTAGCGTGAATTAATTCCATCTGTTTGCTTTCCTCTCGCTGTGGTCAGCTGCGCTGAAAGAATTGGTGTTTTAGCCGGAGTCGGGAAGGAAGAAAATTATTTTAGGATATTGGGTCTTTGAGGGAAGAGGAATCCAGTTGAGTCATCACAGGGGGAGCCCACAGACATAGGCTGTATAATCACTCAGGGCTTCTGAGGAAAAGGAGGAGAGACAAAACTATCAAGATCCTTTTTCCGATTCCAAATTCTGCAGTCACAAGTACTTCAGTAGACAATTTAGTCTCAGCAACAGAGTCTTCCCAAATCTCAGACCTTGATTGAGAAAATCAGATGGCGAATTCTGGTTCAAATGCTAAGTGTGTGAGCAGCTCTCTCCCCAGTCAGATATCACTGCCGTCTACATAAATGGTTCTCATCAGCTGACATTTGAAAGGCTTTGGCACACATGTATGGCTGTAAGAGATCTTGAAAATTTCCAAATAATCAAGCTGTGAGCAGCAATAATGGACAACATACAAAAATCACTGCATTTTTCTTGTTCTTAATTCGAACACCACCTCCAAATTACATGCCAAATGGAAAGTTTTTCTACCAGAATTCCAAATATTAGAGTTTATCAGAGTCTTAAAAATAATATTTTCAGCTTGAAAAGAGCCTGGAATTATTGGAGTAAAAATGAGAGAGTGGAGATAACCATGTTTTCCAAAATTCCACTTTCAAGCAAACTTTATGAAGCATTTTATTTTGTATAGAAACTTTGAAATAGCCTAAAGGCTTTCTTTGGCCAGCTGTACATTCTATCTGTTAAATGTCCTCAGAGTGAAAAGATTCCCTCAGCAGAGGCACCTGCAGGATGTGCGACGATTCATTTTTACTCCGCCTATTGGTTCTGTGGAAGCATCCACTCTACTGGCTCATCATTTACATTCACAATGGACATCTGGAGCGAGCAAAAGGGAACATTAGACTTGTTTGTGTTGTCAAATTAAAAAGGGAAAAGAGAATGGTTTAAAGTTCTGAGAGTCTCCGTAACATTTAATTATGCTTTTGACTGCAGTCCAATCAAAAATATGCTTTTGCAGGAAAATGGGCACTAAGAAAAAACCTGCTTTGCTATTCAGGTTGTTGCCAGGTCAACCTCTCCATTCCTAGGCTCGCAGAAGAGCAGCCACGACACGATTATGGGCTCTATCCTCTGAGGAAGCTGAAGAGCTCCACCGCAGCTCTCCACAGAATCCTCATTTCCTCCGCATCCCCACTAGATGCTATTATCCCTCTCTCCAGATTGAGGAACCAGAAGCTGGTAGGCCAACTAAGTAGAAGTTAACTAGCTCTGCAAGGTTGTGCTGCCAATAAGCCTACCATCTCATGGGATGAATTCAAATCCAACACGTGTGACGACCTACACATTTGATGATGGAATGTCACGCAGCTCAACGAATAATGTGTCGGTACCATTCTCGTGGGAAGCTTGTTTTATTTTAGAAAATTTTAATTGGAGAATTTTAGTAATTTTCAAAATCACTTCTCTGAAAGCAAAAGGATTTGCTGTCCCACAAAAAATTAAATAAATAAAAATAAAAATGAGGCAGTACTAACAACTGGCTGCTTCCCAATGACCTTTCTACCGACTGTTGCTGGCGAAACTGTCTCCAATATCAGGCTGTTTCTAGCCCAACCCCGTGTTAACCCAAACATCTGTCGGCCGAATGCCTGACAAGATGGACTTCAATATGCAGACGATGGCATTGGTGAAAAGAGTGTTGGTTTTTAAATGTTTTTCTAGCTGATCCAGTGATTGCATAAACGTTTAATGAGCCTTTATTTATTGCACTGTACTAAATAACATGGAAATGAAAGGTGGAGCTTACAACCCAGCTACAAAGAACATGATAAATAGAAATAACAGAATGACTTCTGAAACACCCATGCTTCACAGAGAAGTTCCCTATGAACTGAATTTTAATCAGCGATATTCCTACCTCGACTACCCCCACACCTGCACATACATACATATGCTAATCATAGACCCACCCAACGGGAAGGGGGGATATAGTTCCTCTGGAAGAAAAAGTCCATTTTAACAATAAAATAAAGCTCTTAAAACTCAGGTTTTTTAAAGAAAATTGAAACATGGTAGTAACCAAGAGGTCATGAATATAAGCATGAAGTTATTAGTACAACCTCGTGGGTATTACCAGTTCTTAATATACTAGAAGAAAACACGAACACCAGGCAAAACTTTGTTGTCTCGCAATTATTTGCCTTGTGTTCCTTATATTTAGTCTTAAAAGTACTGGTGCTTTTCAATAAAGTTTTCATTGTCCTGAATGACGTTCCATCTTCATTTACATTTCATTCTAAATTCTTTTAATATTATCCCAGACCTCATTTTTTAAGGGCTTGGGATTATGTTTTTGTTTTTGACATACTTTATGTCACCTGATAATATCTTTGTGAGGCACCATGTATTTTTATTTTTAACAAATGACATGGATTTGGCACAACGTCCAGGCTTGAAAATCTGTTCATTGCTTATTTGTATTTTTTGACATACTTACTAACAGTGAGTCCTTCTTTTAAAAAAAAAAAAATTCAGAAAAGCATTTAGAGTCTATTCTTAAAGTTGTTTTTTACTTCACTTTTACTCCATGCACAATATGGTACATAATATACAGGAGGACGTCTTTGCCAAACTAGGATGCTGCTGGTGGTGACCCTGTTGACGCCTGAGTGTCACTGGTCATGTGAAGGTGTTCCAAGCACGGAGAGGTGTCCCCGGCCTTCGTGGCTCCAGTTTCAGAAGAGCTGTGCGGCCTGTGCCGCCTGCGCCTGGCCTGGGCCTGCTGCCCGGGAAGCCCAAGCAAATGTCCTAGCAGAAGGGCCGGTGCGTAGCCAAAATGTGTCATAAGACCTTATGGCGCCATCTCCTCATATACCCCCAACTGGCTACGTCATGGGGTGTAGACTGCGTTTCTGCACCTCTTCCTGCATACTGCTAGCAGGGCGACGCACCCGAGTGGGGCTCCCGGAGATCTGACCCGGGCGAGGGGGCTTCCTTGGCTGCCAGCCCTGCCCTCGCTCTCCCTCCACTCACGTCCTCCCCACTTACAAGTCCTCCTCCTGGCTGAGGGCAAGTCGTAGGAAGTGGAAACGTCGAGGGACATAAGGTCAGCCGCCTTCTCCGTGGGCGCTGCCCTGCGGGAGGCCGCCTGTATACCCCAGGCCGACTGCTGCCGGGGCACCTGGGGGGACCCTCGGAGCCCCCATCGCGAACCTGCGTGGCTGCAGTCCCCAAGGCCGGCGGTGCCTCTCTGGCTGGGAGCCCGTCCCAGCACCCAGCCCGCTCCCTCTGCCTGGGAACCGGCTCCCCGTGGGGCCCGCGGCCAGGAGGTGCTCTAACCTCCCAGGCACTGCCCCTGGGAGCACCCCCCCTGCTCCCCCAGGGCCCGGGGAGGTAGGGAGAGCTCGGTTGGCCTCTTTGATGAGGCCCTGTGGAGCCTCCTCCTTGGCAGGCCTCCCGGGAGGGGGGACCCCATCCAGGAGGGTCAGGGAGCGGCCTCAAAGGCCTCAAATCCTAGCAGTCTCCTGTAAGATCCTCTCTGCAGCAAGAACAGCCTCAGCCTCCTTTTCCTCTCTTCCTCCACTTCTTCCTCCCAGTCCCGCCCCATGGCCCACCGCCTTGGCCTGTCACTGTACCCCACTCAGTGCTCAGATCTTTCTCCAGGGTGTCCCCGTCTTGGCTGTCTGGTGCCTCAGCTCAGGCTCTTGGCCTTCACGTCCTGTCAACCACGCGCATCTGCTGGCACCGCAGCGCCAGGACCCGGTGCAAGGACAGGGGAGGGCTGGCTGGGGGCCACCCACCACACCCAAGGGCCTCCCCCAGCTGGTCCGCTAGCAGCTGACTGCGGCTTCTCTTGCCCTCCCTCAGCCCCTGGGCTTCCTCCCGAGAGCACCAAGCCCCTGCAACCCCTGCAAGCCCCTCCAATCCCTGCAAGCCCCTCCAACCCCTCCAACCCCTCCAACCCCTCTAACCCCTCCAACCCCTCCAAGCCCCTTCAACCCCTCCAACCCTTCTAACCCCTCCAACCCCTCCAAACCCCTCCAAGCCCCTCCAACCCCTCCAACCCCTTCAAGCCCCTCCAAGCCCCTCCGCTCTTTGCTATGCGGGGTCATTTGCTGCTTCATCCTCAGGCAGGCGCGGGTCAGGTGGGCCACGGCTCCTTCCTGGCGATCATCTCTCAGTAAAATCAAGTGGGAGCCTCTCTAGGTACCCTAGTGTTGCTCTTTATTACTGTGACTGTTATCATGTTCCACCTCGGGAAAACCCCTGTGAGGGAAATACTAGAAGAGACTATCACAGATGCTGAAACCGGGTTGCAGAGATCATGAGCTGCTGGCCCAGCTTCACAAAGTAGAAGAACGATTGAATTCGTGCGTCTTGAGGGATGTCCCATGCCAGGGCCTTCCCCGTAGCCCTCCTCCCTAGTGTCCTGAGCTTATCCTGACAGGCTGGTGCCAGAAGTAGAAATGGGTGCCAGCGGATCATGTGGCCCAGGAGCACCGGCCCCCCAGCATCAGCGCTGCACAGACAGCACTGCTTGGTGGCCAGTAGCTCCATCATCACCAACGGTATTGGCCCCCGCTCCAAAAGATCCATTTCCAATTGCTCGTATTTCACATTTCCACCAATGAGCTCAGACTGACACAGGTTTCAGCACGTGGAAATGAGCGGAGGCAGCCATCCTCTCCCACGGACAAGCCAGGGATTTGCTCCTGAAGCTGCTATTAGCATCAATGGGGCTGTGGATTTACCTGGTCTCATTTCAGTGGGAGGAGAGACCTAGCTGGATGATGAACGTAGAGAAGATTATTCTATTCAAAGCATCGCTTGCAGTTTCCGTTAGTAGCCGTGAGATAGCCAAGGAGATAAACATCTCCTTGTATGTCTTTATGAACCAAATTTTGCTCTAAAGTCATAACACTTTAGATTATCAGCCGCATCAGGTAATGTCACCGATGATAAGTGCCTGCTGTTAAAATAAATGCTGTGTTCTGTTCTGCATCTCAACTTGTTTTTAATGCAGACTCCTAGGGGCTTGTGCAACGGTGGGAATCCATTTATCGGCACAAAACAGCCTCTTGTTTACACATGATCACTTGGTAATCATGCAGCCTGCGTACAAGAAGTCAAGAAAAATAATAAGCGTGGCTCAATCTGCAAGGCTGGAACAAGGGGGCTGCCTTTTGACAATCAAGCACTATTTATAAGGATTAATGTGGCTTTTGATAAACTGCCAGACAACCACAGAGGCTAGATTTAGAACAAGGCCCACTGCAGACCTTTTGGGCTCTTCATTTTCATGAAGACTCTTCTCAGAGCATGCTGAGCAATTGCTTAATAATTGGAAATCAAATGTATTAAAAGAAAGCATAGCTAAGTGCTCTCCCTGAATACCCAAATAATCACATTTATCCTCTTTTTCATACCAAATAAATCATATTCTACGGTCATAAAAGGTAGAGATATTGTCTCCTTCTCCCCATAAAACCCAGTGTCCCCAAAGCATATGTACACTCTCCCCAAATTAGAATTTATGCTCCTGGTATAAGCATAGCTCCGTAGAGGAGGCAATTGCCTATGTGACATGACTCCAGAAGTGATACAAAGCCCTGCTGACTCCAAAACTCCCCGTTCACCTTCTCACCTGGCTAAAATGGGATTGAAGTAATATATTTAAGGTAAGTGTTAGGAGACAGTCCTTCAGGTATTTCTCAGGCTTCTATACATCTTGCTCACTGTGCCAGGAAGAGGCCACGACTGCTCTTTGCACAGTGCCCTTTATCAGGGTCATGTTTGCAATTAGCAATCTTGAGGGATGCAGCAACATTTGTCCCAAAGGACAGACTTGCTTACTGCTCGCTATGAAAGTGCTGAATTCTCCCAACTTACCGCCTCCCAAGTACGGTGCAAACCCACTACACGAAGGCACCCCGTGCCCCACACCGCACTTACGGGGCAGGGGAAATAGGTGCGGACGGTGCTGCTCCCGCCACCTGGGAACCACAGGTACTAAGGCCCGCGGCCCTGACGAAGGAGCCTCATGGTTTGGCCAGTGGCCATCGAGCAAGAACATAATAATGCATTAGCTCAGAAGTAGGATAAAATCAACCCTCAAGGCTGGAATTAAGATGTGTTCTCTGCCTATGATACAGATATCCAGAAGACTGCTGGTAAAATAAGGGAGGAAGAATCTTTCCATCAACATATTAGCACATTATTTCTTTATTGGACAGTTTCTTCCTCCCTCCTTTCCTTTTTTCCTTCCTTTCTTCCTACCTTCCTTCCTCCTCTTCCTTTCCTTCCTTCATTTCTTTTCTCTTCTCTACTCTCAGTTCATGTGGTACAGGCGAGTCCAACCTCTTTTCTCCTCAACTCCAGAACTGGACACATAGTCCAGCCGGGCGGCTGGAGCGTCCCATGCTCCCGTTTATACCAGTCAGTTCAGGATTACGGTGCAAGCCAAGTAAATGAGGCTCTATTTATTGAGCACCAGTTACAAAACAAGAACTATTCTGGCAGCTGCAAATATATCTGGAAGCAAGACAGAAAATATCCTTCTTTGGAAGAGCTTTCATATAAGTGGAATTTTCCTGGAATTATTAGGAAAGAATGGCTGTCTTTGAGCTGTGGTTGCTAATGTGGTAGATTGTAAGACCAAAGTTGCAGTGGCCATCCTTGTCTCCTCACTGGGAGATCCTATTTGATAATAAACTCATGCCAGAGGAGAGCAGATGAAGAGACTGACTTCTGATGGCTTATGGGAATACCTCTATGTAGCCACGTATTCCTGAAGCCACTCTACCCCTGGGTATTTTAGTCACATGAGCAGATCAATTCCATTTTTAAGGCAAGGCATGTCGAGTTGTGTTTCTGCAACTTAAAATCAAAAGCCTTGATAATACTGGAATTGAGCAGATTTGGGTAACGCTGCATACTACACTGGGGAGCTCTCATGCAGATTAGCATAGTAAAGTCATGAGAAGTCCTGCCATAATAAAAGAAAATGTTTAATTTAATTTGAGATTTCTCACACTATTTTCCACAGACTTTCTCCCACTTTTGTTTTGTTTTTTAGTAACATCTGTTTCTTTTTTTTTTTTTTAACATCTATCGGTTTCTTATAAAACCAATGTTCCATGAGCCTCACTTGGAAATACTAGAGTATTCTTTCCTTTCAAATGCATTATAAACTCATAGATCAGAAAAATCAAACAGAATAAACAGAAAATGTATGCAAATATTAAAGCTTTCATCTACACAATCTTGTACTTATTCTCGCAGCATTTATGAAAACCCACTCTGTGTCAGATAGTGTAGAAGACATTAAAAACATCAACTCAGAAGGGAAATTAGAGGAGAGTATTATACAAAAATCAATCCCTTTTCATCGAACATTTTAAGTGTCCAAAAATATTGGCATGTTTCATTTCAGTAAGGAAATCTGATATCAAAATTTATCATATGAAGGTCATATTAAAACATTGAAAAGTCTCTATTTTCTTGATTTTTGTTAGGAATTATAAAACAAATTTCTCAGCATATATATGGTCATGATCTTTCAGAAGACAACTAGATATGGTTGAAATATCTAACCTATTTAGAACACGAGGACAATGTAATTTTATAATCGGACATCTAATAATATCAGATTTACAACACAATTTATAGTTCAAATGGTTCCAGTCTGGTCAGAAAATGAAACAAAGGCCAATAAACTAATATGTTAAATTTTTAAAAAATGAATGGAAATTGCTTTGCAATGTTATAAGATAGAAAAAATATATATATAAAGGAAAATATCCGTGTAGCAATGTAATCTTAAAACTGGACTTACCAGGAAATGAATTATGTGACTCAATTCAATTCAATAGTTTTCTTTTGCAGTGGTGGTGGTGGGGGAGGGGGTAAGGGGGTTCCTATCATTTGTCTAGTCCTCTGGTAGGCACTTGGAGGATATTTTTTTCTTTTTTTTTTTTTTTAATTTATTTATTTATGATAGTCACAGAGAGAGAGAGAGAGGCAGAGACACAGGCAGAGGGAGAAGCAGGCTCCATGCACCGGGAGCCCGACGCGGGATTCGATCCCGGGTCTCCAGGATCGCGCCCTGGGCCAAAGGCAGGCGCCAAACCGCTGGGCCACCCAGGGATCCCGGATATTTTTTTTCTTTTTAGTTTTTAAAGATTTACTTATTTAAAGAGAGAGTGAGAGACTGCACATGTGAATGGGAGGAGGGGGAGAGAGAGAGACAATCTCAAGCAGACTCCCCACAGAGCATGGTGCCTAATGCGGGGCTCTATCCCAAAATCCAGAGACCATAACCTGAGCCAAAACCAGGAGTCTGACACTCCATCAACTGAACCACCCAGGCGCCCCTGGGGGATATTTTAAAACACAAAAAATACTGTGGCTTTCTACAGTCATCTTATTTAACATGAGTAATCAATTTGGAAGGCAGATATCATTTTTGACTTGCCCCTTAAGTGCCCACAAAAAATCAGAAATACATCTATACAGTTGTAAGTTCTAAATACAAGAGGTTGAGGGGATCCCTGGGTGGCTCAGTGGTTTAGCGCCTGCCTTTGGCCCAGGGCACGATCCTGGAGTCCCGGGATTGAGTCCCATATCGGGCTCCCGGCATGGAGCCTGCTTCTCCCTCTGCCTCTCTCTGTCTATCATGAATAAATAAATAAATCTTTTAAATAAATAAATAAATAAACAAACAAATAAATAAAAGAGGTTGAGGAAGGGAGAATTGAATTAGGTCGGAGAACTTCAAAGAGAATCTCAAGAGAAGAAATTAATATAAGCAAAACCATAACTAGTTTTATTTTGGTTTGGTTTTGGTTTCAGTTTGTTGATTTGTTTTTAGATGACAAAGGGTGCATAGTGTTCCTGCTTTGAATGGGACAGATGGAAAGTATTTACAAGTAGCTAAAATTAAGTTTGGGTAGAAAGTATAGGATCAACGACAGATAATAAAACAAAAAGAGAAATATGCATTTGTTTCAACAGATATTTTTAAAATAACTACCATGGGAAAAAACACTGTGGTAAGCTTCTGAAAATATATAAAAACTAAAAATTTCCAGTCTGTCACCAAGAAGTGTCAATAAATGAGATACAGAGGAAAGTATATTGAAGGAAGCATATAGCAAAGGTCATATGACTGAAATAATTACATGCTATTGGAGGTTTCAAAAGGGATAGATTCCTTCTGGTTGAAAGCTAGGAAAGACTATGTACTCTGAGTCTTACGGAATCAAAGATTTTGACACTTGAAAAAGCTCATGAGGAAGCATAGACAGAACTTGATAATCCATCGCATATGGAGAATGTAGATAGAAGTCTACCTGAAATGACATACTGTTTCTGAAATTATTTTGAATTAGTCAAGCACAACATAACTGTGAAGAATTACACAGCAGCCTTGGTCAACTCACTTAATGTGGTTGAGCCTTGGTTCTCCAAGTCAAGAGTCCTCAGGCTTTTTCATATGACTTTTTCAAAGAGACTTATTAAGAAAATGTGTCAGGAGATCTTCCCGTTCTTCCCATTTGTCACAACATGGGCCTTAAGGACATTATACTAAGTGAAATAAGTCAGACAGAAAGACAAATACCATATGATCTCACTTACATGCAGAATATAAAAAAATAAATAAGAAATAAACAAATAAACTGAACTCATAGATACGGAAAACAGATCGGTGGTTACCAGAGGCAGGTGGTAGGAGAGGTGAAAATGAATGAAGGTGGTCAAAAGGTACAAACCTTTAGTTATTAAATAAATTAGTCCTAGGAGTGTAATGTACAGCAGGGTGATTACAGTTAATAATACTGTTTTGTATATATGAAAGTTGCTAAGAGAGTAATGAGTTGCTACCCCATATTGAGCACCCTGAACCCTAAGATTAGCACTGGAAAGACGAACCATCATCACATCTGTCCTGGAAAACCAATGGGGCTGATGTCCAGGAGCCCCAAAGTGCTATAAGAAACTGAGATTTCCCTCTTGGAGGATTCCCATGTGGTCTCACTTGCCCCAAGACCTAGTGAAAAAAGCAAAAGTGGTTTGAAAGCACCACTTTATATGTGAGGGAGAAGTTTATATATGAAGGAGATTTATTTGTTATTTTGGGGCATCAGCCAGAAGGGTGGGGAATAGTTGCGATTGTCCTCAAAATGGAGGTGCCAGCAGGCACCACTGTAGCACTCTCCACTTACCCTGCTAGCACAGGGAGGTAAGCTTCAGTGTAGAACCCTGCAGCCACCTGTTGAGACCAATGGGGAGTGGGGAGTGTGAGTGGTCATGGGGATTGTTGAGACCAGAGAGCACAGGTTGTTGCAACACTCCTAAGTCCCCTGACTGGGTGGCGTGAGCACACGTGGTCATAGAATCTTCCTACTCTGGAGCTTAGAGTTGGCACTAGTAACCAGACAAGGCTCCTTGTTGCTGCACTGCTGAATCCTGGGCATGTATGCAGACAAGATATTTTTCTAGTTGTCTTTCAGAAGACATCAAGTGGATGACACACACCATCCACACAGGAGATACCCCTCGATTGTTATACCTGGGTGGCCAAGGGAACAGGTCTTCCAGAGCTCGATAGGACTTTAAAATTAGAAAGATAGCTCTTGGCAGGCCATCAATCCTAGGGTGCCACATGGATGGCAAACTGAAACACAACTACAGTCTTCCTGTGAAAAAGTGTATTTACCTGGCCTGGAGCTTCAGCCTGAGAGGTAGGCTTCTAGTTTCTCACACATCTAGATACTAAGGAGGCACCCAGAAGATATAAGCAGGGAGACAACATCCTTGTCCGCCACTCTGGCCTCACTACAGCTCAGCAAGACTTCCCAGAAAGGAGCTTATGCAGTCATTTAGAGCTCCCAGTTTTGCAACTGTCACCTCCAGACCTTCGGGCATGGAGACACACAGAGATTACACTTGCAACCCCACAGGAATACATATATTTGCATACTTTCAAAGATACTGCCTTAGGGTCTGGCTTCCAATCAGCTTGAAACTAAATGCTAAATGAAATTCCTCCCCTTGGATCACTGACAAGTCTGGGTACACCCTTAACAATGAGGGCATATCAAGAATACATTAGAGAGCTTGGACAATCACAAAGGTTCCAAAAACAACCAAGGGCTAGGGAGAGGTTGAATGAGAAGGATCATCACTACATCAGGCCACTGATTCAAGATTGAGAGAAGCAGCTGTTTTGCCTAATGCATAGGAACAACCACAGAGAACCAGGCAAAATGAGGAAACAGAGAAATGCATGCCAAATAAAGAATTAGACAAAATCTCAGAAAAAGGCCATAATTATACAGAGATAAGTAATCTACCTGATAAAGAATTCACATAGTCATAAAGATGCTCATCAAACTCGGGAGCAGAATGGAGGAACACAGTGATGACTTCAACAAAAAGACAGAAAACATAAAAAGAATCACCACAGAAGTCACAGAGCTGAAGAAGATAGTATCTGAACTGACAAATACATTACAGAGGTTTAACAGCATATTGGATGAAGTAGAAGTATGAAGCAGCAAGCTTGGAGATCAAACAATGAAATCCACTCAGAGCAGCAAAAAAAGAAAAGTATTTTTAAAAATGGGGATAGTTTTTAAAAAATGAAGATAACTTGGGGGGCTTTACAACAATATCAACTGTAATAATATTCACATTATAGGTCTCAGAAGGAAAAGAGAGAAAAAGGGGCAGAAAACTTATTTGAAGAAATAATGGCTTAAAGCTTCCCTAACCTAGGGAAGGTAACAGACATCCAGGTTCAAGAAACCCAGAGAGTTCTAAATAAAATGAACTCAAAGAAATGAAGCACACAAAGACACAATATAATTAATATGCCAAAAGTTAAAGAGAGAATCTTAAAAGCAGGAGAAGGGGTGCCTAGGTGGCTCAGTCGATAAGCCTCTGACTTTGGCTCAGGCCATGATCCTAGGATTGAGCCCAGGTTGGGCTCCCCACTCAGCGGGGAGTCTGCTTGTTTCTCTCTCTCTCTCTCTGCCCCTCCCCCTGCTTGCTCTCTCTCTCTCTTTCTCTAATGAATAAATAAAATATTAAAAAAAAACCAAGAGGAAAACGAATTATTATGTGCAAGGGAAACTCCATACAGCTTTCAGCAGATTTCTCAACAGAAACTTTGCAAGCCAAAAAGGACATATTCAAAGACCAAAAGGAAAAATACTTCCGACCAAAAATACTCTACTCAGCAAAGTTATAATCCAGATTTGAAAGACAGATAAAAAATTTTCCAGACAAGCAAAACCCAAAGGAGTTCAACACTACTAAACCAGTCTTACAAGAAATACTAAAGAGATTTCTTTAGGCTCGAAAGAATGACATTAATTAATAATAAGAAAACATATGGAAGTAAAAATCTTACCAGGAAAGGTAAATATATAAGAAAGCCAGTGGATTAGTCATTTACA
The DNA here is from genome assembly GCF_053574225.1 of Canis aureus. Lineage (NCBI taxonomy): Eukaryota > Metazoa > Chordata > Mammalia > Carnivora > Canidae > Canis > Canis aureus. The sequence goes on from NC_135645.1 coordinate 29,522,630, forward strand.
AAGTAACTAAAAATGGGATCCCTGGGTGGCTTAGTCAGTTAAGAGTCCAACTCTTAATTTCAGCTCAGGTCATGGTCTCAGGGCTGTGAGACCAAGCCCCACATTGAGCCATGTGCTCAGCAGGGAGTCTTCTTGAGCTTCTCTCCCTCTCCTTCTCTTTCCATCCCTCCCCCCACTTGCTCTTTCTGTCTCTCAAATAAAAATCTTAAAAACAAAACAAAACAACAAAGAAGGTTAAGAAGGCAAAAGTAGTAAAATTAACTAGAACTATAATAGTTAAGAAATACATAAAATAAAAAGATTTAAAAAGAAACATCAAAAACATGAAACACAGGTGGGTATAAAAATGTAGAGTTTTGAATGTGTTCAAATTTAGGTTGTTCTCAATTAAAACAGACCATTATATATATACAATGATATATTCATTGTAAATCTCATGATAACTACAAAGCAAAAACTGATACACAAATAGATACATAAAAGAAAAATATAAAGGAATGTAAACATAACACTAAAGAAAGGCACCAAACCACAAGGGACAAATAAGATAGAGCATAGAATGATATATTCAATACGCCAAATGGGAAAAATCTGGAGCCAAGAATACTCTATGAAGCAAGGCTAAAAGCAAGGCTATCATTCACAATAAAGGAGAGATAAAAAGATTCCCAAATAAAAACTAAAGGCGTTTGTTACCACTAAACCAGCCCTGCAAGAAATATTAAAAGGGACTCTGTGAGTGCAAAGAAGAGACCAAAAGTGACAAAGACAAGAAAGAATCAGAGAAAATCTCCAGAAACAATGTTAGATCAAGCAATAAAATGGCAATAAATACATACGGATATATAAATACTTTGAAAGAAATGGACTAAACACTCCAATCAAAGGACATAGGGTATCAGAATGGATTTTAAAAATTCCATCTTGAGGTGCCTACATGGCTCTGTTGGTTAAGCATCTGCTTTCGGCTCAGGTCATGATCTCTGGGTTCTGGGATAGATTCCTGCATTGGGCTCCCTGCTCAGCAGGGAGTTTGCATTTTCCTCTTCCTCCAACCCTCCCCCTGCTCATGCTCTCTCTCTTTCTTGCCTGCTTGCTCATGCTCTCTCTCTCTCAAATAAATAAATAAAATCTTTTTAAAAATCTATATGCTGCCTACAAGAGAATTATTTTAGACCTAAAGACACCTTCAGATTGAAATTGAGGGGTTAGAGAAACATTTATTTTCTAAATGGATGTCCAAAGAAAGCAAGAGAGGCAATACTTACAATAGACAAGTGAGACTTTAAAACAGACTATAAAAAGAAACGAAGAAATGCATTATATAATAATAAAGGGGACAATCCAACAAGAAAATACAATTATAAAAATTTATGCACCCAACATGGGAGCATCCAAATATATAAAACAATTAATAACAAATATAAAGGAACTAACTGATAATAACACAAAATAATAGTAGGGGACTTTAACAACCCACTTATATCAATGGACAGATAATCTAAACAGTTAATACACAAGGAAACAATGGCTCTGAATGACACACCAGATGGACTTAACAGATGAATTCAGAACATTCCATCCTAAAACTGCAGAATGCACATTCTTCTCAAGTGCACATGGAACATTCTTCAGAATAGATCACATACTGGGTCACAGATTGGGTCTCAACAAAAACAAAAAGACTGAAATCATACCATGGACCTTTTCTGACCACAATCTAGAAGTCAACCACAAGAAAACTTGAAAGCCCACAAATATATGAAGGTTAAACAATATGCTACTAAACAATGAAGGATAAACTAGAAAAATCAAATAAATTTTTAAAAATACATAGAAACAATTGAAAATGAAAACACAACAGCCCAAAACCTGTGGGATTCAGCAAAAGCAGCCTTAAGAGGGAAGTATATAGCAATACACAGCTACTTTAAGAAGCAAGAAAAATTTCATATATACAACCTAACCTTACACCTAAAGGAGCTAGAAAAAGAACAATAAGTGCAGCTTAAAACCAGCAGAATGAAGAAAATAATAAAGATTAGAGCAGAATTAAATGATACAGAAACTAAAAAACCAATAGAACAGATCAATGAAACCAGGAGCTGGTTCTTTGAAAAAATTAATGAAATTGATAAACCTCTAGCCAGGCTTATCAAAAAGAAAAGAGAAAGGACCCAAATAAACAAAATCACAAATGAGAGAGCAAAAGTGGCAACCATCAGCACAGAAATACAAACAATTTTAAGAGAACAATATGAAAGACTATATGCCAACAAACTGGACAAATTGGAAGAAATGGATAAACTCCTACAAACATATAAACTATCAAAACTGAAATAGGAAAAAATAGAAAATTTGAAGATAGTGATAACCAGCAAAGAAATTGAATAAGTAATCGAAAACTTCCAAAGAACTAAAGTCCAGGGCCAATGGCTTCACAGGGTAGAAGTAGCAAATTAATAAAATAAAGGATAAGAACCATATGATCATTTCAATAGATGCAAAAAAAAAAAGCATTTGACAAAGTACAACATCCATTCATGATAAAAATCCTCAACAGAGTAGGTTTAAAGGGAACATGAGGCAATACCATAAAGGCCATATATGAGAAAACCACTGCCAACATCATCCTCAAAGGGGAAGAAACTGAGAGTTTTTCCCCTAAGATCAGGAACACAACAAGGATGTCCACTCTCACCACTGTAATTCAACATAGTACTAGAAGTCCTAGCCTCAGCAATCAGACAACAAAAGAAATAAGTCATCCAAATTGGTAAGAAAGAAGTCAAACTTTCACTATTTGCAAATGATGTGATACTCTATACAGAAAACCTCTAAAGTCCCATCAAAAAACTGCTAGAATTGATAAACGAATTCAGAAGTCACAGGATATAAGGATGCCTGGGTGGGTCAGTGGTTGAGTATCTGCCTTTGGTTTAGGAAATGATCCCTGGGTCCTGGAATCGAGTCCCACATCAGGTTCCCTGCAGGGAGCCTGCTTCTCCCTCTGCCTGTGTCTCTGCCTCTCTCTCTCTCTCTCTCTGTGTCTCATGAATAAATAAATAAAATAGTTTTTAAAAAGTCATAGAATACAAAATCAATGTACAGAAATCTGTTGCATTTCTATACACCAACAATGAAGCAGCAGAATGAGAAGTTAAGAACTCAATCCCATTTACAATTGCACTAAAAACAGTAAGATACCAAGAAATAAACCTCATCAAATGTAAAAGATCTATATTCTAAAAACTATAAAACATTGAGGAAAGAAGTTGAAAATTACAGAAGAAAATGAAAAAATATTCCATGTTTAGGGATTAGAAGAACAAATATTGTTAAAATGTTCACAGTAACCAAAGCAATCTACACATCTGATGCAATCCCTATCAAAATACCAATAACATTTTTCATAGAGCTAGAACAATCCTAAAATTTGCATGGAACCACAAAGACTCTGAATAGTCAAATCAACCTTGAAAAAGAAAAGAAAAGCTGAAGGCATCATAATTCTAGACTTCAAATCCTATTACAGAGCTGTAGGGATCAAAACAGTTTGGCACTGGCACAAAAATAGACACATAAATCAATAAAGAAGAATAGAAAACCCAGAAGTGAACCTATAACTATATAATCAATTAATCTTCAACAAACCAGGAATGAATATACAATGGGGAAAAGACAGTCTCTCCAACAAATGATGTTGGGAAAACTCTACAGCCACATGCAGAAGAATGAAACTGGACCACTTTCTTACACCATACACAAAAATAAATTCAAAATGGATGAAAGTTCTAAATTTAACACAATAGGAAATCATGAAAATCCTAGAGGTGAACACCGGTAGTAATTTCTTTGACATCAGCCATAGCAACTTCTTTGTAAATATGTGTCCTAAATCAAGGGAAACAAAACCAAAAATAAACTATTGGGACTTCATCAAAATAAAAGTCCTCTGCACAGCGAAGGAAACAATCAACAAAACTAAAAGGCAACCTACTGAATGGGAAAAGATATTTAATATCCAAAATATATAATGAAATTCTACAAATCAACAACCCAAAACTGAATAATCCAATTAAAACAGGGCAGAAGATATGAATAGATATTTTTCTAAAAGAATAAATACAGATGATTAATGGACACATGAAAAGATGCTCAACATTACTGATTGTCAGGAAAATGCAAATCAAAACTACAACGAGATATCACCTCTCATCTGTCAGAATGCTGAAAATCAGTAACACAAGGAAAAAGAGGTGCTAGTGAGGATGTATATAACAAATATACATTTGTTATATATATAATCATTGTTGTATACCTAAAGCTAATATAATGTTACATATGAACTGTATTTCAATGAAAAAAATAAGTAAAGAAAGGAATAGAGTGAAGCTACAAAAATGACTAGAAAACAATTCACCAAGTAGCAATAAGTAGACACCTATCAATTATTACAATAATATAGACTAAATTCTCTGGTCAGAAGACACATAGTGGCTGACTAGATTTAAAAAAAAAAAAACAAGATTATATATTCCCTTATATACAGTGGAATACTACTCAGCCATCAAAAATGAAATCTTGCCATTTGCAATGACGTGGATGGAGCTAGAGGGTATCATGCTGAGTGACATACATCAATTAGAGAAAGACAATTATATGATCTCACTCATATGTGGAATTTAAGAAACAAAATAGAGGAGCATAGAATAAGGGAGGGAAAAGTAAAATAAGATGAAATCAGAGAGGGAGACAAACCACAAAGATTCTTTTTTTTTTTTTTTAAGGTAAACTTTTTTTAAGGTTTTTATTTATTTATGAGAGACAGAGAGAGAGAGAGAGGCAGAGACACAGGCAGAGGGAGAAGCAGGCTCCCTGCAGGGAGCCCGATGTGGGACTCGTGATCCTCCAGGATCACGCCCTGGGCTGAAGGCGGTGCTAAAGTGCTGAGCCATCGGAGCTGCCCGAGATTCTTTTTTTTTTTTTTTTTTTAATTTTTATTTATTTATGATAGTCACACACAGAGAGAGAGAGAGAGAGAGAGAGAGAGGCAAAGACACAGGCAAAGACACAGGCAGAGGGAGAAGCAGGCTCCATGCACCGGGAGCCCGACGTGGGACTCGATCCCGGGTCTCCAGGATCGCGCCCTGGGCCAAAGGCAGGCGCTAAACCGCTGCGCCACCCAGGGATCCCCCCGAGATTCTTAATCATAGGAAACAAACTGAGGGTTGCTGGAAGGAAGGGAAGAGGAATTGGGTAACTGGGGGATGGGCATAGAGGAGGGCACGTGATGTCATGAGCACTGGGTGTTATAGAAGACATGAATCACCTCTACCTCTGAAGCTAATAATACACTGTATGTTAATTAATTGAATTTAAATTAAATATAAAGAAGTATTCTGAATGCCAAAAAGTGAAAAGCTCCCTCTCTCCAGCACTTTAAAGACATCCCTTTGATTGTCTTCTGCCCTGCACTGTTTCTGGTGGTCATTATTATCTTTGTTCTTCATATACAATGTGTCTTTTATTGCTGGCTGATTTTAAGATTTTCTCTTCATCACAGATTTTTAGTGATTTGAATAAAATGACCTTTACTGAAGAAAAAAGAAAGATTCACTTTAGAAGTAAAGACACACAGAGACTGAAAGAAAAAAGATGGAAAAGATATCCCATGCAAATAAAAATGAAAAGAAAGCTAGAGCAGCTGTACTCATATAAGACAAAACAGACTTTATGACAAAGGATGTAATAAAAGACAAAGAGGTACCATGCAATGGTAGAGGGGTCAACCCAGCAAGAAGATACATTTATAAATATATATGCACTCAACGTAAGAGCATCAAAATATACACAACAAATTGTAACAGACCTAAAAGGAGAAACTGACAGCAATACAGTAACAGTGGGGGGGGGGGGGGATTAACACCCCACCTACATGAATGAATAAATTATACAGACAAAAATCAATAAAGAACATCAGCCTTAAATGAATTCGACCAGGTAGATTTATCAGATATATACAAATATTCCATCCAACAGCAGCAGAACACATATTCTTCTCAAGTCGACATGAAACATTCCGTAAAACAGATCACATAAAAACAAATCTCAATAAGTTTAAGAGGACTGACATCATACCAGGTATCTTTTCTGACTACAGTGGTACATAAAACTAAGACTCAATTATGAGAAGAAAACTAGAAAAAAACTACAAATACATGGAGCTTAAATAGCATGTTACTGAACAAATACTGATTCATAGAAGAAATCAAAAGGAAAATTTTAAAAATCACTAGAGACGAATGAGAACAGAAATACAACATAACAAAATCTATAGAATGCATTAAAAGTGGTTCTAAGAGGGAAGTTTATAGCAATACAAGCCTACCGCAAAAAAAAAAAAAAAGACATCTCAAAATAGCCATTTAAATTTATACCCAAAGGAACTACAAAAAAAGAACAAAAGAAGTCCAAAGTTAGTAAAAAAAAAAAAAAAGAAAGAAAGAAAGAAAGAAAAAAAAGTAATAATAAAGATCAGAGTGGAAATAAATAAAGGCTAAGAAGATAAGAGAAAAAAATCAATGCCACTAAGAGCTGATTCTTTGAAAATATAAGCAAAATTGAGAAACCTTTACCTAGACTCACAAGAGAGAGAGCTCAAATAAAATCAGAAATGAGAAAGAACTTGCAATTGATACCACAGAAAAGAATCATAAGAGACTATTGTAAACAATGATATGCTAACAAATTAAACAAGCTAGAAGAAATGGATAAACTCCTGGAAATGTACTATCTTCCAAGACTGAATCATAAAGAAATAGAAAATCTGAATAGACTGATTGCTAGTAAGGAGATTGAATCAGTAACCAAAAACCTGCCGACAAACAAATGTGCAGAACCAGAAGTCTTCGTGCTGAATTCCACCAAACATTCAAAGATTTAATACCTATCCATCTCAAATACTTTCAAAAACTGAAGAGGAAGGAAAGCTCCCAAACTTATTCTACAAGGCTTAGCAATTTTTTTTTTTTTTTTTTTTTTTTTTTGGTGTCAGATTCCAGAGGCAAGAGCAAAAGGCAAACAAACAGGACTACATCAAACTAAAAAGCTTCTTTTGCATAGCAAAGGAAACCATCAACAAAATGAAAAGTCAATGAAAGGGAGAGGATATTTGCAAATCATATATTCGATAAGGGGCTACTATCTAAAATATATTAAGAACTCATATAACTCAATAGCAAAAAGAAAAGCAATAAATAACCTGATTAGAAAAATGAGCAGAAGACCTAATCAGACATTTTTCCAAAGAATTCAGAAGGCCAACAGACACGTGAAAAGATGCTCAACATTATTAATCAGCACAGAAATGCAAATCAAATCCATAATGAGATATCACCTTATATCTGTCAGAATGGCCATTATCCAAAAGATAAGAAATAAAGTATTGGCAAGGATGCATTGAAAAGAGAAGGCTCATTCCCTGTTGGTCAGACTGCCAGTTGGTGCACTGTGGAAAACAGTTTAGAAGTCCCTCAAAAAACTGACAACAGAGCCACCACGTAATGTAGCAACTCCACACCTGAAGAAAGCAAAAACACTAATTCAAGGAGATGTATGTACCCCCACGTCCACTGCAGTGTCACTTCCAGGGTATGGAAACCTCAGCGTCTACGTCTACCGGTAGACAATGGACAAACAAGGGGTGATACACACATGCACACGATGGGGTGCCACTCAGCCACACAAAAGACTGAAGTCTTACCATTTGCAACAGCTTGCGTGGACCTCGAGGCTACTAAGTTGAGTGAAATGAGTCAATCAGAGAACGACAAATACCGCATGGTTTGGCTTATATGTGGAATCTAAAAATCAAGACAAACAAAACAAAATAAAACCCAGACGCACAGATAGAGCAGGGCAGTGGTCGCCACAAGGGAGGGCAGTTGTGGGGAGAGGCAGCAAAACAGACTGGGGGATTAGGTGTAAACTTGTAGGTATAAAATACGTCGTGAGAGCGTGACAGAGAGCGCGCGGAGTGTGGGCAGTAACACTGCATTAGCTCTGCAGGGGGGCAGACGGCAACTGGACTCGTGGAGACCATCCTGCGCCCTATACAAACGTCAGATCTCCATGTTACACGCCTGGAACTAACACAGCGCTGGATGCCGATGATACTCAACAAATTTTTTTAAAAATTCTCATCACAAGAAAAAACGTAACCATGTGATTGGCCATGAATGTTAATCAAATTCGCTGTAGTGATCCCTTGGCCAATATACACGAACATCAAATCATATCATATGCCTGAAACACATATGATGCTATCTAGCAATCACATCTCAACTTAAAGAAAAAAGGTATCAACAGTTTCCTTACCATTCATATTTCTTTTTTAAACAGCTTTATTGAGCTGTAACTAATATGTAAAAAAAAAAAAAAAAAAAAAAAAGACTAGATGCAGTTACTGTAAACCATTTGATGACCTTGGACATATATACCCACAAACCATCACCACTGTCAAGATAATAAACATATCTATCACCTCCAAAAGCTTTCTCATCCCTCCCCCTTCTTTTGTTTTTTTTTTTTCTTTTTGGGGGTTTTTTATTTTGTTTTGTGGTAAGAACACTCAACATGAAACCTACAGTCTTAACTTTTTAAAGTGTGCAGAACAGTATCGTGGACTGTCGCCCCAACGCTGGACAGCAGAGCTCCGGAACTTAGTCACCTCACATCCTACACGTACACCTAGTCACTCACCTACGTCCGACTTCCCATTTCCCCTTCTTTTTTTTTTTTTTTAATTTTTTTTTCAATTTTCATTTATTTATGATAGAGAGAGAGAGAGAGAGAGGCAGAGACATAGGCAGAGGGATAAGCAGGCTCCATGCACCGGGATGCCCGATGTGGGATTCGATCCCGGGTCTCCAGGATCGCGCCCTGGGCCAAAGGCAGGCGCCAAACCACTGCGCCACCCAGGGATCCCCCATTTCCCCTTCTCCTCAGTCCCAGGCACCCCCGTGCTTCTCTCCACCTCCAGAAGTTTGCGTATTTTAGATACTTCATATACGTGGACTCGCGTGATATTTTCCCCACCAATGTATTTTTTTTTTAATTATAAACACTTAAAAATTGAAGTTTATGAGTCCTAAACCAAAACCTGGGCACTTAGGTGAGTCGGTCAACTTTCAACGATGTTAAAATTAACATGGAGGCATCATTTCCAGGGAAAATCCACAAGGCCAACACAAAAATCTTCAGGCTAAGGATGCAAATAAGAAAACCAAAAAGTAGTGAAAAAAAAAAAAAAGAAAAGAAAACCAAAAAGCAGTGGCCTGGACGGAGCAAGAATGCAGTCGGCTCCCACGCGGCAGCCCACGCACAGCACAGGTTTCTGCTGCAGCCCTGGGGAAATTCTAGTGTTTTGACATATTTATCTGTGGGCGGCTCTGCTGCTGCGCTAGCCTTCTTCACGTTCGTTTTACATTTAAATTTATTTCAATTACGTGGACATTTCCAAACATTAATATTCATTTGAGGTATTTCTGCTGTCTTCTCCGCGTGCTACACTGTTTCTGGCACCGGCCCCTAATTACCCCTCCACCGGTTCACGATTCAGCCTCAGCAGGTTGTGTCTGCTGAGGAACAACCCTCTGAAATTCTGATTAGTGCGAGAGCCTTTTTGCATATGCTCCACGTTCCTGAATCCTCGACATCCCACTGACCAGGACTTCACACCTACAAACCATGTCACCAAGATTTCACTTTCCGAGTCCCCTCTCCCATTGCTTGAGAGTGACTCGGGGGAGAGAAACCTCAAGCAATGAACACTTTCATTCAGTTACTATGAGAAGAAAGGAGGGATCTGATGGGTCCTTAGGGGACTTGGGGGACAGAAATGATGTGCCAGAGCGGGGACAAAAGATAGTAAAATGACCCCTTCCTGCAGATCCTAAAAGACTCAGTGCGAACAGAATGGGTGTCCTGTGGGGACGTGATAGAAACACTAAAGCGACTTGTGCAAACAGAGGCAGCCCGACTGTTTCAGGGGCTGTGGGCACAGGGAACCGTGGGCATCTGACACGGAGGAACCAACAGAAAGTGGGGGTTGGAGCCGCCGAATCTCTACTGTTTGAGACAATGGCACCTAAATCCCACTGGGCAGAGGAACCCACATGTTACCTGGGCTACGTGAGAGCTAAACGAAATAATATATAAAATACGTGGCACTTAGAAGGCATCGAAGAAGCAGTATTTGCAACTAGGACATTATCTCACCAGGCTTGCAATCCGTCCAAACCAGAGGTGAACAGATGAGGGGCCGCAGCCCCCCAGGGGAGGAGGCTGCAACGAGCAAGATTAGGTGCCGGCCCCTCGTGACTTGCTGGCGCCCAGAAAGCTCGACAGGGCAGCCCCAGACACCAACCTAAGGCCGCATCCCTGCAGTTGGGTTGAGGCCTGTGATCCCGCCGGAAGGTGCACTTGTATTGCAGTCGGGAGGAGATCTTGTTTGAGAGCCTGGAAGTTTCCCTAACATTGTAGTAGACTGGAGACGACTCTTGAAAGCAGAGAACAGCCCACGGAGGTAAGGATGGTTCAGATGGAGGAGCAGCCAGAGCCATTTGAGAAGGCCTGCAGCTCCCGGACAGGGGCTAAGCAGGCGTCCCCGCCTGGCCTGCGGGAGCTCTGTCCCCGGGAAGGAGAAGGTGCAACGTCGCAAAGAGTCGGGCCACCGCCACCGCCACCGGGACGTGACAGCCTCAGAGCTGAAAGTGGCCTTGGGAGGTGACCTCCCGGCGGGCCGAAAAGATGAGTAAGTCCGTGGGGCGAAGGAGGCGGACAGGTGCACGGACAGGCTCTGGGAGGCGCGGGGGTCAGCACGTCGGATGGTCTCTGCACGGGCACAGGCCGGCACTAAGGCTGCTCCAGCTGCTCCAGCTGCTCCAGCAGGACGGGAGGAGAGGGCCGGGCGCCCGGGTGGCTCAGCCAGCTGACTGGCTGACTCCACCGCAGGTCCTGGGTCCTGCTTCCTGGATCTTGGGATGGAGCCCCACATCGGGCTCCCTGCTCAGCGTGGAGCCTGCTTCTCTCTCTCTCCCTTCACCCCTCCCCCTCGTGCTCTCTCTCTCTCTCTCTCTCTAATAAATAAAATATTTTTTAAAAATAGGAAGCGAGAGTTGGCTGCTCTGCAGGTAGTATTTTTCAGAATGGTCTCCGTTCATCCTGAGCCAGGGATCCTAGAGGAAACGCCAAGGAGCTCTAAAGGAGAAGGAGTCCTTCATTAAGGCTTTGTCACTGAACGCATCCACCGGCCAGGTCACAGTGCATGCCCATTTCACAGAAGTGGGTACTGAGATTCAGAAACTTGATCAACGTCACACTAGCACAAAGATGAGGACATGGATCATGGATGGATGTGATACTAATTTATCTTTTATCTATGCCAACCTGCCTCCTTTTTTAAAAAAGATCTTGGGTACCAAGGGACATGGATTTCTCTGCTCTTTCCAATTTTAGACTTTCCTTATTTTACTCACACTTGATTACACACACCTTTTTCATTTTCTGGAGTAGGCAGGGTACCAAATATTATATAAACAAAATAAATTATATGTTGATAGGAAAATGTGTCACAAGTTTGGGACAACTGGCCTATGTACTGCAACATTTTCGTGATTTGAGATCAGAATATACTGTGGTCAATCAGAGTATCCTTTTATAATCTACCAAGAGGTCCCATTAAAATAATCATAAATCAGTAATACTCTATACTTCAAACTACTTTGAAAAGACTATTCAGAAAAGTTCTATTATCTGACCTATTATCTTCCAATGCACAGTGAATTTAAACATTTATATATATATTTTAAAGAAATCTGATGTGACAAGGTTATACTCCTAGAATTACATACTACCTTCTTTCAGAGATTTTTGGTCTAAACTTCCAGTGAGACAGAAATAAGCAGAATTGAAAATAATGGTTCAGTCACTAATTGTTAATATACTTAAGGTAAAAGAGAATTTTTCATAACAAAATAAAAAGTCTAATAATTAAGGTTCTTTAGGGGAAAGGGGGCCAACAAATGTCTTCTAGTTTTTCCATAGGATGACAGCAGGGGCAATAATAGATTTAAATTAGACAGGTGGAGACTCACTGAATTATAGCTCTGGATGCTGTACTATTTACACATTACCTGCCAGTATGAGTTTGATTTCTGGATAAAATATGAAAGTTTTCATTTAATTCTTTACTCAATTTTTTCTCCAAAAAAGAATTTTTTCTCCAACCTTTGGAACATAAAGGCCATCCTCTAATAATTTACATTTGACTCCTGAATCTCCCTCACACGTGGACTCACGTGCCTGGTTCAGGGGAGCTTGACCTCCAGCCCATAGGCCACATCCCATGAAGGAGCTTCCACTTGATAGTTACTGTGCTCCTCTCAGTGTAGACAAGAGGCACTCAAAGCCCCGGGGAAAAAAATATAGAATGGAAGAGGATGGGTACAAGAGCGGTCACGACCTTGTCATTCTAGTATTTTAAGCAGAAAGAGAATCACTACGAGGAGTTTGGTGCTCACCGAAACGTCAGACATGCCAGAGGAATGGAGAGTCAGGGAATTTGGCCACTGGCACTCAGGGCTTACCATTACCTGTCGGAGATTTGGAAGTTTGCAGGACCCTTGACAGTGCTGCAGTGATCAGAGATGCCTCCAGCACTGAAGCCACGGGGCCTGGGATAATACGAGCGGCCCCGACCTCACATCCGCTGAAGCCCGCGTCCCTGCCACGACTGCCTAGAGGAGTAGTGATGCTTTCCGGGTTCTCTCGCCTTCCACGTCACATACAAATGCTGCTAAGCAGAAAAATCAGTGCTTTCCCTGTGAGGGCCTGGAAGTCCTCAGGCAGCGTCCAGACTTACAGTCACTCGGATGGTGTCGGCACAACAAAAGGCCCTGGGGTCCTCTAAGAACCACTTACGGTTCGGAAAAGGAATCTGAACTGGTGAGCCGGGCTCCTTCAGTGGGCTGGGCTCTGGCACAACGTGTAGCTGAAGCTGCACGTTCATCTTAGCCCATCAGGGCCGCACTCTGGAAACAAGAGCTGAGTGTGTGACCACGAACTAAAAAGAAGCAGCTTGAAGAGACGGCCCGGAGCACCGTGGGCTGGAGGAGTGACGTTAGCGTCCATCGGAGAACCCACGCGAGGAACTGGACCCACAAAGCAGAAGCAGCGAGCTCCACCACGCCAGTTTCCGAGGGCAACACAGAACACCAGCTACAGACACAGACGGTAACAGCAGACGGAGTCCTGATAGCGGACGGCCAGTGCTCCAATGCTTTCTTGGTGAAGCAATGATAAGCAAGACCTGCCCCTTCGAGTCATCTCCTGGAGTCACCGAGCAATTCAGACGAGAGGGAAAGAGAGGTCTAGATGTCCTGATACTTTGGAAATTATGAAATTCAGTTGGTTCTAGTTTTAAATGTCTTTAAGTTTCCAGAAAAACATGGTAAATCAATGCATTTATAGAACCCTGCTGTTTTCTAAAAGCCCAACGAGCTGTATTATTTTTTTAATAAAGGCATAAAATTGCATAAGCAAAGAGTTTTTGGAAAGGAGACAAAGACCACACAGTCTTGGAAGCTGGAAAGCAACTGGATTAGTGGTAAATTACTTGGCAAATCTGAGAAAGCTGAATTCCAAGCCAGCAGTGGGCAGAGCTGAGAAGCAACTCAATATACGTGCCACAATCCCCCACAGACCGAGATTTAATGGACCAAGAACCTCTAGAAGACCCAGGGGTAAAAGTGATCATAAAAACTGCAGAATTGTTTGAAAGTCACTTTCTGAGAAACCTAGAACTCTTAGACGCTCATCAACCTTGTGAAGGTGCACAGCCATTCCTCGCCCCTCAGGCAGACTCGAGATTACTCTGCAGAGAGGGAAACTGAGGCTGTGCCTACTACAGGGCCGCCAGGCAGAGGTGTAGGAAGAGGTGCCACAGTACAAGTGGGGGACTTCCAGTCGGAGAAGGACAATCATCATGTGGTCTCACTCATACGGGGAATATAATAGTGAAAGAGGTTATAAGGGAAAAGAGTGGAACTGAGTGGGAAAAATTAGAGAGGGAGACGAACCATGAGCAACCCCTAACTCTGGGAAACAAACAAAGGCTCGTGGAAGGGGAGGTGGGCAGGGGGTTGGGATGACTGGGTGACAGGCACTGAGGAGGGCACTTAATGGGATGAGCACTGGGTGCTATACTAGATGTTGGCAAATTGAATTTAAATAATTTTTAAAAGAATAAAAAAAGGGATCCCTGGGTGGCACAGTGGTTTGGCGCCTGCCTTTGGCCCAGGGCACGATCCTGGAGATCCGGGATCGAATCCCGCATTGGGGTCCCGGTGCATGGAGCCTGCTTCTCCCTCTGCCTGTGTCTCTGCCTCTCTCTCTCTCTCTCTCTCTGACTATCATAAACTAAAAAAAAAAAAAAAAAAAAAATTTTAAAAAGAATTTAAAAATAAGTAAAAAAAAAAAGTAAAAAAAAAATAAGTAAATAATAAAAATGGAGTACTTAAATGCACGTTTTCATACCGAATGCTGAGATGTCCGCATTCTCCTGTACCCTGATCTCCCCCTGGGCCTGGCTCTCAGAATGCCAGCTGTAAAGACGACACATCCAGGCAGGGGGTTAAAAGCATATTCCCTGGAAAGCCCAAGAGAAAGCCCTAAAAACACTCTCATAAAGGATTCCCCGAGGAAACAGTCTAGTCAGATTACTCTACTCTGAAGCCTGTCGTCCATGCCCCCCACACATGTACTCAGTTTCCAAAGAGGACTTTGTTTTGTTGCCCTCGTCTCACATATGAATGGCCAATAAAGATGTTTGATGCAAGCATCTCAATGACAGAACGCGGTCAGACCAAACACCCCTGGAAGCAACCTGAGGAAGAACAAGAGCACGCCGGAGAAAGAAAAATCAAATTAAAAATAGAAGTAATGTTCTCAGAGGAAAAAAAACAGAAGTTATTACGTGAACCAATAAAAAAAAAAATGCTACCTTAATCAAGGTAACACTAACTGCTATGATAGAGACAAGCCCTTGGCATCTCAAGAGCTTAACGTGATAGATACTTATTAGTCACCTCTGGAGTTGGACTAGTAACGCGATGGGGAGGGCTCTGATGCACATGGTTATTCCGGCTCCCTCCCCATTTGTGCTTCTCCAGCCCTTTTGTCCTCGAGCTCTATCCCTTCATGGGACGCAGGATGACAGAAATGGCAAAGGCAACACACTGACTTCCCAACCGTTTGTCTTAGGAAGCCGTACGCTACTGTTCACTCCCCAACACACGACGCCCAGGGAGATGCAAACCGCAGTCCCTGACCCGGCAGGCACTTTCCAGGGGCAGCTGCATCCTAAGGAAGGAACACAAGTGTATCCGGGATGGGGGCCTGCGCCGCACCCTGGGGGAAGGGAGGGAGAAACCCTTCAGAAAACAACAACAACAACAAAATAGCTCCCAGAAGGTAAAAGTGGAACAGCAGTTACTAAGCATACAGTGTAGGAGTTGGGAGATAGTGGAAAGAACAAGAAGAAAAAAAAAATTGAGACAACCTGGCAGAAAGTACAGCAAAAGGGGAAAAGAGTGGAAAATAGGACAGGAAAAAAAAATAATAGGAGTCAATCCAGAGAGTAAGATCCAAAGGGATGCCAGAAAGGAAAATACAAGGAAAAGAAGGGGGAAGGTGATAATCAAATAAACAACTCAGGACAAATTCACACCACTGTAAAAAATGAATCAATAGATTGAAAAATGTTATCAAAGGCTGACACAATTGATAAAATAGACTCACACCAAGATGTTTCAGATCACCAGGGACAACAAAAAGATTTCAAGTGTTTTAAGAGCAAAAAAAAAAAGTCATAGTTCACACAATGATAAAAAATTAGAGTGGCATGGACTTCCCAACACGAAAATGGAAGCGGGGAGAGAGGGGAGCACTGAGTTCCAAAGACACACTCAGCCTTGAACTCTTTTTTTTTTTTTTTTAATTTTACTTATTTATTCATGAGACACAGAGAGAGAAGCAGAGACACAGGCAGAGGGAGAAGCAGACTCTCTGTGGGGAGCCCGATGTGGGACTCGATGCCAGGACCCTGGGGTCACACCCTGAGCCCAAGGCAGATGCTCAACCACTGAGCCACCCAGGCGTCCCCACCGTTGAATTCTACACCCAGCAAACCAGCAACAAAGTGTGATGGCATCATAGTAAAGACAGTTTCACACACGCAAGGCCTCAGAAAGTTTACCTGTCACGCCACCTTCTTTCAAAGAGGATGTTACTAGAACTTATGTTCCACTGAAACAAGGACTGAACTGAGCAAAGAAATGATGGAGAGTGGGATCCCTGGGTGGCGCAGCGGTTTGGCGCCTGCCTTTGGCCCAGGGCGCGATCCTGGAGACCCGGGATCGAATCCCACATCGGGCTCCCGGTGCATGGAGCCTGCTTCTCCCTCTGCCTGTGTCTCTGCCTCTCTCTCTCTCACTGTGTGCCTATCATGAATAAATAAAAATTAAAAAAAAAAAAAAAGAAATGATGGAGAGTAAGGAGGATAGGATCCACCCAGAGAGAAAAATAAAGAAAATCCCCAGGATGATGGAGAACAGATTTCAGTACAGTTCCTGCATCCAGCCTGGATTTTAGCCGGTCTGCACAGGTGCAAGGAGATGGGTCGTTTAGAAAACGGCATTCGGAGCACACCTGCAAGATGGACAGGGTGCGGTGGGATGTTCCATAGGGGCAGGAAAAGCTGGAGATGCAGTAGCAGTGCTGGTGCCACAGAAGAAACGAATTTTTAAAAAGATTTTATTTGTTTGAGAGAGAGAAGGAGAGAGAGGGAGCATGAGTGAGGGGAGGGCAGCAGGAGAGGGAAGAGCAGGGAGCCTGACGTGGGGCTCAGGCCGGGATTCCAGGATCATGAGCCCAACCGGCTGAGCAACCCTGGCGCCCCAAAAACATTAATTTGACTTAAACCCGGCTGAAGGAACAGAATAAACTGATGGCCATGAGAGCACCAACAAGGTACAGGTCACATACGATCGAGGAGGTGGGTAAAACTGCGGGTTTATAAAATGTCTAGTTCTGCCTTAAAGGCCGCAGGTGGACTGTTCTCAGTTTTCATGTTCTGAGCCGCTCATTCCTCAGGGACACAGCTCTGGGGGCCGACGGGGGCCCACGGAGCCGCGATGGACCCACACACCTGCTTGCTTTCTGGGGGGGGCCTAGTTTCACCTTCCTGCAAAGGTTGCATTTAATAAGCACCATTGGTTGACATCATCTGGTTGCTTTTGTAAAAACATTAGCAACAATTTCGGACTTTTATTGAAATTCTGATCTTTTAAAGTTTAAATTATAGTCCTTTGAGGAAAGGTATTGGCAATTCTCTGTGACTGTTCTGCAAAATAAAATTAATCTTTAATAATTAAGAACACGGAAGGCACCTTGGAACTCTGCAAAAGTAGGAGACTCGACGATCCATCTGGTACGGTCTGTGCCAGCCATGGCAATTAGTACAGATTTAACACTTACCAGAAAATTTCTATCAGCAAAAAAAATAAGCCATATTACCCTGACCCAGGTCACTAAATTTTAGGAATCACCTCTGATATTCATACCACCGCAGGACTTATGTGAGTGGAAAAAAAAAAATCCTATCTGGTTTAAGCCAGGTTGTTTTTTTCTTATATATGAAGCCAGGTGTTTTGTTTTTGTTTTTGTTTTTGTTTTTGTTTTCTTACATATGCATCTCCACTGCACCTCTATTAAAGACACCAAAATACACTCGCATTCACCTCTGGACCAAAATGCCAAGTTAAGATGAGGTAACCGTGAGACACTGGTGGGAGGAAGGTTCCAGCCGGATCTCTCTCAGGGGAACTTGTGAGTCATACACCTAAGAGCCTCCTGGAGTATTTGCTAAAAATGCAAATTCCTGGGCCCCATCACAGAATAAATGATTCAAAATTTCTACAGTAGATCTGAGAATCTGATTTAAAAAAAAAAAAAAAAGCCTGATTAATAGGCCGGGTGACTCTCAGGCAGCTGAACGTCGCGGCAGCCCTGGGATGCGGGGCGCGGGGGGGGGGGGGGGGGGGGGGGGCGGGGCACTGCACCAGGCCAGAGCCCAAGCAGAGGGTGTGTCACCGCGGCTGCAGGGTCAGAGTCGGGGTCCTCCGGGGCAGCCGCTACACCCCGAGCACAAGAAGCCAGCCTTGAAGCTAGAGCCGTCAGGGGCTGAGATGAAGGAGATGGAGCAGGTCGACACCGGCGGGGTCCTTCCTGGATCTCCCCGCAGGTGGAGGCCTGTGACTGCGACGTCCTTGTGGCCGCCTCGCTGTCTGACCGCGGCCCGGCGCTCCTTCGCTCAGTTGCCTTGGTGAAGGAGGAGCTGCGAGAAAGCACGGGCCGCGTGCTGGAGGCCCTGCCTGGCGGCCCTGTGTGCGGCCCTACCTGGCGGCCCTGTGTGCGGCCCTACCTGGCGGCCCTGCCTGGCGGCCCTGTGTGCGGCCCTGCCTGGCGGCCCTGTGTGCGGCCCTACCTGGCGGCCCTGCCTGGCGGCCCTGTGTGCGGCCCTACCTGGCGGCCCTGTGTGCGGCCTGCCTGGCGGCCCTACCTGGCGGCCCTGCCTGGCTGCCCTGTGTGCGGCCCTACCTGGCGGCCCTGCCTGGCTGCCCTGTGTTCGGCCCTGCCTGGCGGCCCTGCCTGGCGGCCCTGTGTGCAGCCCTACCTGGCGGCCCTACCTGGCGGCCCTGCATGCCGCCGTACCTGGCGGCCCTACGTGTGGCCACCTGCAGAGGCAACCACCGCGGCTTGGGCCAGTCTGGTGCCCCTCGTCCGGCCGCCCAGTAAGAGCCCACGGGGGACGACCTCCTGGGGCGGCCCTGCTCCCTGCCTCGGCTCCATGTGCTGGTCCGGCTGGGCGGGGCGCGGGCCTACGCGGGACAGGGTGGGGGGGACGCTTGGGGCACCAGGTCCCGCCCGGCAGCAACGTGCACGGCAAGGTCAGCCTCCCGCCGGGCCCTCCGACGTATGGGGGCAGGTCCTCAGCCAGGGCGGGGGGCGGGGGGGCCCTACAGGGCCGCAGGGACGGAGGAGGGCGGGGCAGGGGGGAGGCTGGGCGGCTAACTCTCCTGGACTCAGACGCCGCTCCCTGAAAGTCACCCGTCTCCCCAGGCGTCGGCCTTCTCATTTATGAAACAGAAACTGACACTTTTCATGGTTGGTGTAAAAAAAAAAAAAAGGCTCTAACTTCTAAAATATATTTCTGTGCTGATCGACCACTGTTGTTGAAAGGCTAATTATCCAATCACGAGCAACGCCTTCAAGTACTGGACCTACATCACGCGGCCTTGCCAGGGCAGCTCACTCACCAGGCTCTACCTCGTTTCACCTGTTGTTTTTTTTTTTTAATATTTTTTTTTAAATTTTTATTTATTTATGATAGTCACAGAGAGAGAAAGAGAGGCAGAGACACAGGCAGAGAGAAGCAGGCTCCATGTACCGGGAGCCCGACGTGGGAATCGATCCTGGGTCTCCAGGATCGTGCCCTAGGCCAAAGGCAGGCGCCAAACCGCTGCGCCACCCAGGGATCCCGTTTCACCTGTTTCATTACCTCTCGCGCCCTCTGGAGAAGTACATATTAGGAGTTAACACCCTCTTACAAGGTTAGTCAACTGCTAAAGAAAACTAAGCACCTAGGAATAATGAAGGCTAATAATAAAGAAATCCACACAGAATGTGTGATGTACAGTCCACATCCTTGGAGTCCTTTACTCCCCACCCAAGCAGTGGCCTCAGTAGCGCCACAGACAGGGCATCCCACAGACCCACCATGGTCCATTTTTAAAAACTGCCAATCCAGGCTTCACCAGTAATGTCTGTATAAGGAGACTACAGGATCTAAGTGTTTCTTCTCTACTGCTGTTCACTCCCCTACATTCTCTTTTGTAGATAAAAAATACGGCCAAGCCTTCCCATCTCAGGATGCAATGTGATGTATGACTATTGCATCAAGGCCTAGAGCCTACCTCTCTACCTCTTGAATCTAGGCTGGTCTTGGACTTGCTCTGACCAACAGCAGGTGGCATGACCTGACACAATGCGACCTACAAGACTAGGAGGTCTTTCGAGGCATACAGCTCGCTTCACCCACATAGAGCACTGCTCCGGGGCTGCCACATAGTAAGAAAGCGGGTCTGGCGAGTGTGGAGGCGGGCATGGGTGCCCCGGGAGACGGCCAGCACCCACCCATCACCAGACATGTGAGCTAGCCCAGGCTGAGGGCAACTACATGAGCGAGCGAGCCCAGAAGAAGTCAGCGGAGGAACCACCGGGCCCACGGATCAGATGGTGGGTGAGCTGTAATAACCGGTTGTTAGTGTAAAGGCCATTAGGCTCCGAAGGAGTTTGTTACACAGCAAGATAAACTGAAACATTACCAGCTTGTGGAGAAAGTCACTGAAACTTTAATTCCCTTTACAGTGCTCTCACCCTGGGAAAGGAAACCTAACACAGTCCTAGCGCGTGGTGGGGGCTCAATGACTCCTTGGAAGACGAACAAATGAGTGAGTGATGGCAAACTTCCGTGAACTCGATGAAGAGCTACAGCCTGTATACTGTCTGCTCATCCCTGAATCTCCCCAGAATCAAGATCGGAGCACCATCTATTGGTCAACAGGTAATTGTGAAGAGGCAAAGCATGGACGAGTTCACACTCCCTTCATTTTAATGTGAGATTCAGTAATTTAGTAACACTTCTGAGGGAGCCAGAGGCTTGTTTTAGAGAAGAAAGCCATTATATAGATGCACAGGGTGGGGGTTTTTTTCCCCTTCTTCTCTCTCTTTTATAGTAGGAGCAACTTCAACAAACAATTGTTTCCACTGTTTTATTGTCATTTTAAAAGCTACCCCCCAAACCAAACTCACTCTTTAGGAACTCAGACTATAGTATCAGATGAGATTATTTGTAACTTTTCCTCTTTTTACATCTAATTAATATTAGAAATCCCCAGGAATTTACACGGCTCAAAAGTAAATGTGTCAGGAATATCTTATTGGGAATGGTTTTTAACTGTCACCAGGGAAGATCAGGAAATGACCCCTTGAAATCTTTGCAGCCTAAAAGCACCGTGCCTGGGCCTGTGTTCCGTGGTGTACGACTTCCAGTATAAGGAGCCCATCTGCGTGTTGGAGTAAACCCAGATGGTCTTGCAGGAAAATCTTGGCCTTTTGCACAAAATCTCATGAGGCACACATCTGTTGAAGATGGTGTGGCCTTTGGATCAGACACATGTGACGTTGGACGAGAAGATTCTCCGTTTACCACTAACCTTGACGCAGCAGGTCAGCAGGAGCGGGGCACCCAGCCACACCTCACCTCCACGAGCCCTTGATCCCTTTCAACTGGTATTTCATACATCGAATTCCCAGCTGGAACAAGAGTCGGGGATCCCTTTATGAGAACTGACTTCCTCCACGGTCAGGCATCTCCTTTTCTGGGCTTCTTGTGACAGGGGAACCCTTGTGGGACGGGCGCTGCTTGTAACACGAGGAAGGTCGTGGTTAGGGTCCAGCAGGACTCTGGACAGACATTACTTGTTACAAAGAGGGCTTTGGGCCAGAGCTGCCGACACTCTCGGAGAACGGAGGTGATGCGGGCCTCACCAGTGCTTGATGTCAGAGGAGGTGTCAGCTGACTTTGAAGTGTATACGGAATTAGTGCACTTAAAATTATCGCCAGGAAATAGAAACCAAACTCCCTTTTCTTTCTTATCCAAAAGTGTTGGGGGGACAGGTACTGAGAAAAAGCAAGAGAGCCAGAGAGACTACTACTGTCCTATTCCAGGAGACTTGCCTGAAGGCCATGCATACTTCCATTCCTCTAAATATTTTAGGATGTATTCCCAGACCAGCCAGACCGGAAGAGAAAAGGAAAGAGTGTATTGCATTATTTTAACCATCACGTGATGGTTAAATTTCAAAGATTCCTTTCATTCGAACACCCATCATCTTTGGCTAGGACTTTCTGCAACGCCCTCTTGCCCGGCCTTCCTGCATGTGTTTTCACACCTCAGTCAGGCTGTTCTTTGAAAATGGCAAATCCTTTCTTGTCACTGGAGTGCTTAAAACCTTGGGGACTAAAAAAAAATAAAAAATAAAAAAAATAACCTTGGGGACTTCCTATTGGACTTTACATTAAAGACAAAATCTTTAACATTTCCCATAGGGCTATGCATCACCTCATCCCTACCTACCTCTCGAGTTTCTTTCTAGATCGTTTGGCCCCTTTCAGTAGCCTGATGGAATTATAAAGGAAGGGGTTCCCTATATAAGTTTCAAACCAACTGCTTAGACAAAAGAACAAGATAAGTGAGAAACTTAAAAATCAAAGACTTTATCAGATACTACATTGCTATTGGAGAAGATAGCCTTTAAATGAGGGGAATTTCTGAAATTCCCCAAAATTAGGTTTATCCACCCAGATACAGGTAGTACTGAATGACTTTCCAGTTCTGTCTCTGGGACCCAGAGGGAAGGAACAACCACTCTCTCAGACTCCGTTGACTGCCACTGAAGAAAGAAAAGACACAGCTCTGAAAGTTTCTCTTTCTGGCAGTCATGGATTTTGATCCAACAGTGAATCACATCACTTACAATTTCAACGCTGTGGTCAGAACCAATAAAATGGCCCCACCAGGAAATTTAGCCCAGAGAAGAATAGACGTTGGTGAGCAAAAACTTTGCCTATTTCCACGGCCAAGAGCTAGTGTGGACAAGTGCTCTCCACGGCCTCCTAAGAGACACAGAGGTGGAAGGGCTCGGCTCCACATTTCATGGAGATGGATAAGATTCTTTAGGTAATCTCTTCCTCATGGAAACCAGATAAAGAGGGAAGAGGTACTCCCCCTTACAAGACCCATTGTGAAAATCTGAGGTCTGAGCTCAACTGGGATTAAAAATTAAGCACGATTTGAGTTAGACATTCTTCTAAGAATGTGGGCAGTCTCACATGGAGAAACACATTATATAGAGCATGCCAATTATGTAGGAGGCTCCCAACAAATGGTACAACCAAAGTAGATTCCAAAAATTACAATGTAGAATCGTTACTCCTCAAGGAACAAAGAAAGAATGTTGTTTTTGCAGCCCAAGTTTTACAAGATTTTCCCCATAATTTCCCAAAAAGGAGGCTCTGGGACAACTAACAGTTTGGTGTCATGGTGTTTTCCCTGACATGCTTTTAACTGAAATATTACACACATACAGAAAAGTATCCAAATCATAATGGCCTGATATATTTTCATGAAATGAACACATCTGGGTAACTAAGCGCCCAGATCATGAACCAGAACATTATATTACGTCAGAGGGCGCCCCACTCCTTATGTTTCCTATCAGTCACCAAAATAGACCGCCTCCACATGCTACACTACAGAGAACAGTTATGTTGTTGGGAAGGACAGAGGAAGGGGAAGGGTCGGTAAGGAAGAGATTTCACAAGTGCCATGTGCTTTTTTAATTTTGCATGTCAAGAACTATAACTATGTATTACCTTTGAAACAAAACAATGGACACCCCCTGTCTTGACCTGGCGATTCCCCTTGATGATCCTGGATTGTCATGTTCCAGTCAGGTGCAGTGATTATGAGCACAGATTCTGGAGCAATATAGAAATGAGTTGAAGTCATGTCTTACTAATCAGGAGCAGCTTCTGGGCCTTGGGCAAGTCGCTCAAATTCCCGAAGCCTGAGTTCCATCTAAAAAAATTATGATAATAATAACTAATTCATAAGCGATTAAATGAGCTGGCGTTTGTAATCACTGTAGTACCTGAAACATGCTAAGCGTTCTCTACATTGTACCTATTTTATTCTATGAAGTAAAAACATCAGGTAACTGGCCTTTGGAAGTTAAAGAATATACTCCATTTAAATCATTACATTAAAAACACAGTTATTCTCTTTCTACTTGGAATTGTCGAGGACATAAGCAGTAAGTGTCTGAACAACCCAGAGCTAGCTGGGTGTCTTAGAAATCGTCAGATTCATTTATTTGCTTGTTTACACAAATGAATAAACTGAAACCAAAACAGTCAATGATTTATTTTTACTCACGCCATTGGATCCCCTAAAAGTCAAGAAACTGATTTCAATTTCTCTGACTTCCAGTCCAGTGCTTCCCCGACTACTCCAGGATCCACTCACTCAGCCATACCCTAATAGAGCTAACAGTTATTGAGTGTCTCTTAAGTACATGCCAGTAAAATCCAGCCTAAAATGGCTATCCCAGGAAAAGGTGGAAAAACACATTCTATGAGACAGTCTGACTCCCATTTATTCCGTCAGCAGCATCTGTGCTTACTGGAAGGAGATTACCTATGTATTAGGAGATTGCTAATATGTGGTATTAAAAATTAATTCCATTTCTGAATATATTGAACAAGAGGGGATCTTATCAGCCATCTGCTGCTGAGTCCTCTGTTGTCCTGGTTGCTTATATTTATGCTAATGAAAAACCAACCCACAGGGCGGCAGAGACCTTTCATTCTTCTCTCTTCCTCATAGGCATCCTATCTAGGGAAAGGGATGGAACCTGAAATTAGAGAGCTGCGAATTCAACTTGAGTGGAAAAGTATAAGGAGGCAATCTGGGGCTTGAGGAAGACGGGAGCAGGTGTCACAGAAGAATTTCCTCAAATACTGATGGCTTTGGTTTCAGGGATAGGAGTTTGTGATCCGGTTGAGAAAAGAGCTTCAAAGTTGTGTTTGAATCTTGACTTCATGTTGTGGAATCTTACTGTTAATTCTGTGGCCTTGCCTTAGTCTCTCCTTTGGCTTGGCATTCATTTCCTCGCCCTAGAGCATCTGATCTCTGAAACTATAATATAATTTTCGGCAGCTTTAAGGTGAAAGGATCTCAAATTGTTTAAAATATGAAAAAAGGGCAGCCCTGATGGCCCAGCGGTTTAGCGCTGCCTTCAGCCCAGGGCCTGATCCTGGAAACCTGGGATCAAGTCGCACGTCAGGCTCCTTGCATGGAGACTGGAGACTGCTTCTCGCTCCGCCTGTGCCTGTGCCTCTCTCTCTCTCTATCTTGAATAAATAAAAATCTTTTAAAAAATTATGAAAAAAGCTCTAATGTTTCAGCCACTCAACATACTATACAGCTAAATCAGTCTCATAATTATTACCTCTATCATTCTTTTTTAAACCTTATTCACAGATCAGGAAAAACTTAGAACTTTTTTTTCCTTCAAAAATATCTAAAGGGGGCCTGGGGTGGCTCAGTCAGTTGAGTGTCCGACTCCTGATTTCAGCTTCAAAATCCCTGGGTCAGAGTCCCTGCTCAGAGTGGAGTCTGCTGGAGATCCTCTCTCTGCTCCTTCCCTGGCTTGCTTGCTCTTTCCTTCTCTCTCCCTCTCAAACAAACAAATAAAATCTTTAAAAATATCTAAGATTAGAAATAGTACATGTCCTGTATTTTTTTTTAATAAATAGGAGGGGATCCCTGGGTGGCTCAGCGGTTTAGCGCCTGCCTTTGGCTCAGGGCATGATCCTGGAGCCCCGGGATCGAGTCCCACGTCGGGCTCCCAGCATGGAGCCTGCTTCTTCCTCCTCCTGTGTCTCTGCCTCTCTCTCTCCTCTCTGTCTATCATGAATAAATAAATAAATAAATAAATAAATAAATAAATAGGAATACTTTGATCAGCAGAGAGGATGTCTTAGACATGCATACATTGGCAGATCAAAGAAAGATTAATATTTAATACATAGAAATGAACATAAAGGAGTAGAAAGACAAAATTTTTCTTAACCACTACATGTATTTTATGGAATGATCATATATTTTATCTTCTTTCAAAAGCATAACACACAGATATAGCATCAATAATTCCAAGTACCTATTTTGTTAATGGTATATTCTTGAAAATAAATAATAACACCCTATTGCCTTCTACAAAGCACTTCAAAAAGATGTGTTCCTTATGTACGTGTTCATAGTACTCACTCTCAAAAGTGAGGCACACAAGAATCAACCTCAAAACAAACTTTGATTCCTATTTTAACAGTCTGGCATATTTGTAGGAGTAACGTTTTCGGGACAGAGTCTCAGCCTCGCCGCTGCCGCCCAGAGACTGCTGAGCGCCCGTCCGTCCGCCGCCACCCACTCCGGACACAGAGCATCCAGTCATGGATAAAAATGAGCTGGTGCAGAAGGCCAAACTGGCCGAGCAGGCTGAGCGATATGATGACATGGCAGCCTGCATGAAGTCCGTAACTGAGCAAGGAGCTGAATTATCCAATGAGGAGAGGAATCTTCTCTCAGTTGCTTATAAAAATGTTGTAGGAGCCCGTAGGTCATCTTGGAGGGTCGTCTCAAGTATTGAGCAAAAGACGGAAGGTGCTGAGAAAAAACAGCAGATGGCTCGAGAATACAGAGAGAAAATTGAGACCGAGCTAAGAGATATCTGCAATGATGTACTGTCTCTTTTGGAAAAGTTTTTGATCCCCAATGCTTCACAAGCAGAGAGCAAAGTCTTCTATTTGAAAATGAAGGGAGACTACTACCGTTACTTGGCCGAAGTTGCTGCTGGTGATGACAAGAAAGGGATTGTGGATCAGTCACAACAAGCATACCAAGAAGCTTTTGAAATCAGCAAAAAGGAAATGCAACCAACACATCCTATCAGATTGGGTCTGGCCCTTAACTTCTCTGTGTTCTATTACGAAATTCTCAACTCCCCGGAGAAAGCCTGCTCTCTTGCAAAGACAGCTTTTGATGAAGCCATTGCTGAACTTGATACATTAAGTGAAGAGTCATACAAAGACAGCACGCTAATAATGCAATTACTGAGAGACAACTTGACATTGTGGACATCGGATACCCAAGGAGATGAAGCTGAAGCAGGAGAAGGAGGGGAAAATTAACCGGCCTTCCAACTTTTGTCTGCCTCATTCTAAAATTTACACAGTAGACCATTTGTCATTCATGCTGTCCCACAAATAGTTTTTTTTGTTTACGATTTATGACAGGTTTATGTTACTTCTATTTGAATTTCTATATTTCCCATGTGGTTTTTATGTTGAATATTAGGGGAGTAGAGCCAGTTAACATTTAGGGAGTTATCTGTTTTCATCTTGAGGTGGCCAATATGGGGATGTGGAATTTTTATACTAGTTATAAATGTTTGGCATAGTACTTTTGGTACATTGTGGCTTCACAAGGGCCAGTGTTAAAACTGCTTCCATGTCTAAGCAAAGAAAACTGCCTACATATTGGTTTGTCCTGGTGGGGAGTAAAAGGGATAATTGGTTCCAGATACAGGTGTAGTTATTGTGGATACTTTAAGGTTTAGAGCACTTACAAGGCTGTAGTAGAAATGGGTATCCCATAGATACTACATGTGAACCACAAGTATCTGTGGAATACTCATTCTCAATGTGCACACCTTTGACTACAGTTTCAGAAGTGTTCCTTTAGTTGTGACCCAATTTACTCTGGATAAGGGCAGAAACGGTTCACATTCCATTATTTGTAAAGTTACCTGCTGTTTGCTTTCATTATTTTTGCTACACTCCTTTTATTTGTATTTAAATGTTTTAGACAACCTAAGAACAAATGTACAAGTAAAGATGCAGTAAAAATGAATTGCTTGATATCCATTACTTTATGTATATCAAGCATAGCAGCAAAACAAAAATCCCATGTATTTAACTTTTTTTTTTTTAGGGTTTTTTTTTGTTTGTTTTGTTTTGGTTTTTTGCTTTTGTGATTTTTTTTTTTTTTGATACTTGCCTAACATGCATGTGCTGTAAAAATAGTTAACAGGGAAATAACTTGAGATGATGTCTAGCTTTGTTTAATGTCTTATGAAATTTTCATGAACAATCCAAGCATAATTGTTAAGAACACGTGTATTAAGTTCATGTAAGTGGAATAAAAGTTTTATGAATGGACTTTTCAACAAAAAAAAAAAAAAAAGGAGTAACGTTTTCAAGGAGCCTTATTCAACAAAGCATTAAAGACTTGGTGGGTGGAATTGTGAAAAAAAAAAAAAGAAAAGAAAAAAAAGACTTGGTGGTTATTAACTATAAGGCTTAATTAATCTTTAATATAAAGTTCACCTTTTTCCCTGTTTATATTCTTTACAGTGAACAGTTACATTAGGTCATATTATCCAAAGAATATTAGACGAAGGAATTGTTTATAAAGTGATTTTAACTACTCTGACTGTGAAATACCATGCTCACAAAAAGTATACTCAACACAAATACACAGTATGATTAACAAATCTAAAGTAAATGCCCATGTACCTACTGATGTGGGAAACAAAGGCAAAGAAAAAATTATTAAATTTCCTCACTACCTACAGCCCTTTGACAAGTCCTTGAAAAAGGCAGAGTGACCTTCCCCTGGGAGCTCAGCTGCCACCACGTTGATACCTTGCTGAGGGCAAGAGGCCATCTTAGGCCAAACCCCTACTTTAACATATAAAAATTCCTTGGGAACTTCCTTTATCTCTATCCCCCCCCACACACACACCCTGCAGGATATATGCTGGCGATCACCCCCCTAGCCCATAGCCCACCGATCTCCGTCTGAAGGGCCTCATGACTCAGGCTTCATTAGGCAGTAATAAATGACCCTTTCTCAACAACAGCTGGCCCCCTCCAGGTCCTGGAAACTTTGCTTCCAAAATTCCTTAGAGGCTTACGCTCTCCCTAACCCCCTCCCACTTTGAAAGTATATAATGGGTCCCTCCTCATGCCCCCAGAGCAGCTCATTCTGTCCACCGGTCCTGTCCTCAGGCTCTAACAAAACCACCTGTTGGCATCAAGACGTCTCAAGAATTCTTCCTTGGCCGTCAGCTTTGAACCCTGATGTCTTTTCCTACATCATCTAATACAGGTCAGACGTAGAGTGCTGACAGCCCTGAGGATGTCCCCCCCACGAGTTTCTTCTTTAACACACCTGTCTTTCTCCATTTGGGATAACCACTGCCATGACTTTCTGTATAATATCTCTTCATTTTCTTTATACCATTTCCACCAATGTTTTTGCCTCTAAAAATATAGTTTATGTGTGTCTTTTTTGATCAGTTGTATTATTTTGTGACTGGCTTCTTTTTTTCAACATTATGCTTATATAATTAATCCACATTGCTGCATAAAGTTATAGTTTGTTCACCTGTGTATACACTAAAATCATATACATATGATTTCATCATATAAATGCATAAAATATATTTATCTATTCCAATGTTAACAAACATTTGGGTTTATTTCCAGGTTTTGGATATTACAAGCAATTCTATTCTGAATATTCTTATAATGTACCCTGGTGAAGCGGGAGGGCATGGTTCTTGTCTCACAGAGTCGAAGAATGAATCTTGTGGACAAAAGAGAGTGAGTAAAGGGATAGAAGTTTATTAAGCAAGGACCAGAGAGAGCTCTCAGGAGTGAGAGGGACCTGACAGGTTGCCACTGAGGGCTTGTAGGGTGGGTCTTTTATTGAAAGCCAACCAAGGAATCTAAATCCTTTTAACACCTCTAGTGACATCACCATTGTGAGGATTAGTGATACCACCTTCAAGGGCTTACTTCCTTTTTAGTGTTATAGGTCATTCTTTGTTGGTTACAAGTAGCTGTTATAACAAGACCCACCTCTGGCACCTAGGACAGGATGGTCTGGTTTGTTTATCTCTGGTTTACTTTCATCTCCACATTTTTGGGATTTTTGTGAGCCTAATTCCATGGCCCCCTACCTACCTATCTCTCTCTATTTAGCCCTGCCTGTTCCTTACTCACTGGTACAAAAGTGCACAAGTTTCTCTAGATGTCAAAAACTGGAGAGCTTATACCCTGCTTGCAAGCCCACAAGTCAATCTGCCACAGTTTCATGTAGACTGGTAGCAGATTGAGATTTCTGAGTCAAAGGACAATTTCTCACAGCAACAGTAATAAGCAGAGAGTCAGCATCTCCACCAGTTCCCTGAGCCTTAATTATTCCCAAAAGATGACACAAAGAGGGCCAGATGGATGCCTATAAACACAGTGGGCTACACTACCGAAGAGGAACCCTAAGCTCAGGCAACTCAAACTTTTTATAATAGACAGTAAGCCTGACCAATTTTTGTTCCAGTAGGGACACTATCTCTATCTTCCAAGTCTATTTTCTGCACAAATATTCTGGAAAAGTAGGAAGAAAGACAGTTAGTAGCTCTGCCCAAAAGATGTATAGAAATGTAAGAAAGCCATGGAGAATTATCTCCCAATATTAGGAAAAGATTGTTTTTATGAGAAAATTAACCTTCCTATTTTCTTTCTACATTAATTTTTTAAAGAAACATGAGTTTGTAAAAATATTAAGGTTTCCACTTACACATATATTTTAAAACATGAAATGAATTATTAGAGGTTAAGAGTTTAATTTTCTTTTAATTCTAAATTTCATGGCTTAAAGATAGCTTAGAAGAGGATTTTTGTTTTATTTTCTTACTTAAAGCTAGTGAAATACAGTTCTCCACAAACTGTTCTTTATTTCCTCAAATTCTTAAGAAAAATTCAATTCTCTAATCCATTTTAGGCAACATTTCATCACTGTAAATGCAACTGTAAATGGACTAATCATTTGCACAGGGGACAAAAGCGAGTCATCACACATAAGAGAGGAAAATACTAGATTGATCATAACTGAAATTCATTCCCAGCAGCAAGGTGAGCTTTAGGTGCCATCATGACACCCCCCCCCCCATCACGTCATTTTTAGCTCGAATTTCTCCCCTATCAAAGCTCTCCTGCACTGCCATGTTTTTCAGAGAAGTTGGCCTTAAAAACAGATTACATTAAGTAATAGCCTTGTTCAAGCAACCATGGAATTTGGCAAATGCTACAAATCAGGTTGTGTTTTGTTGCTGTTGTTTTTTAAACATCACCAGCTGTATTGAACATGTCTTTTTACTCTGATGCTTTGACATCTTGCATAACAATAGAAAAGACCGTCCTTTCCAAGGTTAGCCAACTTCCTAGAGATAGCAAACAGCTTGCCTGGGAGCATGCTTTTCATATGCAAACCAACCAATGCAAAGCTGAAACCCACAACTACCTTCTTTATCTAGGTAGCTCTTTTCTCAGGGACATTATCCATCCACCCTAGGGCCAGGTACCAGACAACTAGAGACAGCCCCTATTTCCCAGAGCCCACCAAAATTATTCGAACTAGCCAATCCTAAACCTGTTTACCTTTACCTCACTTATTCTCTATCAGTCTTCCAGAAATCTTAGTCAATGTAACAAAGCAAGACATTTCAAGAAAGAAAAACAATATCTAGCTCTCAGATTTTAGTTTCTAAATACCCTCCTCCAGTGAAAGGAACCAGGGCTCTTGGAGGAACGGTTCTTGTCCATATTGCCTTCTGCTCCTTCTGCTTTTGACCAGTCCTGGTTTTTCCTCATGTGGCCCAGTATGGCATGCCATGCTTCCTGTTTCTAAAAATTGATGAGTTGGGATCCCTGGGTGGCGCAGCGGTTTGGCGCCTGCCTTTGGCCCAGGGTGCGATCCTGGAGACCCAGGATCGAATCCCACATCGGGCTCCCGGTGCATGGAGCCTGCTTCTCCCTCTGCCTGTGTCTCTGCCTCTCTCTCTCTCTCTCTGTGTGACTATCATAAATAAATAAAAATTAAAAAAAATAAATAAAATAAATAAAAATAAAAATTGATGAGTATAAAAATTTCTTCCTTCATGACATTCATTTCTGTGTCTATGTGTCTTGCTCTACCTGATTAAAACAAATTTCAGGGACATTTTAAAACACCAGCACACCTCTTAGTGCCATCAGCTCTAACTACACCCTATCCACACAAACATTTTTATAGTCATCCAGAGGTCCCTCTGTTCCTGCTTATTTTCTCAGAAATAATGAAGGTAGAGAGATAGAAATAATGGTTTAGAAATAATGAAGGTAGAGAGAGCACACACTTTTGATTATATCTTAAATATAAGAAAAGTAGACAATAAAGGGTGAAGCTCAGCATAAACTTCGGCCAAACCAATTTACAGCTAGGCTATACCTAAGGAAGAATTCCTGTAAAATTACCTAGTTTTCAGAAGTTTTTTAAATGGGTTGCTGAGGACAACAAAATTGGTTGTTCACACACCCCTTTCTGCTAATCCCTATATGTTCCATTGTATTTCTCTCTGTGACACACAGAAATGGAGATCATGGGTCTTTCCAAAGTTGGGACTCTCCTGTAATTAGTTTCTCAGAGATTTTGCAATTGGTTTTCTGGGTAAGAGTTCTTGAGGGGTGAGTAAGACCATAGGCTATTTTGCCATGAGCCTTGTAGGGGTGATTCAGGTTTCATATCTAGGGAACATTTCCCTAGCTGCAGTGAGCTAGAACTGGCAAGCCCCAGTTAGAACAAAAGAACCTGCTATAGGTAGCATATAGGTAAAATCTAGAAGACCCCTGGAGAATCTTAAGAGAATGTTGAGTTGAATAGACTTATCACTTATGATGAAATTTAAGAAGATATCGATTCAGATTTATTATAGAGCCAGATTCGGTATTGAGAGCTTGAGAGGAAATCCAGCAAGAATTTGATAAGCAATTATTACTCAAGGAAAAGATGAAAGAGAGGAACACAGACACCTAGGAAAGAGTGCTGCATATGGTTATGGCTGGGCTACTAAAGGAATTAAAATGCACAGAGAAGAAAGAGAAATGCTCATGAATGAAAAGAAGGACAGAAGATCCTCTCAGTTTCTCACTATGCTTAATAAGAAAGGCAGACCACTGATCTGAAAAGATCACAGGCAGGAAGATCAAGAGGGAAAGAGACAGAATGACTCTGCATAGGCCAGTGATTTGGATAGTATCTAGACAAGGAAGCAAAGTCTGTCTTCCTATGGTGGCTCCACACTTTTACAAAAGCCTGTCCGTATAAATGAGATTAGGACATCTATTTATCCAGAAATGTTCCAGAAGCAAAGAAAGAACTGCACAGGTCATATAGAAAAGCACATTAACCATTTAACCAAATCCAAGAGTAAATTTGGGAATCCTATCTAGGAACAAAACAAGACAAGTAGGAGACCAGCAA
Source organism: Canis aureus (assembly GCF_053574225.1). NCBI lineage: Eukaryota > Metazoa > Chordata > Mammalia > Carnivora > Canidae > Canis > Canis aureus. The sequence continues at coordinate 29,555,800 of NC_135645.1, forward strand.
AAGAGCAGTCAGTCACTTGCTGAATCACATGGGAAATGACTAAAGACACTGCAGAGACAACAATGACAGTCTCCCTAGCGTAATATCTCAAACTTCAAGGTAATAAACTGAGCATGCCCCAGCCTCCCCATTCCACAAAGTTTCAAAAATAATAGTTCTCAAGCCTGTCTCCCAGATAGTCTCCAGTACTTTCATTTGCCAGACACCATCAAAAGATCAAGGAGCAAAGAGAGAATAATGGATGCTGTGAGTAGCTGAGTGACTATAAGCATGACAAAATAAAAATGGAAACACTGCATTTAATTTGACTTTCCTTAAGAAAGGTAATGGACCACAAAGTAGACTTAGGGAACTCAACTACTTATTAAAATGTAATAACATTTTTTAAGGAGCCCCAGAGATGAAGAGAGAGATAAAGGGGCAGAAGGTTTATTCAAACAAATTATATTGAAAACTTCCCTAATCTGTGGAAGGACACAGACATCAAAATGCAGGAAGCACAGAGAACTCCCATTAAATTCACCAAAAGCTGACCATCGCCAAGGCATATCATAGTCAAATTCACAAAATATACGGACAAGGAAAGAATCCTGAAAGCAGCAAGGGAAAAAATGTCCTTAACCTAAATGAGAAGACAGATCAGATTCACAGTGGATCTGCCCACAGAGAGTTGGCAGGCCAGAAAGAAGGAGAAGGAAATACTCAATGTACTAAATGAGAAAAATATGCAGCCAAGAAATCTTATCCAGCAAGGTTGTCATTCAGAAGGAGAGATAAAGAGTTTTCCAGACAAATAAAAACTAAAGGAGTTGGTGACCATTAAAGCAGCCCTGCAAGAAATTTTAAGGAGTACTCTTTTAAAATTGATTTATTTATTTATCTATTTATTTATTTATTTGAGAGAGAGAGAGCACAAGCAGAAGGAGTGGCAAAGGGATAAGCAGACTCCCTGCTGAACACTGAACCTGATGTGAGGCTTGATCCTAGGACCCTGGGATCACAACTTGAGCCAAAGGCAGATGCTTAACTGACTGAGCCTCCCAGGCACCCGTAAGGGGGACTCTTTGAGTGGAGAACAAAAGATCAAGAGCAACAAAGACTAGAAATGACCAGAGAACATCACCAGAGACACCAACTCTACAGGTAACACAATGATCTTTCATCACTCTGAATGTAAATGGACTAAATAGGTCCAATCAGAAGACATAAGGTATCAGAAAGGATAAAAAAAAAAAAAAAAAAAAAACAAGACACATCGACATGCTGCCTACCTGAGATTCATTTTAGACCTAAAGACACATGAAGACTGAAAGTGAGAGTATGGAGAACCATCTAGAATGGTAACGGACATCAAAAGAAAACCAGAGTAGCCATATTTACATAAGACAAATTAGATTTTGAAACAAAGACTGTCATAAAGGATGAAGAAGGGGGATCCCTGGTTGGCGCAGCAGTTTGGCGCCTGCCTTTAGCCCAGGGCGCGATCCTGGAGACCAGGGATCGAATCCCATGTCGGGCTCCCGGTGCATGGAGCCTGCTTCTCCCTCCTCCTGTGTCTCTGCCTCTCTCTCTCTCTCTCTGTGTGACTATCATAAATAAATTTTAAAAATTTTTTAAAAAATAATAAAAAGAAAAAGAAAAACATGTGTTAATTTAAAAAAAAAAAAGGATGAAGAAGGGCATAATATCATAATTAAGGGGTCTATCCATCAAGAAGATCCAACAGTTACAAATTTTTATGCCCTCAACTTGGGAGCACCCAAATATATACATCAATTAATAATAAACATAAAGAAACTCATTGATAATAATACAATAATAGTAGAGGGCTTTAATACCCCACTTACAGCAATGGACAGATCATCTAAGCAGAAAATCAATAAGGATATAATGACTTTGAATGACACACTGGACCAGATGGACTTACCAGATATATTCAGAACATTTCATCCTAAAGCAGCAGAATACACATTCTTCTCAAGTGTACATGGAACATTCTCCAGGATAGATCACATACTGGGTCACAGATCAGGCCTCAACAAGTACAAAAAGATCGTGATCATACCACACATATTTTCAGACCACAACACTGTGCTAGAAGTCAACCACAAGCAAAAATTTGGAAAGACCACAAATACATGGAGGTTAAAGAACATCCTACTAAAGAATGAATAGGGTAACCAGGAAATTAAAGAAAAATGTAAAAAGAAACATGGAAGCAAAAGAAAATGAAAGCATGACAGCTCAAAACCTTTGGGATGCAGCAAAGATGGTCCTAAGAGAGAAGTGTATTGTAATACAGACCTACCTCAAGAAGCATGAATAGTCTCAAATACACAACCTAACCTCACACCTAAAGGAGCTAGAAAAGGAACAGCACACAAAGCCTAAAGCCAGCAGAAGGAGGGAAATGGTAAAGACAAAGCAGAAATAAATGCTATAGAAACAAAGAAAACCAGTAGAATGGATTAGGGAACTAAGAGTGGGTTCTTCAAAAGGAATAATAAAATTGATAAACCCTAGTCAGACTTATCAAAAAAGCAAAGAAAAAGGACACAAATAGATAAAATCATGAAGGAAAGAGGAGAGATCACAACCAGCACCACAGAAATACAATTATAAGAGAATACTATGATAAAATATATGCCAACAAACTGGCAACCAAGAAGAAATGGACAAATTCCTAGAAACTTACAAGCTACCAAAACTGAAACAGAAATAAATAGAAAATCTGAACAGATCCATAACCAGCAAAGACACTGAGTCAGCAATCAAAACTCTCTCAGCAAATGGAAGTCCTGGCTGCTTGGCCTCTGAGCAGTTCTACCAGACATTTAATGAACAGTTAATACCTATTCTTCTCAAACTCTTCCGAGAAATAGAAATGGAAGGAAAACCTCCAAACTCATTCTACGAGCTTGATTCGAAAACCAAGGACTCCACCAAAAAAGGGAATTACAGGCCAATATCCCCAATGAACATGGATGCAAGAATCCTCAATAAAAATACCAGCAAATCAAATCCAATAGTACATTAAAATAATCACTCACCACGATCAAGTGGGATTTATTCCTGGGCTTCAGAGGTGGTTCGATATTCACAAATCAATCAATGGGATACACCATATCAACAAAAGAAAGGATAAGAACCATATGATCCTCTCAATAGATGCAGATAAGGTATTTGACAAAATACAACATCCTTTCCTCATAAAAACTCAATGGATGAGGATGGATGAAACATACTTCAATATCATAAAGGTCATATATGGAAGGCACACAAGTAATATCATCCTCAATGAGGAAAATTTGAGACCCTTTCCCCTAAGATCAGGAACACATGACAAGGATGTCCACTCTCCAATCACTACTTAACATAGTACTTGAAGTCCTAGCCTCAGCAATCAGGCAACGAAAAGAAATAAAAGGCCTCCAAATTGGTAAGAAAGAAATCAAACTTTCACTCTCTGCAGATGACATGATACTCTGTAGAGAATCTGAAAGAGTCCAGCAAGAAATTTCTAGACTCATACATGAATTTAGGAAAGTTGAGGGATATAAAATCACCGTGCAGAAATCTGTTGCATTTTTATGCAATAACAAGGAAGCAGCAGAAAAAAGAAATCAAGGAATCAATCCCATCTGTAAATATAATAAAAATAATAAGATACCTAGGAATAAATATAACTAAAGAAGTAAAAGTTCTATACCCTGAAAACTATAGAACACTGATGAAAGTAACTGAAGAGGACACAAAGAAATGGAAAAACATTCTTCACTCATGGATTAGCAGAACAAATATTATTAAAATGTCTATGCTACCCAAAGCAATCTACATATTTATGCAAGCCCTATCAAAACACCAAAAGCATTTCTCACAGAGGTAGAACAAACGATCCTAACATTCGTGTGGAACCACAAAGGACCATGAATAGCCAAAGGAATCCTGGAAAGGAAAACGAAACTGGAGGCATCACAATTTCAAATTTCAAGCTACACTACAAAGCTGTAACCATCAAGACAGTGTGGTCCTGGCACAAAAACAGACACACACATCAATGGAATGGAATAGAGAACCCAGAAATGGACCCACAACTATATGGTCAACTAGTCTTTGACAAAGCAGGAAAGAATATCTGCTGGAAAAACAATCTCTTCAACAAATGGTGCTGGGAAAACTGGGCAGCTACACGCAGAAGAATTAAACTGGACCAATCTCTTACACCATACACAAAGGTAAACTCAAAATGGATGAAAGACCTAAATGTGAGACAAGAAACCATCAAAATCCTAGAGAAGAACACAGGCAGCAATCTCTGTGACTTCAGCGATAGCAATTTCTTATTAGACATGTAATTAGAGGCAAGGACAAGAGCAAAAAATGAACTAATGGACTTACTCAAGACAAAAAGCTTCTGCACAGCCAAGGAAACAATCAACAAAATTAAAAGGTGGTCTACAGAATGGAAGAAGATGTTTGGAAATGATGTAGCTGATAAAGGGTTAGTATCCAAAATCTATAAAGACCTTAGTGAACTCAACCCACTCAAAACAAATAATCCAGTTAATAAATGGGCAGAAGACATGAATGGACACTTTTCCAAAGAAGACATCCAGATGGCCAACAGACACATGAAAAGATGCTCAACATCTCTCATCTCTGGGAAATACAGATCAAAACCACAATGAGATATCATTTCACCCACATCAGAATGGCTAAAATTGTCAGCAAAGGAAACAATAGATGTTAGCGAGGATGTAGATAAAGAGGGACCCTCTTACACTATGGGTGGGGTGCAAACTGGTGCAGCCACTCTGGAGAACAGTATGGAGGTTCCTCACAAAGTTAAAAATAGAGCTACCCTATGACCCAGCAATTGGACTACTACTCAAAGGATACAAAAAATACAGATATGAAGGGGGTACATGCACCCAATGTTTATAGCAGGATTGTCAACAATAGCCAAACCATGGAGAGACACCAAGTGTCCACTGACTGATGAATGGATAAAAAAGATGTGGTGTATGTACAACCGCATATCACTCGGCCATCAGAAAGAATGAAATCTTGCCATTTGCAACAATGTAGATGGAGCTAGAGTGCATTATGCTAAGTGAAATAAGTCACAGAAAGACAAGTACCAAATGATCTCACCCATATGTGGAATCTAAGAAAGAAAACAGATGAACATATAGGAACAGGGAAAAGGACAAAAGGAGAGAGGGAAATAAGCCATGTGTAACTCCTAACAATAGAGAACAAAGGGAAGGTTGATGGAGGGAAGTGGTTGAGAGGCCTAGATGGGTGATAGGTGTCAAGGAGGGCACTTGTGATGGGCACTGGGTGCTGTATGTATGTGATGGATCACTGAATTCTCCTCCAAAACCAATATTGTGCTATATGTTAACTAACAAAATTGAAATTTTAAAAAAAATTGACTTTCCTTGTCCACAAGACAATTGTTTCTTCTGAATAAAATAAGTCATGACCTTGAAGTCCTAGAAGTTGTACAAACAATGTTTAGAGTTGATGGGATTAAAACTCTGTGTTTAGTCATTTCAGAGCCTCAGCAGTGGGTCTCCAAATAGATCATGTTCATTTTCTGTCTCAGCACTTCCACTCACCATTTTTGTCCTCTTCACTGCATCCTCTAAACTCCGCTCTCCAAAAACAACCTTCAGGTTTCCACTCCAACTCCTTTGAAGTGATTACTTTCCCCCCCTTTACTTAAAGATAACCTCCTAATTTTTAAATTCTGTCAGTTACTGCCACAGAGATTACCAGCTACTCGTGTTCTGACTGGTCCATGTGCGCTAAGTGCCATTTCTCAACTAGCTCACCAGATCTTAGAGGAGAGGTACCGCATCTCCCTCTACCCCCTTGGAGTTCCGAGGCCATTTGGAGTAGCATGAAGGCAGAAAATAAACCCTCCACAAAGAACGGTGGGTAGAGGGGCACCTGGCTGGCTCAGTCGGGGAAGCATCTGCCTTCAGCTCAGGTCATGATCCCAGTGTCCTGGGATGGAGCCCCACATCAGACTCCTCACTCAGTGGGGAGTCTGCTTGTCCCTTTGCTCATGCTGTCTCTCTCAAATAAATCCACAAAAATCTTAAAGAAGAAAAAAGATTTGTTTTTAGAGGCTCCTCTATGATGTCTTAGCCCACAACATTTTTTTCACTTTAAAATGGGATAGTACAACAGGCTGAAGGTAAAACTTCACTAATTAAAAGAAGCATTATTAAGAGACTGGCTCAGAAGAGTTCAGTTTAATATTCAGAATTTTCCTGACCCGGTATGGGCAAACACCAAAAATGTGACCTGGTCCTGCCACTACAGAGCTGTTCTTATGTGGAGCGAAGGCACAAGCGGTTGAGGTGAGTGTTCTGGAATCAGAATACCTTGGAGCCACCCCACCATTTAACCACCAGAGGCAATTTTTGCATTTGCAAGATGAGCTTATTAATGGTACCCTGACTCGGAAAGATGATACTGGGACTTAAGGAGAAAATACATATAAGAATCTTAACAGAGTGCTTGGCACATAGTATTTGCTACATGTTAGCTAGTTGGAACCCTTCCTCATCTATTGGACGTCCCAGCTCTTTCTGAGGGGCACTTAGTTCTAATCAATATTAAAGACATTTGCTAAGCTAAAGTTACATGATTATTACATAGAGTTGTACATTCACCTTGATTTATGTTTTGAATAAATGTAAAAACAAGAAACGCTTAATGACTCTTTATTGTCACGTAAAAGTCAGTCTTTGTGTAACACTCACCATGAGCATGAGGAGGTTATTCAAATAAAAAAGTTTTGGGTACATATGATAACTGAGACACCATACTAGGCACTGGATAGATAGAAAGCAAAAAAAAACACTAACCAGACATATCTTCTGAATTTGTAAAAAGCAACAATATTCAGAGGCAGAGAAATCAAGAAGAGTTGTGTACACTGACGCCTCCATTTTCTTTCAGTAAGTACTTTCCTTCAGGCTGAGGATACACAAGAAAATATGGGACTTGGTCAACGAACTTCAGGAAACAATCAGGTTGGAAAGTCAGGCTATAAACAATTATTTAAAACTTCATGAACAAGGGTCCAAGTGAGTGATACAAAAAGTAAGTCAGTGTGAACAACCGAAGATTTAGTGGTAGTGGCTGTGAAGGGGTTACCCTGGTTTAAAAACTGGTTCTGCTGGGGTAGATTTTTACTGTTCAGCCCATTGCTATTGTGCAAATCTTCCTACCACAGCTGATTCCAAACTACTAATGAGATGTCACCGGACACAGAGTCGAGAAGAGATGCATACACTTGGTTCAGGCCCCAGCACACCCACGTTGGGATTTGAAGAGCACCTTGAGGACGGACCGCATGAGGAAAAATAGCACAGGGTAGAAAATGTTCCACTTTGTGAGGAGCAGCTGCAATCTAGCCCTGGAGTGAGGAGGAGGAGGAAGCCTGGGGTATTTGGGAGTTGGTGGGAGGTCAGTTTGATTTGAGCATAAGTGGTGAGTTTGGATAAGCATTTAGCAATTTCAAGTAGGGTGGACTACAGGGTCTGAACTTTGTTCAGGTGCAGAAGAGATGCACCAAATTCTTATGAAGAGACAGTTGGCCTTGTGACAGTAATCACGTGAGAGGAGTGATGGGTCTGTCACACTCTGAGACCTGCAGAACGGGCACAAAATGAGAGCGGCGGGACTCCGGGATGGCCCTGCGTGAAAAGGCAGACAATTCTTTTTTTAAGATTTCGATTTTATTTATTTTATTTTACTTGAGTGAGAGAAAGTGCAGGGGAACGGGGTGAGGGAGAGGGAGCAAATCCCAAGCAGACTCTGTGCGGAGCATGGAGCCCTGGGGCTCTGTTTCACAACCGTGAGATCATGACCTGAGCCCAAACCAAGAGTCCCATGCTCGACCACCTGAGCCACCCAGGCGCCCCGTGAGGAAAACACTTCTGATGGCATCTGAAGGCTTCTCAGACATGGAAGATGAGGAAAGAGAAAAGAGGGTAGTGGCTAAAACTTTCCGTTCCAGGTTTAGAGGAAAATTGTCATCTCACTGACCCACTGAGGAGACACAGTGGAGCAGAAGCTGTTTTATGGGGTCAGAGCCAGTAACTTCAGCCTTCGATGCACCCACTTCAGGTACAGGAGTGTCAGCTTGACACCCGGCCCTTGAGGATTCCACAGGCCACCGAGATGCTGGGCCCGCTCCCCATGACTGGGGCCTGTCTTCCTCCAACCCCAAACCCAACATTGGAACTCTCTCCAATTAAATGATAACAGCAGGAGCTTAAATTCTTTTTCTTGCTGAAATAATCTTACCGTCTCCTGCCCCCTTATCCTTTTTTACCCCTCCCCTCTCCGATTCTGAAGACCTTTCTTTTACAATAAATCTTCTCACTTAAAAAAAAAAATCCTTTCCATAATATACTCTGGTACTAAAACAGCATTATAGTGTTATAATTTGTATTTTGAATATCTCGCTTTAGACATCCTGGTATATTTATTATTCTGTCCATTCTCCTAAAAATATCCTGTGGGATATAAGGGAGGGCAGCTATAATTAACCTCGTCCTGTAAATGGAGAACCAAGGCATAACAGATAATTAATATAATCAAGAAACTGATTCAGAGGCGATCTCTGATTTACAAATTCTTTTTCAATATCCTACCGAATAAACAAAATGACGCTTCCAACCGCTTACTTTCCTTAAAAGAAAGAAGCTACCTAAATCTAGTTTCGCCATGTACGGTCATTCTAATTGCATCTCAAAGCAATATAAGGTAAAAATCTAAAACAAGAATTAGGAATAAATGCCTCCTAATCAAAATCCCATTGCCTTTTTCCAAACTTCACTTGTTTTCTAGGATTATCTACGACAGCCAGAGGGGAAGACTACTAAACAGAATTCTAGAAGATGATGATACTAATGCTTTTTGAGTTTGTGTGCCATAATTTACTACCCAAATAGGATAACCCAGAAAAAATAAAAATAAAAAAAGCACTTAGTTCCCCTTACTGTCTTTAGCTTGGGCATAAAAACCTTATAATTTCTAGTATATGTTTATTAGCAGTAGAGTGTGTTTCAATATAAACCATAAGATATAAAGCCAGAAACTCTGCAAGGCAGTTTCGGGTCCAAAAGGTGCTTACTCCATAAGTATCTCAAACTGCAGTCTCCTCACGTCTCAGATCCTCAGCGAAAGGCGTGCAATCAAGCCTCCACCCCGCGCAGAACGCTTCTAACTTATTAATTCTAACAGAGAAGATAAGGGGAGAGAAACCCTCTGAAGCATGTAAATTCCATTGTTTTAATGTCTAAGTGGTTTTAACCCTACAGGGTAGCTCCCCCACCACTGAGGAGCCCTGGAATGCTCAATGAGGGTCTTCGGTTCTTTGTTTTCAGTCCAACGTAATTATTCTGTGTATGAGCGACTGTTCCTGAAAACAATGGCTCGAAGACCTACACCAACTGTTCTCAACTCCGGGAGGCGGACCTCCGAGCAGCGACCGGGTGACAGGGTCTGAAGCAGTAGGGATGGAAGCACATGGAATACAGACTGGAGTGAGTCACACTCTGCGGGTACAGAATGACGTCAATTAGAGCCACCCTCACTTACCTCGCAGGATTTTTTTTAGTATAATGGATAGAATAAAAAATATTCCTGCCTAATTCAGTAAGTTTTCTAATGTATTTTCCAGTCAACAGACCTAAAATGCAAATTCTATCTTTCTGGCATATTCCTATTTTGCTACTGTGCAAGAATGTTCATACTAAAAAAACAAAAAGCTGGGATCCATTATTTGAATCTTGGTGTGTGCAATGTACTGCACTCTGGTAGCGTTATTACGATTTAATCTCTTGTGATATTTTCATTTTATACATCTTGTAAAATATTCTTTAATCAGCAGACATCAGAACCATATATAATAAAACATGCAAAATCCAGAGAGGAAAGGAAAGGGGATTAGCGAAGATCCTCAGGTTTGGCTGTTCCTGTGGACTCTCTCAAGAGTACGTCCCACCTGCAAAATGCAAATATCGTTCCTTTGTAACTTCCATATTCACGGAAATTTTTTTTGTCAACGTTTAGAATGTTTCGATTAATGGCGAGGTCGTACCTAGGAGCACCTCCAAGTCCTCGGAGAGAGGGCCTCCTAAATGCAAAGCCTCCGTGCTCTCCCTCTGCAGTCAGTCCCAGCTCCCAGGGGGTAATTAAGGGAGGGAGGCGGGGGGTGATGAGGGTCCCTGAGGCCTGGGTGTCCCTGCAGGCCGCTGCTCTGCACCTGCTCGGCACCTGCCTCGGTGCCTTCAGAGTGTGGCAAGCACAAAAAATAAGTAAGCGACTCCCAGATGAAAGGAACGTGTGGAGGCCCTCTATGCAACAGGGGCACCCTGAGACGGCACCAGGCACCCGAGGGGCGCTCGGGAACCACGCAGCCCGCTGCTGACAGACAAAGGAAGGTCCCACACAGTAGGCTCCCACGGTGCGCGAGGGTCTTCGGGCCTCTCCCGGGGGGGTGACTGCAGAGCACCGGCAGGGAACACACACGTTCTCTGATTTCTTGCCCTTAAGGAGCAAGTTGCTTAGTGCTCAAAACCGCACATTGCTGGGCTCCTGGTTGGCTCAGTCAGGGGAGCACGTGACTGTTGATCTCAGGGTTGTGAGTTCGAGTCCCATGTTGGGCTGTAGAAATTAATTAAAAATGAAATCACAGTTTTAAATAAAATCTCCCATGGGAAACTACCTGGTGTTTAAACTTTGACCAAGCTGAGACCATCCCCGGGGCATGAAGTTGTTCTTGTCCCATCCGAGTGTGGCCAGGTCATTTTTGTCTCCTCGCTGGGTGTGGTGGGTCGTTCAGGGCCTACTCTCCCACGATTCCATTTGTCAGACCGAATGCAGACGTGTCTTCCTCCGGATCATATTCAGGACTTTTAGCTCTAGAACCTTAGTGACTCCTAGTGATGTGGCCACACGGTCACAGTCTACACACGTGGGAGGTATGTCGACCAAGGTTGCGGCTCGCTTCCTGAAGTGGGGACCCAAAGGGACATCTGAAAGTCTTCGCGTGGTTTCTCGGGCTGTTGAAGCGCCCGCGCCCCCGCGACCCCTGAACCGTGCGGAGGCTCGGCGGCGTGGGGCCAGGTCGGTCCTCCGACGATGACCCTCGGGTTTCCGGGCCCCCCCGACGGCGTCCTGCCCCAGGTGCCCCCACTGCCGCTGCCACCGCGTCCTCGCATCGCTGCCCCCCCGACGTCGGCCTCCCCAGGTGCCCCCACCGCCCGCCGCTGCCACCGCCTCCTCGCATCACCGCCCCCTCGACGTCGGCCTCCCCAGGTGCCCCCACCGCCCGCCGCTGCCACCGCGCCCTCGCATCGCTGCCCCCCGACGGCGTCCTGCCCCGCCAGCCGGCAGAGGGGCCGAGAGGGTCCAGGAGCCGGGGGCGGGGTCCCCGCGGACACGGGGCGGCGGGGGGGGGGGTACGGAGCGGGGAGAGGCTGCGCCTGCGGGAGGCGGGCGCCGGGCATCGGTGGGCGCGCTCGGGCCTCCCAGCCACCTGGCTGCCCACCTGGCGACTGGAAACGGCGACTTCTCCCGAGGTCACGTTACTTCAGGGCTGGGATCGCGGCTCGGGCCTGGGCCACGTCGGCCTGGCGTCCCGGAGGCCCGTCGGGGCAGCGCGGCGAGGGCCGGAGGAGCCGGCGGGGCTGGCCCGCCCCCAGGGGAGCCCGAGCTGCGGACCGCGCGGCGTCCGGACACCGTGGGGCGCTGAATCTGCCCCCGCCCCGCCCCGGGAGCCTGGGACCAAAACATACAAGAAGAAAATAAAATAAAAGGGATTTCCTCCCAGACGTGAATGGAAAGCGCAAGACAAAGGCCCGCGCGAGGCTCCAGCGCCAGGACCGCGTCCTCCAAGTGGCCGGCGGCTGCGACACACGGGCTCCGCCCCCCCCGCCCGCGCCCCGCGCCCCGCGCCCCGCGCCGCACGCTCCGACCCCCCCCGTCCCCGCCCCCGCGGCTTCTGCGTCCCGCGCGGTGTCGGGGCTCCCGGTGGGAAGCAACGTGCGCAGCCGCGGGCTCCAGAGCGCAGCACGCGGCGCCGCAGCAGTCGGCCGTGGGCGGCGCGGCCCCGCGTGGGGTCCTCGCACGTGCTCCGCCCTGGGCCCACGGGGACGCGCAGCGAGGCAGGGGCTGGCGGGGCGCGGGAGGCTGCGGACCCGGCCGGAGGGATGCGGTAACCCGCAGCCTCCGCAGCTCTGTGACGTCAACCCGCGGGCTGTCTGTGACGTCAACCAAGTCCGCTCGGGCGACCTCCGCCCAGGGTCCCGGAGGCGCCGGCGCTCCCGGAGCCGGGCTCGTGGCGCGACGGCCCCTGGGCTCCGCGCACCTGCCTGAGGCCACGGTCCGGCGCGGTCGCCGCTGGGGAAACGGCCGCCGTCCTCCGCGCAGGGCCCGCCCAGGGAGTAAGTGAGCAAGACCGTGGCGACGGCTTGGTCGAGCGGATGGTCCGTGGGGACGCGAGGGCACCTCCCGCGCGTGCCACGGGCTCCGACCTGGGAGCGGGCGGCCGGCGGCGGGTGCGGGGCCTCGCCGCGCCCCCACGGCCCAGACACCGCGCGGCGAACCGGGCAGGATGCGGATCGCGGGGGCACGCGTGGACGCAGGAGGCCTTCCGCGCAGCGCCCCGGGGAGGAACCGGCCTCCGCAGGGTCCCCGCCGCGCCCGCCGTCGGTTAGCCGCGGGACGCCAGTGCAGACCAGACGGCGGGAAACCACCGCAGGTCAACGTGCCGAGTGCGGGACGCAGCTTCCTAGAAACCGCTGGGCGGGAGAAGGCGGGATCCTGTCCCCGCTCAGAGACCTGAGGATTTTCGGGAAGGTTCGTCTGGAGTCGGAGTTTGGGCGGGACGGCGGGCTGGGAACTCAGGTGGGGGGAAGGCGTGTGCAAAAAGGAGGAGGGTTTTTTTTTAAAAGATTTATTTATTCATGAGAGACAGAGAGAGAGAGAGAGAGAGAGAGGCAGAGACGCAGGCAGAGGGAGGAGCAGGCTCCACGCAGGGAGCCCGACGCGGGATTCGATCCCAGGTCTCCAGGATCACGCGCTGGACCCAAAGGCAGGCGCCAAACTGCTGAGTCACCCGGGATCCCCAGGAGAAGGGTTTTTATAGATGATAAGGACATCAGCGATGAGGAGGACGGCGGGGCCTGTCTCGGGGCCTGCTTAGAAGAGGGTTCTGGAATGACCGACAGGGCTACCGAGGCGGTGGGTCCAGCCCACAGACTTTGCACCGGGCTGACCTCAGGCAGGCTGTGACGTGGCCAGATTTCATTAATTTTTAGGTTTTATTTATTTATTCATGAGAGATACAGAGAGAGGCAGAGACGCAGGCAGAGGGAGGAGCAGGCTCCATGCACCGGGAGCCCGACGTGGGCCTCGATCCTGCGTCTCCAGGGTCAGGCCCCGGGCCGAAGGCAGGGACCAAATCCGCTGAGCCACTCAGGGATCCCCAGATTTTCATTTTTAAATGGTTAAGTTGTTAGTGTGAATCACGAGTCGTGATGGCGGCGAGAGCTGGGAGACAAACCACCGAGTAGATCCTGGAGTCGAGGCGGCGAGACGGACACAGACGGACGGAGGCGGCGAGAGGCGAGCCCCCGGCTGGACGGGTGGGACGCGGGGCTGGCGGAGAGGAGACCGGAGGTAAGATTACTCCGCGGGAGGGACGAGGCGGGGCTCGGCGGGGCTCCCGACCAGGGCGGGGTATACAGCTCGAAGGCCGACGTCCCGGGGCCCTCCGGCCGGCGGCAAAGTCTCATTGTTCCGAGGCACGCACGCGCCCGGGCCTCAGGCGGCCAGAACCCCACGTGCACGCGCGTCCTTCCCCGCTGGGCCCCACCGCCCCGCGTCTGCTGCCTCCACACCCACTCGGGGCGGCGTCTGCACCTGCCCCGGCAGCAGGCCCATCAGGCGCGCCCAGCCGCCGAGCCTCCCTCTGCAGGAGGCCCGCGGCACCCCGCGGCACCCCCGGCCGCGCACTGCGCCCCCCGCGTTAGAGCGAACGCTGGGAGGTGACGGGCGCGTAGCTCTCCGTGCGTGTCTCCAGCGGCGCCTGGAACATAGCGGGGCCTCCGCGGTTGGTTCGCTTGTTTTGAACCTAAGAACACTGTAGCCTCATGTGCAAGCCGAAGAACTAAGACGGGGAGACCCAAGTACCCTTAGTAATCTCCCCCAGTAGCAACGTCTGGAAAAACTCTAATAACACAACGAGGGTGCCGACATTACAGCAGTCAAGACACAAAACATTTCTGTCACCACAGAGATTCTTCATGGCCTCTGATAGTGGCTCACACTCCCTCCTCAGGAAAGTTGCCCCGGGCCCTGGGGCGCTCAGCGGTTGAGCCTGTGTCCTCGGCTCAGGTCGTGATCCTGGGGTCGCAGGATCGAGTCCCACACCGAGCTCCCTGCGAGGAGCCTGCTTCGCCCTCTGCCTGTGTCTGTGCCTCTCTCTGTGTCTCTCACGTATAGATAAATAAAGTTAAAAAAAAAAAAGACCAACAAAGGAAAGTTGCTCCAAATATCACTATCAAACGAGGCCCATGAGAAGTAACTTTGAAAGACTGGAGAAGATCTAGAAGAATTCTATACTCAAATTGTCTCACAATTAATATAATTTTTTACATCAATTTAAAGAAACTTAAATGTGACAAATGGAAGCTGTGCTTTAAAGAAAAATGAGACAAAAATTGCTAATCAGCACAGCTAATTAGATATGGGCCGGAATCAAAAGATTGGCAAATCATTTCTACTTAAAGTGTATTTATTTAGGTTAAAAGAGAATTTAAGATGTACACACTTCTGTTAAGATTATTATTATTCCACAAAATCTTGCCATTTGCAACAACACGGATGGAGCTAAAGGGTATCATGCAGAGGGAAAGAAGTCAGTCAGGGGAAGACAAATACCGTATGATCTCACCTGTATGTGGCATTTAAGAAACAAAACAGATGAACATGGGGAAGGAACAAAAAATAAAAAGATGAAAATTAAGAGGGAGGCAAACCATAAGAGACGCTGAACTCAAGGGAACAAATGGAGAGGAGGGGGAGTGGGGGGGTGAGGGGAGGGATATCGGGGTAACAGGCACGAGGGAGGGCACTTGGTGTCATGAGTTCTGGGTGTTGTATGCAACTGATGCATCACTGACTTCTACCTCTGAAACTAATTGTTTAAAAAAGAGGATTTATTCCATATTTTATAAAACTTTCTTATTAAGCCACTACTGATCCCAACCATCCTGAATAAAAGACCTTCTGCCCAAGTCCATCAGTGTGGTCAAGTCTTTCAACTCTCAAAATGGGGCTCAAACTTAGTTCAAGGGAACCGCTGGGCACAATCACCCTCTTCTCCTGCTTTGCTTTTCTTCGGTTCAGGCTTTCCTCTCTTCCCAAGTTTTGGTCTCCTCTTCCAATTGCAAGACAAAGATGTCCATGAATATGATTTAAGATACTGAGATGAGATGCTGAGGAGGAGGAGGGAAGGTCCACATCCTTAACCAGCAGCAACCCACAGACGCTTACGTAAAAAGAACAAAAATGAAGCAAGGGGATGTGTAGGGGAAGGTGGCGATCAGAAAATGGGTTCAGGATGGAAGATACTACGTTTTAAGGCTTGTCCGCCTTCTATCCATCCTACCGGGAGCCAAACTTGGTCATGTGACTCCCTGCTGGGCTCCCCATTACCTAAAGACAATGCTTGAAGCCTTCATGTGACCTCTTGACACTCTGTTCCCATCCCTGGTCGTTTCTCTAGTTATATCACCTGAGACTACCTGATATCTCCTGCCATGTACTCCTCTCTCCAGAAACCCCACCTGACACCTTCCTACATACTCACTAAGCTGTGTTTTGGTGCTATTTCTTCTACCTGACTGCCTCCTCGTACGGCACTCAGTCCCCTTACTTCCTCTGGCTAGAGCCTGATTCTTTTTTTTTTTTTTTTTTTTTTTAGAATTTTATTTATTTATTCATGAGAGACACAGAGAGAGAGAGGCAGAGACCCAGGCAGAGGGAGAAGCAGGCTCCATTCAGGGAGCCCGAGGTGGGACTCGATCCCGGGACTCCAGGATCACACCCTGGGCCAAAGGCAGGCTCTAAACCGCTGAGCCACCCAGGGATCCCCTAGAGCCTGATTCTTACTCACTTAATAATTACTCACTTCGCTCATGACTTCTTCCACTAAGCTTTCCTGGGAGTCTCCTCTGACAATTCTGAGTTAGATGACTTGAGCCTATTAATCCATATTCTTTTTATCCAACCCACAGAAACCCAATTCAAGGGAGCTTTGGAGAACAAAGAAAATCTGTGCCACTCAAAAAGAAATTATAGGAAGAGCATCCCACAGAAAGAGATTTTACTGTGTCCATTTCACTGTGAAAAATCTGCACTGCTACTCTTAATACACGCTGTTAAAATCTGCTTATGTTTCTCCCTTCTGTATGCCTGAGGATACTTAGCTCAGGTTCCCCCAATGCCAAATGTAATGTCCGGTGTGGTCAGTTCAATACATGTTGGCATGCTGGTTTAATAACGGCAATCATTACATTTTGGTGGAAAATTCAGAAAAGTGATATCTGGAGGGAATATTCTATATACAGGCGATCTTGTTTATCAATATAGATAAAGGACTTTATGGGGGCACCTGACTGGCTCAGTCGGTAGAGCACATGACTCTTGATCTCAGGCTTGTGAGTTCAAGTCCCATGCTGGGTGTAGAGATTACATAAAAAAAAAAAAAAAGAATCTTTTTTTTCAAAAAGAACTTGATGGATAATTTCAGAGTGAAGGAAAAAAGTATTAAAAATATCTTTGAGGACAGATGGCGATTCTAGGGTTACATTTGAACCTGAGAGAAAAACACAGACACCTTTCCATTGGGATGGGAGGAAAGGTGGTAAAGTCAGTGATGATGAAAGTGAGATCACAACTGGGGAGAGGAGCTGGAAGGGCTCAAGCCTGCTGGCTACTCCTTTCCCTCACAGGTAGTAGCTGACGCCATATGCTTCAGAGAGAGAAGACAGCGGTATTTGGAACTGGGGAAGGAGAACTGACAGAAGTAGTAACTTCCTGGAAAAACTTCTCAGGAAAATGGGAAAAGTTTCTTTCGAGGGAGGAGGAAAAGTAAAGTGAGGGATAATTTAATACCTCCTTTACCACAGGCCCCAGGCCTCACACAACAACCTGGAAATTCCATGAGTGTCCATGTGTCACTTTACCTGCTGAGTTGGCTCTTCCTAAAAGCAGTCTCTTCTATTCACCTCTATGCTTATTCCTATATTTTCAGCTACCTTTAACCTCCTTTCCCTCTTCCTGGGAATATGCTCAAGTCTTACCCTAAAAAGAACTTTTTAGGGGCACCTGTGTGGTTCAGTGGTTGAGCGTCTGCCTTCGGTTCAGGGCGTGATCCTCGGGTCCTGGGATTGAGTCCTGCATCGGGCTCCCTGCATGGAGCCTGCTTCTCCCTCTGCCTGTGTCTCTGCCTCTCTGTCTCTCATGAACAAATAAGATCTTTAAAAAAAAAATCAAAACTTTTTTGTTTCCATGTAACTACAATCTTTTCTCCTTCTCATCCCCAGAACTTCTGAAGAGTAGTAATTATTCCTTCTCTCCTTTTACTTACTTTCCATTCACTCTCTCCCCCACTGCTCTCTGGTTTTGGCTGCGGTATTACTGAAACAGCTTTGACAAGGGTCACTATCATCTGGTTACAAGGAACCGTAGTCTTTTTTTTTTTTTTTTTTAAGAACCGTAGCCTTTTTTAATCTTCCTTCTTTCTGGCATTTCTGAAAGCTTTTGAGCGCACTGACAATCCCCCTCCTTTGAAACATTCTCATCTTCTGGCTCTGGGCATAGCAATCAGAATCTCCATACAAAATAAAACATGATAGCGACACAATTCAAAAACCGTGGCCTGCATCCAGGCCATGCGCTTTCCTCCCCGTGTGGTGTTGGAGACGTTATTCGGCTTTTCCATGTCTCGGTTTCTGCAGCTATGAAACAGATATACTCACTTAGCAGCGATGTCTTCAGAACTGAGTCATGTAACACTTGAGAACTATCAAATGCCAGCTACATACCAGGTACTCTCTTGAGTGCCGGGGGTACACGAGCGGAAAAGGAAAAAGACAAAAACCCCTGCATTATCCAGCTGGGAAGGGAAACAATACATAATAAATATAGTAAATACGTATATGGCATAGTACGTTAGAGGATGATGGCGATGATACAGGAAATTTAAAATTAGGGACGGGGATTAGAAGAGTCTCAATGGTGAAATGGACCGCAATTTTAAACAGCAAGGCCAAGATAAGCCTTATTGAGGAAATGACATCAGGGACGCCTGGGTGGCTCAGCGGTTGAGTGTCTGCCTTTGGCTCAGGTCGTGACCCCGGGGTCCCGGGATCGAGTCCCACATCGGGCTCCCCGCAGGAGAGCCCTTCCTGTATCTCTGCTCTCTCTGTGTCTCTCATGAATAAATAAATAAAATAATTTTTTAAAAGAGAGAGAGAAAATGACATCTGAACACAAATTTGGAGGCAAGAGAATTTATCATGTAGAAATTTGAGAAATAAGTGTTCAAGGCAGAAGAAATAGACTGTGTAAAATCAGCCAGAGATGAGTTCAGAGAGGTAAGGAAGAATGGAGTGTGCTCTGGGAGGTCATTACGAGGAGGCTGGCCTTTACTGTGAGTGAAATGAAAGCCTGTGCGGGGTGCCGAGTGAGAGGCGACATCCCCTGTAAGTGGGAGAACAGGCCCACTGTGGCTGAGGAGCAGAGGACACTACCTGAGCCAGGGTCCAGGGAGCTAATAACTCGATCGTGGTGAAAGACAACGGTTGTACATATCAGAAAGGTGATGGCAAGTTGGGCAACAGTGGTAAGAAATGATTAGACTGCCAGGCAACTCTTGAACGTGGAAGCTCAAGCATTTTCTAGTTTGGTTGGCCGTAAGAGGAACAGGAAAGACATGCATCATCCCAAGGTTGGGGGGGCTGGAGCAACCAAAATTAAAGTTTGCATTTTCTGTAACGGAAAAGAGGGAATAAATGTCATATTGCAGAACTCCTATATCAAAATACTCCACTGGGCTTCTAAGATGATGCACTGATCCCCCTCCTCATCTCATGGGGTTGGAGCATCCTTGAAGTAACTTCATACACAGAATATTATTCGTTTTGATCTTTGGAGTCATTATTTAGAAGAGCAGAGAAGGTACCATCCCCCATGCAACAGACGAGATGACCAAGGCTCAAGAGTCAAGACACTAACCTGAGGCCCCGGTGAGGTTGCACACAAGCCCTGGGGCTTTGTCTCTATCTGCTGACCATTAGGCCGCTTAGGGCTTTCTGAGAATTGGGGCAGTGCAGGATAGCTTCAGGACCGTGCAGCCCAAATCCTTCCACGTCATACCTGAAGAAACAAATTCAAGAATCTAAGCAAGCTACTTGAGTCGCCCTGATTCTACTTTTGAAACCTCCGAGAGATTCCTAAGGACTAGATGGAGACTCCACTTCGGATGCTGAATGACTAATGTCCTACGTCTTTCAATCAGAAAGATGCCCAGTGGTCCAGGAAGGAAACCTGAAGACACTAACGTCCTAGGAGCCAAAGGACGAAAGCGTCTGGTGCAGGACAGTGTACTTCACCAAACGCTGCTAAGCAGAAAGGATGAGGCCTGAGAAGTGGCCACTGGCTTTAGCAACATGACAATCACTGGGGACACCTAGACAAGAGCAGCTTCAGGGTACCGACGGGTTGAAGCAGAAGCCTGACTGGAGAGGCTAAACATGAAGAAAAGAGAAAACTTGAAAGCAGCCAGAAGTCTACTACAAGTTGGAACATTGGAAAATGAAATCAAAAGAAGATATTTTTCCTCTCTTTTGTTTATTTTTTTATTTCATTTAAATTCAATTAGTTAACGTATCATGTATCATTAGTTTCAGATGTAGAGTTCAGCAACTCATCCGTTGCACCTAACCCCCGGCTCTCCTCGCATCACATACCCTCTGAGTGCCTATCACTCAGGTTCCTCACGACGTCCCTCCCCTCCAGCAACTCTTAGGTTGTTTTCTAGCCTTAAGAGTCTCTTATCATTGGTCTCCCTCTCCAAAATCATCTTATTTTATTTTTCCTTCCTTTCCTCTATGATCCTCTGTTTTGTTTCTTAAATTCCACATATCAGATAAAGGGCTGGCATCCAAGATCTATAAAGACCTTCTCAAACTCAACACCCAAGAAAAAAAGTAATCCAGGCAAGAAATGGGCAGAAGGCATGAACAGACATTTCTCCACAGAAGACATACACGTAGCCGACAAGCACATGAGAAAATGCTCCGCATCCCTGGCCATCAGGGAAATACAAATCAAAACCGCCAGGAGATCCCACCTTACGCTGGTGAGAATGGGGAAAATGAACAAGTCGGGAAACAACGTTGAGGAAGATGCAGAGAAAGAACTCTTCACTGTCGGTGGGAGCGAGGCCGGGGCAGCCGCTCTGGAGCACGTTGTGGAGGTTCCTGGGAGAGCAGGGGATTTGTGGGCTAAGGGGAGCAGCTCAGCAGAAAGGGAAAAAATGCCGGGGATGTAGGAGCTACAGGTAAAAACCATGGGGTTAACGCCCTCAAGTCTGCAAAAGAGATGAAATCCTGTGCCCCAGGGGAGAGACTGACGTTAGAAACGGGAAGAACGTGGGGTACAGAGACGGGAGGCTGCTGGGCCGGTAGATGAGAGCGGGGCGAAGCTCCTGGGGTGCTTGCGAGTACCCTGGAGGCAGGAACGGCCCGAGGAAGGTGGGGGGAAGGGAGAGGGGCGGGAGGGGAGGGGAGAGCCCGAGTGGGGAGCAACGAACTAGGCCGAGGCGGCGTGAAGATGCCTTCGCGTGCGGGTCCAGGCCCGAGCGCCCGCAGCCCAGGCGGGGGCCCTGGGGGTCAGCAAGCGGTGGCCGCCCCCGGCGTCATGCACAGGCCCCGACCCCTGCCCGAGGCCTCGGAGGACCTGCGCTGACCTGCAAACTGCTGGACACGGGCTCAGGCGGATCCTCGCGCTCCTCGCCCTCGCCCGGCGCTCCACAGGCGCTCCAGGCCCGCCTCCTGCGCCTGCCCTGGCTGCCTGCGCCCGGGGGCGGGGGCGGGGGCGGGGGCGGGGCCGGGCCGCGGGAGGCCGCTCCCGAGGCCCAGGCTTCTTTCGCGGCCCAGGTCGGGGCGGCCTCCCCTACCGCGCCCGTGGGCCGCTCTCGGCAGCCGCCGCCCCACCAGCCGCTCCCCCAGCCCCGGGGCGACCCACGGCGCGACACAGCCCAGGCCCCTGGGGCCCCGCAGCCCCGCCGCGCCCACACCCCGACTCCCAGCCGAGTGTGGGACCCAGGAAATTCAACAAAAACCCCCTACCCCTGGACGAGCAGGGCAGGACTGATTCCGTTTTGTGCTGCACCCGCCACCTCCCCTATGACCCCCACATGACCTGCTCATTGCTTAAGGCGCTGCCCCCCCCCGCCCCCAGGCGAGCCGCTGGGCACACCCTAATCGGAAATCGGCTCATAACGACGTAACCCTGCCTTGTGCCCGCCAAGCCTGCGCGGATTCTGACCGAAGGAATAGGCCAGCTCAAGGGGATCCTATAGGGAAGGGGTAATTCAATCGGCCGCCTGCGTGTGGACCCACGGGACTGCGCAACTTTCTGCGTATCCCACGGGCCACTGGCCCCTCCAGAGCTGCCACGCCTCGTCGTCTGGGGTCGAGTCCCCGCTCCGCTGGGCCGGTGCACTTGGACCAAGCCCGCGCTTGTAATAGACCCTCGTGCGTCTGCATCGGCGTCGGCTCCTCGGCGGTTTCTCGGATACACCGAGCGCCAGCACCGTCCCCGCCCAGGTCCGCGCCGCCGGGCAGCCGGGCCACGTCGCGCCCCGGGGCCGGTCCTTCTACTCCCTTGCCAGAGGCGCCTCGGGCTCAGCCGCGGTCGCGGAACCTGCAGAACGTTCTCCGGGGCCGCAGGAGGCCGGCGCCTCGGTCACCCCTCGGTCACCCCTCGGTCACCCCTCGGTCACCTCTCGGTCACCGCGCAGCCCGCGGGGCTCCTCCAGGCCGCGGCGGGGCCTCAGCTCCCGGAACACTGCGGTCAGCGGGGCAGCGCGGGGCGCCCGGGGCCGGCCCCAGCCCCCCAAGCCGGGTGCCCCCGTCCCCGAAGCCCGGTGTCCCCCAAGCTCGGTACCGCCCATCCCCCTCCCCCAGCGTGGCGGGCTCTGTCTGCATCCACGCGCCTGGAATCTTCATTCCTGGTTTCCCGGCTTCTTTCTGTGTGTGTGTGTTTGTTCCAGATATTTGCAAACAAAAGGCAGCAGGTAGATGGAAAAAGCTATAGTCCTGTCAACGATAAACACTCACGTCCCCAGGGCGCCCCGGGGGGCTCCGCGGTTGAGCGTCCGCCTTCGCTCAGGGTCGCGGATCGAGTCCCGCGTCGGGCTCCCCGCACCGAGTCTGCTTCTGCTTCTCCCTCTGCCTCTGTCTCTGCTTCTGTGTGTCCCTCAGGAATGAATGAATGAATGAATGAATGAATGAATGAATGAATGAATGAAATCTTTTAAAACAAACATTCGAGTCCTAACTCCGCTTCTTGACCTTGAGCAAAAACTCTAAAATCTCTGTTCCTCAGTTTTCCTGAAGGTATTGAAGAAATAGTATATTCTTTGCCTCACATGGTTGTCATAATAAAATACACACCAAAAAAAAAAAAAAAAGCCACCACCACCTTCGCGGGGCCTACCGCAGCTCCTCCTCCGGGACTGCCCCCCCCCCCCCGCCCACGCCAGAGGGAGCTGCGGGATGCGCCCCCAGCCCGCTCACACCCTCCCTGGGCGTCTTTCCCTGTGGCCGGGTAGAAGCAGAAAGCCCCGTCGGTCCCATTCCACTGCAAATTAGAAGTGTAAGTGGCATTCTTGGCATCTTCAGGCTAGAATGGAACCTTTGGGAGGCTCCTAAGACTAGGTCTCTACATTGAGGTGAGATCACACCCAAACTATCTCGGAAATATAAATTTATCAGCTTATAAAGACCTCGAGAGAACCAACTCTAAATCCTCGCCTTCAAGAGGGTATCTTAGGGCTTAACGGTTAAATTTAAATTCCTCGCTCTCAGTCTCAGGTTCGCTTGTGCACACTTGGGGAGTCAGCAAAAAGCTGGTACGATTTGTTCAACATTTACCCTTTATGTGTTTGATGACAGTTCCTAAGACAATCTTCATGTGAGTATTGAGTCTAAAATTCACACTTGCCATGGCAACTGTTGTTTCTATATTTAAAAAACAAATCATGCAAGATCTCCGACTCACTGATGAGGACTTTCATGAACATAATACAAGTACTTTATTTCTAAAGTTATGGATATTGAGGAATCTATTTATAAGAAAAGAGATTGGGCAACAAATTTGCAAATCAAAACACGCTTTAAAGCTAAAATTACCGTTTCTAAACTAAGTAGCTGAAAAAAATAAGATTATTAGTTAAAATAGGTACATACATTATTCAAATGATAGAGCTAACATTTTAAGCTTAAAATAACTGATAAACAAATGTCTAATTGATATTCATTTATTCTTGTCACTATATAACCAGAACAGTGCAAACTAGTTTTGTATGGCATCATTCACAGAAAGAGTATTCCAACATCCTTTACAAAATTAAAATAATGCATAATATTAATTTTGTTTGTTTTCAGTTTCTGGGACATGTCTGACATATATTACCAGACACATTCAGTCTCCATTTGCTATTTTTATTGTAAATCCTGATGAAGGGTGTTAGCATTGCACTCAACAAAATCCATTCAATGATTGATTTTCTTAAACCAATATGAAATTAGCCTAGTAAAATGCAGTTACTTAAAAACATTAATTAAATGTCTACGTTTGTTTATCATCCCTGCTCCCTTGTGCCCTATTTAACTGCATAACCCGGCAGAACTAGCAGTCTCCATTTGTCTTTATTGACAAATTTCCCTTTATAAGATCTGAAATGCCAAGAAAGTACTTGAAGTTAGAAGTAGGGAAAAGGGGACTAGGAAAACCTATTTTTAGGGGCAACTGGGTGGCTCAGTCGGTTGGGTATCTGATTCTAGATTTTGGCTCAGGTCATGATCTCTCACTGTACATGGAACCTGCTTAAGATTCTCCCTCAATCTCTGCCCCTCCCCCCATTCACACATGCTCACTCTCTCTCTCTCTCTCAAAAAATAAAAAATAAAATAAAATTTAAATTTTAAAAAGTCAATTTTCGTATGTAAAGGTATTGTGAAAACGAGAGTGAGTTTTCTGTTAGAAGAACAGGTTACAAATAAAGAAAGAAGGGTAGAGTGAAATCTCTGGTAGTAAATTAAAAATTAAAGGTATCAGTTTTTAATATAAATATGAATAGATATGAAAATAAATACAGATATGTTTATATGCATGGACTAGTTTACGTACATTTATTGCCCAGGTATACATTTATTTTCTCCAATGAGAAACCCTAAAGAGCAGTACTATTCCAGTAGTAATGAGAATATCTAGCTCCCGAATCTTAGTTTCTAAATACTTTTCTCCAGTGAAAAAAACAACCTTTGGAGGAAGAGTGGATTCCAGGGCCAATGTTAGAAAAATATGAGACAATTCTGGAATGTCTTGTGCTACCAAAAGGAAAGGAAATGCTAGAAAATTATGAGAACATATTAAAGAACAACTTGAAGAATTTTGATGGCCAAGTCTGGGTCAATCTGAACAGTGACACAACTGATATATTGGATTGTAATCCACAGTTCATCATGATATGAATAAACAATTGAATAAACATATAAACGAGAAGGGATGGCTTTTATGACAGTCAAATTCTAATTAATAGGTATAGATGGAATGAAGGAAATAGAAAATCACTATTAGGAAAACACCACAGTAATAGTTCTTGCAGGCAAGAGCCACAGATGGATGCTAAAATGAGTAGGTAAAAATATGATAAGAAACAGGATATTTGCATCATTTCAAAATATCTCTTCATAAGACACTTATTAATTACAAATGAAAAAAATAACCTTAGAGTGGAGAAACACAGCAAAGCCTATCCTAAACAAGCGAGGAAAGTTGGAATTGCATAAGATCTCATGAATTAAGATATGCCTTCATACTACACCTCCTGTTATGATAATAATGAAGAGGTTTCAACATTACTTCTGTGATATTCATGCCAAAAAATGCATAACTTGAATTTAATCATAAGGAAAAATCAGATAAACCCAGGTCCAGTGACATTCCACAAAATAACTGGTTCCTGCTCTTCAAAATGTCAAGGTTATAAAAGACAAAGAAAGACTGAAAAACCATAATAGGTTGGGGAAGGCTAACAAAATATAACAACTTATGGCTAAGTGGGACTCTGTATCAAATCTTGGACCAGAAAAGTGTCATTAGTGGGACAACTGGGAAAATTCGAAGTCTCTAGTCAATGATATTACTGTACAAATGTTTATTTTTTGCTGTTATTAATTTTATCGTGATTTGGCAAGAGGCTAACATTAGGGGGAGTTGATAGTATATATGAGCTCTCTCTTTTTGCAACTTTTAGTAGGTATAAGATGATTTCCAATTAAAAGTTAAAATAAGTCCATCTCAGGGCACCTGGGTGGCTCAGTGGTTCAGTGTCTGCCTTTGGCTCAGGTTGTGATCCTGGGGTCCTGAGATCAAGTCCCCTATCGGGCTCCCTGCAGGGAGGCCGCTTCTCCCTCTGCCGGTGTCTATGCCTTTCTCTCTGTGTCTCTCGTGAATAAATAAAATCTTAAAAAACAAACAAGTCCATCTCCATCCATTCTCATGAGCTTCAGGTGACAATACTTTTTTACCTTTGTATCGTGGTTGTCTACTGGAGTGAAATAAACTACTCCAATCTTAGTGACATAAAGCAATATTTATTATTGTGTCTCATTATCAGGAGTTTTTTTTTTTAAGATTTTATTTATTTATTCATGAGAGACACAGAGAGAGGCAGAGACACAGGCAGAGGGAGAAGCAGGCCCTCTGTGGGGAGCCAGTGTGGGACTCAATCCTGGGACTCTGGGATCATGCCCAGAGCTGAAAGCAGATGCTCAATCATTGAGCCACCCAGGCACCCCTCATTATCAGGAGTTTTAATCTGAAATCATCTTATACTTACTGAAGTTGCAAAAATAGTGCAAAGAACTTTTATTTTTTTATATAAATTTATTTTTTATTGGTGTTCAATTTGCCAACATATAGAATAACACCCAGTGCTCATCCCATCAAGTGCCCCCCTCAGTGCCCATCACCCAGTCACCCCCACCCCCGCCCTCCTCCCCTTCCACTACCCCTAGTTCGTTTCCCAGAGTTACGAGTCCCTCATGTTCTGTCTCCTTTTCTGATATTTCCCACTCATTTTTGAAAGGGGATAAAGGGGAAAGGAGAAAAAATGAGTGGAAAATAGCAAAGAACTTTTATATATCATTCACCAAATTTCTCCTAATGTTAATTTCTTATATAATCATAATATAATTAATGAGCTTAAAAATGAACATTAATACAATACTACTACTATTATTATGTATTATGTGTCTAGGGGCTGACTGGACTGGACTGTGTGGCTCTACCTCAGAGTCCTCCACGTGGTGAAGTTCAGACAATGACCATGACTGAAGTCATCTGGAGGCTACAATTACCATATTTGTGGTATATGTCCTGCATTTTGGGAAACACTGATCTACTTGAACTCTCTCCAACACGAGCCTTCTTGATTGTTTATATTCTCTTGCTAAATCATTGTTCTCTCTCTAATAGTGACATGCTCAGGATTTTATAAAATATCTGCAAAAGACACCTTTAACAAAAGACTGCTATACAAATATGCAAAGAACGTTTAAAACTCAACAATGAGAAAACAACCCAATTAAAAATGGTCAAGAAAACCTGAACCGCCACCTCATCAAAGAGGATATGCAGATGGAGAGTAACCATATGAAAAGATGTTCAATGTCGTATGCCCCTAGATGGTGACAAATCGAAACAACGATAACATACCTACTACACACCTATCAGAATGGTCAGACACAAAACACTGATGATATTGAATGTGTGTGACGTCATGGAGCAACAGTCACTGCTGGGAGGAACGCAAAGGGGCACAGCCACTTTGGGAGACATTCTGGTGGTTTCTGATAAAAGAAAACATCCTCTTATTATATGATCCTGCAAGCACCCTCCTTAGTATTTACCTCAATGAAGTGAAGACTTATACTCACATGACAGGAGCTCCATCCATATTTATGGGTTTGCCAGAACGGAGAAACAACTAAGACATCCTTCGGAACATCCATGCAATGGAACAGAAATCAGTGCTTAAATAAGTGAGTGATCCAGCCAGGAACAGACACTGAGAAAACTTAAAAGCATCTAAGTAAGGGAAAGGCTACGTACTGAATGAGTGTAACTGTATAACCTTCTGGGAAAGATAAAACTATGGGGACCCTGAAAAGATCAGTGGTTGCCAGGATTAGAGCAGAGGGAGGGACGAATAGAGCACAGAGGATTCTTAAGGCAGTGGGCCTACTCTGGTGCTAGCACACTGATGAGTACACGATATTGTACGTTTGTCACCCATAAAATGGACACCACCACGGGAAACTAATGAAAAGAAGAAAGAGTGGACTCTAAGGTAAACTAAGGTCCCTGCGTGGTAACAATGTGTTCATGCAGGTTAGTTGAGTGTAATAACTACAGCACTCTGGTGCAAGATGCTGAAAGTCGGGGAGGTTGGAGGTGTGTGAGGACAAGGGGTATATGTGGGGAATTCTTGTGCTTCCCACTCAGTATTGTTCTGAACCTTAAAACTGCTCTAAAAAATTAAGTTTATTAATTTAAAAATTAAAAAAAGTCAAAGTGGGCAAATATGACACTTTATGGAAATACTTCTTAAGTAAAATACCAAAAGTGCCAACTACAAATGGAAAGACTGATACATCTGATTACATTAAAATAGAAACTTCTGTTAACAAGACACCCTAACAAAATTTTTTTGAATGCTACAATCTGTGAGAAGATATTTGTAACTCGTGTATGTCCAGAACACATGTAGAGAAAAATACAGATTATTCAATAGCAAAGCAGCAGAGAAATGAATAAGGACGCACAAAGCAGGGAACCCAGATGACCCACAGAAGTACAACAGGTGCGTCTCCAAACTAGTAATCGGGAAAACAGAAGCTAAAACCCTCAGTGAGATAGCAATCTTTTACAATCACCAATTCAGTAAAAAAAATTTCAAAAGCCCGATACTGGTGTGGAAGTGGAGAAATCCGACGTTTCCACGCAGTGACAGGAGGCCAGTCGGCCCGTCCACTCCGCAGAGCCACCGGCGGTCCCCGGGACTCCCAGACCCCGTCCCGGACCCGGTCCCCGTCCCCGTCCCCGTCCCGTCCCCGTCCCCGTCCCGTCCCCGTCCCCCGGGAGCTGAAGGGGCGGCGCGGACCGCCCGAGGGCCCCGGGTCCCCGCGGGTCCACCGGAGGCAAAGGGCGAGTAGTGACCCCTCTGGGCAGTGCGGCCCAGCGTGAGCACCGGGTCCAGCTCCGGGCTGAGGCCTACGAGGATGACGGACCGACGGACGGACAGACTTCGCCAAAGGCCCCGTGGCCTCCCGCATCCGCTTAAATAGGTGCACCTGGGGGCGGAGGTTGGCGGCCCTTGGCTCGGGGCTCCGGCGGAGAAGGCGTTAGAGAGAGAGGGAGGGGGAGGGGGAGAGGGAGGGGGAGAGGGGGAGAGGGAGGGGGAGAGGGAGGGGGAGAGGGGGAGTGGGGAAGGGGAGGGGGAGTGGAGAGGGGGAGTGGGGAGTGGGGAAGGGGAGAGGGAGGGGGAGGGGGAGAGGGGGAGGGGAGAGGGGGAGGGGGAGTGGGGGAGGGGGAGAGGGAGAGGATAGAGGGAGGGGGAGGGGAGAGGGGGAGGGGGAGACCGCGGGAAGGCCAGAGGGAGAGAGGATCTGAAGCAGCTCTCTGGCCGCGGGGAGTCCCCCGGGGGCTGTGGGGCGGCACCCTTGGGGGGAGGTGGGGCGGGCCCCCCCCCGCGAGACTGTGCTGGAGCGGAGGGCGCACCCTTAAGGCGCCCACGGGTGTGGGGGGGGCGGGGGCGCTGGGGGGGGGACGGGGGCCAGCCCCGTTCGGTCCCCAGCCCGCAGCCACTGCCCTTGCGGGCGGCCCGAAGCCTGGACCCTCGGGCGGGCGGCGAGCGCGGCGCGGGAGCAGCAGGTGCGCGGATCCTGAATTCCCTCCACGGAGGCTCCGGGCGGCGCCTGCAGGCCCGCGTGGGGGGCCGTGGGGGGCCGTGGGGGGCCGCCGCTCGCCCCTGGGCCCTGGTGCCACGCCTCGCTCTCGTGGCCTTCTGGACAGGAAGAGTCTGATTCTGTGTATTAATGGGCAGAAAAATGTTATGTCTTCTATGGCATACAAATTAAACACATGGGGAGGTGGAATCAACTCCGTTTCTTACTGGATAACATCTTGCACTGTTTGAATTTTCAAATGGCACACACTGTCTTAGTGATTTTATATATTAATGAAATGATTTTTCAAATAATGGACCTTTCCTTAATAAGCAAACACAAGCAATACGTGCTTGTTTTTCAATACACAGACTAAAAATATGCAAAATAGAAAGAAACTGTCATCTCAAGATACCTCCTGGCAGGTACATAGTTATGTAAATTAAGTTGTAAAAATACTTTTAACCTGGTTAGTAGAGTTTTGTTACATGTGTCTTTCTCTTATAGAGTGATCATCTTTCCAGATAAACACAATATTCTGCAACATTATTTTAATAGCTTCAAAATATTCCATTACAGGCATGTCTTAAACACCTTTATAATATACATTTAGTTTGCTTCCAATTCCTCAACATAACCATAAACATTAATGCACTTTTCTGAATAAATCCTTATAAAGAAGTTGAAAGGGTGCAGATCTTAAGGCCCTTACCTATGATGTAGGATTATCACATGAAAGGTGGAACCCACTTGTATTCCAACCCACATATATTGCAGAGCTACCAGCCATTTTTTTTTTTTTTTTTTTACTTATTTATGATAGTCACAGAGACAGAGACAGAGAGGCAGAGACACAGGCAGAGGGAGAAGCAGGCTCCATGCACCGGGAGCCCGATGTGGGATTCGATCCAGGGTCTCCAGGATCGCGCCCCGGGCCAAAGGCAGGCGCCAAACCGCTGCACCACCCAGGGATCCCTACCAGCCATTTATAACGGTTCTCCTATTTCAGCATAAAAACAAAACAAAAATAATTAGATTTAAATTAATGAAAACGGAAGCCAGAGAATCAAAAGTACTGACAGCAGTTAGTGTAGTACTCTTGTCGACTTAGTTTAAGCACCAGCATGGCCTGGTTCAAATTCCTTGCCTTGGGAGGAAGGAAAGAACCACAATCTGTTGAAGACCCGCAGTGGACCGGGGCTGTGCCCCACGCTTGACCCGAGGTACTCCATTCGGTCTTTCGCAACCCCCGGGGCAGCAGGTGCGTATAGGTAAGTAGCTCCAGGTTACAGAGGTTCACGAACGCTAAGCACCTTGTCCACGGCGACTGAGACCGAACGTTTCAGCCCTGATCCACAGCGGACTCGTCTGCCCTTGTGCCCCTTGTCCCTGTGCTCGCGTCCCCCCCCGCCCCCCCCCCCAGATTCCCAGCCCTCCCTAGGCCGTGTCCCGGGGCCTCGTGGGTTCCTCGCAGCGCGACGTGCTTCTGGTCTCAGGTCTGGAAGATGTACCTGCTTCAACCTCTACATCTTCTACAGGAAAACATAAGGCGATTCGATGGGAAATTAGTATGTTATTTTGTAACCTTCTCACATAATTTTCGACTCGGTCGTTCATGCTCCATAAAACTTCTCAAAGTTTCAGACGCAGAACTTTTCAAGTAGATCTTGGGTAAAGATAGTTTCAGCTGCACGTTTGCGCCTTGAGTTTCTTTAAAAAAACAACTTTTAACTTAGGCATGAGGACGCACCTTGGGAAATAAATTGCAGAGAAAAATAAAAAAGCCAAAATGAGAGCTGGGAAGCCAATGCTAGATGCTGGGGAATGTGCACTTAAGAACAATAGTGACAACTACTAATGCATAACGCACATCCCACACGCCCATGTGAAAGGCAGAATCTTAAATAACAGACTTCACTGTCAATTATACTATCTGTTCTCCCGCTTAGTGTTAATGAAACTGGAGCAGCAGGAAAAGGCACATATTTTTGGTGAGAAACAAATGGGTGACTTCATTTGTTCCAACTTTTTGAATTCTTTTTGTTGATCACTCTTTTGGGTTTTTTTAGATGTTGAAATTTAACTGTAAGATCATCAATTCTTAGGAGAAAATTATCCCCTTAAAATACTCAAGGCAGTATCATGCCAAAATGTATGACTTCAATAAAGTTTCCTACAAAAATAATTACTCCTGGGATCCCTGGGTGGCTCAGCAGTTTAGCCCCGCCTTCTGCCCAGGGTGTGATCCTGGAGACCTGGGATCGAGTCCCGTGTTCGGCTCCCTGCATGGAGCCTGCTTCTCCCTCTGCCTGTGTCTCTGCCTCTCTCTCTCTCCCCCTCTCTCTCTCTCTCTCTGTCTCTCATGAATAAATAAATAAAATCTTTAAAAAAAAAAAAAAACAATTACTCCTTAACCTGGCATTTTAATGAAGTCGGCAGAGCAGAGCACCCAGTAGATTTTTTTCAGGCCCCCAACAGTAAGGCAATTACAAATCCTAAATTTTAAAACAGCTGATTATGAAATCTCATATTTCTCTTTAATAATATATTTCCTACTTCTCCAACATTGCAGACTGTAATATATTGCATATATTGAAATATATGCAGTACCCTAATTATTTATAGGAAATTCTGGAAATTCATAAGATGCTAATCTTGCTTTATATTTTATAACTTCAATTTGCAAAGTGGAAAAATTAAAGTCAGAAAGGAAGGAAACTAGGAAAATCCTAGCTGATTTATACTTGGGAGAGAAAAAAAAATTTTTTTTTCTGCTTGCACATATAAGCCTAAAGAGAACAATTTAGGAGCAGAGTGATGCTGGCCTCCAGCTGGAGCCCCCTGGCCTTCACAGCACGCGGCGGTCCGGTGGCTCGGGGAAGCCAAGGCCCTCGGAAGCTGGCTCCGCTGGGCGAACCGTGGTCACCTCTGGCCAGGGACAAGCACTGGAAATATTTTCAAGTGTACATTCAGTGTTCTACACACTTCAGCAAACACCCTTTCAAGCTGTCTATGCTTTCCGTGCACTCATGAGCCGCGAGCGCGCACAGGTGACAGAACTGAAGGTGAGGTCACTTACCCCAGGTCACGCAGCTCGTGAGCTAAGGGACAGCTGGGCTCCTGCCCAGCCATTCTGGCCTCAGAGTTCCCTCCATTTACCGCCACGTTACACAACCTCTTCCAGTTTTCAGAAAATTTTGCTTTTGAGGTATTTTTAGAATCATATTCCCCTTTTAAAAGCATCATACAGAGATACTAACTTGATCCGTTCTCAGCTATCCAATCCCTCTCTCCACGTCCGAGGCCCCTGACCAGGTTTACCCTGGAGGTAGGCATGAGGAGGTTTTCATTGTCTCGGAGATGATCTTGATAATAGCATGAAGTTCTTTGAAACTTCCAAATAAATGCAAATAAAGTTATGAACCAATACCTGATGCTCCAGCAAGCTGTGCCAGAGCAATTTTTATCACTATGAAAAGCAGGTTTCAGTGGCCCAATGATTCTTTTATTTATTTATTTATTCAATTATTTATTTATAACATGTAGAGCATATGATCTTTCGGGTTAATCTTCCAGGTGAAAAATCTCAGAGAGAGTGGAGAAACGAGCAGATGGCATCATTCCAGGAAAGGCCGGGAAACTTAGTAGTTTCTGCACCGTGACGTAAAATCCGCATCAAAACTGAAGCACAGGACTAGTTAAAGCAGGCAATCTGTTGTCTGGGTTAGAGTTTACGGGAAGAGGAGAAGCACCACCCACGCGCATATCGTCTCCGACTCCAGAGATGTTTCCAGACCCTCTAATTGGTGCCATTCTGTACTAATTAATACCGTACAAGCACCTATCAGGCACCGCTGCGCATCCTGGCACAACTCACACCACCGAAGGCACCGCAGCCCTGAATATTCATACCGAAGTGCAAATGTTAATTCATGCGGCGCTTGCGTTACACTGATCTAATTATCTACTGGAGGAATCTGTGCAGGGCGCGCTGTCAGTCCTACAGACTGGGTCCGGCAAAGTGCAACTGCACTGGGTGCCTTCTCGGCTACTTACAGAAATCCGCCTGCCGAGCTTTAAGAACGGTCAGAAGAAGTACACGTGGCCAACATGCGGCTCCTCGACACACTCAGCCTCTCCTCTTGTCGGTCAAGGAACTACAGGCCCCAACATTACCAAGAGAAGCACGGCCTGGGAGCCCCCGTGTCCCTGCAGCAGACCTCGGAGAGCGGCCCTAAGGGAAGCGGCCTGCCACAAACAACCAAATTTGTAAAAAAATCTCACGCTGTCCATAAGTGGTTTTTCATTACGTAGTTGTAGCCAGGAAGCAATGACTTCTAAACACCTAGAGACATCCCTCAACGGCTACTCTATACATCTAGCTTAAAAAAAAAAATCTGTTTATTGAATTCTTTTTTCCTTTTGCCTCTAGAATCTAAAAATGAAAAAGTATGATTCTTCCCTTTCAGCCTCCCTACTCACTCCAGGTCTTCGGTTTCACGAGGTCTCGAGTCCCTACCACTCATCCCACACTCACGCAGCACTGAGCAGACCTCCGAAGGAGGCAGTTTACAGCACAGCATCGAGACTGTTCTGAAATACTTGGTGCCCTGGAGCCGACGGACCATCAGACAGTCTTGTCCTCTTCCCGGAAATGTTCCTTGTTGCCCAACCCGCCCAGATCTCCCGAACCCCTTCTCCTGACATACCCACACCTTAGGTTTTATGCCATCCACGCCTCTACTAAAAAGCACCTATATACAAACGGAAGATCACACTATAACCCTGAGCCATCTAATCGGCTGATTGGGCATCAGCACGTGTTTAGAGAAGACGCGCAGCATTTGAGGAGGTCTTACAAGGATGATCCCCCATGACGGGGAAGGGATTGATGATTAAATCATTTGGATGATTCACCCTATAATTCATGTCCTTTTCCTCTTTCTGTCACCTAACGCATCCAAAATATCAGCAAATCTCCCAGGCGTTACCTTAAAAATCTACCCAGCGTCTATCTACCTCCACTCTTTCAGCCCATGTTCAACGCACCATCATCTATTGCCTATAGGACAAAAACAGCTTCAAAACTTGTATCTCTGCTTCCTCCTTTGCCCTTCCCTTCGTCTACATTCCCTCCACATCGAAGCTACAGCATTAGAGCTGACATCGTAATTAAGTCAAAAATATAAAAGTCACATCAGAGTGAAATCAACCTGTCACAAAATGACCAGTACTGGATGATTCCATTTAGAAGGGGGCATCTAAAATAGTCAAACTCACAGAAAAATAACGTAGAACACTGGTTGCCAAGGGCTAGGGGAGGGGGCAAATGGGAGTCGCTGTTCAATGAGTATAAAGTTTCAATCTTGCAAGGTGACAAACAGCCAGAGATCTGCTGTACAAGGATACGGACATAGCCACACTACTGAGCACTTACAAGTGGTGTTTTCTTGCACATAGTACAGCTGAGTTTTCCTCTACTCCAAATCCTCCATGACTTCACATGTTCTTCAGCAAGACCCTTAACCTTTCCCTTGGCCCAGAGGGCAAGGCACGATTGGCCCCCGCTACTCTGCAGGGTCTGCGCCAAGTCCCGCGCCCACTTGCCCCATCTCACCCCCACGTTCCCTCCCTCACTCTCTGCAGCCAACCTGGCCCTCTCCCCTCGCCTTTACACACCAAGCCCACACCTTTGTGAAGCAAACAGTCCCCCCTTCAGAGCTCGCGCTATTCATTTGTTTATTTCACTTAGCGCCGCTTGCAGCTCCAGCTCGGGTCACAATCCTCCTGCGGCGAGGATGCGACCGAAATACCTAAAATACCTAAAAGCCAGGTACCTTTCTCCGGCTTACTTTTCCTCCTAGCGTTTACTAGCACCTGGTCAACTTTCTATTTCCTTCCTGCCTCTCCCACTAAAAACATAAACCCCAAGAGTTCAAAACATAAGCTTTGTTCACTGCTGGATCAGTCCGTTCAATAAATATTGATTGAATGACTGAAGAAATAAATGGCATGAGTTAATGTGATTGTGGATAATTGCACAATAAAAAGAAACAAATTCCTTTCCTTTCCTTTCCTTTCCTTTCCTTTCCCTCTTTCTTCTTCCTTCCTTCCTTCCTTCCTTTTCTTTCTTTGTCTTTACCCCAATTCCTGACCTCATTTCCTAAGAATACCCAGCTTAACTCAGTATATTTTATGCCAGTCGAAAAATTATTTATAGAGATTAAGAAACATGCTAATATATGAAGACAAAAGCTGTTTTGTCTGCTTTTTGATGTTGTATGCCCTTCTTCATTCTTCTGAGATCACATTATACCCAAAAGAGGCCACGTGATAAGAGCAGCAGTGCTTATCAAAGCTACGCTGTAGAGCAAGTGTGCAGTGGTCTCATTTCTGAGAAGTGGTCATAAATTACAGGCTCTCTCTCTCACACACACACACAATCTGTGTGTTGTCCAAAGCTAAGCTTATTAGCTTAGATCTGCAATCCTGACTGTGGATATGAACTGGTGCCAAGAGACCTGTAAGGATGAAGGAAAAAAAAGTAGGAAGGTAAATAAAGAGGACAAGTGGTTAAGAAAATTAGAGCAAAATGTAGAGACAAAAATAAACAGTAGATCTATAGCAGGGAGGTAAATCAGAACATCTTTAAATTATTATGAAAAAATTCAGAAATGCAATATCAGGAGTTAAATAGGTCATTTATAAGAGAGTATCTGTAGCATATTTCCAACCTACTGTGGAAGTAAAATTCATGAATAATATTAAAGGTATTTACATGATCCACTGTTCTCCTGAATAGTGTTTGCCTAATGTAATAAGATCGAGATTGCTTGAGCAAAATACAAACTTGGGGGCTGTAAGGCTAAAACCTGACTTCCTGTGTTGTTCAAAAAAGATGAACTTTCTCTTAATATAATAGCTTGCATCCATATTATCATTTTATTCCATTTATGTTACAGGTTGTTGTGATTAAATTATTACTCTGTAGTAATTATACTATACACCCCTTAACAGAGATGTTATTCTCCTTCTTGAGTTAGTTTCATATCAAAGTCTTCAAATTTAAATCAAGAGATTCCAATTTTCCTTTGTAAAGCAAATAGCAGATGAGAAAATCGAGACTATCCTAAAGACAACCGAACAGGGCAGCCTGGGTGGCTCAGTGGTTTAGCGTCGCCTTCGGCCCAGGGCATGATCCTGGAGACCTGGGATCGAGTCCTGCGTTGGGCTCCCTGCATGGAGCCTGCTTCTCCCCCTGCCTGTGTCTGTTCCTCTCTGTATGTGACTTTCATGAATAAATAAATAAAATCTTAAAAAAAAAAAAGACAACAGAACATTCTTTAATAAACAAAAAATCGGACTAAAAATTACTCCTCTGTCCAATTTTTCTGCTCAGTTTTTTTAAAAAAAACGTATCTATCTCGTTTCCTTCCAACTCTTGAAAGTTGATAGAATTATATTTACAAATGCAAAAAGCAAATTCGTAAAGTTAAGGAACTGCCCCCCCACCTTCTCTCAGCATATATTTCTATAAAACATCCTCAGGGAAAAATGAAAAAAAAAACTGTTATTAATATGAGAGTATTTTTTAGCAATCACATGTCTCTCAAACTCTACCAATGAGGATAGCTTGCCTTTATAACTTACCTTTCTGATTATGTCTTTTCACCTGGATCTTATGGCCAGCTAGTTAGGGTCTCCTGGGGGTAATTTCACCGTTTTCCCTGGAAGGCTTGTTTCCCTCTTTGTTAAGCTCATTAGCCCAGCTCGACTAAGGCAAGTGTTCAGTGCATGTGCTTTAGCCCAGCCTCCTACTTCCCCTAAACCCAGGCTTTAGCTCTACCTATTGTAACTTCGCCGTGGCATACGGCAGGAGCTCTGGCCTCTGTGCTTCCTTCCCTTCCTGAGTGTTTTGTTGTTGTTCTAGAACTAGCATTTTAAGTCTCTGAAGACATCAATCCTTGACTCTTAGAATCACCAGATGACTGTTAGCCAGTCAAATGTAACGGATGATAGGAAAGCCTATCAGCTATCCAAATAATATTGGGGAAGCACTTTAGTGTTTTCATGTTCCTCTTAAGTAGATGTGAAAGGACATCTCACTATGACACGTTCCTGTTCTTTATTGCTGATTCATATAATTAGGTTAGTGAATGATGGATCCAGCCAATATTTGGAGTCTGCTCTGTGCAATGTGCTTGCTGTGCTACGTCCCATGGAAGGTGAGGAGATGAATTAGCTAGGTTCCTTGACCTCAGGAAGCCCACAAGAACTTAGGGGTTTACATTTTAGTTGTATGTATCACAGGAAGTTATGAAATATACACAGAAATAAGATAATTGAGCACAATGACTGGCAGGCAAAAGCCTCTAAGCTTTCCATCAGATACGCAATCTGCAAAGAAGGAAACTGTGGCAGATTGCTTGCCAAAATATCCTCGATTCCTCACCCTCTCCATGGCCTTTGCAATGTGACCATCTGCTCCCATCCAAAGCTAGAATCATTTCACTACCCCTGCAATCTGGGCTAGCATTACAACCTGCTGTGGCCAGTAGGGGGTACCCGAAGAGTCCGTGGGCCAGTTCTGAGTGAGGCTCCAGAGGCTTCATCTCTTCCGTTCTCTCTCCCCGAATCTTGTCACCAGAATATGAACAAACCCAGGCTGGACGGCTAGATGCTGAGACATACCTGGCCTGGTAACCTCCATCACCCCAACCAGCACACAGCCACGCATGAGTAAGGCAATTTTAGGTGAGGCAGCCTTTACCTCATCTGCCAGATTTCCACAGATGTGTGAGCTAACCCAGCTGGGATCAGCTGAGCCTGGTCCCGATCAGCAGAACTGTCAAGCTGACTCACAGATTCGTGAGAAATAGCAAAAGTGTATTCTTCTGAGCCACTCAGATGGAGATGGTTTACTCCACAGTAATACATGTTGGTGGTGATACATAACCCATACAAGGTAGTGGATGTAGCATTTGCAAATGCACAAGGAGCCTGGTTTGCTCTACTTGCAGTGTGCAACTACATCTATGTAATTTGAGCTATATTTACATTTCAGTGTTTAAAATAAATGAGGGGCACCTGGGTGGCTCAGTTGGTTAAGCAGGTCATGATCCCTTCCAGCCCAGGTCACGATCCCAGGGTCATGGGATCAAGCCCTGCATTGGGCTCCCTCCTTGGTGAGGAGCCTGCTTCTCCCCCTCCCTCTGCTGCTCCCCCTGCCTGTGTACACGCTCTCTCTCTCTGTAAATAAATAACAATCTTTAAAAAATAAAATAATAATATAAAATAATTGAAGTGTCCTCAACAAAAATGTAATTCAAAAAACCACAAGTTCCCAAGACTATGTTTTGTTTTGCTTTGTTTCCATTTTGTTTACTGATGTGGCTTAAGCAGCAGGAAGAGTGACTGGCACAGAGCAGGTGCTGAAAAAATTTTTTGTTTGAAAAACTAAATGCTTTTAAGCAAGCATTTATTTGATCATCTCTGAATGCAGTATTAAAGCCTGAGAAAAGGCATTTAAATGGATTCCCAGAAAGCAAGTAGAGTTCAGAAACTAGAAGACTGCAGTGACACTCCAGATATGCTACGATGAGATCTTAAGCTGGACTGGTGACAGCAAGACCTGAAGAAGGGTAGATCAGTTTGGCTTCATTAAATGGGCTGAACTTACCTCCAAAATGTGTGTCATGACCCATTCTCTAGAATACTTTCATAGATCCATTTCAAGATATCAATGAAAATATGATAAAATTTCTTAATTCAAACATCCATAGTCTAATGATGGAAGTATTCCAGCCATCTCCTTTCTGTGTTACAACCAAATTTGCCAGTGCCACACAAGGGTAGACACAGACAGGGCTGGGGATGCAGTGTACAGAAGTTTTCCTGGAAAAAAGACCCAATCCTGAGGCCAGAAGGAGTACCCAAATAAAGGATCATGTGAAAGATGTGTCAGGGAAAAGATTCAGCCAACACCAAAAACCAAGGCAAGAGAGGGCATGGCACATCCTAGGAATTGCAAATGATTCAATATGGATGGAATAAGGCTTCAGAAAGGAAGTGAGGCAAGAGAAGAAGTAATCAGAAATGAGTGAATTAAAAAAAAATTGACCTTGATAAGATTTCAGGTTTATTGGTAAGCAATGAAGAACCCTGAGGGGTCTTAGGCAAAACAGTAACATATTGAGGAATAAAGTCTAGAAAGGTCCTCTTGAATCTACTGTGGCAGTTGAATGGAGGGGAGCAAGACTGATGTCAAGGAGAGCATGCAGTAAACAGCCCCCTTGGCCCCAGTGGGGAAGGCTGGGTGCCTGAACAAATGCAGTAGCCCTGCAGGTGTACATAAGGGAGAGATTTGATATTTTGGAAGGAAAATATGAGGGAGCAAAGTGTGGATAAGTAAAGTTCTAACCTTGGCAACCTGTGGATGGACGTGGCAAACACAAAGCTAGAAGACATAGTAGGGATAGCAGGCAAGAGGCAAGACTGTACGTTCACTCCTTGAAGGTCATGCACACTGTGTTTGAGATCGTCTGAATCCCAAAAAGATGTGCAAAGAGAAGCCATTAGTTTATCTAGCATTTTGTCTAGTTCTGCATGGTGTCTGACCAACAATAAGTGCTCAGTGATTCATCTGTGAATAAATGAATAAATAATCTTGGAAAAAAGATCTAGACTTGGGTCTAGAAAAGGGAATTAATACATAGCTGGGCGAATTTATGCTGTGGGAGTGTATTAAATCAGTTCTGCTCAAAGTTTGGACTTCACACAATGCTGGTCCTCAAGCTGTCATGTGTCCTTAACATAAAAACAGACATTAAAAATAAGCATTTGGAAGCTTTTATAGCAATTTGACAGAGTGATTTTTATGTCTGTTTTATTAAGATAAAAATTTGACTCATTTTATATGTTTTTATTTTTTAATTTCATTTTTTTAGTAATATATTTTTTTTTATTTTTACAAAAATTTCAGTGTGTAATAGGTTGGGAATGTTACAAACAAACACACAAATAAAAATCCTAGTCCATTATCACAGGTAGTTTAAGCACTGAATTAGACCATGTGAGGAAAATATTTATGGCAGCTCCTCTTTGACCTGTTCTCTCCTCCTACTCTTTCTTACCTGTTTTCTAAAACCAATGTGATTCCCTCCCTAGCATCTCAGTAATAAACTGTGCATTTTGTATGCTTATCCAATTCGGCTACAAAATTGTCCCAATAGCAAGGATAAAAGGCACTTATTCCCCTTGCTTGAGAGCTGTAGAAACAACAGCATGGTAGGCAAAATTCTAAGATGGTCCCTGGGTGTTCTATCCTGTATAATCCGTATCCTTTGAGTGTAAGCAGGCCCTGGGACTTGCCTCAAGCCAAAACAAAAAACAGAAAAACAAAACACAAAACAAAATAAAACAAAACACCATGGTAAGAGTGATTGAGTATCATGCTCTTGTTTCACATAGCTAGGTAGGCAACAGGCCTCCCATCAGTTTCGGTCTCACCATGGCGCTGAAGAAGCCAGCCACCATTTGTTCTAAAGCTACACACGTCC
Organism: Canis aureus; assembly: GCF_053574225.1. Taxonomy (NCBI): domain Eukaryota; kingdom Metazoa; phylum Chordata; class Mammalia; order Carnivora; family Canidae; genus Canis; species Canis aureus. The sequence continues at coordinate 29,596,706 of NC_135645.1, forward strand.
TCCCCGCCAAAAAAGAGGAAAATAATTCTACCAACAACTTGTGGGCATGTAGCAGTGGATCATTTCCCAGTTGAGACTTCAGATGAGACCTCATTCTCAGCCAGTGTCTCTACTATATAGCCTTAAAGACCCTCAGCAGAGGACCCAGCTACGCTGTGCTTAGAATCCTGAACCAGAGAAAATGCTAGATAATAACTGTATACTATTTAAGCTGCTAAACGTGTGGTCATTTATTATGCAGCCCAGAAAACTAATACAATTAGACAGTGGTAATTGCCTGGATTCGAGTGAAGAGAAAATTGGGTGAAGGGGGCATTGGCAGTACTATTTCTATCATTCCAAACATAAGGAAAGAAAAAAAAATATGGGAGGAATAAAACTTATTTTAGAGCACTAAAATTAATAGAATATCTAAATACCTTATGATTAAAACTTAGATACAAGTTTGTTGTCAAGTACTTCAGTGACTCATCATGAAACAAAACATCACGCAACTAAAGAACACAGAAAAACTGGAAAAAAGGAGCAGTGGAGGAGCTGGGAAGAGACATGAAAAGGTCTTGAAAATGAGGGGGGGAAATAATGACAAAGAGAATTAAAAACCAAGCCAAGTACTTAAGAGATGTTAAAAAGAAGAACTATAAAAAAAAGTCATTGTATTTCACAAGAAAATGGAAGATGGGCACAGGAGCCTTCAGAGAGAGTAGTTTTGCTAGACTATGGAGCTTCGGAATAAATATTTTGAGGAACTGAAGAGGGGATGGATGGTGCCAATTTGAGGATACTAAATATAGATAAATACAGCAATTTTGGAAATTAAAGGAAGATGTCTAATGAAAGTTGGGTGATACCGAGTGCAGGGTTAAGGAATGTATATCTCAACACGGTGGAAGTAAGAGAAGAAAAGATTAATGATGCTGGAGTGAGAGGTGATTAAGGCACGACACCTGGGACTCAAGTGGAAGCTTTAGCTCTAAAGGAAAACACTTCTTACTCTCAGAATGTAAAAAAAGTAATAATAAAAAATAAAATACATTTAAAAACCATGTAAAAAAAAGAGGCTTAAAAAAAAAAAGGCTCCCATAGGATAGTGTTGGACTTCCTGATAAAGAAGGGAAGTTGTCCACTTCGAAGTGAGGGGGGAAGGATGGGACCCCAAATTGGAAGCGAGTAAAAGTTTGGAACAGCTCTCGCGCAGACTGTGTTACAGGATCAACAAGAGATTAATGAAAGGATTAAGAAGCAATTAAATCAGGCAGCATGAGTTGGTTGTAAGCCAAGTCTGCAGAGTCTTGCGTGAAACCTGTCACCGACGCCGAGTAGCAGCGAGGAGAGAGGCTGGGCTGACGGCGGTTGGGTGGCTCACAGAAAGCACAGCCTCCACCACCAAGGAGGAGATGTGCACACACTACTTGATTGGAAAAGGACAGCCAGGAGATTGGAGATTTTAGCAACAGATGGCCAATGTACTTTGAGCCAGCTATGACATTGGTAAATTTTAAAATTCAGCCACTAGACAACAGAAAATGCCCTGAAGCATTTTAATCACAGCCAATTTTAATTTTAGCATTGTCCCTAACAGGCCGGCTAACTTCCTTAGACCGAATCCTTTTTCTTCCCCAACTCCTTGTACATTGAAATATTTCACACAGACACAGCGTGGTCTTCTAGGAATTTGTATGTAGAGCTTCTTAGCACATCCTGATTCCAGAACGGAACTGGCTGCGTTGGGAAACTTATTTCACCTCTCTGTCCCTTAGGTTGCTCATCATCAGCGGGGATGATGAACTCTCAGTGCAGATGTAATGACTCAGTGGGGTAACTTCTGTGCTGGTATCGTGACATGTATGAGATATATTTAAATGACGTCATTTGATTTGTTTAGAAACAACATCATTGCCCATATAATTTTCATTTTCTGGAAGAAGCCAGTAAAGAAAATACTGAGAAAAATGGAAACGACAGAAAACTAGAAGAGAAAGGTAAGTGTGATCACAAATCTGTCATCTAAGCATTAAAACTTGTATTCTTTGAGTTCCAAGTATAAATCCGTATAACCGGAGAGACAGTTTCGAGGCCGTAAAGCTCAATCTCCACATTTTAGCCATGAGAAGACAAAGGCCCGGAGAATACAGCTGGCTTTTTCTACGGACATTAAACTTATTAGCTCAAGGGCCAGGACTAGAAACGAGGTCATCAGTCTCCACTACCTTCCCACTCGCTGTGAGGACAGGTGAAATGCTGCACGGTCAGCAACCAACTGTGCTGGATCCACACCTACTTCGGGCACTCCCCACTCCGGGTGTATAATCGTTATTAGTTATGATTTCACCCCTCCTGTTAGGAAACTGATGGAAAGCGTACATGTAGATCAGCGAAAAGACAATCCTTCCAAATAAAATAGGGGGAAAAAAGCACCTTATACCTAAGCCTGCAGCATAAAGTGTATAAAAATCATTTCCTCCAATGTCATGGTTTGCAAAAAGTCTACTTTTGCAAGAGAAAAACATCAATTTTTCAACTACCCTTGATATCAAGAGAAGCATGATGGCAGCACGTCATCCACTCGGGAAGCTCTTAAAACTCAGTCCCGAGGGCTCTCGGGCCTTATCAACAGGCCTACATGATGCAATTCAGTCACTGAAAGTTCACAAAGAAATATTTCCCCAGATTGTTGGAGGCCTCAGGCCTAGTCCATGCAGCCCACGCTTCGCCTGCAATATGGGAAGATTCAGACTAGCTTTTGTGGGCGTGCAAGGAAAACGACACCAGGGGACAGGCACCAACCTCACGACGATGTGTCCTGAAGGTTCACCGTTGACCTCAATCTGCAGATGATAATTCAGCAAAGGGGGGATCCTCTTGCTGTGATCTGGACGTTAGTCCTCAGGGTCTTGCTCCCACGATCTAAAAGACATATTTGTAAAAACATCTCTGTGGGCCCCTGTAAGGCAGGAAGTAGCTAAGGATGAGTGAGCGGACGGTGACGAGGGTGAGCCAGGCCACCAGCCCCGGGCCTCCGGCTCAGACTAGGTCTGTGGTAGACGCCAACAGCAAACTGTGGTCAGCGCAAGCCCCTGTGGCTGCGGCTTATTAGACCCTAACGGTCTGCCTACCACGTGTGGTATGTGGACACGGCAACACACAGACTAAGCGAGCGCCGGCCGCCTAGAAACCCATGCTCTCCTGCTAGAGCCCCGCGGGCAGAGGGTGTGCACCTGCTAAGTTAGAGCTACGAGGGGGGTGCTGCGGGGCACGAGGTGGGGTGCGGCTGCTGCGGGGCAGGGCTCCTGAAGGCCAGGATGGCTCCCGCCCTGCAGGGGACAGCTGCGGTCCCAGGGGCTGAAAGGTGACAGGGACATGCCGGCATGAACGGAGACCTGAGGCACCACCCGCGAGGTTCTGGGAAGCCCAGGTGCTTGCATGTCGCTCAGTAATGCAGCGGCGGGCAGGGCCCGGAGGGGACAAGGGTTAGGAGGGACCAGCGCCAGGTGTGGGATGCCCAGGTCTACACTGCCTGCCCCCGGAGCCCTCCGGAGCGCCTGCGGCGGCGGAGTGTGCTAGAAGGTTCACCCTGGCCGCGTGGAGGGAGCTGAGCAGGCGGGGGCAGCCACAGGGGTCCAGGGACCTTGTGACCATCTGGTGCTGCAGGGCAAGGACGGTGCCCGGGACAGCGGCCAGCGGGGAAGGGGGCTGAAGAGGGACGCGGGGCGGGCGGGGGAGCGGGGCTGAGGACGGCACCTGCTGTCTCCCCCCCACCCCCGTCCTGGGCGGGTTTACACACGCACTAGCGGCGGGCCACGGAGCACGCCGGCCGCGGGACGTGCTGGGAGCGGCCTCGGTGACACGTCCCGGGGCGTCGGGCGGGCGGGGACGCGACGCTGGAGCCCTGGGCTCTCGGGGCCACCTCCCGCCCTGGCGACCTGGTGACCCGGCACGTCCGGAACGGCCGCCGAGATCCCGGCCCAGGCCTGTCCCCTGCCTGGGCGATGCGGTGTCCTGGGGCGTCCTGCCCGCCCCCCCCCCCCCCCCGTCCTGGGTTAGGGACCCGCACGGGCGCCAGCACCTGGCAGGTAGAGACCCGGGCTCGGGCCGCTCCGCCGGTTCCTGCCCCGCGCCCCCGCTCCCCCTCCCTCTGACAGACCCCCCTGCTCCTCCTCCCTCTGACCGACCCCTCACCCCGACATTCCTCCTGAGCGAGGAAGTGGATGACTCAGAGCACCTTGCAGACACCAGTCCTCCCCCCTCACTCCCACGCACCCCCCCCCATCCTTCGGGGTAGGTGGGAGCCCGCTCACACCCCCGGGGCGGGTCAGGTCCCGCTCACACTCACCCTCCTCCCCCCCCCCCCGCCCCGGGGCAGGGCAGGTCCCACTCACACTCACCCCCATCAACCCAGGGCAGGTCGGGTCCCGCTCACACTCACCCCCCCCCCTCCCCGGGCCGGGAGGGAGCCCGCTGGGAGCCCGGAGCCCCATGACGGCCGCCCGGCCTTCTCCGTGCCCCCCCCAGGCCTCCCGAGGAGAGGCCCTGCCTCCCCAGTTTGCTCCGTCGGGGGAGGCACAGTTAGGGCCGGAAGGGCCCTGTGGGGCTGGGGCTGGGGCAGGGACCCCAACAGGGCGACAGGAGCGCTGTGCGCCTGCCTGCAGGGCAACCCCGGGAGGGCTGCTGGCGGGGCCCTGGCAGGTGTCACTGGGGCCCCGGGACGGTTGGGAGCGTGCCACGCAGGAGACGGGCCAGGGCGTGTCACTCCGGGTAGCTGCTGCACAGGGGACCCGGGAGGCTCCCTGGGGGATACGGCAGTGTGGCCCGACCGGCCCGGGGCGCCCAGCCAGCTGGCTCCGCGCCGGGGGATGGACTAAGGGGTTCACGGGAGGCAGCGCTCGGGCTCGGGAGGCGCCCCTGGCTCCAGCCTCATGGGCGGGGTCCCCGGGGGACGCTACGGGCCACAGCATGAACCTTGATCTGCTTCGGCCTTATACTTCTTACTGAAAATTAATACATCAGGATTTTTATTTATGCACTTCACTATTTTATGGGGTTTTAACAGGACCTAGGTCTTCATTTCCAAGATAAATCAAGGATTGTTTTTAGATCACCTCCTGACCCGAAATACTGTTCGCAAAATGTCATTTATGTGCATTGCTACTCTCACTAGATCTTGTTACTTGAATTAATAAACAAGCACAAATTGCCATTGCCCAATCTGCATATGATTTTATGACTATTTCAACAGAATGTGCTTCATTCGTGATAACGTCACTGGCAAGTGCATGTTATTTTGTGCCTTTAAAAAATTAAAGGTCCGTGGTCTCCATTCTACTGCAAAAGGAAAAAGGGCTTTAAAAGGTGAGTTGTAAGGAATCAGGAGGAGCCAGCCTCACCCAGGACTCCAAGAGAATCGACAGCCCGGACAAGTGTCACTGACGTCGCCCGGCAGCAAGCAGGTCCTAAGCCACCGGATCGCTGGGACCCGCCGCTCTCTGTCTTGCGCCGCCACGTGTTGGCCCATCCTCACCAGTGACCCAAGTGCCAAGGCCGATGTCACTGCAACGCTGTTGGGGGCCGTGGGGGCTCCCCTTGGGCCCAGGGCGTGACCCCAGGCCCCGGGATCGAGTCCCGCATCGGGCCCCGCGGGGAGCCTGCTTGTCCCTCTGCCTGGGTCTCCGCCTCCCTCTCTCTCGGTGTCTCATGAATAAATACATAAAACCTTCTGAAAAATAAAGTGAGGGCGTTGGACGGGGCGATCTTTAAAAGCCACTTCAATCTAAAAATGTACAGCTCTGTAAGTGAATGCCCCACGTCAAGCCCTGGACACAATCTCTCCCTAATTAGACGGAGACCCCCCCCTTCGGTGTCCGAGTGACACGCTCAGCGGCCCCGGCCTGGGCACCGACTGTCCCTGGTCCCGCCTGCGAGTTAAGAGCGTGTCCTGCGCTTTTACCGGTTGAAACAGTGACACTGCGTATTACGTGAGATTCAGGTCGGGCGCCGCCGAGCGCCAGCAGGTGGGTTCCTGCGCTCGGGAGCGGTCCGCGGGGCGTCCCGGCCGGGGCGCGGGGGGGGGGGGGGCGCAGGCCTGCGGGGCCCACGCACCTGCTCCCCGGCGTCCCGCGCACGTGGGTCCGCACCGGGAAAATCCTCCGTCTGCCCCCCCACGCCTCGTGCTCTCAGCCCAGCTTCCCCCCACGACCCAGACCTAGATGCTGGCTCTGCGGCCTGCCTGCGCGCTGCGTGGACGGGATTCGGGGTGTGCGCCTCGGGCCAGCCTCGTGCGGCTCCCAGCGTCGAGGGGGAAGGGAGGCGCCGTGGCCTCGGGGTGGGGCGGGCGGCCTGAGCCCCAGGGGGCGCGGGCCCGGGCACCTGGCGTGGTCCGCCTTCACCCAGCAGCCCCCCCCCCGGGGTCGGGGTGCCCGCCGCGCCGTCCGCCTTCACCCAGCAGCCCCCCCCCGGGGTCGGGGTGCCCGCCGCGCCGTCCTCCCAGGCACCCAGCAGCCCCCCCCGGGGTCGGGGTGCCCGCCGCGCCGTCCGCCTTCACCCAGCAGCCCCCCCCGGGGTCGGGGTGCCCGCCGCGCCGTCCTCCCAGGCACCCAGCAGCCCCCCCCGGGGTCGGGGTGCCCGCCGCGCCGTCCGCCTTCACCCAGCAGCCCCCCCCGGGGTCGGGGTGCCCGCCGCGCCGTCCGCCTTCACTCAGCAGCCCCCCCCGGGGTCGGGGTGCCCGCCGCGCCGTCCGCCTTCACCCAGCAGCCCCCCCCCGGGGTCGGGGTGCCCGCCGCGCCGTCCTCCCAGGCACCCAGCAGCCCCCCCCGGGGTCGGGGTGCCCGCCGCGCCGTCCGCACAGGCTAGCTGGGTGCACGCGCACCGCCCCGGCCTCCTGCCGCCGCCTCCGGGAAGCCTTCCTCTCCGGGAACTGATCCCCCCTCCGAGGTGTGTTTCGCCGGCCTGAGAAGCGGTTGGGCAGCAGCGCCCGGAGCGCGACGCGGGGGGTGGCCTGCAGCCGTCGGGGCGCCACGGTCCCCCGCCTGCAAGTGAAACAGGAGGCCCGAAGTGGGCAGTCGTCGCGGGGTTTTAGCTGGGACGCCCCAGCTCTGTCCTGGGTCCGAGGGCCTGTTGTGAACCCCCCACCCCCCGTCACCTGAGGTCACCCAAGGTCACCCGAGGTCACCCGCTGTCCTGCGGGCTCATCGCACCGGCTCTTCGGCTTGTGGCGCTTACGAAAGAGAGCGCCGTGTCTCAGCAGAGGAGAATCCACGCGACAGCGGTCGTGACAAGGGGTCTGTACCTCTATTTTTGTAACAAAACGCCAAGGGCCGGTGAACGAAAGGAAACGAGCGCCTCTTGAAGCCGGAGTCCGCGCGCCTGCTCCTCCCCTTACAGGTCCTGCCGTTGGGCCTGCGCGCCCGGTGCCAGCGCAAAGGGCTTCGAGGGCCAAGGACCGAAGCTGCACCTGCCCGGGCGGGGGAAAGGCTCACCTGGGCAGAGGCGGGCGGGGGCAGCGAGCGGGGCGGGGCCCACGGCAGCCAGGAGCCCAGCGGGGCCTCGTGCTGCCGCTTAACGCAGAGTCGGCCTGCCTGCTCCGAAACGGTAGCCCTTGGCAGGGAAGCACTTCCAGTGGAAAATAATGAGCTCCCTCATTAAAAAGTAATAGTGTGTAAAGTAAAATTTCAAAGCATAATTAATGAGCTTATGCGAAGCGCCAAGAAAACAGTAGCTTAAATGTCAGCATTGAGAGTTGCACGAGTTCAATATGGCAAAAGATATTTGCTGGCAAGCTTTGAAGGCTTACCAAAAACCTCAAATTATTTTTTTTTCTTTTATAAAAGTATTTTGCTACATTCTTTACAGCCTATTTTTGATTATGCTCCCCTTGGATTTATACTCCAGTACATTATAATTAAAGCTCTTTTAAAAATATGTAGATTGGGACGCCTGGGTGGCTCAGCGGTTGAGTCTCTGCTTTTGGCTCAGGGCGTGATCCCAGGGTCCAGGGATGGAGTCCCACATCGGGCTCCCCGCATGGAGCCTGTTTCTCCTTCTGCCTGTGTCTCTGCCTCTCTCTCTCTCTCTCATGAATAAATAAATTTTTAAAAAAATATATGTAGATCGTCATGTAAAAGCTATAAAAATGTTTGGCTGTGAGAGCCAATCATTGCATGCCTTAGAGCAGAATGATATCATTTCCTAATTCAAAACTTTGAACACATGGTCACTCAATGGGATAGACTATCTGAAATTGGGATTGTTCCAGAAAATCCAGAATGTTTGGCTACCGTAATGAAAAGTTAAATATGGGATACCTGGGTGGCGCAGCGGTTTGGCGCCTGCCTTTGGCCCAGGGCACGATCCTGGAGACCCGGGATCGAATCCCACGTCGGGCTCCCGGTGCATGGAGCCTGCTTCTCCCTCTGCCTGTGTCTCTGCCTCCCTCCCTCTCTCTCTCTCTCTCTCTCTCTCTCTGTGTGTGTGACTATCATAAATAAATAAAAATTTAAAAAAAATTAAGAAAGTTTAAATATAATGCCACAAATGACTTTATTATTAGTCACTGTCATAAACCATTGTGACTATTGTGTCTGTCTACTTGATATGCAAGCTTCCCCTCCTCCTTTTCTGTTGACAAAGACTATCTGGTCCCCCAACCTCTGCTGAAGGAATAACCAAGCATTGACCATAGAGGCCTTACCCTTCTGGCCTCCACACACAATGGATCACGGTACCATCCTGACCTCCATGATTCATCCACTGGTGGGTAAGTGATTAAACATGGCCCAGCAGAGTCTCTTCCTGCGATTGCAATATGCACACTGGGGGAAAAAGCCTGGCTGTCTCATCTTTGAAGATGCTTAGCTGGTATCCTACAGGCCTGAAGGTGCCAGCAAAAGAAAGCTGGAAAGCAACAGGAAGGATTGAGACCAACATGAGAGAGAGAGAGAGAGAGCGAGAGAGAGAGAGCTAAGTAGTAGAGACAAAGAGATCCTGAAAATATCATTTGTGTGCTGGATCTGGCCCTACCTGGTGCCATTTCCTTTTCTTTTTCTACCAGCTGGTGAATCAATAAAGTCGATTGTTTTGCTTAGGCCAATCTGAGTCTATACCTTAAAAGGATATATCTGTTAATAGGAAAGATAATCTCTCATAAAAAGTGCAAGGTCTGGGTATAATGGGAAAGTTAGTGAAACTCTATTTAATCAATTCCACAGCAACTGTACACCAGGAAATGATATAATTTGCCGTCTCCTAGTTAAAATAAAGAGGATCTTGAGCAGAAAGAAAGAGATTAATTATAGCTCTTATCAGACTAGAAGTGCCATAGGTTAGACATACAGACCACCAGAGAGAGTCTACAGAATTCATATAAGGTGAGGAGCTTGAAACTTTAAAAAATTGGCATAATAATTTTTTGTTGGATTTTTAAGAATTTGGGGGCAACTGTCACTTTTCATTGTTTACCGTTTTAGTGCTGCATAGATATTTCTCCTTGTTGATTAAAAGAGAAATTCCCTAAAAGTTCCTTGTCAACATGGGATATGTGAAAACTGAGGATATATACATAAAAGCAAAGCTATATCTAGGGCTGGGCAATGAAAACTTAAAGAAAAAAAACTTCTAAAGTAATGATTTTAAGGTTGTGCAATCTTAAAGTTTGTTATATATACATGTTGACAGCACTTGCACTTCCTCAGCAGCATAGAGCATAACTGAGCCTAGTTAGCAAGACAAATTAGTCAAAAGAAGGAAGCTGCCAGATGGTGCACATTGTTAATAACGCCCATCTGTGAATTATGAAGCTGATTTGCGGGTGCATTTGGTGCTTCTTTTCTTGGACGGCAAAGTCACTAGTAACAGCTTTGTCGAGGTACTTGGGTGCTCTAGTGGCTTCGCAGGTCACTTTAATTTATTCTCAGCCTGGGACTTTAAGGAAAAGTTGCTTCTCCGGGCCCAAAAAGGACCCAAGGAGCAAATTGTGTCATTGCTAATTGCAGGTTAACAATGAATTGCTGCCCTCTTTCAAAACTCAAGAAATTAGTAAAATGAAAAAAGGCCTTCAGGGTGCTAAACTGCAGTCTGGATGATAGAGATATGCAAAATAACTCAAAAAAGCCAGTCCTCTGGAGAGAAAAGTTTGGGTCCAGCCAGGAAGCAGAGAAAGAAAAGGTACAGGTCCCTCAGTCCGGAGACAGCCGAATTTTGGCAATGTGCTGAAAAAAGAGAACCTTTAACACTTCAACAGGTTCCAAGGAGTACTGTGCTCATCGGGAAGCCTGGGTGGCGGTGGCGGTGGCATACGGCAGCCACGGGCAAGAGATTTTGACTCTCCAGGTAGACACATAGAGGTTTCAGGCTATCTCATTCCATCCCATTCATTCATTCATTCATTCATTCATTCATTCATTCATTCATTCTATTCCACCTCATTCATCTCATTGTATCATTAGGCAGCTTGAGTCTTGTGAGGCCTCTTACTCTGATTCTATACTCCCCAAGGGAACTGCAAACTCCACAGGTGGTCAGGCTATACTGCAGAGTTGTCTACTCAGTCCTCGCGTATCTCTATGCATGGGGTAGGAATTTCAGATTTCATCAAAAAAGGGGTTATTTTTCCCCCACATAGTAAGTCAAATGTTATGAATTTGTTAATATTTGCCTATTTTAATTTGATCTACAGAACAATATAGCTTAGCTACATTAAGAAAATGAACTAATAATACAGACTTCAAAGGATTTTGTCCACATGCCACTTTATTGATTTTGCAAGTTAATCAACTGGTATCCTGGTCGAACTGAAGTGTCTGCTTCAGAATAATTCACATTTTGGTTAAGATAAGAATGTAGGGATCCCTGGGTGGCACAGTGGTTTGGCGCCTGCCTTTGGCCCAAGGAGCGATCCTGGAGACCCAGGATCAAATCCCACGTCGGGCTCCCGGTGCATGGAGCCTGCTTCTCCCTCTGCCTGTGTCTCTGCCTCTCTCTTTCTCTCTCTCTTTCTCTCTCTCTGTGACTATCATAAATAAAAAAATAAAAATAAATAAATAAAATTTTAAAAAAAGATAAGAATGTAAAACTTCCATAGAATTACAAAAGTCAGAAATGAAAAGTACCAGATGCCAAATAGCCCAATTCTCCAATTTTACAAAAGGATACACGGAGGCCCAGATTGGTGAAGCATCTTGTTTAAAGGTGCAGAGCTTGTTAAGAGTCAGGAGCAGCACTGGAGTCTGGCTTCCAGTAGAGTCATCTTTCTATCATATTATGCTGAATATACAACGTAAAAGTGGGAGAAAAACTGAACTAAAATAAACTGAACTGAGCCAAAGTCTTGCTCCGGCTCTTCCTTCAAGCTTTACCTGTTTATGCTTTTATTCTTATAAGCATGACAAGCACTGTAAAAGGCACTGAACTATTAAAATATATATAATACTCTCATTATAATTTTAAATGTCTTTATTATAGAAATTTGGAAAATGCACAAATGTATGCACAATGATGAATACTATCTATAATTCTTCCCACACAGAAAAATCAGTATTAACATTTGACATATACTTTCCTGAATCTTTTTCTAGGCATATATAAATGTGTTTTACTCCCTCCCCCACATGCAAACAGTGCCCAGCAAAGAGGAAGCAGAAATCATGCGGATTAAGAAAACAGACTTAGAGCAAAACTATGGTCTGCTCTTAACTGGCAATATGACCTTGGAAAATTAATTAGGATCTTTCCCATTCACAAGGTCAAACTATTCCCACCTCATAACAAAGTTATAAAGATTTCATGACATTAATATTTGGAAATGTTTGAATAGCACCTGGAATATAATAGGTGCCATATACATGTTTAGAAAATAAATAGATGATTAGTAAATATTTAATGGAATAAATAAGTGCATAATTAAAAACTGTGATACTGAATATACAGCATATCCCCTGCTTGTTTCACTGAAGATTATGTCGTTAGCATTTCCTATGTTAATAAAATAAATACTATTTCATCAGATTTTTACCTTCTACTGAATCGTTCCTGTTAGTTGACACACTGTTATTTCCGCCCAGGTGTCGGCAGAGCTGCTGCTGCCTCGGCCACCTGCCCGCTGCCTTCTCTGAGACCTCCCTGCTCATTCTGCCGCCACCGATCCCCATGCCCGCTACTTTCTCTACTTTATGTTGCCCTGTAACACTTGTTCTCTTCTACTGTTATATAAATAGTATTATAGACGTATTTATTTATTGGGTTTACATTTACTTTTACCTGCTGGACCACAAACTCCTTGACAGAAGGAAAGTATTTTGCTCACTAATATATCCCAAACAGCTACAAAGTACCTGTAACCAAGCAGGTGTTAGTAGTTGTTTACTAAATTGAAAAGGTCCACCTTTTTTTTTTTTTTTTTTTTTACTATTATAATGTTGTGATGAACATTCCTGTATACAAAGTTTTTTTCAAAACATCCATTTATAACATCCGGTTATATTTAAACATCCATCCGGTTTCATGCTTTAGAAGTGAAATTGTTGGATCCAATGCCATGAGCATCTTTAAAGTTCCTACTATTTATTGCCATATAGTTTCCTAGTTCTCTCCGAGAGAAAATAAATTTACCAATGTGTGTGTGTGTGCGCGTGCACACACACGCACGCGCATGTGCGTGTAAAGGGGATCATAGCAACTGGCCCTCCTCCATGATTATGTTGCTCTGCCTGCCACTAAGCAAACCTCTTCCCCAAGCAGTGAGGATTTGCTAATCTGATTGATCCAAATCCTGGACATTAATTGGGCAAAACGTAGTAATACATGAGGCAACTCTATAATAAAAGATGATGCATCTGTGTATACATTCTCTCACAAGCACTTTTCTACATTTGAACACCTTCAATAATCACAAGTACATACCTCCTGAAGCACCTAATTATCTCCTTAATTCTTTGGATTCAGCCTATTTTCTTCTATGCATAGGTTTTCGTCCATAACATGAACACTTAACTAAAAATCTGAACCTTGCAGAACACATCTCAACATCATAAAGACCACATACAAACAACACACAGCCAATATCCTCTTCAGTGGGAAAACACTGAGAACTTTTCCTCTACAGTCAAGAACAACACAGGTGTGTCCGCTCTCAGCACTATTATTCAACACAGTACTGGACGTTCAGGCCATGGCAATCAGACATCAAAAGGAGATAAAAGTCATCCAAATTAACAAGAAAAAAGTAAAAGGTTCACTATTTGCAGATGATGTGCTATTATATATAGAAAACCCAAAAGATTCCACCAAAAAATGTGCTAGAACTGATAAATTCAGTAAAGTTGCAGGATACAAAATCAATGTACAGAAGTAGGTTGCATTTCCACCCACCGATAGTGAAGTAGCAGAAAGTGAATCTGAGGAATCAATACCATTTATAATTATGCCCCAAACAATAAGATACCTAGAACAAACCTAACCAAAGAGGTAAAAGATCTGTACTTCAAAAACTATAAAATGCTGATAAAGGAAATTGAAGATGACACAGAAGTGGAAAGATAGTCCATGTTCATGGATTGGAAGAACAAACAGTGTTAAAATGTCCATACAACCCAGAGCAATCTACACATTTAGTGCAATCCCTCTTAAAATACCAACAGCATTTCTCACAGAGCTAGAACAAACAATCCTAAAATGTGTATGGAACCACAAAGGACCATGAATAGCCAAAGCAATCTTGAAAAAGAAAAGCAAAGCTGGGGGCATCACAATTCTGGACTTCAGGTTCTATTACAGAGCTGTAGGCATCAAAATAGTATGGTGCTGGCACAAAAACAGACACATAAAACAGAGCAGAAAACCAGACGTGAACCCACAACTATATGATCAATTAATCTTCAACAAGGCAGGAAAGAACATCCAATGGGAAAAAGTCTCTTCAACAAATGGTGCTGGGAAAACTGGACAGCCACAATCAAAAGAATGATACTGGCCCCTTTTCTTACACCATGCACAAAAATCAATTGAAAATGAATGAAAGACCTAAATGTGAGACAGGAAACCTTAAAAACCCTAGAAGAGGGCAGCCCCAGTGGCTCAGTGGTTTAGCACCACCTTCAGCCCAGGGTGTGATTCTGGGGCCCTGGGATCAAGTCCCACGTCAGGCTATCTGCATGGGGCCTGCTTCTCCCTCTGCCTGTGTCTCTGCCTCTCTCTCTCTCTCTGTGTGTGTCTCTCATGAATGAATAAATAAATAAAATCTTAAAAAAAAAAAAACCCTAGAAGAGAACACAGGCAGTAACTTCTTTGATATTGGCTATAGCAACTTCTTACTAGATGCATCCCTGAGGTAAGGAAAATAAAACCAGAAATAAACTAATATTCCATCGTGTACATATGTATGTGTGTTTATGTGTATATGTGTGTGTGTGCGTGCGCATGCGTGCGTAAACACAGTGGAACAGTACTCAGCCACAAAAAGGAATGAAACCTTGCCATTTGCAATGACATGGATGCTTCTAGAGAGTATTATGTTAAGAAAAATAAGTCAGAGAAAGACAAATATCATATGACTTCACTTGTATGTGGAATTCCAGAAATGAAACAAATGAGCAAAAGGAAAAAAATTGGGAGAAGCAAACCAAGAAACAGACTCGTAACTATAGAGAACACAGTGATGGTCACTATGAGGGAGGAGGTGAGGGATGGAGGAACTAGGTGATGGGCCTAAGGGGGGCACCTGTTGTGATGAGCACCAGGTGTTGTACGGAAGTGTAAGAATCACTAAATCCTACACCTGAAACCACTATTATGCTGTATGTGAACAGGCATTTAAATAAAAAACTTAGAAAATATTAAAATAAATAAAACTATGATCTTGAATCCATAGAGCTCATTAAATATTTGAATATGATTCTCCTAGACATAGGTTTGAAATAACCCAACGCTCTAAATTGTCTTCTCTGAATACAGCTTCAATTGTTTTTATTACTTTGACAATTTGAAATTCAAAATATAATGCAGTATCCCAACAACTGTCTGAGCAGACAATGGTTATCACCTCCCTCACTCTAAACTGTGTTCTTCTATCAGTGCCCGTTAGCTTTACTGGCTGCCCCGACACCCCACTGGTTCGGTAAGTCTCCCGCTGAATCCAGCGCCCCCCCCACCCCGGCTGTCTGTAGGGCTACCCAAGCTCCTCCTTTGTAACCTTATTCGCTCGCACTTTTGTTTGGAGTTGGGCTCGGGTTCAGGGCCTTATGAAGCGTCTGTGCCCACGGAAAGGAGCTCGCCGCACACCCCTATCGCCCGTTTGTTTACGTCTATGTAGTTTCCCCAACTCCACTGTAATTTCATGTTTATAAGAAGTACTGTTCAAAAGGAAGATGAGATATGGTGCATTTTATGCGGGGTACATGCCGCACACAATCAGCAAGGGATTTTTCAGCATTTTCTGTAGCAGAATTCTCAGCCAATTTTAAAGGATGCTGACTGTGGAAAACTGACACAGGAAATAAGTCAGCAAAAGAATTTAAAACACAAAGGACAATGGGAGTACTGAGCACACAAACGGCAACATGAGGTGGTTCATACATTTGGGGAAATTAGACTGTCATCCGCAAGCAGTCATCAGTTAGATTCTGAGCTTGCACCTGTTTCACAGACAGAAGCTTCCTGTCTTAATGTCACGTGAACGCTTTAAACAATCGGAATATATAATTCACGTTAACTTTGCTCGGGCTCCACTGGGCGAATTCCTTTAACTCCACCTCGGACTGAGGGAGAGGAAACATCATATAGTAAGAGGAGTGGGTGAGAATAAAGTTCAGGTCAAGGATTTATGTTCTTACATGTTCCTTGTGTTTTTCCCTCCACTACTAGACATAACCATTTTTTTTGCTCTTTTTTAGTTTATATATATGTTCAATTTGCCAACATATAGCATAACACCCAGTGCTCATCCCGCCAAGTGCCCCCCTCAGTGCCCGTCACCCAGTCACCCCAACCCCCCGCCCACCTCCCCTTCTGCTACCCCTTGTTCGTTTCCCACATAACCATTTTTAAGATAAAATACCGGAGCAGGGAGCGCAGGAAAACCAGGGAGGCTCCCGGGCACTTACCTTGGGAGCCAGGTACCTTCCTTCTGAAGGTCAGACTTGCTGCACGATTTGTGAAATGACAGCTCACTCACCACATTTTAAAATCATGTTTTCTGCGTGTCTCTCCCTTCTCTTAGCGTCCTCATCCCTGAACCCCTCTACCACCCGAGCCTCCCTCCCTTGTGTTCTAATTCCTCTGGGGGCCAGCTCGCTGACTAGCTAGCTAATGAAGGCCGTGCCACCAGATGAAGGGTGCGACTGCAGAGAACCCAGGCACGTGTATCTCAGGAGACTCAGGGAAGCTCTGAGCAATTCTTGAAACTCAGAGTACCCAGGGACCCTAACCTCGTGCTTTAAAAGAGACATTATTCCTGGAAGTGGTCCGTGATACCAAGTTCCCCAGGTAGGAGGTTCAGACACCACCAGCGGAAGCCTTAGACTCCGAAGATCATACTAGTTACAATGGGATACTGAACGCTGGTTAAAAAGGAAGTCTGTCTTCAAATTCTAGCTCCCCTACTCACTAGGTGTGGACGCAGCCTCCCCGGGCCTCCCTTGCCATCTGGACAGTGAGGGCATGACCACAAACTCAGAAGACCAGGATGACGTCCCATCCACGCTTGTATACGGAAGGCACTCAGGAGGTGCACCGATGCCTACCGCTGTGTGACAAACTACTTCCGCATTTAGCAGCTGAGAACCACAAAGAACTTTTCATCCCATGGTTCTTACGGGTCAGGAGTTTGGGAGCAGCTTACCCGGCCGGGTGGGGCTCGGGGTCTCAAGGAGTCTCGACAAAACGGTGGCCGGTGGCCGGGCTGCGGGAGGCACTGCCACGTGGTTGATTCACTATTGGCAGGAGGTGTCACTCCCTCGCCACCCGGTCCTCTCCAGAAGGTTGCTTCCATTGTCCTCATACGGTGACACCAGGCCGCCCTCAAAGCAAAGCACCCAAGAGAGAAAGGCCGAAGCTGCAGGGTTTTGTATGGCCTGTGCCCAGAAATGACATGTCATCACGTCCACAGTCTCTTATTGGTTGACAGGTCATCCCTACTCAACCCTGGAGAGAGAGGGTGTCACTCCAGGCGGCAAGGATCAGTAAGAGCTGTCGCAGGGAGTAGCTGTGATGATGGCGATGGCGATGGCGATGATGGGGGAGGGGAGCAGCTCACCGAGGAACCTTTCACGTGATCTTACTCGTGACATGACTCCGTGAAGACAGACCAGGTGAGTGGTAACTCTTTGCTTTGATACACAAATAGCTCGGCTGCTAAAACGGGCCATTCTGGGGGCCGGGCAGGGGAACCGAATGCATATTTCCAAAGAATCTCTAAAAGCTGGTGGTCCTTATACCAATTTCCACTTGCCTGAGGTGAAGACCACTCTTTGTAGCATTAATCGGCAGAGAGAGAGGGAGAGGGAGAGCGAGAGGGAGAGCGAGGCCCGCTAGCCACAGAGATCACTCCCAGGAACAAAATGAACAGCCTAGAGAGACAGAAAACCAGAGAGCGAGCGCTCCTCCCGTGGAATTCTCTGGAGGCTTCCTGCAGTGCTCTGGCTTCCTGCAGAGCACCCAGGTCCTTGCTGTGTGAGGCTGCACAGGCGCACCTGACACACACGTTCTATGCCAACGGCTTCAAAGTCAAAGAAGCCAATGTTAGCCCGCCAGAGACAATCTCAACGTCATCATCGTGCTCTTTATTTAAAAATCACGCATTCCTATACATAAATCATAAGCCCACTAAGCACAACCTTGTAATTTGACACCAATCTTTTCTCTTGAGAGTCATTACTCACATTCTCATCTTAGCAAGGGAAGGGTGACATTTTTGCCTAAAAAAGAACTCATTTTAATTTTAATTTCTACCCACTGTGCATTTTCAAGCAGGCGGCAAGAGCTGGGGAGCGCTCGCCCCTGCCTGGGTCAGGCCCGCCCGCCAGTCCCGGAGGAGAGGGGAAGAGGGGAAGGCCTGCCAGGCTCGCGGCGTCCGGGCTCAGGCTTAGGCACAGGGGCCTCCCTAGTCAATGCGAGGATTTGACAGATGTCGCATCACCGTTGTCCTCTCCCCTTTGCCAATTCTTAGCTCTTCTCGTATTCAAGAATTCAATTCTCACTTTGAGGGGGGAGAAAAGAATGGAGACTATGTTTATTCCCCGCACTCAGCTGCGGTTTGCCAAGCTGATTTCTGACTACGTAAGTACTCTGCATATGGATATGCAAAGACTGTCTTCTTGGTCTTGTTCTAGAAAGGAATTAAGCCACAATGGTCTCAGGGCAGGTGGCAGAGAAGCCAGGCAGGTGCATTCCCCTTCCGTAGCTGTTTAAGGGGACTTCTCTCCGGATCCTGACCAACTGAGGGCTTCATGACCACCGCTTTCAAACACCGGATGACCTAGTTGGGGAGGGCAGAGGGAGCAAATAAAAAGTTTTAAGAAGGAGGATCCCTGGGTGGCTCAGTGGTTTAGGGTCTGCCTTCGGCCTGGGCAGGATCCTGGAGTCCCGGGATCGAGTCCGGCATCGGGCTCCCTGCATGGAGCCTGCTTCTCCCTCTGCCTGTGTCTCTGCCTCTCTCCCTCTCTCTCTCGCTCTGTGTGTGTGTGTCTATCATGAAATAATTTAAAAAAAAAAAATCTTAAAAAAAAAAGTTTTAAGGAGCAAGGAAGGGCCCCGCTGTGGACAAGGCTTCTGCTCCAGGCAGCTCCCCAGGGAGGCGGCCTGCCGGGTCAGACAGGGGCAAAGCTCGGGGCTGGCGGTGACAGGCTGGGATCAGGCCTCGGAGGAGTTTTAATCTGGGTGTTAGGAGTTGGCGACAGTTCACTTTGTAAATCGAAAACACGTCGCGCACGAGGGGGAAAAAGTCTTCTAGTCCAGTGTGAAATACGTGATTAGTACTTGGCACATTTCTTGAAATCGGGCATATTTGTGCACCGCGTTTGGAAAAGTGGTAAGTGTGGATGAGCCGTTTCTGCGCGATCTTCAAGCAGGCGGGGTGGGGGATGTGCCTGCGATCGGCCCGGCCCAGCGGCCAGGACTCCAGAAGCCGGAGGGGGCTGAGGAGCCAGGCCGCACCGCGCTGTGGGGGCCGGGGCGACCGACGCCTCCCACCCCCGCCCCGCCCGCGACCTCCTTCTCCTTCCGGACTTTCCCTCCGGGCCACGGGCACTCCAGGGGTAAAGCGCGGACGGCAGCTCCGAGGCGCAGTCGGGATGCGCTGCTTGGACGGACGCCGCGGGTCTACGAATCGCCGAGGGCCGCGTCTACGGAGTCGAGCCGGGAGCCCGGGCACGAGCTGGGGCACGAGCAGGGGCACTAGCAGGGGCACGAGCAGGGGCACGAGCAGGGGCACTAGCAGGGACACGAGCAGGGGCACTAGCAGGGGCATGAGCAGGGGCACTAGCAAGGGCACGAGCAGGGGTACTAGCAGGGGCATGAGAAGGGGCACGAGCTGGGGCACGAGCTGGGCACGAGCTGGGACACGAGCAGGGGTACTAGCAGGGGCATGAGCAGGGACACGAGCAGGGGCACGAGCAGGGCTACGAGCTGGGCAGGAGCTGGGGCACGAGGCTGCGCCAGGCGGGGGTGCTCACCGCAGGGTCGGGATGAGCTTTCCCGTATGGTTCACATCCCGCGCCCAGCACGGCTCTGGGACACGCGGGGGCTACACGGCCATGAGGTCCCCGCCCTCCCGCGGTGGCCCCTCAGGGCTGCGGGGCCTGCGAGGGGCAAACGTGAAGCCGCAGAATGAGACTCGAGTTCACGCGGTGGGGCTGCCCCTGGCCCACGGGTCCTGACGCGGAGGAACGCGGCTGCGCGCCCCGGAGGTTAAGGTACCGACCTGGAAGGCTTCCAACTCCCGGACCCCAATTCCGTGGGGGGCAAATCCGGGAGAAGGAAAACGCTTTGTAACAACCACGGCCGTCCACGCGCGCACACGCGCACACGCGCACACGGCAGGGGAGCCCGCGCTGGGCCTCTCTGCGGAGCGGGGGCGGGAGGGGCCCCGTGCCCGAGGGAGGGGCTGCAGCGTGCGGACAGGCGGCGCCCCCGGCCCGGCGGAGGTGCCCCTGCGGGCCTCGCGGCAGCCCGTGCCCTCTTCCCACTGACCACCCTTCCCGGGGTCCCTGCAGCACTAACCGCAAAGCGGGACACAGGCAAGACCCGAAGGGCCGCAGCCAGGCAGTTCTGGGGCCCCCCGGTCTCTGCTGCGGGCTGCGCGGGGCGGGGAGGACGCGGGAGGACACGACGCAGCCACAGCCGGCCTCCCGCGGCCCTGGCCCTCCGAGGCCTGGTGCTCACCCCCCTCTGAGGCCCCGTCCTCACCCGCCCAGACCCCGTGCTCACCCCCCCCCCAGACCCGGTGCTCACCCCCCACTCCCAGGCCCTGTACTCAAACCCCCACTCCCAGGCCCTGTGCTCACCCCCCCATCCAGGCCCCGTGCTCACCTCCCACCCCCGGCCCCTTGCTCACCTTCCCCCAGACCCCGTGCTCACCCCCCACTCCCAGACCCCGTGCTCACCCCCCCAGGCCCCGTGCTCACCCCCCACCCCCGGCCCCTTGCTCACCCCCCCCAGACCCGGTGGTCACCCCCCACTCCCAGGCCCTGTACTCACCCCCCACTCCCAGGCCCTGTGCTCACCCCCTCTCAGGCCCCGTGCTCACCCCCCACCCCCGGCCCCTTGCTCACCTCCCCCAGACCCGGTGCTCACCCCCCACTCCCAGGCCCTGTACTCACCCCCCACTCCCAGGCCCTGTGCTCACCCCCTCTCAGGCCCCGTGCTCACCCTCCCCCAGACCCTGTGCTCCCCACCCCAACCCCCCCCCCCCCCCCCGCGGGCCAGCAGGACGGTCACCGCGTCTGAACCTTGGAACCCCCGCCGCAAGCCGCTGGCCGGGCTCTCCTTTGCCCTGACCCCTCGGTCACGCTGGACTCGGGCATCAAGTTGTCCCCCTTAGGACGGGGGCCTCCAGGTCAGCGCTGGGGCCAGCCTGCCGCTCCGAGGCCAGCACCCCTCCCACCCCGCTCCCACCCCATGGAGCACCTGCGCCGCGGCCGAGCCAGGCCTCCTCGGCACCCTCGGTTCCACTGACCCTCTCGTTGCTTTTCCCGCCCTCCTCAAAGTCTTTCTAGAAGATCCCATCCTACTCACGGCTTAAAAATTCACTTAGACATGGCTCTCACTCGTTTGCCTGAAATTCCAATATTTGTCTCCGATGGCCCGAAGGCCAGTTTCACTTGGACGGGAAAACCCACCGCAAACAGGGTCCCGCGGCGGCCCTCGGTTTTCCTTTGCGTCATCAGTAGCACAGGTCACTACCCTGTATCTGGGTGGGCCTTGGTAGGAAGATCTTTTCAAATATTGGAAGGGCAGCATGTTCCACATGCACGTGGTTGTCAACACTCCCGGGAGTATGTGGTCAGTACCCAGACTGCTGCGCCGGTCGGGCTGCCTAACACTAGGGACGCCGCTGTGTATCCATGAATGTGCGCGAAAGCCCCGTCAGGGGACCGGGTAGGGCTAGGTCACAAAGGTCGAACTAAATACCTTCTCTCACTGTAAATACGTTAATATCTAGGGAGCGAATGATAACATTATTTACACAAGTACGTAAAGATACAAATAACTGCTCAACCAGTTCAGGTGAGGTTTTGCTATCAAAGGACTTCAGGTTACCGAGCACATTAACAAAACAATTTTTTTTTTCAGAGCTTTTTGGATTCAAGGATCGTGAATGAAAGAACATTAATGATGACAACAATATTGGAAACAAGCAATCACTCAAGCAATGTGTGAGACATTTTAGGTACGTAACAATCATAATAGAAATTTGCTTAATATGACTAAAATACTGTTTACTTTCCTCATTTTACACGGAGGAAAACTGTAAAGTGCTACCATCATGGTTTGGTTTTGTTTTGTTTTGTTTTGTTTTGTTTTTAATTATCCAGGCTAGAAATCCAGTCATTTTCAGTTCCTCTTTCTCTTCCTTCTCCCCATATTAAATTAGTCATCAAATTCTATTTATTCCTTTCCATCTCTTTGAAATCTCATGGCCAGGAAACGACCTAACTCAGATCCTATGACTGCCCGGACCATGCTCAGATCCTTAGTACGTCATAGACCAGATCAATCCTCTATTTCCTCCAATCCAACCTTCTCCAAACCATCACGCCTCTCAAAATAACATACTTCTTATGTATCCATCCATTCCTTCTACAAATACTTATTCGGTATTTATGCAACATTCCTCTTCTAAAAAGGTTCAATGGACTGCCGTTGCCTATTTATGTCCCAACTCTTTGGGTTCCCACTTGAAGTTCCAGTAGCTACATTTTCAACTTTATCTCTTCCTATCCATTTAGTTGAGCTCTGGACTCAAGTCAGACAGCCTCCCCACCCTCCTGAAACGTCCTCTTTCCTTCTCCCCATGTGGTGACACCCTTCCCATCTCCATAGGTTTGGCTGTGGTCCCGCACTTCCCTTAGCTATCCTCAACATCTCCAGCTTCTAATTATGACTCTATCACGCAACAATCACTATTCATTGGCTTATGATTACATACTGCCTTCTCCTGTGACTTAGTTCTTCATAGTTGCATCTTACCTTTGCAGTGAGATTGAAAATTTCCTGACAATAAAGGTAACTGTATTTTTCTGTACTCCCTACAGCACTGAATATATTCCTACAACTGAAAATCATAACAAATTTTTTGTTTAAACCACCTGATGCAGGAGAGATATGAAAAAGAACCCATACCTTCCCAACTCTACACCCTTTCAATAATTTTTCTCTCATCTGTTATCTCAAGGGGTCTGAGATGATAATAACAATAAGAAAAATATAGTAGAGGGCAGCCCCGGTGGCGCAGCGGTTTAGCACCGCCTGCAGCCTGGGGTGTGATCCTGGAGACCCGGGATCAAGTCCCACGTCGGGCTCCCTGCATGGAGCCTGCCTCTCCCTCTGTCTGTGTCTCTGCCCCCCTCTCTCTGTGTCTATGAATAAATAAATAAAATCTTTTTTAAAAAAGAAAAATATAGGAGAGTTGTTTCTTTTTTTTTTTTTTTTAATTTTAATTTTTATTTATGATAGTCACAGAGAGAGAGAGAGAGAGAGGCAGAGGGAGAAGCAGGCTCCATGGACCGGGAGCCCGACATGGGATTCGATCCCGGGTCTCCAGGATCGCGCCCTGGGCCAAAGGCAGGCGCCAAACCACTGCGCCACCCAGGGATCCCAGGAGAGTTGTTTCTTTATTGAATTTAGGTTCTAGAAATAGGGCATTAAGTGTAAACAGTATATAATCAAAATTACCTTTAAAAATCTCTTAGGACAGTGCTATATTGAAGATCTACCAGGTGTCAAGAAACCTAACATAGCCAGTTTTTATTCCAGTCCTAAAAAAAAATTATTTTCTTCCATTTACCCCCTGTTTAATAGTCAAGGGCCATGTTACATAATTAATACATATACATAAGTAGTAGAATCATACCCGGAATGGCGAGATGCTTACAGTAACAAAGGCGTGCAGCCCGGGAACACCAACCACAAGTTTCTCATACTTACTACAGTGCACACACTTCCTGAATGTCGAACGGTGAAATGAAATGTGATTCGCTCTCTCTTTACTCACTTACTTCCTGAAACATAAGTGCTCATTCAGAAGGGATCTGAAATTCCTTCTTGTGTTACACAGAGGTCTAGGATGGCCCCTAAGGTCCCCCCATGACCCTCCCCCTTGTGTCATCCCCTCCTCCTGAGCAGGAGCCAGACCTATGACTATGATGAAATCTCACTCCCAAGGCTGATCAGTTGACTAGGAGTTCATGAAAAGGGAGATGACCTTAGGTGGGCCTCATCTAATCACAGAAGCGCTTAAAGTGGTGGGAGCCTTTTCTGAGGGAAAAAAAAGTTAGAGGATTAAGAGAGTCACAAAGGGTACCTGGGTGGCTCAGTGGTGGAGTGTCTGCCTTCGGCTCAGGTCGTGACCCTGGGGTCCTGGGATCGAGTCCTATATCGGGCTCCCTGCATGGAGCCTGCTTCTCCCTCTGCCTGGGTCTCTGCCTCTCTCTCTGTGTGTCTCTCATGAATGAATAAAATCTTTAAAAGGAGAGAGAGATTCATAGAGAGAGAAGGCCCAGGGATAGGGCGATGTGACAAGGATCTGCCAGTGGCATCTAGTTACTGAGAGTGTTTCTAGCCAATGGTTAGTAGCAAAATTGGACCAAGAAATTGAGAGATCTTGGAAAGAGATCTCTCCCTGGTCTCACCTCTAGATGAGCATGCTTGGCTCGCCTCCTGATTCAGCCTTCATAAACAGAGGGCCCAGGCACAAGGTCTTGGACCGTTGACCCAAGGTCTTGGACTTTCAAAATAGTAAATTTTAAAATGGTAAGTTTGTGGTACTTCATGACACAGCAAAAGAAAACCTAACACAGCAGCTTCCTGCATATCAGCCACTGTGCCAAGTACTTTAGATATGATCTTTTCATTGTCTTTACCATAGATGGAGTCAAGAGGCTACATAATCTGCCCACATCTGAATAACTGGGAAGCGACAGAGACAAGATTTTTATATCCAAATTTACCAATGAGCCCGTGCTCTTAACCACCGCTGAGAGGGCAGCTGGGCATCCTCAGTGGGCCTTGCTGCCCCAGCTAACATTCTGAATACCAAACTCTCTCTGTGCTTCCACCAAACTCTGGTGTGGCTTTTTACTCCTTATTGAGAACTTCCTTACTTTATTGACATTGAAAAGAACCAGTCAAATGCATTGATTTCAGTAAACATTTATGAAATACCTACTATAGCAAAGTACTGAATGATGTGCTGGGGGAATTCAAAGACTGACCCCTTCAGGTACCTTGCAAACTAGTGGGAAACAAACTCGTACATAAATATTACAAAGAAGTAAGGAGCTGTGGGGAGCGACCTGGCCTCGAGGTTCCAAGAGAAAACATTCGGTATCTCTTATTTCCCCTTCTACAGAGATAGTTCTAGAATAAGATACAGAGACATTTATATGCTCACCTCAGATTAGATTTTATTTTTATGGGAGTTGGCTGGTTCTGTAAGATTGGGAAATAAAAAATAAATAACTACTTGTATGTTTGCTTTTAAAACTTCAAATGATGCCATGATTACTTTATTTATCATTTGTCCTCTTACTACAAGCTAAGCCATGTTCGAAGTATTTACAAGTATTACCTCGTTAGCTCTCACAAAAACCTATACTATAGAAATTATTATTATTATTATTATAACTTTACTGATGATGAAACTAAGATACAAAGAGGTTCACTAATTTGCCTAATATCACAAACTCAGCAGGTGACTCTGGCACATACACCAGTAAACATTACACAATAGGATCATCTTATCTGGAAAGGAGAAGAAAAGCCACACAGAGAATGAGGTGGGTGAAGAGACACAGAGATATTTGCTGCAATTGTTCACAGAATTTAGCTATGTTTCTCAGCACCCCAGGCAAAATGGGAAATAACCTGATTTACCTAACCTGAAAACACTCACTGAAATCTAAGAAAAATTCATTATTAGGGTCCCTACACAGGGAGGATTTTGAATAACATAGTATATTATGTTTTATAGAGGATTTTTTTTAAAGTGTTCTGAAATTAACTGTTATTTAAGCCAAGAGCAAGACAGTATGTTGAAGGTCCGTGAAGGCAGGTGGATGTGAATTAATGCAGGACCGTTATGGACGTTTTTGCCTCATTTGACACAGTAGGCGTGGCTGGTTAGCAGTCTTTTCAAACTGCAGATAACAAGCCACTAGTGGACCATGAAGTCAACCAAGTGAGTCACAGGCAGTTTTTAAAAAATTAAACAGACATGTGGGGTGCCTGGGTGGCTCCATCAGTTGAGCATCAGCTCTTGACTCTGGCTCAGGTCATAGTCTCAGGGGCCTGAGATCAAGGCCCACGTCGGGCTCCTCACTCAGGGAGCAGTCTGCTGGAGATTCTCTCTCTCCCTCTCCCAGTGTCCCCCCACTCTGCTCTCTTCAAATAAATAAAAAAATAAAATAAAATAAAAATTATACAGACATATATATACATGTGGAAGAGAGGGGGTACATCTCAAGTTCAAAAATAAGTACAAGCATACCTTGGAGATGCCGTGGGTTTGGTTCTAGACCACTGAAATAAAAACAATAGCACACTAAAGAGTCAAATTTTGTGCGTCCCAGTGCACGCACAAGTTCTGTTTACACTCTACCGTAGGTCCTTAAGTGTGGACCTTAAGTATACTTGTAAACAACAATGTATATGTGTGTGTATATACACACACTGAAATTTTAACTATAAAAAAAAAATGAAATATTGCCCTCTGTGATGACATGGTTGGAGCTAGAGAGGATAATGTTAAGCAAAATATGTCAGAGAAAGACAAATTCCGTATTATTTCACTCATATGTGGAATTTAAGAGACAAATGAACAAAGGGGGAAAAAGAGGAAGAGACAAGCCAAGAACCAGACTCTGAACTAAAGAGAACAAACTGCTGGTCAGCAGAGGGGAGGTGGGGGGTAGCTAGGTGACGGGGATTACGGAGGGCACTTACCACGCTGAGCACGGAGTGATGCAGGACACTGCCGAATCGCCACACTGCACACCCGAAACTAATACAGCGCTGCACACTCACTACACTGGAGTCAAAATAACAGTAAACAAACGTGCATACCTTAAAAATGGCTTTATTGCCAAACGACGTCAGCTATCATTGAGCTTTCAGCCAGTTGCTACCCCTGATCACAGAGAACTATAACGAGGAGTGAAAACCTTTGAAATATTGAGAGAATCATGAAAATGTGAATCATGAAAATGAGACATGAAGCGAGCAAACAGTGTCGGGAAAATGACACCAACAGACTCAGTCGATACAGGGTTGGCACAAACCTGCAATTTGTTAAACACACACACACACACACACACACAGTGAAGTACAATAGAAAGTGTAATAAAAATGTATTGCATAATTAAGATTTTGGTATGTTCATATGTGGATATGTGGGTGTCATCTTATAGATGTGATTCACATTTTTTTCACAAAAGTCCAAATGACCCTCCTGAGTTTCCACTCTTCATCCTCACTATCTGTTATCTCAGCTGGGATCTTGTCAAAGCTTCATAAAAAATTGTATCAGATTGAAGTCGTTAGAAAGCGGAGTGAGGCATTTTGAGTTGTGGACTAAAAGGAGATCCTCATGCTTTAGATTTCAGGCAAAGAAGTAGAAAGGAAGTCTACTTCTTTTTTTTTTTTTTTAATTAAAGAGGCTTTTATTTGTGCTGAGATGGAGGAGCAGCTCATGTCTGCAGACATCGGGGACTGCAGGAAAGTGTGCAAGAGGGACGAGAGTTTTCTCATGAAGCCCGAGATACATTTGATCTACTCGAATGCTCAAGCACCCCCTCCCGACCACAGACCGTGATAGTCCTGGTTTCCTCAGTTGTCCTGCTGACATTGTTAACAGCTTGCCCTTCCACCCTCATAAATGTCCTGGATGGATGACACATCATCTGACCAACCTTCCCATAACAAGGAAAGCGCCCTGGCCTGGAAATATTTGGAGGGATGAACCGAGTACCGAAGATGTCCTATCCTTTTACTCAAATTGATTTCTGCATGCTTCTCTTTCTCCTGGTAAACCCTCTGCGACGTACTTGTCACAGGAAGCTTCATGTTTCCCTATTCAGAAGTGTCAATAAAGACCGGAGAAGTATTTCTCACACCAAAGTTCACTGAAGCCATTCTAAAATAAATAAATTAAATAAATAAAAAAAATACAGGGGCACCTGGGTGACTCAGTCAGTTAAGCATCTGATTCTTGATTTCCGCTCAGGTAATGATCTCAGGGCCATGAGACTGAGCCCCATGTGGGGCTGTGTTCTCAGCGACGAGTCTTCTGGAGTTTCTCTCTCTCTCCCTCTGCCCCTCCTCCCACTCGCTCACACGGGTTCTCTCTCTAAAATAAATCTTCAAAAAAATAAACATAGGCATACTCTGTATTTTTTTTTTTAGGCATACTCTGTATTATCTGGAGGGTTAAGGGTTACAATAAGATTCCAGTGCTTAAGGTATTTCTGTTTTCACCAAGGTGAAATGAAGCAGTACTGTTTTAACATCTGTGACCTAACTTCAGCCCCCTAACGGTGTTCCTAACAGGAAAACTTGGGAGATAAAACAGCATCATAGAACACACAAAAATGAAGGGTTTTCTTTAGAAGGAATAGAGAAAATTGGTGCAACAATTGAGAAATCAATTGATGCATGATGGCCAAGACAGGCTGAACCTCAAGCCCTCCACCTTAACGGTTAATACCAGACTCAGATTTCAAGTGGGAACAGTTTCAATTGAACAGTGTCATCCGCATTAATTAATGTTTATTTCAACTGTGTTTTTCAATTTTTAAGATCTTTATAAGGTTTGTTGACTTTAGAATTGTATGAAACTATATGTATACAGAATTTTATACACTGTTCTATTTTATTTTATTTTTTTTACAGTTTTATTTATTTGAGAGAGAGCACGTACAAGTGAGGGGAGGGGAGGGGAGGGGTGGAGGGAGAAGGAGAAGCAGACTCCCGGCTGAGCAGGGAGCCCGACCTGAGGTTCGATCCCAGGAGCCTGAGGCCATAACCCAGTGAACCACCCTGGCGCTACTCTACATTGTTCTATTTTTAAATAAATAATAAAACACTGGAGCCTCAGAAAATATTTTTGCTCTTTCAAAAGCAGGCTTTCATACTTCCAAAGTTTGAGATACATTAGAAGTAAAAAACATCATTCTTTGATTTTCTACGAAAAAGAAATGGAAACAACCAAGCTTCCTGGAATCTTGGCTTTACAGAAATGCCAGTTTAGCAAGATGAATGTCGCTGCCAAGAATATGGACTAACACAGGCAGGTGTCCTCTTCAACCAGGCTCTCCCACCGGCTTCGCCCTTGTGGGACACTTTGACTCTCAGATCTTACTCCTGTACCCATCCACTCCTCCTGGACTATTGTGGCTCACTACAGCCGTTCTATTTGCTCTCTTGACTTTAGTATACAGTATTAGCCCGTTATCCCAATCTCAAGTTTTAGGTCAGAGAACTTTATAAAAGAGAAGAAACTGAACTACATAAAATAACAAGTACGTAAATAAGTAGAACAATGCTCGCAATATTGCAGTGGCTCAAAACATACTTCCTTTAGAGATAATCTATTTTACTTTAAAAATTAGGCAACCAAGATTTAATGTTACAGATAAAGTTAAAGGCAGAAGTAGCTCCAAATCATATTCAACAAAACAACAAAAACAACTCTGGAGCAACTGATAAGTTTATAAAGAATAAGATTTTTCTGTAGTTTCTGCAAGTGCCACTTTAATAATCTATTTTTTGACTGTCCTTGATGTGCTGAAGTACAATTTCTTTTTCTATTTTAAGACATTCTCACCTGCTGTTCTGCCCTTGGATATTCCTTGTAGGTTTGAAGTATCCTCTAGAAGACAATTATGGATTTATCTATTGGCATTCCAACCTTATTATTGAGCCTATTTCATTTTAAAATTTTCCCACACTGTATGCATGCCTAAGCATGCTCATAATATACTGGATTCTCTATTTAATTTACATCTCTCAGTCCAATGCACAAGCTTTTGAAAATGGTTGGACTATTCTTTCAATTCACTATGGAAAAACTAAGTATTGCAGCCTAAAATATGGCCTTTACTGTTTTCAGGTAAGAGTATAAGAAAAAGAGACTATATATTCTTAAAAATATTGGAAAAAAAATCAAGCCTTCTAGTAGAACTCTAGCTAATTACAGAGTGGGGACACTGGCAAATTATTTAAAGGACATCCCAAACAATAAGTGGGGACACTTCATACACTGTGGTATTGGGTTTCCCTGATGTGAGGATTCAAATTTTGATGAAGTTAACAAGGATGGAATTTGTGTGTGTGTGTGTGTGTGTGTGTGTGTGTGTGTGTGTGAGAGAGAGAGAGAGAGAGAGAGAGAGAAAGAAAGAAAGAGAGAGATTGAGAGAGATGCAGATCTCAAAGCAAGAGGACCTAGCATGAAATACTAAGGGCTCAGATTTCATCCTATAGGCAACAGGGAGCCATTGAAAAATTTAAAATAAAATTTATTTCTTTATTTGAGAAAGAGAGAGCATGAGGAGGGGTAGAGGGAGACAGAGAGAGACTCTCAAGCAGACTCTTCACTGAGCACAGGGCCTGACATGGGGCTCAATCTCATGACCATGAGATTGCGACTTGAGCCAAAACCAAGAGTTGGACTCTTAACTGACTGTGCTACCCAGGCAACCCCCCTCCCTTTTTTTTAATTTTTTTTTTTAGATATTTTATTTATTTATTCATGAGAGTGTGTACATAGAAAGAGAAGCAGAGACACAGGCAGAGGGAGAAGCAGGCTCCCTGCAGGGAGTCAGATGTGGGACTCGATCCCAGGTCCCCAGGATCACGCCCCAGGCTGAAGGTGGCACTAAACTGCTGAGCCACCTGGGCTGCCCAACCCCCTCCCTTTTTAAAGATCATTGAAGAATTTTAAGCAGGGTAATGGTATGATGGGATTTTATTGTAGGAACAGAACTTCAGCAGCAATAGAGAGTGTGGATTGTGAAGTGTGAGGCAGGAGGTAGGAAGATGAATTGGGAAGAAAATTCAATAGCTGAGGTGGCCTTAACTAGGGCAATGCCAATGGTGTTAAGAGAGAATAATAAAAATGGTAAGACTTGGTTATTACCTAGAGGTGAGAGCAAAAGCAAGGAGAGAGAAAAATTGAATATGGCTCCCAGGTTTCCAGATTCTCAGGCCAGATGGATGGTGGTGCTTCTAAATAAAATGAGGAGGAGCATGCATGAGTAAAGATTAGGGACATTCAGTCTGCTGGCCATAGTCTTCTCAAGGAAGTAAGAGGCAGGACCATCTTCTGAGAGAAATGAGGAAGGTGTTGGTATAGGACATCTGTAGACAATAGTGGAAGTTTTGGAAACTCACTAATAGGATTGGAAAAGGAAGCTGGCCAAACAACAGCCAAAGTTATTGATAGTGTAAAAGTCTCAGGGGAGGCCGGGGAACGTGAATCTGTGCTGAACTTAATGTGCACGGGGGTATGAATATGTAGTGAATATGAAGTCTGCACTGCTGTATGGTTTTCTTTTCTCCCAAACAGTGCTCAGCCATCTAGGTATGATGGAGGTGGATGCAGGAGCCACTGGGCTGATCCAGAGGTGCAACTTTAAACGCCAGATGCAGTAGAACCCAAAAGTGGGAGGAGATATGGTTTAAGGCATCAACCATAGGGTTTAGGATAGAAAATGAAAAGAGATGAATGGGCCGAGCGATAAAGGTTTAAAACCTTACAGGTGTCAAGGCGATTGAATTGCAGTTTTAATGAGATTGGGAAGGTAAGAAAGCTGGAGGGACAGAGGTACTGATTTAAATTTTCCTAAGCAGAGAAATCCTAGATCTGCGCTACCCAGTATGGTAGCTTATAGCCACAGGTGGATACTTGTATTTAAATCCATAAAAATATACAGTATGTTCCTCTGTCACACTAGCTACACACTAGGTACCACACGTGGCTACCATGTTGTCCGTATTGCACAGGGCAGGTAAGACACTGCCATCCCGTAGAAAGCTCCATTGCAGAGTGTGCCTGTAGATAACATCAAGTTCGAGGAAATGCCCAAGAATTACTGTAAGATACTGAAGGCAATGGAGATAAGAGCCATTGAGAGAGGGAGGCCAAGAACCGGAAAGGTAGGATATCGAATGGGCTTTCCATAAAGGTGCTAAATTCAGCCTTGACACGCCAGGAGTTCCGACGGAGAAGGTATGAGCTAGACGCAAAGTCCTCAGTGAATGCAGAGGGTGTGACCCAGACAGATGAACACACAAGTGGACGTGCGTCCTGGCAGTGTGTCCTACAACCCTATAGGCCTACTAGTGTCCTTCGCTGTGAAACATGCTTGACTGACTCAATCGAGACCCTACCCCCGAGTGATATTCCAAGTCCTCCTTAACCCTCTCCTGAACCATTCTCCTGGTTCACAGTCACCTCTTGTGAAACTCCCTGAACTTGCTTCAGCCAACTCGATGCTGTGGGGCGAGAAAGGAACCTGCTAACTCGTACGGTCAGGTGCACTAGGTGGCTGGAAATCATCTGTCTATGGGCACAGCTATGGCTTCATATAGAAGATTTAACAGAGATGACTGGTGGTAGACTATATGACAAAGCCAATTTTTTTTTAAAGGAAGAACACAGGTAGTTTGTGCATATCTGTCATGTTTATTTGACACATTTGTTATGATTTAAAACCTAAACTGAAGTTTTTTATAATCAAGTCAAGAGGGATACCTATCTGTGGCAACATGGTACAGCCAGTTGGCCATCCAGGGCTATATCATACGTGACAATTTCCAGTAGCGTTAGAGCCAGTTGCCACCATCACGTCCTTTTTTCCTTTCTCTTAGAAGTCGGCAGTTATGAACTGCAAGCCCACGCTAATCCATCTGTGCTAACAACAGTTCATGAGTCAGCCCTGGGGCCTTGGTCCTATTTCTCCACCCCTCACCCCGACCATTAATGTAAGGTGATGTAATGCCAGGAGAAGGTGGTTTACTGGTTTTGGAAAGGTTGCTAATACCTTGTGTGTGCGGATGAGTGAACGAAGTCTCTCTCTCCATAGCTTAGTGATTAGAAGCTGGAACGAGCTCAGTCCCCTTTTCTATCACCAATGCTAACCTCTCCTAACTTTGTCCTTTCTTGTTAATAGCTGCAATTGTACTCCTATTTGTTTTTAAGAATAGTTAGAAACTGGGGCCTGTTGCTTATTTTTCAATAGGCTGTATGTTTTTAGTCTCTGTTGATTCTGCTAGGTTGTACAGTTATTTGTGTGTAATAGGCTCTTCCACTGCAATATGCAGCAGAAAATTCCTTCTGACAAGCCATAGCAAGCTTGACTGAGTCGTGACGTATGCCATCCAATAGCTTCCAGTGAGGCAAACCTCCTTTTTCTAAGGCAGCATCTGCTTTTACTCAGTTTCAACGTGACTCTGATCTCACATGATCAGGAAAATTACTTTCTTCATTTGTGAAAAGCTACAGAAAGGTATGGAGTTAATATCTGAGTGAGCTAATTAAATTTTAAAGAGGTATATATGCTTTACCAGGCTTTCTTCCTCCTTAGATTTAGTGAAACCTACTTTTTAAAAATCTGAGCATTGAATTACAGGTCAATGTTTTTAACTTTTTTTTTTTTAATTCTATTGTTTAGTCATTCCCTAAAGAGGATCCCAAATCAATTCTTGTTAAATTTTTATTTTAAATGTCACACAACAAGTAATATTAACACTCTTCTGTTAAGATAGTATTTCTGATTTTTTCCCATTGACTTTGCAGCCTGAAGCCATTCCAAATACTGACATTGCTTTTAATGTTTTCAGGACAGATGCTGTTAGGGCTTTCAGCACACAGTAGTACGTTATCGGCAGACATTAGTTAATTTGTGAACCTTCATCTGAATATCCTTCAGATACTCATGGGATCTGGGTGATATTGTAACTCCAATGTCAGCCTGGAAGGTAACATCAGTAATGGGTACCATCTTTACTCACCCCCCAATGCAGCAATAAGGCAAGGAAAGGGAGATTGTAAACCATTGATTTGAACCACACAAATGGGTTGTGCTGCTATATTTGTCCCCAAAGTCAAATTTACCTAACACATAATACAAGTCGTCCCATTCAATTGCATCAAAGGACTTCTCTGCATCTAATAAAACTGTTGCTATCGGTTCCGATTCTCTTTGTATTCCACAGGAGTTGCATTAGCCTATGCAGATCATCTGATGCTTATCTTCCAGGTATAAAGCCTTCTTGGATGATGGTCTATTAGATTGGGGATTACTTTATTTAGTCATGTAGGAAGTGTTCTGGTTACCTATTATGTTACGCCTACTCACATTGTATACAAGGATATTTTTCACAATATTGCTAAGGGAGTAACATGCAATCTTGAATATGAGGCTATATGGATACATATAATAGGATAAAGGACGGTAGGCTGCCTTGATTTCAAACCACAGATAATATCAAATGCTTTAAAAATTCAGTATAAACCATTTAAATGCATTATATTTATTCATAGTGTATTTCTGAAACTCGTGGCTATTCAGTGTGCTGAAGGCAGAGAGAAGTTAATGTGTTGGTAAGCAACCTAAATTCTTACAAAGCTATTTTGAAAGTAACTCAATGCCACAGAAAGTAATATCAATTACCCCTTGCTTTTCAAATGACATTGCAAGGCTGCTCCAAATTTCAATTCTTCAGTTCAGCACCTGCGAAGAAAGGGAAGGCACAGAGCACCTCCATGGGAGATTTCTGGGTACTGCAACCCCAAGAAGTAGTCTAGAACACATTCTGAAATACTGCAGTTTTTTTTACTCCTCAAGGATTGGTTTAACCCTTTGATCCTCTGTGACTAAAGAACTGCCTACAAGTGCAAAGATAACCTAGGATAAGGGAGGGCCAGTTGGTAACCTTGGGGGTTCCTATAATCTGCTTCTTCTGAGGCAGCATAGTATGGGGAGTGGGGCCTGGCCACTGCAGCTAGTTTTAGTCTTGGCTCTACTCTTTACTTACCAGTGTCGCCTGGCAAAGCTACAAACTGCACCGAGCTAGGCTATTCTCATTCACAAAAGGCAGGTATAATACTCCTTAAGCTGTTTTAAAGATCAAAAAAGATAACATATATATATAAAGAACTTAATCAAATATTTAAGGCTCCATAAATGCCAACTGTTTCATTATAATTAATATTAATAATAAAGTAAGTTATATATGCATCTATATTTGCATTTTTCAGTAATCATAGGAACGTCAAATCCAATACTGAGTATTCAGATTAGGCTTCATGGCAGCATGGGGGAAAAATAATGACATTCAGCAAAGTGCACTGGGAAAATTTACTTTGTGATTAACCTACACAGAATAAATACACTTTTAAACCTACAGTATCTGAAGACAAAGTTTTAAACTGAAAAAAAACTAACAAGTACAAACTTAGTAAGTAAATAAATATAATTTCCATTGTCTTTTATATTTTTTGTATGCATCCAGATTATTTCACTGAGTCCAAGAGATCTAGCCTTTTCTTCCCCAGCTATAAGAAACTGCTTATGTATGCTTGCAAATTAAAAAAAAAAAAAAAGAGTTCAGGAAAAAATAGTCTCTGGTTTAAATACGCAAAATACAGTAAACAAATTCAAAAGGATTCAGCTTCAGCAGAATTTTCTATTTCTACGGTCAGTTCATTCTTTTTTAAGTTAATTTTCAAATAGATAATTACCTTTTGAAGTATACTGCATAATTTTTCTTAATAGTTGGAAAAGTATATTTGGCTCTAAGTGAAGCAATTTCCAGAGAAAACACATGATCCAAACCTGAAGCTAAAACCCTAAGTACATATACAGAAATGTACACAATATTCCCAAGACATAGGTAAACAGGGAGAGGCACTTAGCAAATGGTATTGGGTTTTGGTAACAGTGTAATCCCTGTCATTAGGCATCTCCCCCTTGTGCATTAATACGTGACATCATACTCTCATATAACATTTCATAACAGAGTGAAATAAAAAGCCCCTCCAGATTGCGACTGTAAGATAATCAGATTCTGTAGTGCTCATTATGACTGCAATTATGTAACAAAACTCTCCAAATATAGTTCAGTTATTGCAGTTATTAATCATTCTGGTTTTGTTACAAGTACTTGCTTTATAGCCTGCTGGAAAGACTCCATTATTCTACAAGTTGAATGTCGAAAGTCAAACTTGTGCATGTGAATCTGCTGTTCTAACAGCCTTTCAACATAATTTACCCTTTCAATTTGTATTTGTGAATACAAAAAAAGGAGAAATAAAGCTGGTGTCAATAGAGTCACTGACCTTTGCAGTAAACAGAAGATAATCCTTAGTGGAAAACAACATGGCAAGTAGGACACCTATTTTCTAGAACTAGAAATAGTGCCGCTTAAGAAGTTAGTCTAAGAATACTGATCGGTTCTTAAGGAAAAAGGTTGCGGGGGCGGGGGTGAGGTCTGAAAGAAATCTGTATATTTGATGAGATAAATTATAAAAGGAACAGCCAAATGTGCATTTTTAAAGGTTCAAAGCACCAACATCATAAGTTGAATGTATTCTTAAACATTATGCATAAAACCATATAATCTGATTAATTTAACTGCAAAATGCCAACCAAAAGACAGCAGATTTATTATACAGAACAAACACCATCTGCAACACCTGAAACCAGTGCCACAGATACATTCTTAGGAAAAAAATACACCTGGAAAATTCTTAAGCCTAGGTTATGAGATGCCAAGTATTAAATAAATAAGATTCCAAACAGTCCCAGGGAAAATGACTTCATAATTATTTAAACGTTAACACACAGCCTAGAGAAATAAATATAATAATGCACTGACATGGCTTACGAAATATTTATGACCAATTTTACAGTCTATGATTTCTTCAATTTGGCTATATACATCGGGCCCCAGGCTTTCCCCTTATCTGGAATCACCAGGAGTCCACATTCCTGGCCAGTGGGAGCAAACGTGAAGTCTCGGGAGCAAGTCCTTGCCATTTCCTTAATGTCCACAGGTAT
Organism: Canis aureus; assembly: GCF_053574225.1. Classification (NCBI taxonomy): domain Eukaryota; kingdom Metazoa; phylum Chordata; class Mammalia; order Carnivora; family Canidae; genus Canis; species Canis aureus. The sequence goes on from NC_135645.1 coordinate 29,633,461, forward strand.
GATGTTACTGTAGGAGTTTAAAATTTCACTGATGACATCTTGATTTTCTGCCTTGGAAAGTGTGCATGTAGAGTACACAAGTAACCCTCCAGGGCGTAAGGCCTTGATTGCAGACCTGTGTGTGATCAGGAAAATGGAGAAGTCTGGTTAGATGCAGGAAAAGGACACTATGAGGTTAGAGAGCAAGGAAGTTTATACTTGACACTAACCATACCGTGACTTGGACTGTAAGAACTCTGGGTGGTTTCTAGCTTTACAACTATTTCTTTCTAATGGATCCTTGGGTGACTCAAAAATGATAATCAGGTCAATCAACATGGGAAAAACAGAGAATGTGTTTGCTGGTTCTTTGTTTTGTTTTTTAAGGGTAAGAGGATAGAGGAAGACCATGATTAATGGGTTTGTCTTTGAATATACTGAGTGGTACTAATGAGTAGGTGAGAGAGAAAACATCAGAACTTCTTCAGGAACGGAGTTAGGATTTGGTGAGGGCTGAAGTCATCAGAGTAAGTAGGATTTCCCAGGAAATGAGCAAGAAAGTAAGTACTAAAGACAGACACTAAGCCAATACCTGTATTTAAAGGAAGATAAAACTTAGAAAGGAAATAAAAACGGTTTCACCTGATTAAAGTGTAGCTTTGGGAAAAGACTGGAAAAAAAGGTTTTTTTGTTTCTTGGTTTGGTTTCTTTGGGGTTTTTTTAGAGGAAAACTTGAATATATTTGTAAATGCAGATCCAGGAAAACAGTCCTAGGGCTTCACACAGCAAATGTAGGAGTTGGCTTCAGAGGAGATGGGGCTCCAGCCCTTCATCTGAAACACATGGGGGCATGAACAGGGAACCAGGATGTTTTAAGGTAAAGAAAAGTTCAAGGTAGAAAGCCTTGACAATAAGAGTAGATGGATGGCAGGAAGGTAATCTACCAAGAGAAAACTAGAGAAGTTGTAGTCCTGCTGCCGGGTGATCAACTCCAAGCAATCACTACTGGATTTAAGTGTACGAACAGCCCCATGTCTCACATCTGTATTTTGACAACCTGGAGAACGTGACAATAACGGAAGTTTACAGTGAAGATCCACACCATCAAAGTAAGTTCAGATTCAGTTCCCTGTGTTCAATTATTTACAAGACCGAAGACTCTTAATTCAAGACAAGCAAACTGATGACTAAGTTTTCTTTCCTCAAACTTCCTTAGACACCCTGAACATAAGGTAAAAAAAAAAAAAAAAAAAAAAAAAATATATATATATATATATGTGTACTGACAAGAGATTAAGATATGTTTGTGAAACATGATGTGCAGGTGAAGCAGCAACAGCAGGCGAAGAGAGTAGAGCAGGTCCGGACAACAGCCACAGGGGGCATAATGGACCCGGGGGCCCACAGAGTCCGGGGCCTGGAAAGGTCAGATGTCTTGTGATAAGAACAAAGACTGACAACAAGGGTACTATTCAGAGCACGTATGAGAAACCATGGACCCCACACTCCCATTTACAGCAGTCAGGTAAAAAGTTGGGAGGTTTTTATCCCTGTAAGTCGAATAAAGTATTTGAGAGACTTAAAGCGGCCAGCATTGGTGTTTGCCCCTGAAACCAAAGACCTCCACGCTCTTCCTTGAAGGGGGCATCGAAGTAACTGCCATCTCATCATTAAGTGACATCAGTAGGAGAAAGGATCCCACCCCTAAAATAAACCTAGTCTTTTATTGTCCCATTTGAAAAAGATGATTGCCAGGTAATTCTGGGTGAGTAATGCTTAAGCCATGTGAAGAGCAAGAGCAAAATTTTAAGAATGGCCTAGGAAGAAACCGAAAATTCAGAAGACAAGAGGCATAATAAGAAAGACTGACAAATGTGTAGCACCCCTAGAACAATGACAGAAGGCCATGGGGCAGGACCAAGCAGAGGGCTCTAGGGCTGGACATACGTCTATCAAAATAGGGAGTGTTTCGTAGAAGTGTTTAGAAGCTAAGGTTGAAGAAATATTCCAAAATAGTAGAACAGATTGAAGATGAGACAAGTAGGATCAATCAAGTAGGTCCAGATTTTAATTAGTGGGAGTACTGGAAAGGTGAGACAGAGAACTGGAAGTGGAGGACACGAAATCCATGAAATAAGAGAATTTTCCAGAGATCAAAGGAGTGTTCAAGATGAAAGAACTCCTCAGGGTCTAGAACACTTGGTATCATGTAGATACTAAAATACGACAACACTGCTCGCCTTCAGGAAGCTAACATTCTAGCTGGGGAGACAGAGCATAAAACACAATATTTTTCTTTTTATAAAGGCAGCTTGCCTTTTTTTTTTCAAAGATTTTATTTATTTATTTATTCATGAAAGACACACAGAGAGAAAGGCACAGACGTACGCAGAGGGAGAAGCAGGCTCCAGGCAGGGAGCCCGACGTGGGACTCAATCCTGAAACGGGGGATCACGCTGAGCCAGGGGCAGGTACTCAACCGCTGAGCCACCCAGGCGTCCCCAAAAATAGTAATACTGACAGTAATTCTGTCATGAGCTAAATTGTGTCTCCTCCCCACCCCCAAATTCATTTGCTGAAGACTTAGCCCCCAGTATTTCAGAATCCAACTGTATTGGGAAATAGGATCCGTAAGGTTATTAAGCCAAAATGAGGTGGGCGCTACCCCAACACAACTGGTGCTCTCCCAGGAGAGGCACCAGGGGAGCATGTGAAGACTCAGGGACAGGACGCAGGTCAGCCACCAGTCCTGCTCCCCGGGGCCTCCGCCTCTGACTGTGATCCTGCAGACCTGAGAAAGGAAACTCCCCCGGCCTAGGCTTTGCCGTCTACAGGAGTCTGCGGGAGCCCTGGAAACGGACACAGGGGCATGCACACAAAGGACAACTTGGCATATGTGACCACACACACACACACACACACACACACTATATGTATGTACGTGTGCTGGTGTATTTTTCCTCACCAGGCAATCCTCCAATTCTCTGAAAACACTGGCCGCCTGTGTAACGATTTAACTCCGTTCTCACCTATTCCCCTGAAGTTAGTGTCAGATCCCAAAGGTGAAGGGCTAAGCCCTACAAAGCTGCCCTTCAGATGCCAACGGGGGATCGAGGCCTCCAGTACTTCTGACCGATCTGCCATAAGTTAAGGGTACCCACAAGCCCCATCCTTGGGTTCAACAATTTGCTAGAATGGCTCTCAGAACTCAGGAAAAGGGTTTACTTACTAGATTAGTGATTTATTATAAAAAGATACAATTAAGGAACAGACAGAGGGAATGCATAAAGCAAAGTATGGGAAAAGGGGTACAGACTTGCACATGGTTGGTTCCCCTGACATCCTTAGAGGCTTTCCAAAGCCACTTCATTAACATAAAATAAAGTGTGGTCGAAAAAAGCCTGTTATCAATAACAAAAGTTGCTCCTTTCATATTAACAAAAACCAAATTTTATAACAAAAGGTGTTCTAATCCCTCTTATCACTTAGGAAATTACAAGGGTTTTAGGAGCTCTGGCCTGGATCCGGGGCAAAGACCAAATATAATTTTACAATATTATAGTTTAAATATTTATTTACTAATAGTTTAGCGAAGAAAATAAATCAAGATAACAGGACTAGGGACGCCTGGGGGGCTCTGTGTTTGAGCATCTGCCTTCGGCTCAGGACATGAGCCCAGTCCCAGATCAAGTCCCACATTGGGATCCCCGCAGGGAGCCTGCTTCTCTCTCTGCCTGTGTCTCTGCCTCTCTCTGTGTCTCTCATGAATAAATGATTAAAATCTTAAAAAGAGAGAGAGAGAGAACAGGATTAGAAGAGCTCAGATGGTGGGGCAGGGGGTGGATCACAATTTTACACAGGGTAGTTAGACCAACATGACAATTCAGGACAAGACATCTGAACAAACCTGAGGAGCTAATAAGGAAGTAGCCCTGCAGATATCTGAGGGAAGAGCATTCCACACAAAAGGAACAGCCAGTGCAAAGGCCCCGAGGCATGTTCAAGAAGAGAGGATCCAGTGTGGCTGCAGCAAGGTGAGCACGGGGGCAGCAGAATGACATCAGAGTTAAGGGGGGGGGGGTGTACGAGGTCTTATATTTACACTGAAAACTTCAGTCTTATGAATGAAATGAATGAAAACGACTGCATACTTAGATGCATTACTATCAAACTTTGTACCTTCAAGAACAAAAGACGCTAAAGCCTTCAGAAAGGAGAATGGGTCTGAGAAACAGACGGGAATCAATGGCATAGCTCACTCAAAATGTTGGGAAAAAAGCAATTTAAGGTGGGTGCTATTTACTGTCAAATTGTCAAATAAATATATAGGAGAAATACAGAAACTCTCCCATATCCGAGGACTCAGAAGTGTTACCTCTAGCAAAATGAGGAGGTCAATCAAGAAAGGGGAGAAATGGGATACTGAAAGTGGTCAGTATCGCAGGAAGGCAGTGGTGGGAGTGAGACGTGAACCTTCATGGGTTCACATTTGTGGACAGCCTGCGGGGGGAGTGTAAGGGACCCCAAAGCTGGCCACACGTCACACTACGGCAAAGGGTACTGGGGGATGTGAGCAAGGCACGGGACACAGGAGCACTATGCTGGGCCCTCTGGTACGCCCGGTGTAATCCCCCGGGGCCTTACAAGCTCAACAGGGAGACACGAGAATCCGAGAAACAGGCGGTGACACAAGCTAAAGCAAGAGTGACAGGATTGCTGGTCACAGGCCGCAGCCGAGGAAGGAGCCACTTGTGGAAGCCGGAGGACATAAGGAAACAAGCCTCTCTCTGGGTCCCTCCACAAAGCATGGGGCTTAAATCACAGACACTTTTACTCCTCACAGCTCTGAAGGCTTAAGTCCAACATCAAGGAACCAGCAGAGTTGGTGTGTGCTCCCCAGTCAGTGAGGGGTCAGGGAGCTCACTGGGTCCCTTCGCGAGGGCTCCGTCCTCATAATCTCACCACCCCCAAAGGCCCCCACCTAAAACCACCACTTTTGCAATTAGGATTTTAATATACACATTTTGGGAGGACACAAACATCCGGTCCACGGCACCCACCTGGACCAGAGTGAGTGGCAGCTCTTCCAGGACCTTGATCTCGAACTCAGAACCTTCCAGGACCTTGATCTTGAACTCAGAACCTCAGAAGTGCGACATAATAAACATGCACTACTTTAGGGCACCAACTGTTGTAATCTGTTGTGGCAACAACAGGAAATTAATACATACCTCGTGATAGCTTTTTAATTTTTTTTTATAGCTAACATACTAAGGCATCAAAAGATTTTGCTAAAATTGTGTAAGTTACAGCTACACTCGGTTTGGATCATTTTCTGACTATAGCAATAGGTGTAAGATTTTCCTTAAAAAGCTGAGATTAGGGGATCCCTGGGTGGCTCAGCGGTTTGGCGCCCACCTTTGGCCCAGGGCGCGATCCTGGAGTCCCGGGATCAGGTCCCGCGTCCGGCTCCTGGCGTGGAGCCTGCTTCTCCCTCCTCCTGTGTCTTTGCCTCTCTCTCTCTCTATGTCTATCATATATAAATAAATAAATCTTTAAAAAAAAAAAAAAAGAGCTGAGATTACCGTGTAGGGGCATCTATACAGTTCAAATCCAGGTTTTTTTAAACTCCTGCTAAGAGGACTTATTTTGCTCCTACTTCCACAATTAGCAAAGCCAATGCCTAACCAAATAAGCATGATTCCCTCCTATTACAGTTACACAGAAGTACACAGAAGCCTCATCATTTACAAACAATATGTTCCTGGCTTGATGGAAATTTAAATTAATTTCTACAATGTTGGCTAATTCTCCTGGTTTGTTTTCATTCCAACATTCATGATTTATGTTTCCAAAATTAGGTTCGTATAACTTAACTGGTCACATTAGTTTCTAAACAAGACGACTCTGCTTAGCCACACCAAAGCTTTTTTACAAATTACATTAATCTCAACATCCCAGGGCAAAATGTTAGGAATTCCTGTCAAATGGTTATTGCTGTTGAGCTGCTGCTGATTGTTGTTTAAACACCATTTTTTGTCCTCGTGCTTGGAGTAGTTATAGATTTCAAAAATACCATGATTTTGTATTCAAAGCTCAAGGAAAACAGGCAATGTAGGGAAAAGAAGGAAAAAAAAAAAAAACCAAAACACTCCCAGGGTTCAAACAGCCAAGAATTACTAGAAAGTATTAAGGTATCTTTATAATTAGTTCTATCAATACAGATCATGGTTTCTTCACCTTTGACACATAAATGGCAATGGGTACTTAATTTTAGTTCAGGCTAGAGTAATTTAACTATTCTATAACCAGATTAACTCAATGATTAAAAAATCAATACTTCTGGTATTGGTGTTCCAATAAATTAAAATATAATTTAGTATGTGTTTTCCAAAAGACTAAGTGAAAATTAACACATTTCTAAAATACAAGTACGTCAACATGCACCACTTTGCCGACGACAGTAGCGTCTAGGGTAAGGCATCATGCATACTTTGAAACAACCAATGAGAACCAATAATCATGACTTCCTCCAAATCATAAAAAGACTGTATGTGCACTTTTAGAACAGTTAGGAGGGTGTGAGAAGGGTGTGATGCTTCAGGAAGAAATGATTACAGTCAGAATAGAAGAAATTCCGGCGGGGGGGCGGGGGGGACACCACCCTGGAAGTCAGGAAGGCTTGAAGCGTACAAGTGAAGTGTCGACGTGTGGTCATGACCATATGAAACCTGCGTCAGGCCTAGGGAAGCAAAACAAGTCGCGCTGGGTCCGGGGTCCGGGGTCCGGCGTCCGGGGTCGGGCGGAGGGCCAGACGGGTCCTCTCCTCTCCACGCTCGTGTGAATTTCTGCACTGCGCAAAGTTCCTTTTTTGTCTTTTTAAATAGTAGGAAAGAAAACTAAAGGCGTAAGCAGCAGCCCCGGCGCGCGTCCCCGCGGTGTCCCGGCTGCGGCGGGCCGTGCCCTCCAGGGGCTCCCGGGCTCCCGGGCGGGGCCGCGGCGCGACTCTGGCCACAGCGGGGGAGGCGGAGGCCGCAGCGTAGCTACCCGGGGCCCCGCAGGAGCCCGCTTCTCCCGCGCCCCGCTGGGTCCCCGCCACTCTGGGTCCCTCAGGGATAAATAAAATCCTAAGAAAAAATAAAACAAAACAAAACAGACGCCCGCGAGACGGCGGCAGAGCTTTGTGACCGTCGGGGCCGGCGGACGGCGGCGGCAGCAGGTGGGCAGGGCTCTGCGGGAGGGCGGCCGGGCTGACCCCACCGCTTCCCAGCCCCTCCGCCTCCGCCCTGCCGGTGGCCGGTGGCCGGTGGCCGGCGGTGGGGCTTCAGGCTTCAGGAAGGAGACGGGGCCTCACCCCGCGGCGGGGCAGCGCCCGGGCGGCGGGTGGCGCCTCCGACATCTCCCCGGTCTCCCGGGTCTCCCCGGGTCGCTGGCCGCCTTGCACGGGGCCGTGGAACAGGCTGAAACGCACTCTGGGCTTGAACCACCTGGTTAACGAGGCAGCTAAAAACAAAATAAAGCCTACTCTAAAAAAAGACACCATGAAATAGAATAAAAGGTGAAACTGAATTGTCCCATCTTCTAACAGAAAGCCCCGGTTGATGTTGGGCAGGTCACAGAGCACACCTGAATGATGGTTCGGGTCTACTATCTCGTTCGGGCCTCTCCGAAATCCAAAAGCTCTGCAAGCTACAGTTTTGTTCTTTTTCTCCTCAAGTTTATGGCAGACCCATTTGGCCTCAAAATCTGACCTAAATTGATGTGAGGCTATTTATGGTTAAGACTTAGGCCATGTGATGTACTATTCAGAGGCTCTGCTGAAAGCATATTAATGTTTGATGACAGGGTGGCTGCCTCAAACCTTACTGGGGGAAATGGGTGACGTATTATACCAAATATCTACTACATGACCTTTTTAAAATCCAAAAAACTCAGAATTTGGACACCTATCTGGCCTCAAAGATTTTGGATAAGATTTTTGACTTGTAATTTAGATTCAAATGAGTTACGATGCAAAGCTACATAAAATATCTTCTGTCTCATTTCTACATGATAAACCAGCCACAGAGCTGACTGATGAAAGCTTAATTTAATTACTTTTGAAAGTAAACCTTTAAATCTTAACTTTAAAAAGCGCCAGATAGGTAAATCTGGAGTCTATTTGCAGGAATCTGTCAGTGTTTTCCTACTCTAATATAGAGTAAGCAAAAACACTGAACTGTTGTGCGTCCTCTCAAGATACCAAGGGTTCCTCTTCCCCCCAAAAGTGTTTTGATCTGTATGTTGGCATTTTTAATTGTATTTATTTTATATTTTTTAAAGAACACGTTGTACAATCAACAATAAAGCTCTTTTTTCAGTTAGTCATTTTGTTCAGTGCTTTTCACTGAATTTCTCCATCCTTGAAAGATCTGCTTAAAGAAAAATAGAGAATTAAGCCCCAAGAACCATTTAAGGTACTGGCTTAGAAATAAGATGAGAAGATGGTGCGTTCCCAGCACAAGAAGGGAGACCAACAAGGTGGTCCACAAGGTGGACCAAGGTGGTTTCCAGACTGGTCCACATAGTCTTCAAGAAGTAAAGTATGATGGCCGAGGAGGAAAAAAAAAAAGATTACCTGACCTTCATAACTTGAAGAAAAATAGTATTATTACCTTAATGAAAACATAAGTTCAATGACCTAAAGACACTAAAAAAAGAAAAAAAAAAAAAAACTAAAACATCTTGGACAGTTCCAAAGTGAAGGTATTTCAAACTTTACCGAAACTGAAAACATGATGCAGGGTGCTCTGTCATTCCTAAGGTAAATCTCCAAATCTCAGAAAATGTCATTTAAATAGCTACTAAAACAACCTAATATATTTTTAAAATATTAAGTTCCATTTTTCTGGCCATTCTTCTGGTCTTTGATTAGAAATCTGGCATTCTGTTGAGAGGGTCAGTGTTAATTAGATCACTAAATTTAACTGTTTTCTGCATTTAAAAAAGACTGAACCAAACTGCAGAAGAAAACCATCAGCAGAACAATACTGCCATCTTTTGACCGAAACAGAAAAGTGATCCTTTCCCCCTTTAATTCCTCATGACGGGATACCAGGAGATAACATCTTCCTGTGTTTCCCTTGCAACATGTCTGAAGTGACAGTCACTGTCCCTCCTTCAACAATTTTCTGGTGTAGAAGCAAAGCGATCACTGATGTCTGTATATTTTGAAAACTTAGGATTACGGCGAAGCATTACCGCGATTAATGTATTTATTTTTCATCTTTCCTCAAGTCCCTTCTATCAGCATTAAAGTATTAAGGCTATAGCTCCTTTTTTTTCACATGTAAATATGGGGAAGCAATCAAGTGAGATATACTTAAGGATCCCTTTATTGCCACATTATCCTCAGTCTTGTTCCCTTTGTCTTAGAAACTCCAGTATTATTATTTTTTTCTTAAACCAGGTAAGACTGTAGTAATTTTAAAAATTTAAAATGGGCATAGGAGCATCAATCCTGCAACTGGTCCCTCTTATAACCATTTAATATTCAATTAGTATTTCAGAGATTCTGTATAAGACTATTTTATAAGGTTACTTTAAACTTACATAGGAAAGGAAAACATTTATATAATTAATGTGAAAGTTGTATGAAACTTACTACTCAAATGACAAACTAAATTCTAAACTGAAAAGGTTAAATGCTTCCAGAGGACACTGCACACACAGCCCATGTTCCTCCAGGAAGAAATTCTTACTTTTTCTTTTGAATAATACTCCTACGTCAACGGGAATATGGATTTGGTCCAGGAATCAAGTGAGACGCGGATTCCTCTATTAGCCAAGGGAAGGACAAGCCATCAGTCTCATTAGTAATGCTACCTTATGTTTAGCTGGTGCTTAAAGAGCACCTCACACGTGGAGGCTGAATAAAACCTGATGAGGTACACAGGGTGAGAGCCCGACCCGATTTCTCAGACAGAGGGTCACAAAGACTCCGCGACCTACTCAGAGGCCCACGGCCCAGGAGCGCAGCCCAGAGCCTGCCACCCTCCTCCCCGCCAGGAAGAGGACTGAAGCTGCAGCACTGCCACCCACCCTGAGGCACATGGACCTCTGCTCAGGTAAGTACGGAATCTGGGACAGGAAGACGGAGGACGCCACCCGGGACATTTTATCATCCCGGCTGTCCCAAATACTCCCTGCGGGCAAGGGGTGGCTGTACGCCCTGCACACCCTTCCCCTAAAGAAACCAGGACTCAGTGGGTCTGACCACAGGATGTACGACGACGGGATGCAAGCAGACACCCCGTGCTGGGACACAATCCGAGCTCTGCATCACAGATCAACATCTAAATCATAGTTTTAAAGAATCTTTCTTTTATAAAAAAAGATTTTATTTACTTATTCATGACACACACACACACACACACACAGAGGCAGAGACACAGGCAGAGGGAGAAGCAGAGCACGATGTGGGACTGGATCCCAGGTCTTCAGGATCGTGCCCTAAGGGGCTGAAGGCGGCGCTAAACCGCTGAGGCACCCAGGCGGCCCCAGTTTTAAAGAATCTTAACAAACTATACTCACTTGTTAGAACTTGTGAGTAGGGATCCCTGGGTGGGATCCCAAATTTTGTTTCCTTAACTTGAAATGAAAATATGCTTTCCTCAGAAGCTCGTTGATAACATGAGTACAAAACCAGCCTGCAAGGTTCATTTTCAGCCTTCATCTAACTCCACTATTTGATTCTGTCATTCATCCTCAGCCTTGAGAAGCACTGTCCCGCCGTGGCTTCCTGGACACTACTCTTCCTCTGTTCATGCCTCCTCCTCTGAACTTCCCATTGAGCCTCCTTATCCACCTCTCCTTTTCTTCCTATCCATTAAATATCAGTCATCCTAAGAATTTTATCCTTGGTTTACTTTATTTTTTTAAGATTCTTAAAGATTTTTAATTAATCTCCCCACTCAACGTGGAGCTCAAACCAGATCAGGAATTGTAAGCTCTACCAACTGAGCCAGCCAGCCAGCCGCCTCTCCTTGTTTTTTGTTTTTTTCCCTAAAGTTGGGTGTTTTACATGTTATGTCATTCAATCTTTCAATTAAATTTTGAGATATGATTATTATTCCCATTTTGCAGATGAGAAAACCAAGGCAAGAAAGTTCAGCAACTGCTACTCAGTAAACACCACTCAGTAAACATCCAAACCAAGATTCAAATCCAGACAACAGAGCTCTACAGCTCAAGCTGTTAACCAGGGTGTTATCCTTGATACTTTCTTATCCTCCCCACTCTAGAGCCAATCAATCATCAAGTTCTATTGATTCTCCATGAAAATTACCTTGCAAATCTTACCACATGTTCTATTTCCCTATCATTTGCTTCATTAGGGCCTTCGTCATCTAATTCTTTACCGTAAAATTTTTCAAATTAGTTTTCTTGCTAAGGGATTTTCTTATAAATCTTCCTTGTGTCCTCCAATGTTATTTCATCACAGGTTTTCCAACTTGTGACAAACACTTCTAATTGTTCCTCGATACCAGTTCTCACTTCCTTCTGTGGTAACATGATTTTTAATTGGATGTAGCTAATTTCCTAAACTGCTTTTCACTAAAGGTAGTCATAGGACTAAATCTGACCTCCAAGACGTGAGTAGGAGTAATGTGAGGTATGTTCTTCTGTTCCTCCCTACGAGTACAGATTAAACAGCAAGAGCTAGAATAGCCACCCTGGACCATGAGGTGCAAGAAAGGTGAGGCCTAGAGCCCTAATGACTGTGGGGTCTGACAAATGACTGCCAGACCAACCCTGAGAAACCTATTCAGGCTTTTACTTAAGTTCCTATTATTTTGAGTATCTCTTTTTGTCTATTTCTTTCTCTATTAGAGGAACAATTATTTTCATTTATACTGATTTTGGCACTAAATGTGGACTTGCTTTAGCAGAATCTAAAATGTAGAACTGGCTTAGTAAACAAGCAATAGAGGAGAACAGTCAAACAAGTAACTACTAGCTAGAAAGCCAGTGACTAATTCCATGTATCAACCTGACTGGGCCACTGTGCCTAGAAACTAGATATCTGATTAAACACTATTCTAGATGTTTCTGTGGCATTATTTGTGAATCAAATTAACACATAAATAAGTGAAGTTTAAGTAAAGCAGAATATACTCCATAATGTGGTCAGGTCTCACCGGGTCAGTCACAGTTGAAGGCCAGAACAGAACAGAAGACTGGCCTCCCTTGAACGGAGGGATACCAGCTGGTATCATTCAGACTTGAACCATGTCAACCCTTCTGTGCATCTCCAGTCTGCTGACTCATCCTACGCAGTTCGAACCTGCCAGCCTCTACAATTGTACGAGCCAATCCCTCTTCCTGTACATACACATATACCCAATGTTTCTCTGGAGAACCTAGGTTAATACAGCCAGTAACCCTAAGTATGCCATGGGATAACATTTAATACTGTTTATCATATCCTGGGAGACGGACATGCTAAACAAAGCTTATGTAACTCTAGGGTAAGTAGAAGGAAATCTCAAAATGGTAGTGCATGTTAAGGAGAAGGCTCAGAAAAGATCCTATGATTTGGAAGGAGAGACGAAAGGAATACAGCTCTGCTAAGGAAGGCTCTCTGCCCGGAGAGCATAATCTAAATTGACAAAGAATTCAGTAATTTGGGCATTGTTAGGTTTGAAAAAGTCAAATTCTATGCCCCAAAGTAAAGCACTGATAAAAAGATAACCCTGAAGAGGTAGCTCTTACAAAGATTAGACAATGGCCTCAAGCCTTGCTCAAACACTTCTGACTAAATGTTCTTAATCCAGATAGTGGGATTTAGTTCAAAAATTAAGATGTTTCTTTTGCACCTTATCCAATAAAATGGAACAAACTTTTGATACACACAATATAAATACATTTCAAAAACACTATGCTGAGAAAAAAATTCCAGAAAAAAAAAAAAGAGTACCTATTGTTTGATTACATTTTCACGCAGTTTGAAAACAGGCAAAGCTGAGCTATCTTAAGAGAAGTTAGAACAGTGGTTGCCTTTGGTGAGAGCAGCGCATGGACTGTAAAGAAGCACCAGGAATCATTCTGGGGATACAAATGCTCTATATTTTTGCTAGGGTTGTGAGTTACACATACCTTTGCAACTGTCAAAATTCCTTGAAGTGCACAAGTATAGCCTAGTGTACACACATCATCACAGATCCATGGGCTCTACTTGTAGGTGAGGTGGGGGCTAGGTCCTACAGCAATCCAAGCATCTCCTTCAGCTTCTATGAATTCTAGACCACGTTCCTATGCAGTTCTGTAAGGAAACGCTCCAGTCATTCTGCAGATCACCCGCAGCACCAAGATCAGACAGAGGCTGAGAGGCGGGAAGAGACCCAGGCAGGTTCTGGTGATAGAAGGACACGGTTCCTCTGTCCTTTTGCATTGCAGTGTCTTTGTTGTCTCCCACTTGGTGTGCTGCTTACTAGCCCTGGCTAACGACCAGGCCCACACCAGAAGCAGGGGCACAATTACACACAACTTCCAAAGATTGTTTAACCAGCTGCCATGGTAAGGACTCTATTCCTCTAAGATCCCGTGTCACTTACAGAGATTCTTCTCTGACCAAACTCTAATTGTCAGTCAGTGATACCTCTGCTCCTTGGAGAATGAGACAATGTGCGTAATTAACTCTCAAGGTAAGGAATCAAAATTCATTCTTTGCCTCATCTTTCTAGATGTTTAGCAAGTTCTAATGCTTTCATAATTATTTCCAGTTTCCTTTTGATTATCCTTTCATTCATCCTTCCAGATCTATTTCAAAGTTCATATACTCTATGACATTTTCACTGACTTCCCATGGAATCCTTTCCTCTTCTATTTTTCCCAAGCAATAAATTTTTAGCTCCTTGAAAATATGGTTTGTATTATATTCATTTTGTCTTGTTTATATACAGCACAACTGGAAAGTATGTTCTCAAAATGCATTTATTAAATAGTGAATGAATGAATGCTACCTTAATTAAAAGGCAGGTCAAGCAGAGAACTTTTCTGTATAAAACAAAAGGAACATATTTCACTGCAACTAACACTCAAATATTCTTAATAGCAAACAGCTCAAGAAATCTACCACTCTCATATTATAGAACAGATGGAAATGTAAGAGGCCAGAGGAAAAAATAATAAAGCTTTTGCCAAAAAGTTATTTATAAAAATGAGAAAGAAAGGTGTTTTTCCCCCCTTGCTAACAGGGATTGTAGACAAACTCCTAAATAAAGTAAAACAATAAAAAAAAAAAAATAAAGTAAAACAATCTGTAATGAAAGTTACTACATAGCAGTTGTGCTCTCAATTCTAATTGAGTGGAATAGTTTGGTAACTTTCAGTAGGTGAACTTGACTTTCCACACGGAAAACCATGGTCACTCCTTTAAAACAGAGATATGTGGTACAGTGATCTCGTGATTTATAATAATATATATAATCTATTTGGTCTTATTCCTTTTTCTGGCACAGGACTCCTAAAACCTTGATTTCCTAAGAGATGAGAGTGACAAAGGTATCTTTCGTTATGCGAATGAGATGACTTTTGAATACCAATTAGGGGTGGGCACTGGTTTCAGGAGGAACCAAACATGTAACCAGAGGGCTAAAATTTTCAGTCTCTGCCTCTGACCTCTAGGAAGGCAAGAGGGGCTGAAGACTGAACAACCGCCCACGGCCAACAATTTAACCAACGAGGCCTATATAATAAGGCCTCCATAAAAACCCAGAAGGATGGGTCAGAGAGCTTGTGGGCTGGTGAACACGTGGGAAAGCTGGGACAGAGTGACATGCACGGAGAGTGCAGGGAAGCTCTGTGCCCTTTCCCATATTCCTCGCCTTCTGCATCTTTTCCATCTGGATGTTCATCTGTGTCCTTTATCTTATTCTTTAATAGAATTGGTAAATGCAAGTGAATGTTTCTCTGAGTTCTGTGAGCTGCTCTAGCAAATCAAAATCAACAAGGAGGTCCTGGGAACCTCTGATTTATAAGTCCATTGGTTAGAAGCAAGGTGACAAATCTGGACTTGACACTGAAGTCAAGTGGGGACTTATGAAGTGTGGTGGGGACAGTCTTGTGGGACTGAGCATCACCTGTGGGATGTGGTACTCCAGGTGCAGAGGGTCAAGAACTGAATTAAACTTCAGGATGCCGGGATCCCTGGGTGGCGCAGCGGTTTAGCGCCTGCCTTTGGCCCAGGGCGCGATCCTGGAGACCCGGGATCCAATCCCACATCGGGCTCCCGGTGCATGGAGCCTGCTTCTCCCTCTGCCTATGTCTCCGCCTCTCTCTCTCTCTCTCTCTCAATGTGACTATCATAAAAAATAAATAAATAAATAAATAAATAAATAAATAATAAATAAATAAATAAATAAATAAACTTCAGGATGCCAAGCTGGTATCACAGAGAACTAGTTGGTGGTGTCGGGGGTGAACTTGCCCCCAACCACATTGCAATTGGTACCAGAATCCTTTTAGATGCCAAAAGTGCCATTAAAACATATTAAACAATGAAGGTTACCCCTGATACTATCTTTCTGGTAACCATAAGAGAAGTCTGACAGAGATAGAGTGGAGGGCAATCAATCTGATTTAAAAGGAAGGAAATAGGGACGCCTGGGTGGCTTACTGGTTGAGCATCTATCTTTGCCTCAGGTAGTGATCCTGGGGTCCTGGGATCGAGAGGAGTCTGCTTCGCCCTCTGCCTGTGTCTCTGCCTCTCTCTCTCTCTCTGTCTCACGAATAAATAAATAAAATCTTAAAAAAAAAAATAAAAGGAAGGAAATCCAGTCTTTTAAAAAAATTATTAATTTTATATGCAAATAGATTTTAATTACTATAAGATAATGTAACAAATGATAAAACCACAAGTTTAGCCAATTGTTATGAGGTCACAAAGCTTATATGTCTAAGCTGTTCCTTTTCTGTCTCCCCACAATCGTGAATGTTTTAATTCCTCTACTTTTTAAAAAAGATTTCATTCATTCATTCATTCATTCATTCATTCATTCATTCATTCATTTGGAGGGAGAGAGAGAGCTATGAAGTACAGGCAGGCACAGCAGGGAGAAGCAGAGGGAGAGGGAGAAGCAGACACCCTGCTGAGCAGGGAACCTGATGCAAGACTTGATCAGGATCCCGAGATCATGACTTGAGCTAAAGGCAAGACGCTTAACCAACTGAGCCACCCCAGTGCCCAATTCCTCTACATTTTGTGTCTTTTTTTCTTCTAAGTATTTCAGGGGTTTCTGTTTTATTTTTCCTTACCATTCCATATTTTTTTCCCCATGTTACATCGTTGGCTTCTAGTATTCATTTTGAATTTTTCTCTTTTTGTTCGTTTTCAACAGTTCCTATTTCTTTCATTTTTTTCATGGTCTGTTTCTTAACACTTTACCGTGTTTGTTATCAGTTTACTATTTCTGCTGGTAAATAGCAGTTTGGGCAAGGAAGCAAATACCACTATTATGTCCCATGACCAAAGAAAACATTAAGGTGAAAAGTTGAAGCTCATGTACAATCTATCAAACAAATGCAGATTCGAAATTAAATTTCAGGTAGTATATGCATCTAAAAACATAGATATGTCTAGGTTGATAGTTACCCAGTGCCATCATCAGTTTTAAAAGTATTATTTTACAAGCCTTGAGGGTACTCTTCACTCTACTCAGTCAGTAATCAAATTTCTAGATAACAAACTGTTTATTATCAAAGAAGTTCTGTAAATTCAAGATAAAGAAACCTGACCACAGCTCGCTATTTTCAGAGATACCATACCCAGCAGATTCCTTTGTCAGCATAAGAAACAAAAACAATGTTGGTAATTATCTCCTCTCCACCAGCAGTAAGTTTCTACCTTGAAGAAGGAATATTTTTTATACAGTATTTTTGTATATGGCAGAGCAGGGTATTACATGATGCTAGCTCCTCCTGAAACAGATTATAAATGGCAAGTTTTAACATATCTGTTATCCCATCTACCTGTGGGCCTTATGTTTAGTATACCTTTCTCATTAAAATCAGTATCGGAGAGTGGGCTAGGGATTAAAAGCTCTTTGTTAGGACTGAATGTGAGGAAGGCAGATTTGTATTGCTTAAGTTAGGAAGAGTGACAACAGGTTATATTAGGCCTGCCTTTGACATGGGATCTTTAATCTATGATCAAATATCATCTCTTCACTTATACAAAGAAAAAGAACTAAAAGTCTCTCAAGAAAACCACCAGAGTTGACTTAATTTTGGCCCATGGCAAATGTGCTTATAAATAAAGATAAATTGCTTATTGTTGATTTAAATGATTTTTTAAAGTTTTTTCAGACTTTTTTTTTTAAGTAACAAAAAACTTTCTTCCAATGACATCCTGTAAGCTTAAGCAGATGAAGATATCATGTGTCTAGCTGGATCTGCTGTGATGAACCATAAGGCTCTCCTGGTTATCCCTCTCCCTTCCTTCAGGATGGCCCCTCCAACAAAGTTACAAAATCCCTAGGTCTTTACAGAGCAAGGGTTAAAAACCACTATCCTAAATAATTCTTTAGAGCTAAACAAGGAACTGAGATAGCATATGTTCTCTGATCACAATAAAAATTTAAAAATTAAAAAAATTAAAATTAAAAAATAAGATAACCAAAAATATCCCCAAATGTTTGGAAATAGGAAACAAACTTACAATAAAAAAAGACGAATGAAGTTAAATACTGGATCCTGACAAGACATAAAAATTTGACAAGCCTCACAAAAATAAAGCAGGGACATCATTATAAATCCTGCAGACACTAAAAAAATAATAAGGAGATACTATACACAACTTTCTGTCAGTAAGTTTGTAGATGGATAAAAGGGGAAAATTACTTTAAAAAACTCTCATAAAACTGATTTTTAAAAGAGAGAGAGAGAGAGAGAGAGAACTGTTAAGAGTCCTGTAACCATTAAAGAAACAACTACATCAATGGTTGAAGATTTTCTCACAGAACTCTAGGCCCGTTACGGCTTCCACTGCAGTTTCTGCCAAATATTCAAAGGAAAAAAATAATTGCAATTTTCCATAAACCGTTCCTGAGAATATAAATGAGAATCTACTCCTTAATTCATTTTATGAAGCCACTATAACTTTAATTCCAAACTCTAATAAGACTATTTCAAAAATGAAAAATTATAAGCCAGTTTCACTTATGAACACATGAAAAAATCCCAAGCAAATATACAGAATCTAGAAAAATTATCTATATATTTCTATATATTACAGAATTATGAGGGTTTTGTTGAAAATCCAAAAGAATCTATAAATTTTTAGATTTAATAAATTTATCAATATTGTGAAATAACAGGAAAATGTCAAAGCTCTCTAAATCGATAGATAGATTTAATGTAACTCCAATTAAAATCCCTAAATGTTTCCCATAAAACTTGAAAAGCTGATTCTAAAAGGTATGTAAAGATGCGAAGGAATGGAAAATAGCCAAGATTCTTAACAAAGCAAAATGAAACAAACAAAAAGGGAACATTTGCGCCTACATATGACGACACTGATGCTATGGTAATTAGGTTAGTGCAGCACTAGCTGGAGGATCTGTGAACAAAGCAACTGAATAAACAGAAATCCAATGGATGTTACTGTGGACGTCTGATTTATGACAGGAGTAGAACGACAGAGTATCGGTAAGCGGACAGACTTTTCAATAAATACTGTTGAGGGGCGCGTGGGTGGCTCAGTTGGTTAAGCATGTGACCCTGGATTCCAGCTCAGGTCATGAGATGGAGCCCTGGGTGGGCCTCTGTACTCAGCGGGGAGTCTGCTGCTGACTCTCTCTCTCTCTCTCTGCCCTTCTCCCCATTCCCCCATGCTTTCTCTTCTTTAAAAACAAATATACCTTTAAAAAATAATAAAATTAAGAGCTGTTGGTACAATTAGGTATCCACGTGCAAGGTTACAAAAAGGAGCAAAAAAGGGAAGGTAGAAAAGAAAACAGATTCCTACCTCATACTACTGTGCAAAAATCAGCTGAGGTGTATCATAGACCTAAATGGAAAAGTTAAAACATAAAGCTCCCAGAAAATAACCCAAGAGACTATCTAAGGTATGGAAAGATTTCTTACACAGGACATACACAACGCACTAATCCTCAAGGAAGATACAGATAGGATAAGTTATTTAAAAAGCAAAAACCTCTCTTTGTAAAAACAAAAACAGAAATCCCAAAACACTGAAAAGAGAAGGGGAAGCAGCCAAGCCCCAGTACAGGGAAGACACCTACTCCCCAACGTCCACGACCCTGAAGGCATGCTTCAGGTAAACACTTAGGATACAACAGACGGAAAGAACCCGCAGGGCACAACCCCCGTGTCCCCGTTGCTCCTCCCCGCCCTCAAGGCTCGGGTGGGCATTTCCCCGCAGTAAACCCCTCCAGACGCTCCACCGGTTTACCTGAGCCTCTGCAAACCCACAGACAGGCAGCTAATGCAGCCACGCACAGCATCCACGGTTACTAGTTAAACTAGTGAGTGGAGCCAAAATGGAAAAATCACTATTCACGGAGCATCACACACTTTCTTGTTCTCTTGGACCTGCCCAAGCTCTGGCACAACAGGCCCTACCCCTTCACCTTTTTAACTGGGCTTCAGTGCACAGGATATAAAGGGGGAGGGGCCTTTACTTTAAGAGCCGTCTGGATAAGTGGACTCCATTTCAAGATTCAGATGTGGGACTAAATAAGAGGTTTCATCAGAGGCCCCTACTGGGGGTTTAGGGGTGAGCCAACACCCTGGATTACACTGTCAGATCAGAGTCTCACGAACCAGAGATCGTGCCCACTATCAAGCTTTACTAATACTTCCAAGTATTCGAGCAAATGACACAAAAGAGGCCAAGACACCCAGTGCGGCTCCCCCAGTCCTGCTTACAGCTCAGAATGTTTCTACTCAGATGGTAGAGGAGTTCTCTGAGCAAAGTTCACAGGTCCCCTCACACAATGGGGAGCATGTAGGTTATGTTCCGTCTCCACTACATCTCAGGGAGCTGAACGGCCTGCGTGACGTTCTCCAGGAAGCTGTGCCTCATAAATCTGGATCCTCGAATGTGTTTACCACGGGCCATCCTAAACAAGGATACTCTGCTCAAAGCATGCCATAAGTAAGGGTTCTCCTCTCAGCAACGAGGTCAGTTACCAACACGTTTAACTAGGTCACCCACTTTCCTACTTTCCGTGGGACTGCCTCCCTAGAAATCAAGAGAAATGGATCACAGGCCAGCTGCTAACTCCTTCCCCAAAGAGTTATCAAACTCTTGCCTGGATCATTGAAAAAGCTGATGTTTTAACTTCCACTAGGATGTTTTTGTACCTATTTTTGGTATTAATCAGATCCTATCATTAGAAAGTTTTTGATACTCCTAATTACCCAATAAATGAATGAATGATTTAACATGATGTAGCCATTTCAAAAGTATATTTTCAATGACTATTTAATAATTAACATGTTTATAATAAATTACATAGAAAAAGATACTGAATCATACATATATTACTATGATTTCTATTATTGTAATTACTATACGCAATCAAAGGAAGTAAGTCAATATAAGTTTCTTTCAATGAATGGCTTATTTTCTTCTTTTTATTTCTTTTTATATTTCAAATGTTTTATCAGACTATATTACTTCCACGTTAGGAAAAACTATTAAAATAAGTATCTCCAGTTTAAATGTTTTCTGTTGCTTATTTTGTAAAAATATAACTTGTTAAACTCACACCCCATTCTTGCTGCCTCTAAACTTGACTCTGTTACCACATTCTTGCCCCATTTTATGACAATTGCCTTGAGGACCCTGAGAACAAGGATCATTTTATTATTTTTAAAGATTTTATTTATTTATTCATGAGAGACACATACACACAGAGAGACAGAGAGTCAGAGAGGGAGAAGCAAGCTCCATGCAGGGAGCCCCATGTGGGACTCGATCCCTGGACTCCAGGATCATGCCCTGGGCTGAAGGCGGCGCTAAACTGCTGAACCACCCAGGGATCCCCCACAAGGAGCATTTTATATATATTTTAGTATCTGCAGTGCCTAGCAAAGTTCTGATGCAAAACTAATATTTAATAAATACTGGATAAATTGATAGATGATAGATGATAAAAATCTCATTTTCAAGATTGTATTTCATGTTGTCAATCTATACTTGAGATTTTTTTTTTTAAGATTCTATTTATTATTCATGAGAGACAGAGAGAGAGAGAGAGAGAGAGAGAGACAGAAGAAGCAGGCTCCTCATAGGGAGCCCAATAAAGGACTCAAACCCGGGACTCCGGGCTCAGGATCACAGCCTGAGCCAAAGGTAGAGGTGCAAACCCTGAGCCACCCAGGCGTCCCAATACTTGAGATATTTTTAATGTTGAAAATATAATAGCTACAAACTGTGGATATCTCCTCAACCTTCTGCAATTTCACTTAATGTGGAATATTCTATCTATACACTGTTAATGAAAAGATATATGTACTTTGCCCAAACAAATTATAGGTTTTTGTTTTTTTTTAAATTATAGGTTTTTAATCTGAGAATCTCTGACTCCTGCCATCTAACTTAAAGAAAAAAAGAAGAAAAAGGAAGAAGAAGAGGATGAAGAAAAGTAGTAGAAATAGTAGTAGTAGGATTAATAGTGGTATGCTTTTGTTTTCCGGATTCCAAACACATGATTAACTATATCATTATATATTTAAGGATATAATGATAGCACGCAGAGCTAACTGAATTAGCTAGCCTTTAAGAGAAACTGTATACATAGCCCAAACAGTGGTGGAAATCCTCCAGTCTAATAGAATTGTATGTCCAAAGATTATTTTCCCAACATGAACACATCAGTATTTTGGTCACTATGTTGATGAGTGATGAAGACTCATGCTCCACAGTTACTAGGTATCCCTTAGCTCAGCTCAAGAGCATGACAGAGCAGTCGCTGACGATTTTTTTTTAAGTGTTTCTTTTAAAACACAATTCTTGCAGTCAGAGTACCACTTTTAAAGGATAGTTATCTGGATGATTTATACAAATTTTCAGAATGTTACTGAATAATCTAAGCTTCCATTCTCAATGAATTCACAAATTGGATTTTACTTGTCAATTGGTAAGAAAAGAAAACCAGAAGGGGTCAGTATTTTAAATGTGATTGATTTTCTCTGAGGAAATGGATGACATGATACATTACTGCAATAACATACCAATATTTTTGTTATAAATCATGCTCTTCAGTTTGTGCTTTCCCACCTAAAAATCATGTAAACTTCTTTTGCACAAACACCATGGCCACTTTCAAAGAGATTACACGTATATTATTTTCAGCATATTTTCCCACTGTTTTTCCTAATACATTTAAATAAAAACAAGGCAAGAGAATCTGATTATGTAGTTTGTATATACATAGTATGTAACAGAAACGGTTGGTCTCAGGAATTATTTTGATAAATAATAAATATATACTTTCAAATGACACTCCCTTAATAGAACTGGTTTATGTTCAATTATTCCTTATAACATTGTCCCACATTCTCATCTTCTGCTATGGTTTTGGGGAAGATGTGTGAGAGAGTTGTGTATAATTTTATCTTCATGTTTTATACATTAAATAGAAGATTCTAATTTTTCCATTTCTGTATGAATAAATCAAAGAGTCCTCAATAAGTGTACAATGGCCTCATATGCTTTGGGATCTACCTCCTGTCATCACTGTGTCTTCCAATACGCTTTCCATGCTGAAAAAAAAATCAGGTTACATTACTATTTTCATGATTATATACATAATTATTTTTTTTAAAGATTTTATTTATGCATGAGAGACACAGAGAGAGAGAGGTAGAGACACAGGCAGAGGGAGAAGCAGGCTCCCTGTGGGGAGCCCAATGCGGGACTTGATCCTGGGACTTCTTATTTTTAAAAAAGAATTAAAAAAAAATTTAATGATTTATTTTTTAAAAGAATTTTATTTTTTAAAAGAATTTTTTTTAAGACTTACATATCTATTAACATTACTCTTTCAAAAAATGTAACATCAAGAATCTTCTATTAAATAAAGTATTGGGACGTCTGGGTGGCTCAGTTGGTTAAGTGTCTGCTTTCGGCTCAGGTCATGATCTCAGGGTCCCAGGGTCTAGCCCCACCTCAGGCTCCCATCTCGGCAGGGAGCCTGCTTCTCTCTCTCCCCCTCTGCTCCTCTCTCTGCTGGTGCTCCCTGTTTCTCTCTCAAATATTAAATAAAATCTTTAAAAATAATAATTATAAATAAAATACCAATTTTAATTTAGGTATCACATTCATAAAAATATGTGCCAGAGTAATATTTGGTTGTACATTGTTGTGTTCTCAAAAGCTAAAATTGCAAACACTATGCAGACTGCCTGATTAATATAAATATTAATGATATCTGGAGAGGTAAATGAATATACAGCCACAGAGGGCATAAAGTATCTTTGAGTACATATCTGTCAGCTGACAAATGCAAATACTAGTCTTCAACAAGACAGTACAAAAAGTTTTCCTTACTTGCCTCTCAATTATCCTTTCCACTCCTTTTCTCCTTTCTGAGTGCTATCTTCTGTTCACAGTATCAGCCTAGGCAATATTTGCTTTCTTGCTTTCTAATTGCTCTTTGCAAATGCAAATAAGCATCTACTATATCAATCCTTTATACTTTTGACCAAAACTCACACATAATATATTTACTGTCTTGCATATGTTTGATTTGAAATCTTTATTTCTTATTGTGGAATAAAAGGATTACCTTTTGTTAAAGGAAGGTAAGTCAATAACTAGGTGAGAAAGATTTCAAAGAAAGTACGAAACTCGAGGGATCCCCGGGTGGCGCAGCGGTTTGGCGCCTGCCTTTGGCCCAGGGCGCGATCCTGGAGACCCGGGATAGAATCCCACGTCGGGCTCCCGCTGCATGGAGCCTGCTTCTCCCTCTGCCTGTGTCTCTGCCTCTCTCTCTCTCTCTCTGTGTGACTATCATAAATAAATAAAATTAAAAAAAAAAAAGAAAGAAAGAAAGTACGAAACTTGAGCCCTGGACTTCCACTCGTGCGTGAGGCGAGGGGAGCCAGAGCAGAGGCCGAACTCGGGATCTGACTAGATGGTAGGCTGCCCCGCAGGATTATCAAGGAAACCCAGCGTTTGCTGGCAGAACCAGTTCCTGGCATTAAAGCAGAACCAGATGAGAGCAACGCCCGTTATTTTCATGTGGTCATTGCTGGCCCCCAGGATTCCCCCTTAGAGGGAGGGACTTTTAAACTTGAACTATTCCTTCCAGAAGAATTCCCGATGGCAGCCCCTAAAGTACGTTTCATGACCAAAATTTATCATCCTAATGTAGACAAGTTGGGAAGAATATGTTTAGATATTTTGAAAGATAAGTGGTCCCCAGCACTGCAGATCCACACAGTTCTGCTATCGATCCAGGCTTTGTTAAGTGCTCCCAATCCAGATGATCCGTTAGCAAATGATGTAGTGGAGCAGTGGAAGACCAACGAAGTCCAAGCCATAGAAACAGCTAGAGCATGGACTAGGCTATATGCCATTAATAATATTTAAAATCGATCTGATCATCAAGTGTGCCATCACTTCTCCTGTTCTGCCAAGACTTCTTCCTTTTTTGTTTGCATTTAATGGACACAGTCTTAGAAACATTACAGAATAAAAGCCCAGACATCTTCAGTGCTTTGGTGATTAAATGCACATTAGCAAATCTATGTCTTGTCCTGATTCACTGTTGTAAAGCATGAGCAGAGGCTAGAAGTACCATCTGGATTGTTGTGAAACACTTAAAAGCAGTGGCCCCTCTCTGCTTTTATTCCTTTCCCCCCATCATGGTTTGTATAAACACTGTGAATGAAGGTAGTTGTCAGGGTTAGCTGCAGGGGTGTGGGTGTTTTTCTTTATTATTATTTTTGAGGGGGAGAGGTAGTTTTATTTTAATTTTATGGGCTCCTTTCCCCCTTTTAATGGTGATCTAATTGCATCGGTTAAAAGCAGCTAACCAGTTCTTTAGAGTATGCTCTCTAGCCAAGTCTAACTTTATTGAGACACTGTAGATTGACAAACTTGATTGTTTGAACCAAAATGGGAACATTAAACATCACAGCCCTCACTAATAACATTGTGACTTTGCTGTCAAGTGTAGAATCCTTCCTTCAAGAAAAAGCTTGCGACCATTTTGTATGGCTTGTCTGGAAACTTCTGTAAATCTTATGTTTTAGTAAAATATTTTTTGTTATTCTAAAAAAAAAAAAAGTACGAAACTTCTTGTGTGTGACAGACAGAGCTATCCTTGATGGGAAAATTTATATATTTATATATTTTTTTCCACTTTCTGGGGTCAGGGACATAAGATAAAAGAGAAATTATGGCTCACACTATCATTTTTCTCTTCATCTTTTCAGCCACCAGACTTAGGGAATTAGAACCATTCTCTGTGCCTATCGCTTGGGTATCCCGCTCTTTCTCCATGATCATAACAACTACACAGCCAAGGAACCCAGAGTTTAACTACTTTTGGTGCTCCCAAATCTCTCACAAGACCAAGCATCGGGGACAGGAAATGGAGAGCAGCTGCTCAAGGAAAAGACTAGGAGATGGCTGGGGTGATGATCTTCTCCAACTAATTTCATGATAATGTACACCTGTAGTGATTGAGATGTCAGTTTTCCACCTTGTTAATATGCTACTTAAATGACACAGGGCTAAAGCCATTCCTTTTGGGGAATAAGATGATGGGAGAGAGGAGGAGTGGTAGTTGTTAGGGCATAAGTAGGAGCCTATGTGAGGTCTGTATAAATGCCTGACCTTCACAATGATGACTGAAATGTTAAATGATGTTAAGAGAAATTTGTTAATTGAGGGAAAAAAAAAAAAACTAAACTGAAACTAAAACCAAGCTTTGGTTATATAAAAGCAATATAATTGAAATAAATAATGGAAATGCTTTATGTTTATGCTTAATGACTATGTAGCACAACTGTGATTATATCATTTTTGGCAGATTAACTTTGCTATAAATTTAATTACAGATTTAAATTCTAAATACTCAGTCCTTGTAATTTAGTGTTTTTAAACAATTACTGACCTCCTTCTATGTATCAGACATCAAATTATGTATTAGCAGTAAAAAGAGTAAGACTATCCCTGTTCCCAAGGGGCTTATAACAGTCTTGTTGAAGAGAGAGATAAGTACTAGGCAAATATTAAGCAAAGAGACTGACAATATATATTTTAAATGAAAGTAAGGAACTGAAGAGAATATCAATCCTAGTCCTAGGGAGTCAGGTAAGGCTTCAATAAGATGTCAAAGCTAATTCCTAAAAAATCCGGAGTTAGCCAAGAGAAAGGGGAGGGTGAGTAAGAACAACTCTTAACCAAAAGGAAGAGGAAATGCACCGGCCTCAGAAATGACACCATAAGGTGAGTCTGAAGAACTGCTCAGATGGAACACAATGCAAGAGAAGTCCTGAGATGACAAGGCAAATGAAGTAAGAAGGAACCATATCCAGAGAGGACTTGAATATCATACTAAAGGATTTGAAATTTTAATGGTAATGGGAACCACTGCAGGATTTCAAAAAGGAGAATGACACAATCAGGTTCACATTTCACATCAGATTTGCTTTACTGTGAAGAGTGAAGTGAAGCTCACACCCGGAGACATGGAGAGCAGTTAGGAGCCAACTGCAATGATTCAGATGACGGATGCTGGTGGCTTAGGTCAGCTATCAAGGGTGGATAGAATTGGATGGACTAAAAAAAAATAAAAATAAATAAATACATAAATAAAAAAGAATTGGATGGACTTGAGCAATATGTAACAGGTACAACTGAAGCATCTTAGCGACGGACTGAGTATAAAAGCAAGTGGGGGGCTGAAGATGGGTTTCTGACGTAGGCAAATGTCTGATGGTATGGAAATTACTGAGACACAGAAGAGGAAAAAAAAGAGGTAGAATAATGGAGTTTCTATCTGATTTTTTGTTTTGTTGATTTTGGAGAGGACAGAAAAGCATTAGAAATTATAAGTTGCCTTCTTGACACATTAAGATTTATGTGTCCAGGGGGCTTCCAAATGGGGATATGTCACAGATAACTGAATATATAGGTCTGGGGCCAGGGAGTTTACACACATATGTGGGAGACAGCATGTTATATGAGTTGAAGCCATCAGATAAAGAGAGGAGAGCGCCAACATCAGCAGCCTAAGGAAACCCAGAAATTATAGGATAAGCTGCTTAAGAGTAAATTAAGAAAATAAGTAGGAAGATAATCAGAAAAACATATTATCACTCACAAAAATCAAAGGAAGAGAATATTATTATAAAAAGGAACAAGCAGGGACACCTGAGTGGCTGTCAGCTGAACCTCCAACTCTTGGTTTTAGCTCAGGTCATGATCTCAGGGTGGTGAGATCAGAGCCCCGGAGCCTTGTGTGAGGCTCTGAGCTCAACACAGAATCTGTTTAAGATTCTCTCTCCTCTTCCTCTATCCCCTCAAAATCTTAAAAAAAAAAAAAAAAAGAAAAAAGAAAAGAAAAAAAAAAAAAGGAGGGAAAATGCAGTCAACAAAAGTCCAATGCAATATGAAGTATAAACTGGTATAGCTATTTTAGAGAAAAATTCAATACACCTAAATGTTTGATCCTTAATTCCACTTCTTGATATTTAATCAAGAAAAATGTTAGTTTCATGTCCAATGAGATAAATCAAAGCGTGGTTTGTAAAAGAAAAAAAAAAGGAAATAATGTAAGTATCCAAAAAATAGAGGATTGAATAGAATATGACTGACGCTACTTAATAGTTTGCAAAAGTTGAAGAGAACAAAGTATATCTACAAGGAAAAACTAAGAAAAATTAAGTACAAAAGAAGCAAGTTTCAGAACAATATATACACAATGATAGCAGTTATTTTTAAATGTATTTCTCTATACACATGATAGTAAAAACAGCTATAGAAAAAGTCTGGAAGAGTGTACAACAGTTAACTCAGTAAAGAAAGCTGGTATTTGGTTGGGTCCATGGCAAAGGGGGCCTTTTGATTCATATTTATTGAGTTTTTTACAATGAAAATGTTTTCATGTAATAGTTATATAATAAAATACATCTAAAAATGCTATCAGAGATTAAGTAAAACTGAAAAATATTTATCAATTTAATGGGTCTTGTTTTTTTTTTTTTTTTAATGGGTCTTTAGTAACTTTAACAAGCATAAATTTGAGAAAATAAAGGGAACAGAAAACAGATTACAATGAATTGAGACAAAATGGGAGGGAAAGCAGTAGATAGAATAAAAAACAAAAAGCTTGGTAATGAACAGGGAAAAAAAAGAGGTGAAGGAGGATTTTTCATAAGAAAGAAAAATGGTATTCTTGGAAAGCCTGGTTATTTAATCGGTATTTTTTAAAAAAAGAAGACGCAATGCTAATAAACCATCATAAAACTTACTGTCTGTTATAAGGTATAGCCACAGCAAGGCCCAGAGTAGCTGGAATCATTAAGAAGCCAGATCAAGAAAGTTTAGATGAGAAAGAAATCTTATATCAGGATGTATGCAACATGCCAAAGCTAATAACCCAAGAGGTGCGGGGAGGGGTATAAAATTCTCAAAACATCTTAGGGTTTAGAAGAGGAAAGGCAGACACTGGAAGCATATAAACAATTTAACTGCCAGATAGGTAACATTTAGAAGAAGCCTCTCGTGGGCACTACCTGGAATAGCCGTATGAACTGATTTCATTATTTAGTACAAGAACAAGACTACATAGCACTTGGCTATAATACTTAGGTACTGACATGTATTCCTTGTTGTGCAACCGTCGGAAGGTGGACATAAACCTTGTTGTCAGCAGTGCATAAGAAATGTTAGTCATTCTCATTCCACATGTAAGACGTAACAGGTGTAATGCATCATTAAACTATAGTTTAAATATTCCAGATAATTTTTGCTCTGCATTAAACAACAGGAATTACTTGGGAGTAGGGTGTAAGTACAAATCTCTTTTGAAACCAGAAAAGAATGTCCCAAAATCCTCTGTTTGGAAACAAACAAACAAACAAACAAACAAACAAAAAACAATGCATCTCTTGGTGGTCACATGCTTCTGGAAAATTCTTTGAAGGTAGATAAGTGCTAACAATGAACTACGACTTCCTAGAAGCCTGACTCATTTAGAACAATGTATCCATTACCAAAAAAATACATCCTGGTCCAAAGCTACGATGCGGGGCACTGTTCAGGTTCTGGTTAAAAAATAGGGTGCTGAGCCCTGGGTTTGAGATGGTCCCGATATGCAAATAACTTTAAACCACAGTAAAATCACATGTGTTCCTTAAAAGACAATGGTACTACAGTACTACAATTCACTGAGGGGGCGGAGGAGGGGGCGGCAGGGCCTACAGCATGAGGGCTGAAAGGAAAGAGGTCAAGAATTTTCTGGATACAGCTTTTGGAAGAATAGTTACCAACTCCTACACAGAGACCCTCTGTTTGGGGAATTCTCTGTGTCATGGCGTGTCATTAGAAACCAGAATAAACTGTTTTATGAATAGCCCTCACCTTAGGAGTTCTATCTGCAGAACAGGCAAATTCCTCCTTTGGCTTATCCTACAGGCTGCCTTCTGAGAATCTGAAGAGAACAACCAACTCCGATCATTGGAACATGGAGCATCAACTAACACCTAGAGGAAAAAAGGATATATAATGCACATGTGCACTGAAGATACAGTCTCAGATGCAAGATACATGGAGTAGTCGTGTAAAACATGACAAAAAACAGCTAATAAAGACATCTCTTTCAAAATCAAAAATATACTATAGTAAATTCTTCATGACATGTCTTCACTAATACTTTACATGAAAATTCCCTGCACACTTTTAAGGTTTGTTTTTTTGGCGGGGAGAGGGAATAGGAGGACCAAAAGTCTACTAATGTCTACTCATATTTCATATTCTTGACGACTACAGCAAAAGCTTCTATAAAAGTTACTCATTTTAAACAGACATTAACATATTTCTGAACTCTCAGCATTTATTTTTGAGAAGTAATATTTCAATTTTGGTTTGCTGAAATGTTCTCTTTTTCTTCAACTGTCATACTCAGATAGAAAATGTTTCCAAACTAAAGCAATATAGTGTCTACGTTTGTGCACTGACCCAAATAATACCGGATCTTTTCCTGAGTATCTCTGAGGTACCTGGAAATAAAGAAAACATACAATAATCCCCAATCCCAATGTTACTGCTTCCTTTGAAGCATGCTGAGCATCCAGCAAAAACCGCTTCCTTGTTCACTTTATCAAAATTTCCCAGAGCACCAAGAAATTGCACTAGGCTGTGTCTGGAAGCAGATGGAAAACAACAACAACAAAGCAACGTCACAGCGGGACCACTGGGAGCCCGTCAGTTTGTCACAGTGTAATAACAGTACCTTGTCAAACGTTCCTGGCTGCGCATCTCCCAGGTCTCTGCCGTCCAATTCAGACACTTTAATTACATCTACCAACGGCTGTGGGATGAAAGATTCTAACGTCTGCTTCAGCCACCTGAATCTCAGGCCATCGTATTCGTTACAGTGAAGATAACCTAGGTATCAAGGATTAAAAAGTTTTAAAATGGATACAATGGAATTGCTAAGTTCCTACTTTTTTTGAGCAAATAAATTTCAGAAAGAAACCAATTCATCATAACTATGCAGAAATAGGGTACAAAGGGAAATACTACGATTATCTTTGGTTTTAAAAACAGCAACACACACAAACGCACAGTAGTCATGCCTACACAGCCTGTCGGAGCTTAGCCCAGTTACTCCTCCAAATGTAGTCATGGATTCCTAACGATGTGCTACACAACCAACACCTCAAACCCACAGTGCTCCCCACAAAGCTCTTAAGAGCAAGTGCTCTGTTACTGGGACAGAACATTTTCATTTTAAATAAAAGAAGGTACACAGTATGTGGAAAAAAGCATGTCAAGTGCTGCTGGCTCTACGGTAAGACATGGGCTCAAATCAGGAAGTGACTCGGGAAGTTACTTAGCTCTCTCTAAGTCTCAGTCTCCTTACGTGTAAAATGGGGATTGTACCTAGTGAAGGGGTTCAGAACATGCCTCTCCAAAATATGCCACTTCGGCATCTTATTTTGAGTTAAAGGCACTTGAGTAACAGATGCAGGAAGGACATTTCTACCTTCCTTTCTCTTCCCAGAAGGAGATACTCTCCATATACTACAAGGAAAGAAATACCTTATCACCAGAGATGGGGAGTCGGTCCAAGAGAAATCTATTTAACAATATGTTAAAAATCCTTCCTGTCTTCTCCCCGACATATTTTAGTTATTTCCCACAACTGGCACTCTACGTTCAACCTCGTACATAAGCACTCATGCTTGACCACTTTTGTGGATCTTCCATTTCCTTGTGGCAACTCCCATGTACATGTAAAATTTTACTAAACAAAATTTGTGTGCTTTACTTCCACTAATCGGTTTTTTGTCACTCCCAATGAGAAACCCTAAGAGGACAGAAGAGAAATTTTATCTCCCCTACAACAGCTACCTTAAAAATTGGTTGCTAAGTTTAAATGTGATATTTTGATGACATATCTAAGCATAGGACTACAAAGGAGTAATAACAAATGTTCATTTTACTTACCAACAATTCCTGAGCCCTTACTCTGTGCTAGACATTGCTCTAAGACTTTACATGTAGGGACACATTTAGTCCTCACAAACCTATGAGATACGTTTACTGTTGTTTATATTTTACTGATGAGGAAACCTAGACCATAAGCCCAAGTTCACAGAGCTACAAGCCCCTCCATATATCAGAGCCCGACCTGCCCTTAGGCATCTCTTAAGCACCATGCTGTACTCCTCGGTTCAGAAGGCACATAGCAACAAAAAATAAAAAATTAAAAATTAAAAAAATTAAAAAAAAGAAGGCACATAGCAAAGGGGTTCATTCCCTAACCTGTGAAATAGTTATCCTGTCTTTCCTTTATTTAAATACATATGTATATGTAATATTTATATGTATTTATTATGTAATATGAATTATGATATATAACGTACACATACAAGCATATTTTTAAATGGTCAAAAGTAGAACATAAAAAAAAAATCACCTGGAACCCAGTCTTCAGATAGCCATCTAATACTTCGGTAATCATACTACCATACCACATCCCTTCATGTGTATACCTATATATAATCTATATAAATGGAATTATATATTTCCAGTGTCATTTCTTCATCTCATTTTTTACGTACTCTCTCTACCAACTGCCCACCTACCCCATCAGAATGAACCTGAATTATAAACCCATATATATGCCAATACTTTAAAGTCAACTGACAGAAATATAAATAATTTTTAAAGGTTACTAAATAGTACATGAAATGGATGAGCCACCCTTTACTCATCCAGTACCAATCACTGGGCATTCACATTGTCATCACTAATAAAATTCAACTAACATCTTTATACAGTTGTCCTTTCATAATATGTTTTTATTATTATGAGAACATTCCAGAAAAATGGATAGGTTTGGGCAGGGGAATTTTTACTTTTAGTATATTATCTCATCCCGTCACCAAACTCCCACAAGACGTGTTCTTATTAATAGTTTGATGTGGGATGTGATGTAGTATAATAATCTCTGATCTCTAACACAAATGAACATCTTTTCATTTTCTATTTGCCATTTGGTTTTGCTTTTCTGTCAATGCCTATTCTTACCCTTTGCCTTTTTTTTCCTGTTGCACTATTTGTATTTTTCTTACTAACAAGTAACAATATTTTCATTGTATGAATATTAACCCTTTTTCTGCCATCTGATCTGCAAGGGTTTCTTACATTGTCTTCTGAATTTATTTGTAGTATCTTTTTTAATTCTTATATTTCACGATTTTTAAGTCAATCATATCACTTTTATAATTTCTAGGTTTTTAGTCTTTTCAACCACTAGATCTTCAGGTCTGATTCAGCTCAACATTCACACAGGTCATGTTTTGCATCGTCCTACAAAGGACAGAAACCACAGCTTGCTGAGAAGGAAGGGTGACACATTCCTCTTTCACGGAGCACCTTGTAATTCGGTAAGTTGGTAATTTAGGTGCAAGAAGAGAAGATTCACGTTGGGCAGGTGTAGGAGCTGTCCTGACTTAAAAGCT
This sequence comes from Canis aureus, assembly GCF_053574225.1. Taxonomy (NCBI): domain Eukaryota; kingdom Metazoa; phylum Chordata; class Mammalia; order Carnivora; family Canidae; genus Canis; species Canis aureus. The sequence continues at coordinate 29,666,659 of NC_135645.1, forward strand.
TCATGTCCCACAGGAGACATCTCTTCTAACAACTCCAAGGGTGCAGCTTCTGGATGCCCATGAGGGATGCCCAGTTACCAGAATCACTGTACTCAGGAAGGCCCAATCAAGGCCTCCCCATCAAGTCTCTGGAGCTTATTTATTCTTTTTCCCAGTGCACATGCATTTTAACAGAGTCTTTTTTATCATGAGTAATGTTGCCTGGAAACATAGTGACAATCTGTCAGGTTACCAGGGAAACAAAGCTAGAAAACCAAATGAAGGTGAAATTCTAAAGTAGATGGGGAGATATTTTTATAAACCTTTTGCTCAAATATCTGTATGAATCTATAGATAATATACGTATCTACATGTATAAATATATATAAAATATTTACATGTATAAATAATGTTGAGGGGGAAATATTTTTATAAACCTTTTGCTCAAATATCTATATGTATAAATATATGCACATCTACATATCTATACATGTCAATATATATGTTTTCTCTGATTGTCACTCCCTGATTAAAACGTTTAATGATTTCCTGTCATCCATTAAAGTTCAAACTACTGATTCATTTCAAGGTTTGTGGTAATGAGACCTCAAGACAACCTTTCAATTTTAACCTCCCACTATTTTACCAACATGCTCTGTGCTCCACCATATTTGACTCACTTGTCCACTTCTCATATATACTCTGAACCTCTCCTATAGTACTTCATAGTTTACCTCATGAGATGTTTGTGTGCACTGCTTACCTTTTCTACTACCACTGCACCACAATTTTTATATAGAAGGCACTTGGGAGATGGCCTCAATTTTATTGGGGGCAGGGAAAGGAGTAGGAAATCACCTTAAGGCTGCATTTGCACAGGTAATATACTTAAAAAAAAAAATTTAGTTTATGTGTTTATTTCAGGGGCTTTTGGAAGATTTGCTAATGCAGCTTATGGACAGTTGTCTAAAAGCCTGAATTCACTAGAAAAAGACCTAAGGCAAAAGTTTCTATTATGGAGGAGATGCAACCCCGTGGAAGCTAGAGAGAAAAAAGGAAGAAAATCATGCCAAGAGGGAACACAAATATAAGAGGGTTTGCAATCAAGCTGGCTACAGCACTGGTCAGCCTCTCAGGATACGCTGATAGTCTGAAATTGCTGAGTCTTGGAAGAAACTTTGGGGTTTAGCGGAGTGGGGAGGAAGAACAATTAATCTGCAGATCTTCCTGTCTCCCGCCTCTCATTGGTTGAAGCCCATTCCAAGAGTTGGTAACTCCCACACACTTCATGTTTGTGCCACATGGCCCCTACAGGCAAGTGCTAAGGAAGCCAGAGAGTCCCAAGGCCAGTCACCGCAACCAGTCAGGTGTAGAGATTTCCACTCGGCGGCCACCTGGAGGCTCCTCAATTCATGGCAGTTGTTAACATCAGCAGCAGGTAACTGCAGGAACGGCAGGAATCTTTTCCAGGGTTTCTCCAGTCTGGAAACAATTCAAGTCTCTCAAGCCTTTAAGTAAGGAATGGGAGCAAACATGACGCCTAACACGACCGTGGTGGAGCATAAACTGGGCCAAGAGAGCTCCCCAAAGTCACACCTTGTCCCCATCAGATACTAAGAGATCCAAAGGAGTCTTAATTATTTTTCATTCCACTTCTCCTTTTTTCTGGTTTAAATATTTTATATTCCATTTCTATTATTTTACTGGTAAACCTAAAATTTTTTTTAAAGATTTTATTTATTTATTCATGAGAGATACAGAGAGAGAGAGAGGCAGAGAACCAGGCAGAGAGAGAAGCAGGCTCCATGCAGGGAGCCCGAGGTGGGACTAGATCCTGGGTCTCCAGGATCACGCCCTTTGCCAAAGGCAGGCACTAAACCACTGAGCAACCCGGGCTGCCCCTAAACCTAAAATTTTTAACATGTATATGTAAAAAAAAAGTCTAAAGTGAGTCAACTTTACCATTTTTCCTAAAAGATATAAGAATCTTTTAATTCTCCCTCCTAAGCTAGATACTAATGTTACTATATATTTGGGTTTTATCTGGGCTCACATTTTTTAACTGCACAAAAAACATTATCATCATTTTCTTCTATAGTCATTGACTTTTAGATTTTACCCCTCTATTTCCCATCTTCTTTGTTCTGCATTTCTTCTTGTTATCTTTCATCATCCATTTACAATGGCTTTCCTTTTTCCTGAACCACATCTTTCAGAATCATTCATGACAAACTTACACTCTCTTTTTGTCTAAAATATAATGTCCATTTCACTTTTGCTCTTCGGGGATATTTCAGTGAACGTATTTCTGGATTTATAGTCATCTGTTCTTAGGACATTGAAAGCATCATTCCTCTGAATGCTAGTTTCCACTGTTACTCTCAAAGGTCAATCCTGTCTGTTGTCTTTTGAAGGTAAGCTGTCCTCTCTGGCTGCTCTTAAGATCTTCTCTTTATTTTCAGAGTTCTGCAACCTCATTATAATGGTCTGCACTGGCTTAGTTGTGCTCACACAATTTCAGAGGGTACTTCCATTCCTCCTCCAACACCAAAGTTGAAGACAGATGGTTCTTTCAGTCCCTTAGGACAGGACTATTTCTTCTTAGTTTACCTTACATGGAGGGTATACCATTTTGGAATCTCAGCTTTCTGTAAGCTAACCTCCTAACAGATGCTCTCTTGGGCAGGCTTTGTCTTTGTATTTTATTCCCACATTTTCATGAAGCAATGAAAATCAACATGCAAGTTTTTTAGGTTAAGCAAATGTTCACAAGTGAAAAACTAGCTTTGATGCTCAAATGATCTTCTATGTTCCCATTATCTCTTAGATTGTGATCACTATTTGGAGATTACTTAATGCATTTAAAAAGATTCTGTTTTTCTTTAACATTCTATCCTACATTTTTTAGTTGTTTTTAAGCAGGAGGGTTGGTTAGGAGACCTAATTTGTCGTTCTGCAAGAAACCAATTATTTCTGTATCCTTCACAGCTCCACATCTACCATTCAAGGCCTTGCACACATAATGTGTGCTCACTAATGTGGCTGACTTGATTTGAAACATGGCATTATAATAAAGAATATTTAAATTGCTAACATTGAAAATCAGGTCAGTTTTTCATTAAATTACAGCTTTGGTCAAGATTCACAATTCAGCATTTTAAAATAAGTCTCTTAGTTAAAATATAGCTTTATGTTATATTGTTTGGCCTAGATGTAGATTTTATTTAAAATTGTCTTAGAGGGATCCCTGGGTGGCGCAGCGGTTTGGCGCCTGCCTTTGGCCCAGGGCGCGATCCTGGAGATCCGGGATCGAGTCCCGCGTCGGGCTCCTGGTGCATGGAGCCTGCTTCTCCCTCTGCCTGTGTCTCTGCCTCTCTCTCTCTCTCTCTCTGTGACTATCATAAATAAATAAAAATTTTAAAAATTAAAAAAAAAAAAGTCTATTTAAAAAAAAATAAAAAAAAAATTGTCTTAGATTGGTTAAACATTTCCAAATATATATCACAACCCAAGTTTCATATAAGTGTGTGTGTATACACACACACACACACACACACACACAAAGACTTACTGCATTGAAACAGAATTTACCTCATGCTTAAATAGTCAAAAAATAAACCAAATTTTGGTATTTCTTCATCTAAGCAGGAAAGGAGATGAATTTAACAAATACCAGAAAAAGTCATTGAGGCTTTCCATCTGTATGTGGCAGCCTTTGGTCCATGGAAAGAAACTGAGCTGGTAGTTTCATTTGTTAATTTGCTGTGGTACAATTAACTTGAAAAAAAAACCCCAACAATTCTGCCTATTTGCAATTCTGTTAGTTGTTCCTTGGAGTTATAAGCCATAATTATGATTATCTGAGAAATTATAATGTCCCTCTCAAGGTAAAAGTTAGAATAATATTACCCATATATTATTAGAAGTGCTAACGAAGGCTAATGGTAAGGTTCTTTGAGATATCTGGAAGCAATGTTACAACTTCACAACAAACTTAACGACAAATTTGTCCAAAAAACCACAGTTGACAATAGATTAAAATACAACCATTTGAGAATACAACCATTTCAGATTCTGGTTTATTAAGCACCTGTTTTGGACTGGGCATGGTGCTAGTAGCTACAAACACAAAAAAAACAGTGAGAACATCCTCTGTTGTCAGGAAGCTTTCCAATGGGAGGATGCTGGACACATCAGCAGTTGAATAACATCAGGAGACCTCCAAACAGAGTCAAGTGCACATTTCTGAAATGTTCAGATCTGCCACGGAGATGATGGTCAATTAGGAGGTCAATTACCTCGGACAATTTAGGTTAACTTCTCTTTGTCTCAGTTGCATCTCTAAATGGGAGATAATAATGCCCAACTAATGAGGCTGAGGGTTAAATAAGATCATGTACAACAGTGATAGTCACACTGTGTTCCTTTGGGCCCCAGGACTTCAGAAACATGTATATAAAGAAATACAACGTAAGACACCAGAAGTAGAGACTACTAAAAAATGTTTGAAAACATATTTATACCATGTGATTACTACGGTCTTGGCACACACTCAAGTATTCCAAAATGTACTTATTACTAACCAAACTAAAAAGTGCACCTAATGCAGGGAGTTCTGGAAGGCTTTCTAGGAAAGTTGACTCCTTAGTGAAAACCTGAAGAATGAAAAAAAAGTTAGCAGGGGAGGACGAGGGGGGGAAAGTGATACCTATAGTGTGTGCATGAGGCCTGAGGCCTGAGAAGGCAGGAAGCAGGATAAAAGCAAGTAAAGGAAGGAGACTTTCTAGTCTTTTCTACCACCAAAGGCTAACTAGATGTCAAAAAGGTATTACTGGCTGCAAAGAAAATTTCATGGAGGTTCTGAGGACAGAGCCCTCAGCAAGGAAGCTGATCAAGCCACTCTACCAAGCTGGGTCATTCTTAGGAGGTTAATGCTTTCCTATTTAGAATCAGAATTGCTCGTTATTCTTCTATCAAGACCAGGACATAATAAAGGTTGTGCTGACAAAAACAAAAACAAAACAAATGGACAATCCATTCCTAACAGGTGGGAGCAGCTGGACCAAAAGAAAAATAGGCTAATTTCTTTAATCGTCCTAAAATATGAGCTTTTTAATCATTCAAAGCTGTGAGCCTCTTGGCCCAGAATAAAGGCCAGTACTGAGCTAAGGAAATTTGTTGTATAAATGCACATTTAGCTGCAGCCATCATTTTAGGTTTTGCTTTTAAAAGCTTATTTTAGCATTGCTTCTGCATTCCAAATTCAAGCACTGTAGCTAACCTAATTTGGGCTTTGAGCATCAGCATGAAGACATCTGTACTTCTTACTAAACCATTATCATTAGTCCCACTTAGATGAAAAGCTTCTTTACTTGGAACACTGCCTGTGGTTCATTGCCCTTGATGTCAGAACAGGAAGATGGCTTCTCCACTTCAAACGCCTAGGATATATCAGTTTGCATTTGTATTCCTAATCAAATCACCTTCCCTATCACAAGCATGTAAAATACCTATAGCCTACTAATGAAGATAATTTAGGATTAAAATGCTCTCTCTTCAACACGGTACCCAAATTTGACATTTCTTTTCCATTTTTTTTAACAATACTAAAAACTCAATATTCAAAACTGATATAACAAAATAAGAATGAAAGCGAAAATACTCCTTATAACACGATTCCATAAACCTTCATCTCAAATTATAAAGATAATAAAAAAACCTTACAAAATTAGCCCTTTGTGGTTTTTCACATCAAAAAACACAGCAAGCTTCAATAACAAAGTTTTAATCGCAACTCTAAAACACACAGTATATTTTCTCCTAAATGCACAGTTAACTGATATATTTGTACCAATGCCTAGGACAACTGGATTCACCGTTCCCATAAAAGGTTTTGAAATCTACTTCAACAGGGAGTGCTCTCAAAGGAAGATACAAGTTAGCAGTCTTCAAACTGGGATATGCATGCCCTAGGGACACATCACTTTCTAAGGGATAATAAGGGAGACTGAATAGTTTTAAAAGAATCAACTTTTGGATCATCACCTTCCTGAAGAACACCTCTGATCAGAGCATCTCCCTTCGCAGTGACCCCTCACCCACCTTACACCTAAGGAGGCCTGCTTCTCACTCATCCTGAATCTCATCACAGCAAATCGTGCCAGGTGCAGACATTCACAGAGCACCAAACAAAGGCAGTGAAACACATGGGAACCTTGGCTGAGAAAGGGAACAGAGTTAAACGACCAGGCCTGGTAGCCTTTTGTAATTGAGATGGGTTGTAACCCTTTGCCTTCAACAAAATCAGAAGTGGGTCTAGAGTGCTCACCTAGCAGATCATTAAAATAATGCTTGATGAAAAAATATCGATGTGATCTGGGGTCATGACTCAAGATTTAAACAGCTCAGTGAAACTACTATAACACAGTTCTCACCATTTCCATCATCTTATCTATAATAAACAACAGCATCTGCATTTATAAAAATAAAACCATCAAACAAACAAAAATCAGACAGAACTGATGCTGAATCTTATCTCACCAAGCTATAAGTAATATTTATCCAGGGAAATCTGAAATAATTTTTTAAATCTCATTATCTAATTAAGAAAATAATGTATGATGAATGTTGACTCATTACTTTTAACAAAAATTTATATAAATGTACATTAACATACATTTCATCATTTTTATACCAGTAATGGTAGTGATAAGTTACTTGCAAAGAACTTTTTAAAGTCTTTGAGGAGGATCCCTGGTTGGCTCAGCAGTTTAGGAAGGGCCTGCCTTCGGCCCAAGGCGGAGTCCTGGAGTTCTGGGATCGAGTCCCACATCGGGCTTCCTGGATGGAGCCTGCTTCTCCCTCTGCCTGTGTCTCTGCCTCTCTCTCTCTCTCATGAATGAATAAATAAAATCTTAAAAAAAATAAAGTCTTTGAGATCTGCATTGTCTGGGGGCATGAGTGGCTCAGTCAGTTAAACATCTGCCTTCAGCTCAGGTCATGATCCCAGGGACTGGGACGGAGCCTCACGCTGGGCTCTGCTCAGAAGGGAGCCTGCTTCTCCCTCTGGCTGCTGCTCCCCCTGCTTCTGCTCTGTCATATAAATAAATAAAATCTTTTTTAAAAAATTGTGTTGTCTAATACCATACCCATTTGCTGCAAGTGGCTATGAGCACTTAAATAGCTAGTCCAAACGGATAGGCGCTGTACACTACATGCCTATTTTGAAGACTTTGTTAAGAAAATAAAAATGCAAAATATGTCTTTAATAGTTTTTATACAGATTACATGTTGAAATAATATTTTGAACATACTGGGTGGCAATATATTACCAAAATTAATCTCAACTGTTTCGACTTTTTTTAATTACTTAAAAATTTTACATTTAATATGCACTTCACATTATATTTCTATTGGACAGAACTGCCTTATAACATTATGGTCCAATGATACAAAAAATAACTTTAAATGTGTATGTTTTTGCCGCCTAGAAGTATGACGAGATATCAATACAAGACTCTCAACCATAAAAAGTCAACCATAAAATAAAAAATCTTTGTTATTAGCTTCTCAGGATTCCTATTATCAGACAGATTCATGTTTACAAAATGAGGTAATTTTGCTCAAAATTACCTGCTAGTATTTAGCTGAAAAAAAAAAAAATTACACTGATTCCTCAGCTAAAGCTTCCATTCTAACATACTGGCCTGGTATTCAGCTTTTCAAAGTCTGTGAACTCAATCTTAGACTTCTCGTATACTTACAAGTATTTTGTAACACACAGATATCTAAAAGTCGTCAATTTGCGAAAGAAAAGCACACTACCTGGATCAGCACACTGTAGCAGAGCCACCGATTTGCCTCCAGGAGCAGCACACAGATCCAGGACCTTCTCCCCATCCCTTAATTCCAGAGCCAACACCGGGAGAAGAGAGGCAGCGTTCAGGAGGTAGTATTTCTTTAGATTTCCGATTTGGTGTCTTTCTGAAGGCATTCTGTCTGGAGTCCTGCTGAGGTAGCACTGCATTGATTTAGGGTGGTAGGGCAAAGACCCCTGAGAGAGGGTGTGATAGCCCTTTAAATGTAAATTTTTTTCGAGTTCAAAGGAATAGTTGAATCGGTTAAGAAGGACAGCATATTGCCAGCATGCTGGAGATATGAGTACATCCCTAGAAAAAGAAAAGGGAAAGAATATTAATATCATATATACCAACACAATTTCATAGTACTAATCGAGTGAACGGGGTCATTGTTCCAGAGGCAGGATCAGCGTCACTGACTTTGCCGTCTTGCCATAGGCTCCGGCCGAGAGGCCCAACCCAGAACAGCTCTGATCCCGCCTTTACTTAAAACTTCGGTATATTACGCATCACGAGCTTTCTTTCTTTTGTATCAGTTGTGTCCATCACAGTGTTATTTGTTCTGATTATTAAGTTTAGGGGCCCCTTGAGTCCTGCACCAGAGAGGAACGCCGCACCTGCCCAGCCTCACCCCTCCGTGCCGAGCATCTTGCCCAGAGCGCCCGACTGGCTTCGCGGCGCGGCAGGTGTCCGAGCGTCGCACAGGGAAGCGGTTCGTACGTAGAGAGAACGTTACCCCCCGAGACGGTTAATACTGGAGGGAAACGTCCTGTCGTCAGGGGATAGGAGTGGGTGTCGGAGGCCCCCTGGCCGAGTGAGAGCTCGGGCAGCTCACATCCGCCGCAGCGCAGGTGGGCAGGCCCCGGCCCGGGGACAGAAGCCAGGGGTGCTTAGGGATCACCGCCGGGACACCACCCACCAGGCGCCCGCCCGCCCGCCCGCCTCGCCGCAGTCTCCAAGCCGCGCTCCGGGCGGTCACAGCTCCCGCCAAGCGACAGGGGGCACAGCGGGAAACGCGTGGCTTCGCGGCGGGGCCTCGGGGCGTCCTCACCGGTCGCGCAGGTCCCCAGGTCCCCGCCAGCTGCCGCGGTGCCCGAGCCTCGTGGGGCCGCCCGCGGAGCCGCTTCCCCCGTGGCCCCAGCGCTCCCGGAGGACGGCCGCCCCGGCCGGGGCCCTGAGCCGCAGTGGGCAGCAGGGCCGGGCCACCCCATTTCCAGCAAGCTCTCCGGGCCGCGCGGCCACCCCTCGGGGCCACCTGGGGAGCCACCGTGAACCGGCCGCGGAGGACACCTGCCGCCGCCGTCATCTCCGTCCCTCCTGGGCTTACTTTCCGAACTGGACCAAGACCTGTCTGGGGTTTTGACTCCTTTAACAGGGAAATCGCGGCGCGGGGGCGGGCCCCAGCGCCCTGGGGGGTGGAGGGGCGGCGCCCCACTGCACTGACTGGGGCCCGCAGGTGCCTCCGACCTGGCGGGGCCCAGGGTCGCCAGCCCAGCCCGGGAGCGGCTGCTGTGGCCCTGCCCTCGCTCCCCGCGACGCACGTACGGCAGAGGCAGCGACCTTCAGAAATTCCTCGCATCCTTTACGTAAAATAAGAACTTGCTGAAACCACATTTCCTGACTCCTCCTAACCCGCACGCCCGCTGCGGGGCTCGACCCCGGGGCCCCCGGCTCACGCGGAGCCCAGGCAGACGAGCAACCGCCGCCCCGGCGCCCAGGAGCGAGGCTGCCAGCCGCGACCAGCCCCAGGAACAGCGCCCGCCCCCCCTGCCCCCCCGGAACCAGACCTCGGAGCGGGGGCCGCCGGGGGAGCCCTGGGAGCCCTGCGACCGAGACGGAGCCGCGCCCACCTCACCCTGAGCCAGCAGTAGAAACCACTAGAAGGCCGACGATGCTGACTGCCGACCTTCCGGGTACCACGGAGAGGCCTGCGGCTTCCCGCCCCGAGAAGGCAGGACTGCGTGGACGCGGGCCTCCGCTCGCCCCCTCCCCTGGCACCCGGGCGCACCTGCACACACGCGCGTGCACTGCTAGGAGGAGGATGCCCCGGGCTGGCGGGCCCACGCCTGCTCCAGTCCTGACTCCCACGCACGGCACGGGGACGCGCCGAGGACCCCGACCCGCACCAGGGAGCCCCAGGCTCCGCACGCAGGCCTGGCGGGACCTGATCCCCAGTGACACGAGTTCAGCTCCACCAGCCGCCGGCGGAGCTGGGACCCCCAAGGCCAGGACCTGCACATGCTGGCCGTCCCTGCACGGATGCCACGGGGGAGAAAACCAGGGACCCTCCGGCTCGCTGTAGGCTGACATCAAAATCTTCACAAGAGATTTAAGAACAGACTTCCCAGCATACTATAAAAATTGACATTTTAAAATATGAATCATACGACTTTTTCAAATGTATCCAGTGGAACCTAAATACCAGAGTGATTCTGAAACCCTTCATTGTCCGTTTAAAAATTCATGGACTGACTCTTCTGGAACAGGTGAAAGTTTTAAACTTTTTCTACTTACATTCTACTTCCCCATGTAACTCCATCTTAACACATTTTGTACTTGAAATCTTTTATTATCCTGTCATACTTCTCTGCCATAAACACATATGCGCATATACACTAAACTTGTCTTCACCGTGGCCTAAATCTCTAAGGCTTAAAACGGCAAATTCTGGATTCAATTATCAGTAAAATCTCTATCATAAAATTGATCAAAATACTATCATAGATTTGATAATTACTAAACATAAAAAGGAAAAGTGAGGGGATCCCTGGGTGGCTCAGCGGCTTAGCGCCTGCCTTCGGCTTAGGGCGTGATCCAGGAGTCCCCAGATCGAGTCGCACATCGGGCTCCCTGCATGGAGCTTGCTTCTCCCTCTGCCTGCGTCTCTGCCTCTCTCATGAATAAGTTTTTTTTAAAAAAAGGAAAAGTGATAAGAAATCAGTGTCCACGAAATGAGACGTCCTCCCCCCCCCCCGGTTCCGCATATATTCAGAGATGAGTATCACCCAGGCCATACTGAGTCAGGGTTCAAATTCAATTATATTCCTATTTTGTATTTTTACAAGAGCTGAGAAAAACCTTCATTTAAATAAGTGGGTGAGAATTCAATGTATTTTGTTACAGCAACGTCTCCCTTTTTGAGTTGTATTTCTTTCCAAGTATATTCCCAGATCACTTAACAATGCATCTTCAAAATTACTTTAAGTGATCTGTTAACAACTTGATTGGGGCTCCTTTACTTTTGTTAAAAGCAGAATTTGGAAACCACCTGTCCTGTCAAAGAATGTGCTAGTCATCGGTCATTTACTTTCTAAACCCTTACAATGACATTCCAGTCTACAGCATGTGGACATGTTGTCAACCTGGAGAAATGTAACGTGGAAGCATCAGGATGGTGAAAGTGCGTCCTTTTTCTGCAAGGTGACAGAAAGACAACAGAAAGGCAGGTTGGGAAAGAGAACACTCCCTTCGGCACATAATGAACAGAGTGATTCTGTGAAAGAGCCAACGTGGAAACTGAAAATCTAGAAGGGGACTGCTATAACTTGCCTGCCCACACGTATCCCTTGAAAAATTGTATAATGTATTATTTGGACAAAGTTATTTGATGTTATTAACCTTCATTCAACTTTTCTGTGATTTTACTCTACTCCTGTATTCATTCTCTGTTCTACCTTCCTATATAATAGTGAGGATTAAATATCATTTTATCTAGGTATTACTAAGCACAATTGGTATAACTGTCGATTACAAAACCAATTAAACTTTTACGGTTAAAAAAAATAAAAATCCCTTTTGTTTTACTGCTGTTGGTATCCACCAGAGGGTGCTCATTCTATCACTTTAAAAGTAGGACTCAAATGATTTAATCAAGTCATGGAGGTACATCTAAGCACGATTATGAGACTTTTCTTTTTATTCTTCAGAGATTTTTTTTTTAAGATTTTATTTATTTATTTGAGAGAGAGCGAGAGCCCGATGCAGGGCTCGATCCCAGGACCCCAGGATCATGACGGAGCCACCCAGGCGCCCCCATTCTTCAGAGACTGTAATGATGAACTTGCCTGCCTCCTGCTCTTTCTCCAGCATTGTTTCTTTAGTGCCTGTCGTAGAAAGGCAATCCATGTCCGTATCTGTTACCCACAGTGCCCCAGACAGGAAGTCCCGAGTGAAGGTTTAGATTCCTGGCAGAGACCAGCACAAGGCTGAGAACACTGCAAACAAGGAGCCTCTGGATCGGGAGACATGTGCATGCACTCCCAGGCTGACACTCTACAATGCTCACAGGAGACACTTTGGCCATTCAAATTGGTACTTTCTAACTTCTGACTTTTAAAGGGGCTGAGAGTTACCACTTCGTAGGTATTTGCACAAATTAAGGTTGAATATTTGTGTAACGTTAACATAAGAGATAAAACAGAAATAGAGATGCTGGTTCATTTCTGTTTCCCCAACCACCCCATTCCACCCCATTCAGATTCTGCTACTGCAGTCTGGCTATATAATAGTTTTTCTCCACTGTGTGTGAACTCTGCATTAGTGAGAAGAGTGTGTTAAAAAAAAAAAATTACAGACAAGCCAGATTTAACTGAGGCTCTTGTTTCACTTTCTACAAAGTGCACACAAAATTTCCAAAGTTCATATAAAGATTTCCAATGAGGGCAGCATATATATATAATCCATCTTTGTGCCCTACCCCTCCACCCCATGCTTAGCACAGCGCCTGGTTTATAAACACTAAACTATAAATAAGTATATGACTTGCTCAAGTCTTAAGGTACTGGTTCTTCAAGACCCTCCCTCGTCAGAAAAGACATCTTGAAAGAATTATAATAGCTGTTATCAAGAAAACGCAATGGGAACACAAAGGCAGAAGCAATTTTGTCAAGAGTCTATGGGACAGCTTGATGGAGGCTTGGATAACAACAGTAACAGTAATAAAAATAACACCCAGGGCTTACCACATGCCAAACAGTACCCTAAGCACTTTGTATATGTAGAAAACCATTTTATCTTCCCCAATAACTATATGAAGTAGATCCTATTTTACACGTAAGGATGGTGAGGCACAGAGATGCTAAGTACCTTACGTTAGGTCACCTGCTACGAGGTGCAAAGGTCAGATTTAAACCCAAGCCTTAACCACTATACAGAGGGAAAAAGGAGAGGGTCATTCCAGCAGAGGGGATGAAGGATGAAGGAGCCTGTCAAGTAACAACAATGTGCTCAGTCCACACATAACACTGCAGACAGAGGGGCTCAGGAGGCTTCTGTCCCAGGAGGGGCACGACGGGGTATGCCAGCACTGGGACACTGTGGAACAGGGCAGCTGAGACAACCCCCAAGGCTCCCCCAAGCGGGAGCTGTGCTTCACTGGGCGAGTGAGCCAACCTCCCTATACCTGAGCGCTCACATCTGCACAATGTGAACACCAGTAGCTGCCTCGGAAGGCTGTGCAAAGGATTCCGTGAACATCTGTAAGGCGGTTACAACACTGCCTGGGACAGGGTCATGGAAGCAGTTGCTAACTGAGCCGACAAATACTGGAGATAGGAACCATGGAGAGGGGCTATGGCCGCATCCCAAGGAAGCAGTGACAGATAAAAGAGAAATCCAAATTAAGAAATTTCTCAGGAAGCAGTAGACGCATTTGGAGGGCATTTAGCCCGATAGAGGCAGAGCAGTGGCATATGGCAGTACGCGGTTTGAGGGTCCGAACCATCAAGGTCAGCCAAGGTGAGAGCTAAGTGGTACAGAGGACAGCAGTGCTCACGGCGAGAGGCTTCCAGGAGTCCCCTCCCGTGGAATCACAGGCAAGGACGACTGTTCCTTCAACAACATGTGACCACATGCACAGGAGTACTGCCAAGTACAGGGCTCCCCGGAGGCCTGGACCCTAGATTTTATTGGCGCCCAGTCCCACAAACATCATCACCGGATGAATGCTTAGCGCCCAACTCCTCTGGAGGTCAGAGCTGGGAAGCAGGCCCAAACAGGGCCCGTAAACCCCCCCCCCCCCCCCCCCCCCCCCCCCCCCGGGAATCACACCGCAGGACCTTCCGGCGCAGCCCAACCACCCAGGTAAACAAAGACGCCTTAGGCAGGACATTCCAAGGGCTTAGAGATAGCCTCCCGGCAGCAGAGGGCAAGTGTCAGGCATATTTCTGATTAAGGTACATTGTTTACCTTGAAGGTGTGGAGGAAAAAGGGGAAACATGGACGGTGACACCCTTAACAGGGGAGATAAAATATGCAACTGGGCCCTGACAACATAGGAGAAGGAAAAAATAACATGCTTTTGAGACTGCCTAGTATCGAATTCAGTGAAGTCACCCAAGATGCTGACTAGTATGGAACAAAGCTTAGGGAGGGCTGCACAGAGTGAGATGGCAGCACGTTGGGGGGAGCTGAAAGTCCCAGCACAGAGGGGCATACCTGCAAGATAACGTAGGCACCGGGCGAGCAGCACCCTAAAGGGCCGCTCACAGGGCGATTTGTAGAACAGGTTATCAGAAAACAGTAAAATTTCAATACATATGAAACCTTTCCCACTATCTAATCTCCCACAGGAAAACTAAAAATAAGTGATTCACTTTCTAGACGGAAGACAAGAATGTACTCATCTTTCTCTGGAAGTGAACAGACTCTGCAAGCAGGACACTATGTCTTCCAAATAAAAGTTGAAAAAAAAAAAAACCCCACAAAAATATTTGCTCTCAATTCCCCATGCCATCTTCCAAGCTCAGACTACTTTCCAAGCTCAGCCTTTTTTGCCCAGGGCAAATCCAGCACATTTATGCAAAACTTAAATTACCATGAAAACCCAACAAAAAGGTAGATGAAGCAGAAGGCACAGCTAATTAAATGGATTTGAGGTTCACTGCTCATTTTGTTTAGGGTCAAACAATACTTTATAAATCTGTCTGAGCACATTAAATAGAAAAATAACTCATTACAGAGAAAGGGCAGCCACAGGACTATACAATCTGAGGACAATATGCTTTTTAAATTTTTTTTTTAATCATCCATGAATGCCTAATTACACCCCAGGTGTGAGAAGAGGGCTTAGCAGTACAAGTTCTTGAACCAGAAAGCCTAGACACACATCCCTGCTCTGACACTTACTAGCTGTCCACTTGGGCAAGTCACCTAAACTCTGTGGAGTTCCATCATGGGAAACAGCACTCAGAGCTTTGTTCGGAAAACCACACAAAGCCAATCCCACCTGGTGTGCAATATGCATATTATGTGGTTGTTGGGACGTTCTATGTGGGTGACTTTACATACGAAAGACATAATGCATCCGTTATGCTTCACTACCATTTTTCTTTCTTCTCTGTGACAGAAGACACCCACCTTAAAATCTAATTTTGAAAGAAAAGCCACAACAATGAACTACTTTTTTTTTTTATAGTATTTGAGTTCCTAAAACCATGTAATTCGCTCTCAAATTATCTCAGAATCACCTGAGACTTTATTATGTTCAATACTGAATCCGTTTTAAAAAGTGCTCAAAGCTGTCCCTTGTAAATAAGAATGTGTTACTGAGCTGATCCAAGATGAGATTAATGACAATAATGTGACTCAATTCCATTGTCTACAGCCACATAACGTTTTTTTGCCTGAGGTACTGGGCTTTTGCCTCCAGCTTTAGAAGCAGTGCACCCTCTTCTTTCAACCTAAATAACCTGGTTCTTTCTGCTAAAGTAACTCCTGTTAAGTTACTAAGGCCTGGCTTCTCCTCCCTCAAGCTCTGTTAAATAAGACAAGGTACTCCTGCCTAGTTCTATCACGAAATTTATGGAATTAACAGTTTATATAGTTTTAACCAGCCTCCTTTTCCCCCACGAATACCAGACTGCAAGCAGACTGGATATAGGGCACAGAATATATGTAGAATGCAATGTAGGCAAGGGAAACGAAAAAATGAACTATGAGAATATCAAGATAAAAAGCTTCTGCACAGCAAAGGAAATAATCAACCAATGAAAATGCAACCTTCGGAATAGGAGGAGATGTTTGCAAATGACATTCAGATAAAGAGACAGTGTCCAAAATCTATAAAGAACTTATATCACACTCAACACCCAAAAAATAAATACTCCAGTTAAGAAATGGGCAGAAGCTATTAATAGACACTTTTCCAAAGAAGACATACATCCAGGTGGCCAACAGATTCATGAAAAGATGATCAAAAAAAAAAAGATGATCATCAGGGTAAATGCAAATCAAAACTATAATGACATATCACCTCACACCTGTCAGAATGACTAAAATGGACAATTCAAGAAACAGAAACTGGTGAGGATGTGGGGAAGGGGGAACCTTCTGACACTGTCGGTGGGAATGCAAACTGCTGCGGCCACTACGGAGATTCCTCAAAAAGTCAAAAATAGAGCTACCCTATGATCCTGCAATTGCACCACTGAGTAGTTACCTAAAGGATACAAACATACTGATTTGAAGGGGCACGTGCACCCATATGTTTACAGCAGGATTACCAACAATAGGTAAATTATATGGAAAGAGCCCAAATATCCTTCGAACGAAGAATGGATAAAGAAGGTGTGGTGTATATACAACGGAATAATATTACTCAGTCAACAAAAAGAATGAAATCTTGCCATTTGCAACAACATGGATGGAGCTACATGTATTTATCCTAAGAGAAATAAGTCAGCCAGAGAAAGACAAGTACTGTGTGATTTCATGCATATGTGGAACTTAAGAAACAAAAGATGAACATGAGGGAAGGGGAAAAAAAAAAAGGAAGCAAACCGTAAGAGACTATTCTCTATAGGCAACAAACTGAGGGATGGGCTAGATGGATGACGAGTATTTCGGACGGCACATTGCGCTGAGCACTGGGTGTTTTATGTAAGTGATGAGTCATTTAATTCTACTCCTGAAACCAACACTGTGCTATATGTTAACTAGAACTTCAATAAAAATTTGAAAAGAAAAAACTCAATGTAAAGAACCCATGGAATAACACTCTGACCAAAGGCAGAATCACTGAACAAATACCACTCATCTTACTTATTTCTATGTAAGAAACATTTGTTTTCCGTAACACATTTAAAGAATCTGTAGTGTGTGTGTGTGTGTGTGTACACACCTGTTCAAAACACAGCATGCCAAAGACACAGGGAAGAAATATGATGCCCAAATAAAGTGACTCTAGCTAAGTGAGAGGAGCATCCACTTTCAAGATTTATTGTATTATCTTCTGAATTCCAGATACTCGTCAAATACCCTCAAAAGTTTTAAGACGTTTCTGTTACACTATAATTAATTTTGTCAAACTGGTGGGCATTCTTCTTTCCAAGATCAAAATAATTGCTCAAGGCTAGGCCATCACAATTTTCTCCTATTACTAAAAGTTTTCTTTCTCCCTTTTTCATTTTCCTATGATTCTATTTCCTCACAGTTCTCTTCTTTAGCATCTGTAGGAAAAGGGCAGCCAGGTTTAGATTCCTCTTTTATCCTCGCAGCACCCCTCCCCAAAGGACTTATTTTGTGTTTGACCATAAAGCATCAAGAGACGAGGTTTACTAACCTTACTGTATTCCAGGCATCTCCAAGTTCTTTGGAATACTGTTTTTCAAAATGATCCAATACAACTTTGCAAATCTGTTTTGCCAGGTTCCTCTCTGATTTTGCTTTCAGCTATGACGACAAGAAAAAGCTGCTGACACAATCTGATATTACAAATTTATTAAACTTCAAATGAGCAGTTATTTTCTGAAGAACGCGTTTTATGATTATTGATACTTCTTGCAAGGGAGCATGAGGGTTTCTTCAAATGATCATTGCAAATAATCTAAGCAAAGGTTAAAGAATTTGTGGCCGTAGGAAAATTAGTGGCCCTCGCAGAAGAAACTGTGTCAAAGGAACAAAATTAACTTAATTAAGCCCCTCCAGGCGTTAACATTAGGGGAAACTGGGTGAAAAGCCTATGGGAAATCTGTATTATCTTTGCAACTCTTGTTAATGTAAAATTATTCTAAAATGAAATGGTGATTTTGGGAAAAAAAAAAAAAAAAAGTCACTTGTTTCCTGTGGAAACTCCTTCCGATTCTATCTCCCGGACTCACCCGACGTTTAGGGAGGTGTTACTAGGTAACGTCCTAAGCTCCCAGGAGAGAGCAGGACCCTCGGCCTTGGCCTGGAGGAGCTGGCATTCCGCTCCGGGCGGAGGGAGCAGGGAGGCAAGTCCGCGGGCGGCTGTGAACCTTGGGAGTGGGAACCCTAACCCCCAATCCCAACCTCTAACCCCAACCGTAACCTCTAACCCCTAACACTAACCCCTGCGAGACCGAACCCTAACCCTAACTCCAACCTCTAACCCCAACCCCTAACCTCTAACCCTAACTCCTAACCTGTAACCCCGACCCGACCCCGAGGACCGAGAGCGCCCACCACCAAGCGTCCCGGCACCCCGCCCACTCCAGGGCTTTGCCCGGGAAGCCAGCCAAGTCCCCGCATCCCCCCCCGCCCCGTCGGCCCGGAGGTGCCAGCCCTCACCCGAGTCAACATTATCCCGCCGGGAGATGCCCACCAAGACGTCCCCGCCGCCCAGCAGCACCTAAGCGGTCCGGGAGGTCAGGCGCACACCCGCCTTCACGTCTACACCCTGCTCTTCCGGTTCAACTTCCCGCGAGATACCCCTTGCCCGCGGTATCGAAATCTCGCCAGAAATGCTGTAGGTCCCGCGAGAGGCACGCCCGCCCCGTTGCTTCCGCCGGCAGTCGCAGAGGCGGGGCTTGGCTCGGGGGCTGGGCCTCGGCGCAGGGCGGGGCTTGGTCCGGGGGCGGGGCCTCGGCGCAGGGCGGGGCTTGGTCCGGGGCGGGGCCTCGGTGTGGGGCGGGGCTCGGTTCGGGGGCGGGGGCTCGGCGCGGGGCGGGGCTTGGTCCGGGGGCGGGGCCTCGGCGCGGGGCTTGGTCCTGGGCCGGGGCCTCGGCGCGGGGCGGAGCTTGGTCCGGGGGCGGGGCCTCGGCGCGGGGCGGGGCTTGGTCCGGGGACGGGGCCTCAGCGCGGGGCGGGGCTTGGTTCGGGGGCGGGGCCTCGGCGCAGGGCGGGGCTTGGTCCGGGGGCGGGGCCTCGACGCGGGGCGGGGCTTGGTCCGGGGCGGGGCCTCGGCGCGGGGCGGGGCTGCCGCGGGCCGGCGCTCGGGCTAGGCCGTCGGGGCTCGGTCCCCAGGACGGTCGGTGTGCTGGTCGCCGTTGGGGCGGGTTTTCCGAGGCCAGTGAGGAGATGACGGCGCGTGCGTCCCGGCCTCCGGGGAGGGGACGCGGCTTGCAGGGCCGCCGAGGTGCGGCGGTTCGCGCTGCTGCTGGCTGCCGCCGGGGTCCTGCCGCCGTCGCGCCCGAGGTCAAGGTGACGCGCACGGGCGGCCCCTGCACCTTCCCGGTCCCGGGGGGGCGGGGGGGGCGGGGCAGCCGCACGCGGCTAGGACAGGAGCGGCCCACGGCTCTGCAGGTGCCCCGCGCTGCTCCCTCGGAGCTGCCGTCGGCGAGTCGCCCGCGCGGTGCTGCCCCGGCCCGGACCTGCCGGCACCTGCCGGGACCTGCCGGCACCTGCGAGGCTCCAAATACCGCTGTAGGCCTGGGCCGCAGGTACAAGGCTTGGAGCCGTGAAAAAAAGAAAAATACCACCACCGATGTGATTTGAAGCTTAATCTACTTACTTAAACAAGTCCTCCAGTAACATAAAGGTGAATTTAGATTTGGTGCGAAAGAAAATATAGTATCAAGGAGTGAAGTGATTAAATGCACGCAGCTTGCTGGTTGTTGAGAGAAAAGTCATGAGCCTCCGCCTTCAGACCTTTTTCTGTGCTCCTTACAGAGTGTTCCATTTGATGAACACGGTAGTATATTTGCAAAATAGTTAAGAGGATGTGTAATGCCTGGAAAGAGGTCATGTGGGTTCTGGTTTACTGTTTTTGACTTTTGTAGCGTGTTTCTATTTTCTGATATTAAATAAGCTAATGCTTACTGAAATGTAAGACAGTGTAAGTGTAATGTAAAATGTGAAAACAAAAGCCTGTGAGAATGAAAACTGAACTAATGCCACTGGAGATCATCGGTATTGACATTTTGATGTATTCCTCGAGTTTTATGCATTTTCAAGGTTGAACAATACATATAATGTATCCTGTTATAAGCACTTTATTATTAAAAATTATTCATATACATCATTTCTAAAAGGCTATTACACCAATTTACCTTATTATTGATGAACATTTGCTCATTGTTTTTCCATGTCTGATAACCTTATAATTCTATTAATTTCCTAGTTTGAATAGTTTTCAAATCATAGTAGTTATTATCTCTTTCATAAATTACCACCTTGTGTCCACCTATCTATGAATATCTTAATGCTATTTTATTTGTATTTACATTCCAGATGCTAACTATATCACGTTTTCAACTACGTTTCCATTTTTCTTAATCCTTTGACATTAAATGTACAAATATTTTTATATTTTATGCAGTCATTCTTTGATTTTGTAATTGATTCCATTGCTTTTCAGCCTGAAAATTTCTCCACACAGAAACAAACAATTAGGGCAGCCCAGGTGGCTCAGCGGTTTAGCGCCGCCTTCAGCCCAGGGCCTGATCCTGGAGACCTGGGATTGAGTCCCACGTCAGGCTCCCTGCATGGAGCCTGCTTCTCCCTCTGCCTGTGTCTCTGTCTCTCTCTTGAATAAATAAATAAAATCTTAAAAAAAAAAAGAAATAATTTGTTTCCTTCTCCCTTTTTTTCTTACAGTTTGATCTTTAATATTTAATGCATTAAACTATCTAGAATCAATACTAATGTATCATGAGAATATTAGCGGGTTTCCCCTACCTCAACCAAATACCTACTGAAGAATAAACAAAGCTCCACACTTTATTTTTAAAATAGAAACTGTTAGTAGACTTGTTTCAAACCACTGCAGGTATAAGAAATTGAGTTGACACAAATACCAGAAGTCATATTTATTATTATTACTATTGTGTTAAAGAATAAAGTAGTGTAGTAAGTACTTAAACTGGGCAGGAAAAGAATTTTTACATTCCTAAGCAACTTTATTGTGAAGCCATTTGACACAAGAAGTGTTTTAGTATAAGAAATACTTTATAGGGATCCCTGGGTGGCGCAGCGGTTTGGCGCCTGCCTTTGGCCCAGGGCGCGATCCTGGAGACCCGGGATCGAATCCCACATCGGGCTCCCGGTGCATGGAGCCTGCTTCTCCCTCTGCCTGTGTCTCTGCCTCTCTCTCTCTCTGACTATCATAAGTAAATAAAAATTAAAAAAAATAAAAAAAAAAAAAAAAAAAAAAAAAAAAAAAAGAAATACTTTATAGATTTGTGTGTTTTATGAATTTTCATATTTACCTAAAACATTTCTCAAAACCCTTCAGATTCACATAGAGGCTTATGTGTCAAGAAAGGTAAAGCCAGGGGATCCCTGGGTGGCGCAGCGGTTTGGTGCCTGTCTTTGGCCCAGGGCGCGATCCTGGAGACCCCGGATCGAGTCCCGCGTCGGGCTCCCGGCATGGAGCCTGCTTCTCCCTCTGCCTGTGTCTCTGCCTCTCTCTCTCTCTCTCCCTATGTCTATCATAAATAAATAAATAAATATTAAAAGAAAAAAAAAAAGTAAAGCCAGACAGGCTTTGTAGCAAAACGATCCAACATTGAGAGACCATTAGATCCTTAAAATGAATGGTAGAAAAACACAACAGAGAAATGCACCATCGAAGCACGAGAGCAAAGCGTAGTTACAGGCAATCTTGAGCTCTCATTTCAGGAGAGTAGCTAATTAGCTCTCATTTTGTGGATTTAGGCCTCCAGAGTGCTGTGTACGGATCCATCAGACAATCCACTCACTGGGACTGGGAAGTCAACAGAACTTCTATTTTCATTTAATTTTATCAAATCTTTAACAAAATGTTCGGGGGAGGTGTATGTGAAAGTGCAGGAGAACATGCATGTGACTTAGGAGCTGACCCCTAACTCTCAAGACCCGCATGCTGACCTGCGGGCTGAGCCGCGGCACCTCAGGATGTGCCTGTACTTAGAAACCGTTTCCAGAGGTGATTAAAGAGGCCTTCAGGATGGGTCCTGATCTGACTAGTGTCCTTGTAAAGAGGAGATGTAAACCCTGAGACACTAGGCGCCAAGCGCACACGGTGTTCAGAGCGGGGGAGGGGAGAGGCTTCCGAGGGGAGAGCCCTGCCTGCCCTGCGGGGCCCTGCCCGCCCTGCCCGGCTCCGCCCTGCCCTGCCCTGGCCCGCCCTGCCCCGCCCCGCCCCGCCCCGCCCCGCCCCGCCCCGCCCCGCCCCGCCCCGCCCCGCCCCGGCCTGGGTACCAGGGTAACATGCTCTGCGGGGAAGGGCCTCGGGTCGTGGTCCGCGCTGCAAAGCACCGAGCGCGGGAGAGCGCGGGAGAGCGCGGGCTCTGAACAAGCAGGTGATTTTCGCCTATTTTCCCTTCTATTCGAAGCGGATGCCCCTCATTAGAGGAGATTCATTTCTGATTTCCTGTCTTCCCTTCGTCCAAACAGGTTTCCATTATCGTTTCCACAAAGCTAATGGATTGTTCTTATTTTGAAAATTTATAATCACACTTTAATGTAAGTCTTTGAATATAGGAATTTGTTCCTGGGGTCAGCTGGAATATATTTCTTGATAAATAGTATTAGCAGAACCTCAGTTGCAAAGTCTACTCCACTTAGAGAAAAACTTAAGCATTAAAGCCAAGGATAATAAAGTTTATAAGCTGCAGCTTTATTTGTATAAGCAGTTTCACTTTTGATAAGCTGCTGACACCCAAAAGTATTAGGTTTCTGCAGTGCAGAAGGGGAGAAATTGAACATGAATAACAGCATATAGAACCGAGGATCACATAAAAGATTACCATGGTAAAACAATACTTAAGAGATCAGCTGCAAATAAAATGGCATATTCCACGGATAAATGTTTCTGAACTATTCAAAATACATTTTACAGGGGCGCCTGGTGGCTCCTGCCGTCGAGTGTCTGACTCTCGCCTCTGGCTCGGTCCCGATCTCAGGCCTCCTGGGATCCAGCCCCATGAAGGGCTCAGCGCTCAGCACAGCGACTCAACTTCCTCCTTCTCCCTCTCCCTCCGACCCCATATGCTCTCTCTCTCTCTCTCTCAAATAAAATCTTTAAAATTTTTTTCAAATGTTTTACATGTTAAGTTCTTCATTTGACCATTAATTTTAAGCTTGCAGAAAGCATGGCACCTAATTTACGAAATTATATGTTTGATTCTCCCATTATAAAATGAGCAAAATTTTAAAGACTAGTTTGAAAAATTGAGGGGGGAGGGGCAAGATGGCGGAAGAGGAGGGTCCCCAAGTCACCTGTCCCCACAAAATTAGCTCGATAACCTTCAAATCATCCTGAAAATCTACGAATTCGGCCTGAGAATTAAAGAGAGACCAGCTGGAACGCTACGGGGAGAAGAGGTCGCGCTTCTATCAGGTAGGAGGACGGGGACAAAGAAATAAAGACACAAAAGGCCTCCGAGGGGGAGGGGCCGCGAGGAGCCGGGCTGAGGCCGGGGCGAGGGTCCCCAGGACAGGAGAGCCCCGTCCCGGAGACGCAGGAGCTGCACCGACCTTCCCGGGGGAAAGGGGCTCCAGGGAGGTGGAGCAGGACCCGGGAGGGAGGGGAGGCCCGCGGGCTCCCGGGGACACTGACAGGCACCTGCGCCCCGGGGGAGTGCGCCGAGCTCCCTAAGGGCTGCAGCGCACGGGGGACCCGGAGCAGCTCGGGGGGCTCGGGGGCGGCTCCGCGGAGGGGGCTGCGGGGGGGAGCAGCTCGGGGGGCTCGGGGGCGGCTCCGCGGAGGGGGCTGCGGGGGGGAGCAGCTCGGGGGGCTCGGGGGCGGCTCCGCGGAGGGGGCTGCGGGGGGAGCAGCTGGGGGGGCTCGGGGGCGGCTCCACGGAGGGGGCTGCGGGGGGGAGCAGCTCGGGGGGCTCGGGGGCGGCTCCGCGGAGGGGGCTGCGGGGGGGAGCAGCTCGGGGGGCTCGGGGGCGGCTCCGCGGAGGGGGCTGCGGGGGGAGGAGCTCGGGGGGCTCGGGGGCGGCTCCGCGGAGGGGGCTGCGGGGGGGAGCAGCTCGGGGGGCTCGGGGGCGGCTCCGCGGAGGGGGCTGCGGGGGGGAGCAGCTCGGGGGGCTCGGGGGCGGCTCCGCGGAGGGGGCTGCGGGGGGGAGCAGCTCGGGGGGCTCGGGGGCGGTTCCGCGGAGGGGGCTGCGGGGCGGGAGCAGCTCGGGGGGCTCGGGGGAGGCTCCGCGGAGGGGGCTGCGGGGGGGAGCAGCTCGGAGGGGCTCGGGGGCGGCTCCGCGGAGGGGGCTGCGGGGCGGGAGCAGCTCAGGGCGGGTGGGGGGGCTCGGGGACGGCTCCGCGGAGGGGGCTGCGGGGTGGGAGCAGCTGGGGGGGCTCGGGGGCGGCTCCGCGGAGGGGGCTGCGGGGGGGAGCAGCTTGGGGGGGCTCGGGGGCGGCTCCGCGGAGGGGGCTGCGGGGCGGGAGCACAGGGCGCCGGGACACAGCCCAGGATCCGGCCTCCCCAGGGACAGGCAGAGGCCGGGAGGGCCCAGGACAGCGAGGACGCTCCTGCCCCGAGCTGAGCAGATCAGCGGCCCCGCCCCGGAGCCTCCAGGCCCTGCAGACGGAGAGCTCCAGAACTACTACGGGGGCTGACTCCAGGGCTGCAGAGCTGGCCCGGCCACTAGGGCTGTTGCTCCTGGGGCCTCACGGGGTAAACAACCCCCACTGAGCCCTGCACCAGGCAGGGGCACAGCAGCTCCCCCAAGTGCTAACATCTGAGAATCAGCACAACAGGCCCCTCCCCCAGAAGACGAGCTACACGGACAAGTTCCAGGGGAAGTCAAGGGACTTAAAGTACACAGAAGCAGAAGATACTCCCCCGTGTTGTTTTATTATTATTATTATTATTATTATTATTATTATTATTATTATTATTATTTGTTTTTTTGCTTTTTGATTTGCTTGCTTCCCCCACCCTTTTTTCCTTTTCTTTTTCTTTTTCTTTTTTTCTTCCTTTTTTCTTTTTTCTTTTTCTCTTTTCTTCTTCCTCTCCTCTCTTTTTCTCCTTTTCCCAATACAACTTGTTTTTGGCCACTCTGCACTGAGCAAAATGACTAGAAGGAAAACCTCACCTCAAAAGAAAGAATCAGAAACAGTCCTCTCTCCCACAGAGTTACAAAATCTGGATTACAATTCAATGTCAGAAAGCCAATTCAGAAGCACTATTATACAGCTACTGGTGGCTCTAGAAAAAAGCATAAAGGACTCAAGAGACTTCATGCCTGCAGAATTTAGATCCAATCAGGCAGAAATTAAAAATCAATTGAATGAGATGCAATCCAAACTAGAAGTCCTAACGACGAGGGTTAATGAGGTGGAAAAAAGAGTGAGTGACGTAGAAGACAAGTTGATAGCAAAGAGGGAAACTGAGGAAAAAAGAGACAAACAATTAAAAGACCATGAAGATAGATTAAGGGAAATAAACGACAGCCTGAGGAAGAAAAACCTACGTTTAATTGGGGTTCCCAAGGGTGCCGAAAGGGACAAAGGGCCAGAATATGTATTTGAACAAATAATAGCTGAAAGCTTTCCTAATCTGGGAAGGGAAACAGGCATTCAGATCCAGGAAATAGAGAGATCCCCCCCTAAAATCAATAAAAACCGTTCAACACCTCGACATTTAATAGTGAAGCTTGCAAATTCCAAAGATAAAGAGAAGATCCTTAAAGCAGCAAGAGACAAGAAATCCCTGACTTTATGGAGAGGAGTATTAGGGTAACAGCAGACCTCTCCACAGAGAACTGGCAGGCCAGAAAGGGCTGGCAGGATATATTCAGGGTCCTAAATGAGAAAAACATGCAACCAAGAATACTTTATCCAGCAAGGCTCCCATTCAGAACGGAAGGAGAGATAAAGAACTTCCAAGATACGCAGGAACTGAAAGAATATGTGACCTCCAAACCAGCTCTGCAAGAAATTTTAAGGGGGACTCTTAAAATTCCCCTTTAAGAAGAAGTCCAGTGGAACAATCCACAAAAACAAGGACTGAATAGATATCATGATGACACTAAACTCATATCTTTCAATAGTAACTCTGAACGGGAATAGGCTTAATGACCCCATCAAAAGGCGCAGGGTTTCAGACTGGATAAAAAAGCAGGACCCATCTATTTGCTGTCTACAAGAGACTCATTTTAGACAGAAGGACACCTACAGCCTGAAAATAAAAGGTTGGAGAACCATTTACCATTTAAATGGTCCTCAAAAGAAGGCAGGGGTAGCCATCCTTATATCAGATAAACTAAAATTCACCCCGAAGACTGTAGTGAAAGATGAAGAGACCACTGTCTCATACTTAAAGGATCTATCCAACAAGAGGACTTAACAATCCTCAATATATATGCCCCGAATGTGGGAGCTGCCAAATATTTAAACCAATTAATAACCAAAGTGAAGAAATACTTAGATAATAATACACTTATACTTGGTGACTTCAATCTAGCACTTTCTATACTCGATAGGTCTTCTAAACACAACATCTCCAAAGAAACGAGAGCTTTAAATGATACACTGGACCAGATGGATTTCACAGATATCTACAGAACTTTACATCCAAACTCAACTGAATACACATTCTTCTCAAGTGCACATGGAACTTTCTCCAGAATAGACCACATACTGGGTCACAAATCGCGTCTGAACTGATACCAAAAGATTGGGATCGTCCCCTGCATATTCTCAGACCATAATGCCTTGAAATTAGAACTAAATCACAACAAGAAGTTTGGAAGGACCTCAAACACGTGGAGGTTAAGGACCATCCTGCTAAAAGATGAAAGGGTCAACCAGGAAATTAAGGAAGAATTAAAAAGATTCATGGAAACTAATAAGAATGAAGATACAACCATTCAAGATCTTTGGGATGCAGCAAAAGCAGTCCTAAGGGGGAAATACATCACAATACAAGCATCCATTCAAAAACTGGAAAGAACTCAAATACAAAAGCTCACCTTACACATAAAGGAGCTAGAGAAAAAACAGCAGATAGACCCTACACCCAGCAGAAGAAGAGAGTTAATAAAGATTCGAGCAGAACTCAACGAAATTGAGACCAGAAGAACTGTGGAACAGATCAACAGAACCAGGAGTTGGTTCTTTGAAAGAATTAATAAGATAAATAAACCATTAGCCAGCCTTATTAAAAAGAAGAGAGAGAAGACTCAATAAAATCATGAATGAGAAAGGAGAGATCATTACCAACACCAAGGAAATACAAACGATTTTAAAAACATATTATGAACAGCTATACTGTTTATTGCCAATAAATTAGGCAATCTGGAAGAAATGGACGCATTCCTGGAAAGCCACAAACTACCAAAACTGGAACAGGAAGAAATAGAAAACCTGAACAGGCCAATAACCAGGGAGGAAATTGAAGCAGTCATCAAAAACCTCCCAAGACACAAAAGTCCAGGGCCAGATGGCTTCCCAGGGGAATTCTATCAAACGTTTAGAGAAGAAACCATACCTATCCTCCTAAAGCTGTTTGGAAAGATAGAAAGAGATGGAGTACTTCCAAATTCGTTCTGAGGCCAGCATCACCTTAATTCCAAAACCAGACAAAGACCCCACCAAAAAGGAGAATTACAGACCAATAGCCCTGATGAACATGGATGCAAAAATTCTCAACAAGATACTAGCCAATAGGATCCAACAGTACATTAAGAAAATTATTCACCATGACCAAGTAGGATTTATCCCCGGGACACAAGGCTGGTTCAACACTCGTAAAACAATCAATGTGATTCATCATATCAGCAAGAGAAAAAGCAAGAACCATATGATCCTCTCATTAGATGCAGAGAAAGCATTTGACAAAACAGAGCATCCATTCCTGATCAAAACTCTTCAGAGTGTAGGGATAGAGGGAACATTCCTCAGCATCTTAAAAGCCATCTACGAAAAGCCCACAGCAAATATCATTCTCAATGGGGAAGCACTGGGAGCCTTTCCCCTAAGATCAGGAACAAGACAGGGATGTCCACTCTCACCACTGCTATTCAACATAGTACTGGAAGTCCTAGCCTCAGCAATCAGACAGCAAAAAGACATTAAAGGCATTCAAATTGGCAAAGAAGAAGTCAAACTCTTCCTCTTCGCCGATGACATGATACTCTACCTAGAAAACTCAAAAGCCTCCACCCCAAGATTGCTAGAACTCATACAGCAATTCGGTAGCGTGGCAGGATACAAAATCAATGCCCAGAAGTCAGTGGCATTTCTATACACTAACAATGAGACTGAAGAAAGAGAAATTAAGGAGTCAATCCCATTTACAATTGCACCCAAAAGCATAAGATACCTAGGAATAAACCTCACCAAAGAGGTAAAGGATCTATACCCTAAAAACTATAGAACACTTCTGAAAGAAATTGAGGAAGACACAAACAGATGGAAAAATATTCCATGCTCATGGATTGGCAGAATTAATATTGTGAAAATGTCAATGTTACCCAGGGCAATTTACACGTTTAATGCAATCCCTATCAAAATACCATGGACTTTCTTCAGAGAGTTAGAACAAATTATTTTAAGATTTGTGTGGAATCAGAAAACACCCCCAATAGCCAGGGGAATTTTAAAAAAGAAAACCATAGCTGGGGGCATCACAATGCCAGATTTCAGGTTGTACTACAAAGCTGTGGTCATCAAGACAGTGTGGTACTGGCACAGAAACAGACACATAGATCAATGGAACAGAATAGAGAACCCAGAAGTGGACCCTGAACTTTATGGTCAACTAATATTCGATAAAGGAGGAAAGACTATCCATTGGAAGAAAGATAATGGTGCTGGGAAAATTGGACAGCCACATGCAGAAGAATGAAACTAGACCATTCGCTTGCACCAGACACAAAAATAAACTCAAAATGGATGAAAGATCTAAATGTGAGACAAGATTCCATCAAAATCCTAGAGGAGAACACAGGCAACACCCTTTTTGAACTCGGCCACAGTAACTTCTTGCAAGATACATCCATGAAGGCAAAAGAAACAAAAGCAAAAATGAACTATTGGGACTTGATCAAGAAGAAGCTTTTGCACAGCAAAGAATACAGTCAACAAAACTCAAAGACAACCTACAGAATGGGAGAAGATATTTGCAAATGACATATCAGATAAAGGGCTAGTTTCCAAGATCTATAAAGAACTTATTAAACTCAACACCAAAGAAACAAACAATCCCATCATGAAATGGGCAAAAGACATGGAGAGAAATCTCAGAGGAAGACATAGACATGGCCAACAAGCACACGAGAAAATGCTCCGCATCACTTGCCATCAGGGAAATACAAATCCAAACCACAAGGAGATCCCACCTCACACCAGTGAGAATGGGGCAAATTAACAAGGCAGGAAACAACAAATGTTGGAGAGGATGCGGAGAAAAGGGAACCCTCTTACACTGTTGGTGGGAATGTGAACTGGTGCAGCCACTCTGGAAAACTGTGTGGAGGTTCCTCAAAGAGTTAAAAATAGACCTGCCCTACGACCCAGCAATTGCACTGCTGGGGATTTACCCCAGAGATAGAGATGCAATGAAACGCCGGGACACCTGCACCCCAATGTTCACAGCAGCAGTGTCCACAATAGCCAAACTGTGGAAGGAACCTCGGTGTCCATCGAAAGATGATGGATAAAGAAGCTGTGGTCTATGTATACAATGGAATATTCCTCAGACATTAGAAACGACAAATACCCACCACTTGCGTCAACGTGGATGGAACTGGAGGGTATTATGCTGAGTAAAGTAAGTCAATCGGAGAAGGACAAACATTGTATGTTCTCATTCATTTGGGGAATATAAATAATAGTGAAAGGGAATATAAGGGAAGGGAGAAGAAATGTGTGGGAAATATCAGAAAGGGAAACAGAACATTAAGACTCCTAACTCTGGGAAACGAACTAGGAGTGGTGCAAGGGGAGGAGGGCGGGGGGTGGGGGTGACTGGGTGACAGGCACTGAGCGGGGGCACTTGACGGGATGAGCACTGGGTGTTATTCTGTATGTTGGTAAATTGGGCACCAATAAAAAATAAATTTATTTTAAAAAAAGGAAAAATTGAGGAACACATACAACCAATAACTCAAAAAATTCATGATTAACATTTTATAACATTTCTTTCTAGGGTCGCTTTCATAGTTTTATACTTAAAATCAACTACATACAGTATTATATACACTATATAAATGCCTTTGGTGGAAAAGGCATATAGAATTATCCTTTAAGTAAAAATATATTTTTGGGTCAGTAGCTTTAACTTAGCAAAAAACAGACATTGGATCATCTAGGACCAAAAGGTGATATGACGTTATTTTTAGCTGTCTTTCAAATGACAATACTGTTTTTCACATTTATGAAAACTTGTGAAGAGAAAACAAGTTCATGTAAAATAAAAACTCATTATCATTATTTTAATCTATTGACAAGATTTCTTCCAACATTCATGTTTGAAAATTCCTTTTCAATTTTGTTACCAAAAAAATCATGTAAATTTATCAAATGAGAAACAAAACAGCATATTGATATATATTATTTTATTGTGTGAAAATGTCAGTATTTGTGATGATTAAGAATAAAAATGCAGCATATGACAAAAAAGGCATTTACTTGTTAAAAGCAACCTGGATTTACAAAACTTCTTTTAAAATATTTTTAGAATGCTTTAAGAATACAAATTAATATTTTGAGAGAAATATATAAACATTTACTTTATCATATTAAGTTTCAAAATCATTTTTACTCATTTTTAATAAATGAACAGTATTATTGTCTACTATAGTAATCACTTATAGGAAATAAAAAAATTTTAGACTTTTATTTACTCTTAAACTAGATGAAAATTAAAAAGATGACAAGAGTATAGGTTTAGTGTTTAAAAAAAAAATGAGTAAGTGTAAATGTTACACAAAGGAACCAAAGAGATACACAAACAAGTTTTTCTCTAAAATTAAGTTCAAAATTTACATTCTATCTTCTTGTGTTGGCTTCGTTACATTTCGGCCACCTATCAAATTTAGGGTGTTATGATTTTATATCTGAAGTAGAATGTGTTTTACTCAGTGTCCCTGATGTCCTATGCCCAGAATTTCAAGAAACTGCATTCTGGTGCTGACTAGAGTAATAAGCGACCTGATTAAGGAAAGTTCAGGGACTTAAAAAATGTGACTAAAATGTGATGCACCAAAGTAAAATTTTTTAAATAAACAATCATATTAAACTGTCTTAGACATACTTAATCTTGTTATTGTTAGATACTAGTTATGTTTGTTGTCAGTACAAGTTACCAAACTTACCAATTTTAACAAAGTGAAAAGGAGTCATATTGTTTATAGCATTTTCACCTTGATATAAATGTATATACTTTCAATTAAATGCAACATTATAAATCTATTACTCAAAATATATTTCTCAAAGTTTGCCTAAATAGAGAATCCTATAGATGACATTCTTCAGTGCAAGAGAAGTGCTATTCTTTTAAATTGAGAAATTATTTTAGATTTATTTCCTTATAAAAGTAATTTTAAACCAACATTTTTGTTCTTATTGACTGAGTATCCAAGCATTATCTGATTATAAAACACAAGTCTCTGTACCCACTGTGGCTTCTGATAGAATGAGAGTGACAAGGAGCACCTAGATCTGAAAAGGTCTATCCTATGAAAGAGGTGTTCATTGAGAATTTTAACAATATCTCAACATAACATTTTAATTAATTTAAAAAGCACTTAGATCAAGAAAGTATTTCAAGTCTCTTTCATTTATTCTGATCACCAAAAAAAAGAAAACAACAACAAAAAAATGGAGCCCTCCTTGGGTAGTGTTTTCAGATAACATAATTTGGAAGAATAAAGATCTAAGAACCTATTTTAAAAAGGTATTATTTTAAAATTAAGTAAAATTAAGATGTATAATTCAAGGACAATACTCTTATAAAACATACCTGAAGCCATATAAATACATCCTGTTTGTATAGTTCATGTTTGTCAAGTAAATCAACTCCATTTCCAGACACAATTTAAACAAACCATTTATAGAAAAGTGCAGTCAATATCATGGTAATTAAAATTCTTTTAAGTTGTAGAAAAATATAAAAAGTTAAAAACTTAGGTTATAAATTCCCAAGAGTTCCCCTTCCATGCACATATATCTTACAAAAAAAATATGTAAGATACAGTAATAAAGACTATTAAACAAATAGTAAAGAAAGTAGGGAGTCCATCAGCTCTTTTTGTAAAAAGGCTTTCCTTCAGGAATATGCCCATGAGTGGGACTGTAAAATCCAGAGTCAACGGTAACTCCTGTTAAATTGATTCAAATCCTCATCCCATCTACTTATGGTCATTTTGCTTCCTTTTTTTAAAAAAAACAAAAACAACAACAAAAAAATGAATAACATGGATAGTTGTCAGATCAGTCAGGTCTTTGACTATTCATCGCCTTACTGAAATCATGCTATGGTTATCTTGCCCCAGTCATCAATGTTTTGGGTTTTTCTTCTTCTTTGAGAAAGAATATCCTCTAGTGGATCTTGCCTATATTAGAAGAGTGCATCCATGCGACTTGGTTATGAAATCACATCATGAGCATCACTGTTAGGTCTCTGTTGCACAGCCAGGGGAGGCAGTGGCTTTCCATAGAAATCTACATGAAGAAATTATACCAAGACACAGAGTAAGTCAAAATTTTTGATATAATTCATTGTTTTCCAACCAACACCTTTAAAAGAGTAAAGGTGCTCCGACTTGATGGGTAAAATAATGGATAAGGCGAACAGACAAAAAAAATTCAAAATCCAAGAAAACTTGAATAAATTCAAAACAACTAGTAGGATAAATTCTTAACTCTAGATTATAAATTAATTTCTACTTGATTTAATATCTAACATATATACTATTTTTATTTCCAATTATACTTTCACATTAGAATAAAACAAATAACAAATATTCAAAATCTATGGAACCTATTGCCAAGGCCCTGATAAGTCTGTATTTGTACAATCCATGTTTTCATCCAGTGGCTATTACTTGTAGATATTTTGGGACAATAATTAGTCATCTTAGTTTTCTAGTAAGTAGTAATCTTTTACAGTGATACTTCACTATAATTCAGTGATTTAAGGCATATTTGAAACAAAGAAAGTCTTATTTTCATTTCATAGTAAGTTCCTGTCCCTTAAAATTATAAATTGGCTTAAATTTAATAGCATATGTAAATCTTCAGTAAGTATTTTCTAACCTATTACCTTAAAAATATTCTAGCAGCATAGATTTTTAGGATCACTTGAAATAAATATATTGAAAATGTACTAGAGGCCTGTTTCCCAGATTCACATATGTTGAGAGTCTAGCTAACGAGCCCCTCGTGCAAATAAACACATGGCCTCGATCACAGCCTGCAAGGTTACAGGTAAATATAAGTTCCTGATATAACTTCCTCAGTGCCCTCTATGATCAACAGTCTCCCTCACCTTCTAGGGCCTTCTGTTAGATAAGACCCTGGTAGAGCTTATAAAACTACCTTCTTTTTTTGTCTTGAACTCACCAATCTGGACTTGGCATATGCCCCAGTTCCGATAGCTCTCTCTGCCTGCACCCTGCCTCCACCGCCCCCTGTGAAACCTGTGAGTAATACACTTCTATTTCAATTTCCCCTAGGGTCTTTTTGAAACAAGGCATCCAGGGGCCTACTTAACAAATGTTAACTTGACAAAGTCATAACAGCATTTAAGGAGATTAGGAGTCACCACTCCATCCTAACAAGAAGTAAAAGGCTGAACAGACTAAAAAATCAACAACTCGTCTCATTTTCCTAAGAGGGGAGGTCACAAGACAAACCACTGCCCCAATCCTGGAGACAGACAGGCAAATATATAGGGAGCTTCAGTTTACCAGAGCTTATATTCATGAATAGAAACTACCAGAGGAACCAGGGACCACATAGGAAAACCTGAAGTTCAACTGATGAATTGCTGGAGGCTTAGTAGGAACAAATCTGAGAGTTAAAAACTCCAGGGGGACTAAGTCATAAGATGATCCCTGCAATATTGTGAGATTTATCTCCAAGAACACGAACAAATTCCCAAAATAAATATTGGGAGAAAAAAATCCCCTCCTGCTTTTGGCAGGGGAGGAATAAAGGAAATCATTTTGAATTACCCCAGAGCACTCTATTCTGGGGCCCAAGGCCTGCCCTGAGAGGAAACTAGTCAACGAGAGCCTAACTACTGGGTAGCATCAAACCCTAACTGACCCGAGGAAGGAAATCACCAATTCCATCTGGCACTATCCATTTTGTCCACCTAATGGGAAAGAAAAAAACCAAGAAACTCTTGTGAAGGTCACAGTCCAGAGGCACAGGCTCACTAAAGACTGAGATCTAATCACAGAAATATAGAACACGTCTCCTTCCACCACGTATCACCACCATATCACTAAAGGCCAATTTACAGCAGTGCCTCTCACTTGGAACACCATATCAGACTATAAAACAAAAAAAAAAAAACAAGGCATTCTGAAAAAGGCAAAAAACAAAACAAAATC
Organism: Canis aureus; assembly: GCF_053574225.1. Classification (NCBI taxonomy): domain Eukaryota; kingdom Metazoa; phylum Chordata; class Mammalia; order Carnivora; family Canidae; genus Canis; species Canis aureus. The sequence continues at coordinate 29,701,166 of NC_135645.1, forward strand.
TGAAGAGACAGATAAAGCATCAACACAAGGCAAGGCAGGAATGCTGGAATTATCAGGCCAGGAATTTAAAACAACTATGATTAATAAGCTAAGAGCTTTAGTGGATAAAGTAGACAGCATGCAAGGACAGATAGCAATGTAAGCAGAGAAATGGAAATCCTAAGAAAGAACCAAAAAAAAAAAAAAAAAAAAGCGCTAGAGATTAAAACAAAAAAAAACTGTTACAGAAATGAAGAATGAAGAATGTCTTTGATGGGCTTATTAGTAGACTGTACACAACTGAGGAAAGAACCTCTGAGCTTGAGAATGGATCAATAAAACCCTTAGAAACTTTGAAAAGCAAAGAACAAAGACTGGAAAAAAAACCCAGAAGAGAATATCCAATGACCATGGGACAAGTACAAAAGGCATTACCTTATTTGTAATGGAAAACCAGAAGAAGAGAAAACGAAAAGCAGCAGTATTTGAAGCAATAATGACTAAGAATTTCCCCCAAACTGTCAGACATCAAAGAACAGATGAAGGAATCCAGAGAACACTGAGCAGGATAAATGCCAAACAAACGATATCTGGGCACATCATTTTCAAACTACAGAAAATCAAAGAAAAGGAAAAATCCTTAAAAGAAGCAGGGCGGGGGGGACGAATGGGGGGGGAACACCTTTCCAACAGAGGATCAAAGATAAGAATTACATCCAACTTTTCTTAAGACACCATGCAAGCAAGGAGAAAGTAAAGTGAAATATTTAACCTGTTTAGAGGTTAAAAACCTCTAAGAGGTTTTTAGAGGTAAAAAAGGAAAAAACCCTCTAGAGATTAGAGGGAAAAAACCACACCATCCTAGAATTCTGTACCCTACAAATTTGTCCTTCAAAAACAAAGAAAAATAAAGACTTTCTCAGGCAAACAAAAACTGAGGAAATTTATTTTGAGTATCAGATTTGCTTTGAAAGGAATGTTTAAAAAATTCTTTAGAGAGAAGGAAAATAATACAGGTCAGAAACTCAGATCTACATAAAGAAAGAAAAGGTATTGCAGAAGAAATAAGTAAAATGAAAATGTATTTTTCTTATTCTTAATTGATCAAAAAGATTAAAAGTTTGTTCAAAATACAGTGACAATGTATTGGATTATGTATACATAGGCATATACCTTATGAATATATACATACACATATAAGGAATTTAAATTATTTGATTATTTCAGGTACTTGCACTACCCATTAAATCTAGTGTTGTTTGAAAGTGGACTTGGATTGGTTGTAAATGTATATTGCAAACTCTAGAGCAGCCAATAAAAAAAGTAAAAATAAAAAATTAGTATAACTGATATGCTAAGGAGAAAAAATGAAATCCTATAAAATGTTCAGTTAAAACCACCAAAGTCAGAGGCCGCTGGATGGCGCAATGAGTTAAGTGTCAGACTCCCTGTTTCAGCTCTGATCATGAGCTCAGAGTTGAGGGATGGAGTCTCTTTGAGAGTCTCTCTCTCCCTCTGCCTTTGCTCTCACCCTGCTCCTTCTTTTTCTGTCTCTAAAATAAACAAATCTTTAAAACACACACACACATAAAAGGCAGTAAAAGAGTGGAAGACAAAAACAGGAACAAAGGATGAGGGCATCAAGTAGAACACAGTAATGGATACAGTAGGCATTAATCCCACTCTGTTCAATAATCATTTTCAATGTCAAGGTACAACTGCCACAGTGAAAAGACAGAGATTGTCAGAGTGAATCATAAACTATGATCCAACTGTAGGCTAGCTATAAGAAAATCACTTTAAATATAGAAAGGTATTAGGAGAAAATGATTTTTCAAGCAACTATAAATTCCAAGCACCTAGTAAGCTGCAAGGATGCCCTACAAAGTCTTAATGTAATAGTGTAACATAATGAATTACACATGTGGATTTCAAGGCTGGACTGACCTAAGTCCAAATCCTGATACTGCTACTTAGTAGCCATGTGACCTTGGAGTATAAATTCCTCCTGCACAAAATGGGGATATTACTGGCCATTTTACAAGGCTTTCAGAAGAATTAAAATGAGATAATGTACCTGAAGTGCTTAGCAATATGCCAGGAACATAGAATATACAGTTAATATTATTGCTGTATTATTCTTATAATTTAAAGTAAAACAATTATTTTTGACAAATTTTAAGTATGACTTTTCTAATTTCTTAAATTCAAAATTTTTGAAAATTTTAATACATAACAGAACTCAGAATTAAACCAGGATGAATACACTTCCTGATATGTTATACTTCTAGAATTTAAAGGTACTCTCCTAAAAAGATAAATCACATACACATGGCAAGAAGTATCGTTTACTTCCCAAGGAATGATTTTATTTTTTCAATAAAGACTTTGCATTATTTCTTTGCCAGAAAGTAAAATCATTCTATACAAAGTAGGTTTTTTATGATCTTCACCATAGGGAATTAAGTCAATGTTAGTGCCCAAGCGATAAGACCAACTTAATGGCTAACACACATTTTTATATAAAGAGCTTCAAACTTTTTAAACATCAAATTGAAGGGTAGTGAAACTGCTTCAAAATTTTATCTTCATTCACATTTTAATATTTGAAACATTCTTTAGTTGCTTTAGTGCATTTGGTATTTCTAGCTAACAGAATCCTTGACATAGTTCTCATAATGTGTAACACATGTTAATGAAGTATGGTTTGAGTGTTTATGTAGTAAACATAGATACTCTTTTTAGGTCTCTCTTCTCAACTCAAGTCTTACCTGTTAAACTGAGCAAGCATTATGGACAATAAAAAGGAAAGTAAATTCAAATTGCTATCAAAGTAAATGTCTATTATCAACAAACAAGTAAGGATTTGCCTTAAAAATTCCCAATGTGACTATAAAAAACTGTTTTTCATCCCAGTAAATTTAAAGTACCAAGTCATTTGCAGTTGACTTTTAATTACTACTCTAGTTCATCATGTATCTGTTGTTTACTTGCCATTAACCAAATGCAAAGAAATGTATACAAAGAGAAAAGAGGAGGATGCAATTATAAAACCGGCAGCTATCAGCATCTCTGATGAAGATCTCCCAATAAACCATAAAAACAAATTTAAGGTTTTTTATTAGAATTTTTAATTATAACTGCTTTCTTCCCCACTAATGAAAGCAGAGTTGATTGCATTTTTTTTTTTTTAACCCAGCTTAGGTACACTTAGACTTAAAGGAAGAAAACAATAAAGATATTTTAAAACTTGTGGAGTTCTAGTGTCTTCTTTGCTCTGGGAAGCTACATTTATTGACATATACTGAAAACTGACTAAAATATTGGGATTTGGGGGTCTTAAATTTAGCTGATTTATTTCAATTCTTTCTCAGAAGTTTAATTTAAAAACAAACACAGAAAAATGAGCACAAACAAAACAAAACAACCTTCTTAACCTATTTTTTACCTTTATTCATTTGCCCCTAACTGTTCCCCTAGGATGCTACCCATCACCTCTTTTTGCCTCATTCTACAAAATTTCCTTCAGAAACAAATTATCATCTCCTTCTGCATTCATTCAGTTAAAGATTACAGAGCATCTATTACGGGCAAAGAATTTCTATTGTGAGAAGGCAACTAAAAATAAAAATCTATCTGCACACCCTTTACCCGCCAGGGTCCCTTCTTTTCTTCTGAACTCTTGCATCTCATTTGTATTGGCCAAGAGACATTTCCAATAGATAAGCCTACAGATAACTCCAAAGCAGGTTTCCTTCTCTAAGTATTTTCAGTCTTAGAGACAGCACCAACTTTCAAGCTGCTTGAGTAAATAACCCTCTATCCTCTCTCCCCTGCCTCACTGCATATATCCATTCCATCAAATATTACTTCTTATAATCATTAAGATATTTCCTGCATACATTTTTTAAAAGATTTTATTTATTCATGAGAGACACACTCAGAGAGAGAAAGAGAGAGAGAGAGAGAGAGAGAGAGAGAGAGGCAGAGACACAGGCAGAGGGAGAAGCAGGCTCCATGCAGGAAGCCCAATTGTGGGACTCGATCCCTGGTCTCCAGGATCACACCCTGGGCTGAAGGCAACACTAAACCACTGAGCCACTGGGGCTGCCCCCTGCATACATTTTTATTCTCATCTTTTATTCTCCATTCCAATTTCCATTCCTCACTTCTCACTGTGACTATTACAACAGCTTCTTAGATGGGATCTTACCTCAAATGTGGCCACCATGAAGTCTGTACTTTTCACTGTGACAAAAATTATTTTCCTAAACAACACAACTACTTCTCTGCTCAAAAATGTGTAATATCTCTTGGAAGATTATAGCAAGTCCAGACACCTTAACAGATATGTGAGGTCCTTCACAATCTGGCCCTAAGCCATAATTCCAATTTCAAAACTCTAACTTCAAATGTCTTCTTTCTTACCCACCACCCTACCCACATAAATCTAAGCTCCAAATACAAGAACTTTATTTTCCAAATAAGCAACACCCTTTCCCACTCTTCTACCTTTGAATAGTCTGCTTCTTCTGCTTACTGCCTTCTCCTCCTTTGAAGGACATCACTTTCACTAACAGTTGTGACATCAGTTGTGACATCACTTTCACTAACTGTCCATAGTGCTTCAATTCCACACCACAGCTTACTACAGTAAGCTCAGGTATTCTCTTTCCTATTAGACTAGTATCTAGTATCTGCAAAAAGGCAGAAATCATGTCTTCTTCATCTTGGTATCACCAATGTTTTAGGTGGTGTCAAATACAAAAAGGTTACTTTTCGGATGCCTAAAATTCAGTAAGAGAAAAAATATCTGTTCTATGAGAAATTAGTACTTTTCTATATATGTGTACATCACATATGCATACATACACAACTATATTAACTTTACTGATAATGCACTCTAATATACACAATTTGAGTATCATTAAACACAAACTAACCTATTACAGTCAATAAAAACATCATGAGGAAAAGTCAGTCATTCAGAGATGTGATTTACTGTAATGCTGATGTAGTCTAAGGACAAACTTTTTGGTATTTAGAAATGAAAAAAATCCTTTAATTTTCACTAATAATTATGAAAGGTGTATTTTATTACTAACCTATACTATTCTGAAAAAGAAAGCAAACAGGTCATTTATAATTATGTACTTTTTGAATAAAAATATTTTATAAAGCTTGATATAATTTCAAGTTACACGATAATGCTTTTGTTAAACTTCTGACTTTTTTTTCCTAGTAAATGGGTTTCCTTGGGAATCCAAGTTCTAGATTAGGTAAATAGAGCCATCAGAAAAAGAATTAAATATTCTTGATGGAGAACTTTATTGAGCTACAATATACATGTAATTATCCTTTTGCATTCTAGAAACATTTTATTGAAAGAGCCTCAGCTAATGGTCTAAAATTAGAACATCTGCCTGTTGTATCAGGTAGTTCTCTATATCCAACTGTCCTTTCTCTAGTTTTCCAGTTGTGGAGTTCTAATGCTATATATTGGTGGGACTACACCTTGTGTTGATTTAATCCAAAACAACCTATTTTCTTGAGTCAAAAAGGCTTTAGTAACTTTCTATTTAGCTGGACTTTATTTGGTTTACTGATTTAGTCTCTGATTTTATAAATTGTGTTGATCTTTACTTCACTTTAATATTCAGCAGCTGGGTCTTATTAGAAAAGAGAAAGAATAATTATGTGGCATTACTGAGTATACTAAGCACATATAGGACAATGCTGTTTTTAGTGCTAAGCATTATTGTAATGTCTCATATTTAAATTGCCTTATAAATGTTCACTTCTCATAACAATTTACATAAATATGTAATGGATAAACACAAAATGTGATTATTTTTACATCTGTACTCCAAGGTAAACAAATTATATGGAGGCAAAAGGCACTAAAGAATAAAAATAAATAAAATGAAAAAAGTGAAGCATAATGAAAAAGGATGGTTGTGGATTTGAAAGGCTTCCAAAAATAAAAGTTTGTTGAAGTAATGAGGTAAAGAAAAGTGGATGGAATATGTATATTTGAAAACTGATCCTGTTGCATTACCATTATGACGTGTTTCACCAAGAGGCTCAAGTTTTGGAAGTCTAGTGACTTTAAGGGTTCCCCAGCCAACTAAAGAAAAAGAAAAACATTTTAAAACACTGTTAAACAATGTCTCTATGCCTTTTGAGAGGCTCCCTCCCTTGACAGGAATGTATATTATATCTGATGTCAAGTCATATATGTATATTGAATGGTACTGAATAACCACAAAGCCATTGAAATAGTTTTTATTTAAAAATGTAATTATAGGCTGATAACATCTCCTTTAAGTTTTTACTATATCTTTAGTTAAAAAATATAAGCATCTTCACCACCATCAAAAATTACCTTAGGCTACTATTCCAAGCCCTCGCAAAGGCTAACGGAAATGTTTACTAATAAATGAAATACTAGAAATTGAATCTTAAAATAATTCTCAAAGAAAAATGTTACCGCCTCAAGCCTTCTAACAGAGCTAAAAGGACACTATAAACATATACATTTAGATATTTATTTAGCACCTATGGTATGTGAGGTACTGTGCCTGGTGCTGAAAAATTTCTCACAGTTATTGTGCAATTAGCATGTCCCGGTGTTTTACATGCAATATTCCTTTAAATCACGTAACAACTTAGAAGGTCAGTATGTATGTTGGAAATATATTGGAAAAATTCACACGTCTTGATTTCAAATGTTAACTTTCAGGATAAAAGATCCAACTTTTAAAAAACTTACATTAGCCATCCATTTATTAAACTTAAATTCCTTTTAGCAACCTGGGTACTGATATTTCAAGCAGGACTTGAATCCATTCTAGGAGGTGCTTGGGTGAAGTGTTCTTATTAATTTTATGTATTTTTTTTTTTTTTTTTACTTTTAGGAAACATTTTTTTTCTAATTAAAAAAAGAGAATACATAATTTACAATAAATTTTGAACAAAGTAGAGAAAACTGCCTTTTTCATAAATTCACAAAATAATAAACATACTGAACAAAACAACAAAATGTCTTTCTTTTTCCTGTTTAAAGCAGCATTTCTAAGTTCAGTATCAATATCAATTTACTCACCAGGAGGAGGAGGTGGGGGTGGTGTTGGACTCTTAGGAGCAGAGTCATCTGTATTAACAGGTTCTACACGGTGACTCCTTTTTATTCTTAGTTTCTTAGTTTTCTTTTTACTATTATCTACAAAAATATAAACATGGAAATATATGCCTCTCGGAATATGTAAACTTCTATAATAAAAAAGAATGAAACTAGAATATTCATATTATCATTACCATAAAACTTTATCTTCAGCTTTAGAAATTGTTACTAGTAATGAAATGTGAATCTGCTTTTACCAAGAATAAATTTTTAAATGATTGCTTACTTAATGAATAATTAATGAATATGATACAAGCAAAAAAAAAAAAAAAAAAGCCTGTATTTTAAGTTTGATGAGAGGTTATTCAGAATACAAAAAAAGTTTACCTTTCCAAAAAGTAAGTTACATTTTTTCCCAAATGTATTAAGTAAATATAATTGTCTAATTGAAGGGATTTTCATGAAACTCAAAACAGCCAAGGAAAGACGAGAGATGTTGATTTGTCTCAGTAGAATATATAGAATGATTCTAGTTATTAACAATCCAAAACTAATTCTTCAATATGTGAAAAGACCCTAATCAAATCTAAACACATTACCCATTGAAATATCCCCAATGTATGCCCAATATAAATACATGTAACCAAAATCACATTATTAGAGATTACAGAATTGAATTTGTGTTCTTTCTAAAAAATAACTACAGATTCTCACTTAAGTACATATAAACAACTTAAGGACATCTATGTCATTACCATATAAATGTCAAATAACCACCTAAATTACTGAAATATTTTAATTGACAATCCCAACTGCTTAATTTATATATATATGTAATACATTTTATAAAATGATAATTATGTTATATGAGAAATAGCCAACATCTATGAAATCTCCAAAGCAATAAGAAATATAAACACGCTTAAAAACATATTTTCTAAATAAATTATTTGTGTCATCTGAGACATTTACTCCAGAGAAAAATTGTTTTACAATTAAACCCTAAGCTTTACAGCTGAGACAAAGGAAAGAAAAAGTCCAGAACCATATGGTATTTCAGGATGGGCATAGCTCAGGGTCATGAAGGAGCACAGGATAATGGGTGGATGATAGGAAGTGGGCTCTTTGCCCAGCCACAGATGAGAAATATGATCTTAACTAAGTAACTCAATCTTTCCAAGTCCCTGATTTCCTATTCAAAATAATGGGAATAATATACTCTAGGATTGTTATGTTAAATAATACAATCTTGCATTAAATAACATCTGAAACCATGTTCTGAGGTATAAAATGTTTATTATTATTATTATTATTATTATTATTATTATTATGATTGACAATCTTGGATCTTCCTACAGTATATTTTAAAATAATCTACCAAATCTTTTGCTCTTTAACAAAGACTATTAGTGTTCAAAAAATTTTTTCAATATACTGAGCGGCTACTTTAAGTCTACTTTCTGTTTAACTCTGTTAAGAGAACTACATGAGTAAAAATATGGCTGCCCCACCTGCCTAAGGGAAGCTTTCAAATCTGTTTTTTTTATACAGCAAAATATCCATGTTAGCTAATCTGAACCTCAAGGATTACCATCTTACTTTCATAACTAGCCTTCCTGATATTGTACAAAAATTCTAATATACAATGAAACCATACTGCTAACTAGAAGTTGCAAGGAAGTAATGATTACCCGGTCATGTGTGAGGCCCTGTGCTAGGAACACTGCAAGGTTATTTTTACCGTAAGTAACCTAAAAGCCCTGTGAAATAAAATGATGTGTATCGCCATTTTGGAGATGAGGAAACTAAAACTGAAAAACAATACAATGTAACACAACAAATACCTAGATTCTATCCCAGGTTGTCTGATTCTCTCTCTGACACCAAAGACATGAACTTTCTAGTTAAATCACATAACCATTTAGAGAAAGAAAAGCAATTATGAATTGAAGATTTTGTAGGATATTAAAACAAGACGAAAATGGCTATCAACTTTAATGTTCATCAGCATTCAACTGAGTATGTCCACATTCTATACAAATAGCAAGTCAATAAAAGAAGTGATGCTGACGGTAGTATTATGAGGTTTAAACTAAAATCCAAAAATAAATAAATAAATAAAATAAAATCCATACAAAACTCCACAAAAGAGCCTTAAAAGTTCAATACATTCCAAGGATTCCTAGGTCTATGCTATTTTCCAAATTTATGAAATAAAATTGAAAACAGAATTTTCTGCTGAAATTCATTTAAATTACAAAGGACTACATTTTAAGGCATCATGAATAAAAACAAGAGTTAGTAAATTCACTAATGAGAAACTAAAAAGCATGAGAGAACCATGTAAATACAGCATTTGGCGACAAAAAATATTACAGTATACTTTTTTGTAAAAATAATCATGACAAGTGAGACATATACAACATGTTAAGTTTTGTGTATATATATATGTGTGTGTGTGTATATGTATATTTTTAAAGAATTAGATTTATCACCTGATTCTGATGATCGCTGGTCTGTCTCATCTTCATTCTCCAACTGCTGTGTTAAAGCCTCCTTGTAATTTTCTACTACTCCAAGCTCATTGGTTTTTTGGCTACTATCACTGATCTGGCTCTGTGTCTCTATTTGCTCATGCTCCACTTTATGTTTCAGGGGGCGGCCATCACTGTCTTTCTCCATATTCTGTCTCCTTTTCTCTTTTTCAAGTTTTCTTTCATTCTATCAAAAATGAAATATATCATTTTTAATATAATAATTGTCTAAGACAGTTTTAAGGAAGAAATCAAACAATCCAAAAGCATTCTGTAACTTCAGAGCACTGTGATATTTCTATTAAAAAATTATTTGTTGAATATATCATTAAAGCATTTAATTAATAAACTTTCTGAAAGCAAAGATAAAGAAAACATATATTACCAGTAAACATATATTACCAGTAATTCCATAATCAAGAAATGATCTGTTTGGTGCATAATCACTAAGAGGGGTTTTTCTTTTCCTACCTGCACACATACAGACATACACCACCCACAAACATACATAAATCTGATTGAATGTTTCTCTTTATATACATATTTAAATATTTGTCTTTTAAACAAAAAAGAATTAACTTTTTACTTATGAATATATATTCCTTCTCTCGTCAGTGAATATATGAAGTGCTTAGAATAATACCTGACCCACATTAAAGTTTTAGCTCCATGTTATATAATGCTACATGCGTTAGCCATTACTACTTTCATCAATTATATTACCATTCTGAATGGTTATAGCATAACTTAATTTACCAAATCCTAATCAAGAGAGAAATTATTTTCAATTTTTCATTCTAAGAAATATAATTATTGAATTCGCTTTTTAGAATAAATTCCTAACAGTGGAACTACTGGTAACTACACACATCCCTTCAGAAAGGCTAAAGTCAATTCATACTCCAGGCAGAGTGAGGAGAGTGATGTTTCCCCATATCATCTTCTATGCCTGTATATCATTGTCAGTCTTTTACATGCCCACCAAACTAATAAATACATATTTGTACCTTGGTGTAAAGTTTAATTCAATTTTTTTTATTGCTAGTGAAGATGAACTATTAAATAACCTTATTGCTTTTTTTTTTTTTAAAGGAAACTACCCATGGGAAGCCAAAACCTTTTTTTCTGTTAAGTTCCCATTATTTTCATAGGAATTTTTAAGGGTTCTTTTTTTGTCTTATATGTCACAAATAATTTTCATTAGGGTTTGTTCTTTGCCTTTAACTTTATAGAACAGCTGTTTAAAAATTGGATATAATAAGACTAATCTGTTTATCGCTTCATATGTGGCTTGATTGTCCTGCTTTGAAAGTTCTCCTCCAAGTATACACAAATGTTTAACTATATTACATGCTAGTACTTTCAAGTCTTCTTTTTGTACACACTTAAGTCTTCTAGAGTTCAATTTGGTATATACACTGTTCATTAATTTTACTTTTTTCCAAATGATTCTTCATTACTCTAACTCCCTTTTCTCTCAGATTTGAAATGTCACTTTTATTTTATACAAAGTGCTTATGCATAATTAGGTTTGTTACTATCTGTTCCATTGATCAGTCTGTCTATTCTGGAAACAATACCTCACCATTTTTTTAATCTGTAATAAAAGCAAAGGGCTGTAAGGTGACTCTCTAAAATACAAACATTTTAAAGGAGAAGTTTTATAGAAAGAAAAAAAAATTTAAAATTTGCTTGGTAAAAAAGATTTTAGGTAATATGTTTTCATTTATTTCATTTCTTAACTGATCATATTTTCAAAATTAACATAGTTTAAAAGCATAATAACTGTACTTTCTGCCACTAATCAGCTCAGGGACTTTGACTTTAAAGCATACTATGCTATACATCATTACTGTCCACATCCTTATATCACGAAAAATACAATGTTGGTAGAAGTGCTAAGGCCTTCTAAGTTATTAATAACCATGGTACCATATAAAATGAGGTTTATTACAAATATAAATTCATGTTTCAAAGTGAAAAGTCAAACTTGATTTCCTTCTTCTTCTCTATCAGTGTTTTTTTTAAGCACATACAACAAAACTTGGCAACCATAGTATTTAATGGGATAGAGATAAATTAGCTCAAGTTGTTAAGACAGCTTTAATGTACTCAGGAAAGCATATACTTAAGGTAAATGTAGTGGAGTTAAAAAAAGATTAAATACAATTAACCTTCTGTTGTCTAAGCAACTTAAGTCAAACTATCTCATATTACCAATTATTTTGTAAAATAAGGCAATACCAAAACTATCCAATCATCTTCTTACCTGTGGAGCTGCCTCCCTCCTCAGCAGCAGCCCCAAGGAAGAAACAATCATCCACCTTTCCAGATGAGCACCTGTGTGGAAGGAGGCAGTGACAGGGGAAGAGGAATGGAGAAGATACAGGTGGGACCACCAAGCCAGCTGCCACATCAAACTCTAAGTGAATGGAGATTTAGGAAGCTCTGCCTCCAAAGAGGCACGGCTGCACAGGGTGATCAAAAGAAGGCCAATGCGAGCTCTGGACACCAGCAGACAATGAAAGCGAAGATACAACTAACTATACAGACACACACACACACACACACACACAGCCCCTTAACTTCTTCGTGAGTAAAGTCTACGAATTAATTTTGGTAAAACTGCTGGCAATGAAAACTAAAATAAATTATATTCATATACAGAAGAACTTACTATAGATTCGAACATTCTGAAGTATCCTGGGAAAATAATTAGGAAATCATTTACATACTCTAAAATGCATCACAAGCACCTAAATATTACTGTAAAGTGACAGTAACAACAACACAGGGAGATAGACAATGTAAATGAGAGTAAATATATTCCTATCAGACGAAATAAATGACAAAAAAAGATTAATCAGGACAGTAACTACGACAGTTGGTACATTCAATCTTCATTTTCATTCTCAGTTAACTCAGAGGTCAGCTTTCCTTTCTATATTAAATCAAAAAGCAAACTTTAAGATGAAGAAAAAGCAGCAGGCCTTTAATCCATCTCTCCCATTTAATTTCCTTTAGAAATAATCTCTGGTGAAATACTTCTCCCCATCTCCCTTCTTAGCTTCCAACGTTACAACTTAAGTCATAAAAATTACATGTGCCACCATCCCTACCTCAAGAATGACAGATGCTATTGGCTGGAAAGGATTAACAGTAATTGGTTCGGGGTCCAACTCAGCCAGGCTGCTGCTTCCATTCAGTTCCGCTTGCTCTCGCTCCCTTTGTTCTCTATTGTTTGAGGGAAAAATTTGGAATTCCTTATGAGAAAATGCTGAACCATGTTTAAGAACACTTGTGATAGGTTTAAGGCTATTAAATCTAGAAAGTTAAACATCTGGACATGGCTTTGAATTACTGACGTTCAGAAATCCTAGTGCAGGTAAGAGGCCTCTCAGTCCCATGTGAAGATTAATCACTTAGACTTTTTATGTGAAGTATAGCTGACACACAATATTACATTAGTTTCAGTTACACAACACAGTGATGCAACAAGTCTATACCGTATGCTGTGCCCACAAGTGTAGCCACTGTCACCATACGACACTATCACACTATCTCTACGCTCTCCTTTCCATCCTCATAACTTCTTCATTCCACAATGGGAAGCCTACACATCCTGCCTTTCTTCTCCCAGGTTGCCTGTCCATTCTTCCTTCCCCTGGCAACCAATAGTTTGTTCTTCATGTGTATGGGTCTGTTCTTTTCTTTTCTTTTCTTTCTTTCTTTCTTTCTTTCTTTTTTTCTTTCTTTCTTTCTTTCTTTCTTTCTTTTTCTTTTCTTTTCTTTTCTTTCTCTTTCCTTTCTTCCTTTCTTTCTTTTCTTTCTTTCCTCTCTCCTTCCTTCCTTCCTTCCTTCCTTCCTTCCTTCCTTCCTTCCTTCCTTCCTTCCTTCCTTCCTTTTTTAAATATACATATTAAGTGAAAGCATGTGGTATTTGTCTTTCTCTGACTAACTTCACTTAGCATAATACTCTCTAGATCCATTCCTGTTGTTGCAAATGTAAGATCTCATTATGTCTTATGGCTGTGTAATATTCCATAGTTGATCACTTAAATTAAAAAAAAAAAAAAGAAATGCTGACAAAAATAACATCCCCTATGACTACTTAATGTAAGTGGTGCGGGACACCAGGGTGGCTCAGCGGTTAAGTGTATGCCCTCAACTCAGGGCATGATCCTGGAGTCCCAGGATCGAGTCCCACATTGGGCTCCCTGCTTGGAGCCTGCTTCTCCCTCTGCCTGTGTCTCTGCCTCTCTCTCTCTCGCTCTCTGTCTCTCATGAATAAATAAATAAAATCTTAAAAAAAAAAAAAGTCAGTGGTGCTTGTTAATTAACTTTCTATGTGCCAAAGGTTTATATTCATCCATTTCTTAACTACCTCCCAAATAAATGCCGTCCTCTTCACTGACGTTAACAAATAAATAAGTCCTCTTGTTAACACCCCCTTCAGTGTTGTGTCAAGCTGTGTATCACAATAAACTGGATAACAATCCTTGCTGTATAAAGGTAGAGAGACTATATAACTAAGCTGCCCAATATCACTAGGATTAATTATTTCCACATTAGTTACTACTGCAGCACTATCACTGTGATTTATAGTTAACATTGCTCCAGGCATGAAGAACAGTAAGTTACTTTTTAAAACAAGTAGCACAAGACAGAAAAAATAAGTATTGTAGATCTGCAGCCACACTGCAAGTATGGTAACGTGAATGCTCATTACTATGACATTTATTAATTATGTTCTATTATGGGAAGATATATCCTTTCATTCTGAATGTACGAAGCCAAGAGGTAGAGATTTGCAATTTATTACCTCTATGACCTTGGACTTCCGTCGGGATCTTTAAGCCTCAGCTTCCCCATAAATATGGATAAAAATATCTATCTCATAGGGCTGTGCAGACAAAGCACTCTGTAAATGAACATACCTAGAAGACAGTGGTTGCTCTTAATGTTATTAATTTATTACTAAGCAATTTCAGGTAACCTAGTACTGACATACTATTTTCAGGTAGCATGTTTCATTGTTTTTCAAAAATATCTGAACCTACTTGATTGGATTTAATTAAATAAAAAGGTTTTTTAAAAATAATTCTTCTCTAAATGCCAATTTATTTTTATTTATTTATTTTTTATTTTTATTTTTTCCAATTTACTTTTAATTACAGAGTCTCTCTGCTCAACAGGAAAGGCCTCAGACCACAAGTAATAGTAATTATTAGCTAGGAGAAAGAAGGAAAGGGGAGTAGGTAACAGAAAAGCCTGCCATAACATGATCTACAATAACTTTATGGAAAAAGTAAAAAAAAAAAAAAAAAAAAAAAAAAAGTAAAAACTTGAAAAAAATAAAGATAACTTTAAACTTCTTTAATCCAACTCAAATTTTTGGTTCTTTTTTGTTTTCTTAGTGGAGGAAAGCAAAAGAGTCTTCAGAAAATAAAAGGTATACTTTCTTTTTTTTTTTTTTTTTAAAGATTTTATTTATTTATTCATGATAGTCACAGAGAGAGAGAGGCAGAGACACAGGCAGAGGGAGAAGCAGGCTCCATGCACCGGGAGCCCGACGTGGGACCCGATTCCGGGTCTCCAGGATCGCGCCCTGGGCCAAAGGCAGGCGCCAAACCGCTGCGCCACCCAGGGATCCCTAAAAGGTATACTTTCATGAATGACTGGTTGTACTGAGCTTTATATCATGAAAATATGATACACTTGGATAAAAAAAACCAAAGAGTCTCACATTTACTAAAATCTCATACTGGTATCGAGAGAGACATAGAAGACGATCTGCTCATATTATTGAGCACTTGGGGATGGGGAGTTATCTCTAGAAATATTTTTTTAAGTCTTATCTCTGAATTAAATAAAAGATACCAGTAATGAAAGGATTTCCTTGACAGTGTAAGGATGCATCTCACAAACGAATAACCAAGGGTGATTAGCGGGTTCTTGCCTACCAGACTAGGACTATGTTAAAAGCACATGGGAGGGATCCCTGGGTGGTGCAGCGGTTTGGCGCCTGCCTTTGGCCCAGGGCGAGATCTTGAAGACCCGGGATCGAATCCCACGTCGGGCTCCCGGTGCATGGAGCCTGCTTCTCCCTCTGCCTGTGTCTCTGCCTCTCTCTCTCTCTGTGACTATCATAAATAAATAAAAACAAAAAAAACAGCCTAACCTATCTTCCAAAATGGCTTTATCATTAAAAAAAAAAAAAAAAAAAAAAAAGCACATGGGAGGCCAATTTTACTTAGATAAGATAGAAGACAACCTTGTATCTTACAGAAATTCACTTAAAAATCTTTTCATTTTAGGGGCACCTGGGTGGCTCAGTTGGTTAAATGTCTGACTCTTGATTTCAGCTCAGGTCATGATCTCAGTCCAGAGATGAAGCTCCACCTCATACTGGACTCCATGCAGAACACAGAGTCTGCTTAAGATTCTCTCTTTTGGGGATCCCTGGGTGGCTCAGCGGTTGAGTGTCTGCCTTTGGCCCAGGGTGTGATCCTGGAGACCCAGGATCAAGTCCCACATTGGGATCCCTGCATGGAGCCTGCTTCTCCCTCTGCCTGTGTCTCTGCCTCTCTCTCTGTGTCTCTCATGAATAAATAAAATCTTTAAAAAAAAAAAAAAAAAAGATTCTCTTTCTCCTTCTCTGCCCCCGCCCCCCCACCTTGTTTGTATGCTCACACTCTCCCTCTCTTTAAAAAAAAAAAATTTTGAATTTGGGGGCACCTGGGTGACTCAGTTGTGAGATCCAGACCTGCAATGGGTTCTGAAGTGGGTTTAGAGCTTGCTTAAGATTCTCCCTCTCTCCCTCTGTCCCTCCACACCTCTCTCCCTCTCTTAAACACACACACACACACACACACACACACATATATATAAACCTTTAAACATATATAAATCTTTTCATTTCTCCCCTCCCCTACCACATAACAATCCAGTGGAGAGAGAAAAATGAATCATGGTATTAAGTACTAAACTGAACTTCAAATCTGTGTACTTTCTTGCACATTAAGATTATTATAAATGATTCTGTGGTTGAATTTATATGATTTTTTTTTTTAATTCAGAGTTTGCTAAATTCCATTTTAAAAGTTTGCTTTTGGGACGCCTGGGTGGCTCAGCAATTCAGCACCTCCCTTCAGCCCAGGGCATGATCCTGGAGTCCAGGGATCAAGTCCCACATCGGGCTCCCTGCTTTTCCCTCTGTCTCTTTCTCTGTGTCTCTCCTGAATAAGTAAATAAAATCTTAAAAAAAAAAAAAAAAAAAAAAAGGAGTCTTTGGAGCTCTTCTAGTCCACTAAAAAAAAAAAAAAAAAAAGCTTGCTTTCAAGCAACATATTTTTAAATGAAATCTTAAAAATATATTTTAAGATACTAAGATACTACAATTTAATCTACTTTCTGACAAAACTAGTGTTGAAGATCAGATTTTGCTTCAGTTGATAGACCCACTAACAGCTTACCTTCTATCTTTGCTTAGACTAAAGAAAGGGTTCTCAGTCTACTAAGATAGTGAGCCCAGTAATTCTTTGTACAAGAGAAGGTTCTGTGTATCACCTCTACCCATTAGATGCCAGTAGCACTCCAGCTATCCCCATGTGATAAGTAAAATTATCTCTAGACATTGCCAAATATCCTCTGAGAAGCAAAATTACCCCATGATTGAGAACCACAACACTAATGGTACCCATAAGAAGAGATAAAAATCTTTGAATTCCGGGAAATAATAAATATTTAAGGAATAAATTTAACTATTATAACACCACTAGGAAAATTAGAACCCTATCACCCAAACTCATACAAAGAAAGAGCCACAAAAAAAAAAAAAAAAAAAAAAAATTACCTAATGTCTTCCTTCAAACAGCAAGAGGAAACTGAATAGACAAAACTATAAGATCTTTCATAGAGCTGTGGTGTTCTTGACTTTGCAAATGCACTGTGGCACAAATAGGTCTACTTGCCTCTCTTCTCGTAATTTTCGCACTCGTTCAGCCCTTTCTCGTTTCTCTTGTTCTTCAAGAGCACGCTGTTCTGTTATATCCCTTTGGATGCGTTCATTTAAGGTATCAAAGTCTCTTGCAATGATATGTAGCAGCCAGTAAAGACCTTTTTTAATGGACTTGTCAATTTTCTTTCCATAGCCCAAGACTGCTGAACAAGGTTCCTGAAAAACAGCAATTTATTTGACTTAAAGATTAAAATTAAAATTAAAATTAAAAGTTCTCCACAAAAATCTGTTCATAAACTATTGAGTATAACTACTGGCAAATCAAAACTAACTCATTAAGTTAATGATATGAAGCATCTGCTCATTTAACTTATAAAACACACCTTTGAAATGATCATTAAACTAACATTAATACACATATGTTGAAATATTTTAAGGATTCTATCTGTAAGCTATGAGACACATTGTGAGAAGTCGAAAGTGCCAATTATAATTTTAAACTCAAGAGAAGACAAAATTGTACTGCCAGAAGAAAAATAACCCTACTTATTAAAAACACCAGAAAAGTTTTAACTCCTTATACCAGGGAATTTATAGCATCTTTTAAGATTAATGGCCTTGCTGCCATCTTCAGAAACTAGAATGAATGACTGAATCCTCTGCCCACCTTTCTTAAGATTACAGGATAACTTTCCTGATAACGATTTTTCAAAACTCATTATAACCTCTCCTATGCTTCAATTTTCTATCTATACTTTACTATTCTACAAAATTTGTAGCATGACATATTTGTATAACTTACAGGTCCTATCAGTAATATCTTAAACAAAAAGCAAAGCTAAGGTCTATGAAATCATGAAAGTTTAGGGGAGTAACAACTAAATAGAAAACAAATGTTATAGTATTAAATAAAATTATTGTAAAACACTAATAAATTATTTTGTTAGCCGTCTGCCACCTAATTGCCTGCTACCTCTATAAAAACTAAGTTATGCTGACATATCTCGTAGGGTAAAAAAACAGCAAAAACTTACTATTTGACATAGGCACTTGTGCTCATTGACTAATTTTTCCAGAGATAGGCATTCAATCACATCAGCTTCTCCTAAAGCCCCTTCCTTGTCTTGTTTATTTGCCAACCTAAAGAGACATAAATGAAATAGTTTTATAGCAAATACATAATCATAAATCCACTTAAAAATATTTTGGTCATGTTCTTCTTATTCCAAAGATTTAAGCCTGATTACAGAACCTACTAGTTCAAGAGTACTACAGTATTGGGGCGCCTGGGTGCCTCAGTGCCTCAGTTGGCTACACGACTGCCTCCAGCTCAGGTCATGAGCCCCATATCAGGCTCCCTGCTTAGCAAGGAGTTTGCCTCTCTCTCCCCCTCTGCCCCTCCCGCCACCCCCACTCGTGCTCTCTCTTTCAAGCAGCCCGGGTGGCCCAGTGATTTAGCGCCACCTTCAGCCCAGGGCATGATCCTGGAGACCCGGGGTCAAGTCCCACGTCAGGCTCCCTGCATGGAGCCTGCTTCTCCCTCTGCCTGTGTCTCTGCCTCTCTCTCTTTGTGCTTCTCTCAAAGCAGCACCAGGCTTTTTTTAAAAAGTAGTAAATCCTAAAATTACCCTGGAAAAATTTATTTATTCTCATGAATAAATAAATCTTTAAAAAAATATATTGTATCTATTTCATCGCTTTTTCTTGATGTATTACTGCTAAAATAAGTTTGAAAGAACTGGCCTATAAAAGCAAAATCCACTTAACAGAAGTGTCAACAGGCCAACAAGAAATGCTCCACAGAGGAAAAGTGGATTGCAGCCCTCAGTTCCAACTTCACATCAATTATGTCCTTATCTTCTTAAAATGCAAACTGTATCATGTTTTGAACACCCAGATAGTCATACTGAGTCTGTAATATTTGAGCTCATCTGTATTTTCAGTGTGTCAATGTGTCCACATAAATGTGCAACTTACTGGGGAGGAGGGGGTCACTTAATTTACCTGGCATAGCACTGGGCATAAGGGCATAGAAACCATGATACTCAGGTACAAATTGGGAAAAAATAAAATGAAAAACCAAAATAAGCTATTGAAAAAATAGGAATTACTACAAAATAACAATGTTTGCTATCAGGTGTCAGAGATCAAAAGTTTAATGAAACGCTGTCTTGGTCAGGGTTTGATAGACATTCTAGAGGCAAATATATATTATTTAATAAATATATAGAACAATAAATCTAATGAAACCTTATCACCTACCTTTAAAAATTATCAACATTATGCCATTCTTGCTCATCTACATAACCTTTACTTTCCTTGACCAGTGAAGTTATTTCACCCCTAAATTTTAAAATATTACCATATTTATTAAAAATAATACCACTATCACACCTAAAAAAATTAACATTTCTTCATCTTTTTTATAAGGTTATGTCTAAATTCAGATCCAAACAAGATACACAATACACTGTATTCATTTAAATCTTTTTAATACTGTCCCCAGTCCCAACACTTACACCCCTGCGACACAACTACCACTGCTACTTCTTTTCCTTCCATGACATTTATTTGAAAACAAAACGAGTCCTATTTCTATAGAATGTTCTGTGTTTAGGATTCAACTCCCACCCTTATGAGGTCAATTTAACATGCATACCAAAAATTTCCTAGATCTGTAGTTAGATGCACATCTGTAGATGTGACATCTGCAGTTAGATGTACAGGCTGGATGAGATTCAAGCTGAAATCTTGATGAGCATATTTCACAGATGGTGCTGATACTGAAAAGGCATAGAATATCTAGTTATACAACATTTAGTGATTTTAAAAACGGATCAGTGGACTGGGCTGGAGTCAGCTTGATTCATCCAAAATAAAGTTCCTCAGAACCTTTCTTTCATTGAATGATTTTAATAGCCTTTAATGACCTTTGTTTTTTTTTTTGTTTTTTTTTTTTTTTTTACTTTATGATAGTCGATCGAGAGAGAGAGAGAGAGAGAGAGAGAGAGGCAGAGACATAGGCAGAGGGAGAAGCAGGCTCCTTGCACTGGGAGCCTGATGTGGGATTCGATCCCGGGTCTCCAGGATCGCGCCCTGGGCCAAAGGCAGGTGCCAAACCGCTGCGCCATCCAGGGATCCCCTAATGCCCTTTGTTTAACTTCATTATTTTATAAGAGATTATAAAATCATGATTCTTCTAATTCTATCTTCCCTCTGAATTTATTAGCTGGATTTTGCTGGGGAAAAAAAAAGTAAGCTTTCAACAACTACTCAGTAACTCTTACTTAAATACAATTCAGATGAAAGTCAACATAAATGTTTGATCCTTTCATTTCCTAGTTTTCATAAGAATGAATTGGTGTCCTATCAACTTCCGAACGTGATCGAGTTGCTTTCTTTGGTTTGTGGGGGGATATCATTATGAACTCATGGATTTTAAAAATGTATTTGGGGATCCCTGGGTGGCGCAGTGGTTTAGCGCCTGCCTTTGGCCCAGGGCGCCATCCTGGAGACCCGGGATCGAATCCTACGTCGGGCTCCCGGTGCATGGAGCCTGCTTCTCCCTCTGCCTGTGTCTCTGCCTCTCTCTCTCTGTGTGTCTCTATGAATAAATAAATAAAAATCTTGAAAAAAATAAAGTTTTAAAAAAAAGAATTACTTTAAAAAAAAGAATCAACATAATAATACCAATATTATTATTGAAAAGGATTCTAAATACAGGTCAAGATCTCTTTGTGGTTATTTTTGTCTCTAAGATTTAGCCCACAAAAGATGCATGGGTCAGGGCACCTGGGGGGCTCAGTGGTTGAGTGTCTGTCTTTGACTCAGGTCCTGATCCTGGGGTTCTGAGGTAGAGAGTCCCATTTCCGGCTCCCCAGAGGGAGCCAGCTTCTCTCTATGCCTGTGTCTCTGCCTCTCTGTCTCTCATGAATAAATAAATAAAATCTTTTTTTAAAAAAAGATGCATGAAAAAAAAAAAGATGCATGGGTCAAAATATTTGGCTTTAATATTACTTGGAATAATCCCTCTCTATGTGGCTATCCCGCCATCTAGATATGTACCCAAGTTCTTTAGTTTCAGACTTCTTTTGCCTTTTAGAGATAGTTTTTATTATTTTAAGATTTCATTTTCAAAATGTTCATAGGGTTCCAAATTCAAAACTACAAAAATAAGGGACAATCAGACAATATTTTCCATCTCTGTCCTTTTTCCTCTCTCTATTCTTTCCATTCTCCTTAAGGTAACTATTTTTATTGGTTTTAGTTTTTTCTCCCACTATTCCTTTTTGAAAATATAAACATGTATATGGGGGGAAAGGTAGCTTTTAAAAAAATATTTTATTTATTTATTCATGAGAGAGAGAGAGAGAGAGAGAGGCAGAGACACAGGTAGAGGGAGAAGCAGACTCTCTGCAGGGAGCCCGATGTAGGACTCGATCCCAGGACCCAGGAATCACTCCCTGAGCCAAAGGCAGATGCTCAACCACTGAGCCACCCTGGCATCCCGAAAAGGTATCTTAAAGTACACAATTTGGCACTATAGAAATTCACTGCTATTGACTGGTGGTGGGGAGGGGTATCTGTGTGTATCTCTACCCTCTACTTCTTTCTCCAAAGCTAGTACAGTATACTTTTGTGCAGCACGAGGCTTTTTTTAAAAAGTAGTAAATCCTAAAATTACCCTGGAGCAGTACAGAGAAATCTTTTTAATTATTATATTCTTTATTAATGAGCAAAATGGTCTGTTTCTGTTTATTCAGCCAGGCCTACACTGAAGGACTTTTGGGCTGTATCTAAGTGATTTGTTTTCACAAGGAGTGCCGTGAAGAGTAAGTGTGTGAAGGAGTTATTTATTATTTGGGGAACATATTCCAGGAAGTGGGACTACTAAGTCAAAGAATAAATGCAAATATTATTTTGCTAGATATTATAGCAATGTCCCTCCTCTTACCCTCAAATCACAACAACTCAGGCAGCAAAAAAGGAAAGGTAAGGAAATTTATTTATTTATTTATTTATTTTTTATTTTTATTTTTTAAAGGAAATTTAGTAGCGTGAGAGAAATTTCATTTCTAATACTTTCTATAAATATTTCACTCTGGTAAAATTTTATTTTGAATTGTTATACTGATATTACACATAGTATCACAGATTGCTGCACAACTTCAGTTTTTCTACACTGAAACTATGTAAATAACTTATTTTAAAGTGAAAATAGCAGATGTAGGTAAAAAGAAAAGGGTGGAAGGTTTAAAGACAAGCTCTTTTCTGGCTGTCGTAGTACTGAAATTCAATGATTTCATGGGTTAAGCCTTTGGGATTTCCTACAATAAAATAGAATTCAATCATTTTAAAGTAAATGGAAAAAATTTCCATTTTTATTTATTCCAAATTCTGTATATTTAGCAAGTTTTGATATCTAAAGAAAACAAAGTAACTTCTGTTTAAATACAGACCGTCCTTTTGTGACTCATGTATTTTATATAGAATACAGAATCAGAAATACAGAGACTGTGCCAAATACTCTATGTAAGCAGTTTAACAAGGACTTCCTGTTACCAGCTAGCTCCAATGAAAATGATCTTCCTTTAATCTAAAGAATGGGAGGCTAACAGGCAAAACCGGATTCTCCAGGTGTGAAGTAAGCAATTTGTTCTCTCATTTGATACTAACAGCAAAAGGACAACTGTATGTCTAACTTACTTGACTTCATTATTTGGCTTTCAATTACATTAACTATATGAAAAACCATACAGAAATTAGCCTGTGAACCATAACACAGAGGCTTAAATGATTTGATTGAAACGTTACAGACGATACTCAGTCTTTCTCTTAAGGGCAGGACCTCAACACCGCAGGTGGAAAGCAACAAAAAGAACAAGACAAAGGTAAATAAACTACTCTTTTTTTGTACTTTTCCATGCAAGACATCCAAAGACTGGATTGTGTGATATTTAAAAATAACTACATAGATAATTAAAGTTACTGGTTTGCTCAGATTTGGACAGGTAGCTGATCTGTTCATTTATACTGCTAATATATTGAATAAGATTTGGGTTTAGAGCTCTTAGAAATAATCCACTGTACCAAAAATCAACTTTTTATTTTAATTCCTTTAAAAAATAAGTTTTCATTTTGGAAACACGAAAAAGTCAGATTTTCTAAACACAAAATTCTTTCTTTTGTAGGCTGACTATAAATTAGTCATATTGTGCTTGCTTTAGAGAATACTTGTACATTTAACTGTGAAAAACTTAGGCTTAAATTTGACAAACGTGTAATTTTTAAGTTAAAATAATTTTCTATAAGGTCTTAATTTCTTCACTGCTGTTTCCAAAAATATTTTAAACTGGAAAAAATTAGAAAATAACTTTGGGGGCAGCCCGGGTGGCTCAGAGGTTTAGCGCCGCCTTCAGCCCAGGGCCTGATCCTGGAGACGGGGGATCGAGTCCCACATCGGGTTCTCTGCATGGAGCCTGCCTATGTCTCTGCCTCTCTCTCTCTCTCTCTCTGTGTGTCTCTCATGAATAAATAAATAAAATCTTAAAAAAAAAGGAAAATAACTTTGTTGTAAAAGGACTACAGTAAAAATATCAAAATACATTTTTAATGTTTCAATATATTGAAATTATAAAACTCAATATAAATATATTTAATAGTTTAAAAAATTTAAGTCAGCATTATTTAAATATAACATATATATATATATGTAGGTCTAATACTTTGAAAATTAAGCAATATATATGATGCTTATAAAATTTATTTTTTTTTTGCTATTTCTCCAGTTATTTTATAATTCCTACAATGTTAGAACTTAATAAATAATCCATTTTCAATCAAAATCATAATGACTTTTTAAAACGTTTCAAGGGTGGACTTGAAAGTTGGCTATGATACACCTACAACATATCTCCATGGTTATGTAGTTTTACATTTAATATAAAAGTCATTTCATGTATATACCACTTAATCAGATAAGTTAGAATTCAGAATTATACAAGGGTCTTAAATATTTAAACAAAATGGTCTTATTGTTACATTAAGCAAGTAAATTTTAACAACTTATTAACAATAAATAGAATGGAAAAAAAAACACTGAAAGATTGCATTACAAAAAACATCAGATAATTTAAGCTTTGAAAGAATATGTGCAATTTGCCAATTTTTTTTAAAAGTTTGTTTTCCATATTTAAGTAGCCAAAGGTGGATTTTCCAATACCAGCTGCTTTCACCTTGAACTAAGAAAATGTCTACAAGTTGTCTTCATTCATAAAAGCAAAAGAACACTCCATTTTATGTTGTATAAAAACTGGTTACATTTATTAAAATATTGTATTTAATATAGTAACTGTAGAAAGAAACGCCTTGCTAAAAAAAACAAAAAAAAAAATCTATATATCTGTATCTATCCCAGGGCATATTTCTTAAAGCATGAGGTAATTTTATTCATATTTCTATTTTTGGGAATATCCCCTGTTTGTAATAGGGTAGAGAAAGTTTGAGTCATACAAGGTTTACTTTTCTATTTCCTAGAACAAATTGTCAAAGTCGATTACTATATTTATAATAGTCTTCTAACTTTCGTTTTGCAAATGCCATGTTTAAGCTTGAAGATGGTTATTAATATAGTACAATTCAAAACTGTACAATATAGTAAGCTAAATATGCTGAAAGATGGTTCATATTTGGATAGAACTCTTCCAACCTATGAAAAATAAATGTAAGGTACAGAAAAGATTACATATGATGGTGATCTCATCAATTTCACTTAGTCTAAGCTGTTATACTTTCTGGCTTCATGAACTCTGTCTCTTCTAACTTTCAAATTCTAATAAGCTTAGATGTCTCACTTTGCCTAATATTCTGCTTCATGAAGCTAGAAGATCAAGCAGCCAAGGTAGAAATAGTTATGCACATAGTTACAAGCATGTAGCTACTAGAAAATGCCATTTCTATGTAACATGTAAGTGCACCTTACATGTACATATGCTAAGGATTTAAGGAACATTCTGAATTAGTTAACTTTGTAAAGATAATCACCCATGACTTTCAGTCCAGATCCACAAGATATTCCCCCCTCTTATATAGAGTATTTGATATAATCTTAAGGGAAAAAAGACAAAATTTTAAACTGCACTGTTAGATTTGAAGAACAGGAAATTTCCAGATGTCAGAATTGAAAAGGGAACACAATCATAGTCAAAATGGAAAGTGGGAATTAAAGCAAACTCCACACAAATACTTTATCTTAGAGGTTGTGGGTTAGAATGTGTGCATAGACTAAAACTGGGCTTCCTACCTGAAGTAGTGAACTAGAAAAAAATAGAATATAGTCCATATACAGATACAGGAAAACCTGTTGGTTTGTCTAAGATTACAGCAAGAAGGGAGGTGTCCACTGGGGCTATATAAAAATCACTAGAAAAAAAAATCAGACTCATATGTATGTTATGTGGGCTACAGAAATCACTAGAGAAACATCAAGCCCATACTTCTACTACCTGGGATAAATTGGGAAAGCTCCCAAGGGGCCTGGTAGTACCAAACACAAAGAATAGGTTTATATATATATATGGCAGAGCACTCAGAGCATCCACATATATAATTACCCACTAGAGACAAACTACTGACAAAGTTCACAAAAGAGGGATACCTGGGTGGCTCAGCAGTTTGGCGCCTGCCTTTGGCACAGGGCATGATCCCAGGGTCCTGGGATCAAGTCCCGCATCCGGCTTCCTGCATGGAGCCTGCTTCTCCCTCTGCTTGTGTGTCTGCCTCTCTCTCTGTGTCTCTCATGAATAAATAAATAAAATCTTTAAATATATATATAGAGAGAGGATATTTTCAGTTCAATTGAAGAGGTTTTTTTTTTTTTTTTTTTAAATTTATGATAGGCACACAGTGAGAGAGAGAAGCAGGCTCCATGCACCGGGAGCCCGACATGGGATTCAATCCGGTCTCCAGGATCACGCCCTGGGCCAAAGGCAGGCGCCAAACTGCTGCACCACCCAGGGATCCCAATTGAAGAGTTTTAGAATGAGTTAGTAATGCACATGCACAAAATGAGGCAATTGAAAAACTTCAATAATTAGTGTCTTCAAGAGAAATTTTAGAAGGTACATAGTCCTTGGTCAATGTGGTAGTTACATGGATGTGTGAAAAATCATTATCTTAAACATTTTTATTTTGGGCATTTTCTATATACATGCAGATACTTCAATGAAAAACTTTCTTAAAGTGAAAATACACATTTCCTAGCTCTATCCACTGAAAAGACCTAGAAACAATGAAAAAAATTATCTGAGGAAGGAAATATGACCACAGTACCTTATGTGACTCTGGCATATGTAACATTTGAACTACGAAAATGCGTAGTTATGGTAATGTAAACACAGAATACTGACTAACCAAAAATTATGGTTAACTATATTGAGAGAGGGAAAATTGAAGAAAGGCTCGGGGTTTAAGAAAAAGTTAAATTCATATCTGTCATAGCAGAGATTCAATATAATATTTAAAATTGAAAAAGCAGAAACACCTACATAAGCAAATTACCTAGAAATAGAAAGTTTAAAAGCAACATACAGCTAAGAAGCTGAAAATTACTGCCATTGGGAGTGGGAAACTGGAAATGAGATGTGGTGGGGCAGGCAGGGGTCAGCAGTTTATAAGCCTTGAAGTGACTTGACTTCTTAAACTGTCTATATGTGTTAATTTGAGGAAAATAAAAGTCATATTTAAAAGTCAATGTAAAAAAAGAAAAAGTTTGCAACTACATCAAAAGCGACATGATATCTTAAACACTTTGGGGAAGAATTTATTTTCAGCATCAGTAAGTTAATACCAGAGAGAGCATACAGAGGAGGAAGTAATAAATAACACTAAAACAAACAAAGAGCAGTAGGGAGCTATTCAAGATAAATCATTAAGCTAACTGACTTTTGCATCAACCTCCCTCTTCACTGGAAAGATGGTTGTCTTTAGCAGAGGTATATATAGTAAATTATGAGTGGTAATTTCACTTTCACAAAGTTGCCAGATGAGGAATTGTTTCTACAACCACTTCCCAATGCTTTTGAGTGTTTTAAAATATCTATACCAACATAATCATCAGATATTTAATAAAATACTGAATACAAAAGAGCATATAGATTATCCCAGCTTTATGTAATATATATATATATATATATATATATATATATATATATATATTCTGGGAAATTTTATATATCTTATGCTGAGAAAAGCACTAGTCTAGCAGCCAGGAAATCTGGCATTATTTAACCACTACTACTACTAACAAGCTCTGGATAAGACATTTAACTCCTCTGATTCTCAATTTCCCATAAGAAAAATGCAGAAATTAATTACCTTATAGGGATTCTTTCTGGAATTCCATTCATTGGCTTGGCACCCCATCTCCTACACCCCAGATAGTATCCCTTGGCTGTCTTCTCAACATTAGGTCTCACAGCTCAAATAGCTCCTTAGAGAAGTCTTGCTTAACTGATATATCAAGATCCAAAATGGTCTCATTTATGTTTGTCTACTGTCCCAAATCCAGAGTGTAAATTATTCAGAGACAGATATTATTTAATAAATACTACAGCATTTAAAATTTTGCATATAGTAAGCCTCAATAATTATCTGACAAAATACCAATCCTTTAAAACTAAAGGAGTATTATTAGGATACTGGCTTAACTTTTTGTGCAAAACAGGCCTCTACATGCTCGACTGGGTCATCGTCCAGGAATCTTGAACACCTCCAGTGATGGCAAGCTTATTAACTCATTAGCAGTTCATTCCACCTTGGGACAATTCTACTGTTTGAAAAGTCTTTATATTAAATCAAACCTCTCTCCATGTGATTTCCACCCATCGTCTTTGGACTAACGCCAAGTAAGTCATATCCCTCTAGTACATACAGACCTATACATTCCAGAAACCAGCTGTAGACATTCCCTATATCTCCTTTGCAGGATAAGTATTTGTATTCCTTCCAATGATTCTCTTTGTATTACAGTCTTCCAATCTCATCCTTCCATGACAATTTGGAAATTCCCAATTTATGGATTTTCATCTCAAAACATCAGAGCCTAACACAGCCCTTTTTCCATCTGCTTTGACTGGCCCAGAGTCATCTAGCCTACTGTTATTTTTCTTAGTCAATCTAGACATGACACTATTTTTCATGAAAGCATGATTATGTTGTAGAAAGCTCAGAATCAACTAAATCTCCAGTAATTTTCATAAGTACTGCTATGAACACAGGATCTCCCATTTTATAGATGTAAAGGTGTTTTCTAAGCTAGCTGCAATATTTTACATCTGTCCTGGTTAAACATAATTTTGTTACTTTTAGTATACAGTCCTGTGTTATTTTAATCTTTGAATACCAACACTGGTTGATTTTTCTCTGGCTTATACTAATACTATATGTGATTCGATGCATTATTTCTAACTCCCCAACAGCTTCTTATCTGCAAAAATATCATGAAAGGTATTATTAAGTGCCTTTCTAAAGTCAAGATGCACCGTGAAAATATTAACATAGATTGCCTTTTTCAATATATTTTTTATTTAAATTCCAGTTAGTTAACATACAGTGTAACATTATTTCCAGGTGTACAATATAGTGATTCAAAACTTCCATACACCCAGGGCTCATTATAGCAAGTGCCCTCCTTAAGCCTCATCACCTATTTAACCCATCCCCCCACCCTCCCTCCCTGTGGTAATCATCAGTTTGTTCTCTATAGTTAAGAGTCTGTTTCTTAGGGAACCCTGGGTGGCACAGCGGTTTGGCGCCTGCCTTTGGCCCAGGGCACGATCCTGGAGACCCGGGATCGAATCCCACGTCGGGCTCCCGGTGCATGGAGCCTGCTTCTCCCTCTGCCTGTGTCTCTGCCTCTCTCTCTCTCTCTCTCTCTGTGACTATCATAAAAAAAAAAAAAAGAGTCTGTTTCTTAGTTTGCCTCTCCCACTCTCTTTCTTTTCCTCCTTTACTCATTTGTTTTGTTTCTTAAATTCCACATAGGAGTGAAATCATATGGTACTTGTCTTTCTTAGTCTGACTTATTTTGCTCAGTGTAATATACTTTAGCTCCATCCATGTCATTGCAAATGGCAAGATTACATTCCCTTTTGTGGCCAAGTAACATTCCATTGTATATATACACACCACCTCTTCCTTATCCACTCATTGGTCCATGGACACCTAGGCTGTTTCTATAACACGGACGTAGATGTGGCTGCTACAAACATTGGGGCACGTGTAACTCTCTGAATGCCTAGTAGTACAATTGCTGGATCATAGGGCAGCTCTATTTTTAACTCTTTGAGGAACCTCTATACTCTTTTCCACAGTGGCTTCACCAGTTTGCATCCCTATTTATTCCCTTCATTTTATATACATATGCATATCATTATATATGTATATAAATCACTATTTATAAATTATGTACACCAAATTTAATCCTGTGGATAACTACCAACACAGGATATAATGTCAATATTATGAGCACCCCAAAACAAGACTTTATATATTCTCATGTTTGAAAAAAAAAATAGCACTTAATATGAATGTACATAAATTTTGTTCTAAGTCTGGATATCTCTACAAAGGAATGAATGCTAAGAATGGGAAACGAGCATAATCAAACCAAGAATATGTTTTCATATGTATATAATGGATAAAAAAAAAAGCTATGTCAAATAATGTGTTAATCCATCTAGAAAGAAGCCTCAGAAATTTTAAAATAAATTCCACATTTTCTATATTATTTCAAGTGCTCAAATAGAATCTGCCATCACTGTACTGATTTTAACTGAATTACACATATTTAGCAAAATGAGTTTAACATTACACAGACCAAACTAACTGGGAACAGTATCTTTAGTAGTAAGGGCATTTTCAGAGTGCCCTTTTACTTCTAAAACTTGACTATATGGTCAAATCTTCCATTCTAACATATATTCTCTGTATGCACAAAAATCTATTATGTGACAATATTATGACACTAAAGTACTTATTTGGGGGCAACGGGATCTCTATCACTGCTTTCTCAGCTACTTCACTCAACCAAAAAGGATTCACAGTAGTCCCACAAAGATGCATAATAACTTATAAATTATTTTACATTACTTTTCCTATTCAGTTATTTTTATGAGGAAGTTCTTAATGATTTTTCTAATTTTTCAACCTCTTTTCAGAAAACTAGGAGGATTTTCCCTGGAAGACACACATAGCTATGTGAAGCCAACTGCTACTGAGGGAAAAATGCCAAATTTTTATTTGTTTGACTCAATCATTTTTGCTTCTTAAGAGGAAAGGGAAGATGAAAGATCGACTTCAAGAACTAAAGCAACGAACAAAGGAAATCGAACTCTCTAAAGACAGGCATGTGTCAGCTATAGAAGCAGAAGAACAAGGAGTGTTTTTGCAGCAAGCTGTTATTTATGAAAGAGAGCCTGTAGCTGAGAGACACCTGCATGAGATCCAAAAACTACAGGAGAGTATTAACAATTTGACAGATGATGTTCAAAAATTTGGGCAGCAACAGAGAAGTCTGTTGGCTTCAATGAGAAGGTTTAGTCTACTTAAGAGAGAGTCTAGCATTACAAAGGAGATAAAAATCCAAGCAGAACACATTAATAGAGGTTTGGATGATTTAGTAAAAGAAGTTAAAAGGTCAGAGGCTGAAAATGGTCCATCATCAGTGGTGACAAGGATACTGAAATCTCAGCATGCTGCTATGTTCCGCCAATTTCAGCAAACCATGTTTACATACAATGATACAATAGCAGCAAAGCAAGAGAAGTGCAAGACATTTATTTTCCGTCAGCTTGAGGTTGCTGGAAAAGAAGTGCCTGAAGAAGAAGTAAATGATATGCTTTATCAAGGAAAATGGGAAGTTTTTAATGAAAGCTTACTTACAGAAATCACTATTACTAAAGCACAACTCTCAGAGATAGAACAGAGACACAAGGAACTTGTTAATTTGGAGAACCAAATAAAGGACTTAAGGGACCTTTTCATTCAGATATCTCTTTTAGTAGAGGAACAAGGAGAAAGCATCAACAATATTGAAATGATGGTGAACGGTACAAAAGAATACGTTAATACTACTAAAGAGAAATTTGGACTAGCTGTAAAATACAAAAAAAGAAATCCTTGTAAGGTATTGTGCTGTTGGTGTTGTCCATGCTGTAGTTCAAAATAAAGAGGCTATTTTAGACATTTTTCCAGTTTTAGGATGAAGATATCCTACGTTTCAGTGTTTTCCTTCATTTTATAGATCCATTCACACAACTTTCATCACAACGAAGTCATAATTATCCTCTTTAGTCCTTACCTGCTAGAACAGAAACTTTTGAAGTCAGTGACAAAACAAGCCTTCACTTATTAAACTAAAAACAGTATAGTTAACTTTAAACTCATGGATTAACTATTGAAAATGAAATCAATGATCATATTTCTGTTCAACTATCAAGCGCTAGTATGTATTTTTGTAACTTTCAATGCCTTAGTAAGATGAGTATCAGTGACAACTGCTTAAACAGTCCTTCTGGATTGTTTGAGAGTATTTGAGAGTTTTTTAGTAGTTAAGAGGTATATATAACAAGACCTCTGAGTGCTGTATTAAAGCAAAATCAAACCAGAAGCTCTGTCAAATCTTTTATGCTCAGATAGGTCAGTTAACTCAGTGGCCAACATACCTTGGGAAATTCTAACCATGTACTCAATGAAGAATCTGTCTGGTAACTGGGAGCTGAATCTAGCTTAAGGCCTAAGAAAGTAAGGCACTGTTTTCCTGAACATGGCTCCCTTCAGTACACTCTGTTACAAGTCAAGAAGTTTGGCAAATAATGTAGAAAATAAAGGTAACTGCATTCTCCAAAGTTTCTCCATCACTTTACCACATAAGCTGAGCACTGCACTATGGGCTGGGGATAGAGTTTGAACTCACAGAGGGATAGAGATTTGGAATTCACATTTTAGTGGACAAAGCAGGTAACTAACAAATATAAATATTAGATAATATTAAGTTCTCAGTAGAAACTTAAAACAAGGCGTTGAGACACAGATGGTTGGAGTGGCTTCTTTTGGTTGGGTGGTCAGTGAGGGTCTCTCTGAAAGGTAATAGTAAATGAAGATCTGAATGATTAAGACAAGTAAAAGTATATCCCAGGTATAGAAAACAGTTACAAAGACCTTGAGGATGACATAACTTATTCTGCTTAAAGAAAAGTGAGTAACACATCTGTATCATGGTAAGGGAAGAGTAACAAGGTAAGAGATAAAGTTAAGAAAGGTCAGCAGGGGGGATCCCTGGGTGGCGCAGCGGTTTGGCGCCTGCCTTTGGCCCAGGGCGCGATCCTGAAGACCCAGGATCGAATCCCACATCGGGCTCCCGGTGCATGGAGCCTGCTTCTCCCTCTGCCTGTGTCTCTGCCTCTCTCTCTCTCTCTCTCTCTCTCTCTGTGACTATCATAAATAAATAAAAATTAAAAAAAGAAAAAAGAAAGGTCAGCAGGGGCTAGATTGAAGCTTTTGTAAGCCACATAAGTTCAAACTTTACAGCAAGTTTAATCAATGCAAAGCCTTCAGACTGTTTTGGCCTGAAAATAGTGTTATACAATTTATATTTGAGAAAAATCAATCTGTCCACTGTATGTGGGTTAGAATGGGTTTGGGGCAGATGAGTAGAGGACAAGTATGCAGGTATAGAAAATAATCAGGTTAATGCAGTAAGCCCAGTAAAAGAGGTGGAAGCATGGACTAGAATGGGAGTAGAGGTGGTGGTGGTGACAGTACTAATACTCAGGATTAATAAAATATGTATTACATCTCAGCATTGTTCTAATGATTTTACATTTTTACCAACAAAAACACTGAGCTACAGCAAGGTTAAGTAACCTGTTCCAAGTCACAGAAACTGTGAGGATCAGAATTTGAACCAGGCAGTCTGATTCTAGAAGCAGTTCTTTACTACATACTATACAAGTAGTGATGAAAGAAAAAAAAATTAGACTAGCTTATGATAGATTTAAGAACTCGAATCTATAGGATACTGACTGGATGAGGATGTCATCAAGAAAAAGAGATAAGGGTTTCAGAATTGGGGGTAAAAGGGAAATCTAGAATCCTATTTTGGCCAAGAAAACATGAGATTACTATAAAAGGCCCAAGTGGAGATTTCTAAGATATTAGCTGTGTCAGCATGAGCTCTTGGAAGAGGTAAGGGCTAGAAATATAGATTTGGGTCATTTGAATAAACAATATTTAAGGTCAGGTGATGTTAGAATGAAATCACCCAAGAAGTTTGTAGATGTAAAAAACCAGATGCCCAGAAAAGAGGCTGGAATACCCAAAATTTCCTCCTAAAGCAAGAGTTAATAAAGGAAATTGAGAAAAAGCCATCAATGAAGTAGAAGGAAAACCAAAAAAGCATGCTGCAATGTTGTGTTAAAAGAACAATGTTGAGGGAAAGGTGAACTTGAGCACAGCACACTGATGAATGGATTTGGCAACGTGGAGACAGTTTGTTGACTGCAACATGAGCAGTTTCAAGGAACGGTAGGTATCTAAGCACAAGTGGAGTATGTGGAAGAAAGAAGGTCGCATGAAAAAGTATAGCAGCTGCTATAAACTATTCTCTCCAGCCATGTGAATAGAGGACTATAAAAAGGAACTACCTGCTGAAGAGGAATGCAGAGTCAAAAGATTCCATAATAGTTGGCAAGACTATCCCACTAACGGGAATGATCCAGAGAGCCAAAGTCTTGATATAAGAAAGGGAAGGAATTATATGCAAAAGTAGGAAGGGCTGGGACCTATAGTACAGAGGAAGAAGCTGGCCTTACAGAGGAGCTGAAGCACGTTTTCCAAGTACTAGGAGAGAAGACAACATTCAGGAAGAAAAGCTGATAAGGATAGTTCAGCAAAAATGTGATCCTAAATGAGAGAACTCTCATGTAATAGTTTCTATTTCCTAAAGAACTGAGACCACATAATTGACTGAAAGCATGATGAAATTAAAGGACAGCACAAATATACATATATATATCTACTAACACTATAAAATAATTTCTAAATTATAAAATATAAGGAGATTAACGAGCTTTCTACTTTGTCAATTATCAAGTATTATTGGAGAAAAATGTTTCACATGTGTCAGCTCCAAATGTATAAAGAACTTTATAAAAAAAAAAAAAGATGAATTTAAAACCACTGACAAACTCTCCATCTAATCAGCTGGTGATAAATTTCTTCTGTCCCTTCTAAAGTTGTACTATTTCCTTTAACCTGGTACCTTACTGACGCCTGTTTATAACTGTTCCTAAATTATTTATCATGGAAACTGAGAATATTAAGTATTATTTAATATTCACTAACATAATTTTGTCCAGGTGGCTTTGTAAAATAGCAATTTTCTATTAGCATTTATATCTGTACATAGTGCTTTTATTTATTTATTTTTGTACATAGTGCTTCTAAAGCAAGACTTAAGCACAGAAAGATTTATAACAAGTAATACATCACATGTATCACATATAATTTTCATTGTTACATTTTAAAACCAATTAGAATGACCCTGGGGCCCCTGGTTGGCTGGATAAATCAGTGGAGCATATGACTCTTGATCTTGGGATTGTAAATTCAAGCCCTATGTTGGGTATAATGATTACTTAAAAATAAAATCTTAAAAAAAAAAAAAAGAGGGGTGGCTGGCTGGCTCAGGTCATGATCTGAGAGTCCTGGGATCAAGCCCCATGTCAGGCTCCTTCTCCCTTTGCCCCTCTCCCCTGCTCATGTGCACTCACTCTATCTCAGATAAATAAAATCTTAAAACAAAACAAAAAAACCCCCAACTAAAGCAACAAAAACAACAGGATACTTAATTAGTTGAACATTTTGTAAATACTTTATTCACACACTCAATAGGTACTAAAAAGTAATTTTTTTCCTTAAAATTACTACCTTAAAGAGAAAAAATTATTAAGCATTAGAGGTATGATATTAGGAAATCTGGTAAAATTAATATGAGCACTTATTTGGGCTTATATTCTCACCTCCTAAATTATGTCATTTTCTGTAATCAGAAGCTTCATGTGGCCTGAATTCATACGATGACACACTTTAAAACTGGCTCTCCTAATCCATCTCCATCCAGGCACAGTGTATCAACAACAATAACTATTCATATCCATCATCACATTACAGAACACTACTAAGTGCTGCACTGGCTGCTATAAATACATCATTTGAAATTCACATGACAACACTAAAATCCTTATTTACAAATGGGGACATGAAAGCTCAGAGAGAGCAAGGAAGCTACCCAAGGCCTGTCTGACTCCAAAGCCCGTGCTTTCCCCTATACCAGTAGTTCTCAACTTTTGCTGTGCATCACAATGATCTGGAGAACCTGTGAAAAAAGCCCATTCCCTGCTCCACTCTCAGAAAGCTAAAAGGTGTGGGTGGATGCTGATGCAGATGGATCCCAGAAAACATCTTGCTAACAACACTACCAGCAGGTTTCTTTTTGTTATACTGTTTTTAAATAAAGTGTGTTCCTGTGGAGAAGGGAATGATGGGAACTTCTGAAGGTTCCTTAAGCATCAATTACCTAGGAAGTCAACCAGCTGAGGAGCTTCATTATAAACTAGAGCTGCCAAGAGTGAAGCTGGATGCCAGGAGACACAAAAGGAAGGCTTTGGTAAGGAAGTTTGGAGGTGAGTCAACAATATGAATAAGGTGGATGAAGATGACAGTTTGGTTAAGATTCACTGTGAAAAGAAGGGAAATCTTAAAAATAGTCAATTAAAGGACTCACCACCTATATCTAGGGATCAAGGGATTAAGGAACATAGGTAGTCCATACTTGCACACTTACGAGTTTCTAGCAAACTATAAAGGACTTAGGTTCTCCTATTTATTATTTAAAGGTCTAACTTGGTAAAAGTGCATTTTCCTCAAATTTTTATGACAGTATTAGAGTAACCTGTAACCTTAATTAGCTTCTAAGCACTTATAATAAAGAATATGACTCAAAGAAAATTGTAAACTAACATTTTCCTATAATACTATCTAGAAAAAAGTTGGCTCAAGTAGGCATATAAAGTCTGGAAACAAAAATCTTCTATTGGAAAAGTAATAATAAAACCCTGGTTATTGTTCCTCCTAATATGGAAACTCACTGTCATGGTTTCTAACCTTTTTGGTCATGAAATCCTTTAGGAATTTGATGAGCTAGGATCTGTTCCCACAGAAAAGTGCACATGCACTCAGGATTGTGTATGTGATCTCAGAGGGTCCTGGGAGGCCATCATAGAACAAAGACCTCTGCGTCAAAAAAATATTTTTTATTGAAATGTTCCTAACACCTAGTAAGATCATAACAGAGATACGGTTTTCTTCCCTGAATAAAACTCCTCTATATTTATTACTTTTGCTGCAAAGCATCTAATGTACAATGTTTGGCCAAGAGATAGGTCATATAACTCCACAGGAAAACAGACAGTATGTAATGAGGAAGTGGCATCATTACAAAAGTTCAAATGTGCTAACACAAGGAGAATTGTTATTGTCCTGGGAGGAAATTTTAGCCTCGGATCTCGAGTTATCCCAGTTTTAAGTATTAGAGGAGTTTTAACCATAAAAAAGGAAAGCTTCAGCTCAGTTTTTTCCAGAGGCATCAACAAATAGTGCCTTGTATTATTTATGAAAAACTTCTATGGGCTTAGTACTGGAAGGGGAGTGGGGGTAGGTAAAATAGGTACAAGGGATTAAGAGGTAAACTTCCGGCTGTAAAATAAGTCATGGGAAGGAAAAGAACAGCATAGACATAGAGTCAGTAATATCGTAATAACTGTATGGTGACAGATGGTAACTACACTTAACATGATGAGCATTTTGTAATATATGCATAATTGTTGAATCACTATGTTATGCACCTGAAACTAATAGTATATGTCAACTATATTTCAACTAAGCAAGAAATTAGGGATTATGTTGATTCCAGTGCTATTGATATAATTGCAAAAGTTGTTTTTCTATTGGAAAAGTCTTTATCTGTCCGGAGTAAATAATTTTGTTTTTTTTTTTTAATTAATTTATAAATTGTTAAAGCAATAGTATAGGAGGGTACATGAGGGCAGATAATATAATTCAAACCTTAATCAGAACATAAATTAATCCCTATTGTAGCTATGAGAGTAAAAGGAACACTTTCTAGGTAAATAAACAGGTTAACATGATTACAGAGCAGAAATCTGAATAACATCTCTTTAATTACTTGTACTTTTTTACTAAAATGGATTCTTACAATAGTAAGAATATAGTATGGTTCACATAATTATAAGCTGAATACAAAAGGAGAATTACAAAATTTTCCAGCTACTTTTAGTATAGAAGAGACAGTTGACCACCAAGTCCAAAGTAGTAGAGTGACTTTCCAGGGTCATAAATTCACACCAACTTGCAGAATCCAGGTTCCAGACTCTCCATCTTCTCTCTAAACCATGATTTTTCAACTTTTCACCACTATTTCAGAGATTTTAATCAAAATATTACGCTCATTAAGTAGTAAATACTATAGAACTGTAAAACAGAATTTCTGAGCTAATAAAACACAGAGGCCTAGTGATGTTCTATGATTCTGACCTTTCAAGAGAACCCTCAAGTCTGTGACGTAAAGTGAATTTGTTGTGTCTTCATTGTAGTGACACATGCTGTCAGGCTCGTGTGCAAGGACAAGACAGGCAGACCCAGAGATGGCCCAGGTCCTGCTGCTGTAGTCATCTAACTTCGTTGCCCATAGCATGAATGAATCCCAGTTCCATCAATCTGTAGTTTTGTGATTATAAACAATGTTCTAATTTTTAAGGTTTATTTCTGTTGAATGACTGAATCTTCTCAGAGGTTTTATACTGTTCACTGTTCATAATTAGAAGGTGGGAAGAAAAAGCTATCTAGATATATTTAAGATTTTACTTATTTAATTGAAAGAGAGTGAGCATGAGCAGGGGGAGGGGCAGGGGGAGAGGGAGCCTGAGCAGGGGGCCCAATACGGGGCTCAATCCAGGGACCCCAGGATCATGACCTGAGCGAAAGGCAGCCACTGAACTGACTGAGCCATCCAGGAGCCCCGAAAATTATCTAGGTATTGAAGTGAGTTGTGGGGTTTTGTGGATCCTAAATCAGCTAGTTAAGGCTCAAACAGGGATGAAGAGAAGAAATTAGATGCTGTCATTGAATTTTGCCCATGATAGGTCCAGATGTTTGTGGGCTGGAAGGAAGCTGCTAAGTGCAACAAGGAGCACTGTAGCCTGCCTCCTAATTCAGGTACCCTCCATCGACATTTCCACAACACACTAGGCCCGAGCACTGAGCTTAGCAGGGTTCTGCCGGAGGCCCTTCCCACTTACTACCTAGTGCAGTATTCTTTGGCATACCTCTTATGTGCCAGGGCAGGATCAGTTACACAGAATTTCTCATCTGCATGGAGCAGTGAAGGCAACCTGAAGGGACTGGAAGCAGATGAACTGTAAAATGACTAAATGTGTACTCTAAAAGGAGCTCTCATACTCTTAATATATTCTTGAATTCTTTCACTTGTTAAAGCAGGTACCAGTTTTGTAAAACATCAGATTTCTTTGGTGAAATACCGAATTTTATAAATTTGAAAAACATCAAATAAAGAAAAAGGCTCCTAGTAGCAATGTAGAGGAGAGCTTGGAGGATGGGCAAGACTGCAGGGAGCCTGCTTAGGAGACTGCTGATACTAGGAACATAGGGGAGAAGTATAAAGGGGACCAGAGAGAAGGAGAGACTCAAACAATATCAGGACAGTAACATAATAAGAGAAATTACTTGTAAATCAGAGAGAAATAGGTAAATAGGAGAATTTCCAAATATGAGTTTTGGATAGGTATTTAAGAGGGATTTAGAAACATAAAAAATAAGTGGGGTAGAAGGTCCCTGGCTGGTTCAGTCAGAAGAGCATGTGACTGTAGATCTCAGGGTCACAAGAGCTTATTTAAAAACCAACAAATAAATACATGTATATTTTAAAAAATAAAGATGGGATATGAAATTTTATATATTATATGCAACTGTATACATTACAAATTTTACAAAAATATGCAAAGGAAATTCATCAAAATGTTAGCAGTGGTTGGCTCTGCATGGTCGATCAACATTTTTTAACTCACTCTTCCCCTATGTGTACTAAATTTATTAAAAATGTGCATTTTGTACATTTTGTAAATTTTCAAAGCACATTCATTTCAAAAGCAGTTTACCTTTATTAATAAAGATCTTCTGGTTGTAAAATTCCCCTAGAAAAAACTGGTCAAATGACAAACCATTCTATATCTCACAAGCATGAGAGCATCCATTATTAACTCTCATGTCTTTGCGAGATCTCACCATGAAATTATAATGGTGAAACAATCCCCTATAATGGTGAAAATTTTCAGAATTTTTTTCCTCACTATTTTAAAGATCTACTAGCTGAGGGAGGTGAGAGAACTGAAAGCAGGTCTCTTGATGACCATTATTTGATCACTTGGTGATCAACTAACTATAGTCAGTTACGAACTGCATGCTCCTGCCTCAGGGCTTTTCCACATACATCTGCATGACTGCCTCTCTCCCCTCAAGTGTCATCTCCTCAATAAGACTTACTATGATCATCCTAATTATGACATACCCGTCATAGCACCACTATAGGATCCTAGATCTTTTACCTGCATTTTTCAATATATTTATCACCTAATTTACCACATAACTATTTATTACATTTCTGTGTGTATCACCCCCTAGAATGTTAAGCTTCTGAGGTCATACATGGATTTAAATTGTTTTTGTTCCCAAATGTATCCCCATCACCAGAACAATGCCTAGCACATAGTGGATGTGCAACAAATATTTGGGGAATTAACACATACATGAATGAATAAATGAAAGAATAAATATTAGGTTAAAAAATGAACACACAATTACTTTACACATGAGCATCAGTCATCTCAATCTTTACCACTTTTTACTTTAGAAGTCACTAATTCTTTGCTTAAATGTGTAGAGACTATTTTAGCCTACGGGGTTCAACACAGTTCATTCTTCATATAAATATCTATTAAACTTTCCTTCAGATTCAATAAAGGTGAGAACTGATTACACAAATCAAATAACTTCATTAATTGGTGAATAATTAAGCCATATAACCTGTATAAATAAATGATGCCATGAAGTCTTACTTTGTGTAATCAGATCTTCCAAACTATTTTGTTTAAAAATATTTATTTACACTGAGGACCACTGAGAAACTCTGCTTAAAATTTCTTATTTACCCACATGATTAAGCTGGCTTTTTTTTTTTTTTTTTTTTAATCCTCAGAAATGAAACAAGCATGAGGACAAAGGGACAAGAAGGCAAGGGCACACATTCAGCTCACTCTGATTTTAAGAGCAATATAAAGGACTTTCCCTTTTCTATGTCTTAGAGTTACAGCACCATCTGGTGTTTACTATGCAGAAAGGCTGTGAGGGCAGGTGGTGTAAAAGTCCTTTGTCACTTTAAAAAAATGCTTAGGCAGCTAGACAAAATGATATAAGCATATGATTAAGTTGGTAGCAACGCAGATCACATAATCAATTTGGAAATATAGAAATACAAATTTAGAAATCAATGTGGCATTAGAAGAATAAGCCTTTTAAATAATTTCCAAACAAGAATACTCTTTAAGAAAGACAAGACAAAGGCAAAACATCAGTTATTAAGAGGGGAAAAAAAAGTGGAAAAACATTCTAGAACCTTGTTAATAGGCCATTTCAAAATGCAGAGTTTGATAAAAAGTAAATTATCAAATAAAATAGCTTATATTTGAATACCCAGAAGATCTAAGTCTAACTTTTATTCTTAATATACCTCAATTCCTAATCCTTATGGAGAACATAACAGGGCCTCACTATATTAATAATACCAGTTAATCACATTTTATTATATTAGGACGTGACAATTTTAGCTTATTTTGTAACTTAGGTAAATTTCTTTATTGGCTAATGCCACTGCTTCTGTGTTTACAATGACACCAGCATTACTTACACCAATATAGGCTTTCCCGATATCCTAGGATGTCTCAGCACTTCTGACATTGTCTCTTTTGTCTCTTCCATTCTCTCTTCATCACTGGAATCCACAACAAATATTACCCCATAGGCTTCAGCATAATAATTCTTCCAGATTCCCCGAATTCTTTTTCCACCTCCCAAGTCAAAGATGGTGACTTCAAACTTTCCTTGCCTAAGGTCGATTTTGGAAAATCCAACAGTAGGAGCTACATCTTCAGGATACTCTGTTTCAAATGATACAAAAGAAACAAACTTTAGACTTTAAATTAATAACATTAACTTCACAACTTAAATGACAAAAAAGTGTTTTTCATCATAATTTAGCCCTAAATGGAATGTTTATTATTTGCTTACACACTAACCTTTATATCTAAGTATACTGGTTTGGGAGAAGGGTGGATGTTATAAAATATCCAACTAAACTTTATGCTCTAAGTAGATAAAAATTTCTGGTTTTTGTTTGTTTTGCACTGATATAACGCTAGCTCTCTACCACAGAACAAGTACTTAATAAATATCTGTAGAATGAATAAATAAATGAACTCTCCAAGTTACAAATACTAAAAATTTCAGCCCTTTATACCACCACCATCCCCAGGCATAGTACAACCTCTGTGATGTTATAAAGAAAAAGTGAGTATTTAAAGAATAGTTGAGAAGAACCAAAAAAATGGGAGAAGCTATGAGTAGACTCTCTTTTTTAATTACTGAATTAAAACTATAATTGGACTAAAGAAACTTTTCTGGGCAGCTTGCAAATATAGAGTAGATTTCATTAATTCTACAGGGACACGTTTTGGATGTTCTCATATGTTTAAAATTGAGTTTTTCTGGAAAGAAAGTACAAACAAGTTGAATGCTGCAGTTGGAGTAAACTATTTTTTAAAGTATTTTTTTTTAAAGATTTTATTTATTTATTCATGAGAGACACAGAGAGAGAGAGGCAGAGACACAGGCAGAGGGAGAAGCAGGGTCCATGCAGGGAGCCCGACGTGGGACTCGACCCCGGGTCTCCAGGATCACCCCCCTGGCTGCAGGTGGCACTAAACCGCTGTGCCACCGGGGCTGCCAGGAGTAAATTCTTTAGATCGTGAACACAGACTGAAGAGAGTTCTGGAAAGAATGAGGAGCCAGGGAAGTTATTTCAGCAGACCAATATAAGTAAGGTGACTAAAGTAGTGCTTTATTAAGAAACATCTTTACAAAGTCTCTAGAACTGACTAGAAATGAGAGTGATGGCCACGTTTCAGACAGATATAAAAATAAAAAGAGAAGAATGGAAAGAGAGAACTCATGAAAGGTTAATAGAACCTGGTGACTCCATGGCTTTGAAGAACAGTTCAAACCTCATGCTTGTCTCTCTCATTCTTTCTTCATCACCAGAATCCACAACAAATAGTAGTCCATTGGACTTTGTTTACAGCTGCATGGGCAATACAATGGCCACAAAGTACATGAGGCTTTTTAAATTAAAATCAATTAAAATTAAACTATATTTCAGTTCTTCAGCTGTACTATCTACATTTAAAGTGCTCAAAGCCACAGGTGGCTAGTGGCCGACCCTACTATTAGAGAGAGCCAATATAGAACATTCCAGTCATTGCAGAAGGCTCTGTTTTAGGTGAGACACCTAACACTAGTGTAGGTGGACTTATCATTCCCACATTCAGCAAAACATTTGCTATTACAAAGAAAAATCTGAAAGGCATTTGCTGCTAGGCTTAGGTGTCACTGGGGAAGAGATTTGCAAAGTACTACTCCCTTGCAGCAAATACCTTAGTGCAGTTTAAACAGCTCCCTAGAGAGCTAAAAAAAAAAAAAAAGAAAAAAGAAAAAAAAAAAAGAAAAAATTACATGTCATAATTTTCTAAGACCTTCATTATCTAGTAGAAAAGTTTAGAAGCAATTTAAGCAGCACAATATTCCCCAAACAGGATTACACCAGATATTCAAAAATATGGATCTAGTCCAGGCCAGAACTGGTTTCCATAGTTAAAATAGGCAGCAGTCTTTGAGTATGATATGAGAGTTACCCCCAGGAAATTATCGATGAAAATAAATCAACAATGCTGGAGTAGGGATAAGGGAGCTAGCTAACAGGTAGACACCTACTCAGAACAGGGCTTTGTTAGGCATTAGGATATAAAGATGAGTAAGATAGGGTTGCTGTCCTCACAGAACATTCAGTACAATATAGGTAGATATATATTAATGGGAAATAACACAAGAACCTGTATTTCTATGAAAAAGAGGATAGTGTGAGGATGTTATAAATTGCATGTCTGTGTCCTGTGGCCATGTGCTCCCT
The DNA here is from genome assembly GCF_053574225.1 of Canis aureus. Classification (NCBI taxonomy): domain Eukaryota; kingdom Metazoa; phylum Chordata; class Mammalia; order Carnivora; family Canidae; genus Canis; species Canis aureus. The sequence continues at coordinate 29,745,214 of NC_135645.1, forward strand.
GTCCTGGCAAAGTTCTTTTTTTTTTTTTTTTTTTCAAATATTTTATTTATTTATGACAGATACAGAGAGAGAGAGAGAGAGAGGCAGAGACACAGGCAGAGGGAGAAGCAGGCTCCATGCACCGGGAGCCCGATGTGGGATTCGATCCCGGGTCTCCAGGATCACGCCCTGGGCCAAAGGCAGGCACCAAACCGCTGCGCCACCCAGGGATCCCTCCTGGCAAAGTTCTTATTTTGAAACCCTAATCCCCATCGTACTGGTATTTGGAGGTGGAGCCTTTGGGAGGTAATTAGCTTTGGGTGAGGTCATGAGGGTGGAGCTCCCTTGATGGGATTAGTACACTTCTGGGAAGAGCCCCCAGAGCTTGTTTCCTGCCTCTGTACCACAGGAGGAGGCAGCAGGAAGACGGCTGCCCGCAAATCAGGAAGAGAGCCCTTATCAAGAACTCAACTGCACTACCACTCCAACTTCACACTTCCAACTTCCACAACTGTAGAAATAACTGTAGTTTCAGGCACCCAATCTATGATATTGGTATAGCAGCCCAAACTAAGACCAACGGCATTCAAGAGGAAAAAGGTAAGGAGGAGAGGGGAAAGTTATGATACACAAAGTCTTCAGAAAGGCCATGAAAGAAAAATGAAGAATTAAAAACTACATAATTAGGACAAAGAAGGGAGAAGAACATTCTGAGCAGGAGAGAGATGTAAGTACAGATAAAATAATGGCAACATTTCCAGGAAACAAGTCCGATTAGGTAATTTTTTCAAGGTTACATGTTTCAAATCCAGGTCAAGATGTTAAATGCCTTTCCTTGAAGACTTCAAGGATCCTCTGCATCTCTGCACTTATTTAAATCTGAAACATGTTAACAGGCTGGTACTATTAAGCTGGAGTCTATTCACCACATTAGCCATTAAGAATTTAAAAATTTAAAGTAATGGAGTGTACACCATCTATACCAAATGAATATGTAACAAAGCAACTTAAATAAATAACTCAGAATAATTTAATAATGAATATTTCCAGCTTACCTCCTTGGATTCCCTTTGCCGTTGCCGTTTTACCAGCATTATCAAGTCCCACCATCACAAGAGTCACCTTTCTTAAAATAATAAAAATTTAAAAATCACTTTCTGAATTAATATTGGGGAAAAGTAAAAGCAAATTCATTCATTCAAGCAACATTTACGAAGCATCTACTATGTATAAGACAATCTTCTAGACCCCAGGGAGTTCAATAGAATAGATTCCAAAAGCAAATTCTTGAGAAATACCTTTAAAGTATCATCCTTCTGTTCTATAAGCAAAAAAAAAAAAAAAAAAAGGAAAAGAAGATTGTACAAGAGATAGTGCAAAAGGTCGAGAAAGAATAAAAGAGAAGGAGGAGAGAAGGATTCTAACATATGAGTTACTTATCATGACTAAAGACTTAATTTTTTGGTTAACTGAATTCTAAAGATTATCATGAATCTTTTTTCTTGTAAAATATTTAAGAAAACAATTATTGTTAGGTTCTAGGCACTACTGGTGTGCTCACTTGTTTTTAGATATGCAGCAAACACCTTACCAGGTATAAATCCAATATAATAACATGATTATTAACTCAAGTGGTAACATTCATATTTTGAAAGAGGGCTCTTACAATCACAAAGCTTAAAATATTTTTGATGATATAGCCAAATTTCACAGAATCAGAAAAAAAAATAGTCTAGTGCAATTTTACAGTTGAAGAAACATAAGCCCAGAGCTGTGAGACAATGAGTCGCTTAGAGCCAGAACCAGAACCTCAATCACTTGACTCCTAGAGACTTCTTAAACCTGGGATAGGTAAAAAGAACAAACCTATTACAGTGGTTCTTTTATCTTGGCAATATAGTCCACACTAGAGCTCATTTCTGTGTCAGGCTAACGTATCACATCATCTAAGAGCTAAGACCAGCCATTAACAAGAGAAGTTTGGGAACTAGGAACGCAGAGACAAAGCCACAGCATAACACAGCTGTTGCTTTAAAGCCACAGGGCCACATGCTCATGGGCTACAGTCAGGGTTTCAGCCAAGTCATTCTTCACTAACAATCATCCCAAAAAGGGATTAAAAAAAAAAAAAAAACAAAAACCCAAACACAGAACTTAGATGTTAAGAAGGGGTATTCTTACATCTCTCTAACCCTGATTCTTGGATCTGTTTGTTTTTGTTTCATTTTGTTTTATTACAGATGTATTCAAAGGATCCATATAACAAAAAGAAAGGACAGAGCTGAAGGTGTAAGGCAGTCCAGTTACAGATCATACACTGAGAAGAACAAACTCGGTCTTGCAAAAACCAAGTTGGTCATTTATTAAACAAATAGTTACTGGCCATCATCTCTGTACACTAGACACCAGTGTTCTAAGTACTTGAGATACACCTGTTTGTTAAAATAACTACTACAGCAAAAATAAGAACACAGAAATTCTTCCCCTAACTAAACTGACATGTTAGTGGCAGGAGGCAATAATAAAAAATATAAGAACTAAGTATGTTAAAAAAAAAAAAAAAAGAACAGAGTATAAAGCAGGCTAGAAAGAAGCAGGAGCAGGGATAGGAGCTGGGTTGCAGTTTTGCATAGGGTGATATGGGCAGGCCTCACGAGAAGCAAGGCCTTGAAGGAGCGAGTTAGTCATGCAAACATCTGGGTCAAGAGAGAACACCTAGGACAAAACCACTATGTGGGGGCATGCAAGAATGTTCTAGTATCAGCATGCAAGCCAGTGTGGTAAAATCCAGTGAGAATGGAGAGGAGAGGACAGGGAGTCAGAAACTGAGGAGAGACCAGATCATGTAGGGCCTTATAGGTGAGGACTTCAACTTTTGTGAATGAAGTTAGTTTACTCTCCATATTAACTTCCTTTGTTATCCAGGAACCAGTCCTCTAAATGTTCAACTGTCTCTACCCACATGGAGAATAAAGGGAAGTACAATCTAAGCTTGAATCAGTGTAAGAATAAAGTAAGCCACAATTAGCAGCCTCCCCATTTCCCATCCCTAGTCAGCAAGTGGGAGGTCAGTAGCAATGCCAAAGAGAACCATGACAGATTACGGACCTGAGGTAGTATGTGAAGTCTGGACACCTCTATGTACGTAGAAATTGTACCTGCATTATCAACTTTGGAAAACATGAGTTTACTTCTTAAGGAAAGCTGAACAGTATTTCGGAGTATAGCATCATTATTTTCTTTGAAGAATTCCTAACTACCAAATATCAAATAAGATATAAACACAGAGTAATTTCTTAAAATATAGTAAATGTCTATCCAAAAGAGATGGATAATGTAGCATTTATATAATATTTTAGGTAAGTTAAGTTACTAGATATACAATGAATTAGATTAAAATAAAATTAAAACTAATTCAATTGCCCTTTGAAAATTTATAATGCATTTCAAGATCTCTCATGCTCAAACATAACCATGAACCAAAATGATTACTATTAGAGAACAAAATGCCCACATTATGCTTATTTGCATCATTTACTCTATAAATATGTATTAAATACCTTTTATAACAGCAGCAAACATCCACAATCCCTAGCCCTTCTGTATCTGAGAGCAAGAAAAAAGGTGCTAGGTGAGTATGTATGACGACTGTTGCCATGGGGAAGCCCAGGCATCCCAAGAAGAGAGAGCAGACAACCACACCTGCTCTAGAAGTCAAGGGGGACCAGCTGCAACCAGGTCAGCAATTCCTAGGAATATCACGGAACTGATGCTTTCTCATGCCTTATAAGCCAAAGTGAAAAATCTCAAATATATTTTTTTAAGGAAAATGGCCCCTCATTCTCTATTACTCAGGTTGCCTCTTATGTTTTCTCTCCATTCTTGTCAAGACTTCAGGTAAAAAAAACAAAACAAAAAACCTTCCAAATAATTGCTATTACACATTTGAAACACTGTTCTTTAAAGCTTGCTACCAAGGATATTAGCTTTTTACTTTATTTACTTATACCTATTTTTAAATATTTTATTTATTTATTCATGAGAGACACAGAGAGAGAGGCAGAGACAGGCAGAGGGAGAAGTGGGCTCCATGCAGGGAGCCCAATATGGGACTCGATCCATGGATCCATGGACTCCCCAGGATCACGCCCTGGGCTTAAGGAGGCACTAAACTGCTGAGCCACCCAGATGTTCCAGCTTTTTACTTTAAAAGCTTTCCTTTTTTTAAAGTAAGGCTATGTTTAAAAAAAAAAAAAGTACTTCAAACATGAAAATAACACATTGAAAAATTATAATTATGCTGAGACTGGCACAAAATAAGTCTCTTTGGATTTCTTTTTTACTCTTGAAGGTAGTTGATTTTTTAGATTATGTCATATACTTGAAAACATGACTTGAATATTTGGGGTAATTAAAATCTTAATGAGTAAACATAACATTAGCAGTACAAATGAAAATCACCGCATGAATTACTGCAATGTCTGATAACAAAACATTAAATTAATACTTCGAATAGAATGGGTTTAAAAGGTTAACATTCACCTAACGCTCAAAATTCTATGCAACCGTTTAAAAAATGAAGATGTACAATCTGATACATGTCAAAACGTGCATGTCATTGCTGTCTGGTAAATTATCACCGATTAGGAACAGCTGGCTGTGCCTATGTGACAAAAGAAAGATGGAAGAACTCTGCCTTTTAACCTCATGATTATTAATCAAATACATTAACCCTTCAATTGAAAAATATATATATACAGTGTTCTTAAGTTTATAATGTCAGGAAAAGTTGATACTAGCAATAAAAACAATCATTTAGTCATTTGACCAGACAGTAATTGATAAAAGTGCATTAGGTATTATGGACACAAACATGCCTGAGACAGGGTTTTCTAGCTCAGAGAACTCACCTTCTAATGTAAGTGACTAAAACATAAACAAATATACTGTGACACTATGACCGCTGAGTATGCTCATCTATCTTTACGAGATATTAAAGTAATAGAGCAAGAGGACTTTACCCAACCTGGAGAGGCAATGCCTCAGCTAAGCTGTTAAAGTGGAGAAGTTTGCCAAGCAAGGGGAAGGTGAAAATAGAAGGTAGGAGTATGAAGAGATTCCAGACAGAGAACACGGCCTGCCACCAAGGAGAGGAGGACTGGCAGGGTGTGGAGGTACTAAAGCCAGGGGCTAAGAGTACACCTGAGTAGAGGGGACTTCAACCAAAGGAGAAGACGCTTGTTAAACTCATACATAATCACGACTCGACACAACTATGCATTGAGTCTAAAGGAAACCTGATGCACTGCTACTTGAGGAACTAGTATCAACAAAGAGTTAATAATGTGACCTTCCTAAAAGTTTACAGTGATACTTTTACTACAGTTAAAAGTAAGTCTTTAATTATATACCAAACTAGAAGGGGCTGAGATGGAAAAGGATTCTGTGGTATTTTAAGATGCACAGTATGCTTATACTAGTAATAAATATCAGGATGGTGTGTAATCTGATATACTGCCACAAGCTTGGTATTACACAGACCTGTATTTGCCACTTCCAAGCTATATGACCTAGGCCATATTATTTTACCAGTCAAATTACTTAGTAACAACATCCATCCTTTAGGGATGTGGTAAAATGAAATATGACAGTGCAAGTAAAGTGCTCAATGCTTGTGGCACAAAATAAGTGCTTAACCACTAGATATTCTTATTATAGCATACAATTCAAGACAGGGAGTCCATGACATGAGACCACAGAAACAGGCAGGAACCAGATTACAGAAGAGGATAAATGGGGTTCAGTTTTACACATGTTGACATCAGTACTCGCCCATCTCATTGAAGTATGAAGCCAAAAGGGAGATCTGTCCTGGGTTTATGAGACATACACCTGGTAATTAAAACTATGAGAACAGATGAAAGATTCCAGGGAGGGCATAGGAAGGAGAAGAGCCAGGGGCAGGGGAGCATGGAATCCTTAAAACTATAGTCAGAAAGAAATGAGGAGACCAAAGAAACAGCAACATCAGGAATAGTTTCCAGAAGGGTTAAGAGATGAACAATATCAAATACTATAAAGTTCTGTAAAATAAAAATATCTTTTTGGTAATTATTTCAAATTAAGTAACTCAGAAGTAAATGCGCTCATCTTTTCCCAAACCCTGCCATAACCAATGCTTTGAATTTATACAGTAGGTCTTTATAGTCCAAAGCTACTTTACCCTATCATTTATATTCATACTGTCCCTGCACAGTTACCTAAGGTTACATGCTAATAAGAAGTTAGTCAACAGCAGCTTCTGTGGGACATTTAAACACAATGGTTTGTAAAAATAGTAATGATTATTTTATTTTTTTATTTTTTATTTTTGATTATTATTTTAAAAGGTAACTTGGACCATTTTGTCTAACCTGTCATTTACTCACATTTTTGTATATACACATCAGATTAGCCAAGAAGAATGGCTCATTTTCATCAGAGCATCTTGAAGTTCTCTCCCTCCCCAGATTTAGGTCTATTACCATCTTAATTTAGTTGGTGACCTAACAGATGGTAGGTACCTAATAACAGGTACACTAACCAAAGTCATGAATTGCATGCTGCTAATAAAACCTAACCATGATATTGATGAAAATCTAACTATGGCATTTTTTTGCTTAGGTTCCTTAAAATCAAGTCCAAACTCTGTAGATCCTCGTCTTCCACTGTCCTCCAGCAGGCCTACCAGCCCAGGTATTCCCCTCGTCCTTTCTGACCATTTGTGCTACAACAGCAAACACATGTTAATTTTCTCATGCAACGTCTCATACAGTGTCCTTCCTCTATGAGAACTTGCCAATCAACTCCGTAGCCCCAGCATCAAATGTGCTGGCCACACATTAAGTAAGCACCTTTACTGAATGAAACAGCATAATGTATTTTCTGACTCCATTTGCTGAGTGAATAAATATCTAGTAAAATTAGAATATGCAATTTCCAGTTGATAAAGTATGATAATAGTTTTAACTTATGTAAATCCTCACATAAAAGTAATAGTTCAATCTTAGGGAATATAACTAAAATGATCTATCTTCTTACTGGCAGAAGTTTTCTGAAAAAGTTTACATGCTCAAGGTTTCAAGGTAACAACAGTGAGAAAGATTTTTAAAAGTGAAATAATTCTGAGTAAAAAAAAAATTAAAAGTAGGGATTAAGAGACTAAAAACCTTGTTTTATATATTTGATCTCAGAGTCTCTTTATATAACAGATATGTAATTTGATATACCAGAAATACAAGCAACACAATACTGGAATTTTGAACTTAGACTCAGAAAATATTTGTATTATTAATCTTTTTTGAGTGATGTTATTGCAATCATTTGAACACAATTCTAAACTTTCTGACTGTCAACTAAGAAGACAAGACCTCCAGTGAGATAATTACATAAAAACTATTTCTAACTTCAAAAATATTTTATAAGTCAAAAAAAAAAAAAACTATTTCACCAAACACACACACACACACACACACACACACAAAGACACATTGAACTGGTATTTCTGAAAATATTTTAATCTTTTTTAAAGATTTTATTTATTAATTCATGAGAGACACACAGAGAGAGGCAGAGACACAGGCAGAGGGAGAAGCAGGCTCCATGCAGGGAGCCCGATGTGGGACTTGATTATGGGACTTCAGGATCACACCCTGAGCCAAAGGCAAGCACTCAACCACTGAGCCACCCAGGCATCCCTCTGAAAATATTTAGAACTACATAAAGCAAGTTCTAAATTTAAAAAGTAACATAAACACATGTAAAAAAAAAAAAAAAAAAACTTGGGAACACATTATGATAAATGTGTAAGAGAAAGAAAAAACCTGCCACAAAAAATCAATATAATAAAAAATTCACCAAAAAAAAAAAAAAATATGGTGTGACTTTATTGTGCAAGTGAACTATTTTCTGACATTTTAATTCAGATAATAGAGCCCAGGATAATATTACATCAAAATTCCTACCTAAATTTATGGAGCAAAGAGGACCAAACTTGAGGTCATAATGCCAGCTCTGAAGTTTTAAGTCAAATTTTTAGTGTCAATTTGTTCATTTCTAGAATATAGAGGGGTAGAATCAGAACGCCTCTAGGTCCCTTTTTATCCTAAAATTCAAAACTTCTCATTAAGAATAAACAAGAAGCCCTAGCAGTTTACAAAGAAATGTAAAACATTCCGCTTCTGCGGACAGCACATCAGATAATCCTTGCTAATCTGTATGTAGAGCTTAATTAACAAATTAAAAACTCAGCAGTTTCTATAAACGGTCTAGGATTTACAGTTACATTTATTTAAATCCAAATGATGGCTATTAAGGTGCTAAATGTGTCCCCGTCAAAAAAATTCATAGCAAAGATGACATACACTATCTATCACGATATGCTTTTACTAGATACCACAGTGATGTACAGAAAGCATTAATCCACAGTGCTGAAGTAACAATTGAGTCTCTTTTAGACTTGGTCACAGTGAATAATAATTTACTAATAAATTTGAAGTAAACTTTGATAAGCTGCATTATGACACCAAAAAATATAGGTGAACAAGAAACTAGCTCCAGCTAGTGGTTACCTCTGGGGAGGGATGGTAGGAGATGAATAGGATTCAGGAAGCTTCAAAGATTTGTTATTTCCTTAGAAAAAAACTGAAATGTGATAACCAAAGGCTAATACTTATAAATCTGGGTGGTAGGCACATGAGTACTTACCATATTTTTCATTTTGTTTAAATAATACTAATTTTTTATGTTTAATTGTAATATTACATAATTCTTGTTGCCATTTTTTTTCTCATTTAAATTGACACTAATTTTCTTCTTCTCTTAGGTGAGTCATTCATGAGTTCATGTTCTTGGAAAGCTTAGGAAATACAAATTCCGGGCAGTCCGGGTGGCTCAGCGGTTTAGCGCCGCCTTCGTCCCAGGGCCTGATCCTGGAGATCCGGGATCGAGTCCCACGTCAGGCTCCCTGCATGGAGCCTGCTTCTCTCTCTGCCTCTCTCTCTCTTAAAATCTTAAAAAAAAAAAAAAAAGAAATACAAATTCCTTCAATATCCCAGTAAAATTATACCCCCATCAAAACTCCTGCCTTCTATTCTTTTTTTTTCCTGCCTTCTCTATTCCTGCTAAAAATCTTGGAAATCATCTTTCAACTCTTGCATATTCTATCATATTTTATATGCCCTATTGTATCAACTAGATGCTATTGGCATAAATAATAGGAGTTCAGAGTATGTAGATGACAATATGTAAGGGTGAGGACCCACTTACAAGGTCTAGAATATACTGAGCACCGTGGCTTCGGTTCCGTGCCCAGGATACATGCTTTTCCCTATACACAAAATAAATTTCAATAGTCTTAAATGTTATAAATTAGAATATGAAAAGTACTAGGAAAAAAGTATAGGTGAATATAATCCTGGATACATATAATGGAATATAATTCAATTATTACACTAAAAGAGTGGTGTATTTGAATAAAAAATTTTTAAATGCTTATGCTTCAAACATCAACAAAAAATTTACAAACATGACAAATGGAAGAAAAATATCTGCAATATACACTACAGAGAAATGATTACTACTATATACATTTAAAATCTGTTTTAGAAAAATTCAGTAAGGCGGCACATGGGTGGCTCAGTTAAGTGTCTGCCTTCAGCTCAGGTCATGATCCCAGGATCAAACCCCACATCAGGTTCTCTGCTCAGCGGGGAAGTCGGTTCTCCCTCTACCTCTGTCTGCCACTGCTCCCTGCTTGTAGTCTTTCTCTCTGTCAAGTAAATAAATAAAACCTTTAAAAAAAAAAAAAAAGAAAGAAAGAAAGAAAGAAAGAAAGCAAGCTCAGTAAGAAAATGCACTTCACCCAAGAGAAATACAGCAAAGGAAATCATTGGGAAAGTCCCAAAAGAAGAAATATGAAAGTCCAAGGGAAAAACAGTTTTACTAGGAATCAAGAAAACAGAAACTAATGCGGATAGCATTTTCCCCATAACCTGAAAAAAAAAACAAGCGATGACTCTCATTTTTTGAGGGGAAAAGGCATTTTTATACACTTCTGGTAGGAGTAACAATTTTTTTAGTCTTTCTGAAAAGCAATTTGGCAATACACACCACAAATACCTTAAACTTTTTCATTTGCTCTCATCAGTTGATCTCTAATCTCATTTCCAAAAATATTTACAGAAGGGTGCCCACCCAAGCACTGTTCATAAGAGTGAAAATTTTTTAATTTTCTAAACATTTAATAACCAGAATGATTAAACATACCTTGGTCAATCTATACAACACACTACTTGAAAAGATAATTCATGGAAAACATGTAATGATACAAAAAGATGTTAATTATGATTAAAGTAAAAATAAATTAAAAGAAGCTGTAAAATAACACTCTATTATTTCTTCATTGCTTAAAAATTTACACATATAGAAACCATCAACAAAAAAGGCAACCTACTAAATGAGAGAAGGTATTTGCAAATCATACAACAAATAAAGGATAAATATCCCAAATGTATAAAACTTAGGATAATATATAACTTGACAAGGGGCACCTGGGTGGCTCAGTGGTTGAGCGTGTCTGCCTTTGGCTCAGGGAGTAATCCTAGGGTCCTGGGATCAAGTCCAGCATTGGGCCCCCTGCATGGAGCCTGCTTCTCCCTCTGCCTGTGTCTCTGCCCACCCCCCTCCATCTCTCATAAATAAATAAAATCTTAAAAAAATAACTTGATACAACTCAAAAAAAAAACCTGATTAAAAAATGGGCAGAGGACCTGAACGGACATTTTTCCAAAGAAAACATAGAGATAGCCAACAGGCACATGAAAAGATGCTCAATGTCTCTAATCATGAGGAAAATGCAAATCAAAACTATAACCAAAACTATAACCAGTGTCACCTAACACTGGTCAGATTGGCTATTACCAAAAAGACAAAAAATAACAAGTGTTGGTACAGATGTGGAAAAAAGGGAAATCTCATATACTGCTGGTGGGAATGTAAATTGGTGCAGCCACTATGGAAAACAGCCACTATGGAAAACACTATGGAAAACATACGGAGTATGGAGGTTCCTAAAAAAAAATAAAAAATAGAACTGCCATATGACCCATTAATTCTACTTCTGGGTATCTATATGAAGAAAACAAAAATACCAATTTGAAGAGATACGTGTTGGGATCCCTGGGTGGCGCATTGGTTTGGCGCCTGCCTTTGGCCCAGGGCGCGATCCTGGATTCCATCCGGGATCGAATCCCACATCGGGCTCCCAGTGCATGGAGCCTGCTTCTCCCTCTGCCTGTGTCTCTGCCTCTCTCTCTCTCTCTCTCTCTCTGTGACTATCATAAAATAAAAAAAAATAAAAAAATAAAAAAATAAAATTGAAGAGATACATGCACCTCCATGTTCATCACAGTATTATTTACAATAGCCAAGATAACGAAGCAACCTAAATGTGCAGGAATAGATGAATAAAGATGTGGTATAGAGATATACAATGGAATACTACTTGGCCATTAAAAAAGAATGAAACCATGCCATTTACAACAATATGGACAAGCCTAGAGGGTATTATGCTAAGTGAAATAAGTCAGAGAAAGACATACATACCATATGCTTTCATTTATTTGTGGAATCTAAAAAACAAACACACAAACCAAACAGAAAGAGACTTACAAGAGATAGGAAACAAACTGTTGGTTACCATAGAAGGAGAGATGAAATAAGTGAAGGGGATTAAGAGGTACAAACTTTCACTTATAAGTTAAATAGGTCATGAGGGTGTTATATACACCATAGGGAATATAGTCAATAATACTTTAATGATTTGTATAGTAACAGATGGTTAACTAGACTCACCATGGAGATGATTTGGTAATGGATAAAAATATCAAATAATCGTGGCATACACTTAAAACTAATAGGATCTTCTATGTCACTTATAGCTCAATAAAAAGGGAATTTACTGGTATGTAAGATATTCTACACTAAAATGTAAATCTTTGGGGGTGAGATTGTGAATTACTAATATAAGCCACTTTTTTGCCTAGCTGTGCTTTCAATGTTCTACATAAACATTCATCACCTTTAGATAAAAATAAACATGAACTCTTTTCAAACGTATTTAAAATAACAACAGCTCCTGTCCACAAGCCATTCTGGAGGACTGGTGAGAAGAGCTAAATTAACATTTTACTACAATACATGGATAAGTAGAGCCAAATACAGGGTGCTAAGCAAATACAATGAAAAGGTAAAGAATCTAGATGGAATTCAAAGAAAGTGTCCCGAAAGAAAGAATCTCCCAACAGGCATGTGAGGAATGATCAGAAACAGCCAACCAAAAACAGAAGGACATTTGGTGAGGGATGGAGGACTACAGAACTAAGTCTGGCAAATTTGGCATGAAGAACTTGGACAGGAGGAAAAAGGAAAAAGGACCACTGACAACAGTGTAGAGAATCAGAGAATAGTGAAAAGTCTGTCAAAGAAATGTGGGAGAGAAATAACAGAAATTTTATCTGAAACAGAGCAGCGGGTATGGAAAGGCTAAAAGAGTGTAAGACATACAAGTGGTATAAGCAGGTAGAAACCAAAAGACTTGATTTGAGAGAACAAAGCACAAAGAGGTATGTAGGATTACTCTCCGCTCGACCTGGGTAAAAGGAAGGCAGAAACAAGTCAGCATGGAAATGAGAGAGGATAAAAATAAGCTCAATTGTGGATGTGCTGGGATTGAGCATTCTGGTGGAATAGGATTATGTAAATCTTCAAGGGGCAGATGAGTCTCTGTGTTGGAAACGCGGATGTGAGAGTCAATGTTTAAGTGGCAGCTAGAGTCACCATATGAGGTAAAATGGCCCATAAAGGGAGAATACACAGAAAAGAGAGTTGAAGACAGAATCCTGGGAAGACTTGAGAGTGAGATGAAGAAGTGCTACCTGGCAACTAGAAAAGACAACAGGCAGAAAGGTAAAAATTCCCAAATTCAGGAAAAATACATCAGAGAATTTCAAGAAGAGAGTGGTCTTCAGTGGCAAATGATGCCAAGAGATTGGAAAGAATCCACTGGATGTAATAATCAGGCAGCAGCCGGTGTGGCGAGAACAGAATCGAAAGGTCTTCAAACGCAGAACGTTAAGGGATGCACGAGAGGAAGAGAGGTCGGGAAAGGATCAGTAATCCATGGCCAACTGTTGCTGGGGTGCAGCTAAGAGGGAAAGGTGGAGGCTGCAGGGGCAGAGGGTTGTTCCTTAGGGAGACAGAATGACGGCTTCTGGAGTGTCCACAACCTCATTACTGGAACCTGTCATGGCAAAAGGAATCTTACAGACACGATTAAGTTAAGGACCTTGGGTGCAGAGCTTATCTCGGGAGTACTGTGCAGACCTGATGTAAACACAAGAGTCCTCAGAAGAGGGCCTCTTCAAAGTCCTGATAAAAGATCAGAGAAGACACATGTTATGCAAATGGCTTTGAAGATGGAAGAAGGGAGTCACAAGTCAACAACTGCAGGCAACCTTTTTTTTTTGCTAGAAAAAGCAAAGAAAAACAGATTCTCTCTTAGAGCCTCTAGAAGGTATGCAACCCTCCTTACCCATTTGAGACTTCTGACCTCAAAATTGTAGGATTTTGTGTTGTTTTCAGTCAGAGTTAATAGTAATTTGTTACAGCAGCAATAGGAAACATTTATTTAGGTTGTTTTTTAGGTAAGAGAGGTTTGAGCATCTTCACATACTAAAAGAAGAACAGAAGCAAGGCTGTGAAGACAAAAGAGAATGTGATTTTATATTTTTGGTAATAAAATTGAACAATAAATTTTGGGATAAAAATTTAGGTTTATTTTTGTATCCCAGAAGTTTTCTCTGTGATCTCTGGCAAAGCGCTGATCAACTGAAGCTCACCAGGAAATGGAAAAAAATGGAATAAAGAACACAGCCACCAGAATTAGTATCTACACTGAGAAGCATAAAATGAATGAAGGTGGGTAACTGACCAGTAGGCACTTGTCTCCTGAGATCAGAAGGATCATTTCCTGAGTGCTACCTGCAAGCACTGAGACTCGCATACATTTTTTCTCAAAATGCTGCAAGACAAAAAGCATCCACACTTGACAGAGGGAAAGTGCCAAAACTCCTAAGATTTAGATAGGAATCTGTTCGACTCAGAAACACTATTGAGCAATCTGGCAGACACAGCCATAGCCACAGCCCTGGTCAGAGTTAACACCAGGATAATGGGCCTCTCAAGCTCTCACACCCCTTGAGATGACCTACTGAGAAAGATACATCACCTCTGAGGTATTGCTCTGCCCAGCCTCACCTCTGTCCCACCACAAGAAAAACAAAACTGTGTTACAATTTGCCCTTGGCCTAATTCCAAAGTAGAACTATTAAAAAGTCAACATTATTCATAAGGAGTAACAAACTTAAGGCTTCTTTGTGTTAAGCATCATTTTCGTTGACTCCTGCCTAGCGCAGTGCCTGCCACCTAGTATTCACCTAAATGGATGAATACCGAGTAGCAGGTGCTGAATCTTAATACCTGTAGCGCAGTCCCCCACCCTGCCCCCCGACAGGCTCCCCCCACGCCGCCGTCCAGTTCCCAACCCGGTCCCTCCGACGGGCTCCCCCCGCGCCGCCGTCCCGACCCCGACCCCCTCCGACGGGCTCCCCCCGCGCCCCCGTCCCGGTCCCGCCTACCTGACGGGCTCCCCCGCGCAGCCGTCCTGTCCCCAACCCCGTCCCCCCGACGGGCTCCCCCGCGCCACCGTCCCGTCCCCCACCCCGTCCCTCCGACGGGCTCCCCCCGCGCCACTGTCCCGTCCCCCACCCCGTCCCTCCGATGGGCTCCCCCGCGCCACCGTCCCGTCCCCCACCCCGTCCCTCCGAAGGGCCCCCCGGCGCCCCCGTCCCGGCCCCGCCTACCTGACGGGCTCCCCCGCGCCACTGTCCCGTCCCCCACCCCGTCCCTCCGACGGGCTCCCCCGCGCCACTGTCCCGTCCCCCACCCCGTCCCTCCGACGGGCTCCCCCCGCGCCACTGTCCCGTCCCCCACCCCGTCCCTCAGAAGGGCCCCCCGGCGCCCCCGTCCCGGCCCCGCCTACCTGACGGGCTCCCGCCAGCGCTTGAACCAGCTGCAGCAACTGGCCATCAGCCTGAACATGCCCGGCCGCACCTCCCGCCGCCTCCCATGCGAGCCCCGAGCGGCGAGGGCCGTGGTTGCCCCGGGCCGAGTCCCCGGGGGGCCGCAGCCGCTCCGCCGCACCTCTGAGGCCGAGACGTCGGGAGGGAGGTCAAGGCTGGGGGTCCCCGCGCCCGCCCGCGAGCGAAGCACGGCCCCCCACCCGGCACAGCCCGCCCGAGGCGCAGACTCACGGACCCCAGCCGGGCGAGCGGAGCCGGCCGACAGAAAACCCCCGCGTCGACGTGCTGACGTCCCCCAGGGCGGAAGGCCCGCCCCAGGCACCGCCCACGTACTCCCCCAATCACCGCGCGGCGGCCGCCGGCGGGGCCCTCTGATTGGCTGAAGGGCCAGCCTCTCCCCCGCGGAGGCGGGGCGGGGAGGGCGTTCTCGTTACTAGGCAACGGGAGCGTCCGCGGAGGAGGTGAGAAATGCCCCACGCGTCGTGGACAAGGCCTCTGTGCAAACCCGTGCAGAGTGTGCTGCCGGGGGCTGTCCTGGTCTGTCTCTAACCCCGGCGGGCGTCCAGAGATCTCAGGGCTCCTGGGATTTGGTTGATGAAGCGGAGCTGGGGATCCTCTGGGATTCCGGCAGACGCGGGCGCGGAACCACCGAACAGCACACTGGGCTCCTTACAAACCAGCGACGAGGAGGAAAACTAGGGCCGTTTTCATCTGCGTGTTTATTGCTGTTTGGCAGCAAAAATGTAAAATGGAATCGTATGATATTTACTGGGGGGGGTATGATTGTAAAAGAAATAATGTGTTCGTTGTAGACAATGTGAAAAATACTGAAAGAGGAATAAGATGAACAAAATAAGATCTCACATTCACCACGCAAACATAACAAGTATTAACATTTTTTAAAAAGATTTTATTTATTTATGAGAAGCACACACAGAGAGAGAGGCAGAGACAGAGGCAGAGGGAGAAGCAGGCTCCCTGCGGGGACCCCGATGGGGACTGGATCCCAGGACCTGGGGTCACGCCCTGGGCCGAAGGTGGACGCTCAACCACGGAGCCACCCAGGCGTCCCAAGTATTAGCCTTTGATATATATTCTTTCTAGGATTTTTAGATAATATTAGCTGTTTGGTTACTACAAGATGGAGAGTTACCTGATGCCTGTTTTGTGATATGTTTAATTTTATTTACAGGGATACGTAGTATCTGCCTTACTTTTTATTTTTTATTTTTTTACTTTCTTGGAAAACAAATAACAAGTACATTCCTGTAGAGGGAGTAGAAATACACACATGATATGTAAGGACCCATGTGTCCATTCCATTACATTTCTTTTTTTCTTTTTCTTTCTTTCTTTTTCTTTTTTTTCTTTTTTTGCACTCCACAGCCAGGTCTTTATTAGGAAGGTAAATCAGACTCCTAGTCTGATACACCCCGATTCTGGGGGGAGGGGCTCTCCAGGATGTTTCTGAAGCTGGGGAATCCATTTCTATTTAAATACATTTTTCTCAAATGCTGGTAAAAGGAGAGAGGGCCCTGGGACGCCCAGTGTATCCAGGGGAAAATAATTGTTTGGGGCTACAACAGATTTAGTTTTAAAGGTATTCTCTGTTGTTTACTCGTTCATATAAGCCTGATTCAACTCATATGCATCACTTACAGCTCACCATCTCTGGACCCAAGTATCCCATCTACAAAATGGGGATGAAAATACCTATTTTGCCAGGTTGCTAAGAAGATGATATGAGAGAAATAAAGCTTAAGTGCAGTTTCTAACAAATCATAGCAGATTTTGAAGTTGGTGTCACCTGTCTCAAAAATATCTGTGGCATATATTCCATATATTCCTCCTACTTCTTTCTCCAAATTGCTAGGAATCGTGTTCACTGTTTTCCTTGTCCTGACTTGATAACTTCAAATTTCTTTCCAGCTGCCATGGCTTCATGGCCTCTACTGGTTTTCCTAACTGAATCTGCCCTTCCATCAGTGCCGGGTGCTTTCTCTGCCCAGACTATCCTGTCCAGGCACAATAATACTTCTATTTTACAGTGCTAATGAAGAAAGATTAAACCTTCACGAATTTTCTTTTCTCACTGTTACCTGTTTCCTTTCTCATTTTCTAATATCTGAAGACATCTATCTCATCTTTCCCAAGATTAACCACTTCCCTGCAACTTTGACAAACATCATTTTTCAACTTTTCTGAAATCCTGTTCTTTTGATTATTTCTTCTTGATCCAACATGTGAAATATATAGTTCCCCATTTTTTCCCAAGATCTTTGGCTACAATTTCCAGGGTGGAGAGGGAGTTAAGAAGGCAAGGCATGAAAGATCCACAATTCCTCCTTAGCTATCAAATGATTAGTACTATTCTGCTGAGTCTTTACTTTCACAATCCCTTTTTAAACTTGTGGTTTACCACAAAAACCTTATAGCACTATTTTTTTTTCTGTTCACTCTTTTTATCAATTTACTGTGATTGGGGTTCTGCATCCATTGAACTACTCAAAACACATTTTTAAAACATAACTTATATCTTCCTAATAACCAAATCAGGTCTCATTTTCTTCTTCATCACTTAATACATTTAATACAGTTACCTCTTCTAAAACTCTTTCCTTCCTTGGCTCTTCACAATTGCGCACTATTCTGGTTCTCTTCTGATCTCATTAGTCATTCCTCCTTCAGCTTCTCATGAGTATTCTCCAAGATCTGACCTCCCTCTGTGTTTTCCTTTTTAAAAACGTGTTCTCTCAGAGAATCCAATTACTACTCCTGTGCTTGAAGGGACTCACCATGCAGATATTCCTTCAGCATTTCTGGAACTACACTCAACACTCCTTTTTAACCCCAAAAATGTACTCAACCTCACCTCTACTTCATGTCTCCCCTGAGAATGATACAATACCAAACATTTCAGGTGCCAATGTACAGTCGGTCTGTTAATTAACTAAGTTGACTATAGTTTTTCCAATACATTAAGTGGTTTGCTAGACGTAGGAAGTGCATGGTATTTTCAGTTTTCTTTTCCTTTTACAAACATAGGAGATAGTTATTCCCACCCTCTAGAAGTCATGGGACTTGCTTTGTCCAGTGAAATGTAAGTGAAGTGGAAATTGAGGGAGACTGTGTTAACTTTGAAATACTATAAAATCAAAACAGTATGGAAAGCTGAACCAACACCCGGAGGAAGATATCTGCCCAGAAAGTCCTACAGTGTAATTCCCATGAGTAAGAAATAAACACTTATCTTTAAACATTGTAATTCCAAGGCTATTTCACCATAGTGTAATCTAGTTTATTCTGGATAATGAAAACAATCTTGCTATCATCATTCTAGCTAAGACTCTTATTTAATCCTCCAGGGATTATTTAGTATCCTAAATGTTACTTGATTTCTCTTTCCAGCTTTACTGAGTGATAATTGACAACATTTTTTAAATTTTTTTTAAATTTTTATTTATTTATGATAGTCACAGAGAGAGAGAGAGAGAGAGAGAGAGAGAGAGGCAGAGACACAGGCAGAGGGAGAAGCAGGCTCCATGCACCGGGAGCCCGACGTGGGACTCGATCCCAGGCCTCCAGGATCTCGCCCTGGGCCAAAGGCAGGCGCCAAACCGCTGCGCCACCCAGGGATCCCCAATATGATGATTTAGTATGTGTATACATGGTAAAAATGATTCTCACAATCCAGTTAATTAACACCTCCATCACCTCACAGTGCTACTTTTTTTTTTTTTTTTTTTTTGAGAACACTCTTAAGGTCTACTCTCTTAGCAAATTTCAGAATATGATATAATTAACTACAGTCACCATGCTGGACATTAGATCCTCAGAACTTGCTCTTAACTATAGAAAGTTTTTATACCCTTTATCAACTTCTCCCCATTTCCTTACTCCCAGCTACTGGCAACCACCATTCTATTTTTTGTTTCTACCAATTAGCCTTTTCTTTTTCTTTTAGATTCTACATATAGGTGATTCCTCGCAGTTTTTGTTTTTACCTGTGGGACTTATTTCACTTAGCATAATGCCCAAATGCCATACCTGACTGTGAGATAACCATATCTATCTATCTATCTATATATCTGTATATCACACATTTTCCCATCCATTCATCCACTGATTAGACTTAGGTAGTGGTTTGCATATCTCAGCTACTATGAATAATGCTTTGCAAAATGTGGGAGGACAGATAGCTCTTCCAGATAGTGATGCCTTTGGATATATACCCAGTAGTGGGAGTCTTGAATCGTATGATAGTTCCATTTCTCATTTCTCGAGGAACTTCCAAAGTATTTTTCCTAGTGGTTGTACTAATATACATTCCCACCATCCTCTGCATCTCCATCTTTTCTCTTGAATAAATGTAACTTGGTTTCTTTTTTTTTTAATTTTTATTTATTTATGATAGTCACACACACACACACACACACACACACACAGATAGAGGCAGAGACACAGGCAGAGGGAGAAGCAGGCTCCATGCACCGGGAGCCCGACGTGGGATTCGATCCCGGGTCTCCAGGATCGCGCCCTGGGCCAAAGGCAGGCGCCAAACCGCTGCACCACCCAGGGATCCCTGTAACTTGGTTTCTAATCTTTCCTTGCTCTGATCCATTTTGCAAGCATTTAACAAAGTAACATTCCCAAAGTAAAACCATGGAAATTACTCCTTTTAAAATAAGCAAACTTACAAACATGTTTAGAAATGTACTGAAAATAAATTTTGGGCAAGTGAAACGGACCAGTCATTAATTTATTGAGCTAAAGCCAGTTAACATCGTCACAGAGTAGACTTCTGAGATAAATTAAAAACCTGAAAATTTTATCCAAAGATGTATTATTAAATTTTATTATTAAACATCTCAGTAACTGATTTTTCAAAGTCTGACATGACAGTAGAGGTAGGATACACAATTTTTCATCACTGACAAATTACTGACGCTGTGATGCACAGTTACGGTATTAAAAAGATAATCACTTTAAAGTGAAGTCTTCAGGAGAGCAAGATTTTTCTTTTGGGTAACTCATGTCTCTCTAAGATTTCCTTCTTCAAACTTTGTATATTTTTTTATATTGGGGATATTGGAGATAGCTATGAATGTTATTGATTTGTGATTTTGGAAGTTCTCTTTCCTTGTGAAATTTTGAGATTTATAAGGAGATTCCCAAATTGAGCCTTTACTTGAAAGACTCCTAGCTGGGGATCCATGGGTGGCTTAGCGGTTTAGGGACTGCCTTCGGCCCAGGATGTGGTCCTGCAGTCCTGGGGTCCCAGGATCCAGTCCCACATCAGGCCCCTGCATGGAGCCTGCTTCTTCCTCTGCCTCTCTCTCTCTCTCTCTCTCTCTGTCTCTCATGAATAAATAGATAAAATCTTAAAAAAAAAAAAAAGAAGAAGAAAGACTCCTAGCTTAAGTGCATTTAAATATAAATTTTAATGTATTAAATAAATAAATTTAATTATTACATTAAATCTAAATATAGTACTTAACGGTCATTTTGTTTAAGGCTATGATTGTTAGCACATCAAACAATTCTACAGAGATTAGAATCATATTTACAATTAAATCACTTGGGGGTTGGGGTTAAACTGGCGAATAGCTTGTCTTGGTAGAGTCAGAGCAAGAAGGAAAAGAATTTCAAAAAGGGAATCATCCAGCAATTCCTTTGCAAGTGTTCTTATCAGAAAAAGTGACTCTAATATCAACTTCCATTCAGCTGGGTCGCAGAACCACAGGCAGCTGGAGCTGGAAGAGACCCTCCCCGAGGGTCTATCACTCCCACAAAGGAAACCAGGCGGTAGGCTCATGTGGGCAGCAACTCTAGACGTGATAACAGTAGAGATGCCTTCAGGACTATTACTGAACGCACAGTAACGGCTTTACATGTGTTATCTCTTAAATCCTTACATGAACATCGTGAAAACCCACTATTATCCTGGAGATACAACAGAGGCTTAGGGAGGTTAAGCAATTTGCTTAAAGTTACAGAATGAGTGCATGATAAAAGTATTGAGATTTGAATCAGGCGTTTTAGCTCCACATTCAGCCTTAAATATTACGTAACATTACAAATGTTCATGTCTGAACACAACACGTGGAGGTCATATCGCAAAAAACATGAGCTGTTCGAAGGTGATGGAATTTGAGACATTCTCATTTTTTTTTTCTCAGAACTTTTTTTTTTTTGGCCATAGGTTTGGGTTTTCTTTTTTTCTTTTTTTTTTTTTTTAACCATAAATACAAGAACGAAAGAAAAATGTGGATGATCACAACTATCCCATTTGCTCCCATTATCTCTCGTCTGAGGCCTTCCTGGAGTCACTGGCTTCTAGGCTTGATTAATGTCTCCATCTCCTGCACGATCGTTCGTTCGGAACCTGGACCCCGGTCCTGAGTCCTCAGAGTTCCCTCTCGCCCCAGCTCCCTGGAGGTGCGGGTCCCGGTGCGGGTCCCCGTCTCCGTCCGCGTCCCCGGCCCGTCCCCGTCCCGGTCCGCGTACCCGTCCCCATCCCAGTCCGGTCCCCTCCGCGACCCCATCCCCATCCACGTCCCCGACCCCGTCCGCGTCCCTGTCCCATCTTCATCCCGGTCCCCATCCCGGTCCCGTCCCCGTCCCGGTCCCGGTCCCCGTCCCCGCCCGCGTCCCCGTCCGCGTCCCCATCCGCGTCCCCGGTCCCGGTCCTCGTCCGCGTCCCCGACCCCGTCCGCGTCCCCGACCCTTGGGAGGGCTCCGCGCGGAGACCGGAGCGAACCTGGGCGAGGACGCAGGATGTCCCGACAGTGTTTACCAGGCCTCCGACACGCCCCCTGAGCCCTGCCCCCAGCTTCGAAAAGCTTCCTGGAAATGTCCTCGTTATCACTTCCCCTCCCGGGCTGGGGGCTGGGAGCGGGCGGTCCCCCCGCCCCCGGCGCCCGCTGTTGGGCAGAGCGCTGGCTCGCAGGCGCCGCCGCCCCGCAGTCCTCGGAGAGCGGCGCCCGGGCTCGCAGGTCCCCGCGTCCGTCCGTCCGGGTCCCCGCGTCCGTCCGGGTCCCCGCCGCCGCCGCCCCGGTCCCCCCGCCGTCCGCTCCGCGATGAGGCTCCTGGCTGGGCGCTGCGGGGCGCTGCTGGCGTGCCTGGTCCTGGTGCTCCCGGTCTCCGAGGCCAACTGTGAGTAGCCCGCCGCGCGGTCCCTGGTCCCCGGCGCCCACCGCGCGGCAGCCGCGCCGGAGGATTCCGCGGGGGCTGCAGCCGCCGGAAAGTTTCCCCGGCCTCCCGGGCGGGGGCAGCAGCCGCGGGCCTGCGGGCGGTGTGCGGGGCGCGGGGGGCGCGGGGCAGGAGCGGCCGGGGCAGGAGCTGCAGGAGCTGCAGGGGCGGGAGCGGCCCGGGCAGGAGCTGCAGGGGCAGGAGAGGCAGGGGCAGGAGCTGCAGGAGCGGCAGGGGCAGGAGCGGCAGGAGCGGCAGGGGCAGGAGCGGCAGGGGCAGGAGCTGCAGGAGCGGCAGGGGCAGGAGCTGCAGGAGCTGCAGGGGCGGGAGCGGCCCGGGCAGGAGCTGCAGGGGCAGGAGCGGCAGGGGCAGGAGCTGCAGGAGCTGCAGGGGCAGGAGCGGCAGGGGCAGGAGCGGCAGGGGCAGGAACTGCAGGAGCGGCAGGGGCAGGAGCGGCAGGGGCAGGAGCGGCAGGAGCTGCAGGGGCAGGAGCGGCGGGGGCAGGAGCTTCAGGAGCTGCAGGGGCAGGAGCGGCGGGGGCAGGAGCTGCTGGCCGCTTGGCTCCAGGCCCGGGGCCGCTCTCGCTGCGCGGTGGCGCCGCCGCTGGCCCGGCCCAGCCTCCGCAGTCCCCGGGGGCCGGCCGGGCGCTCGCTCCCCGGGGGCGGCGGGGGCGGAGGGCCACTGCGTGTCCCCGAGCTGGCGGCCGCCCCTCGCCCCCCCCCCCCCCCCCCGCACCCCTGGCTGCAGTTTGCCTCCCTTTTGCAATTTCTGGACTTTGAGCCGAGTGCGCTTATCTCAACATTGACAAAGCAATTGTTTTAGGATCCCTGCTGGTTTGCATAGCGGGAGGCAGATGTCGTTTTCTGACCTTGAAATCAGAAGGACTGCTAACCGGTGTGCTTCTCAGGTCATTTTGTACTAAGTATTTCTGACACTGTCACAGCTCTGAGGTCGTGGCACGAATTCTCTGTATTTTATCATTGTATTGCCAGTTCTTTATGTTCCCATAGGTGGATTCAAGGCAGGATACTGAGTTTTCGGTGAAGAGTGTACAAGGGCTCTCACGGCATTTTAGTGCATTTTGATTGCCAGTTAATTTGTTTCCAAAGCTTAGGCACGGTTATTGATTTAAACTGCTTACTTGTGCTACGTTTTATTTTCAGGAAATGGCATGGGAGAGATAAACTTTGAATTGCAAAAACTTTTAGGCTGCCTACTAAAGCGCCTGTGGAAACTTTTCAGAGATGGTAATTTTAGGAGAATTGAGTAGGAATTTACTAATATTTCGCTAGTTTGAATTAGTTACTGATCAGGATGAAGGAGGTGTTTTAAAATTCTAACTTCAACGTCAAAACATCATTTGCTGATCTGATATTAAAGAGCTTTAATAGCTGCATTGCTGTTCAAACCATTACCATGAAGCCTGTATGTGGACCACGTGCACAAATTCATCATTTATATGGTTCATTAGAACAATCAGATGTTTGCCCGGCAACCGAAAGAGGCAGAAGTAGCCTTCCACATTCACTACTTCTCATCACGGGAATGTGCTAAACCTCTTCTTTTCATAGAATTGTTACATTTTTACTGAATCTAGATGGAGTTGAAATGATGTATATGCCTGTGCGTATTAGATGTAATGTAATCAAACCATATATATGAAGAAATACACTTGTTACATATAAACACTGATAGAGGAGAGGAAATAATAGTATAAATATATGACATAAAGAATACTTGGCCCTATATTGACTTTATTTTTAAGAGTATGAGTAGTTTAATTGTATTAAAAATCTTCTCTGGGGATGCCTGGGTGGCTCAGTGGTTGAGCATCCACCCTCGGCTCAGGGCGTGACCCCGGGTCCTGAGATCGAGTCCCGGATCTGGCTCCCCACAGGGAGCCTGCTTCTCCCT
This sequence comes from Canis aureus, assembly GCF_053574225.1. NCBI lineage: Eukaryota > Metazoa > Chordata > Mammalia > Carnivora > Canidae > Canis > Canis aureus. The sequence continues at coordinate 29,769,477 of NC_135645.1, forward strand.
CTGCCTTGGTCTCTGCCTTTCTCTCTCTGTGTCTCTCATGAATAAATAAATAAGATCTTAAAAAAATATCATCTCTGGTTAACTGATGGGGAAACAGAGATACAGATGGAATGTTTTTACTCCCTAAGGTTTTACATTTGAGATAGAATTAGCATTCTAAATATTTGACCTATAATTCATTGGATAGTCAATAGAAATGTATTTGCTATTTAAAGAAAAAGATTTACAAATCACAGTTTTAGTTTTGATAGTTTTAAACTATCCAGTTTAACTTCATTTTAACAGTAATGAATTGGTCAGAGAGGTTAACTGACTTTGAAGACATTTACATATGCGAAAGATATTTTTATAATGTCTTATATTTTAATAAATATGAGAGACAGACAGAAAGGGGGAGAGAGATAGATTTAAAATATATACTGTCTACATATTCCATCACCTGCCACTAAGGACTGCGATGAAGAGAAATAGGAGAAACTCAGGCTGTGCTAGTTTGATCCCATCTTGACTTCCATTTCTAGGTGAATGCAGTCTACTCTTGACATTACTGACTCATATTTACTTTCTCTTCTTAATTTCCTTCTTTCTCTCTAATTATTCCTTTCATCATTTATCTACCTGTCTTTTTAAAATGCCCTTTATTTTAGAGTTCAAAATGTTGCACTGATGGAGAGATTTTATTAAGATTAGGAAGAGTTAGAGACAATTTCTGGTGCAGCAATGATACCTTGTGCCATATTCTCTTACAATCAATTCTATGCCAGGATACGTTGTAATGCTTCATAATAGACCTTTTCTATCCACCAAGTTCAGTATCCTCTTTATAGCTAAATGATCTATATTTAAACTTTCAACATATTACAATAAAAGAAATAAGAAGCCTGATGATACATATATCAAATTCTTTAGCCACAAGCAATAATAATGAAAGAAAGAAGGAAGGAAGGGAGGGAGGGAGGAAGGGAGGAAGGAAGGAAGGAAGCTGAGTAGATTTGTTGGAAGACTACTGAATGGCATGCTGAATAACTAGGCCAGTGGATGACAGGGACTTAGGCATCTTGGTGATCTGTATAGTGGGTACTCATGTGCTCGCTGTGTTAGGAGCTGCCATCAGATGACTGGGTTCTAACTACCTTCCAGTCCTGGGTGGACCTGCCCATGATTGAAATCCCCATAAGAGAGGAATTGATTGTTTTGGTTTAACGTATCCCTGGAGTCCTGTGACTGACAGCCCCCACAAAGGAATGGAAGCTGCGAAGGAAGCAGAAATAAGAGAAGTCTATGCGTTGTAATGATTGGCTGGACAACATATACACATGCCCTCTCCATAAACACCATTTGGAGATATTTCAAGTATAATGTATTTATTTTTAATATAAGGCAAACAACTAACGTACAGTAGAAAGGACCTTCTCCTTAATAGATTCTAGTCACCACACCCAAAGAGGAAGGCTCAAGGCTACCATTTCTTAGTTTACTGTCACTGGCTGATGTTCCTACTTCCTCTCCTTCTCTCATAATCCCATGTCAATGTGCTCTGCTCTGCTTTATGGATGAAATCCAAAGACTAATAATACTAGAAAGACAAGCAAAAGAATACAAGTACTTTAGGGTGACCTGTCTTCCTTTTGAGCAGGAGCTGGTGTTTATGACCTCCTCCTTCACTCCCCAACTCACATGTCTTTTGCTTTCACACAGTTGCCTTATGTTTAATTTTGTTGTCTTATCTCTGAGATGAACTACACTCTTGGTCAGGAAGGATCTGAGCCTGTTCCCATCTGTGGATATTGTATCCATCTCTTCTTCCACAATTTCTATTGTATACAATAGTCATCTTGAAGGAGCAACAGTCTTTCTAGACTTGATTTATACATGGCAACAACACTAGTTTGCATTGATTATTGTCATACAAGCGTAATCTTTTAAAATATTTCAACAGGAATAAAGAACTAGCAGTCTCAGCTTCTAATTCAGTGGAAAATATATTGGGTCCCATAGTGAATGCATTTCTTCTTGATTTACCAATTTCTAGATGAGCAAAAGACAATTGCAAGGAAAAAAAGCAAAAACACAAAAACAAAAACATGAGAATAGGTCGTTGAATTAGTTTCTTATGCTGCTGTAACAAAGTACCACTTCTGGGTGGCTTAAACAACAGAATTTATTGTCTCATAGTTCTGGAAACTAGAAGTCTGAGATTAAGGTGTCAGCAGGATTGATTCCTTCTGGGAGCTGTGAAGGAGAATCTGTTTCACGCTTTTCTCCTAGCTTCTGATAGCCTCAGACATTTCCTGGCTTGTAGAAGGCATTTTCCCTATGTCATCACATCATCTTCTCTCTGTACATGAGAGTCTGTATTCCAAATTTCCCCTTTTGATAAAGACATCAGTCATATTGGATTAGAGCTCATGCTTATGACCTTGTTTAACTTGATCATCTGCAAGCTTCTTTTTCCAAATAAGATCACATTCGCAAGTACTGGGGGATTAAGGACATTACCATCTTCATAGTGGATACCATTCAATCCATAACAATCACTAAACATCATATCATGACAAGTACTTCTTCCTTTTCTACTTTTATTTCTGACCTGGGTATTTTAGCTTTAGGAGAAAAAAGCACTGTAGACGGTATAAAAAACACACTACATTTTTTTAAGTAAGCTCTACGCCCAATGTGGAGCTCAAACTCACAACTCTGAGATCAAAAGCTATATGTTCTACTGACTCAGTAAGGAACCCCCAAAACTGGGATCCCAAAGTTTTAAAACCACGTTTTGGAAGAGAACATTGTGTCCAAAAAGGCAGTATGAGAGCCTTCGATAATTGATCTATCTGTTGTCATATAAGGCTAGCCTCCTTTTAGGCTTGAGGGTACATATTAAGACCCATGAAAACCATAATAGTCATCCCATTGACTTATTTCCTTTACTGTGGAGTCAATTCCTTAGTTAGAGAAAAAGTTGTGGGGCTTAGCATAAAGCATTAAATAAGTCTACCAATAGTGATGCCAATAGAAAAAATTGCATCCAAATATCGAGTGAATATCTGTCTTTGAGTACAGTGTACACCTCCTGGATGATAAAAGAGCCCTAACTAATCAATCATCCACCAAGATCTGGTGGGTTTTGTAATATGTTCAATGTCTAGCAGCAGAAGAAATGGCAGTTACGCTGGCAAATGTGGTGTTTTTCAGGAGTGAGAGACTTGTGAAGAAAAGTCTGTATAGTTGAGTCAATATGTAGTCTGCGTCCTTGCCACTGTGGCTGTTTGTTTTGTTTTTGTTTTGTTTTGTTTCTACCTAGCGATGGTAGACCAAGTGACACACCAAGTGATAGTTTTCGCACCAAATGTATCCAGAGACTTGGGTGTTTGGCCCTCATGGCGTCTTAAAAATCAGGAAATTTCATCCAAAAATTTTGCTTTGTGACTTCTCTTGAAGAACTGAAGGACGGCCTGGCGACACTGCATGCACATCCCAACATGGCAGATTCAAAGCTGCTTTTTGAAGATAGAGTATACTCTCTCTAGGTTGCTGCAGTTCCAGCCATCCTCTGCCGTCTTTCACCACATCCTCGTCCCTTGTTTATGGTTCCTATGGGACACGTGTGCATTTCTGACTTTGTGACCCTGGCTCTAGATTGCCTTGAGAAGAAACACAACTGGCAATCCTTAAGTGAACCATTCTATCCCCTCTTGTCATTAAGAACTTCTCTGGTGTGGGGCTCTCTTGTGAGAATTCACCTGGAACACAAAGAGTCTCAGCTCTGGACCATTCTTGCCAACTGTCCTTGTCTCTAGACCTGATATCTAGCTCTTTATGGTCTCTGAACAGCTAGCCAGACCATTTACAACCACTCAGGAAGCAGAGTAGGTCCTGATCTCATTCTGAGCAAAATGGACAATGAAAAATACTACATGTATGTCTGCCCAGAGTGAGGTTATTTCTTCTCCAAAAATTCTGCTTCTGCTTGGGATCACCCTTGAGAGAGGCTGTAGTTTGTTTGTTCGTTGCAGGCTGTGGTTTCATAGCAGATCTGCCTCTGGCTTGCATTGGTATGTGACAACAAAGTGTCTGTAAACTAGAGATTTTTGTCTTCAGTTAGTTGATTTTCATCCTCAGGAGGTTGGTCATAGGCTTTTCCTCATGACACTGTAAGGGGAGCTTGAGGGAGGACTTCACGTCAGGAGAGCGAACAGCCAGCCCAGGCCACTTAGTTGTGCCTTTAGTGCCATCCTACGCATACCACTGGGATGTGTCACAGGGGACCTACTGTCACAACTAAGTTTCTGGCTGGATGGAAGAGGTAGCATCCAGTTCACAATGAGCTGTTTAGATCAGCTGGTCACCAGGTATCCTGTGGTCAGATTTGCAGACTTCACTATAGTCCAAAAGGATTCCAGGAGCAGTATCTCAAAGGGAGACTAATTATTTGCAGAAGGAAATGTGACTTGCTCTCAAATCATAAGCACCTCTACTGAAATTCTTGTTTGGGGACTTGCTTTGATACCCTGGATAGTACCAGAGTACCCCACTGTCCTACGGACAACTTGACACAGTTGGATCTGATGGGTCACTGACTGCTTGAGTCCGACTTTGAACGAGCTAGAGATCAGTTTCTTATTCCTGTTTCCATCTGTGTCTGGCAGCTTTTGGACTTGTATGATAAACAGACCAGAGTAGAGTACCTAAAAATGGAATATGCTTCAACAATAAGGGATCTGCCAATATGCATCCTTCCATCTCAGTGTTGAACACCCAGCTGTATGAAAACTTGTCTCTCACTTGGGCAGGAATACTCTGCATGACCAAATTGTTGCTGAAAATAGGTCACACCTGCAAAATGAGTCACAGTTTGGAGTTTGAGTTCTACTGGATCGATAGTTAGATCGTTTTAGGACACAATTCCCTTAATCAACTGACCCCCACAGGCCTCGGTTCTAACCAGCAAACCTTAGATTTTAGGTGTTTTGCTTCCCTAAAGGCCAATATCTAATAATCACTAAAGGTTTTTGGAATCTCTTCCCTTGGTGTAGTTACTCAGCACAGTTAATTTGCGTGGGAGAAAACAAGAGGGAAAGTTCACTGTGTACAGGATGCTTCTTCACGAGCACCTCTCCTCTCCTTCATTCAAGAAGTTCTGGATCCACTAGCCGATTCAAGATTGGTAATTGAGGAGAGGTGGTGATTTCTTTGTATTGTGACTGAAGTACAACCTCTGTTTGCAATGTTTTTGGATTAAAAAAAAATTCAGTGAAGAATTTTCCCATCTCATTCGAGGGAGATTTTCATCAATTCTTTCTCCAAGATTTGACCACTACACTCACCCTGACTTTGATCCACGTGAATATGGGCTGCCACCTAAGCTCAGCCGCCCGTGTTCTTCCCATTCCCCCTGAGATCTGGAAGCCCAGTTTCATTGCAGCACCTGCCATCAGCATTTCCAATCTAGGGAGAACAGCCAGTAAAATGCTTTTTAGAAACCCCAGTGATTTCCTTAACAATTTATTTCTATGATAATCATGGAAATAATATTCTTTTACTTCATACTGGGGAGCGGGATGGGTAAGTGAGAGAGTGAATAGGTGGGAACTATGTGAAGGATTCAAGCCAGAACCTAGCTCCTGGTCCTTGTGAATTCTTTCTTTGATATTATGCCAAGGGACGTCTGGCTTTTCATTGCTATTTAGTGTGTGCCAAGGTTTTGCCCAGGATGGCATTAGCCAACCAAGCCAACTGTTAGAACTGGAAGTGGTGATCCTAGCACAAGGAATGAAAGCAACAATAGCCAAACGTTCAGCCTGATTCAAAATTATATATGCCTTTTGGAATTAGTTTTTTATTGTTGTATAACCAATTATCACAAACTTTGCATCTTAAAATGATACAATTTATTAACTCGGAGTCCAGGCACAGGTCCAGGGAACTGCTCAGGGTCTCGCAAAGCTAAAATCAAAGGGGCCACCTGAGCCGAGGTGTCATCTGAAGCATCCTCTTCCAAGTGCATTGATCTCTTCAATGAGAGAAAGGAGAGGGGAGATCGGTGGAGGAGGTGTACTTGTGCACGAAAGGGACAAAATTCACTTGTAATTCTCACAGCCCCAACTCAAGAACACACATGGAATATTTGGTCAGCGTGGTCTCTGTTACAAATATTTCTCCTCTAAGGTTAAGATTACTATTTTTTCCTCTAAGAGAAGCACAAACACGTATTGCTCATTTAACCTTTGGTGATATCTATTACAAAGTGTGAGGCTATATTAACTATCTATTTGTTAAATAGAGAGGGCATAATTAACTGTGCCCAACAGACCTAAGCTGAGGACATAGTGTAATGACATTGATTGGCTGTTAATGAAGGAGGGTGAAAAAAAATATGGTTAACAATTAATACTGAAATTATTCCTTTTGTGACAACTGCTACTATTTTACCTTGAAAAGTGACTTCAGGTTTAGAAAGTGGAGTCCTGAAAACATGGTTTACAACTTTGCTGTTCAAGAGTAGTGTGTGAACCAGTAACAGCACTATTACCTGGGAGCTTGTTAGAAATGAAGCATCTCTGGCCCACACCAGATCTACTGATTCAGAATATTCATTTTAAGAAGACCCCAGGTAATTCCTATGCACGTTAAAATCTGAATCATGCTGGTGTCTAAGGAGCTAGGAGAAAAGGTGGATAAGTGGTTCTGCATAGGAAGTGAATGGAAATTGCAGGGGTGGCAGTGGGAGGCAACAAGGGAGAGAGAGGGGGAGAGGTTGTCAGAGAAGAGAGAAAAGAAGCTGATCCATATGGCAAGACAATGCAGCTTCTAGGAATGTCTCCAGTAAGATTTTTTTTTTTTTTTGAGAGGGGGAGAGAGAGAGAGAGAGCGTGCATGCACAAGCAGGGGGAGAAGGACAGTGGGAGAGGAGTAGAAGGGGGGGGGAATCTTAAGCAGGCTCTACACCCAGCAGAGAGCCCTACATGGGGCTCAATCTCCCAACCCTGAGATCATGACCTGAGCCGAAATGAAGAGTAGGGTGCTTAACTGACTGATTCACCAGGCACCCCATCCAGGAGGAAATTATTACATGTGAGGTGGACAGAGGACCTTTAGGAACTGGCTTTTTTTAAGACTCAACGTTAAATTGCAAAAGTTGCTTTGATGTCAACCATAGCCCTTTGTACCTTCCCCCGTCACCTACCCCCACCCCCCCAGGTTTCTTCAGCAGAGATTGATTTCCACATTTAACTGGATTAAGAACAAAGAGAAGAGAATAGTTCCATAAGATATAGCAGAGATGAAGAGTTTAGTGAAAACTAACATACAAAGCCAATAGTGCCCATAAGAACCTCAGCTCCAAAAGGATGTGACATCTTGAGAGGTGTTGGAATTTTTATCAGGTGTGAGATTGAGGTTTTAGGACACCAGTCAATAAACTTAAAAAAAGGCAAAATGATATGTGACAGTAGCAAAACTCAAATTATCTTTAAATTGTTAAGCTTTGATTGAGGGTAATGTTTTGTTAATGCTAAAAGAAAAAAAACTCACCTTGGTGATGCAAAAACAGAGTCTTGACTCTTTCTTTTGGGTGATGTAAATCCTTTTTTACCTAAATATTCCCATTTTATTTTGCACGAATCTGGGAAAGACATATAAGTAACTAATTATAATAACTTGGGGGGATGGGCAAGGATTGAGTGATTTTAGACAAAAAAATACTGCACACAAAAGACTGGAAGAAAATGGGTAGCCCTTTAATAGTGTCTTTAGAAAGTAGAGTTGTGATGCTTTTTATTCCTTGCTTACCTTTTTACTTTTAATAAATATAGTAACTTGTGTTATTGACGTTAGTATGAAAATGCCACTTCATTTAAGAGTTTTATTTATATTACATTGTTCTAAATATGGAAATTGAGTCCTCCAGGCTTGAGGGGAAGCATAATAAGGATAATCTATCTAGATTCTTGAGTGTTTCTACTGTGAGGAAAGTAACAGGAACTGGCTCACTGGCTCTAATCTCTTAGTATAGCTTTTCTTAGTCCTCTTGCTCAGTTTTTGGAATGGACTTTAAAAACATTCAAGAACAATGGCTTTTAAATCTTTACAGAAAATGGTAAAATGATAACTTCTTGCATCTGTGTGATGGTTTCCATCTTTCAAAATGGCATATTGACATTTTCTCATTGTGTGTCACAGGTGTTCTGTGAGGGACTTTCCCAACTTTAGGAAAATGTTACCTTTACTCTCTGTCTACCCAGAGTTGCTACCCCTCTTTCTCTTCCTGCTCTCACTTGAACTTCCTGAGGAAGTGGTTTCTTCAAGCAGGATTTATTTTCTCTCTTCTCACCCTCCCACTGGTATTGGTGATTGAGAATGTTAACAGTGATCCTAGTGTGAAACCGACTCCTTGTAGCTCTCATCCTAAATAATGGTAATAATTATTAATAGCTTTTCTTTTTTTTCAATGAAACATTTTAATTTATTTATTTAAGATGTTTATTTATTTATTCATGAGAGACAGAGAGAGAGAGAGGCAGAGACACAGGCAGAGGGGGAAGCAGGCTCCATGCAGGGAGCCTGTCGTCCTGGGACTCGACCCCGGGTCTCCAGGATCAGGCCCTGGGCTGAAGGCGGCGCTAAACCTCTGAGCCACCCGGGCTGCTCTAACTTTTCTTTTTTTGAGAGAGAGAGACAGAGAGAGCACACATGTGCATGAGCAGGGGTTGGGGCAGAGGGAGAGGGAGAGAGAATCTGAAGCAGGCTCCAGGCTCAGTGCAGAGCCCAAGGTGAGGTTCAGTCATAGGATCTTGAGGTCATGACCTGAGCAGAAATCTAGAGTCAGACACTTAACCAACTGAGCCACCCAGGTGCTCCTCTTACTAATGACTTCTTTACAATATTTGATGCTGTTGAAACTTATCTTTTTTTTTTTAATTTTTTATTTTTTTAAATTTATTTTTTATTGGTGTTCAATTTACTAACATACAGAATAACCCCCAGTGCCTGTCACCCATTCACTCCCACCCCCGAAACTTATCTTTTGAAATTGACCTCCTTTTATAAGCATTAGCTTCTTCAAATTTTCTTTCTCTCTATAAGGCATGTTATTCATTCTACTTCTGTTGTTTTGATGATCTCTAGTTTCCCTTAAATATTAAAGTTTCCTTGGGTTCCATTCTGGCCTTATTGAATATCTTTTTCAGCTTAAACTACTCCCTATATTCTAGTAACTCCTAATATTTTTAAACCATTCAAGTAAATCCATGATTAAAATAACCTAATTTGAGAATACAGATACGCACTAAAAAAATGCATCTGTAGTCCCGTTAGCCAAAATAATGCTTTCCTCTATATTCTTATAAGCAACTTTGTCTGAATATATATATACTTAGAAATTAAAATACATACATACAAGCAAGAATGGAATAGTGTTTTAATACTATTTTTTCAAGTATTATTATTTTTTATTTTTATCAAATATTATTTTTAACTGGATATGTCACCTAAAAATATGATGCTAGCTTTCATATCAATAAAATCTGTCACACTTTAAAATAGATTTATAATTTTCCTTCATAATATGTTCATCATAATATATTTAATCAAAAACATATCTTTGGAAATTTATATTATTTCTGGTGTTTTGCTAGATCAATAATATTGTAATGCACATATTCATACATATTTCTTTACAAATGTCCATTCTCTTTTCCTCAGATTACTTTCCTAGAAATAGAAAGGTTAGCTGAATATCTAAAGGTTTTGGATGCATGTTAAATTTCTCCCTGGAAGTTTGCTTTTTTGTTTTTCTAAAGATTTTATTTATTTATTCATGAGACACAGAGACAGAGGGAGAGAGAGAGAGAGAGAGAGGCAGAGACACAGGCAGAGGGAGAAGCAGGCTCCATGCAGGGAGCCCCAAGCGGGACTCTGAGATCATGACCTGAGCCAGAGGCAGATGCTCAAGCACTGAGCCGCCGTGAGCCACCCTGGCGCCTGGAAGATATTCATTAGATTTTAAGATGTTTTTTAAAGTTCTCTTTGAATTACCTGTTTTTTTTTTTCTCCTATTGGTTTTATTTTTCATGCTATTGATAGGCGTTAATTTGTTTCCTCCATATTTCTGATGATTCTTGGTTGTCTCTTCGTATTTAAGCAACAGTGCTGAGTTGGCTTTAGGGGGCTTGTGTGAGTTTCTTCTGTTGTATACATCAGTCTAGTTAGGCTTTTTTGTTTTTTAAGGGAGGGTTAGCACGTAGCTCTTTATACGCTCATGACTTGATTCACTTATACGATAATGTTTATTAGGCGCCCTCTGAATGTACTGCGGTGCGCTGCGAAACCAGTGCTGCGTCATTGCTGGACTTTCAAACGAATGCTCTGCTTCTAGTTACCTCTCTCCCCCTGCCACTAATCATCTGAGACTTGACTTCTCAAGGGCAGAAGAGCTCTTACTTCCGTTGTAACTCCATGGGTTTGTTTTAGATCAAGCCTTCCTGTCCTATATTTATCAACAGGTCTTCATCAGCTTTCCAGCTTCTGGAGAATTTGTTGGAATTCTTATCTGCCAGTGACTCTTCCCATTCTTTCAACTGTTGCGGGTTATTCCTTTTTCAAATTCTCCTGCAATCGAGGTGCCTGGTAGCTCAGTAGGTTAAACAACCAACTCTTGATTTTCTTCTTTCTTTCTTCTTTTTAAAAAATATTTATTTATTCATGAGGGACACCGAGGGGGACAGAGGGAGAAGCAGGCTCCCTGCCGGGCACCTGATGCAGAACTTGATCCCAGGACCCCAGGATCATGACCTGAGCCAAAGGTAGATGCTCAACCGCTGAGCCACCCAGGCATCCCACAACTCTTGATTTCTGTTCAGGTTATGATCTCGGGGTCCTGAGATTCAGCCCCACATGGAGCTTTGTACTCAGTGAGGAGTCTGCTTGAGAATTCTCTCGCTCCTCCCTCTGCCTCTCCCCCAGCACATGCTCGCTCACTTTCTCTCTAAAATAAATAAATAACTCTTTCAAAAATAAAATAAATAAATAAATAAATAAATAAATAAATAAATAAATAAAATAAAATAAAATAAAATAAAATTCTCCTGAAATCATTTTAATGCAGTCTTGGAGAGAGAATAGATAACTGCTCTCTGACATCACTAACCATAAACACCACTTTCCATGTCTTTAAAGGCAGCTGGTAATAGTCACTAGCCTTTGCCTTATATAGTAGTCTGCTTGGACTGCTGCGACAGGATATCACAGACTACATGGCTTAGACAGATTTATTTTCTCATAGTCTTGGAGGCTGGAAAATCCAAGATGAAAGTTCTGGCCAGTTCAGTTTCTCGTGAGGTCTCTCTTCCTGGCTTGTAAACCTTGCTTTTTTACTGTTCTCACATGGCCTGTCCTCAGGGCCTATATGCTTGCAAGGAGAGAGCTGCTAATATCTCCTCTTATAAGGACACTAATCCTATAGGATTAGGGCCCCATCCTCATGACTTCATTTAACCTTAATTATTTCCTAAGAAGCTCCTTTGCCAAATACAGCCACACTGGGCATTTCCACTTGAACACATAAATTCAGGGAGGTGGATGCAAACATTCAGACCATATGCCTTGTCAAGTAGAACACAATTACTTTTTTTTTTTTCTTTTTGCTATAACTATGGAAGGGGAGAGGTAGTTTTTTCTACTTTGTGGCCAATTTTTTTTTTCTTTAAGAAGGCCAAAAAAAAAAAAAAGAAGGCCAAAGTTTCTGTATGTTAAATATGTCTTTCCTTATTACTTGTTTTGTTGTCTTTCTTCCCCTACCCCTTATCCCAATCATTTTCTCCCCTTAATAAATTATTTTTTTTCCATTGTTATTTAGACTGCACCTTTTAGAAAGACTGCCTTTTAGAAAGTTAACCAGGAATTCTAAGGGTCTGGCAGAAATTTGGGGATTTAGTCATAAACACCTACTTGAAAAAAAAAAAAAAAAACACCTACTTAATACTATACTAGTATTCCAAATAATCTCATTTCCACATCAGCATTTAAAAGAACAATTATCTTAAGAGTCAAAAAAGATGTATCTAGAGTCTTTCTGAGCCTTGCCTCATATCTGGTGGATGTTGCAGGAAGTAGGATAGTGCAGAATTAGGCCAACTCTTTCAGTGTTGCCTTTAAGAATGTCCAAGAACAGTTTGCCTGTTGCTTTTCCAAACATAAACACAGACACAGGCCAGTGAACTAATAATATTAATTGATGCTATCCTAACAAATAGGTCAAATAGAACAAATCCACAACTTTTCCTGTGCCGTAACCTCTTGGTCCATGACGTCAAAATCAGAAGGTGTTCGGGTGTCCTGGTGTGTAGGAGGGGAGAGAGACAAGGAGAGCCGCTGCGGGCAAGTCTGGTGCACGTCAGAGAGGAGCTGCTGGGGGAGCCCCGGGGCCAAGGCTCTCTGGGGAGGAGGCCTCCAGACCCGCTCCTTACCCCGCAGCCTCCAACTCTGTGTCCCTTCAGGCGAAGCCCTGTGATTTATCACTCACCAAATCAAAGCAATGATTACTGTTGTGTTTTGGGTATTTTGAGGGTTTTGTTTTGGGGGGGGGGATGAGGTGGTAATAAGCTATCTGTTCTGTCTTCTGGGTAGAAGTCCTTGTCGCTTTGGAAGGACTAGCTGACGTGTGCCACTTTCTCTGTCTAGGGCTACAATCAAAGGTTTTAACCTTGGGGAAACAATGGCAGAGTGTTTGGTTTATTCTTTGTTTTTCTAGACTAGAGACTGTAAATTGAAGTTGTAATTAAGTGTTGGAGTAAGGAGAGGTCCATGTCACTCCTGTTGTGGCCAAACAGTTCAGGCATTGTTTCCCTCCTCATCCACAATGGGGGTTGACAATCACATTTTTTTTTTTTTTTTAATGGCACCGATGGCTTTTCTACATCTAAATGAACACCAGCCTTCATCTCTCTTAATGCAAATGTTTTAGGACTCAATGATATGTACAACCTGCAGCTCACAGATTATTTCCTCTTTTTCTTTCCCATATTTAAATTCTTATCCAGATCTACTCTTACGATTTTTGACTCTTTTAACGTATTTCTCATCAGCCTATTTATTGCTTGGTCCTCTTCAAGAATGAATGCATACCTCCATGCATAGTTCACCTTTAGAGAATACTTTTTCAAACACTTCTCTAACCTTTGACATAATAATATGAGAAGAATCAGTTGGTCAGCAGCAGAGTCTTCAATATAAAGGGAAATAAGAACTTTAGAGAAAAGCAAGTATAATAGTTCTTTTTTAAAAAAATTAACTTAAAAAAGATTGAAGTGTGGCATGCATCCAGACATGGCGTTTCTTCCTGAAGGCAAACACAAGCTTCTTTGAAAATTGGTAATGGTTATATAGGCTGACAAATGACTAATGAAAAATCTATCTTTTGGGGGCTTCTGGGTGGCTCAGTTGGTTACGCCTCTGTCTTCAGCTCAGGTCATGATTCCAGGGTCCTGGGGGAGCCTCATGCTGGGCTCCTGGCTCAGCAGGAAGCCTGCTTCTCCTTTTCCCCCTGCTTTGTGTGCTTGTGTCTCTCTCTCAAATAAATAAATAAAATCCTAAAAAAATAAAAATAAAAATCTATCTTTTGGTTTTCATAGTCCTTACAATCTTCACATTTTTAAATATCCCTCCTCAGAAATCTTCCATGGCTGAAATCTTTATAGAAAAAAAAAAAGAAAGATTTCACATTTGATTACTATGTGATTATTTTAAACAAAATTGGTAATATCTGGACACATGTTTTCCCATCACTATTAATCAATGTTTTTTTCTATATTATGTGCAGTTCTATTTTTCTCAGGCTTTGACTAAAGAAAACATGCCATTTCAACAGTTGACACACGTGAAGCAGTTACGTCTCAGAGTATTATCTAGTTGTTCTATTTGTACATTGAAAACAATTTTCCCCTGCTTCGTCCCACACGGAAGCAGAAACAAAGATTCAAACACTGCCAACCCAAATGCTAGCCAGAGATTTTCTTCTCAGACACATTTTTTTTAGGGGTAGTTCTTCATTCTTGGGATGCCAGACAAGTAGGGCCTGGGGAAAGGAGAGTCAGAAAGCATAACTGAAAAAGAGATGAGCTTTGGAAGGAGGAATGTGAGAACCATCTTGGCAAAGAACAAGAGAGCAGAATGGAAAAGGTTTGAGGGATGGGCCGTCCATTAGATCTCTTTCATTGGCAACGTCACCTTCACCTCACTCATCAGTTTTGGGCAACCTGCCCAAGATCAGTGGTCCTAACCACCCCCTGAACAGTGGGTAGCAAGTGTGAACACTTAAGTTGGGAGAGGGGGCTCAGGAAACTACCTCCCTCGTGGGGTGGGACTGACCCAACTGAACACTGGGAAGTTCTCCTCTGACCAGACGCAGTGCTAACCCCACTGTCTTTATTACAGGTGCCTTTTATCAAGTACCAATAACAGTAAGTTCCTTTTTTGAGGATAAGAGAATCAGATTTTATGCTCAGAAAACAAAGATTTGCCCCTGCAGAAAAGATATGGAGGCTGTTAAGACAATTTCAAAAAAGAATTCCTGTTAAGGTTTGAACAACAATTGTGTTATAGACATAATTGTTCAACCTGCTACGGTCACTGTTTTGAAGAGGGAGGAATTAGAGAAGTTAAAAATGTAGATAATTCAGTCATTCTTCTAACCTGAAAGACTTAGAACTAATCATTATAACCTACAAATTTGAATCCGAAGGGAATACTTTTCGAGCAACATACTCGGTTGGGTTCTAACAAGGACTTTGAACACTTCTTAATACAGAGACGTGAGAGAAGTCACGAGGGACAGTGATGCAAAAGGAAGACCCGTTTTGGAGGCCGGCTGCGTAGAAGCACCCTGACCCACACAGTTTGGTCATCCTCCGGCTCTGTAGTTCTTAATCTGGGTCTGTGCTGTCAGGTTTAAATATTCTTTTTGACCAGGAGTAGTAGGCTCCTCTGAAAGCACGCTTCTAAGTCGGTGGGCTTATTTTCTGAGGACAGCGAGGGTGTTCTGCAGGCCTGGAGCTCGTGCCCTGCGCGGAGGCCAGAGCCTGGAGCCTGAGCCTGGAGCCTGAATCTGGAGCCTGAGCCCGGAGCCCGGAGCCCGGAGCCCGGAGCCTGAGCCTGGAGCCTGAGCCTGGAGCCTGAGCCCGGAGCCCGGAGCCTGAGCCCGGAGCCCGGAGCCTGGAGCCTGGAGCCCGGAGCCCGAAGCCCGGAGCCCGGAGCCTGAAGCCTGAGCCGGAAGCCCGGAGCCTGGAGCCTGGAGCCTGAGCCCGGAGCCCGAAGCCCGGAGCCCGGCGCCGCCCTGCACCAGCCTCTCGGCCGCTTCGCTGTTTTCCGTGATGGTCGCGGCTGCACGCGTGGACGCGCCGTTTTCGCATCGTCTCCTTTAATACTCCCCACACCTGTTCTAAGTAGGCGATTTCCCCATTTATACGTGAGCGGACCACAAGCCAGGGCGGCTGCTGGCCTCCCCAGTTCCCCCCGGTCCCGCTGGCGCCGCCCAGCCCGGGCCTGGGCCGCGTCCCCTCCTTCAGCCTCTTTCCCTCGCGCAACTCAAAGCCCGTGGGGATGAGAACTGTGTCCTCTGGAGGATGGCGTTGCTGATGGGATGATCAAATGACGTCATATACACATGGAAAGTCATTAAGTACCATGCCAGTTTCAAACACTACTATTTGTTTGAAACTAGGGGAAATAAAACGTAAGCATTCAAATTTAGACTAGTTTTTTATGGTTAACATTGTTATCCTTTAGGGCAGAGGTGGAACAATTTTCCTTTTGATTATTCCTCTAATCAGTGGAGAAAATGAAACCTCTGCCTGTTTTCTGAGACGCAGCGGATTTAATGGGTAGTCGCAGGTCTGAACATTGGGATCTAAGCCCTAATTTTGCTGTTTATTATAACTTGGGGCAGCCGTCTTGCACGCTCTTGAAGTGAGTCTCATCTTCTGTGAAATAATAGAGGCCAAGTAGGAGCATTAAAGTAACATTACTTACTTCACTCTTGAAAGGTGTTCAGTTATTCAACAGATGATAATTATGGTGACTGTTGACTAATTAGTCCTTCTGCTGCCTTTCTTTTTCTTCCTTCTATTGTCATCTTTTGTATATTCGTTATTCACCAGGTGACAAGATAAAAAAGAGAAAAACAAATTTATCTGTTTACTTGCTCATCTTAATGAAAGAACTATTGTGGTTAAAATCAGTATTAAAGGGGAGCCCGGGTGGCTCAGCGGTTTAGCGCCGCCTTTGGCCCAGGGCGTGATCCTGGAGACCCGGGGTCGAGTCCCATGTCGGGCTCCCCGCATGGAGCCTGCTTCTCCCTCTGCCTGGGTCTCTGCCTGTGTCTCTGTCTTTTCTCTTTCTCTCTGTATCTCATAAGTAAATAAAATCTTTTTAAAAAATCAGTATTAAAAAATTATTTGTAGATTTCATTTTTGCTTTTAAAAGTTTTCATTAAAAACTAGTGTTATGTTTACATACTAAAACAATAAAGCCAAAGCCCCATACTGTCCATTCTTATCTTCAAACATAATTGCAATCAGTAGTTTGAGTGTTTCAAAACTCTTTTCTACGTATTTGTCCACATGATATTTACATATCTACAAGTACGACTGATATTCATAGGGTGATGCTATGGGCATGGCATCCCACTATTTTCATTTTTAATTTAATAATATATCTTGAAGATCTTCAGCACAAGAGTAACTTCCTTCTCTTTGATAGCTGCATATTATTCCTCAGTACAGATTTATTATAGCTTATTTTTTCATTCTTTTCTTGAGAATTCTTTATAGTGTTCCTAATTTTTTGATATAACAGTTTATCAACAAACATTCCATATACACCTTTTCCAGTACATGTACATATCTGTAGGGCATCCTTAGAAGCAGAATATTAAGGTGGAGAGTATGTGTGCTTTAAATTTTTAGGTACTAGCAGATTACCTTAAGGTAACGCTTACCAGTGTCTATTCCCACCATTGATATACAAGAATACTTGTTTCCCCTTGCCCTCACCAATATTTGATGGCATTAGTCTTTTAAATTTGTGCAAATCTAATGCGCAAAAATCTAGTTAAAAAATTTTTAGTGAACATCTTTTCACGTTTATTGGACATTTTTATTTTCTTCTTTAGTGATATTTATATGATTTTGATTATAGTTTTTCTTTATATTATTTTGTATTTAATCTTGCACACATTCTTATTATTCCTTGGTTTATTATTGTGGTTGCTATTGTTTTAATTTGCAAAAGTTGTTTATGCATTCAGGATGTAATTTTTCTGTTCTACATCATGAAATATTTTCTTCCAGTCTGTCACTTGATGTTGAACTTTATGTTATTTTTGTTGTTGTTCAGCCATTATGCAGTCGATATTACCAATTTTTTTCTCTTTGCCTTCTGTATTTTGTGTTTTGCACATGATTTTCCTTGTTCCAAAGATTTTATTTTCCTGTGTGTATGAATAAATCAAATGTTTTAGCCCACTGAGTACCTTTTAAATAGCTGATTAGACTGTACTCCCACATTTCTCTATCTTTACAGAGGTCATGTGGTTTTCCGTTAAAACTGAGAAAGCTTATGACTCTCGCTTTAAAGATGCGTGACTGTAACTTTTGATATAGGCATTTCAGCATGATGCTTTTTCCAAGTGTAGTCATAATAAGGTAAACATTAAATATTGTCTGATGTGTTTGGCCTCATGCATGAACTTCAGTGATTCATATAGGTCATTATACAAGTGCTGGAGCTTGCACACCAAACCTGCTCTTGGAGTTGTTAATCCAGCTGCTTATGTATCTGCATATTTTTCTTCTCAGGTCACCTATACTGATTTTAAACGTTATGTGGTTCACAATCAGACAATGATTTTAATTCTCACTGTTTAATACAATACCATATTTTAGGTGGAGAAATGAAAGGATTACTCATAAAAACTTATTTTTTCCCTCAGTTTTGTCAAAGGAGCATGCTTCTCAGGTCCTGGTTAGGAAACGCCGTGCAAATTCTATGTTTGAAGAAACCAAAAAAGGTAATCTTGAAAGAGAATGCATTGAAGAATTGTGCAATAAAGAGGAAGCCAGAGAGATCTTTGAAAATGACCCTGAAACGGTAAGAATATATGAAATCTAATAAGTTAGCATACCTAGACATACAATTAAAGACTGAACATTTCCAGCTTGAGGTCATGTTCCTTGGGTTCCTTTTTCAAGTTAATGATTGTGTATATCACCTTCCACATGTAACCACTGAAGCATTTTAGAAGAAAGTGACTTCAGAGGAAAGTGGGCTTGTTCGGAAGACACTATTGCCAAAGCTGTGTGCTCTGACCAAACTATCATTCAGTTATACTGCATTAGAAACAAGTGGTCTTGACCTCATGGTTTGTAAATACTTTTTCCCAACCAGAAAATGGTAGTATTGGGTAGGTGGAGAGGAAGATATCTCAAGTATAATGTGTGTGTGTGTGTGTGTGTGTGTGTGTGTCTACATTATCACTATACTTCATTACATCTCTCCGTTGGCATTTTTAACCAGGTTTTAGAAAACAAGGATATTTAATCCAGAACTTGGTACATCATAGGTACTCAGTGAATGCTTACTGAAGAATTCGTTACAGTACTGTATTCCCTAAGTGTAACTTCCATAAAGCCTTGGGAAGTTTCGCGAGCCGACTTAATATGATCAATAATTCCTGGGGTTAGAATTTATATATTCAGTGTATAAATTATCCCAAGTTAGTGTAGAAGAATTTCATCATAAAGATCACTAAATATCATACAGAAATATGGGACCCCCGACCATATCTTTAGTTCCTTGATTTTCGAGGGAAGGATGTTTTCTAATATTCCCTGTGGAAACTAGGATTATAAACAGTGCTTCCAAAAATTAGGATGGAGATGACCTTGAGAATTCAAATCTGATAACCATCAAGCTTACATCAGATATTTTCCCTGAGATGAACTATGTAGCCCAAAGGAAATGAGGGAGAAAACACATACAAAGTACCTCCTTTAGCTCAGCTGTGGCTCCTGGGACCACGAGACTAGATGAGAGATAATGAGCAGGAACATTTTCTATAGGTAGAGAACTTGTCCAAGACAGTAACAACTTGTGTCCTCCAGAGTTCCTCTTTAAGCCTTTTAACTCTACCTACTTTGATAGGTTCAAAGAACATTTTTCTAAGGTACCCGCAGAATCATTTTTACTACTCTTCAGGATTGAGCCAAATTTTTTTCTCTCTCCGTTTCATTGCTTTTTGTGGATCAGTGATTGAGAAGACAAAATATTTTATTTCATACCATATAGCAGATTAGTACTTTTATTGGGTAGGATATATATTATATATAATATATATATAGTATAAAACCTTAAATACATATATACCCTAGTAGTCAGAATAATATAATAAACCCCCGGGATCTCTGGGTGGCGCAGCGGTTTGGCGCCTGCCTTTGGCCCAGGGCGTGATCCTGGAGACCTGGGATCGAATCCCATATCGGGCTCCCTGGGATCGAATCCCATATCGGGCTCCCGGTGCATGGAGCCTGCTTCTCCCTCTTCCTGTGTCTCTGCCTCTCTCTCTCTCTCTCTGTGACTATCATAAATAAATAAAAATTAAAAAAATAAAATAAAATAAACCCCCATATACCTCTCCAGATTTCAACAATGATCAGCAATCAGCCATTCTTGTTTTGCTTAGTCTCTACCCCACCCAGTCTAATTTTTGTTTTGTTTTGCTAGATCACTTAAGGCAAGCCTGCATCCCTGAGATATCATATTATTACATCACCCATAAATACTCATGTATATATTTCTAACACTGTAGATATGTTCTTGTAGCTTAGCCTCTGAATAGCAAATGGAGAGTGAGGTAGAAGACCACAGTGGAGAGGATGGAAACTAGTGAAGCACATATGTGCTTCTTCCCCTACACCTTCTTATATTGGTCTCATATACAAGAGAAAGGTGATAGAGAGAATAAAGAAAAAATGAGAGAAATGAAAGACAAGGAAAAGAAAATACATTTGTGACTGCTTCTCATTTTCCATCCTTCCCCAGCCTCTCCTTGTCCACATCCCTAATACCCTAGTCCACACTCCCAGTCTCCACCCTGTTGCTCACCTGCCCGCTGTCCCTCATATCTTCTTTTCACACTCACATCATCTCCTTTTGAACCCATTCATTGTTGCCTGTCCTCCGGGCTCTTGTTCTGTAGAAGAAAACACCATGGTAGAATTACTTGGTAGGATATCCCATCCATATAACATCCCTATGAACTATAGACAAGTGTTGTATAGGTTTATATGTGGGAGAAGCAAGAGTGAAGACGTTGGCTCTGTCCTGGATGAGGTACATTCCTTACTTGTGTATGTTTTTGTGTAGAAATGTTGGTTTCTCATGAGATGTCCTTGTGCCATTAATGTTACACGTTAGATACGTTATGGCGTAAGAGGCTTTGGGGAGCCAGCCTACGAACCTTACCTTGAGAAATCATTTTTAACATTTTTCTCCCTTTGGTAAAGTACATTTCTTAGTCCAAATTACTGATTTACAGACAGACTTTTGGTACACAGCCAATTTATAAATAAAGTATTACATGTACATGAGATGCTAAAAGATGAATGTTCACTTTAATTCATTTCAAATTATGTCACTGTTATTCAACATTAAATCTGGCATATGTATTCAGCATGACAGGAAATGTGTCAAATGAGTATGTGATCATTATGGAAAAATTAAGATTTACAAACAGAAAGCGCATGTTACATGTAATAACATCTTCAGTAGAAACTGTTTTCAGTTTAGAAGCTTATGTAACATGATTTTATTGCTCAATATTTATTTAAGCTAAGCATCTTATTGGCTTAATGTTATTAGTTATCTACTCACATATTTTACTATATAGCAGAAATGTAATATGGAAATGATAGTTATATGTAATATATTTGCATATTTAATATAAAACACATGATAAAATTAAGTTTTAACTATATAGTGAAATTTAGGCTTGCTAAGATATGTTTTTTCTTTTCTTTCTTTCTAGGATTATTTTTATCCAAAATACTTAGGTAAGTTGAAAGAATCTCAATTATATAACCATAGAGATAGAAGGGAATTTAGATATGATCAAGTTCATCTTCTAATATAATTTAATTAGCTTTGGAACTAAGATCTCATTTTATATGCAATTTTGCTGTGTTTTTTATTTATGGATATGTAGACAAGTTTGAAATGATTCATTGATTAATGTATGGCATTTTGACTTTTAGTATTTTTCATTCTGTTTCTTTGTTATAAAGGTCCATGGGCTGATGATGAATTGTATTTAGGTATCTGGACACTCTTTATAAGCATATAAATTGTCATAGGTTATCTTAATATCGAGATACAGTTAACATATAACATAGTTTTAGGTATACAGCATAATATTTAATACATGTATATAAATGTTGCAAAATGACTACACAGTAATTTAGTTAATATCTGTCACCACACATAGTTACTATTTTTTTTTCCTGTGATGAGAAGTTTTAAGATCTACTTTCTTAGCAACCTTCAAATATACAACACGGTGTTATTAACTATAGTCACCATCCTATCCATTATACCCTAGGACTTGTTTACTTTATAACTGGAACTTATAGTTTATCTTTTAATGAAAGTAAAGATTTCTACACTCTCCAGAGCTTATGATATAAATCATCATAATTTAAATAGTTATAGAAATCATTAACAATGTCTTTCTTTGCAACATCATTTCACCATTCCCTCAAGTATCCTATCTATGTTTTGCTTTTTGATACCATTCTGGAGTCTCAAGGAAGGAGGTGGCATTTCTACACTCAGATTAGAGGATTTCAACTCAATATAAGTAAAACATAACAAAGCTCCAGTTTGCTTTAAGCAAATGTTTAAATATATTAATATTACTTTTATAAGTAGAGTACAATTTGCAAATCTTCAAAAGTCCCCTCTTTCTGATGGGACTCTCTGTAGGTCCAGCCCACACAGGCATGCTCTGACTCCTCCTTTAGGCTTGGAATATTCCCCATTTGTGCCTCTTTCCATCCAGTCCTTACCCCAGCCAACTTGAGGGTTCCAGCAGAAATCAAAAGGAAATACTCGTTGGGGGAAAAAAAGAACCCCATAGAAATGTGATCTAATATGCATTAATAACTATGCAGCTTAGAGTTGTTAATATGATTTTGCAAATAATTGTTTCTGTTAAACTCATTTCTCTTGAAGTTTGAAGTTTCATTATAGTTAAGGCTTTACTTTTTGTTTGCTTTTGTTTTGTTTCTGGATACCCATGCGGAAGTCCCAGAGGCCATCTTTAGATGGGGGATTATTTATACCTTTCCCCTTTTCCTAGGGAACCTTACTCTGAAATGATGGTATGTTCTTATATTTACAATTCAGGGCAATCAACAAGATAAAAGCCCAAGACTACTAAGTAGAAGACCCTTTTAGAACCAAGTGTCCTTTTTCATAATTCCTGAAGTGGTTACTCTTACATGTGTTTGTGTTTGTGACGGTCTGACTCTTGTGTGGCACATCCTGAGCCAAGGAGATGCAATTGCAATATACTACATCTCATTTTATCTGTCTTCACAGCTGTAGGACATCAGTTCAGTGGTGTCTCTCTTTAGAATTTCATGGCATAACCATTTCTGTTCTGTGGGCTGTGGGGTGTTTTCCAGTTGACTTGTTATAATTTCTTTTTATAACTTACAATCTAATATTTACCTACTACAAAATCTTAAAATTTTTTTTTTCAAAATCTTAAAATTATTTAGTTTCTATGAGCCATAGTTTTCTCATTTGTCAAATGAATAATAACAATTTACCTAATAAGTTTCTAGCAAGAAATAATGTCAGGGGCACCTGGTGGCTCAGTGGTTGAGCATCTGCCTTTGGCTCAGGTCATGACCCTGGGGTCCTGGGATCGAGTCCTGCATCAGGCTCCCTACAGGGGGCCTGCTTCTCCCTCTGCCTCTCTCTCTGTGTCTCCCATGAATGAATAAATAAAATCTTTAAAAAAAAAATATATATATATATATATATATAGAGAGAGAGAGAGTATTAATCCTTGTTTTTTTAGGTCCATGTAATGAAGCTGTGTTTTTGCAGGCATCAGCAGCACTCTAGAAGTACATACTTTGATCACAGAGAACATTTGGATATAGATAAATAATCTAAATACATTTTAATACAGCTCTATGTATTTAGGGAAAATTCCTTAGATAAAATGCTTTTCTTTTTTTCTCCTTTTATCTTTCTCAACTTCCTCTTTTCTGGCTCTACTCGAATTGCTTTCCTCTTTGCTTTTATTATTTGGAGGCATGGTAGAAAAACCAAGTGCCAGAAAGCAAAAACAAAAACACCCCATAAGATGCAGGCTCTACTCCCAGATCTAAAGATTTCTATTGTGTCAGGTTAAGC
The DNA here is from genome assembly GCF_053574225.1 of Canis aureus. Lineage (NCBI taxonomy): Eukaryota > Metazoa > Chordata > Mammalia > Carnivora > Canidae > Canis > Canis aureus. The sequence goes on from NC_135645.1 coordinate 29,792,952, forward strand.
AAGTTATTTAGCTTTTGCAGGTTCTGAATTTAAATGTGCACCATAATTATATTTTCTAACTTCAGACCTGTTGGGAATACCAAATAAGTATTTTTATATAGATAAGATTTTTTTACTACATCAAACTTTCTTCAAACATAAAGTATTATTATTTAATCAACAATAATATAAAATAAAGCTATACTTTTTATTATATTCTATTTTTTGATTCACAATCTATATTTTGGTCTTTATGTATGTATAGGTGTACGCAATAAATTCTACCATTGAAATCAGAAAAAAATGCTCTACTTAACTTATGCTTTTCTGTCATTTGATGTATATATTCTATAGGCCAATGGCGCAAATTGGAGGGAAAAAAACAACTTTATAATCTTGTTCTTGGCAAGGCTCACATAACTTTACAGTTATCTTGGTTATTCAGAAATCTCGTTACAGTGAGATAAAGACACCCAAGAACCTAGACCACTAATACTAACACAGTGGGTGGTGTTTAGAGATTCAGGGGTTCAGAAAGTACTTCAGTTTATCCACATATCCTATGTACTGCATTGGAAACATGGAATTTGATAAGGAATAATCTGGGTTTCATTATACAAACATAAGTTTTTAAGTTGTTCTTTCCATAGAAAGTAGAACAAATAGCTCTACTATTTATGTGAGTCTTTAAAATATTACATGACAGAGTGGATGATTGTATTAATGAGAGAGAAACTTCTTTGGAGAAATGTTAGGTTCTGAGCTTAATATAAACATTAGATATTTAGCTTCTCATTCTTGCCAAGTTGGTGAATTAGCCCAGACTGCTGACTCCTTCTCTTAAAATCATCTCAAGGGAAACATTGGCATTCCAGGCACTAATGATAACAACATAAAATGAAAAACAAGAAGTGTGAAAAATCCATGGATAAACTGAAGGCTGTTTTGACCTAGTATGTGTGTGTAGAAAGTGGGGCACTGACTGCTGAGGAGTGTTTAAACGCTGACCTAAACAAACAAATCAAGAAAAAAAATTAAAAGTACAATACTGCAAACTCTTAATAACAAGAAATAAGGAACTAACAAAAATAAAGATAGAAATAAGTTAAAAGAAAACAAAAGAGAAGATTCACAAAGTTAGTAAGTTAGATTGACCCCTAACAAGAATAATTAAGGAAAAAGAAAAAGAGGGAAAAAGAAAATGCCAAAACACAAAGAGTAGGATAAAAAGAGGAAATACGATAAGCCCAACTTAGATTGAATTTATAATGATAAATATAATCATAAAATGTAATCACAAAATAATACAAATCGCTATACCGAAGTATATTTGGAAATTTGATAAAATGGATACATTCCCAGAAAAATATAAAACATTATAATTTTATATGAAGTAGATAACTTGGTTACAAATAATTACTAAACAAGTAAAACTTCAACCAAAGCCCTCTTCCATGCTCAAATCCAGAGCCAGATGTTTTATAGATGACTCCTTCCAAATTAAAAAAAAAAAATTGTTAAATTTTCTTTTATAAAAGTGTCCTAGAAGAAAGAATAAGATTCTACGCTGTGAGCTTATTTAGAAAACTTGGTGTAATCTTGATTCCAAAATCAGATAAGAGCTTCTGCACAGCAAAAGAAACAGTCAACAAAACTAAAAGACAACCTACAGAATGGGAGAAGATATGTGCGAGTGACCTATCAGATAAAGGGCTACTATCCAAGGTCTATAAAGAACTTATTAAACTCAACACCAAAGAAACAAACAATCCAATCATAAAATGGGCAAAAGACATGAAGAGAAATCTCACAGAGGAAGACATAGACATGGCCAATAAGCACATGAGAAAATGCTCCACATCACTTGCCATCAGGGAAATACAAATCAAAACCACAATGAGATACCACCTCACCCAGTGAGAATGGGGAAAATTAACAAGGCAGGAAACCACAAATGTTGAAGAGGATGTGGAGAAAGGGGGACCTGCTTGCACTGTTGGTGGGAATGTGAACTGGTGCAGCCACTCTGGAAAGCTGTGTGGAGGTTCCTCCAAGAGTTAAAACTAGAGCAACCGTATGACCCAGCAATTGCACTGTTGGGGATTTACCCCAAAGATACAGATGCAGTGAAACGCCAGGACACCTGCATCCCAATGTTTATAGCAGCAATGTCCACAGTAGCCAAACTGTGGAAAGAGCTTCGGTGTCCATCGAAAGATGAATGGATAAAGAAACTGTGGTCTATATTCTACAATGGAATATTCCTCAGCGATTAAAATGACAAATACCCACCATTTGCTTCAACATGGATAGAACTGGAGGGTATTATGCTGAGTGAAGTAAGTCAATCGGAGAAGGACAATCATTATATGGTTTCATTCATGCGGGGAATATAAAAAATAGGGAAAGGGATTATAGGGGAAAGGAGAGAAAGTGAGTGAGAAATATCAGAGAGGGAGACAAAACATGAGAGACACCTAACTCTGGGAAATGAATAAGGGGTAGTAGAAGGGGAGGTGGGTGGATTACTGGGTGATAGGCACTGAGGGGGGCACTTGGGATTAGCACTGGGTGTTATGCTATATGTTGGCAAATCAAACTTCAATAAAAAATATAAAAAACAAAAAACAAAATCAGATAAGAACAAGAAATTAAAAATAAAATTCCTTTCAATGATAAATTAATTCTAAATAAAATGATATCCAATCTAATCTAACATGTATTAAAAATAATATATCATAATAAAGTAAGGTTCTTTCCAGAAATTCAAGAATAGTTTAACATCAGACAATTTACCAATGTAATTGTCCACATAAATAGTACCTTATTACCTCAATTCATACAGAAAAAGCAGTTGATAAAGTTCAGCACTTAATTATAAAACTTTTGCAAACTATGATTATAAGAGAACTTTCTGAGCTTGGTGAAGGTTATGCAGAATACCATATAATTAACAAATTTTGATACTTTAGGACTAGTACTACTCTAGGTAAATGCCAGGTAAAAAAGAAAAAAATAGGACTGTCTTGGGGAAATTGGCATATATGGTCACTCTAATGAAATATGCACAGCAGGAGAGTAAGAAAGAAGGAAAGGAAAAAAAGGAGGAAGAAGGGAAAAAAGGAAAGAAAAAAAACCCCCAAATCTGGAGTAAACATTATACTTGCTGGATAAACGTTATATGTAGTCTCTTCATGATTGATGATAAGAAGAGAAGCACTGGAAGTTATAGCCAATGCAATAAGGAAAGAGAAATAAATAAGAATTATGTAGGTCATTGGCAAAATATATACCTATCATTAATTATAACTTATATGAGATATCCTTAGGAATAAGATCCATAGACAATATTTTAGAGCACATGAGAGATTTTTAGATAGCTCTAAGATTAGTCTATAAAAATCAGTAGTAGTTCTTTACACAAATAGTACAATAGAAAATGAAAAGATAATACCTCCTGCTGTAACAACAAATCTCATAAGACCTCTATAGAGAAAAATGTAAAACTTGAATTAAGAACATAGAGGATAAGCTGAAATCATGGAAAGACATTTCATGACCTTGATTGAGTGGTACCCAAAGGAGAACAATTCTTTCCAAATTAATCTATCTATTAAAAGCAATCTCATTTAGAATTTCAGATAGATTTTTTTTTAAAGGAATCCAGGAAGTTCAGTTTAGCCTATAAATCAGGGAATAAAAGTCTCCGCATGTCTAAATAAACCTTTAAAAATGTAAAAGGATGAAGCACCTCATCAAATATTAATAATTCAAAGGTATAGAAAGAAAATTATATGATATTGTGAGAACACGTAGACTAATGACACTACAGCGTTCAGAGACAGACCCATGTATATATGCCAGCCTAATATTTGATAAAGATAACACCGCAAATCACTGAATTGTTGAGATGCTAGTGTGGGGGAGATTGGCTAACTAATCAAAAATATAAATTTGGGTTTTTAAGTAACAACAAATGTAATGGTGTATTCCAGATGGAATAAAGACACTTAAAAAATGTTAAAGTAAAACCATGAAATTAAAGAAATAATACAGTAGACTATCTTTGTAAACAATGGCATGGAAAAAACTGCAAATGCACAAACCTTAAGACAAAATAATTGGTAAATTTGATTACAAGAGATTAAGAACTTCTTTTAAAAGAGACATAAAAGATAAGGTTAAGAGACAGATAACAGGATGAGATGATATTCATAAATGTCCAAATTTCTGCAAACCCACATAAACAATAAATAACTGCCAATAGGAAAATAGTTAATAAGGAACATTTTCAGAGGAGAACACAAACATTTTTTAAATGACATACATGTATGTCAGAAAAACTAGAAATCAGAAAAACAGCATGATATATCACTTTATTGCCTATTATGGCAAAAATTAGAAAGCCAAGATAGAGAAGTTCTTAAGTTCTCTGGTGGGAACACACCTCAGAAAAGCCACTAAGCACCTGCCTATCTAATGATCTGATGATTCCTGAAAGCCCTGGAAATATATTTCTTATGCATGGAGATGTCCATTGTCATGCAACTGGTAGAGGTGGGACCTGAGTATCTTCCACAGGTGGGGGGTGGATTATAATAGTGATGGTTGCTTGCAGGGGAATAAAGTTTTAACAAGTCAAAAATGCGAAGCAGTTACATACGTGGCAGCAGCGTGGAGTGATCCTAAAGATACAGGGCCTCCCTGCTCCCTGCACTTGGGTGTGCCCTGGGGTTGCCTTGACCGGCAGACTGTGGTCGAGGTGACAAAGTGCCTCTTCATTAGCCCTGCAGCTTCTGGTTTCTTCCTCCTGGAAGCCAGCTGCCGTGAAAGAGGTGCCCCTTTAGGACCAGCCTGCCAGGAGAAACCCCACCACACGGAGAAGCCCTGAAGGATGACATGGCCGAGGACAGGGAGAGACGTCAGGGGAGCCTGAGCTGCCACCATGAGAGCCAGAAGCCAGCTGGGGATGGTCCTTCCAGCCTCAGCTTCCCTGGCTTACTCTATGTGCCACAGGGACACACAGCCCAGCTGAACCCTTTCTGAATATTTGACCCACAGACGGTGAGCAAAATGCAGTGATTGTTCAAGCCTCTAATTTGGGGGGTTGTTGCTCAGCAGAAGGAAATCAAAATACCACTTCTTTAGCAAGTTGGGATTGGCTGTCCAATGAAGTGATTGACGTCCATAGATATGTCTGTATATATCAATGACGTTGTCTTCAGTGACTACTAAGAACTGTTAGGTTGTTGACACTAAAGGACTCCGAGTTAATGTAAGTATGTAAGTATTTACCTGTTATTTCAGCCGTTTTTGCTGCCATATTGCTGTATCTAATTTTGCAGAATAATAGTGAGGAATAAAATGAATGAAGTAAACCTACTTTGTAACAGTGAGGCATTATACCAATGTTGTTATTACTACTCCCTATGCAACAGCGGAAGAATTAGAAGTTGCCCGAAGCGATCAAAAACAGTGACTTATCTAGTGACTTAATTATAGACACTTTTAAATTAGGCTCTGGTCTACAGATTTGAGGGTAAATTTGGGTGTCTGCTGAAGAGTTAAGAATATAGATTTACTTGCCAATGAATTTTTCTGTTAATCTGCGATCTTTTTCATGTCTTGCTTTGGGGTTCTTCTTCAAAAAGAAGCTTCCATAAACCAGTTTTTCATGATTCTGTACTTACTGTAATCTTCCTTGTAGAATTTTTAATTTTTCAAAAATGTAGGTGGAAACATTTAGGGATGACATTTTGAATGCCAAATCCTATAAATCCACAGGAAGATGAATGTTCTATCACTTTGGATAATTTCTACCTCCACCACGATTTCAGATAAAGTAAGTGATTACATTTGTACTTACAGGTTGTCTTGGCTCTTTCCGAGCTGGATTGTTCACTGCTGCGCGCCTGTCCACTGATGCTTACCCCGATCTAAGGAGCTGTGTCACTGGTAAACACCTCTACCATCCATGTAATAAACAAAACAAAGTAAAAACCCATAAGTGAATAAGGTACACCATGTAAACGTATAATGTGTAGAATCAACAAATGAGCCCTAGAAGTGTTCATGCCCAGCAAGGAGGTATTCTCAAAACCACTTAAGAGGATGTCTTTTTTCTCAAATTTAAATGCTGCTCCTTTACTCAAAATAAATATTCCACCTACTGTTTAAGTTGAACAGTTCCTTGTTTACCAAGCTTTAGGGCATTGATTCAGGATTTTATTCCCAGATGGCTTTATTTTGAGTGTTGTTTCATAAATAATCACGTAGTTACGACCTCATGTTCTAGTTGATGAACAGGTTAAGGTGGCGTCATGTTTGTTCTTCTAGCTTTTGGCGTCAGCAACATAAATGTGAAAATGTTAGAACATCAAATTAGCCTTCTCCCGCTGTTCGTGTAGGGCCTAGTGATAATTCTGGCAGTTTACTGGTCTCTAACTTCCCAATTTCCCAGATGAGAGTCCAAGACGAAAAGGTGAAAGTGCAAGGCGTAAATCGGGAAGTTCATCTAGTGAATAATTTACATGTGGCATTGACATTATCCAAATACTCATTGGTCTCCGTTTTCTCTGATTTTAAATTGATTGTAATTACACAGGTAAGACAGTTTGCCTGAACGTGTGTATTTAATCCCATACTTTATTTTTTAATTTACCAAAGGATATGAAAATAAACTGATTAGCTTTTTTATAATTTTAATAATACCTAGTTTGTTACTACTTTTCACAAAAACTTTGTTGAAAAATTTGGAAATTGGGTTTTGGTTAGGTTTAATTTTTTTTTTTTTTTTAATGTGTAATGGAAAATTCTTCAGGCTAACTTAAGCAAAGGGGAATGTGTCAGAAGGAACTTGCAGAGTTAACTAGGAGGCTTGAGAAACAGGTGTGGAAATGTGCTGGAACGAAGGGACCATTGTGGTGTCTAGTAGGGGTGAGACCACAGACCCACAAATGGGCATATCATTTAAGATGGTGATAAGGTGCTGGAACGTTTTGTGAAGAAAACGGCCTTCCCCGAGGAATTCCCAGTACTCTGCTCACCGAACTCTGTCCAGTGTCTGGAAACCTTTGTTTTATGTGTTTTTGAGCAGAGCTGCATTTATTTAAGGCAGGAAGATAAATCTGGTCCCTGTTACTTCATCTTGGCCCATATCGGAAGCCCCAAATTCTTTTTTCTATTGATACTGAGTAGTTTTATTTGTTCTGCCTACCTCACTGAATTGTTTTAAGGATCAAATAAGGTAATTTGTACAAAAAAATAACAAATTAGAGTTGTAGATATATATTGTATATAGTGTAGTTGTATATATTTGCAAATATAAAAGTAGTTCCCTTTTGCAAAATAATTGTAAAGATTTATATAATGGACTCACCTTTTTTTTAGTAAGGTATGTGTTTTCTTTCTTTTTGAAAAATTTTTTATTTAAATTCCAGTTAGCCAATGTACTGTGCAATATGAGAGTCAGGTGCACAATGTAGCGACTCAACAACTACATACAACACCCGGTGCTCATGACAAGTGCACCCCCCAATCCCCGTGGCCCATTCACCCATCTCCCCACCCACGTGCCCTCAGCCAACCATCAGCTCATTCTCCACAGATAGGAGTTGGCCTCTTGGTCTGACTCTCTCTTTTTAAAAAAGAATGAAATCTTGCTATTTGTGGCAGCGTAGCCGGGAGCTGGAGAGTGTTATGCTGGGCAAGGCAGGCCAGCCAGAGACGGACAGATGCCATGTGATCTCACTCAGGTGTGCAGTTTGGGAAATGAGATAAATGACCACAGGGGGAAAAATAATGGACTCACTTTTCTATGAAAAAGTATTGTTTGAGGGAAGGAGTCGTGATTTTTTCCGTTGGATACAGGCTCCGTGCACAGGATTTGTATTAAAGGGTATATAATTCTTTTTGACCATGCCACACGGTAAAAACTAAATAGTTGTCTGTCTCCCTCAGCCATTCCAGACCAGTGTAGCCCTCTGCCGTGCAACGAGGATGGATACAAGACCTGCAGGGATGGCCAAGCTACATTCACTTGCATCTGTAAGCCAGGCTGGCAGGGCGATAGGTGTGAGTACGGTACGTATTCTGCATCTGCTTGACTCACCCGGATTGGCCTCCTGGAAAGTTCTCCAAAGGCCTTATTGCATTAAATAATCATTTATTTTTCCCTTCTTAGATATAAACGAGTGCAAAGATCCCTCAAATATAAATGGAGGTTGCAGCCAGATGTGCGATAATACACCTGGAAGTTACCACTGTTCCTGTAAAAGTGGTTTTGTTATGCTTTTGAATAAGAAGGACTGCAAAGGTGAGAGCAAGAAGGTGTTCATGGTGCGAGAGCAAAGCTCACTTAGAGGAATTTCCCCAGGAAATTCTTGGAACTCTCTGGTTCCAAGTACTTGTAATAAATATACATTGTTACCCACCTTGAAGCCTTGTGATACGAGCCTTTTCGTTGAATGTTTATGGAGTATTGTGTTATTTATAGAACTTTTCATTGTTTTCTTACTGTATTTTATTATTTATTGTTTTATGCTTTCTCACTGGGTGTATGTGTGTGTGTGTGCATTTGACTAAAGAATTTAATGAAATAGTGATAAAGTGAAGTTTCAGGGCAAGTCCTTGCTTACTCGAGCCTTTGCAAAATCATTGTTTTTGTTGTTCTCAGACACTATAATATTATTTCCTTTACTCCAGTAAGATAAACAGCTATACCAAGTAATCCATCATAATCCTCAATAACCGCTTCCACTGCATTTCATATTTCCTTGTTAGATATACCTGTCATATATCCAATATAAATATTTCTTCTTGCACTTTTTCTCGTGTTGTGGTTTTGGGAAAGATGAAAACTAGTTTCCTTTCTCTTTATACATTTAAGATCTCATCATTGGTCATAACGATTTTTTTTTTCTTCAGATTTAAATAATCCCTGTCAGTTTAGCTTCCCAGTAAGTCATTTGACTCATGTATTTCCTTTGTTTTTCCTTGTCCTTCTGTTTCCTTACATTTTGACTCCCAACCCCCCCCCCCCCGCCTATTGTCCTTCCCATTTGACTGTTTTAAATGCTGTAATTAAATCTTCAAATATTCGTGCTAGACGCGTGGATGACTAAAAATGAAATTTTCCAGCCTGGAGTTAAATTTTTACCCTAGAAATTGGAAATAATTTTCTCCTTCCTTCCTTCCTTCCTTCCTTCCTTCCTTCCTTCCTTCCTTTCTTCCTTCCTTCCTTCCTCCCTTCCTTCCTTCCTCCCTTTCTTCCTTCCTTCCTTCCTTCCTTCCTTCCTTCCTTCCTTCCTTCCTTCCTTCTTTCCTTTCTTCTTCCCTGTCTCCTTGTCCTTTTTCTTTTTGCTGTGAGATGGAAACATGTAGTAAGTTAAAGTAAAGTGTCCTTGTTCAACTCTGTTCACATCTGCTGTGGGAAATCCCCAGATTGAATTCGTATTCAAGGGATGATCTGTCCCTCACTGTGCTATAGTGTTTGGCATGGTATAATTTACTATAATATCATTTAAAGTGCAATCAAATGACTCTAAAGTGAACTGCAGGGATGCCTGGGTGGCTCAGCAGCTGAGCGCCTGCCTTTGGCTCAGGATGTGATCCTGGAGTCCCGGGATCGAGTCCCACGTCAGGCTCCCTGCATGGAGCCTGCTTCTCCCTCTGCCTGTGTCTCTGCCTCTCTCTGTGTGTCTTTCATGAATAAATAAAATCTTAAAAAAATAAAAAAAAGTGAACTGCATTAAGTAACAATTTCTCCTAAGCCATTATCCAGTTTGTGACCATACAGCTTTCTTGTCTGCCTATTTGAATGTCTTTTTGAAGTCAGAAATTGAGAATACCAACACTCTTAGAACACGTTATAGAAAACCATCATAATTCAGGATACTACACACATTCTATAAGCAACTAATACCCATTCTGCATTTAAATACTTGAATGTCTGTCCTCAATAAGTTGTGGACGTACATTTTTCATTAAAGGTATTTAATTTTAAAAGGTATTTTTTTTAAGATTAATTTATTTATGATACTCATCATAGAGAGAGAGAGAGAGGGGCAGAGACACAGGCAGAGGGAGAAGCAGGCTCCATGCACCGGGAGCCCGACGTGGGATTCGATCCCGGGTCTCCAGGATCGCGCCCTGGGCCAAAGGCAGGCGCCAAACCGCTGCGCCACCCAGGGATCCCTAAAAAAGTATTTAATTCTTATCCATTCAGTTAATACATTTGTATATAGATTTTTACAAAAGTTCTCTTACGCAGGAGAATGTCTCTGATGACCAGAACATATGTTCTTGCATACTTCATTCACACAGTCTTTATCCATGAACCAGGTGATAGAAGAATATGTATACAACGATTAAAATAGGGCCTTTGCCAAGATGTGGATGTGCCTGAGATCAAGTTGCCTGTAATTGTCTAAAAATGTAAGAATAAAACTTTTCATCAGACGTTAGATGTCAGTGTAGAGTAATAAAATCAATGTGCTATAACCTGAACTCATATGATTTAGATAATTCTCTATAAAATGCCTCAAACCAAATAGTTTTAGTCATATGTTTCCACTTTCTTTTAAAATATGGATTTTTATAGCTCATTTAAAAAATGAATATTTTATTTGATGTAATCGTAGATTTACATGCCGTTGTAAGAAATTTTTAGAGTTTTATGGAGTAGAAAATATATTTTCCATTCTGAACTTATCTGTCTCCAGAGAGTACAGAAGAGAACAGTTTGCTAATAATTATGTCGCCATTGAACTATTTCTGTTGCTTGTTTTGTTTTTCTCATACATGCTTTTATCTAATTTGTTTCCTACTCCACCACGTAGTATAATAAATGCTTCTGGATATTAATGTAGCACTAAAATTTGTATTGGGATTTTATAAATACTTTGAGACCTCACTCAATTCCCTTTTAAGTTTGAATTACTCTTGAGGAGTTTAGCCAACAATAATAGTATGCAGATTTAGCTACTGTCCATTTCCAAAGGAAAACCTCACTGAAGAGCCACCTCATTTTTATTTTTTATATTTGTGATAATACAGAGTAAATCTACTTTGAAGAATATATTTAAATAACATGTATTTGGGGATCTATATTAAGAATATGGGGAATCTTGGGATGCTGGGTGGCTCAGCAGTTGAGCGTCTGCCTATGGCTCAGGTTGTGACCTGACCTCAGGTCCTGGGATTGAGTCCCATATCGGGCTCCTTGTGAGGAGCCTGCTTCTCCTTCTGCCTTTATCTCTGCCTCTCTCTCTGTCTCTCATGAATAAATAAATAAATCTTAAAAAACAACAACAACAGAATATGAGGAATCTTTTCTCCCATTTATTCACGCAATGTAACTTGGTAGATAAGAAAATAACTAAAGCCCTCTTCTCTTTTACAGAACTATAAAGAACTTAGCAAACATCAAATTCCTTATATGTTTGTATGAAGAAATCATGTTTAGTAAACCAAAACATGATGATAGATCTAAAATTTTGTTATTCCCCCGCCATTCTGTTGTCTCATTACATGTAATAAACTAGATCCAGGAAACACAAATCAAGGGCTCTTTGCTAGTATCTTCTGGTATGGGAAAAATGTTTGTTAATATTTTGGTTTCCCTTATAGATGTGGATGAGTGCTCGATAATGCCGGACATTTGTGGCGCAGCCGTGTGCAAGAACATCCCCGGGGACTATGAATGCGAATGTGCGGAAGGCTACAGATACAATCCCGCGCTCAAGTCTTGTGAAGGTAGACCTGTGGTGGTGCCATTGTGGATGGTGGGGAGGGTGGCTCGGGGCCTCGATTTGATATTGGAAGCATTGGTTCGGTCTGACAAGTCCCATGACACAGCTTAGTCAATCGGGTAGTCGCTGGCTTTGTTCCGAGGAAAAGCATGTAAGACACGTGGTCTTTGGGTTCAGCCTTGCGCCCTCCGTTTGCCTCCTAAGCTGTGTGTGAATTGGAGACCTCCCATGTATGATAAAAGCCAGATAAACGTACCTTCTCATTGTTTAAACCATATTCAAAGATGAAAAGAATTTCAACCTGGAAGGAAAAACACATGTACAAAAAGAAAACAAGTTTAAAAATCACATGGGTGTAACGCGAATGGTTTGAAACCTTCTGGTTTTATACCCAGCTTTTTGATGATTTTCTGTGCCTGGATCAGTGTGTCATTTATTCTTAAATAAATCATATAGTTCTGTTGTAATTAAATACATACAAAAGAGGGATCCCTGGGTGGTGCAGCGGTTTGGCGCCTGCCTTTGGCCCAGGGCGCGATCCTGGAGACCCGGGATCAAGTCCCACGTCGGGCTCCCGGTGCATGGAGCCTGCTTCTCCCTCTGCCTGTGTCTCTGCCCCTCTCTCTCTCTGTGAGACTATCATAAATAAATTAAAAAATTTAAAAAAAATACATACAAAAGAAAAATCTCATCATATTTGAACAACAGCCGAGCTCTAGAAATTTGAGAATTATTGATTAGTACTGTCAGTGCCGTGGATTTGAGGGAGCCCTTTGGACTCCTTTAGGCCGAGGAGTGCTGCTGGGTGTGACTCGGCTGGCATAGAGGTATTAAAGGGATATATATTTTTTTAATCATAGACACAAATTACCTCATGTCCTCTTTTAAGTTTTTTTTTTTTTTTTAAGATTTTATTTTTTTATTAATGAGAAAGAGAGAAAGAGAGGCAGAGACACAGGCAGAGGGAGAAGCAGGCTCCATGCAGGGAGCCCTACGTGGGACTTGATCCCGGGTCTCCAGGATCATGCCGTGGGCTAAAGGCAGCACTAAACCCCTGAGCCGCCTGGGCTGCCCTCCTTTAAGTTTTTTTAAAAAATAAATTCAATTATCATAACTAAAACTAATCAAATCAATAGTGATTTTCTAATATGGGAATATATATATATATGAATATACATACTACATTCATGTATATGATGTAATGTACCCTTTTAACCATTTTTAAGGGTATAATTCAGTGCCATTAATTACTTTCACATGATTATGGAGTCATTACTGCTATCTCTCTCCAAAGTTTTTCATCATCCCAAACAGAACTCTGTAACCATTAAGCAATAAATTACCCCTCCTCCCTCTCCCAAACTCTCATCTACTTTCTGTTTCTATCTACTTTTTGGGTGATAACCTTTAATCTAATTTCTGTCTCTATGAATTTGCCTAAATCAATAGTAATTTTAGAATAGGTTTTTTTTTCGAATGTATCTCCTTCTCTTGATATTTTGAAGTTTTACCTCCTGTGCAATCACCAAAAAATATTCCCTCCACACACCATTTCTGTTCTCCCACAACTCTAGATAGAAATTACTGTGGTAGGGCAGCCTGGGTGGCTCAGTGGTTTAGCGCCGCCTTCAGCCCAGGGTGTGATGCTGGAGACCCGGGGTCGAGTCCCACGTCGCGCTCCCTGCACGGAGCCTGCTTCTCCCTCTGCCTGTGTCTCTGCTTCTCTCTCTCTGTCTCTCATGAATAAATAAATAAAATCTTAAAAAAAAAAAAAGAAATTACTGTGGTAATATTCAGATTTGTTTTAGCCAACTTGATCATGTATATTGTAGTTTTTATTCAGTGAATGACAGATTTTGTTTTTAAGGGCTGTGTGTATGACACATAGGTACAATATTCATATTGTGTTAACTATCTGCAATTTAATTTTAATGCTAAGAGATCATTAATTTTGGAGTTGTACTTTAGGGCATTTAATGGGGGGAATTTATATGCTACAAATTATGCATTTATGTACTTGCAAATTTTCAAGGATCTCAGGGTGCATTCATTGAAAATATCAAGGATGTCATGTAGCTCTGAAGTAGACTAGCTGGAGCATGTTATTACAACTTTTCAAGGATGATTTTCTCAAAATATGGAGTGAGGACAGGGCTATCTAGAAGATTTCACAGTATAGGGGTTTTGTTTTTCTTTTTTAAATGATAAGAAATAAAGATATGTCCTTAAATTTATTGTCACTACCGGTCACTGCATTATGGAATGTCGAAGGTTCTTGATATTACATAATACCTGATTATATTAACCTTCAGTTAAGAGGGATTTTTTTCCCCTTCCTCTCTCTTCCCCTCTGTCTTCCTCCTCCCCCTCCCCCTCCCCCTCTCCTCTCCTCTTCCTTCCCTTTCTTTTCATCAAAGCAAACAACTGGGAGGCAGTCTCAGTGGAATTCATGTAGTTAGAAATGATGGTTGCCTTGAGACGCTCAGTCTTTTTTCCTTCAAATTCAGAAATTGGAAAATTTATAGTTGGGATATTCTTATTAATTATTAGTATATTTGGGATATTTTTATTATTTACTTAGTATGGAAAGTTATACATTAACATTTGTTGTTTGACTTGTGTAAATAGATAGTTGAGATATTTTTTATTACTCATTTAGTATGGAATAATTGGGATACATAGCATATTCCATAGTTGGGATATGCTGTATAGTTGGGATATTTTTATTAATTATTTAGTATGGAAAGTTCTACATCAAAATTTGTTGCTTGACTTGTGTAAATAGATAGAAATTACACTTGCAACTCATTTAAATTTCCATGCCACACGTTGAAATATGAGTTCATGTTATTCAGAGATTTCTTTTACTGAGAACCTATTATAATCACTGATGATTATTTATTTAATTTATTTGGGAGAGAGCGAGCAAACACAAGCGCAGGGGAGGACAGAGGGAGAGGGAGAAAAATCTCAGCCAACACCACGTGAGCATGGAGCAAGATGCGAGGCTCCATCTCCCCACCCTGAGCTCATGGCCTGAGCTGAAATAAGTGTCTGATGCTTGACCCACTGAGCCACCCAGGTGCCTCCATTGTCACTGATCATCTTTTACTAAAATCAGAATACTCCTATTGGATTGGATATTCAGAAGATAATAAGATTTATGTTCTCTTTTACCCCAGATGTGGACGAATGCTCTGAGAACCTGTGTGCTCAACTTTGTGTCAACTACCCTGGAGGTTACTCTTGTTACTGTGATGGGAGAAAAGGATTCAAACTCGCCCAAGATCACAAGAGCTGTGAGGTAACATTTTGTAATGATAAACTTCCCATGTCTTTTCTAAATGGAGAGACTGGGGTACTTATTTCCACATAGCCGAGGTGAGTCAGGAAAATAGAGATGTTCTTTTGTTTGAAAGGGTTTTTTTTTTTTAAAGATTTATTTATTTATTTTGAATGAGAGAGATTAAGAGAGAATGAGTGCGGGAGGGGCAAAGAGAGAGGGAAAGAAAAAATCTGATTTCCCACTGGGCATGGAGCCCCACAAGGGGCTCGACCTCACGACCCGAGATCGTGACCTGAGTCGAAATCAAGAATCAGACCGAGCCACCCACGTGCCCCAGGAAAATACAGATGCTCCATGGTAATTGCTCTAAGTCTAGCAGGCTATGAGTCAATCTATTTACTAATTTTGGTCATGTAAGCTATACATATTGGGGATAATTAGTGACTAGGTTAAAAAAAGACTGCAGGTTCATAGTTCAGAAAGGGCTCATCTGTATAGCCTGTACATTTACAAAATACATTGTGCATTTTTATTCAAGAAATTAAGAAAAGTTAAGATTTGTACTTCTCTTTGTGAGGAAAAAAACTCACATAGAAACCAGCGGGAACATTTTCGTATGTGTACTTTTCTTTATCCTACTCTGACAGGTTTGATTGCACTTTGGCATGTTAGCACTTGCAAGAGCACTCATAAACTCTCAGGTGGAAATAACTGTCAGAGTAGGATTTACTGGGGATTAAGTATATCAAAATTCATAGAGGTTGATTTTGTTAATCTGTGTCTCTCAAACTTGCTTTTAGTTACTTGGATTTAATTCATAATCGACTAGGAATTGAATGTGGGGGGTGGTTTTTCCTTCATTGAAATAAATAGGTCAACACCTGAAACTTTTTTCTCCCTAAATAAGGATCATGTGTTAGTGAATCTAGGGCAACTCTTGGATTCCTTTTTACAAGTGAGGGTAAAATGTTATAGGATTATGAGTCAGTAAAAAACAAGACAAAAATGACGTAAACAGTGATTTAATCATGAGTATCCACATGCCTCTGTATTCGTTACTAGGACAAAACCGTGTATGCCCAAAAGTGTAACATTCAATAAATGCTCCTGACTTGGTAAGGAAGGTAAGGCGAGATGGTTGGCATATGTGGTAACTTCTATTGTACTGAAATGAATGTCATGCTGTGCGAATGTCTCTTTTGTAATTTAGTCTTTTGTTATTTTAGTATTTGTAGTGGTTACACATCACCATCCACCTTAGAAGAGGTTTATTGAAGTTTTGAGAGGAAATGAGAGATGTTGTTTCTGGACCTGAGTTAGTACAGTGCCGCACACACAGCACCCCGCTGAATATCCCGCTGTGGACGCCCAAGCTTATCCCTAAAAAGCTTTCTGGGTTTTTTAAAATTATTTTTTATTCTTTTTAAAATATTTTTATTTATTTATTCATGAGAGACACAGAGAGAGAGAGAGAGGCAGAGACACAAGCAGAGGGGGAAGCAGGCCCCATGCAGGGAGCCCAACGCGGGACTCGACCCCAGGTCTCCGGGATAACGCCTGGGGCCAAAGGCGGCGGCTGAGCCACCCAGGGATCCCGGAAAAGCTTTCTGTTTTAATGTTTGATTTTACTCTTAGAAAAAAAAATCCTTGATACTAAATGACTCTAAATTATTTCTTTTCTTCTGTATATTCCTTGGAGACCAACGAGATACCTTAATTTATCTTTATCCCATCTAGGTTTTCCCGCGTTGCCTTTGATACAAGGCAGGCTGAGTCCGAGAACCTGGGGAGGTGGGGTGGGGGCGTTCCCACAGGACCAGCCAAGACCAGTTTCCTGGGCTTCCCACGGGATAGAAATCAGATGCGAGCCAGAGAAAGTGAAAGTGGAGTTTATTGGATAGTGTGAATGACACGGTAGAGCAGACAGAGAGTCTGGGGGCCTCAGAAAGGAAAAGAGAGTGACTTTCTCCATGATTTAGGGCTAGGGGTTTGTATAGCAAAGGGATCCAGGGTACGTGCTCCTTCAGGAATCCAGGGTAGGTCCAATCAAAGGCAAATAATAGGTGAATAATAGGTGTTATTTTATAAATCATCGAAGGTAGGGGGTATTGATGCCAGTGTCAGCTGAGGTCCTGGGACATGTTTGGGATCCGGCCTCTTCTTAGATGTTATCAGGTGTTTGGGGGCCTAGGACAAAACTCGGAGAATGATTAGCTTTCTTGTTTCCCCCCTGGAGAGGGAACATAGCTTCTTTGGTTTTGACACAGATGCAAGGTGAAATCTAGAATGTGAGTAAATAGGGCTGAGCAAGGAACAGCAGAGATGTGGTCTTTCTCAAATAGAGTCCCTTCGGCTTCCCTACCTCACTCCATTATCTGGATGATACGTTTTTGCTCAGAAAATTTGTCATAATAAATGAATGAGTGAATGTACTGATTCTTCCATGCTTTCTGACTCTGACATTTTTTTCCAGTGTAATTCTTAGAAAGCATCAGAACCGCAGTTAATTAAGGAGAGACATGTTACTGGAAGAAGAAGGTTGGGTTTGGGCTGAGGTTTGCAAGGGAAATAACGACAAAAATATAAGCCACACACATGGAGCAAGACTTTTGAAAACTTGTGTTCTGGGAGGTTATCCTGATGGACTATGTAAGGAAGTAAAGGATGCTGCTTTACAAGGGTGTTCTTTATTTAATATATCACAGAGGATACGTTTGACAAGACCACTAGGAATCAGAGAAAGGGTGTGTAACCTGACACAAACAGCAGGCAATAACCTACGTGTTTTGTTTCTTCTGTTTCCTTTCCCCCAGGCTGTTCCAGTGTGCCTGCCCTTGAACCTCGACAAGAATTATGAATTACTTTACCTGGCAGAGCAATTTGTAGGGGTGGTTTTATATTTAAAATTTCGTTTGCCGGAAATCACCAGGTGAGCTACCAATGTCAATGGTAATCTCTAGAGGTGAGCGGGTAAGGGTAGAAGGGACGGAAAAGGTTGGAAATGTATGAAATTGCATTTTCAATTAGGTAATTTAGGGGATATTATCAATCAGATGATTTGGGGAACCCTAAAGTTAATTTACTCCTTCACACCTGTAATTTTCATGCTAGAATCATTTGGGTTGTTCTAGGCTGACCTTCTCCAATGATCGTTTTAATAAGTCCTTCTTCCTTTTCTAGTGAATACATACTTAAGTTGGGAAAGTAGATTTAATACATTTGTGACATTTCCTTCCTTCTTCATTCATGTTATAGAAACCAAGTAATGAGAAAATACTCAAGGCATTGCTTTTATAATATAGTTATATTCATAATTATTAAGGAAAATTCATAAGATTGCTTAGGTGGTATTTCAAAGAAACACATCACAAGATTTTAGTTGACTGAGTACCTTGTCTGTTATTCCTACCATTAAGTTGCCTCCAGGGAAAGAGTAATTGTATTTTAGAATCATGATTTTACTTTAATTATCAAATTTTCTCAGAGTCATACATGGTTGGAACTAGAAAAAAGACATTGGAATTTTGTAGGAATAATGGAAAGGAAATGTATTTGCGACTGATTATAAAGTCTATATTTTAAAATATTTTAATTAGATAAGCACGCACACATACAACTTAATTCATTAGGTATATGAATGATTATTCATTAAATAATTCGACTAAATTCATAGAAATCACATCATTACGGAACATTGAATTGTATTCTAAGATTCACTGATGTGATTGTGCTCCTTCAATGTTCTTATCCACCAAGACCTGGTTTTCCCTTTTAACAACTCAGAGCAGATAATATTGTCTAGTGACAGACTGGAGACAACATTCCCTTGCTAAGAGAATAATGAGAATGAGAGCGGAAAAAGGTCAATAATTGCACATTTTTAGGCCTGTTCAGGGGGATTCTGTTCTGATAATTCACAATAGTTTGGGCTCTAACATTGGATCAAATAGACTAAATAATTATTTTTTTCAGTATTTACTTATTTGTTCCTTATTTATTTTAAGCTTTTTATTGAAGTATGATATAGATACACATACAGAAATATACATGTATGTTGAATGTACAGCTTGATGAATTTTGTACAAAGTGCCACCTAGTAAGCAACACAAAGAAGAGCTGGTGCTTTGTTGCTTTCTTCCCCCTTTTTCTGCAAATTCCTTCAGCTCTGTTTCCAAGGATGAAATACTTATCCTATCCTAAAGTTAACAAATTCACTCTTCTTTTTCATTCTACGAAACTTCAGAAAAAGAATGAATTCTTCCCCAATGTATGCTGATGTATTCTAGACAGAAAGAATGCAGAACAGAACTCTTTGTGTTACTGGTTTAGCATGATTTTGCAAAGAGAAGGAAATTATCTCTGTTATATGATCAACTTTTGGAGGATTGTGAGCATACACAGATTTGGGTTTTGACAAGATAATATGTGCTTGACATCAGCAAAATGTGGTGGTTATGCGAATAGAGGTCCTTATCCTAAGGAAAAAACAAACAAACAGAAAAACACCAAAAAAAAAAAAAAAAACCCCACCAAAAAACCTTCTAAAATAATCTTAGCTCCGTAAATTACTACTACATTGTTATCTGTCCAATATACTTTACTCCACATAATATCTTTAAAATGTTCCTTGGAATTCTAAAGATTAAAAAATTTATTTTATCAGCCTTTCTTTGTTCCATTTAAAGTTAAATCTATTCCCATTGCATATGGTGCCCCTATTACTATTACTTGTAGGTAGAGGTGTTCCCATAGCCCTTTCTTCCTTGCCTGCCTTGGCAATTATCCGAAATCCTGACTTTTTACCTTAAATTATCTTTATTGTAGCTTAACTGAAGTGACTAATAGTTATACAACTATGTTTCTATTCCCTGTTTGTCTTTTTTCAATCACTTTGATTTACTGGTTTCTTGGAAATATCAATACTGATTCTCATTACAGTGTCATAGGGCACTGATCAATACATGTGATTTTTTTAATCCAGTGTTTCTAAGATATTTCTTCCCTTGTAATAGTTACATATATATCCAGAGTCTTAATAGCGACAGATATTGCCAGAATATCTGATACACCCAGAACGTGGCTAGATGATACGTTTTAAGCTGTCCTTGCATGTGCTCTCATATAGTGATTCATACAATTAGAATTTTGGAGAGCTTTTGAAATCAAGCTAACAGATCTATTTTAAAGTTTTTGGCTTTTCTTACCACATATGAAGGCTTAATTATGTTTGTAGTCATCCAGACGCCGTCTTGTATATCTCTGTGAGAGAGTCCTTCCTGACATATATGAAATTATAGGGAAAATGGGCCTTTTGGTGTATAAACCAATCATGAAATTGTAACAGCTTTTACTACTGACTTACTGACACAGGAAAAAAAAGAAAGGAATCTTAATGTCAGATTATATAGAAAGCTCCAGGAGAGATAGATCTGGTACTTGTACATGTGGGAGTTCCAGCATTTAAAAGAGTGCCTTAAAAACAAATGCCAAAAAAAAAAAAAAAAAAAAAAGAAAAGAAAAATTACCAAAGTATCTGTTCACAGGGGAACAGGACTCCAAGAATAAGCAAGAAAAAAAATACTAACTTGATTTTAAACACACATGGAACCAGAGAGAACCCATGAACAGTTTAATTCTCCCCTGCTCTTTTATTAGTCTCAGGAAAGAAAGAAATGCTTGGCTCTTTCAGCATATTGCTGTTTGCTAGTACAAGAGGAAAAGAATAGACATTGAGCATCCCATATTTCTCTGATAAGACTCTCTTTTTCCATTATTTAGATTTTCAGCTGAATTTGATTTCCGGACATACGATTCAGAAGGTGTTATCCTGTATGCGGAATCTCTTGACCGCTCGGCTTGGTTCCTGATTGCGCTTCGTGATGGAAAAATTGAAATTCAGTTTAAGAATGAATTTACAACCAAAATCACAACTGGAGGCAAGGCTATTAATAATGGGCTGTGGAATACGGTAGGTTTTGTGGATTTTACCAGTAACATCCCACTTTGATACAGTTTGTTTAACATCATTAATAATCTATGTTTATACTGATACCAAATCAAACAGACCTAGGTTTATTTGATGTTGTACGAAGCATACCCCACAGTGTAAATCCTTGAAACAGCCTCTGATAAATGATGACCTCACCTAGTATATCTAGGATTTCCTGTAACTTAAATTGTTTTCAGGTATTTGCTTGGATTGCTCTGTCTTTAACTTGTTACCTTTTTATTTTATTTTTAAAGATTTTATTTAATTATTCATGACAGACACAGAGAGAGAGAGAGAGATAGAGAGGCAGAGACACAGGCAGAGGGAGAAGCAGGCTCCATGCAGGGAGCCCGATGCGGGACTCGATCCTGGGTCTCCAGGATCGTGTCCTGGGCAGAAGGCAGGCGCCAAACCACTGAGCCACCCGGGGATCCCTTTACCATTTTAAATGGCAGTTATTGAGGTCTCTCCCGTAGGTTAGGGATCATTAGCAGGCATAACATCTCATGCACAGGTACCACTGACCAAGGACAGCCACACTGAGTAGCCACTGATATTTTTTAAATGAAAGAGAAAAACACATAGCAATGTAGAAATATACATAGTAAGAGTAAGACTATAGTGATTAATTCAATTTTAAATGTTAGCATATAGATAATCAACCTGTACAAAGAGTATATACTAGCTAGAACCAATTAGAGTGCTTAGAGATGGACATTTTTACATAACCCCTAAAAATGAGCCTAAATGGAATTTTTCACAAAGAAGAATTACTGCTAGTCAATAATGGGGAAAATTCTTTTCTGCAACAGTTATTGCTACTTTCAGCAGGTGATTTTTGAGTGACCAGCTTCACCTTACCAGGTGGTACCCAGAAAAGACACTTCCTATGCCTGTGAGACCTGCCAAGAGGTCCATATTGAGAAGACACGTGAAGCTATCACTGAATTATTTCATTTCTTTATTTACTCACTCATCCACTCATATATTCAATAAGCTTTTAGTTGAGCACTTTTTAAAAGCCTAAATTCCTGAGTTCAGGGAGCTAGAACCATGGCAAGAGATGCTTCTTGCTCTCCAGCTTACTGAGTACCTCACGGCTTAGGAGCTAATACAGCATAATGTGAACTCATTACAGCACAGGTAATAATAAAGCACCGTTGGGCACAGATGTGGTTGGCCAAAAATGGGGCTATTCATCCTTTGATAGCCATAGATTTTGGATTCTTGACTCTTAACGGAAGAGTGTCTTCATGGGATCAGATGCAATTGTGAGTAATCACTAGAGTTCTCAGGCTTCTTCATGTGCTCTCTTAGTGTGTGTAGCTTTGCCCTGCCTCTTTCCTGTGCTACATCTATATGTGGAATGTTCGGTGCGTACAGCTATCCCTCCAGTGTACTGAAGAATGCTTTTTATTGCCCAATACACCCAAATCACCTATCTAAAAGTCACTAAGATCACTTTTTCAGCAAAATAGAGCAAATAGAAAATTTTTTGATTGACACAAATTGAAAATGTTATCTGTTTGGAGGAGAACTTGGATACATTTTAGGCAACACAGAATATATATAAAGAAGGTAAATATTTACCTATGAGGCTAACATCTTGAGTTGCAGGTAGTGTTTACTAATGAATTCTCCATGAACGATATGTTAAAGGCAGGATTCTGGGCTGGAGAGAAGGCAGCTGTTCAGTTCCACACATTTTGTCTCCTGTGCTCATGATCCTTGTTAGAAAGAAACTGTTATTTAATGATACGCCCATATTTTTTTTGATACGCCCATATTTTAATTAAAATTTCCCCATATAAGCTGAATACAACTTGACATTAAAAATTTAAGAAAAATAAGCAAGTCAGAGAAAAACTTTAATCTGGTCATAAATTTTGTGCTGGCTTTCTTTAAAAAAAAAAAAATCTTAATTTAAGGGCATCTGGGTGGCTCAGTGGTTGAGCATCTGCTTTTGGCTCAGGTCATGACCATGGGGTCCTGGGATCGAGTCCCACATCGGGCACCCCTCAGGGAACCTGTTTCTCCCTCCACCTCTCTCTGTGTCTCTCATGAATAAATAAATAAAATCTAAAAAAAAAATTATCTCAAATGCATATTTTAAGTAAACATTATAATTGACAGTTAGGTTAAATTAATCTATAAAGTGGACTATTCAGTTGATGGCAGTTGTTTCAGAATTTTAAATAATTTAAAAATTTCAAATAAAATACTTTAAAAATAAGAAATTAAAATGTAGAATCGTTTTGTAATTCAGATTAAGTAGAATGCATGTAATTGTTAAGTAATTAAAACGGCTATAAACCGTAGAAATAAATATCGATATAAGTCATTATTACATCTCATATTTGGATATGATTCTAATATTGGTGGGAGATCTGTAATTTGTGTCATAATTTTATTCATTCAGTAAGATATTTATTGAGCACTTTATGTGCTAGTCTTTCCTCTAGGTAGCGCGGCTACAACAGTGAGTAAAACAAAATCACTGCTCTCGTGAAGCTTGCATACTAGGGGTGAGATGTAAACCACGGATTGCATCAACACATAGATATGTCAGATCGTGGTTAGTGCCAGGAGGAAAAAACAAAAGCGAGGTCCGGGGTAGAGAGCGATGATGGTGAGTGTGCATGTGGACTCAGGAAAGCCATTGCTGATGAGATTACATCTGACTGGAGATAAGGGCACAAATCATGAGAAATCTGTGGGGAAAATGACGCTGTGCCCATGTGAACAGCAAGTATAGAGCACCAGGGAGAAGGAGGTGATTGTTCTATTTGAGGAACAACATAAAGGTTAGTAGAGATGCAGTGGAGTAAGGGAGGGAGTAGAAAATGAGGTTAGAAATGTGTTCTGGAGTAAGACCAAGTAGAGTCATGGGGACTCTAGTGAGAAGTTGGAGTTTATACTAAGTAGGGAAGACTTGGATAATGCTGAGAAGTGACATGATTTAATTTGCATGTTTGTTAAAAGGTAATCCTAGTCAGGACATGATGGCTTTGTGGAAACCAGATAGTAGAGAGTAAGGACAGGACAGATAACGGGGTCATCTCAGTGGAGAGAAGATGGCGTCACTGACTAGAATGTTGATAGTGGCTGGTGAGAAGTGGGCAGATTCTGGACATACTTTTAAGGTCCAGCCTTCAATTTAAAGTAGATAAAAACTTCTGAATATTCAGGATAAAGAGGGGTTCAAAGGCCAGGAGACTGTTTATTGTTAATCTGTGGTTCTAAACTCTATCTCGTACATGGCCCCATATTTTCAGGCCGCTCCTTTACTGTCCTGTAATGAAATGCATCATTAACCTAAGCTACTTTTGCATATTCCTGATAGAAACCAGTATAATGCTCTCATTATTATACAAAGAAATAAAAGAAAGTGGTTTATAAGAATAGATATTTCGACACATAAATGGTCAAGTACAATATTTGCCAAAGCTTGCTCCTATATGTAGAATAATGCCAAAGCTGCAGATGAAGACTTATGCTGGGTGTTGTATCCACAGTTCAAGTGCATAGATGGCATTGCCATTGGTAAAAATAATTTTCCAAAATAGTGAGAAACTCTTGGTAATGACCCAAACAAAAGCAAACATCAATTTACCCTTGGTTTACAAGATTTCTGTTTTTGAAAAATTCAGGGAATATGCTGAAATGGCACAAAAAATATTTTGTGTTCATATATACAGCAACTCAGATAAGCATGAGTTTACCCCGCATGCATATCCTGTAGGGATGTTCAGAAGGTTTGCAGGATATTGAATATTTTAATCCTTATTTTGCATGACTATCCTGCATATTAGTGTCCAGCATCTTGCAGTGTCAGCTTGGGTATCCTACCCACTCCGACAGTTAAAAGTACCACCCTTACCCTCCAAGTTTCCAAATGCCCTGACATGGAGCAGGAGAGCCCTCATTTGAAAATACTAGCGTGACTAGAGGGAAAAGGTCTGGGCTGAGCTCTGGACTCATTACAGACATTGGAAAGAAGAGGAGGTGCCAGCAAAGGAGGCTGAGCAGGAGCAGGAAGTGTAGGCTGAGCAGGAGCAGGAAGTGTAGAGATGCAAGGGAGACTGGGGCCCCGGAGGCCCTGGGGGTTGACTCAACATCTTTCAAGGGAGGAACAGTCGAGTAAAATGATTCTGATTGACTAGACAGTATTGACCGACTTTAATCTGCAAATGCTATCAAAGTCATCTTACTTTGGAGCACGGCTTTCCCCTTCCTGTAGCAGCGCTTTAACATGCCTGCTGATTAGTACACAAAGAGTTTGCACTTTGGGCGCTACACGTAGTTTTGCATGAGGACATTGCAGCAGTGGTTTTTTGAGTCACCTTTTTGGGAAAATTTTTTTTTTAAATTGCTGTTGACTCTCACTTTCAATCTTTTCTAAAAACCCATACCACTGTCAGGGTACTGAGGTGGCTCAATCAGTTAGACATCGGACTCTCCATCTCAGCTCAGGTCTTAATCTCAGGGTCAGGAGTTCAAGCCCCATGTGGGGCCCCATGCTGGGCGTGGAGCCTACTTAAAACAAAGACAAAAACAAACTACTTTCAAAATTGGAAAAACTCAATTTAACTTTATGTGTTGTGCTTCCTTATGACCTCAATTACTTTTGAGTTTTGAAATAAAATATAATCTGTATGTAATGGACAAAATACTAGAGGTACTGATTTCTCATAATTGATAGTAAGAATTTATTTCCATTATTGATTCCATATGTGTACTGTCATACAAGTGCAACATAAGAACACTTAAAAGTTTTCTCAGATTTTTGTAGAATGACTCACTTTAAAAAAAGAACCTTAATTTTATGATACATTGGATTTGAAATATGTATATTATAATTGGATGTTTAAATTCAAAAGAACAATATTATAGGTTTTTCCATTAAAATATGATGTTCATTTAATTTTCAATCAAGAATTATCACTTTAAAACACATTTTTACCATCTTTATAATAACCAGACTTTTCCAATGGATTGCAACAAATCAATAATTACATTAAAATGATAGCTTTGAAAAATTATTCACCTGAATAATAACAGGATTTTTCAATCTTAGCATTTCAAATGACATGCAGTGATGTTTGCATTCCTGATAATTTTTGTCTTTTTTTTTGTATATTTGTTAATTGGAGCTCAATTTGCCAACATATAGAATTTTTGTCTTTTTAATTGTAGGTCTCTGTGGAAGAACTAGAATACAGTATTAGTATAAAAATAGCTAAGGAAGCCGTCATGAATATAAATAAACCCGGACGCCTTTTTAAGCCTTCAAATGGATTCCTAGAAACTAAAGTATATTTTGCAGGATTACCTCGGAAAGTGGAGAATGTCCTCATTAGACCGGTAATGATCCAAGCTTATACCACTCATCACGGGTGAATTCCTCTTGCCTGTAATAATAGATTTGAAGATGTCTTTTTCTGAGAGTCAGAAGGAGTTATTTTGTTGAATATACTAACTGTGACAACTTGAATTGAACAAGGAAAAATAACATAGTGATCCTTAAAATTATATTAAGGAAATAAGGAAATGAGTGTAGTGTTTTGGAGCCCATTTAAATGCCCAGCATTACCCATGGGGAAGTAGATTTTTTTCAATTCTCAAGCATCAAATGTGTGTAAACATGATTACTGTCCATATTCACCTATTGCAAATATATATTGCATATATTCGAGTCCAAAATACAATATTTTGTAGAAGCTGGTCGAAGAATATTCTTGGGTCTATTTTAGGACTTAAATTTGGAAGATAAAATAGCATATAAAGCTGGAACTTTAAAAAGAAAATCTTTGCTGGGAGTATAACTTCAGCCTATCATAAATTGAAGTCATATATAATTGATGACTTTCTGAATATGATGTTTGTCTGCTGACTGTGGAGTAGGCTTCATGAAGGAGACTAAGCACTGTCCTTGAGGAGTCTTAAAAATTTTATTTGAAGTCATGGGCCTGTCAATTATACTTGCTGATGTAACTTAAATATTTACTATTTGATATCCATCTTTTTACTCATGGCAATTCATGGTTACCTTCACTTTTTAAAGATTTTTGCAATATGATGTAAAACCTGAATTAGTTGAGCCATGTCAGAGGGAATACATCTATCTGTTCCTTTGAAATGGATGAATCAAGACATTTAAAAGTACAATAAATTTTTCAGAAACTATTTATGAAACGGCTACTATGGGTCTTGAGTCTGTCTGGTTGCTCTGATGGAGACTAAAGAGCCCAAACACTCTTGTTCCTGAAGAGGCTCAGTGTCTGAGGCAAAACAAACCCATATACAGCCCAGGGCCACAGCTAGATGTGTATATGGAACTTGAGAGCAGAAAAGTTATTTCTGGATGATAGAGGAGAGGCAGGTTGAGCTGAAGGGGTTGAACATTAGGGTCGCAGCCTGGGATGGCATAAACTCACAGTAGCTGATCAGAGCCGTCCCTCTGAAGGGCAGCTTAAAAAATTAGATAAAATTCAAAATACTTAAAATATTTTAAAATGGCATCAAAGAAAGGGTTTTTTCCCTCTACATGAAACTGCATCTATAATCAATTAAGCCACCTATGGGTCTGACTTGTTGAAGAGGCACTCCTTGACCTATATTTTAATTCATTAGATTAACCCTCGTCTAGATGGATGTATACGAGGCTGGAATTTGATGAATCAAGGAGCTTCAGGAGTAAAGGAAATTATTCAAGAAAAACAGAATAAGCATTGTCTCGTCACGGTGGAGAAGGGCTCCTACTACCCTGGTTCTGGAGTGGCTGTGTTTGGCATAGATTATAGTAAGTGACTTCTCATTTTGTCTCTCTCTTTCTCACTAATGACCAAATTGTTTCATTGACAAACAGCAATAGTTCCTGCAGTAAATATTATTGAATGCTTAACTATGTGCCAGGCAGGGTGTTAGGCTTATTCATATTGTCATATATTTCGTTGTTAAATTTTTGCAGTATAGTGAGGGGAAAGGTAGTGGAATATGCTTATGTTATTATTTAAAGATCATCTTAAAAAAGATTGATGGCACATAACGGGATTCATTGCAAGTAAATGCAATTAACCTATTTTAAGGTCCACTGATTTCTCAGAGTGTTGAGTCTACTGATGAATGCATCAAAAGGATTCATCTCCATTTCCAGCATTTTCATTTGATTGTTTCTTAAAATGTCCACCCCTTTGTTGAGGTTTCCCATCTGTTCATCGCACATGCTGTCCGCATTTTCGACCCGCTTGCCACTGATTAATCATCACGGTTTTAAGTTCCCTTCCTCAGAGGGGCAGTATCTGCGTCTCCGTGATTGCTTTGTCCCTCCACCACCTGCTGCTTTTCCTGGTTTCCTCCGTACCGCTCGCCTTTGGTTTGGAGGCCAGCGGGCGGGCGGGCGGCGGCGGAGAGGCCGAGCCTCGGGGCCGGGGCGTCTCGGCGGGAGGTGAGAGCCGGCAGCTGGGAGGTGGGAGCCGGGAGTGGGAGGTGGGAGGTGGGAGGTGGGAGGTGGGAGCCGGGAGGTGGGTGCTGGGAGGTAGGAGGTGGGAGCCGGGAGGTGGGAGCCGGGAGGTGGGTGCTGGGAGGTAGGAGGTGGGAGCCGGGAGGTGGGAGCTGGGAGGTGGGAGCCGGGAGGTGGGTGCTGGGAGGTAGGAGGTGGGAGCCGGGAGGTGGGTGCTGGGAGGTAGGAGGTGGGAGCCGGGAGGTGGGAGGTGGGAGCCACAGCTGGGAGGTGGGAGCCGGGAGGTGGGAGCTGGGAGGTGGGAGGTGGGAGGTGGGAGCCGGGAGCCGGGAGCTGGGAGCTGGGAGCTGCAGCTGAGAGGTGGGAGCCGGGAGGTGGGAGTCGGAGCCAAGAGGTGGGAGCTGGGAGCGGGTGTTGGGAGCTGGGAGCCGCAGCTGAGAGGTGGGAGCCAGGAGCCAGGAGCTGGGAGGTGGGAGCTGGGAGGTGGGAGGTGGGAGGTGGGAGCCAGGAGGTTGGAGCTGGGAGGTGGGAGCCGGGAGGTGGGAGCTGGGAGGTGGGAGGTGGGAGGTGGGAGCCAGGAGGTTGGAGCTGGGAGGTGGGAGCCGGGAGGTGGGAGCCAGGAGGTGGGTGCTGGGAGCCACAGCTGGGAGGTGGGAGCCGGGAAGTGGGAGCTGGGAGCCGGGAGGTGGGAGGTGGGAGCCGGGAGGTGGGTGCTGGGAGGTAGGAGGTGGGAGCCGGGAGGTGGGAGGTGGGAGGTGGGAGGTGGGAGGTGGGAGCCGGGAGCTGGGAGCTGGGAGCTGCAGCTGAGAGGTGGGAGCCGGGAGGTGGGAGTCGGAGCCAAGAGGTGGGAGCTGGGAGCGGGTGTTGGGAGCTGGGAGCTGCAGCTGAGAGGTGGGAGCCAGGAGCCAGGAGCCAGGAGCTGGGAGGTGGGAGCTGGGAGGTGGGAGGTGGGAGGTGGGAGCCAGGAGGTGGGAGCCGGGAGGTGGGAGGTGGGAGCCGGGAGGTGGGAGCCAGGAGGTGGGTGCTGGGAGCCACAGCTGGGAGGTGGGAGCCGGGAGGTGGGAGCTGGGAGCCGGGAGGTGGGAGCTGGGAGCCACAGCTGAGAGGTGGGAGCTGGGCTGCCGCGGCGCCCTTGCCATCCCTGCCGTCACCTGGCGCTGGTGAGGGCGACTGGCTGCCAGAGGAGTTTCCCTAAGGACTGATGTATCCTTGACTTCAGGTGATGTTTCTGACATGCCTCTGTTTTCACGTGCCGCTCCCCGGTCTTGCTGCACCCCAGAAGATGCTCTGTTACTCAACATTTGTTGGCAGGGCCTGGGGAGCATTCTCGAATGTTCTGACACAGATTCTGTTTTTGGCAAGTATTGGATCCTTGGCCTCAGGGTGTGAACTTTTCATTGCCCCCTCCCAACCGCCAGCGGGGGGTGGTGGTGGTGGTGGTGGTGGTGATCTAATGCTCAGGACTCAGGATGTTTTTCTGCTCCTTCTTGGTAAAGGGCAGTTGGTTGGTTGGTTGGTTCTTCCCAGGTTCCCTGCCCTGTCCATGTACCGAGTCTCCGCAGGTGTGCCAAGGGCGACAGGGTTTGTTGCCTTCCGCCCAAGCCCTAAGGCTTTGTTGCCGAGAGAAGGCACGAGAAGGCACGGGAGCAATGGGCTGTGCACGTCCTGCGGGTTGCGCTCCTCCCCTCAGGCCGCGGGCCGCGGGGGCTACACAAGGGGTCCTCGTGGTGGTGCTGGTGGTTGGGGAGCGGTGCTCTCTCCAGTTTCCTATAGTCTAAGCAGGACAGGAGCCAGACCCACCCAGGTTTTTGTCTTTACAGATAGTTTTTCCATAATACCCTTGGTCACACATCTTTATACCTTTATATGATTGATTCTATAGGAGGGAATCTTAGATTATGTCCATCAAAGGCTTTGCAAATGTGTGGTTCCTACTGCTCGGTTAGATTTGCTTCCAAAGGAGTTTTATCAGTTTATACTTCTACCAACAGAGTAAGAGAGTGTATGCGAGGGTTATTTACAATCTGAGAGTTGAAAACTTAAGTCCTGTGGTTTTAAATATTATTAACCCAATTTCTCCTGAAGTTGACGATCTCTCTATGTGTTTATTAGCTATTTCTACATCTTAATTATCTTGTTAGGTTCTTTGCCTCTTTCTGTTGAGGGGTTCATCATTTGAGCTACCAATACTTTGCATTATAAATTTAATGTTAATCTGATATCTCTGCTTTAAGGAAAAATTACATTTTAAATGTGTGTTTTTGCAGTCTAAAAAAAGTGTTACTACAGCTTTAAGGAAGAATCTTACACTAGTACTTTCTGTGTTCCTTTTTTTTTTTTTTTTTTTTTCTATCCCGAGCATATAGGCACTGTGTTCCTAACGTAAAGGAATCCAATGCCCTTAACTTTAGGTCTGTATATGAAGGATTATTTTTAAAAAATGTTTTAATTGGGGTTCATGATTGAATATAGGAAAAAACTAGGCCTACAATAATTTGTTCAAAGGAAAGACTCTGAAAAGAAAATGAAAATAAGAGTTATACTGTATCTGAAAAAATTATTTTCGTAAGTAGTTATTTCATGGATACCTTGAAAGTGACCTACTTTTAAATTAATGTTTAATTTACATTATAACTCCTGTACATTCGCATGTTTATTTTAGTTTGAATTTGTTAATATCTTATAGTAAATTTATTCATTTCAAAATGATTATATATATATGTGTATATATATATATATATATACGTTTTTTTCACTTTCCTGGGTGGGAATTAAAGGATTATAATGAACAATGTAATAGCATTAGGTGTGGCTAAATGGAAGGTTATCTTGTCAAGGGGACATTATTTTCTCCATTCACATTCACCTTTTCAAAACCTACTAGTGATATTTGGGCTATTGTCTTCTATTACTTCATATTAAATAAGGAAGACTTCACTCAAAATGCGAAGTTATATATTTTTACAAGATTTTATTTCTTTCTTTGAGAGAAAGAGGGCACGAGCAGGGGAGGGGCAGAAGGAGAGGGAGGAGCAGGCTGCCCGCTGAGCAGGGAGCGGGAGGCGGGGCCCCATCCCAGGACCCCGAGGTCATGACCCCAGGTGAAGCTGGACGATTGATTGAGCCACCCAGACGCCCCAATATTTTTAGGAATTAAACTACTTTGGAAACCTATCAATTCAAGTATCTGTCGAGTGACTAGTGTGGAGAACAAGGGGGTGCCAGAGGCCCGTAGAGTCTGCACTCCAGGGGGAGGGACGGTCAGCCCCGTGGCGAGGAAAAGGGATGAAAAACAAGGGAGGGAAAGAAAGGGACTGTGATGAGGCCCAGAGGCCCCGGAAGGAGAGCTCGGCCGCCGGAGCTGCCGGGTGGGCTTGCGGGGAGATGCCTGTGGGCCGGGCGCGTGCGGCCGAGCCCAACGCTCCCTCGGAGGCTCCCTCGGAGGCGGAGGCGGAGGCGCTGCGCCGGGTTTGGGCTCCACCCAGACGTGGACCTGGAGCAGCGCCTGCGCCGCGGCTCGCCGGGGGTGGGCGGGGGTGGGCGGAGGCGCCGGGAAAGCCGTGCGAGCACCAACGGGGGAAACCCCTAGTGTCTGCGCCCGTCCAGAGGCCCCGTCGGAGGGCCGGGCCGGCTCCATCCCGGGCTTCCCGCCGGCCGGTGCCTCGGTCATACAGCCGGGCGGGGGGGGGGGGGGGGGGGGGGACCCCGGACCCGGGGGGGCGGCGGCCGCGGAGGGCGGTGCCGGGCGCTGACGCCGCCCCGTCCGGCCGCAGCCCCCGACTCCGCGGCCGGCGCCTGGCAGCTGAACGCGTCGCTGAGCGTCCGCGCCTCGGCCGGCACCGGCGTCCTGCTCGCCCTGGTTTCCGGCAGCTCCGTGCCCCTCGCCCTGTCGCTGGCGGACTCCATCTCCGAGACGCTTCAGGTAACGGGGACTCGGGGGCGCGGGGCGCGGGGCGGGCGCGGCCTCCGCAGGGGCGCGGGGACCCCAGTACCGGGCAGGACGGGCCCGACCCGGCCGCGGGAAGGGGGGCCCCCTTGGGGAAAAGGAAACACCAGCCGTCGCAGAAGATCGTCTCGGGCGGCCTCCTGGGAGCCCAAGGGCCCTGCGGCGGGTCGCAGCCGGCACAGCGGTCACTGCGGTCACAGCAGGTCACAGCCGGCACAGCGGGTTGCAGCAGGTCACAGCGGTCACAGCGGTCACAGCAGGTCACAGCAGGTCACAGCCGGCACAGCGGGTTGCAGCAGGTCACAGCGGTCACAGCGGTCACAGCAGGTCACAGCCGGCACAGCGGGTTGCAGCAGGTCACAGCGGTCACAGCGGTCACAGCAGGTCACAGCAGGTCACAGCCGGCACAGCGAGTTGCAGAGGTCACAGCAGGTCACAGCAGGTCACAGCCGTCACAGCGGGTTGCAGAGGTCACAGCAGGTCACAGCCGTCACAGCCGGTTGCAGCAGGTCACAGCAGGTCACAGCGGGTTGCAGCAGGTCGCAACGGGTCACAGCGGTCACTGCGCTCAGCAGGTCGCAGCAGGTTGCAACGGGTCACAGCGGGTCACAGCAGGTCACAGCGGTCATAGCAGGTCGCAGCGGGTCGCAGCAGGTCACAGCAGGTCACAGCGGGTCACAGCGGGTCGGTCACAGCAGGTCGCAGTGGGTCACACAAGGCTGGCACAGCCGCATCCCCGAGGAGTGTCTGTAGCCGTCCCGGGTGTGCTGTTTGCAGCTTGGTGGCCTAAGCAACCTAAGGGGACCCTGGCGGGTCTCTATCTCCAGTCGGCCTGAGGAGCTTGCTGGGTTGAGTCCAGCTTCCTGCTTACCTTTTTTTCTTTTCTATAAACAAAATGGAAATCCTGTCTCCAGCGCTACATTCCTGCAGAGGAGGAGATAACAGACGGCGCATCCTCGATATTTATTTTATCTTTTCTGTGTTTGACTCCTCGGCTCCTGTCTCTGCCCGCAGGCCAGATTGCCTTCTCCAGACCCGTGTCCAGTTTCCTAACATTATCCCACATCCTGTTGATCACCCTGGAACCCTTTGTCAGCTGGCCATTTTAAGACTATCAGCGAGTTCAAAGATATGGACATGTAACAGGAACAGATTTCCTCAAATGACCTTTATTTGCAAAGCTGAGACTGGGATTCCTAAAATACTTCAGACTACCTTTCTACCGTCTCATAACACCCAAGTTCCTAGTTTTGGTCTTAAATTCTGTCTTTTTACATTTCCTCTGCACACAGAAAATCCAGATGCATACATCAGTGTCTACAAGTTGGGTAATCTTGTATGTCAGCAGTTTGAAAAGTTCAGCAAAATGAATACATTTTCTCTTTGGACTATCTTCTGTTAAATTCTCTGTAACTTACTGCTGGTAACTCTCTGTAACTTCCTCCTGGCTTTCCTCTCTCAGGATTTCTTCACTCATTTTCTCCCGAGTCTTACAGGCTTGTTTGTGTGGCACACAGAAACCTTTCAGTCTTGCTGGCATGTGCTTACTCAAGCACTTGAAATTTTCCAAGTCTTTTCCCCAACAAAGAGTGATTCAACTCTGTTTTTCACATGTAAGTTTTGAAGTTAGGAAGGCTCACAAGCAGAAAAATATTGCTTAAGACACTACTTTAGGTTCCCATCTTTGGTAAAACAATTTCTTGGTGTATTGAATTTGCAGAAGCCACTACCCGTTTATGTCTTAGCTGAACCTGTAATTTGTAAAACTCATGTATTTTTAAAAATATGATTATTGTAACAATTGTTTTTTGAAATTTAAACTGGGAGGCTCTAACATACATTTTTTTCCCTCATCGAAATTCAGATTTTGAATTTAAAAACTCAAAAGTCACACTTTTTTTTCTTTTTTAAAGATTTTATTTATTTATCCATGAGACACACACACACACACACACACACACAGAGAGAGAGAGAGAGGCAGAGACACAGGCAGAGGGAGAAGCAGGCTCCATGCAGGGAGCCCGACATGGGACTCGATCCCGGGTCTCCAGGATCAGGCCCTGGGCTGAAGGTGGCGCTAAACTGCTGAGCCACCCAGGCTGCCCTCAAAAGTCACTCTTAAGTGGCATTACCATTTATACTTGCTTATCTTGAATCTTTGCTCTGTTTTTCAGGATATCCTAGTGTCTGTTGAAAATATTGTAATATCTCGGATAGAGGCTGTCAATCTGTGTTCCAATCAACAAGTCCATCTGGAATTAAAAGTCAACAGAAACAATCTGGAGCTGTCAACTCCAGTTAAAAAAGATACCATCTCCTCTGAAGACCTTCCACAACAATTTGCCAGTTTGGACAAAGCAATGAAAGGAACAGTGACCACTTACCTGGGTGGCCTTCCAGGTATCTTCTTCTTCTTCTTCTTCTTTTTTTTTTTTTCAAAATTATCTTTAAAAAGTTTTAAAAAGTATCTTTTAAGTCAAATTAATAGTATTTTAAATATGTAATCTTAGTAAAAGGACAAAATTCTTTGTCCTTAGATGGGAGGACAAAATTCCAGTATCCATTATTCTTTTCCTGGGGATTTATATTGACATTTTATTAGTACATTTGGTTTATTTATTTTTTTAATGGTGAACTAAAACTAACCAAGTTTTGTTGCATCTGACTCTCCTGGTTAGAAGTGTTTATTATTTCAGTTCATCCTCACAGTAATCTTGTGAGTTCAATATTTATTCTTCACCCATCATTTGCCTTTTATTTATTAAGAACCTACATCCCAATTTATTTAATAATTAAATAGTGATAACTTCTATGAAGCAAAAGTATGGATTGCTTGTAGAGTCTTAAAACAGGGACTTGGCCTGCTCATGGGGGCCAGGAATGAGCTCTCTGAAGAAAAGGCTAATAAATATGATAAATTGAAGGACAAAATTTAACTAGGCAGTGGGGTAGGAATTGGAATTAATATGCAATTAAAATGTCTATGTGTGGGCAAAAATGGGGAGTAGATTCACTTGAGAAATATACAGAAGATAAATGTGGTGAAGACATTGAGCAAAGGGGATGGTGGTGGAGGATGAGGCTGTGAACTGAGTGTGTGTGTGGGGGGTGCTGTAGATCTGGTTCAGTGTCCCGAGTCTTATTATAAGAGCCATGAGACTCTTTAAAAAATTTTAGACAAGGAAATGGCTTTTTAATATAATTTTAAAAACCCACTGAGCATGATGGACAGAGATGGACAGCTGGGATGCAAAAGTGGATGAGATGAGCCAGGGGTTCCTGAAGCAGTCCAGGTGGAGAAGCAGTAACAATAACAGAAGCAACAACTATACTCTCATCAATGGTGCATGATAAGCAGTCTGGGCATCGTTCAAAGCACTTCAGAGGGATCAACTTACTTAATTTTCAAAATAGACCTTTGAGGCAGGTGCTATTATTATCCCCATGTGACAGACCAGGAAGCTGCTGGACTAGGATGATGGCAGGAAGATAGTGCGCAGTGATTAGATCGGAGATGTGGCATGCAATTTTAGTAAATCAGACAAACAATGAAAGAGTTCAAAAGAAGTAAAACTATCAACTTTCAATGGTTCCGGGACTGTGGCACCAGCACTGAAGATTGACTTGAGGCAAGATGTGTTTAGAGAAAGAGTGAGGAAAATTGAGAACAGACAATTGAGATATTAGGAGTGTAAACAGTGCAATAGGTAAGTTACCAGTTGATATGCAAAATAGGCATATTCAATTGCATGTTATGAATCAAAAACCAGGGGAAATGGGCAATTCTGAGGATTGCTATAATAGTGGCATAATCGGGATCCCTGGGTGGCGCAGCGGTTTGGCGCCTGCTTTTGGCCCAGGGCGCGATCCTGGAGACCCGGGATCGAATCCCACATCGGGCTCCCGGTGCATGGAGCCTGCTTCTCCCTCTGCCTGTGTCTCTGCCTCTCTCTCTCTCTCTGTATGACTATCATAAATAAAAATAAAAATAAATAAAAAAAAAGATTAATAATAGTGGCATAATCTTTGATGCTCAGCCAGACTTGAAAGGGATTCATGAAGAATGCTGTGAGCCCCTGGAAAAGTGTGGACTTTATTCACTGTATTGGCAGATTAAGGGTAGAAAATCTGATCTGTATGTTTTTTGCATAAGGTACTAAGGAAGGAGAATAAAGGCTGAAAAATGCCCATTGGAAATGAAATTCATAGGGAGGAGATGCCAAAAAAGAGAAGCAAGTAGAGAGATGGATGCTATTCAGATGAATCATAGTTCTTAGGAATTCAAGGGTGTTACTCAAGTATTAAGTTGAATGAGGAAAGCGTAAGTGCCGAAAGGCCCAAAGGCCCTAAACTTGTCACTGAAGCATTAATAAAATTATTTTTTAGAACACTAAACAGTGCATAAAGTGAATTTCCTAATATGACCTGTCATTGTATGCTCAGCAAG
The DNA here is from genome assembly GCF_053574225.1 of Canis aureus. Taxonomy (NCBI): domain Eukaryota; kingdom Metazoa; phylum Chordata; class Mammalia; order Carnivora; family Canidae; genus Canis; species Canis aureus. The sequence continues at coordinate 29,829,811 of NC_135645.1, forward strand.
AAGCTATATTTGGGAAAATATAGAAATCTGCTTTTATTCCAACAGTAATAAAAGAGATACATTTATCATGACATTTTAAAAAGAGCTAGTAATAAAAGAGATATATTTATCATGGCATTTTCAAAAGATTTCCAAGCAGCTATAGTTTGGAGTTAAAAAAATGATTTAACAACACTTAAACTGTTGCTCAAATTTAAAAAGAAAACAATAAAATAGAACATCACAGGTAAAAATATTCTACTTTATACTCTTTTTAAAGTGTGTTTATTTATCTTAGGTTTGAAAGAGCCTGTGTTTGTGAAATCAGAGGAACTCATGATATGCTGAATCCAGTGCCAAGCAGAATGAATACCTTATATATATAGGAGTCACTATATATAAACTTATAAATATAAGTTATTTAATATAAACTTATTGAATAGTTACATTACTAATTTTTCTTTTATGATTAGAATTTGGTTGGAAATGGGAAGTCTGGATAGTTCCTCTAATTGTAAGCAAATAAGATGCCAAAAGTCTTGGGCTAATATTTTAATATTCTGTTTTTGCAGATATTCCATTCGGTGCCACACCAGTGAATGTCTTTTACAATGGCTGTATGGAAGTGAACATTAATGGTGTTCAGCTGGATCTGGATGAAGCCATTTCTAAGCATAATGATATTAGAGCTCACTCGTGTCCATCAGTTTTGAAAAGCACAAAGAATTCTTAAGGCTTCTTTCCTGTGCTGATAATATATTTTTCCTGTGCGTAATTATACTTATGTTTCAATAATAGTGGAAGGGTTTTCCCTGCAATGTGCAGACTTTGATTATTTTATTGGTACTTTGACTTTCCTGGAATTTTAAAAAGGTCCTTTTTCAAGAAGAACAAGATCCTCTTGTGATACAAATCACATTAAAAAAATTCTTACCTCTATTGCTGCCTAGAAATTAAATAATGGAATACACAAACATTTCTAATTTGAATTTTTGCTACAAATGACATTTCTTCATTTTTATGTTTGTAAAAGTAAAATTTAATTTTGTCACCATGAGCTAGTGCTGAAATATCTCTGTTTTTTGGAAGGCAAGGGAAGTAAACTCAAACAAAAGTGCATGTGACTAAATACTATTGATCATAGCAGATCCTATTTTACTTATTTGTGTTTTTCCCTAATGAGGGCAGAAGGTGAGACAGTGACCTATTACGTACGGATTGAGTGGAAGGCTTTGAAGCTTTACTCCAAAAACAGTTCCTCATGGGGACTTAAACTTAGCTTCACATTTGAACCAGCAGGTTTCCTCCATATTTTCATGGAAGCACATGAATCTTGCTGGTTAAGTAATTGGATTTTATGAGCATGAGATACTAGACTGTATTGGAATGGATGTTGAAATCTTGGGTGGTATCCCCAAGACTAGGGGACTATCCTTAAGTTTGGCTGTGAGTCACAAGATCTAGATTAGAAAAGGCAGGACCTAATATGGAAAGAATGGCAGAGAGAATAAATAATGTAGAAGTTCATAGTTTTCCTTGAATCCAACTTTAATTATCAGAGCAAGTTGCCAGATGTGATTGTTGAGAGACCAAAAGAATTCGGAAAGCTAGGACAGAACAGAGTTGATATCGTGTCTTTGGAGTAAGGAGGTGAGAGTGCCACGTACTTGTTGGCAATGCATTCCAGGTGATAGTTTTTTCACTCCCACACCTACCAGTCACTTTAGGTATGTATCAGATATTTCATTAAAAATTTTAGGAAATAAACTTTTTTTCTACTATAGATATTTTATATCATGTAAAACATAATAAATTGCAGTATATTGTAAAAAAATATGTGAGTATCTATATTCCATCAACTCTTTGAATAGAACATAAAATTATATGACAAACATGTAAATCACGCAGCACAGTAGCTCTTTAGTTGGAAGGTATAAAGGTCAAATATTTAATCAGTAGCTGTAGTTGACTTGTAGACGAGCTCAGAAAGGGAAGAAAAGCAAAGGTAACATGTATTGAGCGTTCGACATGTGCTAGAAATTGTGCTAGCTCATCTTACTGGATGTAACCTTTCTCCCAATTTACCACCAGGTACTATGAGTGATGAATTTCAGCAAGCAGCCATTGACAATTACATTGGTGTACAAAAGCAAAGAAGTAGAAAACCTGAAAGCATATGAAAAGGGAAAAAAGAAAGGAAGGGAGGGAAAAGTGAATTTTCTTTGGGGAAGAGTTTTGTGATTCTTGTTTAATTATGCCCAGATACAAAGACAACTATAGGGATCAATTCCACGTTTTCCATCAGAAACAGAAAACTTCCAACATGCAGTGATCTTCAGAAAGGCTCCAGAGACCCATTTATAAATTTTCTCTCTCTTTGAGGTGCATGTACATATGGCTTAGAAGGTTTGGGGCAGGTGTTTCTTACAAACACGAATCAGCTGACAATGATCTTGCAATACCAGGCTTCAGGCCTTCCCAGAGAACATCTGACAATCGGTCTTTTGCTGTGGAAGAAGAGAATTCCTCTTTCCTGCTAAAGTTTCAAATGGTAGACTTTAAATCTCATTCAGTGACTAGTCTTCAGATGGAAAAACCATCCTTTTGTCTCCCAGGTGCATGTGAGTTGACACATACACACACACATACAGAAGGATAGATAGAATGTTAAAAATGAGTGAAAAGCAGAGATGGGAGAAAGGGAGAGACACAGGTATAAGTGAGCCTGTGTGAACAAAACCAGGAGGAGAGAAAAGGGCAACAAAGAAAAAAGCAAATGAGAAAGATGAAAACAGACTCAGTGAAAGATTTGGTAAAATAGGGACGCCTGGGTGGCTCAGCGGTTAAGCGTCTGCCTTCAGCTCAGGTTGTGACCCTGGGGTCTTGGGATCGAGTCCCACACCGGGCTCCCTGCATGGAGCCTACTTCTCCCTCTGCCTGTGTCTCTGCCTCTTTCTGTGTCTCTCATGAATAAATAAATAAAATATATATAAAAAAAGATTTGATGAAATAGAAAATAAAGAAGAAAAGGAAAAAGAAGAAGCAAAAGAAAGATAAAGGATAAAGAGGATAAGAGATATAGAGAAAAAATACAAAAAGAAATAGCTACTTTCTTGTAGACGCTTATGTAGAAGTAGGTGACATTAGTAGTGACATTTGAGATACACATAGAAAGGAGTATCTGTACTGAGATAATGAAGTAGAGATCGAAATTTTTAAGAAAAGAAATTTAACAGGAAGAAGAAGGAGTGAGAAACGAAAATTTAGATGATCATAGAAAAAAACCAAATAGGTAGAGAAAGATCAACAGAAGGACCAAATATAAATGGAAAGGAAGAGGGGAAGAGTGCCAGAGGTAAAACAAGAAAGAGGCAGACCCAGAAATAACAAGAAGAATATGTCTGTGAAGAGAAAGCAGGAATGAGAAAAACATAGTAATAATTAAAAGGGAAAAAGAAAGAAAGGGATACAGAAGTAAATATACAATAAGGCAAGAAGAAGGATAGGGGACTCCGCTAGTTTATCCAAAGTGAGGATGGCAACCTTAAAGCTTGGTGTGGGGATGATGCTCCACGCCCCTGAGGTGGAGCTCCCGGCCAGGTAGCTGCCAAGGAGTGTATTCCCCAGAGTGTCCCCGAAACCAATCATCAAAGAATCTCCTGGAGGAATTCATGAGGATGATCGTGTAACATTCTACCAGAAATATCTGGAAAGGCTTGCAACCACTACCACTGGCATTTTTCTTGCCTTATTTCCTACCTCTTTGAAATTGGGGGCTTAGCCAGTGTACATCAAATGCAGAAGAGGGAGGGCTCCCTTCAACATGGTGTGAGGTTGATGCTAGAATAGTGACAATTTTCAAGCCTACCGTCATAGGAACATCCGAGCATCACAGGCTATGGCTGGTGCATTAATAGTGGCCTAGTTATATAAAAGTGCAACGCCTGGGAGTGTAGGACAGCAAATCCAGTAGCACGCCAAAACGACAAGTTCATGAAAACTCCCGAGTTAGGGAGAGTGTCGTATCTATCATATTCCATGAAAGAAGAAACTTGCCTGACTTACACCCTCTGGTAGAATCGATCATTGGGGTGATGTAGCAACCTCCTTGGTACGTGCTCCCTGCCTCCTTGGAGGGGCTACTCTCCGTTCCTAACATTCCTCTGTCTTTGTTATAGCCCCTAGAATATGTAGAACAATTAGTCTGGAAATTTTAAGTACTGGGGATTTTTTTTTTTCAAACACCACATTTTCCCAGAATCTCCCCAAAGTCCAAAACTTGCTGTTGAACCTCTTTCTCTTGAAAGACTTTGGTGAATGGATATGAAGCTAAAATAGGAGCTTTCAAAGAAATTTTTCTCATGCCAGGCCACTTTGAGCTGGACCCTCACTCCCCCTGCTTGCATACTTTACCCTCTGTTGTTTCAAATACTCTAGGAATGCCTGAAAAGACCAAGGGATCTGTACCTGATAAGCAATAACTGCTATTTCACTCATCAGGTCAGTCTAGCTTCACAAGAGCTCTGTGCACGGGGCATGGCATCTGGTCATAGGGCTCCCTCCAAGAAAGCAGGGATGTCTTCCTCACTCCTGCCTTTCCTTCCTTCCGTCTCGATTCCTTCTGCCCTCTGTAGGATGGAAGACTAAGCCTCACAGGCCCTGATTCCTTGGAAGCTACTGGCATACTACCTCAAGTTTTCCTGGTAATCAGATTGTCCCTGGAAGGGGGGTGGGGGGAGCGTTCGAAGGCCATGTACTGCACATCACTGGGGGAAAGCTTCCCGGGTATCTTAGTACCTTCCGTCTTCTGGGCTGAACTTTCCAGGGTGGGCAGTGATGGGAGAAAAATCAGGAAAATCGCTAGCCTCTGACCTCTTGTTCTCATCATTATTGTTATAATGCTCCGATTCAATTCTTTTTAACATATAGAATCTGAGCACCTACTAGATGCAGTGACTATGGAGGTGTTTGGAAGCCATAATAAATTCATTCATTCAGCAAATATTTGCGGGACACATACAATATGCCAAAGTTTGCTCTGGGTGATTGGGCTACAGAAGTGAATGCCCTTGCACCTATGTACAAATATGGTCACGGAGAAGAAAGGAACTGTAGAGGTCCAACCCGGACAGCAGGAGTATCTTCTGTGACTCTTTGCATATCATGGCTTAATTTAAATCAGCTTTTACCTTGGAATTCCAGATTTTAGGTTACTTTTTTACTGTTCATGTTCAAACCAAACAAACAAACAAAAAAGGTACATGGGTCTGGAATTTAGACAGAAGCCAAATCAGTAGGACCAAATGGTATCACTGAGAAGTGATCTTTCAGGCTCTGTGTGAACATCTTTACTGATGTAGGCCTTATTATTTGTCTAAAAAAGCCCCTTTTCTCTTTGTGCAGTGCATTAATTTGGAAGCTTCAAGAAGCAGATATCAAGAAGGTCTTAGATGTGTGTTAGGAACTGAATTGCATGTCCACAAAATTCACATGTTAAAGCCCCAAACCCTAATGTGACTGTATTTGGAGATAGGGCATTTGAGGAGGTAATAAAGGTCAAGTGAGGTCACAAGAGTGGGGGCCCTCATCCAGTGCAACTACGGTCCTTGCGAGAGGGAGACGCACCTGGGTTGTACGCACACAGACGAACAGCCGTGTGAGGACACAGCACGCGGAGAGCGCGATCTGCAGCCACGGAGAGGCCCGAGCAGAGCTGAGGCCTGCAGAGAGCGCGGTCTTGGGGCTTTGGGCCTCCAGGCCACGAGCAGACGCCCGGAGCAAGGACCGCATCATGGGAGTCCCGGCAGACTCCGCGCAGGCGGCAGGTTGATCGGGAGACTCCCCGGTGGAGGGAAAGGTGGGCGCGAGCGGGAATAGGTAGCAGGTAGCGGCGGCTTGCGGTGGCCGGTGGCCGCGTGCGGGATGGGGCACGCGGAGAGGCGAGAGATGCGGAGGGAGCCTCGGGCCCAGGGCCGCCCCGAGCCGGTCTGGGCTGGGTGCATGGGGCGGACCGGGACGTGGCCCGCAGAGCCCCGGGCACGAGGGGGACGCGGGGACGCCTGGCACCGCCACCGCCACCGCCACCGGACAGCGAGCGAGGTGAGCCCGCTCAGCTGGTGCCCGCAGCAGGTTCTCCAACAACGGCCTAGGCTGCCCCTCATCCTCGGCTCCAGAATCCCGAGGGAGATACTCGAGCGGCCCGGCCTGGGTGGAAGAGCCCGTTCTGAGCCACCAAGGCTGGCGGGAAGGCAGCCGGGGCCTGCATCAGGCCAGCGCGTCTCCAACCTGCTCGGTGAAATCGCCTGCAGACCTTTAAAAGTACTATTGACCTCCCTCTCCCTTGCCCCCCTCCCCCCAACCTCCAGCCCAGGATTCACATTTAATCAGTTTGGTGTGCAGTCTGGGCCTGGAGGATTTTAAGCCCCTACAGGTGATCTTAGGGTACGGGACAGAAACACGCCTCGCCGGTGAAGCAAGGTGGATGGGAGGGGGCTGGGTGCGCAAGCGACTGCAAAGAGGGAGTCCAGGCAACCAGCTGGACATGCCCACTAGGAGATTAAGCTTTCTGTCCTCTCTAAGGACTCTTTTCACTGAAGCTACCCAGTAAAAGCTGTATTTCTACAACCCACTTTTAACTTCTATCTTCTATTGCCATGTTTCTGGTAAAAGATTTTATTAAAACCAGATACCAAAAAAAAAAAAATTCTTCTACCATAAGAAAAATAACTTACTCTAGCATGTAATATATACACCTTATAAAAATAATAGTTGTGTAAAAAAAAAAACCACCCTAACTTTAAATATACATTTTATACAGAAATAAAAGTCTGAAAATGCGTATGCTTCTAAAACAAACCAAAGTTCTGGCATTACGCTTACTCTAGCAGATAACTCTCCTTCTAGATGATCTTCCATCGTGTAGGAAGCACTGCTTTGGCAGGGGAATCTGCTGAGGCCAGCTCTCCTGCAGGTTTCACACTCTGACCGGTAGGGCTCTGAAGAAATGTTTTGAAACAACCCTCATTGGATTGCAGTATCAAATCTTCTCTCGGATATTATCTCCACATTGCTTTGGAGAGCCTTGATAAAGCTTGTTTAAATGACTGGCTCTTTTGTAAATGACCACACTTTCTGATTTTATTGTTCTATTTGGCCAAATACCAATTTTTAGTCCTCCAAAATTTACATGTATAGCGTTTCTGCTTGCTTACTGATGCTTGATATTGTTAATATTTTAAATATTTTCTTAGTCTGATGAGAAAAAGGTGCTGGTTTGTTGTTTTTATTTGCATTTTGGTGATAACTAATGGGATTGAACAACTTTGCATGTATTTTTTTTTTGGAATTTTATATTGTTTTGTTTGGAGAGAGACGCTTGCTTATTTAGCATGTATTTTGCTATTGGATGATTTGTCTTATTGAAGTCTAGGGCTTCTTTATGTGTCATAGATATTGAGTATCATCTATTATTTATCTTATAAGCCATCACCTCACTGAATGATCCATTTAATTGACTCAGTAGATTTCCTTGGTTTTTATAGTTTTCACTGCTACTAAAATAATGATAATTTTTCTTCTCTCTATATTATGCTTCATTTGTTTTTCTTACTCATTATATTAGCTAGGGCGTTCAGAGTATTGCTGGGTATTAACAGTCATTCTTATATTGTTCTTAATATTAGTGGAATTATTTTTGGTATTTTACCATTAAGTTAAAATTTGTTTTTGATTTCTAAAGATATTACTCATCAATTTTCTTGTAAATTACTTATCAGTAATACTTTGTATTTTTTCTAGTTTTCTATGTTTTTTTTCCAGATTGCTTATTGAAGTTTATTATATGTCATCAGTGTCCACTGGGATTATTTTTTTCTTCCTTAATATGCTGTAGTAAGGTATATCAACAGATTTCCTAACATTGAACTATCCTTGTATTTATCATTTAAAGGGTTCTTATTTCTAGTATATTTTGACATTTCTGTATTCACAAATGGGATAAGTCGAAATAATTTTTTCTCAGTTCCACTTTTGCCCAGTTTTGCTCTTCAGGTTATACTAGTTTGAAGAGTAGATCCAAATTCTAAAAGGATCAAGTCCAGGAAAGAGGAGAGTAAGAAGGACTTGCTAGAAGAGAAAGGGAAATGGTCACCCGTGGTTGAAGGGATTCTGAATGATATTCGTTTGCTGGGGATGCTGCATAAATTAGCACAAACCATGTGGCTTAAGTAAATCTCACAATTTTGGAGTCTTGAAATCAGGCATCAGCAGGGTTGGCTCCTCCTAAGGGCTGGGAGGGGAGGATGTGTTCCAGCCTCGCTCTTCCGCTCAGAGATAGCTGTCTCCTGCCTTGACCTCACATCATCTTCCTCCTTATATGTTTGTCTCTGAATGTCTCCTTGCGAGGACACCAGTCATATTGGATTAGAGCCACTGTAATGACCTTATTTTAGCCTGATTATTTAGGGTCTGTAAAGACCCTGTCTCCAAATAAGGTCACATTCTGAGATACTAGAGGTTAGGGCTTCCCCATATACATTTTGGGAAAACACAATCCAATACGTAGAAGAAGGTTTCCTGCAGCTGCAAAACTGCTAAAATTAGGCAAAACTTTTGATTCGGCCGGAAAAAATATCGGGTTAAAAAAAATAAAAAAGAAAAAACATCCGGTAAACCATTAGACATTCAGACAGTGGAGGCGCGCCCACGGGTTTGGTGCCGTCATCGAGGCCCAGGTCGTGACTCGAGGTATCTTTTGCCCCGAGAATATCTGATCTCAGGAATTACGTCGAGAATACAAATCCGGTCTTCGAGCAGACGCGCGGGCGGGTCGGGGTGGTGGAGGGAAGGGCCGGGAGGTTGGCCGTGCTACCCGGGCCCGCCTCCCGCTCGTCCCGCGCCGTCCCCGCCCCGCCCCGCCCCGCGCAGCAGCGACCAGAGCTTGCGGGGCCTGTGGCCCGACTCCGGCCTGGCCGCAGCGCCCCGGTGAGCGGGCCGGGGAGGGGGCGGCCCGGGGCGGCCCCACTTAGGACTGCACTCGCAGCAGCTGCTCGCGTGCGTGTCCCGGGGAGTCCGCGCAAGCCGCAGGCGTTCCCGCGGGGACAGGCTTGGCTGCCCAGGCCGCGGGCGTGCTTGCGCGCCCCCCGAGGGCAGGCCCGGCCGCAGCCTCGCGCGCCCAGGCGGCGGCAGGACAGACGCGGCTCCGGTGGCGGTCGCGCTCTGCCTCTGGGCCCTGACCCTGGCCTCTAAGTTTAGGGCCCATCCGGATAATCCAGGGTGATCTCGTCTCAAGGTCTTTAGCTTAATTACACCTAAGGAGCTTATTTTTCCACGTGAAGGAACACCTACACTTTATTTTATTTTATTTTATTTTTTCAGAACACCTAGAGTTTAAAGGATTAAGATGTAGGCATATCTTTTTTGCAGGGGAGGGGCAAGCCTTCATCCCAGGCACTCACTCTATGTCTAAACTTCATATATTAGATTGATGTTAGAATTTAAGAGAACAGAGTAGAAACTGAGGGGAATATTCTGTTATTATTATGGATATGAATTCTGGAGCCTGACTTATTTTATTTTTTTAAAATATTTATGTATTTTAGAGGGAGAGAGAGCATGAACAAGGAGTTGCAGAGGGAGAGGGAGAGAGAATGGGAAGCAGACTCTGTGCTGAGCGTGAAGCCCTACAAGAGGCTCCATCTCTCCACCCTGAGACCAGGACCTGAGTAGGAACCAGGAGTCAGCTGCACAGCAGACTGCACTGCCCAGGTGCCCCCAGACTATTTAGTTTATTTATTTTTAATTCTTTTTTTTATTTTTATTTATTTATGATAGTCACACAGAGAGAGAGAGAGAGAGAGAGAGGCAGAGACACAGGCAGAGGGAGAAGCAGGCTCCATGCACCGGGAGCCCGACGTGGGATTCGATCCTGGGTCTCCAAAGGCAGGCGCTAAACCGCTGCGCCACCCAGGGATCCCGACTATTTAGTGTAAACACCAGTCCCATAACTAAGTAGCTGTTAGTGCTAAGTTGTTTATTGTCTCTCTGCCTATTTCATCTGCAAAGTGAGATAATAGTGCCTGGCTTGTTGGGTTGATGTGAAGATTAAATTGTCCATAGTAAGTGATATATGTGTTTGTTATTATTTTTATTATTGTAATTATTAAATAGAGAAAGGTTGGCTGGATTCCCAAATGCATTAGAATAATGGCTTTTATTAAAGGTTGAAAGTCTTATCTTCTACTTTGTAGGACCAGAAACTTGCCACGTGCCACTTCATAAAAGGAGTGATTCCTAAAGATCCAACTTCATCTATCAATACATTTCAATTTTTTTCTTAGGCCTGTCTTGAAAATGGTTAACAAGCTGCTTTGTTTTCCTGGTTCCATGTTTTGCACCAGAGAGGAGGTTGTATACCTTTTACAAAGTGACTTACATGCATCCCTTTCTCCACAGTGCCAGAATTAGGAAAAAGTGAAATTGGAAAACCTCAGAAGGTGTTTTTCTGCTGTGGGCTTTCATGATCACAGTGTTAATCACTACCCCCAGAGCGTTCATTCACATTCATAATGGTGTAAGAGCAGACATGCTAATCCACCGAGCACTCATGCTAATGTTCATTTAATAAAATAAATAGATTCTGACTCTCTTGTAAATTATGGGGGGGGGGGGAGGTAAGGAAATCTAAACTATAATTAACTTGCGTAATTCATTTGCTGCATTTCCCCTGCAAGTATTAAAATGTCTTTGTTGCTTCCTCTAGGAATTACTTAAAGCGCTGATATATTATGGTCCTTCTATATAATTTTCATACAGCTAATTGTGTGGTTTAGAAAGCAAAAATAAGAGACTCTAGAATTTCACTTTCTAGAATGGACCCTTAGTGGTTGATCATAGGTTCATTCAGATAAAAATTATTTTCCATGATGTAGTCAATTATATTGGCAGCTATTATTTAATGCTTTGTTCTGCTTTTTAATTTTTAAAACTCAGGTTTTACTTATTTTTGATTTTTTTAAAATATAAACTCAGGCCAGTTTTATTAAAGAAAAATTTTGCATGATTTCCTTTTCACCAGTCTGCTCTGGCATGCTTTGGATGATACCAGAATCACCTGGGTCGATGGTGGCCTTGTGCCCACTGCAGTATTTCCCATATGCCGCGCCCAGTTCAATGTTACTGCCGCTGTGGTGATGGGCACCAGTTTTGGCCAACAGGGTGCACTTTCCTGTTTCAGATTTCCTCAAGGCTGGGCAGCTGTTGGAGAGGGTGACCAGGTTCGCTTTGCCGAGCCTGATCATTTTCAGAGTCTGCTTGTGCCCCCAGCACACACTTTCCACTTTTCACAGCAAGTTGAAGCCTAGGGTTGATGGATTCCCGGGCCCTTTTTTGTCCTCTTTGTGGCCAGTATCTTCCTGCCTTAGCTGCCGACTGCCCCAGCCAAGCGCAGCGGCAAGCTGGCCAGAAGCGAGAAAGGATAAAATCCCTTTCACTAAAAATAAGTATCAGACCTCTTTGGAGTGAGCCGGATGGAAGATACTAAATAATTCGAATAATTAGTAAGAAAAAAAATCCGTTTTAATTAATAAATCTGTGTTTCTTAAAGTAGCTTTTTATCTATTCTTACTTATATTTCATTTGCCTGGTTAGAAACTGGAAAGTGTCAGGCTCTTAGATCCGGAGAAGCGGTTTCATGGCCATGGTGAGGTCAAGTGCGGAGAGGAATATATATTGCAAAGTTATTCCAAGGATTCTCTGGGCTTCTACAGGTGCGGGCTCCTCGGCGAGGCCTCCGGCCGGGCAGTTTGTCGCTCCACCAACCGCCTAACCCAATGCACGACGTGGAAGTGGACGTTAGGGCTGAGAGAAGCGCTCAGAAGAATTTATTAGGAGTTGTCCAAAGTCAACACCATGATCAGATGACTCATTTTTGTTCTTAATCCCTTAAAGTAGCCCTTTGCGTCCGCGACTCGTCCTCACCCGCTTCCAGCACAGCCCGGGGAGTAAAAGCCCCGGCGAGGTGACCGGGGACTAAGTGACAAGTTCCTACGTTTGGTCAGTGGCTTTTTCCGGCTCCTCGGTTTGTCCTCACTTGCAAACTTCTCCAAAGGACGAGAGCGAATCCTCGCCCCGGAGGATGGACTCGAGTCCGGGGCAGTGCGACCTGGGAGCCGGCGGCTTCCTGCGCCCCGCCGCACCCTGCGGACCCCGTTCTCCCTGGCACTGCACCCCGGGTGCAGGGTCCAGGGCGCAGGGTCCGGGGTGCAGGGTCCAGGGTGCAGGGTCTGGGGCACAGGGCCCGGGAGGCAGGGCCTGGGACGCAGGGTCTGGGATGCAGGGCCCGGGAGGCAGGTCGGGGAGGCAGATCCAGAAGGCAGGGTCCGGGATGCAGGGTCCAGGGTGCAGGGCCCGGGGCGCAGGGTCTGGGGTGCATGGCCCCGGAAGCAGGTCCGGGAGGCAGGGCCCGAGACGCAGGGTCTGGGGTGCAGGGTCCGGGGCGCAGGGTCTACGGTGCAGGGCCCAGGATTGGGGCGCTGGGCAGACGCTGGGGTGCCCAGATGCCCCTCTCCGTCCCCACTCGGGGTTCACGTCTCAGGCCCAACACGCGGGTCTGATTCCCACGGAGCAGCCTGGGGCAACCCCAGGCTTTGCGTCGAGTGTCAGAGCCTCCTGCCAAGGGGTCCTTCCTCGTGACCTCGACACCCTGGGAAGTGCTCGCATGCTCTCTGCTCAGGCACAAAGGAAACGACCGTCTCCCCCCGTCACCGATCACCAGGCCTGGTTCTCCCCTCCGGGGGAGCCTGCCCCCCCCCCCACCCGGTGTCCCCCGTGCGCACGCTGTTGCCTGCAACACGCCTCTTCTCTCCGCCGCCTTCGAGGACCGACGCACAGCCCCGCTCGGCTTTGCTTCGGGTCACGAAGTCAGAGCAGGTGGCCCAGGGCTGGCAGGTGCGTGTCGCCAGAGCCTCCTGTCCCGCTCGCCCGTGGCCTGTCCTGACCCTGACTGCGAGCTTTGCAGGCCCTCCCTTTCGCCCCCCCACTTTTTTTTAAATTGAAGTAAAATTCACATGACCTAAAATGAGCCATTTTCAAGTCATTTGGTGGCAGCTGGTGCACCTGCCATGTCCTCCCTGATCCTTCTCTCTCCAGCTGACCGCACGCCTCACAGACTTGCATTCCCGGGTCTATGCGGTCTGGGAGGGTGGATCCTCCCACCCCTTCTTTCTCAGTGCAGAGCTAACGCAGGCGCCCCGCCCCTGGCCCCCTGCCCCCTGAATCCCGTCTCACCGTCCCTGTCCCCATCCCCTGCCCCCACCTCCCGAATCCTTGCCCCTCTGTCCCCCCGTCCCCCGTTCCCCCATTCCCCGGCCCCCCCATCCCCGGGCCCCATCCCTGTCCCCCGACCCCCGTCCCTGTCCTCCATGCCCGTCCTCCCGACCCCCCATCCCCATTCCCCACCCCCCATCATCCCATCCCCCCTGTCCCCCACACCCCCCTGTGCTTGATTTCAGGATCTCTCATTACATCCCCTGTCTTTCATTTAGTTTCGCAAACTGAAAAGGCAGCCCCGACAGCAAATGAGAATTATGGGCTTTTGTCTTTTGAAGGAAACCTTGGGAGGCGGAACCTTGAAGTTGTTCACCCAAAGCCACTTCGAAACTGCTTTATGTTCATTCGGGTGGATTTTACCTTGGGATGGATGCCGCGCTTACGCTGGTTTAACTCGTCGGAGCTGGAGCCGGGGAGCCGGTGGGGTGTGTGCGGGAGTCGGTGTGGTGTGTCCGGGGAGCCGGTGGGGTGTGTGCGGGAGTCGGTGTGGTGTGTCTGGGGAGTCGGTGTGGTGTGTCCGGGGAGCCGGTGGGGTGTGTGCGGGGAGCCGGTGGGGTGTGCCCTGGGAGCCGGTGGGGTGTGTGCGGGAGTCGGTGTGGTGTGTCCGGGGAGTCGGTGTGGTGTGTCCGGGGTGCCGGTGGGGTGTGCCCGGGGAGCCGGTGGGGTGTGTGCGGGGAGCCGGTGGGGTGTGCCCTGGGAGCCGGTGGGGTGTGTGCGGGGTGCCGGTGTGGTGTGTCCGGGGAGCCGGTGGGGTGTGTGCGGGGAGCCGGTGGGGTGTGCCCTGGGAGCCGGTGGGGTGTGTGCGGGGAGCCGGTGGGGTGTGTGCGGGGAGCCGGTGGGGTGTGCCCTGGGAGCCGGTGGGGTGTGCCCGGGGAGCCGGTGGGGTGTGTGCGGGAGTCGGTGTGGTGTGTCCGGGGAGTCGGTGTGGTGTGTCCGGGGAGCCGGTGGGGTGTGCCCTGGGAGCCGGTGGGGTGTGCCCGGGGAGCCGGTGGGGTGTGCCCGGGGAGCCGGTGGGGTGTGTGCGGGAGTCGGTGTGGTGTGTCCGGGGAGCCGGTGTGGTGTGTCCGGGGAGCCGGTGGGGTGTGCCCTGGGAGCCGGTGGGGTGTGCCCTGGGAGCCGGTGGGGTGTGCCCGGGGAGCCGGTGGGGTGTGCCCGGGGAGCCGGTGGGGTGTGTCCGGGGAGCCGGTGGGGTGTGCCCGGGGAGCCGGTGGGGTGTGCCCGGGGAGCCGGTGGGGTGTGTGCGGGAGTCGGTGTGGTGTGTGCGGGGAGTCGGTGTGGTGTGTCCGGGGTGCCGGTGGGGTGTGCCCTGGGAGCCGGTGGGGTGTGTGCGGGAGTCGGTGTGGTGTGTCCGGGGAGTCGGTGTGGTGTGTCCGGGGTGCCGGTGGGGTGTGCCCGGGGAGCCGGTGGGGTGTGTGCGGGAGTCGGTGTGGTGTGTCCGGGGAGTCGGTGTGGTGTGTCCGGGGTGCCGGTGGGGTGTGCCCGGGGAGCCGGTGGGGTGTGTGCGGGAGTCGGTGTGGTGTGTCCGGGGAGTCGGTGTGGTGTGTCCGGGGTGCCGGTGGGGTGTGCCCGGGGAGCCGGTGGGGTGTGTGCGGGGAGCCGGTGGGGTGTGCCCGGGGAGCCGGTGGGGTGTGTGCGGGGAGCCGGTGGGGTGTGCCCGGGGAGCCGGTGGGGTGTGTGCGGGGAGCCGGTGGGGTGTGTGCGGGGAGCCGGTGGGGTGTGCCCGGGGAGCCGGTGGGGTGTGTGCGGGGAGCCGGTGGGGTGTGTCCGGGGAGCCGGTGGGGTGTGTGCGGGAGTCGGTGGGGTGTGTCCGGGGAGTCGGTGGGGTGTGTCCGGGGAGTCGGTGGGGTGTGTGCGGGAGTCGGTGTGGTGTGTCCGGGGTGCCGGTGTGGTGTGTCCGGGGAGTCGGTGGGGTGTGCCCGGGGAGCCGGTGGGGTGTGTGCGGGAGTCGGTGTGGTGTGTCCGGGGAGTCGGTGTGGTGTGTCCGGGGTGCCGGTGGGGTGTGCCCGGGGAGCCGGTGGGGTGTGTGCGGGGAGCCGGTGGGGTGTGCCCGGGGAGCCGGTGGGGTGTGTGCGGGGAGCCGGTGGGGTGTGCCCGGGGAGCCGGTGGGGTGTGTGCGGGGAGCCGGTGGGGTGTGTGCGGGGAGCCGGTGGGGTGTGTGCGGGAGTCGGTGGGGTGTGTCCGGGGAGTCGGTGGGGTGTGTCCGGGGAGTCGGTGGGGTGTGTGCGGGAGTCGGTGTGGTGTGTCCGGGGTGCCGGTGTGGTGTGTCCGGGGAGTCGGTGGGGTGTGCCCGGGGAGCCGGTGGGGTGTGTGCGGGAGTCGGTGTGGTGTGTCCGGGGTGCCGGTGTGGTGTGTCCGGGGAGTCGGTGGGGTGTGCCCGGGGAGCCGGTGGGGTGTGTGCGGGAGTCGGTGTGGTGTGTCCGGGGAGTCGGTGTGGTGTGTCCGGGGTGCCGGTGGGGTGTGCCCGGGGAGCCGGTGGGGTGTGTGCGGGAGTCGGTGTGGTGTGTCCGGGGAGTCGGTGTGGTGTGTCCGGGGTGCCGGTGGGGTGTGCCCGGGGAGCCGGTGGGGTGTGTGCGGGGAGCCGGTGGGGTGTGCCCGGGGAGCCGGTGGGGTGTGTGCGGGGAGCCGGTGGGGTGTGCCCGGGGAGCCGGTGGGGTGTGTGCGGGGAGCCGGTGGGGTGTGTGCGGGGAGCCGGTGGGGTGTGCCCGGGGAGCCGGTGGGGTGTGTGCGGGGAGCCGGTGGGGTGTGTCCGGGGAGCCGGTGGGGTGTGTGCGGGAGTCGGTGGGGTGTGTCCGGGGAGTCGGTGGGGTGTGTCCGGGGAGTCGGTGGGGTGTGTGCGGGAGTCGGTGTGGTGTGTCCGGGGTGCCGGTGTGGTGTGTCCGGGGAGTCGGTGGGGTGTGCCCGGGGAGCCGGTGGGGTGTGTGCGGGAGTCGGTGTGGTGTGTCCGGGGAGTCGGTGTGGTGTGTCCGGGGTGCCGGTGGGGTGTGCCCGGGGAGCCGGTGGGGTGTGTGCGGGGAGCCGGTGGGGTGTGCCCGGGGAGCCGGTGGGGTGTGTGCGGGGAGCCGGTGGGGTGTGCCCGGGGAGCCGGTGGGGTGTGTGCGGGGAGCCGGTGGGGTGTGTGCGGGGAGCCGGTGGGGTGTGTGCGGGAGTCGGTGGGGTGTGTCCGGGGAGTCGGTGGGGTGTGTCCGGGGAGTCGGTGGGGTGTGTGCGGGAGTCGGTGTGGTGTGTCCGGGGTGCCGGTGTGGTGTGTCCGGGGAGTCGGTGGGGTGTGCCCGGGGAGCCGGTGGGGTGTGTGCGGGAGTCGGTGTGGTGTGTCCGGGGTGCCGGTGTGGTGTGTCCGGGGAGTCGGTGGGGTGTGTCCGGGGAGTCGGTGGGGTGTGTCCGGGGTGCCGGGGGGTGTGTGCGGGAGTCGGTGGGGTGTCCCGGGAGTCGCCCTACCGCTTGGCTTGGCCCTGCCCCCAGGCCTCCGGGTCCCAGGGCCGTGGCGTCCCCGCCCGGCGCGCAGGTTCCAGGTCGTGGTCCCAGGTGTCGCGGGCGGTGACACCGGGAGCCGAGGGCGCGGCCCGGAGCGGCCTTCCCGGTCCCAGTCCCGCCCCCCCACGTGCCGTCGCCTCCGTGGCCCCCGCTCTCCGCGCTCCGGGGCCTCTGCCCTGCGCGGTCCGGGAATCCTCCTCTCGGCCTTTTCCTGCGACCCGAATCCTTCCAGTCGCGCCGTGGGAGCGGGACCGCGCTCAGGACTGGCTTCCCGGGGCCGCCGCGCCTTCTGGGGGTCGCAGCGCAGCCCCCGCCGGGAGCGCCCCGACGCCCCGCCCCAGCACGCACCCGCGCCTCAGAATTAATGGGCCTGAGATGGCGCTTTCCATGAACTCCCGCAGGTCTGTCTTCTTCCCGTCGTGTCCTTTCTCTTAAATGAGAGGGTCCCCATTCCCCGGGGCCCGTGCTCCCAGAGCCCCCCCCCCGGGGCCCGCCTCCCTCGCAGGGACCCCTCTGCTCCGCACCCTGCCCTCGACGGCCCACACGGCTCGGGGTGCCCGAGGCTCGCTTTCTGTCCCCCCTGGGCCCTCGCTCGTCTCGCCCGCGCCCCCACCGTCCTTCCCTCTTGCTTCAGCAACCCCGGATGCTCCTTCCCGAGCAGCTGCTGCATGACCAGCCTTATGGCAAGTACTGAGGATAGGGAAAACAAAAACAAAAACAAAAACAAAAACGAAAACAACACCAACAAAAACCCCACCAGAAAAAATGAGTTTCTGCTCATTTGAGCTTCATGTGAAGCTTGGTCGGACGGGGTTATGCGGTTTTCTCTGCATAGAATATCACGCCCCCGCTTGCCCGCAGGTGAACTTTTACTTAGTCTTCAGGTCCACGTTTAAGGTTATTTCTGTGAAGACTTTCTTTGTCTTTCTTTTTACTCTAGAAAGAGCAAATCATTCTGGTCTGTCTTTTGGCCAAGCCTCCGTACGCCACACGTACACGGCTTTTGTTGCGGGCGTGGACAGGTGGCTGGTTTCAGGTGTACCGCAGAGTCAGCGGTTCCCTGCGCCCCTCGGTGCCCTAAGACTAGTGAGCTCTTGCTGCCCTTCACCGTCTCGCATCCCTCCACCCCGGCCCTCTGGAAACCTTCAGTTTGTTCTCTGTGGTTCAGTCTGGTTCTTGGTTTGTCTCTCTCTCTCTTTTTTAATTTGTTCATTTATTTTGTTTCTTAAATTTCACCCATGAGTGAAATCCTATGGTATCTGTCTTTCTCTCGCTGACTCGTTTCCCTTAGCCTTATACTTTCTAGCTCTGTCCATGTTGTTGCAAATGGCAAGATTTCATTCCCTTTTATGTTTGGGGCAGTATTCCTATACATATAGGAGTATTATATACAGAATATATGTAGGATGTTCCTATCTATACACAACCATACACACACCCCACATGTTCTCTATCCATGGACATTTGGGCTGCTTCCATAACTCAGGTACTCAAAGTAATGCCGCAATAAATATGGGGGTTCAGGCATCCCTTTGAATTCGTGCTTTTGTTCTCTTCGGGTAAATACCCAATAGCACGATGGCTTGGATCATAGGGTAGGTAGTTTTATTTTTGATTTCTTGAAGAATTTCCTTATTGTCTTCCACAGTGGCCACACTAGTTTCCATTTCTACCGACAGGACACAGGGTTCCTATTTCGCCACATTCTCGTTAATACTTGTTATTTCTTGCGGGCTTTGGTTTTAGCCATTCTGACAGATGTGAGGTGATATCTCATTATAGTTTTGGTTTGCGTTTCCCTGATGACGGGTGACGTTGTCGTGTTTTCATGTGTCTGCTGGCCATCTGAATGTCTTCTTTGCAAAAAGTCTATTTAGGTGCTCTGACCGTTTTTTAACCAGATTGTTTGACTTTTGGTGTTTAGTGTGTACTTTCTTTATATATTTTGGATGTTAACTCCTTATTGGAGTTTATTTGCAAATACTTTCTCTCATTCAGTAGGTTGCCTTTTTGTTTTCTTGATGGTTTCTTTGGCTGTACAAATGCTTTTTATTTTGATGTGGTCCCAATAGTTTGTTTGCTTTATTTCCCTTGCATTAGGAGACATAGCCAAAAAAATGTTGCTACACTCGATGTCAGAGAAATTGTTGCCTGTTTTCTAGGATTTTTATGGTTTCAGGCCTCAAATTTAGGTCTTTAAGCCGTTTTGAGTTTATGCTTGCATATGGTATTAGAAAGCAGTCCTGTTTCATTCTTTTGCACTTAGCTGCCCAGTTTTCTCAGCACCATTTATTGAAGAGACTGTCTTTTCCTGATTGTGTATTCTTCCTTCCTTTGTTGTGGATTGATTGGCCATATAAGCATGGATTTATTTCTTGGCTCTCTATTCTTTTCCATTGATCTATGGGTCTATTTTTGGGTCAGTACCATGCTGTTTTGATCACTACAGCTTTGTAGTATATCCTGAAATGTGGAATTGTAATAACTTCTGCTTTGTTTTTCTTTCTTAAGATTGCTTTAGCTATTTGGGATCTTTTGTGGTTCCATGCAAATTTTACTATTATTTATTCTAGTTTGGTGAAAAATGATGTTGGTATTTGAATGGGGATTGTATTGAATTTGTAGATTGCTTTGGGTAATATGGACATTTTAACAATATTAATTCTTCTGAGCCTGGAGCATGGACTATCTTTCCATTTGTTTGTGTCCTCTTTAACTTCTATCAGCAGTGTTTTATAATTTTCCAAGTAAAGGTCTTTCATCTCCTTGGTTAACTCCTAGTTATTTTATTCTTTTTAGCATGCACTTCTTTTCTTATAAAGGAAGAACTTTGTTAAAGGGATTAAGCTTGACTGTTATTTGTATACTATATACTGATCATGACTGGTGTTAGGATCAATATAATATCATTATATTACCTCAATATAATCGGGTTCAATCAGATTCCCCCTTTATTCCACACTTGAATGAGACTGAGAAATAATTAATCTCGCTTATCACTATGAAGAGTGTTATAATCTCTAAAGCTGTGGAGTGATCCTTTTTTTCTATTAAAGCTCATTGAAATAAGCTTCCTTTATATAAAACTGTTATAAAAGTCATTAACAGATTGTGGAGAGTTATTATATTCAATGGAAGAAAATTATAGAGACCAAAAAGTTAGGTTGAAAGCTATGGTCATATATAATAAAGTCTTCAGAGATAGATGTATGCAGAGACAAAAATAAAACAGACCTTCAAAAACAATAGTTCATGAGGCTCGGGAGGCCCAGAGAGAGAAGTGGGAAATTTGGTTCTGGTTCTTCAATGAGGTTTGGATGCTCCTCTCGCCTTGGCTTGTATGAGATAGCTTCTGTCTTAGGTTGGGTTTCCCAGTCTAAGGGGAGATTAAACATGATGTCTGTGAAATGCCTTAAGTGGTAGGTCACTTTCTTCAATATAAGGAGACATTAAGCAAGGGCTTCATATGCAAGCCATTTATTAAGAGAGTGCTCCCAGATAAACTGGTGAGGGAGTAAGGGAAGCAAGAGGGGGAAGGTAAGTGGCAAGGGTGCTATTTCAAGCAAGGGTGGTGATAGCCTTATGCAGCAGGGGAATTTTGGAATGTGACTTACAATGCACTGTTTGTCCAGACTCAAGGCAACGTTGCCGGCTCCATACTCCCTCCCTAATCAGTGCTTGGCTTATAGCCATCTTGGGAGGCAGTGGTGATGGAGAACTCTCGAGCACTTCCTGCTCTCTGCTATGCTGGCTAAGATGCTTCACTAACTCAAGGCCCTCCTGGAAGAAGACGGTTGGAGTGGCCTCCAGGACTACGAGACAATAAATCTGTTGTTTCAAGCCACCAAATTTGTGGCAGTTTGTTACAATGGCCATAGGAAACTAATACTAGATTTTTAAAAAGAATCAGCAGACAAAACACTATACTACTTTCTAAATACTTAGTCTCAGCTTCCATAACCAATCCCATTATTGTCTTTGGATGCCCTTTGAGGAGCCCTATACACTTATATCCCTGTAACAAATGCCCATTCTGTATAAAACTATTTTAAATGAGTTTCTGTAAGGCAGTCAAAAAACGTTGACCCAGACTGCCTCTGTTCTTAAGAAAACAGACATGTATCTATGAAGGCGACCAGTGCTCCTTCCTTGGGGTTACCTCATAGCTGGATCTTCTAGATGCCCTTCATCTTCATGAGGGTGAAGATTCAGGAGGCTTTAGATTTGTAGCCCCGCCCCGGGGAGCTGCCCCTGACACACCTGTGGAACCGAAGCCACTGTGAACTAAATTAAACTTTTATGGGATTGGCAGACAATTAAATAACTTGTGGACTTTAAGTGTGTCAAGATTCCATGAGGCGTTCTACTTGTTTTATTATGTCTATCTACTGGATTTGTTTTGTTTTCCGTAATAGACTCTCCTACAACCAAATAATAGTGTTTGTCTAATCTTTGGGTTAGATAATTTTCATCTCTACTCAATATGTTCTTTTTTTTCTTCATTAGGATATTTGCTTTTTTGATCTTTTTTCCCCCTCTCATTTTCTGATTTTATATCTGTTGATAATTTTGTATCTTTAAATATAGTAAGCAATTTGTGGTTGGTATTCAATTGGGACAGGGAAAGAGGAAAACAAATTAGAATTTCGTCCCACACAATCGTTTGGTGTATTTAAATTTATAATCTGAGGTAATATAGTTGAAAGCACTTGTCATTTCTTAAAACAATATATAAAGTTAATAGAGTTTAATTAATCGTACTTTCTCTCCTTACACTATTAATTAAAGGCAAAATTTTCATCAGCCCATTTGATACTTTCTAAAGTGAGAGAATTGTACCTCCTGTAGTTTTTGCTATATTTAAATTTTAATTATGTTTTGTTTCTGAAAAAAAATTAAAATCTTTATAAGAAGAACTTCTGTATTTAAATCCAGAGTTACTGCTTTACCAATTCATATTTTTGACTTCCATGTTCTGATCTTGGAAGAAAAATTTTAACTTGTAAAACATAAATCTGTTAAAGCAATTGCAGCGTTACACCCATTCCTCAGTATTAGAGATGATATTGAAAATTAAGCAGAAGAGAGTTAAAACTAAAGTTTGATTTTGTGCTTTTGAAAATGGATACAAATGATCTAACTGAGGAAAGTATGCTGTTAAGCTGTATGTTTAACATTTCCCATTTAAATTCCTTTCAAACACCCTATATGTGCACTTAAACTTGCCCATTTATATACTCAGGGTTTTTTTCAGTTAGATAAGAAAGGCACCATCGGTTATAGAATATTATTTTAACTATAACTTGTGACTTTGGAAACATATAAAAGATGCAACTTTTAATAGTTGATAGACCTTTTATATGAGAGACCCAGAACATTAAAACAGTTCCAAAATGGGAAACGTTAATTTGCTCCCTGTGTTTTTATCAGTTATGCTGGCCGTGGTTCTGACTTCAAACACAGCCCATCTAGTAAACAAGCACTTTGCTTAGATCTATGGGTATGAGTCACCACAGCTAACTCTTTCTAGGCTCTTCTGGATGAAATGAAAGTGATCAGAATACATTCAAACAAATAGCACATTTTCCCCCCTCTCTTGGGATCTTCTAGCACTATTTCAAGTAAGCTGGTATGTGTCTGATTTACCACACGATGGTGCTACACGAATATGTTATAATGAAAGCGAGCCCTAAAAAGGCTCAACTGTGAAGTAGCAAGTGAAATTACCCTCTTCAAGCATAAAGGTAGCCTAATTCAATTCTCCATTTCCATGGAGCAGCCTTTGTATTGAGAATACTGTCGACTTACGCTCTTATATTGAGGTTTCCCCTTCCCCCACCTAGGCAGGTAGGATTATTAGTGAACCTTGAAAGCAGGTTGATGTTAAAGGCATCATCTAGCAAAAATAATTATCAGGCATTTATATTAAGAAGGAAAATAATAGCAATGACTCGTTATCAACCTATAACTCTTACAAACCTTATTATTTCATTTCTATAAAGTGTATTTTTTTCCTTCTGTATTATTATTATTTAAGAATTATTTATTTTTTAAAAAGAATTATTTATTTATTTTGGAGAGACAGAAAGAGACAGAGAGAGAGAGAGATATCACGAGTGCAAGGGGCAGAGGAAGAGGGAGAGAGAATCGCAAGCAGACTCTGCCCTGGCTGGGCGCTGGATTTCAGGCTCCACCTCACCACCCTGAGATCATGGCCTGAGCAGAAACCAAGAGTCGGATGCCTGACTGAGCCACCGAATATTTACCACGTTTAAGATGGAAAGGCATATACTTAGATATTAAAATTTCAGTACAGGCAGGAAATAGTGAACAATTCTGAGGCCAGTATTAGTACTCCTATCAAACACACTGAAATAAAACCAATGGAGAGAAGTATACAAATTTTTAAAAGAAAAGTGAAACAATAGAAGGTAGGATGAATTTGATTATTAATACTCGAGTTTAACCTCATATTCCATTTTCTATCATTTAAATGTAGGGTTAAAAAAAGGAAAAAGTCCATCTTATTATTCATACATTTTTCAGGTGACACCTTCTTTCCATTGCTGTCTTTCAACAAAACCCTTATTAGAGTTTCTGCAAACGCCTTAGTCAATCAAGCCTGTGGCAGGTAATCGGACTCTCTGTGAGTTCATCACTTTAGGAAAACACTCCCACCAGGTTGCCCTTTGATTAAGAGAAATTCCCAAGCCCTCCACAATCTCCGCGCGGCCTTGGTCGTCCGCATGGCCTGTGCTTGTCTTACACGCAGCTGAACAGAGTTCCGCATCCCGTCCTATTCGTGATTTGACCGCACTTGACATTCTGTGTTTCCTCAGCCTCCTTGGGTAGAAGAAACCAATCCTTGGTACACAGTCCTCTGATGTTCCCGTCTCCCCGCGGTGAGCACCAAGCGCAGAGCCCCTGGTTGTCTCGTGGGTGCCCCCAGGAATGGGCAGCGCTGACCCGTTTCCCTTTGCTAATTTACCTGGATGTGTAACTGTACTCCATGCACGATCATGCAAGTTGTCTCTTAAAGGGGAAAAAACCCAAAAAACTAAAACCTTGTCTCTTCTGATTCCATCTTTGGGAAGGTCTGTTCTCTGGTTAGCTCGCTGCCTTACTTCTGTGTGCAGAGCCCCGAAGCTCCCGAGGAAGGGCTTGCAGAGCACCTGTCCTTGGCCCTCCTCCCTCCTTGTGCTGCCCTTTCCCACTCTTCCTTCCCTTTCCTGCCCTCTCCTTGCTGCTCCTTGAATTCGGAAATCCAGGTTCTCAAGAACAGAGGAGAAGGATGAGAATAAGTGGGGGGCAGCGGGGGCGGGGGGGGGGAGCGGAATTCGTGATAGTTTAATCCCAACCTCGGGGGCCCAGGAGTTACCTGGGACTGGACGCGTGGTCCACAGGCACGTGTGAACTGCGTATAAATACACTGTGACCCGCTCATATAGTGAGCTTGGAAGTCTTAATTTCTTAAATGCTGCTCACTTTGATGACCGTGAAGTTTCTCTGTCCTCAGCACGGAAGATTCTATTAAAAATAATAAAAATAATATCAATATTTTCATTTCCACAGCTTTAAATACTGAGCCAAAATACGCTTTTACACATGTTGCTTCATCCTGTCATCCTCATCTATTTGGCCCTGATAATCACACTCTTGTAACCAGTTTGAATGCTCTTTGGTTCTAATTCTAAAATGATCCATGTTACTGTGATGAATATGTGTTTTTATGGAGCTGGCTTCATTTCCTCATCCCCGGGATTGGGTGATTGTGTTTCCTCTCTGGATGAATTAGACTAGTATATTTGAGATTATATTTCATTAGTTTTATTGCTGCTTGTTAAAGTTTTATTATCCTCTCTGTTTTATATTTCAGGCTGGCAACACTTGCCAGCAGCGCTAAGTGACTTGATATATATACGTCATAATTTTGTGACCTAAGAATACGCTGTCTGCGAGCATAAGGGTGTTTCAGAAGTGACACTTTATAATATGCTATTAAACATATGCATTCACGGAATAGCTATCTAAAATCAAAGAATTTGGTTTCAAATTTTCTTTCATCCCCACTCAAATATTCAGCACTTCTCTTACCTGGTACATAATGTGCTTTAAATAAGATTTCATTCGTTCTGGATGATTTGCCTTTTATTTCATGTAATTGTTATTTGCTACGTGATTATAATTCGTTGGTGTCTTCCAAGTTCCCTAGCACTTAGGGAAACTCTGAAGCCCCTTGGCGTGACTTCGGCTGCTGTCCCTTCACCCAGCTGAACAAGCATGTCATTGAAACTCGTAGTTGATATAAGAGTTGTTAGTTAAGTAGATGTTCACTACCCATAACCTAAAAGTCCTTGGACATTTTAGAAAGAAAAAGACATTTAGGAAAGTGAAAAGATGGGGCACCTGGGTGGCTCAGTCAGTTAAATGTCTGCCTTCAGCTCAGGTCATGATCCTGGGGTCCTGGGATCGAGTCCCTCATCAGGCTTCCTGCTCAGTGGGGAGTCTGCTTCTCCCTCCTGCTCTCTCTCTCTCTCTCTCTCTCTCTCTAAATATTTTATTTTTTTATTCACGAGAGACACACACAGAGAGGCAGAGACACAGGCAGAGGGAGGAGCAGGCTCCATGAAGGGAGCCCGATGCGGGACTCGACCCCGGGACTCCAGGATCTCGCCCCGAGCCAAAGGCAGATGCTCAACCACT
The DNA here is from genome assembly GCF_053574225.1 of Canis aureus. Taxonomy (NCBI): domain Eukaryota; kingdom Metazoa; phylum Chordata; class Mammalia; order Carnivora; family Canidae; genus Canis; species Canis aureus. The sequence continues at coordinate 29,855,290 of NC_135645.1, forward strand.
GAGCCACCCAGGCATCCCATCTCTCTCTCAAATAAATAAAATATACATAGAAAAAGAAAAGCAATCTATATAGAGTTTTTTCTTTCTCGGTAGTACACTTACACTTAAAAAACTAAATACTATTTGATAAATCATATTCTCCAACTTCTGACTCCTTAAAAACAAAATAAGACAGAAACCCAGTGTGTGTGAGGAAAACAGGCAACATGTGAATGTTGCGCTAGCTCTTGGAGCAGACTGCACCCCGTGCCTGCCTTCTGGGGGGCACTGTGGGAGCCCGAGGCCAGCGAGACCCTGGCACCGCCTGGGCCCAGCGCTGAGGCCCTCACTCCCCTGGCCCAGAAGCACTGAAGACAGTGGCGCCTCCCGGGTGAGCTGACTGCACAACGGAGGTTTCAACTCAGTCTCGCCCTGATTCCAAAAGCCCAGAAATCTCCTGAGAATTTGAATTGTCTGCTGAAGAGCCTAGATTTGAGGACAAAATAAGACACATTAAAAGTAAACGACCCTGAAACTAGGCATCCATATGTGATGGGAACTGCAAACGTCAATATGTGCTGCTTACCCCTCCGGATTTTCTTCTTCCCTCTGACCTCCAAGGAAAGTTCTTTCAATTCCCATGTTACTTTGGTGCTGTTTTGAGGCAATGAACTAGAAAATAATAATAATAAAAAAAAACTGAAAAAGGGAAGACAGAGTATTTACTTTGGGAAGAGAAAAAAGAATAGCGTTAGAAGGAAAGGCAAGCCTCTCACGGGATGGTGGTGGGGCCTTGAGAGCATCAGAGAGGAAGACTTTTAGGAGCTGCTGCCTTCCATATGGGGAATGTTAAGAGTTGTAAAGATGGGGAGAATGAATATTTCAGATGATTTGCGGTTTTTAAAGTCTATTTCCATCTTGTCACCATTTTTAAGAGGACATTTTTAAATGATTTGAATGTCTTATTTTTTTGTTTTTGTTTTTTAGAGAGAGAGGTGAGGGGAAGGGCAGAGGGACAGGAGAGAGAGAGTCCAAAGCAGACTCCCTGGAGCTCAATGAGGGGCTCTGTCTTGTAACCCTGAGACCATGATCTGAGCCAAAATCAAGGGTCAGATACTCAACTGAGTAAGGCACCCAGGCACCCCAATTTGAATATTTTTGAATTTTTTCTGGTTACACTATTGTATTTCTTGGACCAAAAATCTGAGCTGAGCCTGGATCATTACTCTCTGTTTCTAGAAAACATCATGTTGCCAAACATGGAAAAAGCTTATGGTCAGTTTGCTTATTTCCTGGTGGGGAGCTTGCACCATGCCATCTGTCTAGGGAGTGAGAGGATGGAAGTATGATCATGCTACTTATTCTTCACCTTGATACTCCAGACACAGAGTTTTCTCATATTCTCGGAGCAAAGTTCGAGTTAATGAATTAGAAGACTGTTAGAAGAAATAGGAAAACTTTTGATGAGTGTGGGGAAGTGAGCCTATAAGAAAAGCCATAGAAGGGGCTGAAATGGCCCTGAGTTGAACTTCATTTCCTCAGAGATGCTGAAAATTCAGGAGTTCTAGGGATCCCTCTAAAACCTTTACTGAAAATATCCGCTGCTCTGTGTTTCATATTGAAGGAAGAGATGCTATGATCAAAATAATTAAAAGTTTTAGTTATTATGCTTTTCCTTGTAGCAGAAATGGTGGCAGTGACTACATCTCATGTTGGTCAAGCTTTGGTACCACTTTTAATTTTCTCCTGATTGTCCCGGGAATGGCTGAATATTCAACATACGCAAACCCAACTCAAGCTTTTCTCTTGTGAAAGGTCCCTTCACATTTACCTTCACTTTGCTCTCTTGGTCTCCTGGATTTGGACCTTAAAAATAATCATTTCTTTTTGTCTTCATCCTTGTCCAGCATTTCATGACCAGTAATTTCTTCCTTTTAATGTCTCTCAGACCTTGATTATTGCCAGTGACACAATTTTACTCAAGTTGTTCTTCTAAATGTGGAAGCATGGCCCCTTCCTCTCTATCCATTCTTCTAAGAACAAAAGTTAGTCTCTTGCCTTAGAGTACTACTGTCCACTCCTCCCTCCCATGTTCGGGCCTGTCTCCCTTTCCCTTGTGGGACTAGTAATTATTTCATCACTTTTGGGAACTATTGTGTGGTTTACTAAAATGCATTATTTCGTGTGCATCTGCACTATTTGCTCATTGAGTTTGTGAGCTATAAAAGTTACAGTTCTCTCTTTCTTTCCTCAATTATCGTGTCTTATCCTCAAGTATTTCTTTGAATGTATATTAAAGTGCCAGGTTCATAATAAGGTCTCATTACCTGTTGAATTTAACCAAAGAAGCAAAGTTTTAGTTGCGCTGTGCAGGGTAAGAGATGCAGTTGACACTTCAATGAGCAAAATAGGTTCTCCTTCAAGCTGAAGAGCGTGATGAGTGTCCAGGTGGTTGAAGGGTAGCCCAAAGCAACTGTATCAAATACGTTGGGTGTGTCCTGTGTAATCCTGAAAATTATCGGGATTTTTCTTATTCTTATCTCTGCGACAGCAGTATTTGTTGTAAGGTAAAAACAACATTTCAAAGAATAAACTAGGTTAAAAAGTTCTCTTCTGACTCTGTGCCTCCTAAATCTTGCAATGAAATCAGTGAAGGGATTTGCCTGACAAATGGCATTTCTCATTCTTTCAAAAATATCTTAGTTTGAGATATTAGAAACTTGCTGATAACAAGGCCAGCACCAAGTAGACAGTGATGAGCATATTAATGCTGACTAAGCAACAATGGGACTTCTCACGGAGGTTCATATGTATTTTTGCTTTACTGAAATTGTGAACTGTAAGAGACTTAAAATTTGAAGACTTTCTTTGAGTCATAATAATTCATGTTTTATTTATTAATTATGTGTTTAAACGCAATTACCATTCTAGCATGTATCTCTAAAATAGATCCAATTAACATAAGTTTTCCATGACAGTTGAGTTTTACTTCTAAAGAGATCTACTGAATTTCATATTTGAATGCAACTTTTCTTAGTCATTTTTAAAAATAAAACAAAAACTTGTATTGTAAGGCTAGGAAGGAAGTGGTGTTAGAATATTAACATCAAAACTGACAAATAACAAATACATATAATATAGCCAAATACTTTAATTTTGTGCATTTAAAATATTTAGTATTTTAATTTGATTATGAACAGTATCACTAATATTGTGATATAATCATTATCTGTAATTGTATATATAAAATAAATGTTATTACAAATTATATAAATCTTACATAAATATAATAATTATAAATATTATGCAAATTAATAATTATATTTACGACCTCATTCATTCTTTTCCTATTTGCAAATACGGATGCAACTATTTTGTGGCACAATTGCAAACAAAATGAGACATTACTGAAAAGTTAAATGAATAAAGATGAATACAACAAAATGCACCATTAAAAAGCATCACCAACCTTACCCACTTGAAAACTGCATATTAATGATCCGTGTATCTTAAAATGTATTGAAATAATGTAAAAGTGGTGCTCATATTTACTGTAGACTAGCCCCGGGCATTCTGGTCGTCTTTGAAAATTTTCTTTATGCTGTTAACAAATTAATTACCCTGATGTCTTCGCTCACGTTCACTCAGTACACTGTTCTTGCCAAACATTTTCTTTTTTTCTTTTTCTTTCTTTTCTTTTCTTTCTTTCTTTCTTTTTTTTTTTTTTTGTTTTAGAGAGTGCGGCACATGAGAGTAGTGGGGGCAGAGGAAGAGGGAGAGAATCTTTTGGTTTTTTTTTTTTTTTTTAAAGAGAGAGAGAGAGAGCCTGAGCATGAGTGGTGGGGCGGGGTTGAGGGGGGAGCATCCCAAGCAGGGCCTGCGTGGATCCCAGCAAGGTACCCGAGGCCGGAGCCGCAGCCCTGAGATCACCACCTGAGCCAAAATCAAGAGTCTGTCGCCCAACAACAGAGCCACCCAGGCGCCCCTTGTCAAACATCTTCTCTATGTCCTTTTACATTTGGAGTTATAGGAGAAATCGTCGATTTTCCGATTTTCCAGCTATAAAGATTGTGTTCAGAGATGTCTAATTTACCAAAGCGAGCCCAGCTTTCCAGAGCTCCACGGTGCTATTCGGATCCTTTCAGAGACAGAGGCTGATCTGAGGTAGGCCTCACGTTCCGGTTTCTGAGAAGCTGATGAAGATGCTGGGGGCGGCCGGCAGCCCCTAATCCTGCTCCTCACAGCAGGTGCTAGGTGCAGAGGCGGCCGAGAGGCTTGGGTTCGGGGGGCCTGAGCTTCCTCCGGGGCATGGGGTACCCCCGAGGCCGCCTACGGCTCTCCAACGCGGCGCCCTTGCAGTCGGGGGGCCGAGGGGTCACCGTGTAGATGCGGGCCTACCCACGGGCAGTCACAGACGGTGAGGTTTTGTTTGGAGGGTGGGTGTCTCCTTTGTGTAAGGATTTGTAACAGCGAGAATGTTTTGCCCCCCACGTGCCTAAAATTCTCTTAAGTCCAAAATCTGAAAAAACACTTTGGGGACAGTTCTTCAGCGCTTCTACGCGAGCATTGGTCCTTTCTTCTTTCTCAGAGTTACCTCTTCGAGGCCAACAGAAACTTTTTCAGTATGAATGTTTTCTGAAGGTTTACGTTGCTTTTCTAAAATTCAAATATTTAAGTCCGTATCTTGGGGCGCCTGGGGGGCTCAGCGGTTGAGCCTGTGCCTTCAGCTCTGGTCATGATCTCCGGGTCCTGGGATCGAGTCCCACGTCAGGCTCCCTGTTCAGCGGGGTGTCTGCCTCTCCCTCTCCATCTGCCTTTCCTCTCTCTCACGCTCTCTCACATAGATAAATAAAATAAATTTTAAAAAAAGGAAGTATGTATCTTATTTTAAAATATGCACTAAAAGATGTGTGTTTGAAATACCTTAAAAACTGAAATAAACGGTGAGAACAATTCATCCTCTGTCAGCCAATCAATAAGACTCATTGAGCTCCTGTCTGGGCTGGAGCCGCCGAGCGGCCTCAGTTGATTGAGGACCTGCCCCTGCTCCGGTTGATCAAATGTTACAAGAAACTTCAGGGTGGTTGCAGGCCATTTGTCTTTCAAGCTCATTAGACTAGCAAACGAAAAGCCCCATCAGGGGGGAAAATGCTCTATTTTTAATCATCATTCTATTTAAAACCCTGTTGTTCTGCCTAAGTACCTGGAATGCCCCATACCTACGGTGGTAATTTCCAGAAAGGGAGAATTTTTCAAAGGGTAACAGAGAGAAAGCTGAGAGAACGAGAAGTTAGGAGGTGCAGAGGTCCATGTTCCCCCCAGACTTCTTCCCATACGAGGCTGTTTCTCACTTCAGCTGACTCGAGGTACAAAGTCTGTAACTATAGATGGTAAAACTGATACCACAAAGATTTTGTTTATGATGGGTAACGTAGCCTGCTTTCTTTACAAGCTCAGTGACCTCGTGGTTGACGTCGCTTGGAAATGGAAGGCCCGTCGGCACCAGGGGGGCCGGGAGAGCAGGTCCGTGGCCCCACCATCCTAGACGCTCTTTCATAACTGGATTAGGGAGGGCCCTGGCATCTGGACACAGTGAAAACCCACCAGGTGATGTAATACATCATTAGGATTGAGAACTACTGATGCGGGAGGAGGGGCTTTACTCGAATTTTCTGGAACCAACCCATCCCCAGGCGCGTTAATGTGGCCTGCATACTAGTGACACAGCGAATGTTTTGAAAAAGCTCTCCCGCTAAGGCTCGCCTTGTCATAGACCCCAGTGTGAAAAATAAGTTCCTTTACGTGCTTAGCTTTGCTCTCCACCTGCAATTTCAGAAAAATAATGTTGGCAGGGGTTGGCTTTATTGAGCCACATAAAAATCAGTCAGTGTCATCAAATTATCTCTGCACTTCACGGCATATTCGTTTGTCATAATGTTTACAGCTGAGATTACGAGATTTTGGGGACAGGAGCATAGGACATAGAGGTTTTGATGGAGGGAGCGGGCAATCTCGAGGGCGTCAGACACCGTGGAGCCCTGTCACCCAGCACAGGAGCACTGGAAAGGGGAAGGGTCGGCTTCTTAATTGTACCTTGAGTGAGTCCCGGGTCTGTTTTTCATAAGCATCCTAAAATATCACATAGAAAGCTGTACCTGCTGGGTCACTAAATACACTGAGGGTTTTGTCACTGACTATGGCCAAACTCAATCACTTTTGGATCATTCAACTTTCTTATTGTTTCTATCACCGTCTGATTAATGTGAACTGTACCCCTGGTAACTTGCAATAATAAAGAGATTTGGAAATGAGAAGTTATTTCTTTTTAATGTTGTATTTACATTTGTGGGTGGATGGGAACATGTGTAGTTTGCTTTGTGTGTCAACTTGACTGGGTCACAGTGTCCAGATATCTGGTTGAACATTACTCTGGATGTTTCTGTAAACAAACATGTAAGGTGTAAAGCAGAGCACCGCACATAATGCAGGTGGGTCTCATCCAATCGGTCAAAGGCATTTCACACACACACACCTTGTTGGCTCCGTTTTCTAGACAATCCCGACTAACCCAGGCTTAGTCACTTTCACTTCACATGTGAAAAGCACGTTGGGTACTGTGGGCTTATCTGCCCTAATTCCTGGTCACCGGGCCTGCAACATGAGCGTTCCAGGGGAATCTGATAGAAATGCGAATCCTGACCTTGTCCCAGACCTTCGGATTCAGAAACTCTGTGGTGTGGCTAGCAATCTTTATCTTAATACGTCCTCCCAATAATTTTAATGCACACTAAAGATGAGGAGCAATTGTCACAGGCCACAGGGAACCTTGGGAATCCAACCTCACTCTGTAGTTTTTACATGTATTCCATCTAGGTCAGAAGGAACATCCATCAGTGGTTCTTAAACTTGGCTGCACAGGCATGACGCTGCTCGCCCAAGACCAGGGCACATTACCAATCCCTCAAGCACTTGAACCAAAATAGACTCCTGGAAAACATCTCAAACTAGAAATGAAATCTGAATGACATGAAAGTTTTTTGTGTTTAGCCCAGAGGAGGGCTGGCGACAAGGAAGCAACTGTCCTCTCTGTTCATGCTACTCGTCTGGCATGGATGGGCCTAGCCTCTTTGTTCATGGAGCTGTGTCGTGTTTTCAATGATGTATTTGTGTGGAGAAAAACACCCACAGTTTCAGAAAGGTTTTAAATCAATTGTTGCATGCTCTCGTTCATGACTAGTGCTGTGTGTGATGCGAAGAAAAATACTGCCTTTGCGCTAGGCGCCTGTTCAATGCTGGGACTTTCTAAATATAATATCCATTGAATCTATTTAATGTTCGCCATGTTAATTACGTTTGGAACTTTTTCTGTTTTATTTGTCATTTTACACATAATTAAATTTGGGGTCTGGCCATGGCCATTGGTTACAGAATCATTTACAGATGTCTTATGACAGGTTTTTAATTCAACTTGCCAGTATCAGGGTCTGATTTTTGGGAAGGAAGTAAAAAAGAAAAAAGAAGAAAAAAAAGAAAGGAAAAAGAAATCAAAGGAATAGTTGAAGAATAGCTACAGTGACTTCTTTGTGGACTTCAAACATCTATCTGATTGATTTTGTGTGTTAACACGATCTTTGTGTTACTTGAGATTTTTAATATAGCAGTGATTGTTCGAGCCCACAATATGGATTTGTCTTAAACATAATTGTGGGCTCTCTGTGCTGCTGGGTGGTAAAAATGTGCTGAGTACTTCCCTTTCTGTGAAAGCAGACTCACAGACACGAAGCTTGGTGTACATCCTATCTAGTGGTTTAGTCTCTTGCTCAGAGAGAATAATAACTTTTTCTCAGCTTAGAGATATACTTGGTGCTTATTTATGTTATGGGTGTAAAAGCCAGACTTTTGAACATTCTTTATGTGCTTTAGAATCCTTGGTTATATGCTTTGTTTTTATTATATTGAATAAGAGAGCTGCCGAAGAAATTGATCAGTTAACTTGGAAAATGTGTCATTTCTTCAATGACCATTAAGCAGACACAGAAATCTATTCTTGGCAATCACATCACAAGAATTCCTATGAAACCGTCTATACTGGAGAAACAACTGGCCTATTTCCTGTTAATTATAAAATTATTGGCTGCAGAATAAAGAATAGCATTACTGATCTTCTCCTTAACGAGGCTCTTAACTTCATCTATGGTTATTTGCTGACTAGTAAAAAATCTTTAAGTTATTGTTATTGTGAATTCAGTGGAAGAATGCCCTTAAAAGTATGAAATATAAAAACAATCTAAAAAGTATAAAATTTCCCCCCAAAGAGTAAGAATCCAAGGAGGTATAATATATACACAGTAAATTCACTCTTATAATTAGCTTAGCTGCAACTGTTTCGTTGAACCTAACACATTTTCTGTGAAATGGGAGTAAATAACTCTAGATAAGAGACCACCTATTTATTTTCTATCAGCTGTTACTAGATGAAAACATTCATAAAAGAACTTTACACATTAATGCATTAATAAAATCATTTTTTATATTTATGTGTGTTTATGTGTGTGTGTCTGTATGAGAGCGAGAGCGAGAGCGAGAGCGAGAGCGAGAGCGAGCTTTTCAACATGTGGTGACTTAGCCATGTGTATGTCTCATAAAACGTTAAGAGCACAGTTAAGAAAGAATTGGACGCTCCTTAGGTCTGCGTGCCAGTTGACACTGGCTCTCAACCCTTCTCATTCATCTGCCATGACGATCAGTTAATAGAAGCTGACCAAAAATGCTGGTTCTGCAGCCGTATCATAAAGCTTCGCATCGGTTACCATAGGTATTTAGTTCTTGGGACGAGGGAGGATGTATGTATGTCATGGGGGAGCTGCTTTTCCTTTTAAAAATAAAGGTTTTCTTAAGAAATTCGTTCTCACATTTACGCCACCTTTACTTACTCCTCGTCAAGGAAAAGGAAGAGGTCATTGCTGATATAGTCAAACGAGATAACATGTAAAAGTACACTGTAAACAGCAACACAACTTTCACATTTGAGTATATTCTAGTTTCTGAGGGAAAGAAAACCCACAAATATCGCTGACAAAGCAAGTAATCCATTTAAAGGGACTAGAATATTAATATAATCTTTCAGCGGTGGTTTGAGGCAGTAGACAACTCTGAAAGGAGGTGATGAATTTCCTAAAGAAAATCTCAGCCAATATATATTATTTATACAGCTTCATCACATTTCTCTTGTCTCTTCCTGGTCTTTTTTCCCTTGTGCATTAGCATTTCGTGTGGCACTGTCCCACTTAGCCCTCTGAACGCATTAGCTCCTAAGGATTAATAAAAACTAAAAAAAATTCAAATATAGTTTGAATCAGACCGCATTGTCTTTGTGACAATAAAGTTTTCAGTGCGCTGGAACAGACTACACAGCTGCATAGGCTTTAAAAATATTAAAAAGAGGATCCCCGGGGGCTCAGCGGTTTAGCGCCGCCTTTGGCCCAGGGCGTGACCCCGGATCCCGGATCGTCCCGCGTCGGCCCCGCGGGGAGCCTGCCTCTCCCGCTGCCTGGGCCTCGGCCTCTCTCGGTGTCTCAGGAATAAATAAATAACGTCTTTTTAAAAAAATATAGAAGGTAACTAATGGATTGGAGAAGAACTTGAAATTGCTGACGTGTGTGAAAGGCTGGAGCAGTAGTGACCGGATGAACAGGGCAGAGGGACGACCGTGGGGCCTCGCGCGGCGGGACGGGCCAGCCTCTCCGCGCCCTGGGTGCTGGGTGCTGGGGGGGCTGCGGGGGGGAACCTGCGGCGGGAGTGCGGAGTCGGGCGGTGAGGACCCCAACCGGGCCGTGGGTGCGAGCGAACCTGGGGACAGGTCTCCGTCTTCGTCAGGAGCGTCCTGGGAACCATCCTAAGGCGTGAGGTGAGTCGCGGGGCACAGAAGGGGCCGCGGACAAAGTCGGGTCACGCTAGCCTGCCCGGGATTTTATCACCGGGGGGGGGGAGGAGGCCCCGAGGCCGGGTGCGTGGGGCGCGGGGGGGGCGTGCACTCGGGGGGAGGTGTGGAGGCCGGGTGCGTGCGATGCAGGGCGGCGTGCACTCGGGGGGAGGTGCGGAGGCCGGGTGCGTGGGGCGCGGGGGGAGGGGCGTGCACTCGGGGGGAGGTGCGGAGGCCGGGTGCGCGGGGTGCGTGGGGGGGCGTGCACTCGGGGGGAGGTGCGGAGGCCGGGTGCGCGGGGTGCGTGGGGGGGCGTGCACTCGGGGGGAGGTGCGGAGGCCGGGTGCGCGGGGTGCGTGGGGGGGCGTGCACTCGGGGGGAGGTGCGGAGGCCGGGTGCGTGGGGCGCGGGGGGGGCGTGCACTAAGGGGGGAGGTGCGGAGGCCGGGTGCGCGGGGTGCGTGGGGGGGCGTGCACTAGGGGGGAGGTGCGGAGGCCGGGTGCGTGCGGCGCGGGGTGGGGCGGTGCGCTGGGCCCGAGCAGGCCGCCAGGGGGCTCACGCGGAGGCGCTCCCGACGCCTGCTTTCTTAGACCTCGGAGGGGACCCGCACGTGGATGGCACGCGGCCCGGGAGACGCAGGGAAGTCACACTGCGTGGTGCTGGTGGGGCTCGGCAGCAGTTTTCCCGGCCTCCATCCGTCCTGTTGGTGCAGGGACGTAAAGATAACTGGGAGCAAGTCCCGCTACCCGGTAGGGGGGCAGTGGGCCCCCCGGGTTCCCCGGGCAACGCGCCAACTCGACCCGGACCGGGCCGGCCACACTGCCGGCTGCCACGGGCTCGGCGCGGGCCGCGACTGCGGGGACTCAGCGGCCGCCGGGGAGGCCGCGCCGAAGCTCGAGCACAGGGGCAGCCGCGCCCCTGGTTTACCGTCTTAGCGACACGGGCCGTTAGTTTCAGGATTTTGGAGACAAACGTACTTGAAATATAACATGTTTTCTTCTCCCTGGTGGGTAAGCACAGTGTTGCTTAGAGGAATGGAATGAGGTGTAGATGTTTCACGTGTCCTAGTTGGGGTTAAAGATTTCCCTTCTATCTCAGCAAATTTATATTTGAAATTATAAAAATGGTGCTGTAAACCTTTGGTTTCATTTCGGTCCTAAAATTCATTTTTTGTTAGTTTTCTCAGGACCGCGTGGCTCCTCTACCGGGGCGGGGGCGGGGGCGGGGGCGGGGGGCGGCTGCGGCCTCGGGTCGCGCCCTGCGTCCTCCTCGGCCTCGCTCTCCTGCCGCCTCTGGGCATTTTCTGGGTCGGAAGGTTGTAAAGGAATAGGATCGTGTACACACGTGCAGTGCTCTGCTGCTCATAATTTTCTCCTACCTTGGATTCAAGGAGCGTCTGAAGGAATCTTCTTCGCTGCGCACGAGGGATTTGGAGCCCTGAGCCTTGCAGAGTCAACGGTCCTTTCGCTGGGCGGAGCTGCTTACCTGCTACTGGAGGCCAGTCCTGTTTATAAATCATCTTGATTTAATCTCTGCCATATTTTTAAACTAAGCATAAACGATCAACCCTGTGATTTATCTCAAAAGGTAAAAACAAAAACAAAAAAACCCAATTCAATGGTCATTGAATTTTCTCTAATACATATCTTTAGCTTCAGATTTAAAGGAGGGGCGGCCGGGTGGGCCAGTCTGTTAGGCCTCCGGCTCTTGTTACTGGGTCGGGTTATGGTCTCAGGATCTTGAGAATGAACCGCCTGGGATCTGAGCTTGGTAGAGAGTCAGCTTGGGGTTCTCTCTCTCTCTCCCTCTGCCCCTCCTCTGGCTTGTGTGTGCTCTTTCTAAAGTAAATAAATCTTTAAAAAAAAAAAAAAAAGAAGTATAGAAAAGACTCACTATATGTAGTACACACGCAGCCAAGGACTTTGAGTATCAAAAATTCACTTCTGGGGATCCCTAGGTGGCTCAGCGGTTTAGTGCCTGCCTTTGGTCCAGGGTGTGATTCTGGAGTCCAGGGATCAGTCCTGCGTCAGGCTCCCTGCATGGAGCCTGCTTCTCCCTCTGCCTGTGTCTCTGCCTCTCTCTCTCTATGTCTATCATGAATAAATGAATAAAATCTTTAAAAAAAAGTCACTTCCAAGTAAATTAACCTTAAAGTCTGATAAGTAATCGTCCTTATTTATATATCTATACATATGTATCTATCCTTACATATATATCTGAATAAAATCCTATTTCTATTCTAGTGCATATATTATAATACCTATATTTCCTTCTTTAAGATATTCTATTTAGAGTACCTTCACCTGGAGTAGCTATTTTATAGGATCATAAAACTTCTAATTATTTTCGAGGCAGTATTTATTACCAATTCAAAGAATGTACAAGGGTAAGACCCTGCAAGCTTGCGCCCCTTCTTTAAATTTCTCTTCCTTTCATTTCCTCCATGCCAGCTCTGATCCTCCTTGCTCCTCCCCAAACAGCCGAGCACACTCCCAACTCGGGCCCTTGGCACTGGCTGCTGCTCCTCCGTCAAGTGCTGCTCCTTCAGACATTGTAGAGTTAGTTCCTTTGCGCTTTCCAGGTTTTCATCAAAATTCAGCTTCACCGCGAGCCGCCCCAGTCCACGTGTGCAACCTCAACCTCCCGTTTCGGGTCCTCCCTGCCCACATTATCTTCTTCTTGCCACTGACCACGAAGTAACGCAGCAGACGCACTATCTGTTTATTTTCTACCTTCCATACCACAGTTCAAGCCCTGTTAGGGCAAGACTATTTTTCACTATCATACTGTCGGCCGAGTGGAGTGTGGGCACGTCTAAGAGCTCTATATGTTTGTTAACTTGGTGACTGAAAACAAAACAAAAAAACCCGATTCCATGATGTCTGGACTTATAACTGGGTTTTCCTTTTTCAAATATATAGTCTTTGCTCAGTGTAAATCTCTTCTGTGTGTAAGTTCAAACTAAGAATTTTTGGAAAGCACAGAATTAGGTTACAAACTATGATGCTGGAGATCTTCATTGTAAATAGAGGGTCAGTGTATTAAAGTTGTACACGCTTTTTTGTAAGACCCTTGGATAAGTAAATTATATTTTTTTTGTCATAGGGCTTTCTTTATTTTTGTTCTGAAGAATAAATAAGTAAATCAGCAGAAAAAATATTTAGATAGGTGGTATGCAATGACACCTTAGGGAAATGTATTTGATGACTTACAATAAACTATGTTCCAAGCAAATTATAATTGCTGCCCAGGAGAGAAAAGCAAAATCCTAAGAAATTGTTTCTGCCTTTATTTGGTGGAAATTGTGTGCACATAATGCACTTGACAAAAAAAAAAATGACAAAGGAGAGGTAAAACTATTCATAGCAAAATATTTATAATTTCACCATTGGGTATGAGTTAAATGAGTCTGCCTCAAATGGAGGAAAGTCATAAAATTTTTCAAAAACGGTTCCTAGAAAAAGTAATGAGAGTTGGCCTATTTTTTTCCAAAAGCCTGTTCTTTGTGCCTGGCGCCATGGTATGGACTTTGCACACATTCAGATGCTAGATCCTCCAGCAACACTGTGCTTTGGATACTATTTTCTCCATTTTGCAAATGAGAAAACTGGATCTCAACGAGGTGTGTACCTTTCCTGGTTACCGTAGGTATAGCTGCTAGGTGATAGGATGGAGACTCTGCCCTGAGTGGGCCTCTTAACTACCAAGCACATTGCTGTGCATGGAGGCCATCGCTTGGACGCAGGCCTAATAGCAGGTGCGGTCAGCCTTTTCTGGCTGTGTTAACTCACCTCCATGGGGTTAGACATCTTCAGGGTACCCCTTAGGATTCAGCTGCCCAATTGATAGCAATAGTGATTTCATAGCAACTTTTTAGCATCCAGTTTGTCATAGCCAAAAGAAGAAAACACCAAGTCATGGTAAATGTAGGGTCTCTACTTGATCTGAGTTCCGAAGTCAACGCTCTGGCTAGACAGACTGAGAAAGTCAGCTTTATAGAGCAGACAATTGACACAGAGAAAGGAAGTCAGGAGAGAGTGAATTCGCCTTGCTGATGCATGGTTGGAGAATCCCTTGGCGTCCTGTCTGTCCCCTGGACAGTGAAGTGTGCACCCTGTGGGTAGAAACAAAGGGAGCCACGGAGCAGGAAAGCCAATGCTAGGCCAAGGACCACAAAGCACCAGTAGCAACAACAATGGAGATTTGTTGGAGTTGGGTCTGGGTGTAGTAAACATTTGAAATTTTGGCAGAGATGATGGAGGTTTGCACAGACAGTTTCCAGACAGGAAGGTCTTGGAAGAAAACATTTGCTTCTTTTTCTCAATTGTGATCATTCCTTTATTTTTATTCTTATTTTATTTATTTTTTTTGAGAGAGAAAGCCTTTCAGGCTCTCTTTTTTCCAGATTGTTTTTTCCTTTGATCCTCAATAGCAGCTGCCTAAGGACTGCCTATGGGATGTTTTCAAGCAGACTTGATCATGGTGACCAGTTCTGTTGGTTTGGATGCTATCAAACAAATGATTTCTTTTTTTAAACTCTGGGGAATATAATTTATATATATATATATATTTATATATATAAATATAATATATATATTATATAATTTATATATAAATATATTTATAATATATATATTATAAATTAATAACTTTTTCTTCTTTTCTCTCTTTTCTTTGTTTGAGTTTCCCTGGCTACTCTTAAAACTGTACCCACTTTTCCCTAGCTGTGAAATTGTTCCTATGCTGTTGTGTTACATTAGTCATCATCTGTTGTGGATTTTATATTTTGTGATAGTCATTTAATCTGTTATCATGTAAGCAGGTTCAGTTCGTTTCCTTCAGTGACCTACCATGCTGGAATGGTTGAAAAAGAAAAAGGCCAAGTTTCCTTATGAGAGTTTTAAGCCAAATTCCCTCTGTCCAGCTGGCTCCTGCTACCAAGCCAGGAAAATGTAGAGTCTCTCTATTTCCTGCTGATTTGTTTATAGTGGCCCTTGATTGCTATTAACAATCCCCAGCTGCACCAACTACCTCACCCAGTCTCCCTTCCACTGCTTCTACCCTCATTAACCCTTTGAGGTCAGTTCCTGCTTCCCTGCTTTCTGAACCTTCTCAGTTCTTGGCAAAAGAAACCAAACTTTATTTTTGAGCACTTCTTAGAAATGTATAAGGACAAAAATAATTAAATCTATCACATGGGGGTAAATGACAATGCTGAGTGATTCTAAAAAGGGCTTTTTTGACTTTCATTTTTCTTAATTTCATAACTCATGCAACCATATAGGTGCTCATTCTCATTCACTTTTAAGAGAAATGAACTCTGAAGCATCTAAAAATACAAAAGTTTCATGGATGCACATATTCCTATGTATTTCAGATTGTGTTTTGGATATATTGTGGGTATAGCTTTGTTGAACCTGTAAGATTTTTCACTACTGAGAGCCCACTCTTGACTACCTAGAACATCCCACTCCTTCCCCGCACATGCTATTTTAAATGCCCAAGACATAAATAAAAATATCATAGCATTCACAATCTCCATTATGTTCAGAAATGGATGTTTCTACAGCCTCTGTTTGAAGTAGATGGAATGTTCTGTAAAGGAAAAAAAATCCACAAAATGAATGGAATGAAGAACAATTCAACTGACATCCTTTTTTGCATCTAGGTTAAGCTCAAAGCAGATGTAGCTCCATGAATTAAACTGAAGTGAATTAAAGTGTCTTTTGCCTTTGGTATTTTTCTGTGTCCTCTTTTACTATTATTTCCCCTCTTTCCAACTTACATATTAAGCTACAAATTCTTTTTAAGATTTTTGAAAGTGCCTTTTTGCCTTGTAGTAGGATGCTTGACCATGAGAGCTAACATCCACACCACGTGTTCTAACTGCCAGGTCCAGTAGCAGAGACTTTACATGCATTTGCACTTTTATTTCTCACAAAACCTTCTGAGATAGATGTTTCGATCATTCTCCTTTATAGAGGGAGACACCAAGAGGGGTTGGGTAGAAACATCATCTGGGCAGGTTTCTCTTGAGAAGTAATTGGACAAATGAAATATCTAAGTGTTTTTCTCCAAGCAGAAGTCCTAAAGCTAAAGTCACTGAGGAAGAAGACTCTGCAACCATAAGTGTTGCTTTATGGGAAAGAATCTGAGAAGTGGGCTCAGGGGGGCCTGGCTGGTACAGGGCAGCAGCAAAGCCTGTTGGGAGTAGCAATGGAAGGCTGCCGGGATCACATTCATCCAATAAGCTCACCTCTTTTCCCTTCCAAGAGAGGAAGAACAGATTGTCTCTGCTTCCCTCCTTGATGGTAGGAGAAAAATCTCCATATAATAGGTATGAAGAATATACATTTTTATGATAAAAAGACGTAAAAGTTCAGTGGTAAACTTAAAATGCCATAATCAGCAGTTACTAGTCATGAATCTCAAAATCTTGCCTGCTAAATTTTTAGAGTCCATGGGCAATTTTTCTGGTATTTTGTGACCCATTGTTCGAGGGAGTTGCTTTTTAATTGTACTGAAATTTAGCAACATCGATAGATTGTAGATCGATCATAAATCATCTGGGGATTAATTTTGCCACTGGGCCTTTTTTCTTTTCTTTTCTTTTCTTTTCTTTTCTTTTCTTTTCTTTTCTTTTCTTTCTTTTCTTTTCTTCTTTTATTTTTTCTTTTCTTTCTTTTCTTTTCTTCTTTCTTTTTAGCTTTTGATTCTTTAGCTAATCTTAATAACTTCTTTGTTTTAAAATAGCCATTATTGGATAGTGTGCATTTAGGGCTATAACCAATGAATTCAGAAAGCCCTCTACCGTCTCTCCAGGAGGGATGTTTGGTTTGTGGGAGCACAGGATTGCTGAGCTAATTCCCCGGGTACAGATACATGAGCGGACGCAGCACATTACAGCGTGCTCTAAGTGAACAGATACATTCCAAAATCGAATGAGGACTTGGGGAATTGCCCACATTTAACCAAATAACCAGCTGTGCAAATGTTAAAATGCGATTGATCTACTAGAGTATTTGAGAATCATGGAGGGTCATTTAGTTCAATGCTCAGATGGTTCCCCAGCAGGGCTGGAAACTTTGCAGGCCCAGCCGTGACTAGTCATTACTGGACATGATCAAAAAGCCCGGCTGGGCCTCTTTTCATCCAGCTACCATTCCATTTGTGCATTCCTCCCCTCAATTTCCAGATCCTATAAATTTCTTTCCTAAACTTTGGCTAAGGAGAAGTGTTTTTGGTATATCTTGCTCCCGGTTGATTTCTTACTCCGTCATGGACATGACAACATTAAGTGGACCTACAGACAAACGTACACATGTCAAAGAGAGAATTAGAGTCTTAGAAAAATTCTGGTATCTCTTTCTTATTTCTTGTCAGTCCACCCCTCCTCTGTCATCAAAACTTACCTTGATGATTTTTGGCTCCTGAAATCCATATTCACCTTTTTCTTTTGTATGAATAAAAACCTCTTACACCAACCTTAGACTTCACATTGTTGTGTTTCCTTTCTTTTTCTTGCATGTTGGGTCTTTTGTTTTGTTTTGTTTTTCACTCAACTCCATTTGAATGAGTTCTTGCCAGCACATAAAATGATTGATTGATTAAGGAGAGTTATGCACTCTGCTTAAAATTATGAGCATATTTTCAGACTATTTAGAATTGAGTTGGTGTAAAATGGTATTGAATTAGTTGGATCCCTTGCTCTTTTAGATAAGAACTCTTATAGCAAAAAGAAAAGTATTTCCTTTTGGCCTCATATAGCATTTTGAGTTTTCTAGAACAGTAATTTGGAACATGCTTACAAAATGTAATTTTAGTTCAAATAAAAATAAAGTATTTATTATTTGAAAGAATAGCTTAGGGGTGAGATTTCGCATTTTCTTATGAGATGCAAGCCAAAAAAAGAGTCCATTAGAATTATTCTTTTGCTTAAATAAATAGCAATTACAGCGGAAAATGTTGAAGAATCACCTCAGCAGAGCCTAGAGATTTATGGAAAGCAGGGTTAGAGTGCAAAAGGTTTTAAGAACTAAAAGATAGAAGAAAAATGAAACTAACCAGTGGACTAAAGCTTTTTTTCTCTGTATTTGTGTTAGTAGAATGAAACAGTGCTCCAAAAGGCAGAAAAATTGGTCTTAATGCTCTCTCTCCCCTAACTACCACAGGATTCACCTTCCCATGTTAAAAGACAAATACAACGAGATTTTAAAGATCTTATAGATTTTATTCAATGATTCATGAATTGGACACTATTCCATCTAACAGAAAGGAGTTCTGAAGAGCTGTACAAAATGAAAGGCTTTTATGGACAGAAGGAGTCAAGAAAATTTGTAGGAAAGAGAGGATTGTTTCACAGTCATCTTCCTATTGGGGACAGAGGAGGTCCACTGAGTGGATTACCCCACTGTGCTGACCTAGTAATTCTAAACTGACTGGTTAAAGGTTACATACCTGGGAGAGGGTGAATCTGCAATTATGTTAGGTATTAAGTATTGTTTTGCTGACATGAGGCTTAGCATAAGAGACTCAATTTTGGGCTGGTTGTCTTTTTTTTTAAACACCCATCACTGAGTCATTTATTTGAGAGTGATTTCGTATGGTTCCTTTCTGCTCTAAGGTTCTATGAATTCTAGAACTACTGACCTAGAGAGTGTTTGATAAATCATGAATATGAACCAACCAATCAAATCACATACATCACTGTTATCAGACCTAGGAGAGATCCTCCAGATTCTCCGTCACCCTAGCCTGAGCTTCTGAGCCAAAGATCGAATCTCATCTGATGTTACTGAAAGGGTGCATTTGAATAATGAAATTCTGATGCATCTTGAACTCTGAATTGCAGAGGCAAACTCTTTAAGTTTAGTTTTATCTTCTTCATGGCCTTAGAGTTTCAAAAGACACCCTCTTCTGTGGACGATTTGTGTGGAGAACAAGGACTAATGGGTACCTCCATTGCCCTCTGTGGACTTTGAAGTTAAACTTCTCTTTGTATCTCTCACCACTAGAAAGTACAAGGAGCTCCCAGTATTATTCATATTTAGAATAACTTTCATTACCTAGGTTTAAAATCCAATGCTTCTTCATGAAAGGATGGTTTAATTTAAATTTGCAAAGTCGCTGGAATGCTTAGTATCTAGTATCAAGTTGCAGGCTTTCTTTTGTCTCCTTTTGCACAGGGAGGAACTTTTTTTTATATTGAAATTATTCCATCTTTAATAGTATCTAGCATGGATGACCAACACTCTTAGAACACCAGTAAATGTTTGATAAGTCTGATTGAATTAAATTGTCCTCTGATAACAATTGGTGGGTAGATGAAGAATAATTATACCCACTATCCAAACTACACTTACCCTGCCATTTTGAGAAAGTGGGCCAACTTTCTATAAACTTGCTTTCGAATTTACAATCTACTATTATGCCAGATTCTAGGCAGATGCCTTCAAATAGTTTAATTTATGTTGTTAATCTCAAGTAAAACTGAGAGCTATTTAAACTCAATATTTTTTTCAGAAACTAAGATTTTGATCCTGGTCTTTTGCTACTTGGCTCTCTTCTGATACATTTGGCTCCTTGGGGAACCTGAGTGGCTCAGTGGTTGAGCGTCTGCCTTTGACTCAGGTCATGATCCCAGAGTCCCAGGATTAAGTCCCGCATCAGGCTCCTTGAGGGAAGCCTGCCTGTGTCTCTGCCTGTGTCTCTGCCTCTCTCTCTGTGTCTCTCATGAATAAATAAATAAATAAATAAATAAATAAAATCTTTTAAAAAATTTGGCTCCTCTCTGCCGCCTAAGACTAATTAGTTCAATTAGTTATTTGACTAGACCATCCTCAAAAAACCAATTCAAACTCTCTAAACCAAAACTTAACAAACATGTGCACAAAATTTCTGGGCTAGGGTTAAAATAAGATCAAAGAAAATGGAAGACAAAGTAGGACAGTGATTGGATATGGACAAGGAAGTCACTAGAAAAGGGGGGAGGGAAGTCACCAAAGAAATCTGGTTGGGGGTCATCGTTCAAGAGAAGTAAAAAAAAAAGAGGTTTATAGAAGATGGAATATGAAGGTTGGAGTAGTGAAGCACATTAATGCCTTCAAATTATTGGGAAAAAAAAGGAAGGTTAAATTCAGAAAGATAAGACTAAAACATGGAAGGGCACCTGGAGGGCTCAGTTAAGTGTCTGCCTTCGGCTCAGGTTGTGATCACGGGGTCTTGGGATGGAGCCCCAGGTCATGTCATGGGGCTCTCTGCTCAGCAGAGGCCTGTTTCTCCCTCTCTCTCTGCCCCTCCCTGCCCTCATGTGTACTCTCTCTCCCCATTTCTCTTCGGTAAATAATATCTTAAAAAAAATGGACTAAAACGTGGAAAAATGCTTAGTTTCACTGGTACCTGGCACATATGAAGATAGAGTGCCCTTAGCAGAAATTGAGTGATAATAGCTTTGTTGCTCCTAAAACCAATTATGAGTAGCAAAATATCATTTACCTTTTTATGACCGACTATAATTAGATTTGCATTATAAATAAGAATGTATATATTATGGAAAATATGCAAAATTTGTGCAAACTGCATCAGGGTTTATATTATTGAGAAGGCAAAATTATGGGAGGAATAATGATTAACCATGCTAAAATAAAGACCCCTCTATATCTAATTACCACCCACCTGAAGTATTGATAAGATCCAAACTGTAGTGTAAGAATTTTTTATATGTTTAGCTATAATTTGGTGTTTTTAAAAATTTTTGGTTGGGTAACATTTGTGCTGACCTTATTTTTGGTTGGCCGCTTTTGTCAGTGGAAAGTCAGTGATGATTGAAGTTGGTTTGCAGTATAAACTGGGGAGAATTTTCATTATATACTTGGTATTTGCCAACTTTTTATTTTAAAACAGAAGCTCTACTTTTAACCGAGGCACGGCCTGAGGAAAGTGGGAATTTAGTACAATGAACCAGTCCACCTATTTATTTGCAATTAGTATTCTTCTCTCAATAATACAATTTTCACAGTCAACTGCTTGGCTAAATTAATTCCTTTTGTTCCTCCAAATTATATTCCCTTTAAACATGTTCCCAGTGGTGAGGAAAGCTGCAAGTAAGAAATATGATCTATGATGTCAATGATGAGGCTTTGTTTTATTGACTTACTCTGTCATGCACATAAAAACAAATGCATTATTCCCAGCGCTGGTGTTTGTTATTTAGTCAGATTCTTTAATACTGAGGGAGAGAGGCACATAGGAATTACCTTTGGCTAAGGGAACTAATTAAGCTTTTATAGAAATACTGGGTTGAAAGTTCTTCTAAGTGAGTACTACCCCCTTTGGAGAACTGAAACTGTGACACTATCACCAAGGATCTAATAGGAATATGAGATATCTTTTCATTTAACATTTCTAAAAATGAATCTTTGATTGGCTTGTTTTATCATCTTTCAATATGGGGCAAGTTCCTTGAGTAGAGTTTCCGGCCAAAGCTTTTCAGAGATGGTTGGCCTCACTTTTGACCTGCTCCACTGTAGTTGTCTTTGACTCGTGCCCTGATTATTTTTGCAATCAGTTGTGATCAAAGGACTGAGGTTGATGTCACTCACTATACATTTGAAAGCATAATATTCAAGAAAGAACCAGTTCTGGCCACTTTCCTTAGGAGGATGCTGTGGGCTTGGCTGTCACCTGAGGTTACATGGATCTCCCTCCAGCAGGTCTAGTAAAAGTACCATTCTGTGAAATAAAGATTATCTCTCCTAATTAAATTAGGTAACTTAATTATTAAAATAATTGTTTTCTTATTTAAATTAGTTAGAAGATGTGGTGAGAATGGAAGTTTTCAGAAAAAAAATTATTCTATGTTAAAGTGCTAACATCTAAATGTCTTATCAAGAGACTAGTTTCCAATTTCATACCTTTCTTCCTTGAAATCACACACATTAAATTTGAGTGTATTGCATTTGTGAAGGAGCTGGGAGGTATTGTTTCATAAAGTTAAAATTTCAGGGCTTATTACAACCATGATCTGCAGGCTTAGCTGTGAAATGCCTGGAGTACGGAGACCAGGACTTGTCAGAGGCTTGTGAACTTCAAATGCTAGCTCCTGGGTTGTGAGTCCAGAGAAACCCTCCCGAAGTTTAGAGTTCAGTTTTATTGCTGTAAATAGAACAAATATAACTGCTGGCTTCCCCCCCACAGGTTTTTGCTTTTTTAAGGGGATGCCTTATGAGGCAGTTAGCAGGAAACAACTGACAGGCTAGGGTGAGGCTGGCAGTAAAACAGTAAGTGGAAGGAAAAAGAAGCTCCTTCGACGGTTCAGCAGGCTCATAAAACGGAATTCTACAAGGAGCTGTTGAATTCAGTTGTCACATCCTAAAAGCGTTTTGGTGTGCTCTGGGAGGAAGTTTCTAGTGGGTTTAAAAGAGGTTTCTGCCACCCCAGCCCCCGGAGGTGTGGCGCTGAGCAATTCCAGCGACCCAGCCCGCCGCCCTGCAGAGGGGGCAGCAGGGCCTGGCGGCCTGGGCCGGGCGGGCACAGGGCGAGGCGCCCAACGCGGGTCGCGAGGCGGAGCGGAGCAGGGGCCCCGGGAGTCTCGGCCTGTTGGTCCCACGAGTGGGGATGAGGCTGCCCCCGGGCGCGGGGCCCTGCTGCCGGCCGCGCTCTCAGCCTCGGGGTGGGCCTTGGCCGAGCGCGTGCGGGTGCGTAGGTCGCCGAGCGCCCAGCCCCAGGCCCGGGGGAGCTGCCTGGGCCGCCCAGGAGCCCGCGGGGAGCGCGGATCCGCCCGCAGCTGGTTCCGAACCCACGGGTTTGAAGCCCGAGGCCTGCGGGGACTTGGAACGTTTTATCCACTGCTGGTCCAGGAACAAGGAGAAGCCTCCTCCAGGGCTGACAGGAGAACTGCTCGGGAGTTCAGGGGAGAGCAAACGGCTTGCACGAGAGGGGCGCCTCTCCTTTGCTCAGCAGCCCCCGCCTTGGACAGCGCCGGCCGGGGGGGGGGGGGGGGGGGAGGGGGGAAGGGGGAGGGCCCTGCGGGGAGGAGGGGGGCCCTGTGGGGAGGAGGGGGGCCCTGTGGGAGGGATGGGGCCCTGGGGGGAGGAGGGGGCCCTGCGGGGGGAGGGGGGCCCTGGGGAGGAGGGGGCCCTGCGGGGGGGGGAGGGCCTGGGGGAGGAGGGGGCCTTGCGGGAGGAGGGGTGCCCTGCGGGGGGAGGGGTGCCCTGCAGGGAGGAGGGGAGGGGGGTCCCTACCGGGGAGGATGGGGGCCCTGCGGGGGGAGGGCCCTGCGGGGGGGGAGGGGGTCCAGCAGGAGGGAGGGGCCCCGCGGCGCACAGTGGAGACACCAGGACCCGAACGAGAGCGAGCTCGGCGTTTCCTTCAGGGAGGCGGCCGCGGGGCCCGGGGAGGGACGGACGTCGTAAGTGCCGCGTGCTCAGGTGGGACGCACGTGTCACCTGGTTCGTGCGCACACGGGAGGTGCCCGGGCTCCCAAACCGGGAGGGACACTCTCCGCATCCCGGGAGGTCCGCGCGCCCCATGTCATTTGTCTTCCATCCCTGGGGACATTGTTTTAATTTTTGGCACTCACTGTAGAGTTTCAACTTGAGCTGCATACTAATGAAATCCCTTGGTACGTCCCTTTTCTCTTGTTTGGTCTCGCTTCTTGCTCTCAGCACGTGCTTTGAGGATTCATTCGAGCTGTTGGTTATCTCCATGACCCCCTCCTTTCCGTTGCAGCGTCCTGCCCTGGTGTCAACAGACCACAGCCTGCTCATCCACTCTTCTGCTGATGGACAAATGGGGTGTCTCCAGTTTTGGGCTCATCTATTGTTATTTGATATCTGGTCCCTTTGAGCAGCGGTCTCAAAATATTTTTGGTTATACACTGGCCATTTATTTATTTACTTGTTCATTATACAAATATAATTTTCATTAACTGATACCTCAACACAAAATATACATTTAGAGTGAGAGTTGCCATTACTGACAATGTGTGTGTGTGTATATATATATATATATATATATATTCATACTTTTGGTCACTTTCTTGATGATTTTAATATTTTTGCTGATATTGTATCAGATCTGATTAGACTTTCATTGATTTTATTTTGTAATGCAGCCAGTAAAGCTGTCCTATTAGGATTAGCAACAATTTAATTTTAGCCACTTCCCCTTTTTATGCAGGTTTCATTTCATTGAAACTAGATAATGCAATTTGTAAATTCACTTGTTGATTAAAACTGAAGAATGTTGGGAAACTGGGTGGCTCAGTGGTTGAGCATCCACCTTTGGGTACTGGGTTGAGTCCCTCATCAGGCTCACCGCAGGGAAACTGCTTCTTCCTCTGCCTGTGTCTCTGTCAATCTCTGTGTGTCTCATAATAAATAAATTTTTAAAGTCTTAAAAAAAAAAACAGAAAAAGAACTGGGAAATGTAATCTATAAATTCACTTTCTGGGGCAATGTAAATATAGACTATGATATGTATCAATAGATGAAAGCAAATGCATAAGTAAACGAACTTGTATCCCATTTTTTCCTAATTGTAGATGTCTCACTCTTTTCTCAGGGCTGCGCACTGTAGGTGACATGAACATCTACATATATATCACCCTAATGTGGCGACTAGTGTCAATCTGTACATTAAAATCTTGGAAAGCATAATTACATATCTCTTTTTCTCTCTGAAATGTAAAAAGTCAATATAATCAGAAATGCTAACATTTTCTATACCCGGTACAGTGGTTTGGCTTATTCATCTTCTAAGGTAGGTGCACTCCACTTTGGGTGCACTCCCTGATCTAGAGCATAGATGAGCAGAAAAATTGTACACCAGCTATCAATCAGAAGACTCATTTTTAAATTATATCGCACTTACTGACTGGAGATTACTGTATCAACCACTCCGTATCTTTGGTCCTTGTTCCCAAAATAAGGTGTCCAGACTAAATAATCTTTACACATCTCTCGGATAAGGCCACATGATGTTGAATTCCCTATGTCTTTGTGTCTTTTTTGCCTTCTCAGAAGACCTGTCTCTTCTTATTTTTTTGTTTCCGTCTCTTCTTAATGTGATCTCCTTCCGTCATGCTCCTGCTAGCCTTTAAACAATATTGTGGGCTAAGTTAGTCTCTTGTGTATCTTTTTTCCCCCTGTAGTTCAGCTTCATGTTTCAAAAAGACTCCCAGTGGATATTTTGCCAAGAACAGCAGGTAGGTGTCTAAGATGGGCAAATCTTGGGCCGCCCAACTGATTAGATACCGAGGCAAATGTTCAAAAGTCAAGGATGGAAAAATAAGGGAAATTCCTACAGCATATACCATGTCCTAGAAGAGTTGACAATAACTGCAGAGCATTTGGAAGCAGGTGTAGTCCCAATGGAAGTTTTATTTCATTATTTCGTTAAGCAGGACTTAGTTCTTTTTCTGGTGATGACTGGTTATTATTTTTCTGAATACTGATCTTAATGAGGAAGTTCAGCATCATTTGAAAGATCATTATAATATCTGGCAAGCTAAAGTACTTTGAATTTTGATCACCTTGCCATCAATTATCCAAATTCTTAACTTCAAGAAAATAAGGGTAGTCATTTTATACATTCAAGAACTATTTAAAAAGCAGAAATAGAAGAGTGAAGTAAAATTTGGGGAAGAACCTGGGTTGGATTTTAATCAGATTAAGTGTCAGGCTGTAGTACTGAGGTTTAATCTTGTAAGTAGTGGGGAACCATTGTTATTCTTTGAATGGAGATTAAGAAGCACAATATTAGGATCTGGTTGTTACTTTTCAGGAAAAGAACCATGAGTATACTAATGAAAAACATGAAGGTTTGCTCTCACCATATTCTTTCTACCCCCTCTGGCGGTGCTGTAATGAGGAGCTATTAGTATTTTACTTGTCACTAGTTACTCATGCAAAATACATTAATTTTGTTGAAAATGGTCATTAGGAAAGTTAATTATTTTCTAAGTGTTAACTGATTATTGTATAAGTATTATGTATTCACTAATTATTATTCCTTTCCATTAATTATATATAATTACTTAATTCCTTAAAGCAGATGATTCTTGTTTTATCACACTGTTCACTGCTATTAATCTGGTTTACCAGATAATCCTTTGTACTAATGCAAAAACAAGCACTTGAGTGTTTAGGGTAATTTGATAAACATTAACTTGTTAATCCTAATGACTTCTTGGTATCAAAATGAAAAACTCTTTTTTTGTTAGCTTGTGTCTTACAGTCACCATCAAGTTGGCAACTGAATGCTATCTGAATAAACAAAGATAATGAAACCATATATAATGCTGGATAATCCATGGGAATTAGCTCATTTCCCCAAAAGGGAAGAGAAATAAATCATACCTGAGATATGGAATTAAATTATTCTGCTTATCTTATTAATACAGAAACTTCAAAGATCACAGTTTTAATGTGAAGAGGAAGTAAATAAACATAGACAAACATAAATATAAGTCCAATATAGGGAGTGTTTTTTTTTTAAGTGTTTTTTTTTATTTGTTTACTTGAAAGAAAGAGAAAGGGAGAGATAGAGAGAGACAGAGAGAGAGAGAGAGAGAGCATGGCAGGGGATGGGCAGAAGAAGAGTGAGAGGTGAGACTGACACGGGGATGATCCCAGCCCAAGGCAGACACTTAACTGACCAAGCCACCCAGATGCCCTGGGAGTTTTCTTTATATCCACATTTTATGCTTATATACATAAACTCAAATTTATTTGCAGATCGATCAGATTTGAGGATATAGTCCAATATTGTGGCACCTTATAGATAGAAACAAATGTATAAAACAATTTAATATTGTGCTTCTGAATAATGTGCTCTTTTTTCTATTTTCAGCATATCTATCTCTCTTTGGTAGTTCCCCTCAAATATTAAAATGATGGGTTTGAGTGTCACCACATTCTACCTGTTATTCAAAAATAACACATTTCTTTTTTTATACCCTGATCTCCATTAGAGACATTCATTACAATTTCAATTCTATTTTCTCTCAAGATATGACTGTCAACATTTTACATAATAGAAGCTTAGAAGAAGATGCTTAAGAAAGCAGAATAGCGAACAATTCATAAAATAGAATAAAGTGATTTAGCCTTCTATTTTCTGCCATTGTAGTATGTTAGAAAACATTTCTAAGATCATTTCATACCCAATGATAAGTACTTAAGGGAAAAAAGTAACTATACACATTGAGGGATTTCATACAGATGAGTGGTTGAACTTCAGCGTAGGCCAAACGAGCAGAGGAAATCATTTGTTAGTCAAGAAACATTTCAGTGGTAGAATATTCACTTAAAAACTTACTCTTCTCATTTGTCAGGGTCAGTAAATCTGAATGCTACTAGTCGCCATGGAAGAAATCGTCTTGCTTAAGATAGAAGAATGGCTTTCATTTTTAGAAGATGAGCTGTTCTACACTAAGTAAAAGGAAAGTGAGATAGTTTGTTATTCCCAAGCAAAATCATACAGGTACATAGAATGAACAGTAGAAACCAAATCGAAGGACAAAAATAGTGGATGTGGTAGAAAGAGCGTTAGGTAAAATGATATTTACTTGGAAGTAAAGATTTTCTAACTGTGATGTAATTTCCTGTTCTAACTTAGTATTGTTACTATTCTAAGTCATTAGATGTGAGTTCTAATTCCCCTGTGGCAAACTAACTAGCAGGGAGATTTGGGGCAAGTGTTTCATCTTTTCTTAACCCAAATCTTCTCCATTCTAAAAGGAATATAATTACACTAGGTAATCTCTACTGTCTCTTCATATTTCAAATGCTATTTTTTTTTAAAGTTCAAATAAACATGCTGCGTCATAGGGGCTCCCAGGTGGCTCAGTGGGTGCAGCATCTGCCTTTGGCTCAAGTTGGGCTCCGTACTCAGTGGGGAGTCTGCTTCTCCCTCTCCCTCTCCCTCTCCCCCTCCCCTTGCTTGTGCTCTCTCTCTCAAATAGATAAATAAAATCTTAAAAAAGTAGCAGCTTAGATGTGTTAAAAACTCTATAATTAATTATGTAAATTAAGAGCTCTAGATTCAGATCCATTTAAAATGATCTCTAAATGTTAACATTTTTTTCAGCTCTTCTGTAAATTTAGGTTCAGCTTTTTATGCAAGCTGATTTTTTTTTTTTTAATGTGGATCTGTGTGGGGTGCCTGGGTGGCTCAGTTGGTTAACTGTGGTTAACTGTGGTAAACTGTTGGTTTCTCTTGTGTAAGCGATTTGCCATCTACATTTTTAAGGTTAGGTTATTTAATTTAATTTAATTTAATTTATTTTTTTTAAAGATTTATTTATTTATTTATGATAGACATAGAGAGAGAGAGGCAGAGACACAGGAGGAGGGAGAAGCAGGCTCCATGCTGGGAGCCCGACAGGGGACTCGATCCCAGGACTCCAGGATGGAGCCCTGGGCCAAAGGCAGGCGCCAAACCGCTGAGCCACCCAGGGATCCCAGGTTATTTAATTTTAGAGATTAAGGAAACAAGATTAAGTTTCTAAAGTAGTGAAGGTTTTACTTCTCAACTTTATAATATTTCTCTTTATTGTTATATAGCAGAACATATTCAATGTAAAATACAGACTTAGTAGACATAACTAGATTATATAGAGTTGATATGATTTCTCTAGACTCATAATTGTCCCAAAGAAATTTCTGATAGCTATAACAGAATTTTATCTTTTTTTCTTTTATACAGTTTGAGAAAAATCAGTATTTATGGTATTCTCTGTGGAGTTAGCTTATGATTTGGTATACTGAAATCTTCCACTGAAGTTCTCCATTTTTAATATATAACTAAATAAGGGAATTTTTCAGGGCACACCAGGAGTTCAAATTTGAGTCACATTCATTCAATTAAAGGCAAGTGAACTTCTGTTATTTTCCATGCATTATTTCCTTCTACTTGTTCTTTTCTAGCTAACACCAAGTTGAAAAATGAGATAGAATCCTTAAAAATGATGGTTTTTGTTACAACAGTTTGTTATCATTTGAATTTTTAGCAATCCCTTTTATAGCCCAGCAAGTGATTCAGACACCTTCCCTTAAGGGCAATTTGGCTGTCTCTGGATAATATCAGCATTCTGCTTTTCATCAGTTAAATGTACTAAGCAAAAGAGAAGAGAGAAGACTGTCTTATCTATACTATGGATGCCTTTTCAGGAGAGGGAGCAATAAAAAGGAAAGATTTGCATCCAGAGACACAGACATAAGGGAAATCTTTGGAAATATCACTTTTTCTCTTGTGACCATATTTTCTTTTCTTTTTTTTTAAATTTTTTAAATTGGAGTTCAATTTGCCAACATTTAGCATAACACCCAGTGCTCATCCTGCCAAGTGCCCCCCTCAATGCCCATCACTCAGTCACCCCAACCGCCTGCCCACCTCCCCTTCCACTACCCCTTGTTCATTTCCCAGAGTTAGGTGTCTCATGTTTTGTCACCCTCACCGATATTTTCACTCATTTTCTCTCCTTTCCCTTTATTCCCTTTCACTAATTTTTATATTCCCCAAATGAATGAGACCATATAATGTGTCTTTTTCCAATTGACTTATTTCACTCAACATAATACCCTCCAGTTCCATCCACATCGAAGCAAATGGTGGGTATTTGTCGTTTCTAAGGGCTGAGTAATATCCCACTGTATACACAGACCACAGCTTCTCTATCCATCATCTTTCGATGGACACCGAGGCTCCTTCCACAGTTTGGCTATTGTGGCCATTGCTGCTAGAAACATCGGGGTGCAGGTGTCCCGGCGTTTCACTGCATCTGTATCTTTGGGGTAAATCCCCAGCAGTGCAATTGCTGGGTCATAGGGCAGGTCTATTTTTAACTCTTTGAGGAACCTCCACACAGTTTTCCGGAGCGACTGCACCAGTTCACATTCCCACCAACAGTGCAAGAGGGTTCCCTTTTCTCCACATCCTCTCCAACATTTGTTGTTTCCTGCCTTGTTAATGTTCCCCATGCTCACTGGTGTGAGGTGGTATCTCATTGTGGTTTTGATTTGTATTTCCCTGATGGCAAGTGATGCAGAGCATTTTCTCATGTGCGTGTTGGCCATGTCTATGTCTTCCTCTGTGAGATTTCTTCATGTCTTTTGCCCATTTCATGATTCGATTGTTTGTTTCTTTGGTGTTGAGTTTAATAAGTTCTTTATAGATCTTGGAAACTAGCCCTTTATCTGATAGGTCATTTGCAAATATCTTCTCCCATTCTGTAGGTTGTCTTTTAGTTTTGTTGACTGTATCCTTTGCTGTGCAAAAGCTTCTTATCTTGATGAAGTCCCAATAGTTCATTTTTGCTTTTGTTTCTTTTGCCTTCGTGGATGTATCTTGCAAGAAGTTACTGTGGCCGAGTTCAAAAAGGGTGTTGCCTGTGTTCTTCTCTAGGATTTTGATGGAATCTTGTCTCACATTTAGATCTTTCATCCATTTTGAGTTTATCTTTGTGTATGGTGTAAGAGAATGTGACCATATTTTCTAAATTCTTTTGGAGAAAATATTATTATGATATTAATAATTAATATTAATATTAATGATATTATTATTTTCATATTCTAGGTATTAGGATGGAAGCCTCGACTGATAAGGTGGCAAAGTCAATACATACCTCTGGAGAGAAGCAAAGTGCAAAGTTTATGAGAAAACAGTTCCTTTCCTTTGATTTTTTATTTTAGCAAAACTCAAAGTTTCAAAGGTGTATGATCATGGAAGAACTAGCAGACGGCGACAGAATCAGCTCTGCAGTTGCACTGCACTGTGGTACCGGTAACATGAGTGATAAACAGTGACCCATATCATTACAGATATGAAATTATGGAAATGAAAGTCCACTGGGCATGTGCTAAGACGCTTAGTTTAGATCACTCAAAACAAAAGCACTTGACCAAAAGCTAATAATCAATCAATGCAAGATCATCTATAGCTTGAAGATAATTTTGGTGTCAGAATATTTTTTTTTAAGATTTTATTTATTTATTCCTGAGAGACACAGAGAGAGGCAGAGACACAGGCAGAAGGAGAAGCAGGCTCCATGCAGGGAGCCCGAAGTGGGACTCGATCCCGGGGCTCCATGATCACGCCCTGGGCCGAAGGCAGATGCTCAACGACTGAACCACCCAGGGATCCCCCAATTTTTTTTTTTTTTTTTGCCTTCAAAACTATCTTGGTCAGAATTCCCAACTACTCAACAGATAGAAGTGAGATTCTATTTGTATAAATTTACTTTACAATTAATTTCCTATTTGTTATACTTGCTTGCAAAGCCAACATTCGGAACAATACGCAAGAAATCTGTACTATGTGTAAATAGTATAAGCACCCTAATTAAAGATAGAGTTTTGTGTGTGTGTGTGGGCACCAGGGAGGCTCAGTGGGCCTGGTCAAGCACCAACTTTTGGTTTCAGCTCAGGTCATGATCGCAGGGTCATGAGATGGAGCTGAGCTCAGAGTCCCCACTTGAGATTCTTTCTCCTTCCCTCTCTGCTCTTCTCCCTGCTTGCTTTTTCTTGATCTCTAAAATCAATAAATAAAATCTTAAAAAAAATAATTATCAGGATGAAAAAGCAAACCCATTTATATGTTGTCTACAAGGAACTCATTATAAACATAAAAATATAGCTGTGTTAGAAGTTACATGATGGAAAAAAGATGAACAAGGTAAACATTAACCATAAGGAAATGGGTGTGATGATATTAATGTCAGGATAAGTAAACCTCAGATAAGGACTATTTTCAGGGATATAGAAAGCTATTGCATAATGGTCAAGGGGTCTTTTCATCCAGAAAATTCATGAATTCTGAATATGTATGCTCTTAATGACAGAGCTTCAAATCATGAAACCCCAAACTGGCAAAAATAAAAGGATAAATAGACAAATATGCAATTATATTTGAAGATTTTAACACTGAGCTGCTTCTGTGTTCTCCTGGAGCCTTTCTTGTGTGTGGGCATGTTCTTTTTCTTCTTCTTCTAAGGACACCTTCTTCTAAGGATATTGGATTAGGGTCCCACCCTTATGACCTCATTTAATCTGAAATACCTCCTGTAAATGCCCTATCTCCAAATATAGTCCCACGGGGGGTTAGGGCCTCAACAAGTGAATGGAGAGGAACACAATTCAGTCATTAACATTCCACCCTCTCGCCCCCCAAACGCCTGTCCTTCTCCTGTGCAGAATTCACCCCATGCCAGAAGCCCTTCCCAAATCATAACCCATTCTACCATCCGCTCCAAAGTCTCATCTAAATTTCATCTAAATTGAGTATGGGTGAGACTTGAGCTATGATTTTTCCAGACTCAAAATTCCTCACCAGCTGAGGACCTGTGAAACTGGACAAGTTATGTGCTTCCAAAGTACAACGATAGGACAGGCAGAGGATAGACATTCCTGTTCCCAAAGGAGAAAATGGAAATACAAAAGGAAGGACAGATCCCAAGGAGGGAAAAATTCTACTAGGTCTTAAAGCTTGAGAATAATCTCTGGCTGGAGGCTCTGCCTCTGAGGCCCAGGGTAGTGTTGTCCCTCCTCAGTCCCACCTGGGAGCCCCACCCCCTCAGCTCTGTGGGTAGCCTTGCCCTCTGCAACCTTCCTGAAACATCCTTGCCCCCTGGCTGTGAGGTGGGAGTGGCATCCTCCATGGTGTCTGAATTGCCTTCAGAGTCATTGTTAGCTTTTCTTGAGGGAGAAGGCCTGTTCAAAGTTGGAGAGCTGTGGCGCCCCATCCTATACAACACCTGAATTCCAACAGCCTTGCTTCATTCTGTCCTATTTTCTCGGTCCCCTTCAGTCCCAGCTGGCAGTGTTTCTGTCCCATTTTTAGATATTTTTCATAGCAGTACTCTACTTCATGCTTCCAAAATCTACGCAGATTGCCATAACAAAATACCACCGAGGAAGTGGCTTACACACCAGCAAATTTATTTTCTCACAATTCTGAGGCTAGAAGGTCAAGACCAAGTTGCCAGCAGGTCAGTTTCTCATGAAGCCTTTCCTCCTGGCATAGAGAAGGTCACTTTCTCACTGTGTCTACACATAGTCTTTGTGTGTCAGTGGAGAGAGAGAGAGTGAGCCCTGGTGTCTCTCCATCTTCTTATAAGGACCCCAGTCCCACTGAATTAAAGTACCACTTGTAGGACCTCATTTAGCCATTATTATTTATTTAAAGGCCCTACCTCCAAATACAGTCATATTAGGAGTTAGAGCTTAAAATTATGGATGGGGGAGGGGCCACGTCCAGTCCATAACAGTAACAAACCCACAACACTCAGTGGCTTAAAAACAAGACAACGTTGATTTTGCTGACAAGTTTTCCACTGGGCAAGGCTCAGCAGTCAGCTTGTCTCTGCTCCATCCCAGCGTCAACAGGGGCAACTGGCAGCTGGAGTCATTGAGTCATATGTGTAACTAGCAACCCGTGTGGCAGTCACCTAAGGTTTTAGCAGGAGCTGTCAGTTGAACACCTACAAAGTTCTATGTGGTGGTCAGGTTCTCAGGGTGAGTGTCCTGAGAGATTGAAACAGAGCCAAGCAGAAGCCACACCTTCCTGACAACCCTGCCTCAAAGTCACACAGTGTCACTTGAGGTATATTTCACCCATAAAGTTCCACTCGGTGACAAGTGGAGGAAAAACAGACTCTCTTTCCTGATGAGGGAATGATAAGGATCTGAAAATATTCTGTCCAACAAGAAATGCTGCTGTGGTCATTGTTTGAAAATACATTCTGCCGCACTGTATATGGTTAACAAGCTTTGAGGAGTGCCATTTGGAATCTTCTCTTGGGTTTACCTCTAGTCCTACCTTCTCCTGTAGTTCTGTGTCAGGGCAAGTAATTAACCATAAAGAGATAGTTTCTCAACTTCAGAATCGCCAAAAGACCAGGGCAGAAGCCCACAGGAGTTCATGCATGGCTTAGCAATTTGCAGGTTTATTTGATGCCATTTATATTTAATATAATGTACCTACTCATAAAGAAAGGCAAGAGTTTTATCACAGACAATTTTTAAAACTTATTTTTAACTGCACAGGGGTTGTTGGTAAGAAACAGGAGGAAAACGGAACAGTATAATAAACCGCTTTGGAAAATATCTTAAAGCAAATGAATGCCCCTGAATTATTCTATAATTAAGCATTATAGGCAGAGGTAAACATTTTCTCAAGTTAATGTGTTAATATTACTTAACTGCTTGAAGTTAGTGTCTCTAGTATTTGTTAAAATTTAATAATACATTTAATACAATAATAAATTCAATAAAAATATTTTATTTTTACTTGGTTTTGATTTGTTCAGTTTGATGACTTTAATAATGGCCTCTGTCAAACTCTCCATTTTTGCAGTTTACCAGTTGTACATCATGTTATAATGGTCTTTTATTCCAGAACTTTGTTAGAGAACATTCAAAGAAAATCAGAAAGCCACTATAAATGCTTCCTATTGTCTTTTTCTTTTTTTCCCCAACCTCTCCCTTACTTACTAATTCCCCTAATATCACTTTCCTCCTCAATTTTTTTTCTGATTGAAGTGACATACATAGGAAGGCATTCCTATGTGTTTAGGTGTTCTTGGGCAGCCTGGGTGGCTCAGTGGTTTAGCGCTGCCTTTAGCCCAGGGCGTGATCCTGGAGACCCAGGATCGAGTCCCACATTGGGCTCCCTGTGAGAAGCCAGCTTCTCCCTCTGCCTGTGTCTCTGTCTTTCTCTCTTTCTCTCTGTCTCTCATGAATAAATAAATAAAATCTTAAAAAAAAAAGTTTGGGTGTTCTTTTTTTTTTTTTTAAAGATTTTATTTATTTATTCATGAGAAACACAGAGAGAGAAAGAGAGGCAGAGACACAGGCAGAGGGAGAAGCAGGCTCCATGCAGGGAGCCCAATATGGGACTCGATCCCGGGACTCCAGGATCATGCCCTGGGCCAAAGGCATGGTGCTAAATCCCTGAGCCATCCAGGGATCCCAGTTTGGGTGTTCTTGAGGACCTCCAGGTTAGATGCCATTTAGCCTGTGGTGGTCACACAGAAACGAATGTCGGCATTTTGCATCCCCATAGGAACTGTCTTTGGGCTTGTCTTCACTTCACAAGCTTTGTGAAGGCAAAAATGAGAAGCAAAGTTGTGTTGGACCACATAATAATTCCAATGGACATTCAATTTTAAGCTTGTCCAGAAAGATGTGTTTGTGAACTGCAGAACACTGTCTTTTGAGTAAGAAGTAAAAACGTAAAATGAGGTGAAATGGTTTCATATGCAATGTTGGAGTTGACCAGCATTATTTTTCAAACATATTTTTATTTTTGTATGTGACATGCAATTATTTAGTTTAGACGATTTTAGTTCTGGCTGCTGTAACAAATTATCCTTGACTGGGTGGATTAAAAAACATCTGTTTATTTCTCATCATTCCAGAGGCTCAGAAGTCCAAGATCATGGTGACTGAAGATCCAGTGCCTAGTAGAACCTACATCCTGGTGTATATAGCTGTCTTCTTGCTGTATCTTCACAGGTTAGGGAGCAGAGAGAGGCAAGTTCTCTGGCGACTCCTATAAGGTCACTAATTCATTTGTGAGGGATCTGCCCTTGGGATCTCATCTAACCTGATTGTTTTCTAAAAGCCCTACATCCTATTACTAGCACCCTGGGGATAGGGGTAGGGGGAGGAGTAGGGACTTCATATATGAATTTTGAGAGGACACCAACATTCAGTTCACAACAGACCAATAAAGTTCTTGGGTGAAGGAAGGAAAAGGAGACATTGAAATATAAAGGAAAAAAAAAGACATCTACATTTAAAGAAAGTAATGCGTCACCTCAGAGTAGGTAAAATGAGTAAACCCCATCACTGAAATAGAACAAGTAGATGTCAGTGTATAGATACTTATTTAGAACCTACAGAAACTTATCATCTCTCCGTAGATACTGTTCCATGTACTACTTCCCATGATGGACTACCATGCAGACTAAATGCTGAGTTAATTTAAGGAGAAAACTGTTGCACACCACCTGGATTTAAGAGAATAATTTGTTCATCGTTGATTTTTTCTTAGACTAAAAAGATGAATAAATACTTTGACAAATAACAACCAAGCTTGTGAAGACAGGTTCTCATTTTAATTTGGCACAGCTCTACGCTTAGAAAATTTGTCAACCAAAGCATACAGATCGAATCCTATTTATTTTATTGCAATTGAGTCATGAGTGGACATTTTCCACACCATCCCTTAAGAAATAAACAATAAGATGAGTTACTTGTTACACTATTTATTATTCCAGTATGAAACTAATTGGTGAGCTCATTCTTTTAACAGCTGTCCCTGTTGTTCAAGATTTTCCAAGGAAGATTAGGGCCACTGGATGGAAAATAGAACTTAAAAATCTAATAGTCATAACTTTAAAAAGCCACAAAGCATGTCTGAAGAATTAAGTAAAAACAATAAATAGGTCACTTTACAAGAGTTCAGTGATCTTGAACTTCCTATTCCACTTACCCACATTAAGGTTGTGTTGGTTAGTGTCAGTGGGAAAAACTTACCCTAAAATGTAAAATATTAGTAATGAGTCAACCTCAAAGGGTTTACAATGAGTTTGAATAACTATTCGGTGTTCAAAGTCTTTGGGGATCTTAATTAAATGTCTACAATCTCCTAGAACAGACCACAAACTTAGAGAGAACTGGCTTTTTTCCAGGATTGTCTCAGCATCTTCTTGTTCCTATCAGAAAGTTAATTTCTAAATTCCCATAGCCCTTAAATTTAATATCTTTTCCATTTATCCTCAGTGGATGTTCCTTTGCTGCTGACTTAGTAAAGTTGAAGGAAAATTGATATATGCAGAAGATATACAGTAGTAGGAAGAACGGTGAAAATCAGATACCAAAGAGGTAAGACTCAAAGTCTAAGAACCTATGATTCAAAGTGAATATGTAAAAAAATGGGAAGAAAAAAGGTTAAGAATTGCCGAAACCATTTGGAAATACATGACAATTGGTAACAACGGTGTTAAATTAGCAGGTTATATATACAGTTATTTGATTAGATCTTTATAAAAATAATTCAATAAACCTGGGGGATGTGTGTGTGAAATTCCAAGCTAATAACTCCTTGGTTTGCACTGCCGAGCATAACTCATACATTATCTGCTCCTCATTCTATCAGAATATTTCATATAATATACCCCAACTAATTTTTAAAAGTGATATAGGGGCTGGGACTTCTGAAGATCAATATTTGCATTACTAGTCTTTTAGACTCCCCTCATCTTACACAAACTAGATCCTAAAGTAGGCTTTCGTCTATCCCGAGCAATTCTTTTACTTTCTTTTACTGATTGCAATCATGACAACCCAAAATTCTATCTAGTGTGTTTCAGAGTTGAACAAATTAGGAGATGGAAGATAGAACTGGCTTTCCTGCAATCTTATAATAAATTATCATTGGATATTTTGCTAACATTTTTTTTGCAACTCTAATAAAATATTTGATGTAATTTTATGTAAGGATCATTAATGGATGATAAAATCATGAGATAAAAGGTTGTTACATATTTTTATGGGATGTCAAAATATTGTCACAAAGATTATTTGCAGGTAACAAAAAGAAAAAGATGTAATTTTACAAAGGAGAGGTCAGGCTCCTTTCAGATCCTCCAGAACCAGAGTTTAAAGTTCGCATCACTAATAGTGCCGACATTACGTGCTTCTTATTATGACCTACACAGCATCACCTATAAAGTATTATGTCTAATCACACCCCCAAGACAATGATTGGTTCTTAATTGGCTTCTTGTTTGAACAAGACATTTTTTGGACCGTTGGGAGGATTTCAAGATGGAGTAAGTATTAACTGATATAAAGAATTATTAAATTTGTTAAGTGTGATAATAGTATTATCTTTTGTGGGAAAATATTATTTTCAGAGATTACCAATGGTAGTGTATTGGTTACTTAAGGATGAAATGTCATGATGTCTGAGTTTATTCTAAATAATTGCAAACAAAAATAGATTAAGAAAATAGAGAAACTGCCAATTGCTAACAGCGATAATGGGTGTATTTTTCAAGGTTTTCCAGAGAAGTAGAACCAATAAGGTGTGTATGTGTGTGTGTAGTGTATGTATGTGAGTATGTGTGTGAGTAAATTTATTTTAAATTATATATGTAAAATATTTATATATTTATATAATTATTAATATATATAGTTTAAGAAATGTGTTTCCATGATTATGAAGGCTGGCAAGTCCCAAATCTGTAGAGTGGGTCAGTGGGCTGAAAATCAGAGAAAAGCCCCTGTTGGAGTTCAGGTGTGAAGACTGTCCGTTGAGAGAATTCTCTTCTGCTCAGGGGAGATCAGTCTCTTATTCTATTTAGGCCTTCAACTGATTAGATGAGGCTTATCCACATTTTATAGGGCAATCTGTTTTACTCAAAGTCCAGCGATTTTAAATGGTAATCTCATCCAAATACACCTTCACAGAAAAATCCAGAATAGCACTGATTAAATATCTGGGTACTCTGGCCTAGCCAGGTAGACACATAAAATTAGCCATAACAACGGGCATATGAGAAATTATTATTGAACTCTTTCTACTTTTCTGAAAGATTAAAAATCTTCAAAATAAAAGCTTTAAAACTATTTTAAAAATCTTCTTGTGGGTATTTATTTCCTATGAAATGGTAGAAAGCTGAAAATATTCGCTTCACAAGGCCCTATAGAGCATTACACAAAGAAGAGGAAAAAAAGGGAAAAAAATTAAGACTTTTGATATATAAAGTAGGAAAAACAGATGTGAGAAGTATAGTGGTTTAGTTTTCTGGTGCATTTTTATGCTGCATCTGTGAAGGAAATGAAAAAAATGGTTCCTAATCCCACAGAAACTCTCAAGAGAATTTTTTTTAATTGCAAGTCCAAATTAATTACTTCATTCAATAATATTTTATATGGACACATTGAAACAGGGTTTGAAACAAGATCTCATGGTCTCATGGCTTGTAGTGTTGAGACAAATTTTAATTATTTGAATATTTTCTTTCCAGTAATCACAAAAGAAGATTATCCAAGCCATCTAGAATTCTTGGGGGAGAGATGAGAGATAGTATGATTGCTCTGGAGATTTCTGGAAGAGATCAAGTTGGAGAAAAAAATGAAAGCAAGCAAAAATCTGTCACTGTTGTTTGTGATAGTAACCATGCCACTAAGGAAATGATTTTAAAAGAAATAATGCCTAAATCAGCGATTTAACGCAGACTTTTGGGAATGTGGGAAAAACTGCAAATAGGAATTAAGCGTGCTTACTGAGCAAGTGTCACTGGCAGGGAGGTGTGCTGCGGCCGCTGGGGCACGGGCAGGAAGCAGGGGCGGGCCGGGTCTCTGCACCCCGAGGCTCTGCGGCCTCCCTCCAGCACCCCAGCTGGCACAGGCCCAGGATGCCAGCGGCACGCGGCAGCAGTGACTTGACGAATCTCGGCCGCAGCACCCCGAAGAGCCCTGTAGAAAATTGGATTCACAATTTACTACCACGCACTCATGCCCCCGACACGACGGCGTTTAATATAATATAATTAAGAATTTAAAT
Organism: Canis aureus; assembly: GCF_053574225.1. Taxonomy (NCBI): domain Eukaryota; kingdom Metazoa; phylum Chordata; class Mammalia; order Carnivora; family Canidae; genus Canis; species Canis aureus. Next base: position 29,894,768 of record NC_135645.1, read on the forward strand.
TTCAGGGACGCCTGGGTGGCTCAGCGGTAGAGCGTCTGCCTGTGGCCCAGGTCGTGACCCGGGGGTCCCGGGATCGAGTCCCCGCAGGGAGCCTGCTTCTCCCTCTGCCTGTGTCTCTGCCTCTTTCTGTGTCTCTCATGAATAAAAAAATAAAATCTTAAAAAAAAAAAAAAGGCTTTTAAATTTCACCTCCAGAAAAATCCCGCCCCTTAGAATACAGAAGGCACTGTGCGTCGTTTAGAGCGGGCCTTCCGTGTTCCCTCCCTCGGGCTGCCTTGGCTGTGCTCTGCTGAGCGCTCCTTCGCTCCAGTTGGAGGAGGAGAAATGCCGGAGAGTAGATACAAGAATATTTAGAGACTCCAGTACGGACAGGGTTAGAGACCAGCCAATCTCTAACCTATATTCTGCAAAATGTAGACTTCCGTGAACACAGGTGCCTCTGTGATCTTTAACATGGTAGTTCAGTGCTCGTCAAACCTTCCTTTCAACCTATCAGGCACAGCACAAAACATGACCCGATGGACCAGAGACTGGGATATGATCTAAAACAAACTTCTGAAGCACAGTTCTTGCTTTATATTAAAAAATAGCCTACCTCATTGCATATGGTTTATATGTGGTTTTTTATTTTGACATAAAATATTGCCCTTTCCTCCATCTTTAAAATGCTCCAAGTTTAGTCTGTGGTTTTGAATAACAAGGGCACAGGGACACATACCCCCTGGACACAGTTTAAGAAGCATATTTAAGTGTACACCACTTAAATACAGAAGCCAAATTGGCTTTGTTAAATATAGGTAAAAATGTACCTAGAGACTCTCCCATCTATCCATATAAGCATATGAAAAATTATTTGTATTTGAAGCTATACGACACAACAGAAAGATCACAAGACGGTAAATCTGAAAACTACTGTTATGTGTCTGTTGTCAATCTGTGAAGACTTTAAGAAGTTACTCGAGTTTTTCCAAATTTTGTCATTATTTAAATGGAGGCCCTGCTTAGTCTGCATGGGGGGGGGGGGCTAACGCTGGAGCGCCAGCTCTATAGCAAGCACAAAGGATTTACAACAACTCTATGTGGTAAGTCATTCCATATAGTGGAAAACTAAACTTCGAAAGAAGTTTGAAATAGAAAAACAAAAGGCCAAAGTCACACAGATGGACAGGGGTGACCCTGGAAGCAGTTATCCTCTCTCCAGTCCAGGATAAAATAAGTAACGTAAATCATTATACTTGTAAACTATGAAGTGTTATATTAGTCTAATGAATTCAAGAACATTTCTCACTCAGCTTTCATTTTAAATCAAGAAAGAGACTTTTCAAAAATCTGTCGAGCTTGTGAGCAGCAAATCTGAACACAAAAATTCAATCCTTTCAGAAAAGAAATTGTGTTTTGTCTATTTTTTTCTCCAACTTAGTTTTCTATAATTTATTTTTTGACATGAGTTGAAATTATCCTAACAATCACTCAGCTTTCAACTTCTTAAAAATTTGGGGTGAAGGGAAAACAATATTCATTAAAGTAATTTAAAAGTGTGTTTCATCCACCAGAGAAATGAGGCCTCATTGGTCCAGGATAATCCCTGCTCATAACATCTGATAGCATTTTTTTCTAATTGGCAATGTCCTCCTCCAATCCTATTTTTATTTTATTTTTAATCCTATTTTAAAAATATACTTTCTGTTCACCAAATACTAGTTCATAATTCGAATACCCTATATTTCATTTAATTTCTTCTTTATCTGAATTCCATCAGTATTTGGAGTTATGCCACCTTATTTAACAATTATGTATTAAAATGATTCACTATAAAAGGAAGTTAATTTTCATAAGATTTGCAGTATTTGATGGTAACATTCAGGTTTTGTTGCACATTGTAACCTGTTTTTTTTTCCAGTGTATTAATATTGCTTTTTCAGGATGATTGTAAATACCTTGAAACAGGATATGTCTTCATTATTAAGCCAAAGCTATTAGTAACCACTGTTATATCGAAGTTATTGCATGAATTTAAGTAGCATCATGATTTCAGCAAAATTTTATTGTTATACTGGTTTTTCAAACGTCCTTACTATTATGTTTGTAGACTTAATCCCTATCAATAATTTTCTTTTAAAACATATATATTATATTTAAAAAGTTGAAGAAAAGAATGCATAAGAAATAATGAAATAACGTCTTCTATCCTTTTATTGAATTTCTATAATCATTTCAGTGAAAATATTTAAGTTAACCAATTACTTATGGGAAAGAATAAGTGACAAACAAACTGCTTCAGACAAAATGATCCTCATTGGAAACTAGATTGTACATCAGCAGCCAGAGTCGTTACTACCTGGATGGCAATGACCACCTGGACAGAGCTTTTTCTCTCCTTGTGCCTCAGCAGCAAATGTCCACTCCTCCGTGTTGCCACTGCGGGTGCCAAGCACGGAGCGGAGTACGTTTCTGTTGAAGCAGGAAGGTAGACGATGCAAGGGTCAGCTTTCCCAGAGACTTCCTTTCAATCCGGACAAATTCAGGTCAATAAATCTGAACCCCATCTGAGATTGGGCCCGTGGAGCCATCATTGTTGGGGTCGGGTTCACCTCAGCTCTATCCTTCAATCACTGGGCTGACCTGAATAAATTCAATCAGAAGGCTTTATTCAATTCCAACTGAAAAAAAAAATCTCTTAAAAAGTAAAAAGAATCTCTTTTTATACATCTACCCTTCCACATACAAGGGCTTCCAGGAGAAAAGGATTGTCGGGCTAGATCATGATCCCAATACCACATTTTCAGAATCAGCTTATCCAGGTAAGAGTTAATGCACTTCGCCCGGTAAACTGTAAAAGAAATAGCAGCCGTTGCCCTGCTAAGCCTTGGAAGAAATGAAGAATTTCAGTCTTTGGTGCTGTCAAACTGACACCATTCATCATCCTTGAATTGGCTCGTGGCTTTAAAATAAATAAAACAAACCAGAGAACTTCTTCAGACCCCAGTTGCCAGTAATAAAGGCAACTCCCACTGCAGCTCATCTCGGCTTGGGAGTTGATAGCAAAAAAGGATTTCAAGTCCCGAAAGCTCCCAACACTGCAAGTCGCACTGGAGCCGAGCAGTCTCCAGGGGTTACTGAACTAGGTATGGATTGCAGACACTAACTAAGGTTGTTTGTTATTTGATTTTTCAATCTTCCAGGAATAAGGTAAACTTCACATCTCTCCGAGAGGGAGCATGCTCGGGTTCGGGGAAGCCAGGGTGCATGTGACTCGGCTCACCTGAAGCGCGGAGCTCCCTGGGCGTGATGGTCAAACCACAGCGGCGCGCCAAGCCCGGCATTTCACGCTCTGAGAAAAAAGGTGGACCACGCTGTAATGTCGCCGTGTTCTGCGTTAGGGACAACCACAGGAAGAAAATCCGTTCAAAATCACCTACCCGGGCTGGTTTTGAAAGCTGGATTTGTCAGAGGGCATCCTGGCACCTGTTGGAGACACGGGGCAGGTCGTGTAATCAACCGTCTCCTTGGGAAACTGGCCTGGTCACCTGGAAAGCAGGTGATTTGCGAGGACTATCAAGCAGCAGGACACTGCGCCCTTTTAGGGAGCCCCCCCCCCCCCCCCCCCCGGAAACGGTGGTACAGAGCCAGCGAGTTTTAGGAAACCACAAACCAACTTATTCGGTGTGATTCACTACATCTTTAAGTTACTCTGCAGATAGAAGCCTTCCCAGCTGTCACAAGTCCTGCTCACTGCTTCTTGTAGACGGTTCTGGACTGTGGGCATTTGCAGGTTTTGTCTCCTTCTGTTTACATTAAGTCTTAACCAGATCAACTCCTTTGAATGAACCTAATGGCTGTTAAGTAGTGAGGGCCGTCCCCCTAAAAGTCCTCTTTTGCAGATGAGCCTTTCCTTGCTAGGGGGTCAGCAGCAGTATTTATGTTATTAAATCCAGAACTGAAGACTTAAGTAAAAACTGAAATTGGAATCAATGTGCTTCAGTGTTGAGGATTGAAGATACCTGAATAGAAGAGGGGCAAAAGCCCAACTTTATTTCAGGAAATGACCAAACAGAAAAGACAGTTGCAGAGCTCAAAGGAAAGAGCCTGGGGCAGGAATGAGGAGGTTTTAGCCCTGATCCCTGCCACTGGGGAGCTCTGGGAACCTTGGAAGGGCCAAAGGGCCGGCTCTTGGCTGAGGCACTTTCCTTATCTAAAAAGTAAGGATGATGGGCTGAGATCCTGTCTAGGAGTAAAATTCTGTGGTGAGCTAAGGCCCACATTGAGCTGTTTTAGATTTTACTATCCTAAAGGGATAGCAATAAATTTACTTTCCTTATGTAGAGCTCTTAGAGGCATTTTGAGTAATGGAATTTTACAATAATCTGGTCCCACGTTTACACAGGCCATTTCGCCAACACATTTTTGCTTCCAGAAATCTACTTTATTCGCACTGCTAAGACCTAAAATTCTACATATAGCAGTGATGTGAGAATTAATTATATTAATGAAGATGTTATTGAAATCCAATGTGACTTCTGGATTTTGAATGTGAGTTAATTATCTAACGCGTACGAGTGCAAACCAAATCTTATTCTGCTTGTTATATACTATGTCTATTGTTGCTTCTGTGCTGTGATATGCTCCAAAATGATCCCCCAAAAGATAATCACTGGAACCTGTTCATGTTACTCTATGTTGGGGGGGGGGGTGGGGAGAAAAGGGTCTTTGTAGATGTGATTAAGGATATTGAAATGGGGAGATCATTTTAGATCATCCAGGTGGGCCCTAAATCACATGTGTATTTGTAAGAGGAAGGCAGATAGAGATTTTACACAGATAGAAGAGAATAATGCAATGTGACAACAAAGGCAGAGTGATGTGGTCTCAAGCCCAGGAATATGGGCTGCCACCTAAAGCTGGACGAAGCAAGGAGTGGGTTCTTCCCTAGATCTTCCAGAAGCTGGAGGGCCCTGATAACACCTGATATCAGCTCAATGAAACTGATTTCAGCCTTCTGGCCTCCAGAGGTGTGAAAGAGTAAATTTACATTATTGTTAGCCACCAAGACTGTGGTCATTTGTTACAGCAGCCACAGGAAACTAATACATAAGCCAATATACATATTATTTCTCTCATTATCTAAGAGCATGTACAATGCAAGTTTTGATGGTAAACAGCTGGGCCACAGGCACCTTTGTTTCTATTTCACTTCTATTGGTATCTCATTACTTACAGATCCCATTTAATGAGATTTTCTTTCTTTCTTTCTTTTTCTTTTAGAGTAGTCTTAGGAAAACCTAGTGCTCATGATGGTATGGTGTGACATTTACTTTTGATAATGAAGATCATACAGTAAGTTTTACTTGGGCCTTCATCTCCAGGAAACTGAATGTGAGATATAAATGGTTTGCCTCTTAACCATCTGTATGTGGTTATGGGCTCTGTATGAGAGCTTCCCTTTTCTATCAGGTTGAATTTCTCTTTATATTCTCTTTATTTTTCTCTCGACTGAACTCACATTTCTATTTTGGTTTTACTATTTTATTATGAAAGTCTCTCATAAGAGTCATCTTAAAATTCTTTCCAGTTCAAGAAAGTATATGCACACTAAATAAATAATCTAAAAAGTTAATGGACGAAGTGTTGAACATTGTCTCAAATGGTAAATAGGATGTCTGGTCCTATATTAATAAAAAGTGTGAACTTGATTTACTGTCAAAATCTTCATCTCCAAGTTGAGCCAGCCTTAGATATGGAAATCTGGAGTAGAAAGGGGGCCATGCCTGGTTTTTCCTCCTTTCCTTCTCCAAGACTGAGCCATAAGATCAACCCATTCTCATTTGTTAGCTCCCTCCATTTACTACCTGCTGATTCTTAACCTGCAGGTTCAAAGAAAAGGTAGCAAAGGATTTGGAGAGTTCTGACTTGAAATTGTACCATCATTAGCTGTCTGTGCTTTCTGGTCTAAGATGATTTTTAAAAATATTTTATTTATTTATTCATGAGAGACACAGAGAGAGGCAGAGACATAGGCAGAGGGAAAAGCAAGCTCCATGCAGGGAGCCCGATGAAGGACTCAATCCCAGGATCCTAGGATCACGACCTGAGCTGAAGGCAGATGGCCAACCCCTGAGCCACCCAGGTGCCCCTTGCAGATGATTCTTTCTTCATAGTGTACTTTCATGGGCTTTTGGAGGGTTTCTGTGCCCTCCTTTGTTTCCCTTGACATCAGCAGATGAATCACTAATCTCTTCTGAGCAGACATCAAGACTCAAACCAGCATCCAGCTTACCACATCCAGCCTTATCTGGCGGGGTCTTTTTGTCCCTAGAATTTCTGTGTAGGAGAGGACCCGAGCTGACCCTTTTGCCTTGACCACCACTGAGAGAGCAGTCCACTGGCCACATAGCAGCAGTCTGCTGATTCTGTGCGAAGGCAGTTGTCTGTATCCCTCTGTTGTCTGGGAGTTAAACCTAGCGGCCATCTGTTCAACAATCTCAGGCATGATATGTCACCTGTTCTCTATGTTACTCAACTACAGAGCACACATTTCAAATCTGTCAGAATGCTCCTCTTGAAACCTGTTGCCCCTTGAAAGGTTTGAGATGAGGAGAATGACAATCTTCCATCAGGGTGAGTGAAAACAGCTTTTCCCAACAATGTTCTCCGTGTGACATCTTTACTCTTTCTCTATGCTCTGATTTCTTCCTTCCTTCCTTCCTTCCTTCCTTCCTTCCTTCCTTCCTTCCTTCCTTCCTTCCTTCCTTCCTTCCTTCCTTCCTTCCTTCCTTCCTTCCTTCCTTCCTTCCTTCCTTCCTTCCTTCCTCCTTCCTTCCTTCCTTCCTTCCTTCCTTCCTTCCTTCCTTCCTTCCTTCCTTCCTTCCTTCCTTCCTTCTTTCCTTCCTTCCTTCTTCTTCTTCCTTCTTCTTTCTTTCTTTCTTTCTTTCTTTCTTTCTTTCTTTCTTTCCACACACAGAGAGTCAGAGACACAGGCAGAGGGAGAAGCAGGCTCCCTGCGGGGAGCCTGATGCAGGACTCAATCCCAGGACCCCAGGATCATGACCTGAGCTAAAGGCAGATGCTCAACCACTGAGCCACCCAGTGGGCCCTTTGCTCTGGACTTTTTCATTGGTCCATGATTTATTGAGAAGATTCAAGAGTCACAGAGAAGCTGTTAAAATCTGTGTATGTGTAATCCTCTCACACCTCCTGTGGTGTTTGTTCTCTCCAGTACTGACACCTTGATTCCTGACGTACAAAGAATTGTATTCGAAAATTCTAATAATCTGTAGTCTTTCAACGTTGGATGTGCACAAAAATCACATAAAAGGTATCCTAGAACGCACAGGCCTAGAACATCTTCTCATACTACAAATCACAAACTCTGTGGTCCAGACACTAAAAATCCAAATTTTGAGGGCCCAGCAGATAATCCTGAAAGCTGTTAGGGGTTTACTTCATTGCTAGGTACATTCAAGGAAGCATAAATAATGTGATACTCATTACTATTTGGGCCTATTTGGTGGAAAGGTCATAAATATTGTGAAAGATGTTTTAATAAACTATTCTGTAGAGTTTTACCCTAATATTTTATATTTCTATGTATAAAAATGTGGCAAATTCTTAACAATATTTTGGTGAGAAATTATTAATCAATGAAGCATTATGCCTTTAGGTAATTTGGATTTTCCTTTTAATTTCCTTTTACTGCAGTCATTTAGCAGATAATCAAATATGTATCACATGTATCCATAATTCCTCAGTGTGTGTCATTGCTAAAGAGGGTAATGTTAGTGGGGAAACCATAGTTCTCACTTTTTCAATTCAGATGCTTTTCTGGGGCTTATATTCCCCTAAACAGAGTCATAATATTGAAATATGTTTTGATTTACTTCCAGAGAAATAAAAATTTCCAGGAAAGTCTACCCCCAAATGTATAGTATGAAAAAAATATAGTATATGATAGTCTAAGAATTATGATTAAACACTTCAGGCAGCCAAATAAAATTTATCAAAAAAAAAAAAAAAGCATTTGTTCTGCTGATTCATTTATGCCATCCTGCCTTTGGATAGAATGCAGAAGCCACTTGACACTGCTATGATGATTTGGGCAGTTTCAACGTCGAGTTTCCAAATCAATCTGGAAAGTAAAAGATAATTCACACAAGTGTTTTACTCAAGGCCTTGTTTTGATATGAACTTAAACTCTGCTCACCCTTGAGAATCTTAAGCCATAATATTAAACTTGGAATCAAACAGAAATTATATTTAAATATTTCCATGGGCAGATAAAAGTTTGTATGGAAAGTCAGGAATGACAGGCAGTCACCCCCGTGGAGTGACTTAGAGGCTGTGTGGTCAGGGCAAAGTTCTTCCCTGTGAATATCCGTGCCTGGTATTGTAGCATTACAGTAGTTCCCCTCGATTTCTCTCTTAAAATACAAATATTCTGCACTCCCAATTAGCACATTATGATGAAATAACACTTTACTGGGAATAAATTTGCCAGATTGATTTTCTTTTTGACAAGAAAATAGGTGACAGAAGAACTGAGAATCTGGAAACCCAGAAATGGTAATGAAGAGAGAGCAGGAGCCCATAGATTAGATATTCTCAATTTCCTTCAAAGGTTTGTCTGGGACAACTCTTTTTTAAATCTCATTTGCTCACGTCATTATAACTACCATTGTATTATCTACTGCTGTGACACAAATTGCCTCAGCACTTGGTGGCTTAAAATAGCACATCACATTTACCATCTCAGTTTTTGTGGGTTAGAAATCTGGCTCCATTTTAGTTGGGCCTTTGGCTTTACCATCTCCTAAGAATATAACTAAGGTGTCAGCCAGGGTTGGGGTCTCACCTGAGGCTTCCTGGAGAAGAATCCTCCTTGAAGCTCATTACACATGGTTGCTGGCAGGATTCAGTTCTTCTAGAGTTGTTAGACATAGGGCCTCAGTTCCTCACCAGCCGTTGGCTGGAGGCTGTCCTCGGTTTGTGCCATGTAGCTTTTCCAACATGGCAGCATGCTTCATCAAAGCCAGCAAAAGAGGGAATCTACTAGCTAAGTGGAAGTCAAAGTCGAAATTTTTCTAACCTAATTATGGAAATGCCATCCTATCACCTTCGCTATAGCTTAGTGGTTAGGAGAAAATCCTTGGTTCAGCTCACTCTCAAGGGGAAGGATGATTACACAGGATATGAATTCCAGCAGATAGAAATCACTGGGGGCCATCTTAGAAGTCTGCCCACCAAAACCACAACATGCTAAGGACCCTTAAAATCTAAGTCTTCAGCTGAACCAAACAAACACATGTGGATTCACTCAAGAACCACAGCCCAAATATATCCCAATCCACTTCTCTTCCAGTCTTTAAATTTTAGTTAAGGCATCACTAACCACTCAGATTCCCATGGTAGACATTTGATGTCATGCTCAGTAGCTCTCTATTTTCTCTTACTACACACATCCAGTTCATCCCTAAGTCAGTAGGTGTTTAGACCAGAAATTTCTTTAATCTCTCTGATCTACCCAACTGTCATTGTTCTCTACAGATCATCTTTTACCGGGACCATCATATGATGAGACTTACAAAATTTCCATAAATCTTCACTCCCATTCACCACATTCATAACTTGGTTGGGTTATTTCTTCTCCAGGGAATACTCTTTCTATCCTCATTCCTTGCCCAGAAAGCTGTTGTTTATTCATTAAAACCAAGTTGAAATGGGCCAAATTAGTGAAAATCTGATTATATCACATTAGATACAGTACAGGTGCTGTCTCTGAAATGCTGGAGGTGATATATAAGAAAAAAGATCACAAGAACATTTTACTTTAAAGAGAAAATGTTTTAGATATGGGCAAAGACTTATATTGGCTATTGTTCTAAATTTAAGAATAAAAAGTCTCCATCCACTTTAAAGAATGCTATCTCCAGTTAATAAGCATTGTCTAGAAGAACTACAGTTTTCATTTCATGGTTTTCTGTTTTTCCTTTTTTCCTTTCCTTCCTTTTTTTTTCTTTTTCTTTTTTTCTTTTTTTTCTTTTTCTCCCAATCAGTTTAGCAAAATGGCTAACAAAAGACACTAGCATTTGGAAGTTATTTAGCAATAGAAAGTATAAATACCCAGTTTCGCAAAATTCATTCAATTTTGTAGACACATTAAGAAAACTGTTCTCTGAAGCATTATGATGTAGGAGGTACAATATGGGAACCAAGAGACCTGGGTTTAAATGCCCATTCAGCTACTAAGTGGCTTTGTCTCTTGGATAATGAACTTTCCAAGACTGTTAAGGATCTTTATCTATAGAATAAAGGAATGGGACTAGATCAGTGTTATTGAACCTCTGTTCTTGTGCACCCTAAGGTGGCAGAGCTTTCAGGTTGTGAAATGGGGGCTTGATCATAGTAGACTCATTAAATTCGTGTTTACTCTCTTCCCGTTCCTTTCCCCTCCACCAGTAAGCCTATTGATTTTTACCTCCATTAAAGGTAATGCAGGGTTGCTGCCTCTTAGATGAACCCTTTTGCCTTTGCTGCCACCACCATGTGAAAATAGGGAGGGCTAGACTTGGTAGTCAGTCCTTCCTTGCCCCACTGATCCTCTTTCATCCTCTTTGCACTCAGTTCATAGTTTGCTTTCTTTCTAAGCAAATTACTTTTAAGGGAGTTTAGGTTTAAGAATTATTCATTTAATATATTCATTCCCAACTGCTACAAAACTGCCAGCTATGAACAACTCAGAGTTTTTAAAAACAATTACGATAGATTCAAGATACCATTTTATTTTTATTTAATACATTGATTTGTCCCTTTTGTGGTTTTCTATATCATAGTTCAATTTCCTGAAAATTTGATGTCAAAAAAATGAAACATCTTAAAGTAATTGCTATAGTTAAAAGTCCAAGACTCTCAACTTGGCAAACCATGCTGATTATCATATGACTATAGAATTAACACACACATTAATTTACATTAGGCTAACCTCAGACTCGGACTAGCAGATTGGAATTTTCCTTATCTTTCTATTTATTCATTAGAGTTGGGAAATATTTTTGGTTAAGTGTGTTATGATTTAGCTTTAGTATTTTTTAGGGGCTTTTTTCACCCTGTAGTTACCTGCTATATTATTGGTTAATACAGCCTCCATTGTGGAGGAAGATGTAGGGTTGAGGTACAGAAAAGGAAAACATATTATTGAAGAAATATTGTTGCAGACCTACTTGTTTCTTACAGAAGGTTCTACTTGTTTTTCCTTGCTGTCAATATAACATCTTATTTAGTCATGAGAGTGATCTATCCCTATCGAGAGCTTTGAGTAAACAACTGAATGAGACTCAAGACATGGAAACTGAGTGGTTCCTGCGTCAAAAATGATTTCCTCAATACGTAATACATGGAAACTATGCAAGTGATTTTATTCTGCATGTAACAAATGAGACAGCGAACTCCCAGTAGAGATGCTATGGTTCTGGCAATCAGGAAACACCAATATTTCACATTTTAAGATCCACTTGTAAGCCTGATTCATCATAGGTTTGGATATTTAATTGTGTTGTGCAATAATTGAAAACCTACTTCTCACATGAACCTTGATCCCTTGGTGATAAATATAAATTTACAAGAAGAATCAATATTAGTTTAACAAGAAAAATCGATAGCCTGGTGAAGTCATTATAATACCAATTTGACATTTTAAGGATTACTTTACATTCATTCAATATATGTTTATTGAATGCCTTTTCGGTGATAGATGCTTGCATCAGAGGTGGATCCTACATAATTGACGGTTATTATACAGGGGTATCTTACCATGCAGAGGGAGAGATGGTAAGTGAGAAATGTCCAGCTATTTCATTAGAATCTCCTCCCAGTGACCTCAGATCCTATAGACAGACTATGACCAGTGAGCTGCTGGGAGGGCTCTGGCAAGACCTATTTTTTCAAGCTTGTAGTAGACAGCTTTCTTTATTAAAAGTGCTTCTGCTTACTGCCAGAGCTGGAGTTACAGGCCTGAGGAGAGGTCGCCGGCAAAAACAGATAATGTGAGTTCATCTGTGTTAGGCATACGAGAAAATCTGTCCCAGTATTGCAAAGGGAATAATTTTTGAAAAAGAAAGACGAAGAAGCATTGGGTGAAAATCTGTATGAATGCTGTAGACCAGGCCAGGGAAAAAGTCTCAATAAAAGTTGACTCTTCAAAAAGTGCTATGAAATGCCTTGAGGCCGACCTCAAATTTTGCTGTAATGATCAGAGCTATCTGTGAGTTATCTGCGGCCCAGGGAGTGCCAGACACTCTCACATCTGCATTTACTCCACCAAGTCGAATGGACTGTTAGGCGGGAAAGCCAAAGTGAAAATAGTATGACTTTGGGGTCAGATTTAACTAGTGTTCAATCCTGGTTCTAGGCAAATTATTCGCCAACCCTGGGTCTCAGTCTTCTCACTTGTCAAATGGAATAGGGCCTGCCCCACAGAGTACGCATGAGGAGGAGACGGAATAGTGCAATAGTGCAATACTCCCAGTGGAGTATTGAATGCTGAATGCGTCAGATGAATAAATGTAAAGCCCTACGTCTAGTCCAAAAATGTGGACAATTCATGTTAGACTCTGTTCCTTCACATCTCTCTGCTTGTGCTACAATTTCTATGGATTGCATGCTTTTTCAGAAAAGAATATAAGAATGAGCCTATACACCTAACTGGGTAGCGCTGATCTCCCTTTGGAGGCTTTGCAAAGCTCAGCTCTGAGCTGAGGGACGGGGGGCTCTAGTCTATCAAATATCGTCTCCTTCATGGACTGGATATGAGAATCCTATGAATTAAATTTAGAGCATCTGGAACATAGTAATCCCTTTTCTAATATTTTGCTTTGATAATATTGTTTTATTGAGATATATTTGACATAACAACACGATTCGATGCATTTATACTGCGGGATGATTGCATTGCAGTGTTGGCTCACACCTCTTTCACATCACGTGACGTTCATTTCTTCTAACGTTGGGGACAATTAAGATCTAATCTTAGCAAGTTTAATGTTTATAATGCAGTTGCATTGTCTATAATCACTGTGCTGTGTGTGTGTGTCTCCAGGACATGGTTACCTCCTGGTTGTAAGTGTGCGTCCTTAAGCATTATTCCTTATCCCCCCACCCCCGCAACCACCATTTTAGTCTCTGCTTTTGTCACTGTGTCTTGTCTTGCTTTAGGCTCCACACAGAAGAGGTACCATGCGGTGTTCGTCTTGGTCTGATTATTGTGCAGCATAATGGCCTCAGGAATATGAGCACAACATAAAACAAGAGGCACCTAGAGTATAGCAAAGAGCAACATTTTTAAGTCAAAAGTCAAAATCTTGGTCTTACCCTTATACCTGGTAAGTTTCTAAATCGAAGTGATTAGTTTGCTAACTAATATTAACCTAATTTTATAAACTAGAAGCTAATATCTACCCGTCCAGCCTATTGCACAGGGACAAACATAATGAGGTTATGTAAGTCAGACGACAAACATATTTTGAGCAATGTTATCATCCAAGACAGTGTTATCTTTATTTATAATCTGCCAATGTTATAGGGAAATAGCTTATTAAACAATTACGCCCTGTTTTAAACTCTGAATCACACGGGCCCTCGATCGCATAACCACCAGATCCAGAGGACAAACCATGGAAGTCATCATGCTTGGATTTATGCCTGATAACCTTATTCTCCTCTTTCATTTACAACTTTTCTTTGAATAATTACTAAATTTGTTAGGATTTCTTTTTTTAACACTTCAGGTTCTGGCTTTTAAAGTTAAATTCTGAGGAGAAAAAATCTCAAGGAATATTTGTGGGTTTTTTTTGTTTTGTTTGTTTTACTTTTTTGCTAGTAAAATGTAATTATATGAACCTGTAGAGAAAGCCATTTCCACAAGTCAAATATTTAAATTATTCTGTAAAAGCTTAAAATTTCAAGTACTTGAACCTACTTAAAAGGAACAAGTGCTGTGCTGGGATTAAGCCAAACCAATTAATTTGTGGAAAACATAGTGAAGATGTTTTTCCATTTGCCAGAATGGAAGGTATAAGGCTCTGGAGAGAAAATGGCTGATCTTCATGGCGAATTAATCTGAAACTTCCCACCTTCTTCTCCTCAAATGCTCACTGCATGATTTCTTTCCAACCTCATTAACTTTAAAGTGAATGCCACATATAAAGGAGATAAACAGGGTTAGAGGAAGACCAAGGATTGAGAGGAGAGAGGCAGGTCTGCAAGGTGACAGTACTTACATTGGTGCCTTCTCTACAAAGAGGTTATGTCCATTTTGGGAAATTCTTTGAATTTTATATTATGTTTGGGTCCTTTATTTTTCTATACATAAGATCTTTTAGATTAGGTGGTTCCCTGCAATGTTTTTTTTATTATTATTTTTTTAGATTTATTTATTTGAGAGAGAGAGAGAGAGAGAGAGAGAGAATGTGAAGGGGGGGTGTAGAAACAGAGGGAGAGAAGCCCAAGCAGATGCTGGGCTGAATGTGTAGAACCTGACATAGGGCTCAACCCCATGACCTGGAAACCATGACCTGAGTGACACTAAGAGTCAGTTGCTTAACCAACTGGGCCACCCAGGCACTCAAATGAGGTCTCTTCCTGTTATTGCCTGTGAAATTGGTGTTTCATTTTTTTTTTAAATACAATTTTTTAAAATTTTTTATTTATTTATGATAGAGAGAGAGAGAGAGGTAGAGACACAGGCAGAGAGAGAAACAGGCTCCATGCACCCGGAGCCTGACGTGGGACTCAATCCCAGGTCTCCAGGATCGCACCCTGGGCCAAAGGCAGGCGCCAAAACGCTGCACCACCCAGGGATCCCCTGGTGTTTCATTTTTAAACGGTGTGTCTGGACACGTTCTAATTGTCTGTGATACTGTGGCTGAATTCCCTCTAATTTTAGCTATGCCAAACTGGCCATTTTTTTCAAATATAGCTGGAGTCATTATTTGTACAGATTTGAATAAAGTCTGCTTTTATTTTTATGCCTGTTTTATCTTTTCTTTCTTTTCATCTCTCTTGCTATCTTTTTTGTAAACCCTCTCATCATCGTTCTTCTCCCTTTCAGCCTTCTAGGATCAGAGTTCAGAACTGGGCAAACCTCAGTCATACATATGTATTTGAACAGGTCCCATCAGCAAGTAATAAACTTTTTAGCATAATTTCAGGTATGTTTTAGATTCTTGCATGAATGTATGTTTGTACATGTCTGAGGTGCAATCATTGGGTAGTAATTTTGTGTATCACCGTCTTTGTGTTTTCACATGCTCTTTTCAAAAATAAGTTTTTGAGAATTTAAAAAATTTGAAAGATCCTGAGTGTGACAGTTTACCTTATGGGTCAACATGGCTACGCTATGATGCCCAGTTGCTTGGTCAAACATTAGTCTGGATCTTGCTATCCAGGTCTTTTTCAGATATGACTGACATTTACAATCAGCTGCCTTTAGGAAAGGAGATTGCCATTGCTAATGTGGATGAGCCTCTCCAATCAGTTTTTAAGAGTGGAAATTTCGGTTTCCCAGGGAAGAATGAATTCTGCCTCAAGATTGTAGCACAGGACTCTAGCCTGAGTTCTCAATCTGCTTGCCCGCCTTAGATTTTGGACTTAACAAGCTTCAAAATCACATAATTAAATTTAATCACATAATTAAATTTCTTAAACGAAATCTGTCCATCTGTCTCTTTCTGTCCTCTTTTCCTTATATCTCTGTCTCTCTGACTCTATTTGTGTATAATAAATGTATAATTGGTTCTGTGAGAACCTGAAGGCATACATCATAATATCCTAGGGTTTTTATTAAAATTGACTATTTCATTGAACTGACTTTTTCTAGGGTTTCTTGCTTTTCCAGGAAGGAAGCTATAGCTAGACTTGTGATTCAGAAAAACCCTTCCCTTGAAGGGAAATGCACCTTTACAGAGAACTTTCAAACAGCCTGGCTGACTGCTGTGATGTGTGTCTAGTACCCACAGCTCAGCCGTGTGGTTTGAGGTTGGGTTTCAGTACATCTGTATTTGAAAATGAGGTGGCTGCTGGGTAAGACGCTCTATCTAGGTAACTGGACAGACCACCCCTCTGCTCCTCACAGCCTCACACAGTTCATCGTCCGCTGAAACTATGAACTTTCTCCCCAGTAAACTTCTCACTATGGCTTCAATCTATATACTAGTAAGTTAGAAATTTCTTTTATTATTTTTCTAATCTTGAAAAATCACAAAGTAAGCAAACTACACTGTTATGATAAAACTATGAAAAATAAAACACTTCAGTTTAATCTATTAAACATGACAATTGTGTAAGTTGGTTCAGGCTGTTATAACAAAGTATCTTAGACTGGGTGGCTTATATCAACAATAGAAGTGTATTTCTCACAGATCTAAAGCCTGGAAAAATGAGATTGGGGTGCCAGCATGGTTGGTTTCTGGTGAGAATCTTCTTTCAAGATGCCAACTTCTCATTGTATCCTCATGGGGTGGAGGGCACAGAGAGGAAGTGAGCTCTCTTGTGTCTTTGGATAAAGGCATAATTTTATTCATAAGGGCTCCACCCTAATTGTCTCTCATGGGCCCCACCAGCATCACAAGGGTTCAGAATTTCAACAGATAAATTTTGGGGGACACAAACACTCAGTTCATAACAACACTGACATTCGATTCCTCAGGAAAATTGCACCATATTATGTAACTATATTTTGGCAATTTTGGTACAAGTAGGGGATTATTGGAATGTGACTTGATTAGGTTAACATAGCTGGTAAGAAACAATGCCAAGAGTTAAGGCCTGGATCCAGTCAATCTCTAAAACCATGAACTTTCTGTACATTACCAGTAAACCCAGAAAATTGATTTCTGGCCTACTTTAGGCCAGTGGTTTTCAAAGTGAGGTCCTGAAATGAGTATCACTTGGTTAACTCTAACTCCCACATGTTAACTTACCTAACGTTCTCCACTTATATCCTTTACTCTCTCACCTTACACAGTAGATACTTGACTTTGTGTTTACTATAATGAATGAGAAATAACTTAAAATAGAAGGGAATGCATCTCTCCCCAGATCTGAAACCATGAGAGTTAGACTACAGTTACTTCTGAGGAAAACTTAACACGTACAGTAAGAGTCCAGACTGAACCTTCTCTCTCCCCTCAGAAAACATTATTTTCCTGGAATCAGGGCTCGGTGAGGGAAAACAAAGTGAGGAGGGACCTGTGGGAAGTGACAAGAGTAGACCCTGAAAGGAAAAGTATTGAGAGGGTCTAGCCTCACAGAGTTCACTTCCATAGCTTGGAAGGAGAATAGAGATTCTTGTCCACTGAGTATAGTAAAGAGAGGGAAGGATAACCAGAGAAGATGAATGGCATGTGTAGACAGCAGGGGGCACATCCAAAGGCAGTCACCACCTGGGCAGCTGAGGGAGCGAGGGGGATGAAAGCCTCCTCAGTCCAGACAAGCCTGGTGAGAAAACTCAAAGACCCAGAGGTCATGCCCTGGGCCCATGTCTGCCTCCCCTTCCACTCTCAGCAGGTTACACACATCCCTGGAGAAGGGAAAACCTAGAAGTTACCGTGGGTCATTTTCTGTCATTTTGGTAGAATGTGGCTCGACATAGAAGTGAAATCGAGTCATAGAATAGAAAGTCACCTTTCTTTTTTAAACTTTGTTTTGAAGTTATTTCAAACCTACAGAAAAGTTGCAGTAATAGTACAGAGAAGTCCCTCATCCGATTTGCCCATATTCAGTCTGTGATCTGCCAGCCTTTCCTGCTGTAGTTGCGTACCCACTGCCATTCATCTAACCGATTGAGAGCAAGTTGCAGTTGTGATGCCCTCTCACCCCTGAGTATTCCAGGCTCTACCTCTCCAAAACACGGATACTCTGTCATAGTTTCCATGCTGAGCTCCAAATGGGGAAATTAACCACATGATACTGTCACCCAATCTACAGCCAGTACCTGCATTCCACCAATGTTTCCAACCATGTTGCTTTTCCCTCACTGATCCACAAACCCATGTTTCATTTAGTGGCCATGTCCTTGCAGTTTTGTTCAGTTCGAACAATTCCTCAGTGTTTCTGTGTCTCTTAAGACTTTGATAATCTGATCCTCAACGTGAGTCCAAATCATGCTTTCTCCTAAACCATACTCAGGCCATGCATTCTGGGAAGGAATAACATAGAAACGATGCTGTGCTCCTCTCAGTTCATGGTGATGTAGGCACATAGAGTTGTCCTCCCATGGGTGAGGTTCATTTTATCACCTGGTAAACTCATATGTACTTAGCATCTCTATTTTCCTCTTTCTCATTTTTTAGTTTTCTCTTAGGAGAAGTTCTTCTCTTACATGACTCTCTTGATACTTATCAAACCTCCAATCAGCTTTAGCATCTATTGGTGACTTTCTCCTCCTGAATTAGCCAGCAGCCTATAATGGTTGTCAAAATGAATAATAGTCTAATTGTCTTCATTTCTTAGTTGTCATTCCATTGTAAGAGAGAGCTTTTCCTTTTTATTTATTTATAAGTCATTTATTATTTGTATTATACGGACTTTATTTTTACTTTATTATTTTTTTAGTTTATCATACATAGACTTACAAATTCCTATTTTACTCAATGAGTTAGTAATCCATTCCTCTTGTTATTTATTTTCATGTAAATTGTTATAGATTTGGTCCCTTCAAGCTAACTCATGTCTTTTTTATATTCTTACTATTTGGCGTAATAAGATGTCTCAGGCTTATCTTGTTTTTGCCTCACCTCAGCCTTGGAATCAGCCATTGTCCCAAAAGGCTCTGATTCTTTTTAACTAAGGATGGTATTCAGAAACCAATGTCTGAGTACTTACTGTGGTCATAGCTTTCAGGATGGCATTCTCTTGGGTGCCTCTCAGAAAACAGAACTAGGGAATACACGTACATATACACGTATACCTATATGTACCCATCTCTGTATAATCTTTATGAATCTGATTATTGAAAAAAAAGAAAAAGAAAAAAGAAGAGTTCATATGAATATCTCTTATTTTATTTTGAGAGAGACAGGGAAAGAGTGAGTGCACATGGTGGAGGGGAGGAGCAGAGGGAGGCTGAGAGAGAATCCTAAGCAGGCTCCACACCCAGAATGGAGCCCAATGGGAGGCTCGATCCCACAACCTGACATCATCATTGAGCCAAAATCAAGAGTTGGATGCTTAACAGACTGAGTCGTGCAGGTGCCCCCAATACCTCTTACTTAAACTCTTCTGAAGATTCTTTCTCTTCTTCTCTGGCCATGTGTGTAATTCCTTCTCTGACAGTGAGAAGCCTGATCCCTTCTGTTTCTCTTCTGCAGACACATGCACTTGTGCACCCATAGACACAGACACACACACACACACACACACACAGTTATTTGCTCAATTTACTACTTAGTTTGTAACAATAAATCTCCCAGCCACACGGGCAGCCTCTACACCTGCCGGCTCTAGTACACTGCAACTCACGTAGCTCCTTGGCTTCCAGCTCCCAGCTGAGGAGTCTGTGCAGCACCCTTGCCCCTTCACTGGCCTACAGCGACGGACCCACTGTCCTGAGAATATATTTCTGACACACCTGATTTTTATGGGCACTTGCATATTCTTCTCAAAATGATCAACAGTCTGAAACTCTAAATCAAGTCTCCGTTAAAAATGATACCTTCCTCTTGAAGCCCTTTCAGAGTCTCCAAGTGGGAGCAGCTCCTTCCTACCATTTGTACCTCTCCTCAGGGCAGCAGATCTTTGGGAGATCGATACTGGCTACTTGCCTTCCCATTTGCTGTGAAGAGTGCAGGCATCAGATGGGTTCTCTTTCTTTTCTTCATGTAATCTCTGAACACATTTTTTAATGTCCCAGCTCATACACAACTATTACTGTGTCTGTCCTGTGGCCACACTTGCCATTCATTATGTTCTCCGTGTATTTACATGTAGTCTCTGAAAGCTGGTTCCATTCAAGGGATGCAGGTTCCTCCACATTTGGGCTAATTTTACCCCAATTCCTGTAACCATTCATCTCAAGATCTTCATACTCTACAAAGGGCCAGCCTCTTCTAGGGCAGGTGATAGCTGTCTCTATGACAGAGCATATAGTTCTCCTAACAGTTATGCACACCCCTCTCATTAAACCAGAAGGTCCTCAAGGTCAAAGCTTTTCTCTTTGATTTTTATGTACTTTATAAAGAACATAAATCAAAGGCTTGCACAGGATTGGTATTCCACAGATATTTTTTTAAAAACTGAGCATATGATAAACTTCTCTGGCATCTCACACTGAGACAATTCCACATCTGGCTCATTGATTTGTGACTATGATTTGGCTTAATGATGATTTCCAATATTATAGTTCCACTCAATCAAATGTGGTCTTGTGTGGTATAGTGTGAGGCGGTGAGATTCAAGAAAATTTCTTGGAAACAATTAAAAAGAATGTATTTTTTATTACATTCAATGTATTTATTTGCCCTATATTGGGAATTTCCAAAGGCCTGGGATTAGAATTAAAGTAAGGGAAAAAAATTATTTCTTTTAACATTCATTTAAATATTAGAATATTATACGTAGAATTTTATTTACCTTTCACATGTTTTCCAAGCTATGGCTTGTTACTCAGAGCAGAGACTCATATGTCAGAGACAGTCATTTTCACTGTAAACACTTTAAAATCTAATATGTAAGATGGCAATTATTTTTAGAAAAATAATCATATGTTAAATAACTGACTTACCATTGGCCATTGGACAATATAGGAATACTTCACATAAGTATAAAACTAAAGTAGTATGTTATGTACTTCATCTCTGGAACCTACAGGTCAACTGATGTTTAATTTTGAACATGAGCTCATGTTACTTATTCCATCCTGTTTCCTGTGGGCTTTTTCTGATAGAAAAAGGTCAGAAGCATAGAGATATTTATACAGTACTTACAATTTGAGTTCCATGTTCAACTGTTTTCACTCCCATTTTTAAGGTAATTTCCTTAATAAATGGGCATCTAGTAATAGTATCTAACAGCTGCATGCATAGAGAGGATCTTAGTTAATATTTGTTCAGTCAATGTATTTCAACAAAATACATTGTTGGCCTCATGCTCAAATGATTTTTATCAGCAGGCTCTTCATTAACCCAGCATTGTATCCATGTAAAAGCTGCTATGCAATGAGAATTTGGCCACCACCAACCTCTCATTTCCATGAATTGTTCACTTAATAAGAACTTGACATGAGATGAGTGAGTAGGCTCTCCTGGGTTTCATTTTTGTTTCTTTCTTCTTGTTCACTCTTCTTTCCATTTGTGAAACTCATTCTTGTTTTAAAACCTTTGAGCACACAAGGGAAACTCTCACTAGCCCTTTATGTCTTTTCAATGGATACAGCAGGATTTTTGCTGATGTGTTAATGGAGTTTGTTTTAAGAATATAGAACATGGTAAAATCTTTTAAGAAGAAAGGGAAACCTTTGTTTTTTTCATAAGCACTATCACCGTGAGTGATTTCCAATCATCCAAAAGAACACATGAAGCCAAAAATCCGAAACAAAATCTTTTACTTTTTGGCCAACTAGCATAATATAATCCTGCATTTTGACAGTCAACCAACTTTGTTCTGTAGGACACTTTACAAATGGAAGAGCCTATATCGTTCTCCCTATTTTGGTGTGGGGAGTCAGATTGAGTTACCATGACCCTGCCCTCCTCTGTATCTCTGCAACTGGGCTATTTTGGAATTTGTTTATTAGGATATATGAGCAGAAACTGGTAATAACCCAGAATTGGGTTTGACTCCGTGGAGTAAGCTGTCAATATATATTTGTTGGATTGAAATTGCCTTGTGAAGCACTGATGAGAAATCATCAGATATTGATGATGTCTGCTGACCTTTTATCGTAGCTACTTTTAAGTTAGATATCAAGCCTGCTTTCCATTCTCAGTCTGGAGAACCTATTATCCTTAAAGGCTTTGTTTGCAAAATACATCATCAGTCAAAGTAAAATATGGTGTTAGAAAGATACCCTGTGTTTACACAGAGCTCAATAAACTATTTTACACAGTAGTAAGAAATAAAACCAGTGATGTCTCCTTTTCCCCTGTAATGTAAGACACTGCAAATTTCTAGGCCTCAAAAGCTATAATAAATGTACCTCAGGGAAACCATAATGTCTCTAAAATTCACATATGTATTCTCAACAGAAAAATTTGCATTTGATTCATGATGTTGGAACAACCAGTCCAAGTTTTCTTGAAAAATAAAATTCACCTACTGTACCTAGAAGGCTCAAGTACTGAATGTGATTTTAAATTCAACATCTATTGCAAGGCCAGACACTCACGGTCACCGTCGGAAAACTTCATATTTAACCAGATCTTTCTTTCTTTTCTTTTTTTAAAGATTTTATTTATTTACTCAGGAGAGACACAGAGAGAGACAGAGACACAGGACCAGGGAGAAGCAGGCTCCATGCAGGGACCCCGGCGTCACGCCCTGGGCAGAAGGCGGCGCTAAACCACGCAGCCACCAGGCGCCCCTGTTCCCACAGCCTTTTAAGACCCTCGGTGCCGAGTCCTGGTAGCCTGGGCGGGAGCAAGGGCCACGCAGCGGCGAGCTCTGGGCAGCCCCCTGTGTCCGCAGGCGGGTGACCCCCGCCAGCAGCCCCCTGTGTCCGCAGGTGGGTGACCCCCCAGCAGCCCCCTGTGTCCGCGGGCCTGGGTGACCCCCCCCCGCCGTGGCCGCACCCCGCCAGCGAGGCGGAGACCCAGTGCCCCCCCCCATGGGCACCACCGCGGTCACCACAGGGCGTGGGGCAGGAGCCGTGGCGGGAACGACGGCGCTACCTCGAGGACAGGCTGGGAGCCGTAAAATGGTGGCACGTGACCAGGGGACACGGTGTCATCCCCCGCAGTGACACCAGGGAAGGGGCGCTGGCGAGCGGATGGGGTCAGGGAGAGCACGGGGGGGGGCACCTGGGACCTGTGGGTGGTGGCCCCGGGCCGGGGGGGGGGAGGCGGGGGCGGCCACCCTGCAGGCGCAGCCCCGGGGCCGGCGGCAAACCCGCGGCCCGCCAGGACCAGTGGAGACGCGGGCCGCCTGGCAGGGCCCACGGACGCGAGGACTGCCCCAGGTACCCCGGAACGACCGGAAGGCCGGGGGCGGGGTGGGGGTGCTGGAGGGGGTGTCCGCGGGCCTGGTGACCCCCCTGGAGCAGCCCCCTGTGTCCCCAGGTGGGTGACCCCCCAGCAGCCCCCTGTGTCCTCCGAGGCCAGGACCTCCGAGGCCGTGTGGGCCCCGCACGGTGCTGCAGCCCTGGGCGCAGGGTGCGGGGAAGGCAGGGGCGCCCCGGGAGCACTGAGCGCCTAGCGGGGTCCGCGGCCCTCACCAGAGCCTGTGACGCCCCGGGCGATGAAGAGGAGGAGGGGGGCGCAGGGAAAGGCCCTGGTCCAGGGGCGGGGGCAGCGGCGCCGCGGTCCCGGTCACCATGCACCCCCCAGGTCACCACGCACCCCCACTCTGACCCCAGGTCACCACGCACCCCCCTCTGATCGCAGCAGGTGCCGAGAAGGCCGGAGCCCCGGGGGGAGACAGGAGCCGGCAGCCTCGGTGACAAGCCTGAGCTCCAGAGGCCGAGCTGGGCGGCCGACGTTTTAAGTTGTTTCATGTCTGCTCGAGTCCCAAATATATATATTTTTAAGATCCTCACTCTTAATTTGTAATAAAAATTTACAACTTGTTTTTCCCCCCAGAAAGTCAACCAAATGCAAGCACCTGTTAGCAAAGATCTTAAATTAAAAAAAAAAAAAAAAAAAATGAGAAGAAACTTGTGCTTTGGAAACAAAACATTTGGTTAAAGTCTCTAATTTCTTACGTGACATAGAGGAGTTAAAAAACAAAATTAGCATGACCTAGAAAGTTTTGTTTCCAGTAACAACTCTCATGTCTGTGGAATGTTGTACTTGTCTAAATTTCAGAATCAGGAGGAGTGATGTTTTATAATAAAGAGTAGTGGGCTGCTAACTAGCAACGCCCCTAAATATTGGAATGAATTTCTCCAGCGTATTCAGAAAGTCGGGATGTGTTTATTGATATTTTCCCCTTTCTAAATGTTTCACTTTTAATTATTCCTTGATTCTTCACTGTCTGATATCACAAAGGAGGAAATAATAACCCCCAAGAGGCAGGCTTTGTTTATGAGCGACGGTGTGGAGCAGTTGGAAGAACATAAAACGGGGGGACCTAGGTTCTAGTCTTAATTCTGTCTCTTACTCTTCAAACCGTCTGGAGCAAGTCAAGCCCCCCATTTGGGTCTCGGTTTTCTTTATAGGAACCGAAGGACTGGGGAAAGTATGCTCCAATGGCCTGGGTTGCTTTAAAGTTGGGTAAATTGTGTTTGTCACTATGATTTTTGCACCCAAGAGTCGCCGGTGTGTTCAAAGGAGATCACAACATGGATTTGTTCTGTGCCTTAAGAAAGACCTCATGCTGAGTCTTGGTGAAGAGGAAATAAGGGTCGGATTTAAATTTATTGCTCGTTGTCATGCCCCAAAGCTTCGACTGCTGCTGAGGTGGTCTGGGTCACCATGTGGGCAACGGGCCACCAGCGTCCTCGGGGAAAGGGGCTGCAGTGGGCCTGTCCACCCCTCCTTGCGCTCCAGCGTGTGCGGCTCCGGCCCCCTTCGCCTTCCTTCTCCCCTGAGCACCTCACACGCCCCCTCTCCCTCTCCTGCAGTCCTGCAGCCCCTCCTGCCTCCACGGCCTGGTTGCCACTCGATGTCCAAGCGCTGTTGCCTAAAGTGACCCAAGGTGACCTCGGCCTGTGTCCCACCTAAGCTTGCGCGGCGCAGGGTGGATAAAACAAACTGCAACTCTTGCAGACGGTGTTTGCGGACTCCAAGTACTACGGGCAGGCCACGCAGCTTGGAAGAAAGACCACGTGAGCAAGCCGCGTGTGTTAGCCGTGCACTGCGAGTGACTGAAACGACGTTTATGTTTGACGCATCCTGAGGCCCTGGCCCTCGGGAGTGTTTGGAAAAGAGCGTTGGTTTGTTTAATGGAAATTTCTCCGCCTGTTATGATGTCGCCGTCCCTGCCACCGTGTTTCTATTCCGCGGTGGTTGGTGAGCTGGGAAGAAGCAAGCTGCTGGAGTCCCCGCGGTGTGCGCGCCACGCGGGACAGGAGGCCAGGGCGGCCACGCGCAGCATCACACGCACGCCCGGCGTGTGCGGGGGGCCCGCCGGGGGAAAAGGAATGATTTCAAGTATCGGGGTTTCTCTCCTTGGTTCTTCCTCTTCACCTCGAGGGAAAGAAGCGGATGTAAAGACATCTGGAAAGCTTTCATAAAGGGAGATTTTACTTACCTACCTCTGGGTAGATAGTTTTAATTTCCAAACTCTGTAGCTGTAAGGGGAATTCATTTGCTCATCACCCTGTGGAGTGTCGAGGAGGGACAAAGGGCAAGACCTGTTACAAAGAACAGCCCAACGTGGCTAAATCTTCCACATGTTGAAATTGAAGATTTTTTTAAACTGGAGAACGCAAGGGTACCGAGGAGACTTGTTTATGCAGGCGTGGATATTAAACCTCGGCCCTTTGGTCCGGGCTGTAGTGTGAATTGGAGAACAACTTTGGTTTTTCCATCTGGATCTGTTTGTTGTGATCGATCATTGACATGACTTGAATACAAGGGAAAAACATGTTTTTTTTTTTTTTTTTTTTAAGACAACAACCAAAAAAGAATACTGAAGTGAGGTCAGCAGTTGAGACATGGGAGTTAGAGTCCCTCTTCTTTTTAGTGCTTCTCCTTTGTTGCATCTGAAGATTTTACTTTTGTGCTGACTCGGGAATTTGCGCTTGCTTTTGTGTGTTTTTTCTTTGATTGATGATCTCTAGCTCTTGTGTGTTTGCAACTGAATTACAGATTTATTTGTAGAGATTTATGTGCTGAGAACTTCTCAAAACACTGGTGTAAGAGCTGAAGAGCAGGAAGGGTGAGAAAAAATTTCTTTGATAAACAGACGAGATCGTCACTAAGCAGTTTCAAAGATAAAGAGGCTTTGGTTGTTGAGTTCCATTCCTTGCTCGTTGGCTCCTACTGTTCAGGGGACGAGTTGTTGACAATAACTTGAGGAAACTTGGAAAATGTATGCATGGGATTGAAGTGAGATAGGCTTTTAAAGAGATTTTACTTATTTACTGGAGACAGAGGGAGAGAGAGCACAAGCAGAGGGGAGGGGCCAAGGGAGAGGGAGAGGCTGACTTTCTGCTGAGCTGGGAGCCTGCCTTGGGGCTCGATCCCAGGACCTCAGGGTCAAGGACCCCAGGATCATGACTGGAGCTGAAGACAGATGCTTAACCGACTGAGCCACCAGGTGCCCCAGGAGGATAGATTTTAAAGCATATTTGAAGATGAGAGTTATTTAAGAAGAACACAGGCTGCATAAAAAGGTCTGAATATGAATTTCAATTTAGTGTAAATGACCTGGAAATCATAGTCTGTGGTAAACTGTTTTCTGAAAATATATATTTATCTGAAACTAATTCCCCAACTTCTGAGGCAAGTTAGGGTCATTCTCCCCAGATTTACTATAATTGGTTCTCTACTCACATGTAAATAATAACAGGGAGGCTCACAACTGCTACGCCTCAGAGCTGGAGTTTCTACAATGTTCTGGGTGTTCTGGAAAGGATATGGGGCGCCATGAACAAGTAGTTGTCTGCTTGGTCTACGTATTGTTGACCAAATTCCTTATTTTCTTTAGGAAAACTTTGTCTCTTTCTTCGTGTTTGTTAGTTTTCTTTAGTTACTGGGCTTTGGTTGTAGAGAAAGAGGGAAAACCTAAAGACGGATGATGACTCTGCCAGGACATCAACAGTTTAGAAGAAACCACATCATTTAGGAAAGTCCTGATGGGTTGACCTTAAGATTTCCTGAATTTACCGATTTAGTTTAAGTAAACTTCCCTATTCTAGAAATGATTTGCATACATTTATCTCACTTTCTAAATTTAAATTTTCAGTGGTATATACTTCATATAGTTCACAGTTTCTTTACTATTTACACGAACTACAGTGCATGATAGTCTATGTTTCTCATGGTGGGACAATTTCCACAAGGCCTGTAAATTGTCATTTATGACATTGGTATTTTTTTTTTCTAATATGAGGTTAGCAAGAACCATTTTTTAAAAAATTTAAATTCAATTAGGTAACATATAGTGTATTATTAGTTTCAGAGGTAGAGGTCGGTGATTGTTCAGTCTTCTATAAGACCCAGTGCTCATGACATCATGTGACCTCCTTAATGCCCATCACCTAGTTATCCCACCTCTCCTCCCCTCCAGTGACTCTGTTTCCTATGATTAAGAGTCTCTTACGGTTTGTCTCCTTCTCTGATTTTGTCTTGTTTTATGTTTCCCTCCCTTCCCTTATGATCCTCTGTTTTGTTTTTTAAATTCCACGAGTGACATCATATGATAATTATCTTTCTCTGATTGACGTATTTCCCTCAGCATGATACCCTCTAGTTCCATCCACATCATTGCAAATGGCAAGATTTCTTTTATTGATGGCTGAGTAATATTCATATATATATATGATATATATATACCATATATTCATTCATATATATATATGTGGTGTGTGTGTGTGTGTGTGTGTATATATATATACATACCCCATATCTTCTTTATCCATCTGTCGATGGACATCTGGGCTCTTTCCATAGTGTGGCTATTGTGGACATTGCTGCTTTAAACATTGGGGTGCGGGTGCCCCTTCAGATCATTACATCTGTATCTTTGGGGTAAATCCCCAGTAATGCAATTGCTGGGTCATAGGGTAGCTCTTCTGTCTTCAACCTTTTGAGGAACTTCCATACTGTTCTCTAGAGTGGCTGCACCAGCTTGTGTTCCCACCCACAGGGCACGAGAGTCCCCCTTTCTCTGTATCCTCGTCAACATCTGTCATTTCCTGACCTGTTAATTTTAGCCATTCTGACAGGTGCAAGGTGGGACCTCATGGTGGTTTTCATTTGTATCTCCCTGAGGCCGAGCGATGTTGAACATTTTTCCATGTGTCTCTTGGCCATGTGTAGGTCTTCTTTGGAGAAATGTCTGTTCATGTCTTCTGCTCACTTCTTGACTGGATTATTTGTTAGCAAAATCCATTTTTAAAAGAAGGTGGGAATACACAACAAGCATGTCTTTAGGCACTCATGCTTTGGGTAACTACTCCATCCTGCCACCTCGAAGGTAACTTAAAGACTTATCTAGCAGGGGTAGTAGAAAAGCCAAAAATAGAAATAGTTCTCTTTGAGAAGCAAAAAGAAAAAAAAAAAACTGTCCAACATAGAGAAGTTCTTGCAGCTTTCCCATGGGATCCCAATGAAAAGAAATGTAAGAAAGAGCACCTAGAAGAAAAAGAAAATACATACGGGACTTTTTAGTTGGCCTCTGAGGGTGGCTTTTGTTTCCAAATTCCTTACTTATAACAAGAATTATCTAAATTAATCTATGTTCAATATTGATGGTAGAGAAAAGGCCATTCACGTCTACTTTTATATGCATAGGACCATTTACTTACTTTTTTCCTCATCTTTCCTTAAACCTAAATATAATTTTGATTTTGATATGCAATTTTTTGTTTCATTATAAAAAAGAACACATAATATACATGAAATAAGTCGCTCTTCATTTTAACTTGTGCTGTTGGATGATTTTACATTTTTATTTATTTATTTATTTTTTAAAGATTTATTTATTTATTTGTTCATGATAGACAGAGAGAGAGAAGCAGAGACACAGGCAGAGGGAGAAGCAAGCTCCATGCCGGGAGCCCAATGCAGAACTCAATCCCGGGACTCCAGGATCGTGCCCTGAGCCACCCAGAGATCCCCTACATTTTTATTTAGTTAACATGTTAATGATATGTGTTTTAGTTTTTTATTACTAAGAAATTACAAATTACTTTTTAAACAATGTGCTCATAATTGTTGGCTAGGTTGTTTTGGGGTATGTCAAAATGCATCGAAAGAAGATTAGGAAATTGAAAAGAATATCTGTTATAAATCATTTACAACCAAATGCGAAGACTTTGAGAATATTGTCTCATAGAGACACACATGTGGTGACGATACCAGAGGTGACGTGGAATAACATACCTACTGATAAAGGAAAGAGTCCCCGTGATTCTAGATGGTCTGTTCTTTGTTAAATCGTTTCCTCCTTAGTTATAAATTCTGTAGATTATGTTCATTTAGTTTTTAGAGAGGACAGTAAGGCCTCATGTCTCAGCTAGAATGCCCATGTTTATGAAAGTCTGTCTCAGTACGTTTTGGAGAAGAGTGAACTCTTTTTTAAAGGGAGTCTCACCTGAGACCGTCCTCCCCGCAGCAGTCAGTTCCTGCGGCCGGGGGCAGTCTACATGAACAGATGTCTGTGCATCACTCCGTGTCCAGTCTTAGGCCCCTGTTATGATTTGATTCCATGCAGTGCTTTTTCACGGGGGACGAAGACTCTCCTCGGGCACTCACACGGTGATATACAGTGTCTTGCAGCTTGAATTTTCTAGCTACAGTCTTGACAGGACATTTCTCAAAGGATTTCAGCCTATGGCTTGCCTGTTCTTTTCCCTTAGCTGTCTCCTTTCTCTTGTGTCTGATGTGAATTCAGAGCCTTCATCTAGTTCCTTGTGCAGGAGCAAGAGGATGGCTGACAACAGCAGAATCTTAGGTCAGGGTCTTCCCAAAACCTTTATGAATGGGATGGAAGATGACAATTGCTCGTGGAATGACTGGATTTGGGAGCCAAATGAGAGTGACGTCATAACCAGGATGGCTTATCAAACACCAGTTTCAATGTTTTTTCATGTTTCCTTTGGCTTCTGGGAGATAGTGAGGTCTCCCTGCACTGTCCCCACGTCCCCCCTCCCCCCAAACTGTACCATAAGTTCTTCTTAGGCAGGGCCTGTGTCTTAACTATCTTTATTTTTCCAGGACTGAGCACAAGGCTTCACGTATAGTTGACACTAATTGTGTTTTTGAGCTCATCTGAATAGGGCTCAGTAAATACTAATATCCCAGAATGACTTACTGCAGAGTAATTTTTGTTGGAGAAATATTCAACACCAATGGACATACTTTTGTAGGCATACCCAAAAATATAATGAACCATTGTCTTTTTTTTCTTTATATATATAAAAAAAGGAGAATGCATATGATTTGTAAATCACTGGGACAATTTGGACCTCTTATCAAGGGAATAATTGTTCTGAGTCAAGAAAAATGCCTCTAATTTTCAGACAAAACTCAAAGAAACATTCTATGTCTTTCCATGAGGAGGGTATTTCCATTAGCTTGAAGACACCAATGCATATTTCTCATAATAAACATCTTTCCTATTTCTTCTACTTCATGTTAAGTTTAACACCACAGTGACCGCATTAGAAATTTAGTTTAAAATAACTGAATCTGGCTTTCAGAATTGGGAAGGAACCATTCATTGTTCATCTTGCGTGCATGATTGTGGTTTGCAGAATACTTTTTACTTTTAAGCAGAGTGAATACCAAAGTTGGTTAACAAGGGTGGTGACCTCAGTCACTCCTTTATATAATATGTGCATATATATTATACTAAATTACATGCTTGTTATGCTGTGACCAAAGATATGGTCTAACTTGTGACCACTGGGAGTCACTGTGTAGCTGCCACAGCAGACGAGGCTCCCACATGAGCCACACTAGTTTGCCGGACAGCCAGGGGGATAACACACTCATCTCTTTTCCCTGATCACTGGCATTTGTCCATTTGCCAACTGGTAGTCAGTCAGCGCCCACAGAGAGCTGGGTGCTGCATTAAATTAGTCAACACGGTGAGAACAAGCTGCCTGTGTGGCCGGCTCTGTCTCTCTACTCCTCCCAACGCCAAGCAAATCTCTTTAAATCTCCTTTATGATTTATCAGCTTTATTTATTATTGTTTATACATCTACTTATGAGATTTCATCTTTCCTACTAGAGACCCTGGAGAGGGAAGTCGACAGTTTCTTTTGTAATTGTTTATCATTAACTGATACGGAGTAGATCCCTATCACTCGTTTGTCAAGTGACTGGATGCTGGGCCAGTTATTTCCTCTTGTCCTTCTGATATTGCTGCTATTTCTTCTTCACTATGCGACCACCTAGTTTTTGTCACCTACTCTGCATCACTCCTTGTTCATTAGCCTCTAATGCTGTTACAGTAATGAAATGGCTATAGATGAATAATTTTCTTTCATGGTCAATTATTCTTCCTCCTTCATTCTGCTGTAACAGGTTAGAAGTCTTATTTATATCACATCAAAAATAAATCACATCAGTTATCAATGGCAGCATTAACCATCTCATTTTTGTAAGTGGAGACTAGAACTGAACAGTGTGTATGAGAAGTTGTATGGTGTTGGAAAATAGCATGAGTTACTGGAAAGAGCACTAACTTCACAAGAGGGAATTCTACATTTTAGTTTCCGATTTTTCACCAAAGAATAATTTTAATATAGAGAATTATACTAATTCTCACCATCTCCTTTTATCCATTTATAAAATCCACTTAGTTTCTATTAAATACCAAGTGGGGACCTCACGCTGGACTAGGTGTTGAGGGGGAGAAGAAAGGTGAATTAAGCAGATGCTAAAAGGATGACTATAGAGTTATGGGTGGACACTAGAAATAACATATGTAAAACAATTGAACTTTAAAGGAAACACATAAGAGCTCAATGAGTGGAAGAGACCATGGGAATTTTGATATGTGAGTAGTTTCATTTAGATCTGTCATAATTGGCTTCAGAAAATTGGATTTTGCCTTTGTTTTTTTTTTTAAGATCTTATTTATTTATTCATGATAGTCACAGAGAGAGAGAGAGAGGCAGAGACATAGGCAGAGGGAGAAGCAGGCTCCATGCAGGGAGCCCTATGTGGGATTCGATCCCGGGTCTCCAGGATCGCGCCCTGGGCCAAAGGCAGGCGCCAAACCGCTGCACCACCCAGGGATCCCTTGCCTTTGGTTTTGAAATATTGAGACATTCCATTCCCTGAAATGGAAAGCAGAGGATGTATTGGAGACAGTTGCTCACATATTTCTTGGCAAGGGAGGAAAATTTATGTCTGCAAAAGGGAACATGTATAGGGGCAAGTGGGGAAAACTATTAAAGAGGTAGTGAGTCCACTTTGTGAAGTACCTTGAATATATTTCTAATCATGCATTTTTAGGGCCATAATGGATCATACTTAGAATTGGGTCTTGAAGGGCTCTCCTCACTTTATATCCTACTCTTCTTGTTAGAACAACCTGGATGTTCTCTATAGGTATGACATCTAAAATTACCAAATCCAGTCACTTTCCTGACAGTGGTTATTATTAATGATATAAATCTAATTATTGTTGGAGGGTCTCGACTCACTTGCAGAAAACTTGGCACTTTGTCCAAAAACCTCTGACTTTGCTAATGGTTACTCTTGGGACTCATGAGGCCCAACGTCGATCCAATGTTGGGGCACCTGGTTGGTTACAAACAGAGCATAGAGCTCCACGTCACAATCCTGGATTTTCAGACTTCCCCTTGGCTTCCATTTTTAAAAACTATTCTGTAGGAAAACTTTTTTCCAGAAAAGGAGCCACAGATGCTGAGCTGGTGTGATAAAACACTGAGGCCCTTGAGGATAAATTAGAGGAAAGAAAAGTTGCTTCTTGAATGAATTAAATTAAATTTGCATCTTTAAATATTTTAATCATCAGGTAAATAGCAGCGTGTACTTAGAGTATTATTAGTAATACAATTCTATTCCTATTCTATTCACTCTTTTCTTACCTTTTCTCTTTCATGTTATGTTCAAGAACTGCCAATTCAGGGGAACAATCCTTTATTCCCATAATTGAGAACCAACCTTTATTCCCATAACTGAGTAAAGACTTCTGTTCCTGTTAATGCCAATAGATTTTCAGTCGCATTAAGGAAAATGGATCTTTGTTTTCATGATGTTGTAGAATGAGATGGCTGGAACCTCACAGGTAATAAAGACCAGACAAGCTGATTAAATGAAGAAAACTGTAGAGAAACAATTGATTTATGATAATGACTTTTTTTGTTTGTCCAAAAAAGTTTCCAAAATTAATTTTTCTCCATGGGAGCAATAGTGAAGGAATGTACAGAAAATATGCATGTGTCTTATTTCAAGCTATGAATTTTATTGTTTTATATTATTACCTCATATACACTGAACTCTCACTTACCTGTAAAGCACATTGTTAAAGCTACAAAAAAAAAAAAAAAAAGGAAAAAAGAAATACCACATTTTTAAACTAACAACTGGAAGAGGTAAATAGAGTATCTGTTACAGAAACATCTTACTTGACATTTGAAGGACTGGATAAGTTCTATGTCTACCCCAGGTTTGCATTATCATTAGGGAGAAAAGTCTCAACAGCTATATACCATTTGACTCAATAGATATATTTTTTAGAGATTTTATTTATTTATTCATGAGAGACACAGAGAGAGAGGCAGAGACACAGGCAGAGGGAGAAGTAGGCTCCCTGTGGGGAGCCCGATGCAGGACTTGATCCCGGATCCAGGGATCACGCCCTCAGCCAAAGGCAGATGCTCAACCCCTGAGCCATCCAGGCGTCCCTTAATAGATATTTCTATAGGCTTTAGTTGTGTCTCTATTTGTGGAAACAGATTAATATAAATAAATCTATTTTAGCAAATCAGTCCCTAATAATTTTGAAAACTGATTTTCAAAATTTAATTATCATGTAACTGTACCAAAATAGTTTCCTCATGAAGAAAAAATTGCAGAGATCTCTTTTTGGTAGTTAACATTTTTAATATTGCAAGCAGTCTTGCATATATAGAAATTCAACTTTATATTTTTTCATATCAAGGTCTCCTAAAGTCAGTCAAAAATCCAATTTCCTTCTAGTTGAGATTAATAAGTGAAAGACACAGTGGTAGCTTTTCTTCACAATGACACCAGGGTCATACTGGTGAGCTTGACTCAAACAGTGAGCTAGAAGGATGGGGGGGGGGGTTGGGGGGTTGGGGTGTGTGTGTGTGTGTGTGGGTTGGGTTTGCAGGTCATCCAAAACAATGAAATTAAACAGTCCAGTCAGTCATAATGTTGGATATTTTTAAATACACATTTTCAATTATTTACAGGAATTTTTTTAACTTTTATTTTATTTTGAATGGTATGGCGCTAAGGCTTTATAAATACAACCATAAAACACAAGATAAAATGAAAACTAAATAGAGAAATGAGATAAACCCATGAAAGTATTGAACTAAATTTTTACCCACGATGTGAGATATACCCAAAATATTTTAATTTCTGTTCCTTCAAAATCAGTTTTGAAATATAGATTATGATTTACATTTGTGTTATTCATATGCCTCTTCCCAATGCCCTTCTCTCACCCGGTCAAGTGGTAAATCTTCTTACATGAAAGGAAACGAATGAGCAAAACAGTGGTCAACGTAAACAGAGCTCATATATTATCTCAGAAGAAAACCGATGTTGTAAATAAATGGCCATTTATTGGCTAATATTCTTTACATAAATAGACAATGGTAATTTTCAGGTAGTATCTCTGCGAGCACAATGGAATTTTTTAAAAGACATTTTTCTATAGAGTAGTGAAATCCCAGAATGAGAATACCTTGGAAAAGGAAATGAGAAACAGGGGATTAGAAGGAACCTTGGATATCAGGTCATGACCAGTTTATCTCCCTCCACATAGAGATGGGAAAATCAAGCCCCAGAGAGAGATAAGCACAGGTGTTTTGACTTTTAGACATTCAAAAAAGATTTTATGTATTTATTCATGGGAGACACAGAGAGAGAGGCAGAGATACAGGCAGAGGGAGAAGCAGGCTCCATGCGGGGAGCCCCATGCGGGACTCGATCCCGGGACCCCGGCGTCACGACCTGAGCCGAAGGCAGACGCTCAACCGCTGAGTCACCCATTCTTTTAATTTTCTGAATTCCAGAAAACATTTTTAGCGTGCATCACAGTAGACGCAGAGCCCAGGCCCCTGCTGTTGGGTGGGGTCACCCCCCTGGCCACACGGGTCTAGAGCCCTGGCAAGGCGCCTCGTGACACACTCTGAAATAACAACGTCTTGGCTAGATTGTGTTAAATCGGATGTATCTTAAAAGGAATTCCACTTATTTCCTTTTACCCTCTAGTGTGGCTATTGGGAAACTCGGAATTGCCCCCGCGGCTCAGCGACGTCAGTGCAGGACGGAGGGCCCCGCGCAGCAGCCCGCAGCAGCTCACAGCACGGCGCCCCCCCCTCCCCCTTGGCGCTGCGGCCTGCAGGGGTCGAGCGGGGTCGGGTCAGGGCGGGGCCAAGGTCTGGCAGGATCAGGAGGGGTCAGGCGGTGTCAGGCGGGGTCAGGCGGGGCACCTGCTGCGCAGCCCCCGTCTCAGGTTTCGGGGGCACGGGCCTCGCTTCGTCTGGTTAGTTCACCGCGGGGGGTGGGGGGGTGCAGTGCTCGCGGCGGGCGAAGAATGCCTCCCCTCGTTTCCTTCACAGACTATTTAATGTAACTGGTAAGGGGCCTTGGATCCAGCTGCACCCTGACTCGACTAAGGGCAGCGAGCCCGTGTGGCTCCTCGCTCAGCCTGGAAGGAGCCAGAACCTTCTAGGCCCTGCCGCTGAGTTAGATTTGCCTCGTCCTCTTAAGGTAGGTGTGAGGGAAGCAGGATCATCCGACAATTCATAAACCCGTCCTGGTGACCTTCACCGTGTAGTACGGAGCGCACTGTGCGTGTGCCCACGCGCCCACACGCGCCCACACGCGCCCACACACTCCCACGCGCCCACGCGCCCACACACGTCCCCGCGCCCAAGCACACACCCCACACACGCGCACGCACCCGCACGTCCCCACGCGCCCACATGCACACGCGCCCACGTGCACCCGCGCGCCGTCTCGCAGGCAGTTAGCCGCGGGGCGGGGACCTGCGGACCGTGGGCGTCGGGCGAGCCGGCAGCAGAGCCTGCGGGCCCCGGGAGCGGAGCTCCGGACTCCCGTCTTCTGTCCCGGCTCCCGGAAGACCGCATCTCGTCCCGGGACCGCAGCGGCGCGGTGTGGCTACCGAGCGGCTCCGCCCCGCGCACGTTTTCACGTCGCCGTCGTGGTTATTCCGGGAGCCGCGCCGCCCGCACTTTGACGTCGTGGTGCCCGCGAGGGGCGAGGTGGCCGCGGGGTCCCTTCCGTGTGCTCCTTAACCAGATCCACGAAGCTGACCTGACTTCGGCTCTGCGCGGGAGAATGGAAGGGCTTCGTCCCACCGCGGGAGCCTCAGGCCCCGACGGCCCCGTGCCCCGGGCAGGGGAGGGCCGTGGGGAGGCGCGGGGCGGGAAGCCGCTGTCCCCGCGGCCGGGCTGCGCGGTGGCCGTCGCGGGGCGCCCGGGCTGCCCCCCGCCCCGTCTCAGTGCCCCCCCATCGGGCTGTGACGCTTCCTGCCTCCAGCCCCCCCACCCCCAGCTGGAAGGGGCGCTCTGTTCGCTGCGGGATCCCGACAGTGCGCGAGCATCCGCAGCCCCGCTCCACTCGGGGTCCCCCTCCGGCCAAGCTCAGGTCCTGCGTGGGGGAGAAGCGGGCCTGTTACCGGCGGCTACTGGACGGTCCACAGGCCACCGACCCGGGGCCCCCCAGGTCCCTGCCACCCGCGCGAGGACGAGCGCGCTGCTGGGGAGCGACGGCGGAGGTGCCAGCGCGGACCCGAAACCGGCCCAAGGTGCGCGCGCTACACGGAGGGGGGAGGCGGCAGCTGCAGCCCTGGGGTCAGTGCCTCTGTCCCCGACTTGCTATCGACGCCACAGACGCCTGTGGCCTCCTGTCGCTGGCAAGGCCCGTAAGTCCTGGTGCACTTAAGCGCTTCAGGTTTCTCATAAGCGCTTTCTTCAAAGCAGTGGCCTGATTCGCTCTGTGAGTTTTGTCAAATGCGTATCATATCAAAGGAGAAGTGTCTGCCAAAGCCTTTCTTCGGCCACAAAAAGGGGAGCTCTGTTTGAAGAAAGTCAAGTTACACTGACGGGCTCCCACTGGGAAGATGAAAGGAATGACTGGATTTCCTGTGACTCTGTTGTTGTTGTTTGTGTCGCTCAAATATTTTAATCAACATGAAAGGACTCGGTTGCCTGGTGAGAGCAGTGCAATTTGAGAAAGCCATTTAGAAACCGCCAAATAGATTTGCAGCTAATAAAGTTGTATTTGTCTGTGGTGTCAAAGACCAGATTTATGGGAGGTGATTAATAAAGGGCCCAAACGTCGGGCATAGGAAGATGCTCAGGAGATTATTTTTCAAATGGATTTCCCCACTGCAGGTTCTTAATACGCATTACGTACATTTAAAGAAACAACAAGAGAGCTTGTAAAGTCTGATTTTGGTCCAGTTACAATGTGGCCGGGAGACGATTAGGATATAGACTGTGCGAAGTCTGTATGTGTACATGGCCTAATGAACCAAGGAAAAGAATTTCAAATCGGAAAATTAGGAATATTGTACTAATGATCTGGTTTTCACAATATGAAAGGATTCATCTTAATTCATTACTGTGTAAAAAAAAAAAATTCATTACTGTGTATTGTTTTCCTGTTAAATTTCTGCACGGTGTGTATAGATGTGATACGGCCTCCATACAAGTTTGATTAGGGAATGAAGGACTGGGTAGTTCAAGCACGTGTATTTTCTCAGTTTGGAATCCTTAAAGATTCTGACCACTGTAGTCGTTCTTGTGCTCTAAAAGAGAAAAAAGAAAGAAAGAAAATATGCTATCAGTATTGTATTTATTATAATTTATAATTTCCCATGAGGAAAAGAACTACGTAGGATATTCTTAATTCCAACAAAGCAGGTTTCGGTTTCCTTACTGCCAGTGTTGGGGCGAGAAGGAAGCAGGACCTCATGGTCGCTCTGTCAAGAGCCTGGAATCTGCATTCCTTCGTGAGGAAAAAATGGGACCACGTTACTCCTCTGGGTTTCTTTGTGTTTGAGTCTCATCTTTTCAGGTTCTTATAGCTTATCTCGTTTTTGTCCTGTCTTTTCTTCCTATTTTGAAAAAAAAAATATATGCAAGGAGTTAAATTAACCATATTCCTTTTTTGGGGATGTGTGTGCATTTCCTTTATTCTCATTGTTCCACACCGTTTTCCACAGGAGACAGTCATAACGTAGACCTTTCTGTTCTTATGCTCCAACAACATATGCGTGACTGTTTCATGTGCATCTGTTTTTATTTATGTAAATGGTGCTGGAATATTTTTTTTTCTTGTTCTTATTGTTTTCACTCGTAAGGGTGGTTTCAGACTTCTTCACGCCCACTGTCTAACACGGTCCCTGCAGGGTGCACACCGGCCACTCCTCAGTGCTGTCGCGCATCATGCCGCAGCCTCTGTGTCCGCACGACGCTCCCTATCTCTGCGCGTCGGCGAGGAGCTCCTCCAGGTGACGTGCGAGGCTCGCCGTCAATATTGGGCATCGCCCTCCGTGTCAGTCCCCGGTCCCACCTGCAGTCCCTGAGGAGTCTCAGGTTCCCGCAAGCCTGCCCACACTGGACGCGACCTCGCTTGCTAATTTTTGTCATTTTGGAGGGAAACTAGTACCTCGTTTCCGTGGGTGCGCTAAGGAATTCCTCCTGAGTCTGGGCATCTCCTCCCGGCTGGCCGGCCTGTTACACCACCTCCTCCGTAAATGCGGAACATACACTTTGCCCCATTTTCAGTTGGGACTTCTGCGGTTCTTCACACGCAGCTCGTAACCCCGACACCCCCCCCCCCCGCCTTCGTTGTCCGGGTTCGTTCTCTCAGCACGGCCTGTGGATTCGAGCCTTGATAATTTTGGGCGATGAAAACTTCTTCTAAGTCTCCATTTTTCTCCGATTTTCACCTATGAGTGTCTTCCTTGAGCGAAATTCTCACATTTGACGTGATTAGTCGGTCTGATGTTTGTATGTGGGAAGTCGTTTCTGACCAACATGCCCTCAAGCTATTCCTCCGAGTTACCTGTGGTCAACACGATTTTCACACGGCGTCTGCGGGGCCCTCAGGTAGTTGGCGGCCCCGCTGCCGTGGGTGTGGGGGGAGATTGCTGTAGCCCGAATAGCCCCCCCCCGCAGTCCTGCGTGGAAATCCTGACCCCCGGGGATGGTTCTAGAACGTGAGGTGAGCGGCTGTGAGGTGGGGCCCTTCTGAGTGGGAGCGGAGGCTCCTCGGGAGACGCCCGTCACGCGGCGGGGGCGGCCGGCTTCCCGCGCTCCGCCGCCGCTGCAACCTCACGTCCCCGCCAACACGTAGGCCTCGGCCTGACGGCTTGACGGAGGCAACGCGCAGGCGCCAGGTGCGGACGTGACCCGTGACCCGTGACCCGTGACCCGGGGAAGCTGTGGAGCCCGCAGAGCGCCGAGCCCCCCTGCACAGACGCAAGCGGAGCCGCGCCGGGCTCGGCCTCATGCGCGAGCAGCCCCCGCCCTCCCCCCGCCCCAGAGCTTTGCCTGAGGGAACCGAGGGACCTGACTCCTGCAGGGTTTTACCCGCAGCGCAGCCGGGAGGCGACGCTTTACGGGGCCGCCCGCCGTGGGGCGTCCAGCAGGCTGGAGAGCGACGCCCGGGAGTGCAGGGCGGCCCGGGGACGGCATCCCAGGGCCCGGGGCGCGGGAAGAGGGGCGCGGTCCCCCCAGGGCCTGGGGCGCGCGGGCTCTGCGCAGCCGCCGCTCAGCCGGGGACAGGGACGGGGGCGCGTGCGGCAGCGCTGGGAGGCGCCCCTCTGGAGGACGGGCGTGGGATTGAGAGGTTCGAATCCCGCCGCGCGCCACAGACTAAACAGGAAACTGGCACCGGGTGCCTGACGGTGCCCCGGGCAGGAGGGCGCCCCACGGCTGCAAGGCTGCCCTGGGGGGGGGGGCACACCTGCCGGGTCCTGTGGGATTTGGGACCGTGAATCCCAGCCTCCGGCCAGAGAGAAAGCACAGCAGGGCCGTGGCGCCCAGCACGCCGGAGGCCTGGGCACAGGCAGGGAAAGGACAGGCACCTGGGGAGACCTGGGACCCCAGTGGGGAAATGGCTCACCTTTCCGTGAGGGCTCCCCGAGTGGCAGCAGGCTCCGGCTCCCTCCCCGGGCCAGGGGCCGCCGTGCCCCCCGGCAGGGGCCACCTCGGCTGCCGCCGCGCCCCGAGTGGAGGCTGCCGCTGCTCACACCAGCTCTGCGCCGGGTCCTGCAGGGACATTTTTGGTAGAGCCAGCCCGGCGACCTCTCCCCGGTGTCCAGCACGGCCCCCGCAGGCATCACGCCGCTCATCACACAGTGCTCCAAAGCATCCGCCTCGGTGGTGGCGAAACAGGACCAGGTTTTCTGGGGGCGATGGGGGTGGGGGGGTGGTAATCAGGTTTAGAGGTTTGCGTTTACGTTTCCTTTCTTTTTTCTGAATCAGGCTCCTTTTTTTCTTTTCTTTTCTTTTCTTTTCTTTTCTTTTCTTTTCTTTTCTTTTCTTTTCTTTTCTTTCTTTCTTTCTTTCTTTCTTTCTTCTTTCTTTCTTCTTCTTTCTTTTTCTCTTTCTTTGGAATTAGACTTAAAGTTTTTTTGTGTGTCTGTTTTGTTTTGTTCCTTTTCTCTTTTTTGGATCCCCCACCCCACCCCACCCCCCAACCGCTCCCAGGCTTATTTTAACAAACAAATCAAGACACACGTAGTTAAAGGTCCAAACAGGCCCCATTGCAAGCAATGAGGAAATCTGCAGAGGACTGACCTGTGGGAAAGAGCAGCCAAAACACGCCAACGGAGTGCACACAGCATGCACCCGAACACTCTCAGAGGCTCCAGGCCCTGGACAGCGTATGAGGCCTTCATAGTATACTATTACCCGGAGGAGCAGGAAACAGAACGAGCTTTCATAACACACACAAGACAGAAACTTACGCAAAATGACAAGATAGAGGAATTCTTGCCAAAAGAAAGATCAAGAAGAAACTACAGCCAGGGATTTCTCAGAACATGTCAGCAATATATCTGAACAAGAATTTAGAACAGCAGCCATAAGAATATTAGCTAGGCTTGACGAAAGAGCAGAAGACGCCAGAGAAACCTTTGCTGCAGACATAAAAGGCCTAAGAACTAATCAGGCCAAAATTTTAAAAATGCTATAACTGAGATGTAAAACCAATTGGTTGTAATGCCAGCAAGGATGGAAGGAACAAAAGAATGAATAGGTGATATAGAAGATAAAATTATGGAAAATAATGAAGCTGAAAAGAAGAGGGAAAGAAAACCGTTAGATCCTGAATATAGACACAGGGAAGTCAGTGATTCCATAAAGTGCAATAATATCCACATCGTAGGGGTCCCAGAAGAAGAAAAGCAGAGAAAAAGGACCAGATGGTTTATTTAAATATATTATAACTGAGTATTTCACTAATCTGAGGAAGGAAAACAGGCCTTCAGCTCTAAGAGGCTCTGAGAACTCACCTCAAAATCAACAAAACCAGGTCAACAGCAAGCATATCATAGTGAAATCTGCAAAATACAAAGATAAAGAGAGAATTCTGAAGGCAGCCAGGGGCAGAAGATCCTTAATCTACAAGTATAGACATATAAGGTCAGCAGCAGATATGTCCACAGAAACTTGACAGGCCAGAAAAAAGGTGGCATGATGTATTCCACATGCTAATGGGAAAAATATGCTGCCAAGAAGATTTAATTCAGCAAGGCTGTTGTTTGGATAGAAGGGGAGATAGAGTTTCCAAGACAAGCAAAAGCCAAAGGAGTTTGTGAACACTAGA
Organism: Canis aureus; assembly: GCF_053574225.1. Classification (NCBI taxonomy): domain Eukaryota; kingdom Metazoa; phylum Chordata; class Mammalia; order Carnivora; family Canidae; genus Canis; species Canis aureus. The sequence goes on from NC_135645.1 coordinate 29,936,616, forward strand.
TGAGTTCAGCAAGAAATATTAAAGGGAGAGGGAAAGAGAGACCAAAAGCATCAAAAGCTAGAAATGCATAGAGACAATCTACAGGAATAGCAACTTTACGGGTAATACAATGACACTAAATTCATATCTATCAATAGTTACTCTGAGTAAAAATGGACTAAAGGCTTCAAGCAAAAGACATAGGATACCAGAATGGTTTTAAAAAACCAAAATTTGGAATGCCTGAGTAGCTCAGGTGTTAAGCATCTGCCTTGGCTCAGGTCGTGATCCCAGGGTCGTGGGATCGAGTTCCACATCAGGATTCCCCACAGGGAGCCTGCTTCTCCCTTTGCCTGTGTCTCTGCCTCTCTGTGTGTCTCTCATGAACAAATAAATAAAATCTTTAAAAAGAAAACCAAGATTCATCAATATGCTTATAAGAGACTAATTTTAGACCCAAAGTCACCTCCAGATTGAAAGGGAGGAGGTGGAGAGCCATCTATCATGCTAATGGACATCAAAAGAATGCTGGAGTAGCTGTACTTCTATCAGACAAACTGGATTTAAACTAAAGACTGCAATAAAAGATGAAGAAGGGCACTATATCATAAAAAAGGGGTCCATCCAACGAGAAGATTCAATAATTGTAAATATTTATGCCCTGAACTTCGGAGCAGCAAAATATATAAATAATTTAATAACAAATTTAAAGAAACTCACTGATAATAATACAATAGCAGTAGGGAATTTTAACACCCCACTCACAGCAATGAACAGATCATCTATGTAGAAGATCGATAAGGAAACAATGGCTTTGAATGTCACCGTGAACCAGGTGGACTTAACAGATATATTCAGAAGATTTCATACTAATGCAGCAGAATACACATTCTTCTCAAGCACACATGGAACATTGTCCAGAAGACTTCACAAATGAGGCCTCAACTAGTACAAACAAGATTGCGATCATACCATTGAGCTGGTTCTTGGAGAGAGTTAACAAGATTAATAAACCTCTACCTAGACTTATCAAAATGAAAAGAGAAAGGACCCAAATAAATAAAATCACGAATGAAAGAGGAGAGATCACAATCAACACCATGGAAATACAAACAATTATAAGAGAATATTATGAGCGATTATATGCCAACAAATTGGGCAATCTGCAAGAAATGGATAAATTTCTAGAAACATAAACTATCAAAACTGAAACAAGAAGAAATAGAAAATTTGAGCAGGGCCATAACCAGAAAATAAATTGAATTGGTAATCAAAACTCTCTTGACTAACAAGAGTCCAGGGCCAGGGGTCTTCCCGGGGGGATTCTACCAGACATTTAAAGAAGAATCAATGCCAATTCTTCTGAAACTTCTAAAAAATAGAAATGGAAAGAAAACTTCCAAACTCATTCTGTGAAGCCAGGATTTTCTTGATTCCAAAACCAGACGGAGACCCCACTAAAAATGAGGATTACAGGCCAATGTCCCTGATGAACATGCATGCAAAATTCTCAAGATACTAGCTAATCAAATCCAACAGTACATTAAAAGGATTATTCACCACAATCAAGTAGGATTTATTCCTGGACTTCAGGGGTGGTTCAGTGTCCACACATCAATCAACGTGATACACTGCATTTGTAAAAGAAATGTGAACCTTTCGGTAGATACAGGAAAAGCATTTGACAGAATAGAGCATCTTTCCTGATAAAAGCCATCAAGAAAGTAGGGATAGAAGGAACATATCTCAACATCACAAAGGCCATATACAAAAGGCCCACAGCTACTATTATCCTCAATGAGGGAAAACTGAGAGCTTGCCCCTACTGTCAGGAACACGACAGGGATGTCCACTCTCACCGCTGTTGTTCAACACAAGTACTAGAAGTCCTCACCTCAGCAATTGGACAACAAAAGGAAATAAAAGGCCTCCACTCTGGTAAGGAAGAAGTCTAACTTTCACTCTCTGCAGACGACATGATACTCTTTGCAGAAAACCCTGAAGACTGGATGAAGAAATTGCTAGACCTGATAGATGAATTCAGCAAAGTCACAGGATATAAAACCAATGTACAGAAATCTGTTGCATTTCTATATACCAATAATGAAGCAGTAGAAAGAGCAATTAAGGAATTGATCCCATTTACAATGACACCGAAAGCCATAAGATACTAGGCATAAACCTAACCAAAGAGGTAAAAGATGTGTATGTTGAAAGTATGGAACACTGATGAAACAAACTGAAGAGGACACAAAGAAATGGAAAAGCATCCCATGCTCATGGTTTGGAATGCAATCCCAATGAAAATAACACCAGCATTTTTCACAGAACTAGAACAAAACAAATAAATAAATAAATAAATAAACAATTGTGTGGAAAAAAAAAAAAAAAAGACCCTAAACCCTAAAGAGCCAAAGTAATTTTGAAAAAGAAAACCGGAGCCAGGGGCATCACAATGCCAGATTGTGGAAACTGTATTACAAAGCTGTGGTCATCAAGACAGTGTGGTATTGGCACAGAAACAGACACATAGATCAATGGAACGGAACAGAAAACCCAGAAATGGGCCCTCAACTCTATGGTCAACTAGTATTCGACAAAGCAGGAAAGACTATCCAATGGAAAAAGGACAGTCTCTTCAATAAATGGTGCTGGGAAAACTGGACAGCCACGTGCAGAAGAATGAAGCTGGACCACTTTCTTAAAGCATACACAAAACAAAATCAAAATGAATGAAAGACCTAAATATGAGATAGGAAACCATTAAAATCTTAGAGAACACAGGCAGCAACCAAGTCTTTGATCTCGGCTTTCACAACTTATTAGACATTTCACCAGAGGCAAGGGAAATAAAAGCAAAAGTGAGCTATCAGAATTTCATCGAGATAAAAAGCTTCTGCACAGCTGAGGAAATAATCAACAAAACTAAAAGACAACCTACAGAATAGGAGAAGATATTCGCAAATGAAATAGCTGATAAAGGGCTGGTAGATAAAGATCTATAAGAAACTTATCAGGGATCCCTGGGTGGCGCCGCGGTTTGGCGCCTGCCTTTGGCTCAGGGCGCGATCCTGGAGACCCGGGATCGAATCCCACATCAGGCTCCCGGTGCATGGAGCCTGCTTCTCCCTCTGCTTGTGTCTCTGCCTCTCTCTCTCTCTCTCTCTCTGTGACTATAATAAAAAAAAAAAAAAGATTAAAAAAAAAAAAAAAGAAGAAACTTATCAAACTCAACACCCAAAACCAAATAACTCAGTCAAGAAATGAGCAGAAGACAAAAATAGACATCTTTCCAACGAAGACAACCAGAAGGCTAATAGACACATGAAAAGGTGCTCAACATCTCTCATCACCAAAGGAATACAAATTAAAACCATGCTGAGATATCACCGCACATCTGTCAAAATGGCTAAAATTAACAACAGAGGAAACAATAGGTGTTGGTGAGGATGTGGAGAAGGGGGAATCCTTTTATACTGTTGGTGGGAATGCAGGCTGGAGCAGCCACTGTGGAGAACAGTGTGGAGGGTCCTCAAAAAGGTAAAGATAGAGCTACCCTGCAACCCAGCAACTGCACTACTAGGGATTTACCCAAAGGATACAAAAGTACAGACTCAAAGGGGTACCTGCACCTCAGTGTTTACAGCAGCAACAGCAACAATAGTCAAACTACGGAGAGAGCCCAAGTGTCCATAGACCGATGAATGGAGGAACCCCTGGATGACTCAGTAGTTGAGGGTCAGCCTTTGGCTCAGGGCATGATCCCAGGGTCCTGGGATCGAGCCTGCTTCTCCCTCCACCTGTGTCTCTGCCTCTCTCTCTGTCTCTCATGAAAAAATAAATAAAATCTTAAAAAAAAAGATGAATGGATAAAGAAAAGGTTGTTTATATGTACAATGGAATATTACTCAGACATCAAAAAAGAATGAAATCTTGCCATTTGTAATATGGATGGAGCTAGAGTGTATTATGCTAAGAGAAACAAGTCAGAGAAAGACAAGTAGTGTGTTTTACTCATGTGGAATTTAAGAAAAAAAACATGACCATTGAGGAAAGAAAGAAAAAACAAAATAAGATAAAAACAAAGAGAGGGCAGCCCAGTGGCTCAGCAGTTTAGTGCTGCCTTCAGCCCAGGGTGTGATCCTGGAGACCTGGGATCGAGTCCCCTTTCGGGCTCCCTGCATGGAGCCTGCTTCTCCTTCTACTTGTGTCTCTCTCTCTCTCTGTGTGTGTGTCTCTCATGAATAAATAAATAAAATCTTAAAAAAAAAAGAGAGAGAGAGAGAAGCAAATGATAAGAGATTCTTTTTTTTTTTTTTAAGTAGGCTGGAGCCGATTTCTGGACTTGAATTCACAACTGTGAGATTAAGACCTGAGCTGAGATCGAAAGTCGGACATTTAAGTGGACTGAGCCACCTAGGTGCTTCAAGAGGCTCTTAATATTAGAAGAACAAACTGAGAGCTGCTGTAGGGAATGTGGGATGGGGATGGTCTAAATGGATGATGGGTGTTAAGGGGGCGCTTGTTGAGAAGAGCACTGGGTGTTGTATGTAAGTGATGAATCACTAAATTCTACTCCTGAAACCAGTACTACAACATATGTTAACTAACTTGAATTTAAATAAAAACTTGGAAAAAAAAAATAAAAGAGACACCAGAGAGCTCTTTGTCCCTTTCACTTTGTGAGGACACAATGAGAACATGACCAGCTATGAACTGGGATATGGCATCTCAGCAGTCCCTTGATTTTAGACTTCTCGGCCTCTGGAACTGTGAGAAATAAATTCCCGGTGTTTATAAGCTCCCCCTCCATCTAAGGTCTAAGCTTAAAAAGACAAACACAGAGCTTCATGGTGGTGTGTGGTTTGGGCGTCCCGGGCGTCAGTTCCCCATGCTCCAGGGCAGTCTGGAAGTACCTGAGTCCCCTGGTGTTGCCAGCAGGTCAGCAGTGGCCTCCTGTTACACGACAGTGCCTCCATCAGTCACCTCGCTTCATCTACTGTTGGGCTGTTGTTTCCAACTCCATCTGGTACGCCGTCTGCCCTGTGCCCGTGGGTTGTGCTGCCACCTTAATAATACAGCTATTTTCATGGGCGCGTGTCTGACTCTATCTTCCTTCTTTGGTTCATCATCTATGCTCGTGCCAGTAACTTACTGTCACTGCAGTAGGCACATGTGTGTGTTTATATTTATATCTATTTAGATATAGAAATTTTAATAAAGCCGTACAGTATGAATGGATATCTGATATGCTAAAAAATTTCTCTTTTCTATCTTCTTTTTTATGCAGACTATTATTTGTAAACCTTTTTTCCCCCATATAAATGTGAGGGTAAGCATATCAAATTGCTCAAAAACCCCTACGGGGGTTCGCATTGAGTTTACAGGGGAGAGCTGACATCTTTATACTTTATGTCGTCTTACCCAAGAACACAGTCTATCAGCTCATCTATGATCTACATTGGAGTTTTAAAATTTCCTTCATAAAGTCTTGAGTTTTCCAATTTGGAATAATTTCCAGAAATGTTTAATATGTAGGTAGTATATGAGTTTTTTACATTTTCTAGTTGTTATTGTTTGTACGAAGAGATGCTATTAAAGTCTGCGGTTTGATTTTACATCAAGAAACCTAGGTCAGCTTCTTTCTTACTTCTCAGAGTTGGGGCTATTGATTTCGTTGATTGTCCTATGGGATAAGCACCTGCCAAGGTGGTGCTACTTATTTGAATTTTTTTTTGGTTGGTTACAAGTATTTTCTCTTTTTTATTTCTTTGTTTCTAGCTTTAGAGATTACAAATATCAGGGCATTTGATGACGTTGAATGTATAATTGTTTTTACAATCACCTTTCTCTTCCTATTTCGATACTTCCTTCAGGATTGTTTTTAAGATGACTTTACTGTGGCAAAATAGCTGCGGCGTGGTATGCCTGAGAAGCTTTTTTTTTTTGGTTTTGTTGTTTGTTTATTTAAATAATTCCCTAATATTTAATTGATAATATAGCTGGATATAAATTTCTCACATTACGATTATTTCCTTTCAATACTATAAAGCATGAAGTATTGGTGCAGGGAAGCCTGAGGTGAAGTGATTCCACCCCTGTGTCGATGATTTGAGTTTCCTCTTGGGAAGCTCTGGAATTCTTCCCTTATCTTTGGTATTTTTATTTTATTTTATTTTATTTTATTTTATTTTATTTTATTTTATTTATTTATATTTATTTTAAATTGTATGTCATATGATTTTAGACTGTTATTTTTCTTGTTCCTTCTGAAAGATTGCCTGGGTCTAAGATTTCCTGCTGAGTAATTTGTTCTTAAACTCCGTTCATCATGCTGTTGATTCAATATCTTCTTTCTTCTTTCTTTCAACTATTATTGTTCTTATACCTAATATTTGACCAATCAGTTCTTCAGTATCTTGTTCCTATTTGAGATTTTTAGCACCTTCCTTCATATATTTAAGTGTACTTTTTATACTTTATATTTTATTTATACTTTATTATACTTTAATTTTTCTACTTTTCTATTCAGCTTTAATTCATATATATTCAAGTCACTGTTTTCTTTTATAATGGTTGTACTTGTTCTTTCATCTTGTAAGCACATTATCCTATGAAGTTATCAGCTACTTGGCCTGGTAATGGGTATTGGAAAACACCGAGGGCTCCATTTTAGTTTGTTTCTCTCCTGGTAAATTTTGGGATTTGGAAGGGCATGAACCTAACAGTAGAGAATTTCAGTCACTATAAATAAAACTACTGTTATTCCCTCTTGCTTATTATCATCAGATGAGGAACATTGACAGTGAGACCGCTTGCTCATCATCAGACTACTCCTTTGGTCAGGGCCTCACTTTCAAACTCTTGAACAGAAAGGGAGACGTCTGTTTCCTTGGTTTGTAAATCTCTAGCTCTGAGGATAGGAAGTCATTAATAGGATGAATGCTGGAGGGCAGAAGGGCACCCTAGATGTGTTTGAATCTGCTTCTCACCCAGAGGTTTTGCAGCACTCCAGGATTGCTCTGTGGACATTGGTGGCTTCTGCACCCAAGCGGCAAGTGATAATTTTCCTAAGTCAACACAGTGGAAAGGAAAGGGCAAAATGTGAACATTTTCCTGACCAGAACGACCAGTTTGGGACAATCTGTGGTTACCTCCATAGTTTCTCGCAGGTTTTGGTGGTGCTTGCTGGTTTTTGCTTGTTCCTCTGATTCATTCTTTCTTATAATTTCCATAGGTTTTCAGGAGAAATCCAGTCGGGACCTTCTGACAGTTTTTCTGTCCACTGTCCTTTCATTCTCTCTTTCTCTCTACCTGTCCTCCCTCTCCCTTCCCCCTTCTCCTCTTCCTTCTTTCCCTTCACTCCTCTCCCCTTCCCTCCCTTTCCTGTCTTTTCCTTTTTCTTCCCCAAACACTGGATAAGGGACACGGTAAGGTTAGAGAAAATAAGGACTAGAGTTAGGAGTCTATTCATTTTTCCTTCTGCCTGCCTATAAAGCCCTTCCCTACAGTTTTCAGTTTTGTGCAGAACCTCAGATTGAGGGTTGAAATGTCCCTAAGAAACAGCTCAATTCCCTTCTACTCAAAGTATTTGCCCAGAGAGGTTGTTATTGACACTAGTGATGTTTGGGATATTTACTTATTCATGGGCTCTTTCTTTAAAATCCTTGTGAGCTTTTTCTATCCTGTAGTCATTCTGTTGTCATTTTCCTTACCATTTCCTGAGTTTAATTACTTCCATATTGTTTGTAGCTTATACGATCCCAGAATTTTCAGCCCCTAGAGTTTTCAGTTGCAATTGGTTAAAGTACAGTTATTCTAACAGACACCCAAGAATTGATTAAATATTCTTTTTTATTTTTTAGATTTTATTTATTAGAGAGAGAGACAGAGAGAGAGAGAGGACAAGCAGGGGGAGAGGCAGAGAGAGAAGCAGATTCCCCACTGAGCGGGGACCCAGTCTCACAACCCAGAGAGATCATGACCTGAGCCAAAAATCAAAGGTCAAATGCTTAACCAATTGAGTGACCCAGATGCCCCAAGAATCAGTCAAATATTCTCAGGAGAAGTTTAGTTCTGTATGTTTTCTTTATAAAATTCAGAATCTCAAGAACATGTTGGTTTTTTGAAAGGGAGGAGAATTTGCCACCCTGAAATGTGCCTCTTTGGGCTAAGGATGGTTTTAAGGTGATTTATTTTTAAAAAGTATTTTATTTATTTACTTTACAGAGTGAGAGAGAGAGAGCACACACATGCACAGGAGTGAGCAGGGGAAGAGGCAGAGGGGCAGGGAGAGGGAGAAGGAAAGAGAGAACCTGAAGCAGATGCCACTCTAAGTGAGGAGCCCAAGTGGGGCTCCATCTCTTCACTGGGAGATGAAATCTGAGCAGAAACCAAGGGTGGGATGCTCAACCAACAGAGCCACCCAGGAACTCAAAGGTGAGTATTTTTAAGAAACAGCAGACACAGGAGAAGATCTGAAAACTGAGTAGAAGAAGTCACACACACACACCCTTAAAAAAAAAGATTTTATTTATTATGTACTTGAGAGAGAGAGAGAGTGAGAGTGAGATCACTAGCCAGGGGCGAAGGGCAGAGGGAGAAGCAGACTCCTGGCTGAGCAGGGAGTCTGACTTGATCCCAGGACCCTGGGGTCGTGACCTGAGCAGAAGGCCGACTGAGCCGCGCAGGCCTCCCGAGGTTGAAGCTACCCTTCAGTAAGACACAGTTACATGTATAAGGAAAGTCATCAGGCTCTCTCCCTGCCTGCACCAGGAGAAGGTGGTTGACTACATTTCTAGAAACTCTTACCAATGCTGAAGGCAACAACTTAAATCTGCACAACCACCTCACACTTGTACCGTGTGCTGCTCCTGGGGACCTCCCACCACTGAATCCCCATGCACAACACCTCTGTTTGCCTTTGGCTGAAAATGGCATTGAAGGTGACTGCAATCATTTTGGGGGGTACTCAGTTTTCCTGGATATCTCCCATCTATACAGGAGGTATGCATGTTATTAAACATTTATTTGTTTTCACCTATTAATCTGTCTTTTTATTACGGAAGTGTCTCAGTCACGAACCCGGAGGGTAGAAGGAAAATTATTTTTCCTCTCCTATATCTTTATCATGGTTTTAGTGACAGCTTCCATCCTTTTTAGAAAAAAAGCAGTTATGTTACCTATGGCTATCTCTGAATGGGATTAGAGATGGACGTTTTTCCCTAGTTCTTTTAGATTTTCTTTATTTTAAAAATTCCCCCAATGAACTATTCTAATACCAAAAAATACATATATATAAGAAAAGGTGTTTAAAAGGAGGAGAGATTAAAAAGCAATAAATATTAAAAGAAATGCCTAAAGCATTAGGACCTGTTAGTAAACTCCGTCATCATTCTGCATTTCTCCCAATTCAGTAAGGGGATCATTTAGACACCTGGAAGGAAATTTTTTTTTTTAAGTCACGGCACACATAAAATCTACATGAATTTCTTCTAATGTTTTACACTTTACATGAACTACATTAAATAAAAAGATGAAAAACAGATAATGTTATAATATCTGATTCCTGGAAAAGATTTAATAACAGTTAATGATGGCAGAGGTCCTCACCTTCTATGCGTGGAACGGCATATGGAATTGTTCAACAGCAGCTAGTGTATGTAGCACGTTGCCCAGACATCAGATTCTTTGTCTTTTTCTTCTTTTTTTTTTTCATTTGTAGCCAAAATTGAAACCAATAAAAAAAAAATAAAACATCTTCTATAAACCTGGCAGAGAGAAGGAGAGATACAGTTTTCCCTTGGAACTTCAGAGTGAATATTAACATGCAAAGTCCAAGAGATCCTAATGCATCAAGAATTGTTCTTTTTGGCTTTTAAAAGGTTTTGCCTTTTGAGCTCCCAAACTAAACGCAGTGGTACTTCTCCATAAAACTGAAATGGTTCTGTGACGAGAAGTGGCAACTATTTAAAGCATATGTCTACTTTGGTAGAGTTACACACAACATTTTCACTTGCATATACATTGCTAATGTTTTACTCTGAAACCTTGTATTTCTTCGCACATTTGGTTAACCATATGCCTTTGATGACAATCCAATCTTAATGCATGCTTGTTATAGGGTATGAGGAGTACAATTAAGCTAAGATTTTACACTAAGTCTGTAATGCATTTTGATTTCTCATGAGGTTCTAATCCAGTTTACAAAACGTTGCCAGATGTACAGTCTAGTTCCAGATCAATTTATATGTATGTACGGAACTCCTGTTGCTTACATTATAAAAATATAATTTTTTTAATCCTTTGTGGTAGAAGTTCTATTTGGAGCATCATCTTGAAATTATTAAGGTCATGGATAAGTCAGACAAAGTAATTTTTAAAATTTTGCATTTGTGTTAGAAATTAGTGACCATAACCTTTGAACATTTAGGCCCTACCCATTAATCTTAGAGATTTAAGATACTGAAGTTTACTATCTTTAATTTTCTTTTGTATCTTCAGAGATGCATTTTGGCACTGTGAGGGACGGAACCAGGGGAGGGAAGCTGGTACGACAAGTTCGTTATTTTAGGCAAGATGTCTTTTCTTCCGGTTCTTTGATTCTGGATGTTTCCTGAATTCACGTGTTCATTTATTTAAGTGCATCTCAGATATCATGCTGGGGATTAGGGACATAAAGATGAAGGAAGGAATGTTCTGAAAGAACTCACGGCCTGGTGGAGTTGTCAGAAATATAAGTACATCTTCAGGGATAAATAGGATGAAACAAAATTAATATTGAGGGGAAAGAACTCCCCAGGCAGAAGGTCTAGCTTTGGCAAGGATGCGAGTGTGGTAACAGCAGAATTGGTCATTTCAAGCCAGCCTCCGCCTCTAGTGAGTAACGTTTAATGTCAGAACTGACAATACATCAGGCTGGAAAGAAGTCAGCAAAAAGTGCAGCGAGCGCCTTTCTTCTTTGCCCTGAAGGAGTTTGAAGATTCCCTGCAACGGGAAACAAGTCGGATGCTTTTGAGAAGCTGTGGCTTATTTGGGCCACACAGAGAATAGTTTAGGTTATAGTGATACTAACCTCACCAGCAGCTAGTGATCCCTGTACTATGACACGAGGTCATCCCCAAGGGGAAACAAGGGCTTAGGTCATCCGAACACGTGCAAAACCATGTTTATCATAGGCTTATTCATGATAACCTCAAACTAAAACAATTTGATTTCTATCAACAACAACAACAACAAAACGGATAAATACGTTGTGGATATTTACTCACAGTAGAGAAAATACATGGAAAGGAAGGAACACATTAGAGTAGCCGCGTGGATACATGGATTCAAGTACATGGATACACCCCAGAGACACAGTGTTGAACAAAATGAACCAGACACAGAATGGAACGTACTCTATAATCCTGTTTTTATGAAATTTGTAAGTAATGGAAACATACCTTTTTTGATAGGTTAGGTTAGTTTGGGGGAGGGTGTTGACTGTGAGGCCTCAGGAAGGACCTTGCGGGATGCTGGAGATACTCAGTGCTGTATGGGTATAGATGTAGGCAAAATTTCATAGATTCATTGAGCTACGGAGACAGGTGAACTTTTCCTCATGTAGTTTGCACTGTAATACAAATTAAAAACAATGCTAGTCAGTGGACGTTATTGGGAGTACTGGGAAAATAGTCTTTTTCTCTTGAGTGCTATTTTTAAAGATTTTTTTTAATTATTTTATTTTAGAGAGAGAGAGCACATACAAAAGCGTGGGGGAAATGGGGGGAGTCCAGGTGAGAGAATACGAAGCGGACTCTGCACTGAGTATGGAGCCCAACCCTGGGATGGTCTCAAGACCCTAAGGCCAGGACTGGAGCTGAAACCAAGAGTTGGCCACTCAACCACCCAAGCCACCCAGGCACCCCTCTTTTCTTTTGTGTTTTGTTTGGGTTGTGTGCACCTGTATCACAGCACAAAGGACATTGGACTTTGACTCAAAATAATTGAATTTGAATCATAGCTCTGCTTATTAGCTACGAGGTTTTATGCAAATAATTTAGTGTCTTGGAGTTTTATTTTTGTCTCTGTGACACAGAGATAATAATAATCATTTTACATGAGCTTTATGAGAACTAAACAAGATGCAGTTTTAGTCCATGTCCTCTAGAAAGTAGAGTAATACTAGGGGGAGGAGGAAAGCAAAACTTCCCCAAAAAGTTTGCCAATGACAATTTATACTCATTTTCTTAAAAAAAATTGTTCCTTTGTTTCTGATCTTCCAAAGGTGGGCGATTTTTAAATTTTTCTTTTTCTTTTCTTTTCTTCCTTCTCTCTTTTTCCTTCTTTCATTTTTTTCAGTATTACTAATATTAAGGGCTCAGAGTATGATACAGTTTGAATTACTCAGTTGCTTTACCTAACATTTGTATAATTCACTTAAAATTGCAACACTAATATTAATACTATGGGGAAAAAGCAACTGAAAAGAATTAAAAAATATCTTTTGCATGTTTCCCTCTTTTTCTTGTTTCTTTTTCTTTTTTCTTTTTTTCCAGTCATATTATATCCACATTGCCAGAGCATACAGCCAGTACCTATTGCACTTTATCTCTTACCTGGTTAGTCTTAGATGTCCATGCATCTTTTTTTTTTTTAAGTTTTTTTAAAAAATTATTTATGATAGTCACACAGAGAGAGAGAGAGAGGCAGAGACATAGGCAGAGGGAGAAGCAGGCTCCATGCACCGGGAGCCCGACGAGGGATTCGATCCTGGGTCCCCAGGATCGTGCCCCTGGGCCAAAGGCAGGCGCTAAACCGCTGCGCCACCCAGGGATCCCTGTCCCGCCACCTTCAGTCCTTATGGCGGGATCTTTCTAGTCATTTTGGCTGTTTGAAACTGGTTTGTAGTAGATTCTTCAGAAAAGGATCAAAAGAACATTTTTCCTTGAATTTTTGCATATTGATATCAGATAAATTTATACTGGAAATTCAGTTTTGTTGGACATACATTCCTTACTTGACATTTCTTTCGTTGACTAACAAACGTGTTACTCCATTTCTTCCACCAAAAAGCATTGTATCAAACAGTTTGATAATAAACCAATTGTCCTTTTGTTAGTGGGCCATTGACTTTAATACTTGAAGATGTTTTTCTTTCTGTAAAGCCCAGTGATTGTCAAAGAACATATCTTAGTGTTTGATAGTCTTAGTATGAGGTATACTCTTTTAATATGTAGTTAGAAATATATTTTTATTTAAGTTTCTGGAAAGTTTTCTTAGAATATAGTTGGTTTTTTTTTTGTTTTTTTGTTTTTTTTTTTTTTGTATTTGTTCTGTACCCTTGCTTTGTTGTCTTCAGGATTTCCTAGCATCTGTTAGACCTTCTCTGTCTTCTATACTCATCATATTCTCTAAATCCTAATTTACCTCTTCATTTCCCTTGATCTTCTGTTTGTGCTAAGATATTATGTACTATATTCATTGCTTTTGTATTCTTTCTAGTTTAGTCTGCATTTCCGAATGATTGTTTTATTTTTAATTCTTTCCAAAGTTCTACTTCTTTTCTTATTTTTTCCTAATACAAATTTGTTATTTTATGCCCTGTATAATTGTTTTAATATTTTAGCTGTTTTTGAAATAACGAGTTAACATTTACATTTGTTATCATTAGTATTATAGTTTACACTATTTTCATCATAGGGGTTTTACTCTGCTCCTTACTTAGTCTCTCTCTTTACAACTTTGTATTGAATTCACTATGACTCTTTTGTATTGCCTTTTCTTTTTAAATTTATTAGATTATTGTTTTTTCTTGTACAAAGATACAATGTAGGAATAGCCACGTGAAAGAGGTGAATAGGGTTAAAAAGTGGTTATGGAGCTTCCACCCTCGCTGGTCATACCACGCTCCCATCACCTGGATGTGTTCCTCAATCCTGAAACTCTCTGAACCAATTTGGTTAGGTAAACTTTAACTTTTTTTTTTTTGTAATTTTTTTTAAAAAAATTTCAGTATAGTTGACACACAGTGTTACACTAGCTTTGGGTGTACAAAATAGTGATTCGATAAGTCTCTATATTAGGCTATGTTCCCCACAAGTGCAGCTACCATCTGTCCCCATCCATCACTATCACCGTATCACTCTCTATATTCCTTATGCTGCGTCTGTTATTCTCATGACATATTCATTTGACAACTGGAAGCCTGTCTCTCCCTCTCCCTTTCACCCATTTTGGCCCACCCTTCACCCCCACCTCTATTGTTTTCTAAAAATTATTTTTCTTTATCTTTTGAAAAGATTTACTTCATTCACTTGAATGCACTTAAAAAATAAATTTTCCTGAATTTAAGCCTACATTTTAAATCTAAGTGGTTTGTGTGAAGTCTTTTTAATTATCCACAACCACTGTTTCTGAACCTCAAGGGCCATTCTAAGTCAAATTGCCTTATACATTTTTTTGTTGTTGTTATGACAGGTTTCAAACTTAGTACTGGCATAAGCACTGGTACACATCACACTTCGTGTTCGCTTGGCCTTGTCACTTATTTCTGAATCACCATAGTAGCAGAAGAGCCCATCTTTACTATAGCACTCAATTGGCATTATATCCACGTTGTAGTTTCTCATATGAAGATATTGCTTTCCTTAGACTCTATTTTTATTAAATAAGAATAAAACAATTATTTTTTAAAAAAAGATTTTATTTATTTGGGAGAGAGAGACAGTGAGAGAGAGAACACACTCAGTGAGGAGAGGCAGAGGCAGAGGGAGAAGTGGGCCCCCTTGAGCAGGGGGTCATGACCTGAGCTGAAGGCAGAGCTTAACCCACTGACCCACCCAGAAGCCCTGAAAACAATAATTTCATCATTAAAAAAAGATGTAGTTTAACATAGTTTTAACTTTCCAGAGCTCCCTATCCTATTTATTTATTTATTTTAAATTTCAACAAGATTTTTGTAGTGCTGAAAATATGGTGATTTGCTGCTTTCTGAGATTTCCTGACGTTATTCCCCTCCCCACTTGAATTTCAGTGTTCCCTGTCTTTGTTTCTGTTGCCTCTGCATATTTATTCCGTTTTCAGCAGCTTCTTTCTCACACCATTGTTCTGCTCTTATTAGGAGATTGGAGATTCAAGAGCTATACCTCTGCCACTGCCCTTTTCTCCAAATCCTCTTATTGTCAGAACTCTAATTATAGAAACATAATGAATAAAGAATGCAATGCCAAGCTGTCCCAGTCAAGGTCCCTGGAGAGAATGGCATGAGACAGAAAAGTGAAACTAGAAAGCGTGGTCAGACAGTAGCTGGGTAACATCTGAGATGTTCTTGGCAGGGATAGAATGCACTAGTAGCAGCATTTGATCAACTAAAGGTGTCAAGAAAAGTAAAATTTGTTAATGAGTTGGACTCTAGGGGAAAAATATGTATCCCTTCTGCTAAAACCCATAAACCATGTGATTTTATTTGTTTCAGATTATAACAGAAGAAGTAGCATTAGCAAGAAACTATGCTCCTACAGAAGACCATGTATTTTCTTAAAATACTTTTCCTTAAAATGTGGAGATGCAAGTAGGCATGAGTGGATAGAAATCACCCTACAGATTGATGCATATATTGGAACTCTTTATTTGCATGGACAGGAAAGAAATTTATTCTTAACATTTTTTTAAAAAAGATTTTATTTTTCAGTCAAGTGTTCAAATCTGTGACATTTGAAGAATAATTGTATATGCACATAGGAAAAATAATGATATTATATTCATAGTGAAATAACCAGTCCATCAAAATTATTCTTAAACTCTGAGGCAATACCAAGACTACTTTCTTCAGATGCAGTTAATGCTCAACATGGCGTTATCTGGAGAATGATTGATTCCTAGGGATAAAAAAGAAAACCAACCAAACTTTACAGTTACAGATACAAGTAATTAAAAAGAAAAGTTAAAATTGCTGTTCTCTATAACTGCCTATCATAACTGAAACTATTTTAAACTCTCATGTAAAGTGTCCCATTTTTTGATAACTTTTCAGGATTTATTAGTTTTACACCTTTGAGTAAATCAGTCTTTATGTATACTTTCATTTTTGAAATTAATTTAAATTTTAGATAGTTAACATATAGTGCAATACTGGTTTCTGGAGTAGAATTCAGTAGTTCATCACTTACATGAAATGCCCGGTGCTTGTCATCACAAGTGCATATTAAGTTCTTAATATGCATCATTCATCTAGCGCATCCCCTACCCACTCCCTCCATCAACCCCCAGTTTGTTCTTTATTGTTAACAGTCTCTTATGATTTGTTTCTCTCTTTCCTTTTCCCCCTTCCCATATGTTCATCTGTTTTCTTTCTTAAATTCCACACACGAGTGAGGCCAAATGGTATTTGTCTTTCTCTGACTTATTTCACTCAGCATAATACACTCTAGCTCCATCCATGTCATTGCAAATGTGAAAAATTTTGTTCTTTTTTATTATGGCTGAGTAATATTCCATTATATATATGATATATACCGTATCTTCTTTATCCATTCATCAGCTGATGGACACTTGGGCTCTCTCCATAGTTCGGCTGTTGTTGATAATGCTGCTGTAAACATCAGGTGCATGTACTCCTTGAACCTGTATTTTTGTATACTTTGGGGTAAATACCCAGTAGTACAATTGCTGGGTTGTAGGGTAGCTCCATTTTTAACATTTTGAGGAACTCCATACCCTTCTCCAGAGTGGCTGTACCACTCTGTATATTATATATATATATATATATAATATATATATATCATCACAGATAACAAAAGTCCCTGATGTCCAAAAATTTCCATGACAGAGTTATAACCAAGCTGTTTGCTATCTGCTGATAGGCCAACCATTATCTGCTCTTTCTAGGACAATGAGCTGCCCTCCTTTCCTAGAATACACAAATAAGGAAATAAACTAGCAATAAGAAATGTCCTATGTTACCAGCTTATTAAACACCACAGCACTTTATTTTTTTATTTTTATTTTTCTTTAAAGATTTTATTTATTTATTCATGAGAGATAGAGAAAGAGAGAGGCAGAGACATAGGCAGAGGGAGAAGCAGGCTCCTCGCAGGGAGCCTGATGTGGGACTCGATCCCGGTCCTGGGATCACGCCCTGAGCCAAAGGCAGATGCTCAACCACTGAGCCACCCAGGCATCCCCACCACAGCACTTTAAAGATTTTTTTTATTTTTTTTTTATTTATGATAGTCACAGAGAGAGAGAGAGAGAGAGAGAGAGAGAGAGAGACAGGCAGAGAGAGAAGCAGGCTCCATGCACCGGGAGCCCGATGTGGGATTCGATCCCGGGTCTCCAGGATTGCGCCCTGGGCCAAAGGCAGGCGCCAAACCGCTGCGCCACCCAGGGATCCCCACCACCACAGCACTTTAAAGGAACCTGGCACAAATAGTGTTCGCACATGAATAAAAATTACATATGTGTAAACTATTTTCCAACTATTCAACTTTCTCTGTATGTATTGGAAACAAAACAAAATGAACTTCCATCCCAGGAAATTCTGGGAATGCCAGCATCTTCACAGGATTTCCAAGGATTTCCCTTATTCTTGTTCTTGTCTTTTGCTTGATTAGACAATTCTCTATTCTCTCTGTATGTCTCCATTCTTCAGTGCACAATTAACACAAGTGTTTGCTTTATTTTTTTCTACGTGTGGAATTTTAAGTAGATATTTAGGAATGATGGTCAAATCTAAAAAGGAAACAACTTGGAAGTTGAACATTAGACATTCCTTGAATAACCACTCATTGACTCTGTGCTCTGTGACTAGGAATTTTTTTCTGGAAGTTTCACATCTGAAGCTCTCACCCATTGTAAGCTGATGTGGCTGTTTTTCTTTACTCCAGAGAAACTACACCCACCTCTTGTGTTATCTGGGGATAAGTGGAAATTTCTTATTATTCTATATTTAGCGGGGCTTAGATATCATCCTTCCTCTGGACTCCTCTCATGGTTAGTAATGTAAATGTTAATTACTGAGATAACTAATCTCCACTAGTGCTTCCCACCCTTAGCAAGTGTCATTTTAAGCAGAAAAGGGAGGTGTTTTGTAGTGGTGGAAGTACTATTCTGTCCCTTATCAGAGTAAACCCTACAAATGGTGGCACTTCTTCCTTCCCTTTTGGCTAGCAAGTCTGATAGAAGACTGAACAAACCACCCTTTGCTACCAAAAAACCTGAGTTAACATTCCACCTCCTAATGTCAATTTTAAGAAGGTAGAAACCCCAGTATTAGCTTTATTTGAAGAAGCTTGAAGTATTTTCATATTCGTTACTGGTAGCCAAAAGGTTGAATAAAATGCATATAATCAGTATTGTTTCTACAACCATTTTTAATGTTATAATACTTTTTAAATAGAAGGATAAAATAAATTAATGGTATAGCAAGAAAATGAACTTTATAATTAATTAAAATAATACCTTTAGCTAGGCTGCATTTATAAATTCAACTTTCTATTATTGTTTGATAATTTTATTCTATTGTTGTTTACTTCAGTCAGTGTGCCTAAAATATAAAGGTGATTTTTTTTCACTTGAAAAATGGCCAAGGTTTTAGAAAATGAACAAAGAGATTTTTGGTCCCCACTCATCCAGTCAGACTTTCCCTGAGCTAGCAAACCAAAGATTAAAAAAAAAGAAGAAGAAGAAAGAAAAAGAAAAGAAAAGGAAAAAGGAAAAAAAGCACACTCTGCATTATTCTTCCAGCCTCCCCCCCACCCCCAACTTCATAATGTAACACACGTTTTTCTGGGGTCTTATCTATGCAAATTGACCACCTGGTCTCTCATGCAAATTAGTCATGTTTGAAAGGAGAAGAAATAGGGTAATGTAATGTTCTTTAGCTCCACTGAGTTTCCTAGAACATTTAAACAAGACAAATTCAATTCCAATGGTTTATTCTTGAATATTGCCTTAAGAAAATCCCAGCTTAGAATAAAATATTGTCAAACAGCCATAGGAATCCATAGGGTGTCAGACCTAAACTCCAGATAAATATCTTTCTTTACAAAAATAATTTTATGAGGACTGAATGAAAGAGGATATTTGAAGGGGCTTTGTTAATAAAAAGAATTATACAAATTATGGGATATTATTATCACTCATTACATTTATGAATTTGAACTTCCATTTAAAATCTATTACTTGTTCTACTTGGCATTTGCTTGGATGCATATGTGGTTACTTTTGCTTAATAGAATCCCTTTTCCTAAAATGAGCCTCATAATGGATTCTTATTAAAACAGTATAAATGTCAGTGTAAGATTCAGATGGAGAAAATTAGTTCTAATAACTGCAGCACAGCTCGGCACTCAATCAATTTACATATCTTGAGTTAATTTCTCTTAAATATACTGTCATTACAAGTTCTACGTAAGCCTGGGTGAGGTATATTAGAATTCTATTAATGTAGTAGAGCTATTTATTTCTTGGGTACATCATAGATCAGTCTCTCACTTTCCTAAAACTGAACTTTTTCTGGTCTCTGATAGTGTGTGTCAAGAATGAAAATCTGGTCAAGTTGCCAGGTGTAACGTGCCTATCCTGTCTTCAGAAAATAAATTTGATGATGATGATGATGATGATGATGATGATGATGATGATGATTTGTTAAAGATCAAAACAAAAAAATAAGGAAAAATATCCATCATATTGCTATTGCCAGGAATGTATTTATCAAGAGGATTTACTTAATGAAACGCAGTGAATCACTGTCTTTTCAAGGTTGCCTCTGGAAGGAAAGTAAATGCTTCAACTCATGCTGGGAAAAGAATGATGAATGCTATTTTCAGACCTGAAACCAGCTCTGATTGACTTCACAGAGTGAGATATATTACGGAAAGTTGTAAGAAATCTACTTTTCTCATTAATGGAGGTAGTGGTTACTAATCAGGAAGTTATCTCCAGGCCTAAGCAGAAGGAATATGGTGCATAGAAAGGTTGTCAGAGGGATATTTTGGAGCTCATAGCTGGCTGGTCAGTTTTAGGAAGTTTAGGCAGTGAAGTTTGCTTGAGGAAAGTAAAATAAAACCGGAGGGTCCTTTTAGGGCACATGAAATTGAGTCTTGAGAATGGAAAGTAGAACATGGTGACTCTAGGTGACAACACTGTATACCTGGAATTTAGGAAGAGAGTAGAACCGTTTCATAATGTAGATCAGATTACCACAACGTACGCTACAAGTGCCTTACCATTTTGTCAATTGTACCTCAATAAAGTTCAAATTAAAAAAAAATTGAGTCTTTCCTATATTCTAGGGAATGTTTATCTCCTTTTGTGAATAGAGGGAAAGCCTGTGGATACTTCTCAAATTTGTGTACACGATAGGTCTGTGCTTCGTATGGTGATTCTAAAATAATATTGATGATGGCGAGCATATGGCAATGTGTTCCCTGTTTCAGGCAACGTTCTAGGTGCCTTATGTGGATTAACTAATTTCAATTCCCAAAGATCCTATAGTGAAGATTGGCTGAGGCCTGGAGAACTATGGTAACTTGCAAAACATCACAGAGATAGAAATGGGGCAAAGCAGAGTTCAGGTTCGTGGTAGTCTGGATCTGGTGCCCATCCTCTCAGCTATTACCCTGAAGCTCCTTGTCACCTGTCAGGACTGATCCTGATAGTCAGAATCATGCCCAGATGTAAGGGAAGAATAAGTTCTGAACTCCACTCTCAGCATCAACAATCTTGGCTCCACCCACAAAGGGTCAAATGTATAAAGGAGTCACTTTTTTTTTTTGTCTATTCCTTCACATCCCAAACCTTTCTGTGCAAAACCTTCACAGACGCCTGAGGAGTGTACAGACAGAGCGGAGACATTGCAGATAGCTATACTGAGGCAGGGCGTGCCTAGAACCACACAACGGGTACAGGGCTACTCCGACATAAGGGATAGGTTTTCTTTCAAGGAGTGAGCAGATTATTTTCTTCCTCACATGTCTGAATGTCCAAGTCAGGATCGTAGCTACTCTAACCTAGTTTTTAATATTAGCAGGGAATTTGAATCCAGCACTCGGGTTCCACAGACAGTAGTTCACTGGAACATATTCAAGTCTTCTCCAAGTTCTGGTTTGGGAAGTCCTTTTCCCTGTATTATCTATGCGCTCGAATTTCCACGCTATTCAGAAATGCAGGTGTGAGTCACTACACATAAAGTCAAACATTTCTGCTGAAATAAGTTGCTTTCTGATACAAGGCAGGTTATTTTCACAGTTAACCCAAGTCATCATCTAGTGAACTAAAAGGGCAGATATTTAAAAAATATGTCCTATTTGGTGGATGACTGCTTATAAAATTTTTGTATTTCCTTAAACTCTCTTTCTTTCTCTCTCTTCTTCCTCCCTCCCTCTTACCTTCTCATCCTCTTTTTCTTTTTTTTTTTCAACCGTCCAGTAGACTTACCTATCATCTAGCTAAAAATGATGGAGCTGTTGAACTATTGGCTTCATAAACAGATATCCATTAATCAAGTGGAGTTTTTACCTCACAGAATCTATTGCAAAAAATAACACTAGTGACATAAAATTTACACTTTAAAATTCACAAATCATATTGAAAAAAACTGATATTTAACAAGAATATTCAATTATGATGTTATGGCAAAATAATCCCTTAAAAATGTATACTAATATCAGACTTAAAAATTCTGATTTTAAGTGTTATAGTATTTGTATATATAACATTAGTAGGTGTATAAGAAGTGAAATAACTTGATAATAAATCAAAATTTAATTAAAATAACATGAAGCATTTTCTTTTTTTTTTTTTTTTAAGATTTTATTTATTTATTCATGAGAGACACAGAGAGAG
Organism: Canis aureus; assembly: GCF_053574225.1. Taxonomy (NCBI): domain Eukaryota; kingdom Metazoa; phylum Chordata; class Mammalia; order Carnivora; family Canidae; genus Canis; species Canis aureus. The sequence continues at coordinate 29,958,423 of NC_135645.1, forward strand.
AGAGAGAGAGAGAGAGAGGCAGAGACATAGGCAGAGGGAGAAGCAGGCTCCGTGCAGGGAACCTGATGTGGGCCTCGATCCCGAGACTCCAAGATCACACCCTGGGCCGAAGGCAGGTGCTAAACTGCTGAGCCACCCAGGGATCCCCCAACATGAAACATTTTCATTAGACTGTATGTAAGGATAGCTTATTTCTGTGTTTGAAAATATTTTTTAAATGTTATTTGTGGAATATTTCTGACTATAGTACATAACAGTAAAAATCAGTTATAAGACTCATTTGACACAAAAATAGCAACCAACTGAATTATCTCACTTGGATCTTTGCCAACCAGCAGACACTGGAAGTTTGAATCCTTGTCTTTGGGCTGTTCTGACTATAAACTTTAAATGAACCCAAATATATTAACTATATTGATATTTTTGAATGAGATGCCCCTACTAGTATTACATCCATATGTGCTGGCTGTAATTGGGAAAAATTAGATTTAATATTTACAAGAAGTCAGGCCCCCAAAACCCAGCTGTTCCCAAGGCCTATGTCCCTTTGGGCCTTTATACTCAAATGTCCCAGAGTATATATTCCTGCTATCCATTCCAGAAAGGATGAAGTACATTTTCAACTGGCAACAATTGTAGAAAAGATACAGATCATAAAACTTTAATAAATAATTTCATAGATAATCTTAAAGCATGACAACTTTTAATTACTCTTATTATATACTGGCATATTCATATCTCAAAATAGGCATGTACATAGACAGACCGATTGAAATGATCATGTGTTTGTACGTATGCAAAAATCTATGGCACTCAGGGGGTTCAGTATAACTGCCATGGGACAGGATGCTGCTTGCAGTGTTTCCTTTTCTAGTATTTCTGGAATTGTATGAACTGTTCATTATAGATACATATTTTGTATGGCTCAGCTGGCAAAGCAATAGACTAAGAGTTATAATCCCACTTTAAAGACTTCAGAAAAGTATTTTCCTAAACAATTGTTGCTCTGTTATTTAGTTTCTTAATGCTTTGATTCAAAAATATTAATTTTCCAAGTTGTACTTATGAAATGAAGGCAGGTCTATTTATATTAAGTTGCAAATTAAGTAAAGTTTTCAGGTTGAGGCTAGGTAGTGAGAACTATGTTGTTGTATAGATGTCTCTGCTTAACTGAGAGGGGGGAATTTGTCCATGAGGAAAAAAATGCACAAACTGACAATAAACAACTATGGAAATTACATGCAGTTTTTTTTTTCTCATTCTGGATTCCCTCCTACCCCCATCTCCCACACTAGGTACACAAGTTTGTTTTGAAAGTTCTGAACACTATCAAGAATTGTAGAGAGTCAGAAAATGTACCGTACTAGGAAGCTAATGAGTTAGCCTGCTACCATTTTTTTGAATTCTGATAGAAAACAAGAGACTCCTGTGTCAAAGACAAAGGGCTTGTTACTCCCAGCACAGCAAACACTATGAGTTTCATGTATACAGCAGTTCTCCTGACCCTTGGAGACCCATGACAGGGAGATGCAGAAGGGCTCAAGTGAATGCTGTGTATGTGCAGATTTCCATCATAGCTGAGGAACTCCCAAGTTTAAGAACCCCCAGTATCTCATAATGAACTGCAAGCAGATCTATTTGACCTTTGCCTTGTAGGAGACATTATGATACTAGCAGATTTATTTACTCTGTCTTGGAGGAAAACGCACTATTTCTATCTGCCAAGGGTATTTGCTATACGACGTCCTTAAAATAGTCCAGAACTAAAAATAGTCTAGTTAGTGGTAGTGTCCTTGCTCACAAAAATGTGCAGAGGTAGGAGATATCCATGGGGAATTGTCTCCAAATAATTGTGTCTTTTGTGTAGATTGCTACATTCTAGTTAATCTGATAGGGGACCACATTGATTTAGTTTGTCTCAAATAGCATTTAATTTAATTAAGGCTCCTCCCAGCAAGATTCCAAGAAGGATGGGGCTAACATGTGCTATTTACCTCAGTCATGCCAGGCCTCTATAAACAATTAGAACGTCCTGTAGAAAGCCAGATGGCTTCTCCTTTAAGTTTCCATATTGTCCTTTACACCTGACTTGAGGTTTAAGCCAGGTTCATAAAAATGTATTCAAGATTGCCCAACCCCTTCATCGTCTTGCAAGGAAGAAATAAAAGGCAATTGTCTCATTCATATCAACCCTGGTCAGTGGGTTATGACTGAGTTGGATGCCTTCTAGAGCAGAGGCGGTATTTCCTTAAACATGAAGGTCTCTTACTACCCCTACTAAGGCACAAGCTACCACGTTTTTGGGAGAAAGACGTGTTATTGCCTAGCTTCCACCTGAAAATGTAATTCTGAATTTGTCCTTGGAAAGAAAATGTCATTTCTAATTGATGGTGGCCAAAGAGAACCTACATCAGTCAGAGGGCACAAGTTGAGAGTGCTTCCAATGTAGTCTACCTGACTGGCTTATTGCCTTGAGAGTTCAAAATTCAGTTTAAATAATTGAATCTTTTCTTTCTTTTTTCGTTTCTTTTCAGAAGGACTACCAGTTTTTCCACACTACCAGCTGGTTGGCATTCCTCTGTTCAACTAAATGATTAAGAATTAGGACGAGGAGCCATCCAGATGTATTTCGGGTGTAACGGCCATCCAGTGCTCTCTCAGGTAGATGTCTTAAAAAAGCTAAAGAGAAATAAATGGTCAGACTCATCTGGAAGGGGATGGATGGGTGACCTAGGATTCAATTGGTATTAACTAAATAAAATTTTGAAAAGCCATACTGAGACATTTTCTTTCATGTGAAACATAACCACAGAAAGTTCTGAAAGAAAATTATGATTAAGTTTTCTCCTTTCCTTATTCTTTTTTGTATCTAAGATGTTCTCTCCTCAGGTGCCAGGTTTGTTGCTCTCCATCTTCATAAAATCACTTTCCATTCCAATAGCTAGAACCTCACCCTTTCTCCAGTCATCTACTCACATCCAACCCTTTCATATAAAGGATCATTTGTAAGAGCAGCAAGGGCATTTCTATAAAACTTCCAGATCCCTTCCATGTCCTGAGTTTTGTCCTGTATGGGCTACAGTGGGAGGACTCCACAAGCAATGGACAACCAAATGGTCATTATCTTTATGGTGTAAGACCAGGTGGCTGGACCTGAATCAGGTTGGAATCTTCTTCTTTTGGGTTTTTTTTTGTTTTGTTTTGTTTTGTTTTGTTTTTTTGTTTTGTTTGTTTGTTTGTTTTTGGTTTGAATCTTCTATGCCCCATTTTGGCTTCACAGTCAAGGAGGTGTGACCATCAAGCCAGCTAAGGATTGTCCTTGGGAGAAAGAAAGTAGCATTTCGTCCAGGAATGGCTAGAGCAGAATCTCACATTTTCAAAAGATGTCTGTGTGCTTCCTCCACACCTTGCTCATCATCGTCACCCAGGAAGTGGCTGATGGAGGATTAGTTCTCTCTGAGATGACCAGACTCAGTGACCAAACTACCTTACCAAGCTGTGGACAAGGAAAGGGTAAGAAAGCTAAACATCGGAAATTTTCATTGTTTTTGAGAAGATAATTCCAAAACTAAGTGATACCAGGCGCTGCGGGATGTCAGGGAACGTGGAAAGTCCATCCACGTAGACCAGTGAATATTTTGATTCTCAACCAATTTTTCAATGGTTTTTTAAACAAAAAGCAAACCATTGTCTGAATGAAGAGGGTCTGAATTAGAGGTGGAATCTTTACCCTTGCTCCCTGAGAGGTCATCTTCAAGCCCTCGGAATATTCTACCCACTAAAAATATCTTTGTTTGCCTGAGGGTTTTGAGTCATATTTATGATTTGCGGTGAGGTCTCAGGGCCGCGAAGGTCGCAGTCAGTCACCTGAGGGGCCGGAGACTGTGGTTGGCCATTTGGGGGGCCAATCCGATTTTTTGGCTGATTGTAGTACGCATCCTGTCCCTAGAATACTCCAGAACTGAGTCTAACCAACTGCTTTCAGTGAGTTCTTCTAGTGAGCTGGTGAGCCAAACAGTAGTCTCGAAGGCTGCTGAGCCTACAGCTGTGGTCAGAGGTGAGAGTGCTCATATGAACTGTGCCTCTTAACTTTGCAGGTGGTGGTGGAGGAGAAGGGAGGCTGCGGCCATCACGGGACTCAGATGAGGTCAAAGGCCAGAGGGTTGATGCCCGAGTGGACTGAAACAGCCAGCCTGTAACCTAAAAATATGCCGGCAACGATGAGGCGCCACCAAGAACCCTGAGGTGAAGGTGGCACGAGGTCCACGTAGAATGCTGTGCATCGGCCTTGAATTCGGCCCACCGAGCAGAGTGAATATTTCCATTTTTAAACATTGAGATATGATTGACAAACAGAACACTGCATTCGTTTCAAGTGTTAACACCGTGATTTGACATTTGCATACATTGCAAAATGATCACCATAATAGGTTTACTTAACATCTGTCATTGCATGTAGTCATTCAATTTTTTTTCCCTCGAGATGAGACCTTCGAAGATCTACTCCACTAGCAACTTTCAAATATGTGATATAGTATCACTGACCATAGTCACCAGGCTGCATCTCGTATCCCCACGACTTATTCATCTTATAACTGGAAGTCTGTACCTTGTAACTCCCTTCACCCGCATCGCCCACCCCTCTCCCTTCATCATTGGCAACTATCAATCTCTTGTCTGTATTTATGAGTTCAGTTTTTTTTCTAGCTGTATTTTTTTTAAAGGATTACACATATAAGTGAGATCACATAGTATTTTTCAGCTTTGATTCTACATAGCTGGTGCTGAGGCTGGAAAGCTTGAGTAGCCCAGTGGTTTTTGTTTCAAAAACCATAGAAAAATTGGTTGAGAATCAAAATTTTCACTGGATCTCGCTTAGGTGCACCAAGCTTTTATGGGAATCTCTGTGTGTTGAAGGCCTGACAAGCCAGTAGCTTCGACTCATAGGGGGATAAAGTGTAGGGGGATAAAGTTTCCAGAGGGAGAGTTGACTTGACACTTTTCCATGTAAAGTTGACTTACCAGTGGAGCCAGGCCTAGTGTGTTTTTGAGCATTCCAGGTCCCCTCCCACCTTCGGAGCTATTGAGTGCAAGCTGCTGACCCACTTCTAAATGGGAATATCAGACTGCGGCGTCGTTAGGCCTCCCTGGGTTGGGTATTTGTTTTTGGCAAGAGCTCATCGGTGAGGGGATAGCTGCTTCCAAAAGGACTGTACCTAGTAGCCATATCCAGGAGGCAACAGGTGCAGAAGCACAAGGGTGTCTTCAGGGCAGAGGCGGCTTTCTACTGCACAGTGTCTCATATACAAGATCAGATATTTGTATCTCAAAGGGATCATTAAAGCTATGGGGTTGCAAAGATCTAGAGTGTTCTACAGCTGGCTGGATAGGTTCCAGGACAACTTGCTGGTTTGAGCCCCACTCAGAGAATGCTGACCTGTGTGCATTTGTGGATACGAAGAATGGAGCAAAACGCCTGAGTGAGACCGCACTGTCTCCGATGCCTAACATGTCACAACATGATAATTCTCCTTTTTTGTCATGGAAGATCCAAAGAAATAGTAGGTTTTCCTTGATTTCTGGACGCACTGAGCATTGTTAGTCCACCTAAGTAGTCCTAATAAATTACGTGGTGTGACGGCCCCTCTGTATTTTTGTCAGGGTTTATTAGCCACACCTGCCGAGGAGGTGTGATGATTAGAAACGTAACTGCTGACTTGCCAACCAACAGAACGTATTCTGTCTAGTGACAGCTTTGGACATTAGAGGGCAGAGGCCTGCACGCTGATTTCTACCTGCCCATCGGTAGAAAGTTCCAGGAGTGTTTGTCCCACTAACAGTTCTTTCACTGTGTCTCTTCACTGATTGAGAGCCACCCATATGGCACTTATGGGACATGAAGTTTAAATATATAACACATCAGTCCTACTGTACGTTCGGGTGTAAGGACATCAGCAGCACATTGAACTGACCCCAAAGAATCCCCCCAAACCATCATGTTAGACTCCACCCCCTCCCACTACCCCATGCACCCCCCTGTGAACTGTCCAAACAGCAACAGTGGAATTCGGACATCTTCTTGCCCTGGAAGCCCTGGGGAGGATGGTGAGTTGGGTGCCTATGTTTAGCAGTCATGGAAGTCCGAGTGTCTCCTGTCCCTGAAGCATCCCAGCACATACATGAATAGGTGCCGATGGTTTTCAGTGCCTCTTGAGGACAGGGAAACCTCAGCCTGCTGCTAATTTTCTTTCTCCATTAACCAGCTGAGGTTAGGGTAGTGAGGGGAGTGAAGAACGGAGGACACAGAGGGAGAGACTGTGCCACATTAGTAAGCACAGCACGTCCACTTTTGGTTTCAGGTGGTGCAGGAACTGAGAAAAGACCTCTAGTGTTTTTACCTGCTCACATGTCTGAGTTCATCACTGACACCATCAGTTTCAGCTCGAGGGACTCCTGGACCCACAGCTACAGCCACGTTGCCTCTCAACTGGGGTAGCGACGCTTGCTGCTGGGTTGTGGTGATCGTATCCCTTCCCCCTCCTGCCTGGAGAACAGTGACCAGGCATCACATCACTGCCGGGGCAACTTACATTCCAGTCTACTTTTCCTCAACCGCTCAGCCTATTAGTATTCATGAACAGGTAGGAGAGTAGGGGACACTAGTTTCCTCCCTGCAACGCCCCCTCTCCCTGCCTTTGCTTACTCCAGGCAAGAGCATTCTTTCTCAAATCCTAAGGAGTCCTTCTATATCCTGAACACGGGCCTATGAGGCCCTTATTCTTTTTCTTCCAGAAAGCCATGGCTCTGTTAACACCTGATCTCCATTGATGGAAGCTACTTGCCAACTAATAAGTGAGCTTATCGGGTATTCATGGAAGATACGGGAGGACATGAGACTCCAGGTCAGAAACAAAGGACTCGTATCACTAACAGCACATCAGGAAATATGAGCCTCACGTTTGCAAGGCTGTACTTTGCCCCATAGCCCACCAAGTCCCATGGGGGTGATTTTTGTCACAGCTGAGAAACACTGAGCTTAAGGACCCTGAATCTTTTGTAATGAGCTACAAGAAATTCAGAACAGTCTTTTCCCTAGAAGAAGGCGTTACCTTCTAAGGACAAGCCGCGAGTGTAACACTAAGGAGGTTGGACTGCATCCCTAGAGTAAGAAAACCTTGAAGGTTTATAGATGGAGTTATGGCACCACCACTCTGCATAGGCTGAGCAATATTTATTGACTATTGTAAAATAAATATAAGAAAGTATTGGATTTAATGACAGTTGAAAGGCGAATGTGATCATACTTGTAAAATGTACTAAGGGGCACAGTCGAGGCAAAAGAAAACAGTGGAAGACAGTCTTTCCAAACTAGAGGGAAACATATAGGTGTGAGAGGAGCAGAAAAAAACGACAACACCTGTTTTAAAACTTGTTTACTGGAAAAGTAGCCGACCAATGTCGTGTTGATGATTATATCACTTTGATAATGATAAGAATTTATTTATGAAACTTTTAAGAATAAACTTGTTAAATATTGTAAGGTAAAGAATGTGCTTGGCTTTCTACTCTCCCATTTTATTTTATGCATTTGTGAAGTGGCATAGATTGCCCAAAACTTTCCTCATTACCAATGTTACGCATGTTTGAGGTAATCTCCTGCAGAAACAGAATTAACATTTGGACATTTTTTTCCTGTGTTTAAGAATCATGACTTCAGTTTTTTTATGACTTTATTTTTTTTATTTGAATCTAATGAAAGTAGAATGACACTATTTGTTATAAGTTCTAAGGTTTAAACAATTTACACCAAATACTCAAAGAATCACCAGGAACTATAGCTTTATTAAATTTGAAATCAAATTTCTAATCTATCAAATATTCACAAAAACTATACCTCTGTTAAATTTTGAAGTCAAATATCTTTATTTCTATACTCAGGGGCTATTAACATTGGTGTTAGAGGGAAAACTTTTTATATGGAGTAATCAGTGGCTTTGTGCAGAGATAAAAAAATACAAAGAATCCTTGCAAATAATTAAACATCCTAATTCTGGATAGTCTTTGATTAATACATTGGAAGGCAAAGCACCTCCAGTGTCTTGGAATGTGGCACTGTGATAATACTGCAGCTGATCCTTCATTGTTCTAGCTGAAGATTAATTATCTCCCTTCCTCCTATAATATCCGTTTAGTGCCTTATAAATTGGATCCAGCTATTAGCACCATTCATTTATTTCCTGTGAAGGTACTGGAAGCTTTATCTACTTGAGTGTTAGATTTAGTATTGCTTTTCATTTCCTTCTTAGCTAAATACATGTTCTTCTCAACAGCTTTATTCTAATGTCTTTCCCTCCCTTCACAACTCCCCCACCCAGAGACACAAACACAATACGCACTCATAGACTAATACAAAAGAGCTTTTCCTCTTTTCCACAGTAGCTTTATAACAAATTTATTGTATTTTTCAGGGTTGAGAGAAGCATCACAAAATGAGGGGAAGATCCTGACTTTTAGCCTCTGGACTGTGAGGTTTACAAGTTTTTTGTTTTTGTTTTTTAATTCCTCCCCCCTCTTGGTGGGACAAGATGGCTCTGGTTGGCTGGAGTTGGGTATTTCTCCACCGCAGGTCAGTTAGGCTGGGATAAAACCCACAGCTTGTGAGACTGGGGTTAACTAGTCTCCCCTGAGATCAGGGCTTGTTAAGAAACAAGTGCTCCGGTGTATTTCAAAAACAGTACCTTTTCCCCAACCACTGCTGGCAGCAGGAGGGGATTTTTCTCTGATATTTACTGTGAGAACCTGGTTGTGCTCCTGGAGGTAAGACTCGCAAAAGCATGGTGACCCCCTGTGACTGGGTCCCCCTGGAGTTTTTAACTCTCTGACTTGTCTGCACGGAGCCTCCAGCTATTTGTCAATTAAGGTCCAAGCTTTCCTGCTCCAGCTCTGTTTCCGGAGGCCGCTTCGCACGACTGCAGGAAGCTGGGACTGCCTGTGTGCACTTGCTTGTCTCTCCAGTCTGGAGAGCAGGGTTTTTCTCTGTGTCCACAGGCCCTTTATGGATCCAGGAAGAGTTATTGATTCTTTACTGCACTTAACTTTTTATTTGTTGTTGACACAGAGTGATTTCTTAGCAACACATGGTAGTACAAAGAGAGACATGCGCTGGGCTTCAGAGGCTGCCCATCTTCTAAATTTAGGCAGGTATGGGACATCCAGCTAGTCTAGGTATAGTACTTCGTGGAGTGCAATTTTCTCATCCTATTTCTGTGTTGAGAGGTAGGGGAATTAGGGTGGTAGGACAGGGCAATAGGCAATCGCCTCGGCCAAGGGATTCACACTTCTAAGACATCTTATCAGACTGCTGCGTACCCTTAAAGAGATGGGGAAGGTGAAGGTGGATGTAGCTCTTAGCCTGGCAAGACTAAGCCAGGGGCCCAAGCCCATGGCCAAGAAATTGAAGTCGTCTTCAGGGTAATTCTGGACTTGGACCCTTCAAAGTACAGACAAGATACAAAGGAAAGTGCTGGCTTATTTAGTAGTGTCATTGGTGGTGTTGGCTAAAATGAATATTTGTTCAATCTTTGCAAGATAGAACTCTTTTCTGAGCTTAAAATATTATAGAAGAAAATGTAATATGCAAGCTCACCCACCAAAAAAATGGCATTGACTACAGAAAGTCAAAATCCATTGTAGGCTTCTGTTGCTACTGCCTAGGTTCCTTTGACATGGTTAAGCTAAGACATAATCAACTATGTCCAAGTACGTGGGCCTGGATGTCAGACTATGTGGGTTCAGATAATAGCTCTAAGATCACTAGCTATGTGATTTAGGGTAAATCAGGTAAATTCTCTGTGCCTTTATTTTCTCTTTGATAAAATAGGCAAGATAATTTGCGTTATGAGGATTTACACAAGCTAAAAAATCAAAGTACTCAGACGAGCACTCACTCGGCCCATTATAAACATTTAATAGATGTTAGCTGTTGCTGTTGTTATCTAACGTTAATACTGATACTGTGAGATTTTCTAATCATTAATTCCAAGCAGACAGCCTTAGTTCACCATTATTGAGAACACCATCAAGCCCAACAAAATGGAAAATATGAGCTGGTGATGGTTATTTTCTGTGTTGCAGGCTATAAAACTTCTTTTTGAAAAACATTTAAAAGAATCAGTGTGGACATCCATAAATATTTGCTCATCTCCTTACTGTCCTAAAGAGCCCAAGTGTCAGGTCCCTTTCCTTATGACAATGGTGGACTGATTGTCCCGAAAATTACTGCTTCTCAGATAATTTGGTAGTTCCTCATTGAAACAGTTGAGTTGATTTTCCTTCTCCCTCTGGTTCTTGCTACTCATTTGTAGAGAAATTCATACTTTAAAGTTTATTTCCCACTTTGGTTATGGATTTCTGTTCTCTCTTTGAGTACTTTCTCTTATTTGGCAGCAAGATATATTGAGGTCCAACAGGGCAGGGGTATTGTCTAGTTTTATAGTTTATCCTTTTGTGAGGCTGTTACTCAATTTAGAAAATAAATTGCATTTTGTGTGAAATGCTACAGGGCAAGTTTGACCAGATGACCCAGATAGACTTCTATTGTTTAATGATGTGCTTTTGGTTACTGTCCTTTTGGAATGGAAATATGTTCTATGTTTCTAGTCTGCAATGGACCATCTTACCATTTTCAAATACAAACCATAGAAATAGGGAGATACAAGAAAACACATAATCAGAACCTACAATATTTTCTTATGCTGCTAAAGTTTCTTTTAAATTTTAGACAGTAAACTGAAGATTGATTTGGTTATGCTGACATATGTTATTACTGTATTTACTTTTTCAAATAATATACTAAATGGAAAAAGAGACTTTCCCCTTTAAGAATTTAGAAGTTAAATAATTTAGGAACCCGTTATACAAATTTAGGAGGGTTTTTGTTTTTTTGTTTTTTTTTTTTTTAGGAGGGTTTTTATATTAAACAAATCTTTTCATTGCTGGTCTCAAGAGAAAACATGGTTGGGGCTTGTGGAGGGGAGAGACCTTCAAGCTTTCAAAGTTTTAACAAAATTTTAGCATTGTTATATGCATAATTCAGGAATAATCCAAAGATGTTAGAGATATTTCTCTTTCTTGAGAAGTCACTGTAATCTTCTGCAATTTTTTGCATCTACACTCTTTCTAGTATGTTATGATTATCCAATGGGATGCTTGGTGTCAAGTGGAAACTTGCCATAGGACTGAGAACAAAACCATGTTCAGATTTTTCGCAGTTTGGTCAATCATTGGATCTGTCTTCCTTTCCATATAATACATGATTTTTATTTGTGTTGTGTGAAAAATAGTTACATTAAAATACTTCCAGGAAAGTCATGAACTTAATGAAAATCTCCAGTTAATGAATTGCTTATCAATTTTTTTTTCATTAAATTGCTTATGTCTCCAATTGAGAATGGTATGTTGAAAGAAGATATTTTGGGACACTATTTGCATTTAAATAAGGTTTGAAGTATCTGGAAGGGAAATTGAGTTTTTCAAATAAAAAAATCCATACTAGGGATCCCTGGGTGGCGCAGCGGTTTGGCGCCTGCCTTTGGCCCAGGGCGCGATCCTGGAGACCCGGGATCGAATCCCACGTCGGGCTCCCGGTGCATGGAGCCTGCTTCTCCCTCTGCCTGTGTCTCTGCCTCTCTCTCCCTCTCTCTGTGTGACTATCATAAATAAATTAAAAAAAAAATTCCATACTACTCTGGAAAGCAGAGAAATTTGCTAGTTTTTAAAATTTAGAAAACAATTGTCATGACTATTTCTTTCTTCCCAAGGAGATAATTTAACATTCTTGTACAATAATGAGGATAAAGAATCCTACCATTTCAGTTAGTTAACCAGATTACATTGAATACATGAGGCAATGTTTTGTTTGAAAATGAGAAGAGTCTGATACCAGAATTTGAAAGATTCTTCATGTATTCTTACTATAACACAACATTTCAAGCTCTAACAAATCAGTTTAACGATAATGTAATTAACTTTCAGTGTGAGAGAATTTGCAGATGGTGCTGAAATTCTAATTTTATTTTACAGAATGGACTTATAGTGATTGCTGAATAGAAGAACATTTTTTTTTAAATTAGTGCAAAGCAGAGAATTAAACGGGTTGTCTTGATTCTATTTTTCTTTGACTATATAAACATTGACCTTTAAATGATTAGTTTTATGAACTTTTTATTGCCAATTTATAGAGGAAATCTAAAAACTGATTTATTGTCAGTGAAGTGGGGATTAAACACAGGGACATTAATAACTATTATGTATAATATTTTCACCAGGGAAGATGCGTTCAGCCTTCATCAGATAGAAATGCATCTCAATTAGCTAAAACATTGAAGTGGGGAAAGAATCCCAAGACCGAAAGAGCCAAATGTCTGGGAAAGAAGATGATAAACTTTGCTATAAAATTATTACCTTCCTGGTTTTCAGTTGCAGCGAGGAGGGACTATCACATTCCAGTGATCTGAGACACGGACCCAGATTCTCATTTGGTAACACTCAGTGGGAGAATTACGCTCCGTGTGTAAAATTCAGGGTGTAGAAGCATAAGCACAGTTATTAGATGTTTTTCTCCTGGGTAAATTAACTCGCTGGTCATTTAAATAGAAAAAAAAAAGATTCTTAGAAACTATTCAATAGCAAATAGACTAAAAAGGTATTCCCTTATAGCAACGACGTCCACTTCCTTCACGTTTACTAGTTGACCCCACCTTTCCCTTCTTTAGTAGTAGATGTTCCTATACTCACTTCAGTTCTGCAAATGAGACTCCCACCCACTGGCCGAAGCCAGTAATTTAGTTCAATGAGATTGTAACTTTAGATTCAGGAAGACACCTCTCCTTGCTCTTACAGTTCTACGTTCAGACAAGCTCGACTGCAGCCATCTACGCTTTTTGAGAAGCAAGTGTATCAGACTAGTGGATTTCCACTTGGTGAAATCAGGGCCTGCAGCTTAATTTTCAAAGCCATACATTTTTATACTCAAGAACATTGGAAATTTCTTCCTTTGCACTTTTTTTTGATTGTTATAAATTTTATTTGAGCAGTGATACTGTTAATTGGAGGAAGTAATGGATACTGTGTTAGTAATTAGAAAATTTGGTTCTAATTCTAGTTGTGCCACCAGCTGACTTTTTAACATTCTTCAATACACTTAATGTCCCTCGGCCTAATTGTCTTCATTAGTAGAATAAAGAAGTTGGATAGAATGATCACTTTTGGCTTTCACCTCCTGGGTTTGCACCTGCTGTGCCTTGCTCCAAAACCGAGGTTACCTGCATCGAGAGATTTTGAAGTTTCTGGACAGAACTTTTATATTTATTATGTATTTCTTACTTATTATACTGTATTCATTTCCTGATTGTTGTGTACTTTGTGATGTACACAAAGCTCATATTTCTTATAGCTAAATCGCAAAAGCAGAAATCTGATGATCTAAATTCACTCCACAACTATCTTAAATCCACTGAACAAGTGTCTTAAGATGCATTGTTAAACAAAATAGGCGAAGATCACAGCTTACATTTCACTGAAAAGAAAGGTAGACAAGAAACAAACAAAAAACCCCAAACCCCCCAAAAACAACCCACCCGGTGATGCATAAGAAACAAACAAATATACACACGTAACATTATATTAGAAATTGTTTCATGTTATAGGAGAGGAAAAAGCGCAGCCGGGGGGGCCGTGGCGGGTGCTGTGTGGGGGATGCTGTGTGAATCGGGGCGTCGGGGCCCAGCCCGGAGAGGCAAGGACCGAAAGAAGCCTGGAGGGGGGGCCGCGGAGAGGGAGTGGGGGGGTCCCACAGGGAGGGAATGGGGGGGTCCCACGGGGAGGGAATGGGGGGCCGCGGGGAGGGAGGGGGCCTCGTGGGGAGGGAGTGGGGGGTCCCACGGGGAGGGAATGAGGGGGCCCGTGGGGAGAGAGTGGGGGGCCGCGGGGAGGGAGGGGAGGCCTCGCGGGGAGGGAGTGGGGGGTCCCATGGGGAGGGAATGGGGGGCCACGGGGAGGGAGGGGGCCTCGCGGGGAGGGAGTGGGGGGTCCCACGGGGAGGGAATGGGGGGCCGCGGGGAGGGAGGGGGGCCCACGGGGAGGGAGTGGGGGGTCCCACGGGGAGGGAATGGGGGACCGTGGGGAGGGGGGGCCGTGGGGAGGGAGTGGGGGGCCCCTGCGGGGAGGGAGGGGGTCCGCGGGGGGGCGGGCCCTGCGCAGGGATAGCCGCGTGGGGACCCCGCGGGGGGCGGGGGCGGGTGGCGGAGGGGATGGTCCCCGGTGGCCCAGGGCCCAGGCCTTCCTTTCTGCCGACGCGGGCCGGCGATCCCACCCGGCTCCTTCCCGCGACCCCCGGGCGCCCCTCCCGCGGGCCTGGGCCCCAGGACCCAGGCAGCTGCGGCCCGAGCGCCGTGGGGGGACCGTGGGGCGGGGCCGTCGGGCGCACCCGCGTGTGCCTCACCCTGGAGGGCGACCCGGGTCCCTAGGGCGCTCCATGTCCCCCGCGGCCCCTGCCCCCCCTTCCCCCGCCGCGCACAATCGATGGAGAGAACCGTCACCCTTGACCTCACCTGCGCTCGGAAGACCTGGTGGTGCCGGCACGAGGTGAGTCCTCCCTGTCCCCACTTGGCTCGGGGCCGCCCCCGCCGCCCAGGTCCGTGTCCAGGTCCTGCGCCCCCGCCCCTGGCACCCCCGGCCCTCGCGCCCCGGCCGTGGCACCCCCGGCCCTGGCACCCCGGCCCCTGGCACCCCGGCCCTGGCACCCGGCCCGCGGCCTCCCCCGACAGCCTCCCTCCCGCCGCCGCGGGCTCAGCCCCCTGGGGATAGGGCGCAGGTGACAGGGCCCCTAAGGTCGGGCCCCTCACTCCTCCGACGCTGTAAGAAGCAGCCCTCCCAGGACGCGGAGTCCCCGTCCTCAAGACACCTGCGGGCGCCTGGGCCGAGGCCTCCCGCCTCCAGAGCTGCGCTCCCCGTGCAAGCCGGCCGGGTGGGCGGCTTTTGCTGAAACAAAACCCTCTGCGTTTCCAAGATTATCTTACTTCTTGCTTTGAGAATACTTAAGGAAAAATGTTAGCTTAGAGAGAATTTTTTCCATCTCTTTCCTGAATTTTTGTTTCCGTAAGTGACACAGTGATCTCTTGCGTATCTTTGTGGCTCTGCGCTGCTCCGTCTCTTCTCTCGTTTCTGAGAGCCAGCCGTCGGGGTGTCATCTCCGAGGACGCACAACAGCCTCATGGACTATGATTCTTAGGAAACTAGTGACTATCAGAGTATCTGAGCCCTAGTCCCGGCTGGGTCGTGTAGCGCAACATGGAACAAGTATCAATTAATCTGTTTTCTTGATAGAGTTTTTAAATTGCTAATGACTTTTCAAAGGATATTTCTTCTACAAAAGCAACTCTTTATTATTGTAACTAATCCTCATAAGAAACATTTGAAGAGAATATTAACGTCATCTGCCTCTAAGCTAGATATTAAAGAAAACCCTGACTATAAGGTAATTGATGCATTTTTTAAAAGAACAAAAGCTATCTGCCCAATATGAAACATTAAGCTATTAAGGCTGTACATGAAATAGTTTAGTGTCTAGCACAGGTTGACTTACACTGGATCTTATTTCAGAGGCTCATCAAATAGCGATTTAATTTTTTCAGCAGAAAGAAGCCCAGAAGTTGACAGTCTAGGTACAGTGCTTGCACCCCGCCCTCAGGGATCCAAACCCCTATTTTTCGGCTCCGCCACATTCTTATCAATGTTGTTATTCTGTATTTCAGAAGTTGATTTCTCCTCCGCCACTGCCTTCCAGCCCTCACATATAGTTTCTGCATCTTTGGCAGGAAAAAGGCAAGGGAAGATGACAAAATGACATGCCAACTTAGTCTCGCATTTTCATTTTCATTTTTATTTTATTTACTTATTTTTCTCACTAAACTTTTGTTTTAATGGGTCTCAAAATTCTGTGGTAGATTTTTGGTCAAGTTGTTGCCATTAAAAAGTTCTTATTTTAAAAACTAACAACTTAAAACTGCCACACGCACATACAAAAAACAAATGGCCCACAAAACCTCCTCCTTTCCTTCTGAAGGTTTTCCGGTGCATCGTTATCGGGAACAGTCTTTTCCTATCAGACTGAAATGGCCAATTGACACAAGCCGTTCCGGGACCCGCTGCCTCCGCGGATTAAGCCTGCGGTGCCCCGGCTCGCGGATAACACGCGCTCGGCCTCCGAGCTCCCGGGCAGCCCCGCGGACCTTGCGGCTCCAGCTGCCTCTTGTCCACTGCTTTGATGACACCCACAGCCACCGTCTGTCTCATGTCACGAGCAGCAAAACGGCCCGGAGGAGGATGGTCCGAGAGGCTCTCAACACACGGAGGCTTGCCAGGGACCGTTTCAACAATGGCAGCATCCCCAGATTGCAAGAACTTGGGACCATCTTCCAGCTTCCAGATAGAATGACGATCTATCTTCTCTTCAGCTCAGCAAACTTGCGAGCACTGTGAGCCGTGTGACAGCCCAGCCCAGGTGCATACCCAGCCCTGACTTGGCCTGGACGGGCCAGGATGATCACCTGAGCCGCGAAGCCAGCTGCTTCCATGGGTGGCTCATTTTTGCCGTCACCAGCCACGTTGCCACCACGAACATCTTTGACAGATACGTTCTAGACATTGAAGCCCCCATTGAGTCCCCAAAAGAGCCTCACTCAAAGCTTCATGGTGAATTCCGACAGGCTTTACTTCAGTTGTAGCACTGACCAGAGCAAAGGCGACCACCATGCCAGGCTTACGAACACCAGTCTCTCCTCGGCCCACTGGGACAGTAGCAATACCACCAACTGTGTAGACGTCCAGGAGGGGCCGACGCAAGGGCTCATCAGTTGGAGGAGCTGGCGGCAGGGTGCAACCCAGAGCTCCAAGCAGTGTGCTTCCACGGGCGCTCCCGTCGTCACTGGGGACTTTCCATCCCCTGAACCAAGGCGTGTTAGCACTTGGCTCCAGCGTGTTGTCACCATTCCAACCAGAAATTGCCACACATGCTACTGTGTCGTGGTTGTAGCCAGTTTTCTTAATGTAGGTGCTGACTTCCTTAACGATTTCCTCATATCTCTTCTGGCTGTAGGGTGGCTCAGTGGAATCCATTTGGTTAACACCAACATTTAGTTGTTTTACACCCGGTGTGCAAGCCAGAAGGCCATGCTCACTGGTGTGCCCATCCTTGGAGATACCTGCTTCAAATTCACCAACACCAGCAGCAACAATCAGGACGGCACAGTCAGCCTGAGATGTGCCTGTACCCGTGTTTCTGATAAAGTCTCTGTGTCCTGGGGCATCAGTGATGGTCACATAATACTTGCTGCTCTGGAATTTCCACAGGGAGATATCAGTGGTGATACCACGTTCACGTTCAGCTTTCAGTTTATCCAAGACCCAGGCATACTGGAAGGAGCCCCTTCCCATCTCAGCAGCCTCCTCAAATTTTTTGATAGTTCTTTTGTCGATCCCACCATGTTGGTAGATCAGATGGCCAGTAGTGGAGACTTGCCCGAATCTGCGTGTCCAATGACGATGATGGGAGTCTTTTCCTTTCCCATTTTGGTTTAGGTTTAGCGGTGGTTTTCATGACACCTGTGTTCTGGCGGCAAACCCATTGTGAAAAAGTAGTCTTGCGTTTTTAAAGAGTTTTCTGGAATCCATACTTAGAGATTTCTGCAGAACTTTCATTGGTCAGAAATAGAAGACAGGCTGTGAGGTATAATTGTTTTCAGCGATTCTAAACATCTAGTTTCTGTTGGTTAACAAAAGAAAGGAAAATAGACATCGGGTAGTATGATGGTTAATTTTTATGTGTCACCTTGGTCAGGCTATGGTGCCCAGGTGTTTGGTCAAATACAAGTGTTGATGTTGCTACAAAGGTATATTTTAGATGTGGCTAACGCTTAAATCAGTAGACCTGGAGTAAAGCAGATGATCTTCCACGGTGTGAGTGGGCTTCATGCAGTCAGTTGAGGCCTTAGAGAAGACAGGCCTCCTGAGAGGAATACATTCTGCCTCCAAACCCAAGACTGCGAGCAAAGTCAACTCTTAACTGGGTTTTTAGCTTGCTGGCCTGCCCTGCAGATTTTGGATTTGCCAGTCCCCACAGTCATGTGAGCCAACTTCTTAAAATAAATTTTTCTTTATCTACATATACAGCTTATTGATTCCGTTTCTCTGAAAAACTAATTTGGGCACTGAGAGTGGTTCTAGGAGAACCAAATCTTAAAGATAGTTTTCCAAATTGATTTTGACATTTCTGGAATTGGTTCTCTAATCTGATTAGATGTAAAAGCATTAATGGCTATGTTTTCAGTAGTAAATGATAGTTCATGGTGTGATGTGGCAAAAAGACATGCAAAATATCATCTGGGATGCTCCTAGTCAAATACTTAAAGAAGGCAAGCATTTGGGTGGCCACGTATTTGATACCTTACAACATTTTTGTCAAACTAACAAGTACAATCAAACTAACAAGTATAAATCAGCTGGTTGCTCCTAATCGTGCTAGAAAAAGTAGGGAAAGAAAAGGATGAGCTCGAAGATTTGAATTCCCAGGCTAAGCACCACATAAATGATGTGAAACTTTCTATGTCTTCTCTGGCAGAAACCTTTCTCTCCTGCAGCCACAGAGATTGCTGAGATCCAGACCCAGGGTCTCATCCTGCTACTGCCTGAATGACAACACAAACTGAATTCCAAGTCTCATGGAACATGTCTTGGTAAAGCGAGGGCATTGACTGGGAAGGAATGAAATCCTTCAGGAAGGATTTTTTTTTTCCTGCCGCATGAGATTATTTTATTAAAAAACTCAAAGGAGCAGAGTGTGGAACACTGTTTGTCAGTCTCCAGCCGTGGATCTGTGTGCATACATCCGCCCACATGCCCACATGATCTCTTACACCTGGGTTAGCTCAGACTCCGGCTGTGGCTCCATCAGAAAGTGCAAGGCCCAGGCCACGAGCTGGGGAGGAAGCCTGACAGCTTGGACTTGGGCACACAGGGAGGTGCAGGGTGGCTCGTACTCATACTGGAAGGCGGAACCATCACGATGCCTCTTTGGAGGGTCCCAAACGGGACTGGATTCCAGGGCTCCTGTGGCGTTTTTTGTCCTTGGAGAGTGATGCCAGTTCTTGAGGGGCAACCCTAGCTCCTTGAACTCCAGGCTGGGTTTCTGGGCCTTGGTCACAGTGGCCTGATGTGGGCTGGATACATGGCCAAGGGATGACAGACTTGGGGTGCAGCTCAGGAGTGGGGAACTGGGTACAGGGTTAGAGTGTGGGGAGCCAGGGGGCAGGGGGCCATGGGCTGAACAGATGGCTGGTACAGCCTGGGAGCTGCTCTTCTGCACTAGGTCTGAAGCTGCCAAGGACAGGGCAGGCAGAAGGCTGATCTGTGTGCATATCTTTCCTCTGAGGACACGTGGCTGGGTAAAGCTGGGGTTCCTGAGGAAGTAGGTGAGGAAGGAGAGATGATAGTCAGCGATAGGTCCTGCAAAGCTGGGTCTGGTGGGGGCAGCTCTGGAGCCTGGGCCCTGGGGCCTGGGCCCAGAGAGCTCAGAACTCGCTGGTCATTCTCCGAGATGTGCAGCCAGGAGCTGGGGACAGTGTACACAGCTTCTCCCGCAGCCCTATAGCGGGTGGAGGCCCAGCGGGTGAGTGGGGGGCGCTGTGCAAGGGCCTGTCAACATCAGAATGGAGCCATCTGGGAAGATCCTGATGAGGCTTCGGACAATGAACCTCTAATAATCCTGAGTCTTTTTTGCCTATAGATCCGGCCGTTCCACCTCCACCTGGGGAGGCTAATGCTGATGTGCCCGAGGAACCCCCAATGGCCTCCTGTAAAGCAGTTGCCCTGCAAAACATTGCAGATTCTCCTTACGACCCACCCGTCACAGCCCCTTTTTGCTTCTAGACTAAACACTTCCCAGCAGGCACTGAAAGGTGAGGTACAAAGTATGACCCCAAGGAGGTGCTCTCAAAGAACTAGAAGATGTTTCCAGTTTATACAGACAGAAAGCCAGGGAATATGTGTGAGAATGGACACTAAGGGTTTTGAATAATGGTGGAAGGAACGTAACATTGGATCAAGCTGAATTTATTGATAAGTATTAATAAGCAGAGATTCTGGATTCAATGTTGCAGCTCAAAGGGTTAGACAGGGCTCTACAGTTTGTTTGGTTGTTTGGCTGAGATACGGGCCAAAAGGTGATCTCTATTCACTCAGTTGAAATACCAGAAGTGCCTTGGAATATAGTAGAGGAAGTAATAAAAAGGCTTACAGAGATGAGAATGGAGTGGAATTATCGTCTAAGATCTGCTCACCTACCCTAGGTGCATCTAAAGAACACACCCGTCAGCACAACTCTGAGAAATAGATTTGTGAGGTGCCATCGATGTCCAGCATTTTCGAAGACCTCTGTGGTCTCTGTTCTCTGTAGGTCAGGAATGATATGAATTGGGAAATCTAAGTTCATGGCGCTTGTTGGATCTTGGGTGGCAACAGCCGGGAAGCAACCGTCAATCATCACAGGCGGGGTGGGTGAGGCTATCATAAGGGACAGCGAGGTCAAACCAGTAATCAGAATCTTCTGACTTGTAAAGATTTATGGCATTGGCTGGTTGAATCATGGTGTTCCTAGAAGTGAAATACATGGGAAATCTACTAAATTCTTACTGGGTCTGTATGCACAAAAGTGTTATAGGCCCAAGTAAATAAAAGTCTTGCATCATAAAAACTTGAATCATAAAAACAGAGAGTTATAGTCCTTCAATTATTTCCAAGACTCGAGCCAGTTTATAGACCCAGAACCCCATAAATGAAAAGGAGGCTGAGTCCCCTTGAGTAAAGACTCAGCTACACCACCCCTTACTCTTTATACCATTACTCTTACTCCCAGTCTTCCCTAAAGGGACCTACAGCCTTTTACTGGGTGACTGTGCATTGGGGAAAAAGTAATAATCAGACTTTTTAGGGATTACTAAATACTGGCTCTGAACTGACATCATTTCCAGGAGACCCAACATGCCACTGTGACCTACCAGGCAGAGTAAGCTTTGGAAGCCCAGTTGTTTTGTTGTTATTTGTTTGTTTGGTTGTTTTTAGCTCAGATCCATTTCAGCAGGTCCAATGGGTCCCTTAGCCCATCCTGTGGTTATTTGTCTAATTCTGGAATGCATAATTGGAATAGACATACTTAACAATTGGCAAAAACCCCATACTGGTTTCATGATATGTGAAATGAGGGTTATAAGTTGGGAAAGGCAAAGTGGGAGACTTTATGTAGGACAATAGGAACTCAAAAGCCATATCTCATTTCTGGAGGGATTGCAGAAATCACAGCTGCCATGAATGACTTGAAAGATGCAAGGGTGGTGATTCCACTATATTCCCATTCAGCTTGCCTTTTGGCTGTGCAGAAAACATGAATTTTAGAGAATGACAGTGGATCATTGTGAGCATAACCAGGTGGTAGCTCCAGTTGCAGCTGCTGTACCAGGTGTAGTTTCATTACTTGAGCAAATTAGCATGTTCCCTGGTACCTGCATGTCTTGATCTGGCAAATAAGGTTTCTTCATCTGTGTTAGTAAAGACTAGCAGAGTAGTTCGATTTCAGCTGCCAGAGCCAACAATATACATTCACTATCCCACCTTAGGGATATATCAACTCTCTAGCTCTATGCCATAATTTAATTTGCAGGAATCTTGATCACTTTCCCTTCCACAAGATATCCCACTGGTCATTAAGTTGATGACATTATGCCATTGAGTGCCATTGAGCAAAAAGCAGCAACTGCTCTACGCTTACTGGTAAGACATCGCATATCAGAGGGTGAGAAATAAATCTGACAAAAATTCAGGGGCCTTCTACATCAGTGAAATACCTAGGGATCAAGTGGTGTGGGCCATGTCAAGATATCTGTTTTAAAGTGAAGGATAAGTTGTTGCATCTGGCCCCTCCAACAATCAAAAAGGAGAAGTAAAATATAATGGGTCTCTTTGGATTTTGGAAGCAACATATTTTTCTCATTTGGGTATGTTATTCCAGCCCATTTACCAAGTGACCAAAAAACTGCTATTTTGATAGGGGTTCAGAGCAAGAGGAGGCTCTGTGACAGGTCCAGTCTGCCATACTAGCTGCTCTGGCACTTGGGCCATGTGATCAGTAGCTCCAATGTGCTTGGTGTGTCAGTTGCAAATAAGGATTTCATTTGGAGCCTTTGCAGGCCCCTATAGATGAACAACAGCTTGTCATCTTCTGTGGATATTACTCTTCTTTTGAGAAACAGCTTTTGGTTTGCTCTTAGGCCTTAGTAGAGACTCAGTGCTAGCCACGAGCCACCATGTTACCAGGCAACCTGAAATGTCATCACGTACTGGATGTTGTTGGACCCACCACACCATAAAGTTGGGTACACACAGCAGCACATCACCATCAAATGCAAGGAGTGCATATGGACTTGGGGTCAAACAGGCTCTGGAGGATCAAATACATTCTGTTAAGAAAAGACCCAAATACCCATGGTGCCCACCCCTGTTATATTGCCTTATTTCTCATGGCCTGCAGCTATGGCTTCATAGGAAGTTCTTTATGATAAATTGACCGAAAAGGAGAAAATTTGGGCCTGGTTTAGAGATGGGTCTGTATGCTAGGCAGACACCACCTGGAAGTGGACAGTTACAGCACTATAGCCCTTCTGTGGGACATCTCTGATGGGCAGCAGTAAAGGGAGATCCTTTCGGTGGGCAGGACTTTAACACCGTATCTGGTTGTTCATTTTTTGTGGAAGGAGAAATAGCTAAATATGCGATTGTTTATCAATCCGTGGGCTGTGGCCAATGGTTTGACAAGATAGTGAAGGACTCGGAAGGAAAATGATTAGAAATGAATAAGAAGGAGATCTAAGGAAGAGGTATGTGGGTAGGCCTCTCAGAATGGGTAAAAAGTGTGAAAGTATTTGTGTCCCATGTGAATGCTTACCAAAGAGTGACCTCAGTAGAGGAGGATTTTAATAATCAAGTGGCTAGGGTGACCCATTCTGTGGATACCAGTTAGCCTCTGTTCCTGGTTGTCCTTGTCGGTGCCCAGTGAGCTCATGAACAAAATGGCCATGGTGGCAGATTATATATGGGCTCAGTAATGTGGACTTCTACTCATGAGGGCCAACCTGGCTACAGCAACTGTTGAGTATCCAGTGTGGCAGCAGCAGAGACCACCATGGAGCTTCTGATGTGCAGACGTTCCCTGGAGTTATCAGCCAGCTACCTGGGGGCAGGTTGATTACACTGGGGCACGTCCATCATGGAAGGTCAGCATGTTGTTCTTCCTGGAATAGACATTTATTCTGGGTACAGATTTGCCTTCCCTACATGCAGTGGTTCTGCCCAAAGAAGCTGGACCCACCGAATGCCTTATTTACGCTCCTGGTATTCCGAATGGAATTGATTCTGATCGAAGAACTCCGCAGCAAATAGGCCCGTACTCATGGAATGTATGGGCCTTACTAAGATCTACCTGGGTGAAGCGGCTGGCTTGATTGAGTGGCGGTGGAATGGTCTTTTGAGGACTCAGTTGTAGTTCTAGCTAGGTGGCAACCCCTCATACGGCCATGGCATGGTTCGCTGGAGTTTGTATATACTCTAGATCGGTGTTCAACATATGGGGCTGCTTCTCCCACAGTCAGGAGTCATGGATCCAGAAATTAAGGGGCAGAAATTGGGAGCAGAACCACTCCTTATTACCTCTAATGATCTGATAGTAAAACTTTTTCTTCCTGTCCACATGCTCTTTATACCCTTCTGGTCAAGAAATCTTAATTCCAAAGGTAGAAATGCTTCCACCAGGAGACACAAAAATGTTTTTTTCACTGAACTAAAGTTAAAATGGCCACTTAACCACTTTGAACTTCTTATGCCTTTGAATCAACAAATAAAGAGATATTTACCATAGATGATTGATTCTGATTATCAAAGAGGAAATTGCACTACTGCTCTTCTATGCGGTTAGGAAGAGCGTATCTGGAATATAGGAGCTTCCTTAGGGCATCTTATAGTACTACCGTGCCTTGTGGTTAAAGTCAGTAAAAAACTACAGCTTGGTTTAAGCAGGACTCATAATGGGCCAGACCCTCAGGAATGAAGATTTACAAGTACTTCTACCTGCTAAAGAACCATGACCAGCTGACATGCATGCTGATTGCAAAAGGAATACAGAATAGCTATTGAAGAAAGTAGTTATAAATTCCACCTATGGCCTTGTGACCAGGTATGGAAACAAGGACAATAATTGTTATAAATATGCGTGTGTATAGCAATATATTTGTTTTTTTCCCTTTTCTTATCTTCTCATAATACCATAAGATGTATTAAGTTTACATCGTAATAATTAAATTGCAGGTTATAGAACAGAAGAGTGAACATCACCTAAGGACTTCACATATTCTCCTGGAAAGTTTTTGTGTATTTTCAGATGTACACAGGGGAATGAAAGGTATAAATATGGCCTCATTATTGTCTTTACTTTGAGAATGAGTATATTTAAAGAGATGTATGTGGGTGCCTAAGTGGACCAAGAGTGGACACTCATGATTAATTGTATGTGTCAACTTGGCTAAGCTATAGTGCCCAGTTGTTTGGTCAAATACTACTCTAGATGTTGCTGTGAAGGTATTTTTTAGATGTGATTAACATTTAAATCAGTAGCCTTTGATAAAGACAATTACCTCCCATGATATGGGTGAGTCTCTTCCAGTCAGTTGAAGATCTTAAGAGTAAAAAACTGAAGTCCCCAGAAGAAGAAGGAATTTTGTTTCTGGAGTGCCTTTGGACTCAAGACAACAACAACAACAACTCTTCCCTGGATTTGCAGCCTGCCAAACTGCCCTGCAGATTTTGGACTTGCCAAGTTCTACATTCACATGAGCCAATTCCTTAAAATAATCTCTCTATGTATATATACATCCTATTGGTTCTGTTACTTTGGAGAATCCTGACTAATATAACTAGCAGTGTCTGCCAGAGTAGACTTCAGAAGTGTTTGGAATTTTTTTCTTTATGTTATAGCTTTACATTTTATATTATACGTTTTTCAACTATGATGCACTTAAAAATAAAAGCTATTTACATGGAATAATGTTACTATTTTATGAGTGAAGGAATTAAGACTCTTGAGTGGCCAAGTGAATTTCTACAGATGATATAAACCATAAGTAGCAGGCTCAGGATTGACACTCATATTCTAGAGCCACAAATAGCAGAGGGGCTTCGCAAGGGGCAGTATTCACTTACACCTATTAGTTTCGACTTGGGCAACATTATTGCTAATTTATAAAATGGACATAATTGAATCTAAGATCAAAAGATTGAAAACTGATTAATTGTATGTTCTAGTCATCTGGGTAGTACCGTATATTTAATAATTTATGTTGCTATTTCTTATGAAAATGAAAATGCTTTTTATAGTAAATCCATTACTTTTATAAAGAAATCATCTTTATTTTGCTTAAAGTTAAAATGCTTTTATAATAAAAGTAATGGTTTGGAAAATTTTTGCATTTTTTAAAGGGTTTTTAAATGATTAGGTTTAATTAAGAAATCTTTAAAATAAACCTTAGAAACACTTTTTAAAAATCTAGATATGTAATCTTTACTGATAAGGCAAAATGATGTCTAGGCACCCTGGGTTTAGGATGCTTCAGGTTTGAGAAAATCAGTGAAGGGTGATACCAAGTATGAATTCATGCTTCAAAAAAATCTAAGAATGCCTTTAGATTTTTCTTGAAAAACTCCAGTATTAATGTTTAGAAAGCACTTATAAAGAGTTTTATCTGTAATTTCCCCCAAAGAGCCTTTTGGAAAATGATTGATTGGCATTTGGCAGACATACTTTATTGCGTTATAGTTTTGTTATGGTCTTTTAAGCTTCAATATTAGGGAAAAAAAATTTCAAAGTATGCACTTCTGTATTATTCCCAAAGGTAATAATAAGAGGATTAAATACAATCAGTTTTCTGAGTCAGGCACAGCCATAAATATGGTATTGAACATATGTTGAAACAGTCTATAAGCTTTCAGAGAATGAAGAATGAGCTAAAGATTTTTTTACTCCTAAATTCCTTCTATTCAAGAGCGAAAAGCAATTAGAGGATGCCAAAAACTGTAGATTCAGGTTCAGTAGCCACCGCTATCATGGCAACTTTGGTGCTGAAATCCAATTCAGATACATCCCATGTATGGAATAATAATGTCTTTACTAAAATCAAGAGTTTCTTTTATTTTTTTAAGATTTTATTTATTTATTCATGAGAGACCCAGAGAGAGAGGCAGAGACACAGGAAGAGGGAGAGGCAGGCTCCACGCAGGAAGCCCAGTGCAGGACTCGATCCCGGGAGCCAGGGATCATGACCTGAGCCGAAGGCAGACGCTCAACCACTGAGCCCCTGAGATGCCCCTAAAATCAAGAGTTTCAACAGACAGCAGAGAGGTGCTAAAAGCAACTCTGTAATTTTTGATAGATTTTTTAAGTTTAAAAGTCATGCTGGTTGGTAATTTGATCACCAATTTTTGGAACAAAAATGTAATTCTGACTATATATTTGAATTCTAACGCTATAAGGGTCATTTTTACTGGAAGTCTAGAACTTAGCAGCAGCGTTGGTGTGGCTGACCACTTCTTCTACATTGCCTTTTAAAATTTTATTTCCAAATCACCGCACTTGATTGGTTTTCTTCCCAGCTCACCGGTTGTTCAGTTGCCTTTGTCAATTCCTTCTCTTCTTAACAGACCCATTCATGCGGGCATGGCTGAGGTCCTCGTTTGTGGGCTTCTCTTTTTTAGCTAGATTCATGGTGATTTCATCTAGTCTTATAACTTTGAAAGCTTTATTCTGATGACTCCTCAATCTTTATACCTCTTGGCCAGATCATGCTCCGACACTACAGACCACATGGCCGTTTGCCTACTCAGCATCTTCACTAGATTATCCGGTAGGCATCACAAATGTAACACGTATAGAACGTTTAACATTCCAAATAATGTGTCCCCTGGACGTCTGCTTCACTTGCATTCTTCTTCGTGTGCACGCTGAAACCCCTAGGGTCTCCTTTCTTCCTCTCACATTCTAGAGCAAATCTCCTAGGCAATGACGGTGGCTCTATCTTCAAAAAGTGTCCTCTGCTGTCACCTCCCTGGTCTGCATTGCCCTCATCGCTTGCCTGGTCCTGAGTTATCCCTGCAAAATGTAATTTGGTCAAACTACGTCGTGTCTCCATTTCACTCAGATTAGAAGCCTGGGTCCAGAGAATGGCCAACATGTTCTCTGGCGTCCTGGGACCCGGCCCCACTGGGCCAGCTCAGCACCCCATCCCGGGCCTCGAGCCTGCTGGATATGTTCTTGTCTTAAGGCTTTTGTTCTATCTGTTCTACCAGATGTCAATTTTGCTGACCGCACCACCTTGTCAATATCTCCCCATTTTCAGTGGGGCCTAACTGACCGCCATAATTAATACGAAACCCCGACCTCCCCCAACACTTCCTCTCCTGCTCCTCACTTCCCCAAACTTGATCTTTTGATTCCCTTTACCAGGCTTGATTATTTAATTTTTTTCCATAGAATTACTCTTGATGCCTTTCCCCAACTAAAATATAAGCTCCTCAGGAAACTCTGGCGTTGGTCACTGATGTGTCTAAGCATCTAGATCAGTGTTAGGCACTTACGTAGACATTGGAAATAATTTTTGAATGAATACATAAATTAATATGGGAAAAAGTACATATCCGGGCCCAAATTTCATCTGCAGGCAGGAAAAACTAAGTAGACAGTGAGTTTGAAGGAGACAGTAGTTTGGGGGGAAAAAAAAGGTTTTCTCTTTGTGCTCTAACAAGTTCAGTTTACTCTATTATCTCTTACACATTTAATAATTTTTATGTAAAAATATTTAACATTTTCGTATTACCTATCATAGATAACAGAGTACATAGTTTTGTATTAAAGGGAAGAAGACCCCATGATTGCTGTAGAGAAACAATAGGGCTGCACAGAACCAATGCAGGCATTGCTGTGATCTGAGGAGGGACCAAAGCTCCGAACCCGGGAGGACTTCAAAGATAACTTCAAAGCACCTGAGTTTTAAACCGGGTATAATGTCTGGCGTGATCTGGCAGGTTTTGAAAGGATAACGTTCTGTCTGAGTTATGATAAAACGTCATAAAGATTTATGTGTTTCTTGAAGCTTATGATTTGTATATTTCCTTCATCTTTCCTTCATTCGTTATTATAAATCCCAGCTGTTATTGCATGCATTTTTAAAGGACTGTGTGCTATATATTTTCCTGCTAGAGACTGTTTGGATGTTTTCAATCCATGAAGTGTATTCACATTTTGAAAACTTCACAACAGAAAGGGACTCCTTAGAGAAGAGAAAAAAAAAAATCAAGTCATAGCATATATTGTTAGTATCATTAAGCATTAGGAAAGCATAGCTCAGTGTTAAAAGTGTCTAGTCCAACTGGGAATTAAAAAGAGATGAGGGAATTAAATGGAAAACAGCAGAGATGTCCTGGGACCCCAGGGGGCTAAAAACTCAAAAGAGCGTTGGCAAAAGTAGTTTTTTAAAGTGTTAAATTGTTTACTATTTCTTTGAGAATTGAGTATGTGTATGTCAACAGTAGAGTTTTCAGAGACACCCTTTGGGCTAACGTAAAGCAAATTGCTTAATTAAATTTCTTCAATAATTAAGCATTTTTGGCTCATGTGAAAATATCCATTTTTGATATATGATAGGTTTAATTTATTCTCGTTTCTTAACATACTGAAAGGCAATAGCAATTGCTTTTGAGTCACTATGAGACAATTTTAAGAAACCAGCACAACTGTTAACTTTTGACACTTTGTAGTTGGAGTGGGAACCTCACCCTAAGAGTGATGCAGGGGCAGGTAGGGAGCCAGCATTCGTATGCCATTTTTCTCACCTGAATTATTTTATACTAGCAGTGTTACTATGAGATTATGGTGATAAATAAAATCGTTTTGAGATTGTTTCTATGAAAAAAAAAGAGAACATTGAAAAATGCCATTGTAAAATATGAAATCATTGGCATTAACATGAAATTGGCCTTCTTACAAAACCAAGATTAATAGGACAGTTTTTGTTTTTTAACTGTTCTAATTTCTTTGTGATTTTAGTCATGCATCAATTAAATCAACTATACAATGTGTGCATCTGTATGAAGTCCATTTGAAATCATCGTGCATAAATGTCCAGCCTTTAATAAAATATGCCAAAACAGAAAAAAATATTTAATTGCTTTACAAACAATATGGGATTATATATAATGTATTGAGTATATGGGAAGAAAGTGAAATTTTCATCTTATTCTTTAGATTCAGTATTATTTTGTTTCCTAATACACAATCATATCACAATTATTGTCAATACTATTGAGAATGGTATATAAGTAATTGTGATATTTTACATATTAGGAAGCAAAATAATACCAAGCTTTTTTCATCTTAACAAAATTAATAAAAAGCTTTCTGTTAAAAATATTAATGTTTTCTTATATGAAAAATACAAAGTATTACAAAACAGTTTCAGTGTGCAAAGACTAAGACTGTGGTGTGCTGTCTAAAGTGATTTATGATCTTCCAATGCTTACAGTGCTGTCAAGTTTCAGTTCTGGATCACACTATTATAACGTGTCAAACAATTTTAAAAATACTCCAACAGTTGACTACACCTGTTTCCACTTTGCAAATCCTTTCAAGTTCATAGCACTTTGATCGAAAAGGAAATATTTAACTTCTTTCTTTTTCGATCTAAAAGTTGAAAATTTTTTCTTACTGTAGTTTTTGTATAATATATTAACTTGGTGGGATAATAAATTGTTGAGATTAGTAAGTCTCTTTTATTTGATTATTTGTAAAGAGATTTTTCACAGAGTTTCATTTGGGTTGTTTCCAATGAAATGAGTAGACCAAAATGTAGTAAAATTTTACTAAATCATATTACCATGTCCTAATGCATAAAATCTTTTAACACATAGTCAAAATATTTTGGGTATGCATCTCTAAATTTGACATATATATTTTATATACATGCTCTCCATTTAAATATTTAACAGCATCTTATGGTTAGGCCGAAAGTAGGACACGTTCAGCATGCAGCTATTATTTAGCATTTTGGCCAGCTTACTTATTTTTGACGGCTTCGAGCAGAACGAGGTTCTTGTTATCTTAACATTTTCATGTGACCTAATTGTCATTGGAAATCACCATTTCTCTGTCCAGTTACTGCTAGTAGGCTGAAATCATGGAGAAGAAATGAAGCCATCATATTATTAATTCCCTCACAAATAGCACATGCATTTGATTAATGCTGAATTGCATTAGGAAGGGTGTAGGGATACATTTCAACTGTGAAAATAACAACAACATAAATTTTCCTAAGAAGACACTTCTCAGTGTCTTCTGCAGATAAAAAAAAAAAAATGTAGAATGCTGCAGGTGAATTTGACAATGTTTACTCAGAAGAATATTGTTTTTTTTTTTCATTATGTATTAGATTTTATGGATATGGATTCCGTTTTCAGACATTCTCTAGTTTGGTGAGGCACTTTGAGAAGTTTTCTTTTTCAGTTCACTGTGGAATTTTAATAAAGGGCTTGACAGTGTCTTAGCCAGATAAGTTATCAGATAAATATTAAAAAATCAAATGTATCTAAAAAATCTCCCTTGGCAAGAATATTGTAAAGGTGGAGAGAAATTTCAAAATATATTATTAAAATGCCCAAAGATGATTTCTAAGGGTGTAATCTAGTGTGTAACTTAAAAAAAAAAAAGATTTATTTATTATTTAGGTAACTTCTTAAAGCTATAAAGTACTTTTTTAAAAAAATGAAGACATTCATTAATTTAAAAAAATTCCATCTTGAGAGTAGGAATCATAATTTTTACTGGAAAGAACATAATTTTAAAAGGCACTTCAGTATTTCCACAATGGATCACTCAGATATTCACCAAGAATGACTTTTGTGCTAGGCCTTTGTTGAGATGTGTTTATTGTTATTTAGAAGTTAGGCTCTGAATGAAATTTGCAGGCATAAGCAATAGTTGCTTATGCTTTATAGACCCACATAATGAACAAAATAGAGAGTTTTAAATATTTATATATATTAAAGATTATATATTAAATATTTTATTTATTTATTCATGAGAGACAGAGAGAGAGAGAGGCAGAGACACAGGCAGAGGGAGAAGCAGGCTCCCTGCGGGGAGCCCAGTGTGGGACTCAGTCCCAGGACCCCTGGGTCCCAGGATCGTGCCCTCAGCCGAAGGCAGATGCCCAACCACTGAGGCACCCAGGTGCCCCAAAATTATATTTTCTTATTTATGGAAAATGAGACAACCTTTAAAACTCTGAAATATTTTCCAAAGAGAGTAAGACCTGCAACTCTCGGTAGGGCAGAGCTGTTAAATCAATGATTTGCAGGAAGAAGAAAAGATACACATCGCTTCCAATATTGGTAATCTTTCCACTGTCTCGTCTTATGGAATGGTTAATTAAATATTCAGGTAGGCTTAATTACCACAACTTGTTAGTTCTTTCTTTCATTATGATGAACATAAATAGTGCAAGTAATAGCATAAAAACTAGGAAAAGAAACCCGTTTTCAGTAAATCATTTACTAGGATGGAATTTAGCATTTAGTATAATAGCCTATGCTCCCTTTTATATTCAAATTATTTTTTTCAGTTGCTCTTTTGTCAGCCTAGTTTGATTAACTGTTAGGGGTAAGTACATAATGTACTTGTATGTTTAAAAAACATGTTCTAATTCAATTCATTCATTGATTCCAAATGACCTTTCTATCAAAAACTCCAAGTTTTTTTTTTAACTTTACTTAAAAATAGTATTTTAAAAGTAAAATATAATATTCATAGTTATAATTTGGATACCTTGTCCAAGGGTCCATCCCTCAGGGCATCAAAAACATCACTTCTTGCTTCATTTCATACTCTCCCTGCCATTGGCAGCACCAGCTCACAATCTCCATTATCGACCACATACTACATGCTATTCTTTTCTCACCATGTTTTTCCCCTTGTCTCATTTTTCCTGCGTTAAGCCAACCCATTCACAATTTTTCTGACTTGGTCTTTTGGAGTCTTTTTTCCTATTTTGTCATTTCCTTCTTTTTCTTGACCTCAGGCCTATTATGTCTTTTGAATGCTACTTTTTTGACCTTGTCGAAGTGCATTAAATTATATCTGAAATTTTAAACCACATAATATGCTATTAGGCCTAAGGATGGCTTTCCATTCTGGCCCACATGCTGGAAAAAAAAATATAGGAGACCATATTAGTTTGCCAGGCCTGCCCACACAAAGACGGGGTGGCTTGTACAACAGACATTTTTTTTTTCTCACAGTCCTGGAGGCTAGAAACCTGAGATCAACGTCTACAGGGCTGTTGCTTTAGAAACTTTTTTCCTCAGTTTGTAGATGGTGTCTTCCTTTGGTGTCTTCACATGGCCTTCCCTCAGTCTCTGTTTTAACACCGCTTTTCATAAGGACACCAGTCATAATAAATTGGGGCTCACCCGTATGATCTCATATTATCTTAATTACATCTTTAAAGGCCCATCTCCAAATGCAGGCACATTCCGAGGAGCAGGGCTTCAGTCTTCAACATATGACTTTGGAGGGGATACAATGCGGCTGAAAATACCGATGGAGAGCTTGTTCCTTTTCCTAAATAACCTTTAAAAGAAATCTAGGTTTCTCATGAGCTCATCTTCCTGGCTGCCCAAGGGATCTCCCTCTGCACCCCCACCCCAAATTCCATATCTCATTTTATGATGAGGACTCTAGCAACGTGCACACACTCTTCTCAAAAACTACTTATCTTGTTATAGTTCCTAATATTAGTTTAGAGTTATCTAGTTATTAATTCCTAATCTCTGGTGGAAA
The DNA here is from genome assembly GCF_053574225.1 of Canis aureus. Classification (NCBI taxonomy): domain Eukaryota; kingdom Metazoa; phylum Chordata; class Mammalia; order Carnivora; family Canidae; genus Canis; species Canis aureus. The sequence goes on from NC_135645.1 coordinate 29,991,460, forward strand.
GCTAAAAAAAAAAAAAAAAAATCTTGTTGTGCCACATGAGATCATAAAGGCCAAGCTGGTAAACTGTTCCACATTCTGGATAGTGTATTTCCTCTACACCGGGACACTCTGAAAATGCACACATTTAATATTAAAGCAAGAATAATGGCAGATTATTTGTGGTGCAGGATACATACTTTGGGGGATTACCTAAGTTTCAGGAACCTTTAAGTCATGTCACAAATGTAGTCTTTAACTGCATATTTCTTTGTCATTACATAGGGTCATCTTAGATGACCTTCATTATTTATGGGAAAATGTCCTGTTTGCTGCTTGATTTGCAATTTTCCCTTGTGAAAAACATGGATCTTTAAACTTCAGTGAGTCTCTGTTCTTGAGGGATGTAGAATGATGACAATCAGGCATCCTTGTCCATATGACTTCTATTGTTGAGCCAAATCAAATAAAATTAGTAATACCAAGCACTGACTGTGTCCAAAATAATAATACATTTGTGTCTAACTGATTGTGCTAATATGATAAGAAGAGACCTTTCACAATATGCCCCAGAATCACGGGATTTCTCCCAACCCTCTGGGGGCTGTTTTTCAAACTAATGGAGACACGGAGTAGCATAAACACGGCTTTCCAGGTGTAAGCTGCAGAATGGAATAGGCGTTTTTGAGGTGAAAATATTGAAATATCTGGAATATTTTAATACTTGATGAAAGATACTTGAAAGCTGGTGCATATGGTAAGCATCATACCTACCCAAGTATTTTTCCTTTCTACCCTCACCCTTGGTAATTTTCAAAATGTGTGGGGTTAAGGTGGGAATTATATAAGCATCTGGACCCTGTTTTCCCTGAAGAGAGAGCAAAAGGTACGAAATAGGGAGCACTTCTGTATGTTGGTGTATATTTACAGATCACTTTGGGTATTCCCCATGATTTAGTCACAGCTTGATTGAAGGGTGATGATGTTTACAAATGAGTGTTTCCTTTTCTGTGAAGTTTCAGGCTTGGTGCTTAGGCATCTTCAGGAAGACAGTCCAACAGCTGCTGCCTTCCTGATGAGCTGTAGGGATCAGAGACAGGCAGGTAGAAAAGGAAGCAGAGACACAGCACATGGCCAAGTGCAAGAGGGAGCCCTGACTCACCTTCAGGGCACAAACCTCTAGGCCCTGGCAATTCTTTTCACTTTAGTTCCCACCAAAGACATCATATCTGATTTCTTCTTTTTTTTTTTCCCCCAAGAGAAGTTTCCCTAAATAGGATGCTCTGATTTTAGCCAAAAGCTGATTCATGTCCTTAGAACTGAAGGAACATCTGCTGGAAGATGTGATTATGGTTTCAAAGCTGGAAAGTAAAGTATGTATTAAAATAAATATCTTGATTTTCTTCAAAAGGAGATTACTCAGATCTCATGTAGGCAGACTGTTCAAATCCTATTTAGACAAATTAGTTATGTCACAACAAAACAGCTTACAAAATTTTAAAAAAATTAGAAATATTCCATCTTTGGGTACCACATACATTTCTATCAGTAGTTGACTTTACAAAACTCCCACTTTCACTTTTCTTAATTTTGAGATGTCAATAAATGTTATGTTACAGTATCTTATTGCTTATAATTATCATTTAATGCTATATCTCGAGCACCTGATGAATCATATTCTTTCAGTTTTCTACTTAAATATCTAATGTTGCTGACCTAAATAATTTAATAAAACAATGATTACTTAAAATGATGCTGCTATTTTTATATTGTGGGAATACTTTAAAAATCTTGCATGAAATTGGCCTACTCCAATGTCTACACTGCACAAAGTATTACACTAATTGACTATAATAACCCAAGTATTTTAGTCATCATAGTCTCTTTAGGATGTAATATTAATAGTTAGCACATTACGTAGCCAGATTTATATAATTCCAGTTAGATAGGCACCCTGATTATAAATTCAGTGTTTTAATTTGCCCTGGGTGTGAAACATACTTATATATTATTTTTAAAACTCAAAAATAATGAGCTTGTTGAGAAGCGTTGGCATTATCCATTCTCAAAACAGTCGACAAGAACCTAGCTGTCTCTCTCTCTCTCTCTCTCTCTCTCTCTCTCTCTTTTTTTAAAGCCCTTCTCCCTTGGGAATGTAAAGTTATTACACAGTTGTCTCAGCTGCTACTTGGCATTCAAACCAGATCCTTGAGCTGCCAGACATTTCTAAATCCTACTCTCTCCACTTTTCCCAAGCAGTCCGCAGCTACAGTGCGGCACCAGGAGCTGCCCCTCTCCAGGGCCCGCCGGGCTGGCAGCAGCAGGGACCCGCAGCCCCGCGTCCAGTCCCCCAGGAGGCCTGCAGCTCAGCCCCACGTCTAACTGCCCGCTCTTCTGAAAGGCCAATTTATATTCCACATTCATTCCTCTAAAGGTCTCCCTTCAGGACAGAAATATTCCAAATCCACAACCCAGGAATTTCACAACCTCATGAAGCTTGTAGCGCTATGTGTGGCAATAAATTAGTTTTTTTCCTACATCAATGAGGAAATGTCCCTCTCATGACCTTAAATGCTTTGCAACGGGTTCAGACGGCCAGGCTTGGCTTTTTGGAGACAGTGGAAGAAGCAGTGATAGCGTCCCCCTTCCCCCCACTTAATCAGACGTGTCTGTGTGCATGTGCGTGCAAACGTCTGAGGCAGGAAACCAAATTTAAAAACCTGCTATGTTGTGTTGAATGTGAAAGTGACCAGGAACTTGTCTTTGAGGTCTATATTAACAGACATTTTATAAGAAGGCAAAGTTAATATGCCCCTGGAGCTACTATTGAAATGACTTTAGCTTTATGGTCTTTTAATGTGGGACCTTTCAGCCTGGAAATGAGGTGGATTTTCCATCCTCTGACTTAAATCTCTCAGCAGGGTAGCTTCCCCACTATCCTCGGAGCAGCTGTTAGTGGCAGGAGGAAAAGTGTCCTGCCATAAAATTGATTGCTTCCAACTACACTGCTCTACAGCCCTCCGCAGCTCCGCTTTTCGTTGGGTCTCTTAGCACCTGCTCCCCAAAGCACCAGATCTTATCTCCAATTGGTCTAAATGCAAATTCCAAAAAGAGAATGGATGCCCAGAAAAACCATAAGGTGGTTCTGTGAGAATTGTGAGGAATCGAGTGGCTGCTCTCGCTGAGGTCTTTATGAAGATAACAGGAAAGGTCTGCCAAGGCAGGGGTTTTATTGTGATTAAGATCTTAGTTCTAAATCAAGACACGGCAGCCGGGCTCCCTAAATCATTCCCCGGTAGACACTGGGGAGAAGGACAGAATGCATTAAGTGAATTTCCAGCAATATTGAGCCTTACAAATTTCCCTGGTCTTCCTGGAAGCCTCACATGTGGATAAGTAACACCTACTTGATATTTCCTTTCAGATTCCTGAGGATCAGTTGTCAACCTTTTGAAATGTCCCTTTCGGTATAAGACAGGAGCTGGTATTGTCATAATTCGGTAATATAAGAGAAGCAGCTCAGCCTTAAGCGTCAAGAGTGATTGGTGTGATGGCAAATTGTTAATCTTCATTTTAAAATGCCACAATACTTCATTTTGGCAATTAATAACTGTCACCGAGTCCTCATACATGGGATTCTGGTTGTAACTTACTCTGATCTAAAGTTAAAGTAATATTCAAATCAACTTGCAGACAACTTTTCCTGATGAAATACTTTGAATTATTAATTCTTATCTTAATAGAGTCTGTGTGTTGCTGTATCATTCTCAAAGATGTGTAATGTGATTTGCACATACTTTTATTTCATTTTTTTTTTCTGGCTGGATTACACTTAGAATATTATAAAATCGTGAAAGCTAGTTAGACATAGCCATTATATGTGACTTTTAAAGTATCCTACCAATAACGTGGAAATTTGAAACCACTTATCCCTTCCCGAGCCATTTTACTGAAATGTAGTTTTTGATTTTTTTTTTTTTTTAGAAAAATACCTTCCAAGTTTGGAGTTAAAGCAATTTATTCTAGAAAAAGGCATTATGAAATACATAGTAATTGGCTAAGCCAGAAAACAGCAATGCAATAATTAGTGGGAGAGAAATATGTGTCCAGTTTAGAATAAAGACACAGAGTTTATTTCTTCTTCAAGGAAAACTATCTAAGACAGTACAACAATTTTGCTATTTTGTAAGGATCGAAAGACATATGAATGGTTAGATGGAAAAAATACAGGAACTGGATTTGACCAGGGTTGTTAATATTACTCTTAGGGCATTCTGTTTGGGAGTTCCTTGCACATAGCAGTGGGATTTCAGAGAAGATAATTTGACCATTGACAGAATTATGTCACTCCTAAGACTGTCTGGTTTAGGAAGTCATTATTTGCCTCACAGTTCTTGCTTACCAGTGGACTCAGCAGGTTTCCTTGATACAGATAATTTCACATTAATTTTCACTGAAGATTTTGTATTAAAAGGTGAATGTGCTGATATAGTCAAACATGGAATTTTAACATACAAATCATTCTCCATTTTAACGTGATATTAAATTAGTTTATGTAAGAAGATGGCAGGTAAATGCAATTTCATGTTTGGATCAGAACAAGAATATTCAGGGGCATGGGAATAAAACAAATAGGTGTTTGTGAACAAAAATCTAATGGTCTAATTTCTGAGGAACAGACAATGTGGCTACAGAATCTCCTCATTGAAAATCGTAAAATGGAATATGAGAAGTAAGACTGACTTAAGTCTACCTAAACAAAAATGTACTAGGTTGGGTTGCCTGAGTGGCTCAGTGGTTGAGCATCTGCCTTCAGCTCAGATCATGGTCCTGGGGTCCTGGGATTGAGTCCTATATTGGGCTCTCTGCAAGGAGCCTGCTTCTCCCTCTGCCTGTGTCTCTGCCTCTCTCTCTCTCTCTCTGTGTGTGTCTCTCATGAATAAATAAATAAAATCTAAAAAAAACCAACCGTCCCCAAAAATGTACTAGGTCTATTATTCTAATATGCCAGTTTCAATGGGAGAGGAATCCTATGATGTAGTGGATTAGAGCTGGAATATTGGTAAGGTGAAACGGATAGGAAGAGTTGGGTGCATCAGAATATGTTTCCCTAGAATGTTTTAAAAAATTAGCATGTGTCAGACCATGTTTACTTCTGGACATTGAAAGATAAGACCCTTTGTCAAGGTCTATAAGGGAAGTTATTTCTAATAGTTATCTATTGCTATATTACAAATTATCTTGAGACTTAGGGACTGAAAACAATAAGCATTTATTCTCTCATAGTTTCTAGGGGTCAAAGATTTGAAGATGGCTTAGCTTCATGGTTCTGTGTCAGAGACCAGTCAAGTTTTTAGCTGGGGCAACTATCATCTGAAAATTTAGTCACGGCCGAAGGATTTACTTTCAAAATGGCTCAATTCCATGACTTTTGGTAGAAGGTCACGCACAATTCCTTGATGGTTTTTTTTTTCGCTGGAGGTTTCAGTTCCTGGCCACATGGACTTTCACATAAAGTTGCTTGAATGTCCTCATGAGATGGCATCCAGCTTCCACCAGAGCCACTAATTCAAAAGAGAGTAAAGAGAAATTGCAAAGTCTTTAATTATCTAATCTTGAAAGTCACAGACCATCACTTTTCCAGAGTCTGTTTGATAAAAGCAAGTCCCTAATCTGGCCCACTCAAAGGGAAAGGAATTAAACTCTACCTCTCAAAGAGAGGCATATCAAAGCATTTGTGGATGTATTTTAAAACCGCCACTCTCTTTTGCTCTCATTTCACTTAAAATTTTCTAAATGACACTTTGTTCTATCTCAATGTATTCTTCAAGATTGTTATCTTTAGTCATTGCTTCCAAAGCTTGGATACAATGCTGTCTTCAAATGAGCTGAAAAGCACAATTTCACAATGACAGCTTTCTTATCTAAAGAAATAAAAATTCCTAATTAAAATATTAAAATGTCAAAGAAAGTTTACATTGAAAACATATCAGGTAACACATCTGATTCACTAGATATATGGATTTTATAAGCCATGGAGTGGATTGTGAGCCCTCAGAAACATAACGGTCTTTTATAAAAAAAAAAAAAATCGCTGTGAAACATGGTTTTCTATAGACCACAGACACAAAATAACATATTAAACTTTTTAAGTTTTATTATTTGATAAACTGTATTTTAATGTTAGAATTATTTGAATACAATTATCTCAGAAATTCAGTATATATCCAATTTTGCTTAGGACTCAGTCTTGCATAAAATCACTCAATGTAATAGTATTCAAAAGTATTGAAAATGAATAATTCTAAAAATTTTTTCTCACCAATTTAAAGGTTAGTAATTAATCCTTTTCTTAAATGCTGTTTAAGGATAGACTCCCCTTTAAAAACACTAGATTTTCACATAGTCTTTTTGTCACTCGATAATCAATATGGTATCGCTGTCCTCCAAAATTTTAGAATCATGTAATGTTATTTAAATTATATGTAATGCATTTAAAGATGTGATTAATAAGCATTTTTGTAAAATTGCAATTTAAAAAAGCAAAAAATTGCTTTTTAAAAGTGTTTCTATAGATAACCCAATTCTATATGTATGTGAATAATTTCACCAATTTTATATAGGACAAAATTTTAAGTTCCTAAATGGAATTTCTATATTTTTCATATCTATATAAGAATCAAAGTTATGCTAAAAATCAATGAAAAAGATATTAAGTCATAAGATCACAGATTATGTTTGTTGATTTATGTGTGTGTGTGTGTGTGTGTGTGTGTGTGTGTGTGTAGAGGGGGAGCAAATGAGAAGTGAGAAAAGGTGAAATATTACAAATAATATTGAAATTTGTTTTTAAATGTACTGCTGGGCTTAAGGTCCAGACAAGATGGCATTGGACCAGTTTCTCCCCACTAAGTCCAACTATTAACCTCAGACATAGTTCTATTTGTTTTTTTAAGATTTTATTTATTTATTCATGAGAGACACAGAGAGAGAGAGAGAGAGGCAGAGACATAGGCAGAGGGAGAAGCGGTTTCCCTGCAAGAAGCCTGATGATCTCAGACCCTGGGATCACACCCTGAGCCACAGGCAGATGCTCAACTGCTGAGCCACCCAGGCATCCCAACCTTGGACATAATTCAAGGGACAACTCAAGGAGAATTCTAAAATGTGGCAAGAAAAAGACAAACTGGCTTGAAACTTCAAGACCAGAGGAAACACATAGTGTCAGGGCATCTGCCTTTCCAAGGGAGAAGGTCACCCACACCTAGTGTGTTTTGACTCCAACTCAGCAACAGAAGCTGCCCAAGTGTACTCATCCTCCATATCTAAAGGGAGTTCTGAGAGCATCAGGTGAGCAAAGGTGATCGATGAAGAGCTCTCCCCTACCAATAAGTGGTCCAGAGACTCTTTTCTTCACCAAGAGATACTGAGGCAGTGGGAAAAGTTGGCAATAACACAGATATAGCAAGTGGTCTAGCCTGGGAAGCCACTTTATTCCCCTGGATCTATTTCACCCAGAGATAGATTTATTTCACTAAAGCATGTGGACAGAATGGAGAGGAAAAGACCTGGTCAAAATAAGTAGCTGGGTGATAGATCCTCCTTGTCTTCAAGAACGTGAGACTCTTTTTCCCTCACATACAGACATGGGACAGTTGGGTAGGACTGGCAAGAAGGACCCACTCACAGCAAGTAGCCTGACCCCAGAGCCTCTTTGACTCTATGGACATAAGACTCGTTCCATGTGCAAGAGGAGGCCAAGACCTGGCTTAACCTAAACAAGATGATCACCTCCTAAAATAGAATACTTAAAAAAGACCTAGAATCTCTTAACATAGTAGATTAAGTTAAAATGTTAACTGATGCCAAAATCAAGATGAATCAGTTGCTCAAATTATATGACAAAGATTCTAAAGCAGCATTTATAAAAATGCTTTATTGGTCAATTACACATTCTTTTGAAGCAAATGAGAAATAGAAAAATTTCAACAAAGAAATAGAAATTGCAAAAGAGGACCAAATTGAAAATAAAAGATAAAAAAATATAATAATCATAATAATAATTTAAAAAACCCTCACTGGACAGGTAAACAGTAGATTGAAGGGACAGAGGATAAAAATCAGCATCTTTGAAGAAAAATGAATATAATATACCCTATCTGAAAAATAGAGATAGAATAGACTGTGGATCTCTGAGACCATAACAAAAGATCCAATGTTTATATCATTGGATTCCCAGAATAGAAGAAAAGAAGTGAGGCTGAAAGAATATTTGAAGAAATAATGTCTGAAAAATCTCACATTTTGGCAATATATAGAAATCTACAGATTCAAGAAGCTGAGTAAACCCCCAAATAAGACACACCTCCTCCCCACAAAAATCTACACCAGACACACCATTATTTATTTTTGAAAACTGAAAACAAAACAAAAAAATTCTTGAAAGCAGTCAAAGAGAAAGAACACTTCTTATAGGAAAAGACCAATTTATACAATGAATTTTTCATCTGAAAACATGGAGGTCCAAAGGAAGTGGAACATTTTCAAGTACTGAGCAAAAGGATAAGTCATAAATTTTGTATGCAGTGAAACATTTCTTTGGGAATAAGAAAAAATAAAGATTTTAAAGATGAAGAGAAACCAAGGAAATTTGTCACTATCAAACCTACTCTTAAAATTTCAAACAGAAAGAAATGATAACAGAATCTTGGAGCATTAGTAAAGAAGAAAAAGCAAAGAAAGTATAAAATTATGGATCTATACAATACACTTTTTTATCTCATAAATCTTATAAATAGTGTTTGGTGATTAAAATAAAATTATAACAACATCTGTTACTCTAAACAATGATGTTTAAAGATGGGGAGAGTGAAGACCTACCTAAATGGAAATGAGGTTTCCAGTTTTCATTCAACAGGATAAGATGTTGCTATCAGCACACTGTTTTAAGTCACATTTGTATCAAATTAAGTCACATAACAATAACTACCTAAAATGTAGTTATTAAATGTGGTCCAAATACATCAGTCAGAAATCAGAGATTGACATGAGTGAATTAAAAGAATGACACAACTATATGCTGTTTACATAAAACTCACTTCAAATTCAGTGACAAAAATCAGTTGAGAATAAAATGCTGAAAAAAGATATACTACACAAATGTGAATAAAAAATATGGTTGGTTACATTAATATTAAAGTATATTTCAGAACAAGGAAATTACTATAGACAAAGAGGGTCCACATATAATGTTAAAAAATTAGTCTATCAAGAAGACATAATAATCTCAAATATGTATGCACAAAATAACAGGACTTCAAAATACATAAAACAAAACTGATAGAACTGAAAGGAGAAACATACAAATTTACAGTTATCATTGGGATTTTCAAAATCCTCTTCTCAGCTACTGATAGGAATACTAAACAAAAATCAAGAAAAGTGAAGATGGAAACAGTCAACCAATAAGATCTAATATATATGTTACATATATTTTTATATTATATATAAATGTTTTATATTATATATATATATAAATTTAATGTGGGCCACAAAATAACCTTAACAAATTTTGAAAAATTGAAATAATGTAGAATGCTTTATGAATGCAATGTAATCAAACTAGAAATCAGTAACAGGAAAAACCCAGGAAATTTCCTAAACAGATAAAAATTAAACAGCACTTCTAAAGAATCCATAAGTATAAGAAAACATAAAAAGAGGTACCTGGGTGGCTCAGTCAGTTAAGCAACTGACTCTTGATTTCAGCCCAGGTCATGATCTCAGGGCTCTGGGATTGAACCCTGCATTGAACCCAACATGGGTCTCCACTGTCAGTGAGGCATCTGTTTCTCCCTCTCCCTTTGCCTCTCTCCCCATTCATGCTCTGTCTCTGTCAAATAAATAAATAAAATATTTAAAATGCTTTTTAAAAAAGAAAATGTAAAAAATACATAGAACTGAAAACAAAAACATAATTCATAAAAATATATAGGATGCAGCTAAAGCAGTGCTAAAGGAAAAGCTTATGTAATAAGTATTTGTATTAGAAATGAGGAAAGGCTTCAAATAAATAACCTAAGTTCTTATTTCAAGAAACCTGAAAAAGAAAAGTAAATCCAAAGCAAGCAGAAGGAAGAAGATAATAAAGATAGAAATATAAATCAATGAAATTGAAAATAGTAAAATAATAAAGCTAATGAAACAAAAGTTTGTTCTTTTAAAAAAAATCAATAACATTAATAGAACTGGCCTACCACCCAGCAATTGCACTGCTGGGGATTTACCCCAAAGATACAGATGCAGTGAAACCCCGAGACACCTGCACCCCAATGTTTATAGCAGCAATGTTCACAATAGCCAAATTGTGGAAGGAGCCTCGGTGTCCATCGAAAGATGAATGGATAAAAAAGATGTGGTCTATGTATACAATGGAATATTACTCAGTCATTAGAAATGACAAATACGGGCAGCTCCAGTGGCTCAGCGGTTTAGCCTTCAGCTCGAGGTGTGATCTAGGAGACCTGGGATCGAGTCCCACGTTGGGCTCCCTGCATGGAGCCTGCGTCTCTCTCTGCCTGCGTCTCCCTCTGCCTGTGTCTCTGCCTCTCTCTCTCTCTCTCTCTCTCTCTCTGTGTGTGTGTATGTCTGTCATGAATAAATAAATTAAAAACCTTAAAAAAAAGAAATGACAAATACCCACCATTGGCTTCAATGTGGTTGGAACTGGATGGTATTATGCCGAGTGAAGTAAGTCAATTGGAGAAGAACAAACATTATATGGTCTCATTCATTTAGGGAATATAAAAAATAGTGAAAGGGAATAAAGGGGAAAGGAGAGAAAATGAGTGGGAAATATCAGAGAGGGAGACAGAACTTGAAAGACTCCTAACTCTGGCAAACGAACAAGGGGTGGTAGAAAGGGAGATGGGTGGGGGGTGGGGGTGACTGGGTGATGGGCACTGAGGGGGGCACTTGACGGGATGAGCACTGGGTGTTATGCTATATGTTGGCAAATTGAGCTCCAAAAAATAAAAAAAGTAAATTAAAAAAAAATAAAAATAGAAAGTGAAAAAGCCAAAAATCATCAACATCATGAAACATGGATTATCACTACAGATCCTGCAGCTTCTAATAAATTAACAAGGGAATACTATGATCAACTGTATGCTAAAAAATTAAGCAACTTAGAATAGAACACTCAGCAATAAAAGAATAAAGTATTGATATATGCAACAATTTAGATGACTCTCCAGAGAATTATATGTAGTGAAAAAAGCCAATCCTGAAAGGTTACATACTTTATAATTCCATATATATAACATTTTTGAAATGACAAAATTCAGAAGTGGAGGGCTCAGTAGTTGTTTAGGAATAAGAATAGCGAGAGGTAGGTAGGGATGATTCTAATAGTAAATCAGGAAGAACACTTTGGTGATGAAATAGTTCAGTTTCTTGACTGTTGGTCGTAGATACATAAATCTACACATGTGAAGTAATATATGGAACTAAATACATAAATGAGCAAAGTGAAATTGGGAAAATCTGAGTAAGACTGGTGTATTATATCAATGTCCATAACATGATTCAAAATCTTACCATTGGAGGAAACTGAGTAAAGGATACTTATATTTTACAATAGCAAATCAATCTACAATTTTCTCAAAATTTCAATTAAAAATGTACTGTTGTTAAGGTCTTTAAAATAGCCATTATCTTTAGATATGCCATTTTACCCATTTTTTCATTCTGATGCCATGATTTTCTACTTCTTTTTCCACCCATTTTATCTCTCCTTCCTTTTTTTTTAACTCACTCCTATTATTGGTTGTATATTATAATTTTTCTTCTTCTTCCAGGATTATAAAGACTATGTATGAAACATAATTTTTTAAGCTTAAAAAAATTTTTAGATGAAACTTCTGAATATAGTCATTGCAAAATATGTAACCTTAATATGTGGCTAATATTTCAAAATTAATAATTCTTATTACTTTTTGACTTCAGATCCCTTTATACTGCCAAGAAAATTTTGTAAAACAGTCCTAGCCAAGTTTTATAACAGTGAGTATCAGTTCATATTACCTATGCATTTAATCTCTTTGGGAATAATTATCATTAATGTAATTTCATTTTCAAGTTACTATTATTTATTGTTTATCTTAATGGAAAAGAAAAAAATAACATTTATACAAGTTAAAACAGCCAGCATGGAAAGTCTGGCTTAGCAAAAATCCAATTATGACCATTTTATTGTCATGTGATCCATGATAAAATGTTGTATTTTTATTTAATAGTTTAGTCAATGAAGGGCTACTGATGGCTCTGGAACAGTGATGTACCATAATTCACATTTGTGGGCTCAATGTGAATGCAGAGAGAGAGAAAGTCCACTTAGGCATCTGTTACTAAAATGCTAACATAAAGGTTGCCAACATAAAAAGGATATTCCATAGGCAGGACAACCTTTTCTTTCTTTCTTTTCTTTCTTTCTTTCTTTCTTTCTTTCTTTCTTTCTTTCTTTCTTTCTTTCTTTCTTTCTTTTTCTTTCTTTCTTTCTTCTTTCTTTCTTCTTTTTCTTCTTTTTTTTTTTTTTTGTAAAATCAAATTTATTTCCAAATTCTCATTTAAAATATTTTATTGTTGTTTGTTTAGGCTTTATGCAGTAGTTTGGTTGAAAATTAATATTTACATTCATATTGATATGTAGGTTAAACAATAATATAAATGCTAAAATGCATATTTCCTCAAGAGTATTAGTGTGGTTTAACCCAGGCTGGATATGAAATGCTGATTTATATTAAAAGAGTTATAAGTATTCCTTAAAAGAGCAAGAATTTTATACCTTGTAATTCTTCTCTTGTTAATGTTTAGGGAGCTCAAAAATACTGTGAAATTTCTATCCTTTGTTTATAATGCTTGTTTCCAAGAGAACCACGAAAACTTTAGGGAGGAAAACCCATGATTTTCCTGGGAAGATTTTACCATCATGGGAGGAAAGAGAGTCTAACTTATTTCCCATCATAACCCAGATGTTTCTTGTTGTTTCCCCTCTTCTCTGAAATCCAGGCAAATTAGACTTAAACTCTACATACCTATATTTAGTAGCTCAAAACCATCCTCAAATTCCCAGACTTCACTTCCTTGTAAAGTTTCACCTTCTAATCTAATTACCATGGTCATGGTCTTGGCAAAGGCTCCTTTGATGCAAGATTCTCCCTGTCGCTGGTCACCCCTGCAAGTGTAGCCCAGTCACATATTTTTACTTTTTTTCTCATGGATTGTTGCCTCCTTAGAAAGCTTTTGCACCTTTATCAAATAGAGGTAAAAATAGGTTCTTGTTGATCGCCTGGTGTGTAGAAGGCATTAAATCCGATAGTCCTGCACGGATCATGCACCATTTTCCTGATGCTGCTTAAGAAGGGCAGAGGATTTAACACCAGACATTTAACTTTGTTTTTGTATTTTGATGGGAACATAGTTCCTCACAGACTTTACCAAGTCTCTAAATGATGTACTAAATGGTATAGACATGAAGTTATTGACTCTGAATCGATCTAAAACACATATGTTCTTAGACGTGGACACATATTTGTGGTCTGTGGTGTTGAAAGTTTGAGAAAGCTTTTTGGTGCAGCCAGGACCCCAATGCAGCAGAAAAGGGATTATGCTACTGTGGGGCAGTGAGCAATTATTTGCTTAACCTCAGGGCTGCATAGGCTGAACTGACCAACCACCCTGATCTCTTAGCCCAAAAGAGGTTGATATTAGCAACCAAATGTTAGCGCCATGGGCTCCTCTAACATGGCGGATGGCGAAGATCACCAAATGTCAGGCTTGCCGCCCCAGTTGTGACCGTTAACTGGAGGGAAAATAACTTTACAGAGATGGAGTATTGGATGTGAACCTACCTAGGTGGTGTGATCAAGGATATAGGATCAAATGTGAAGGAGAGTGTATGATGGTCTAGAAGAGACCAGGAACTTTGCAGCTAGGCCGTAAGTTCAAATCCTAGTTCTGTCAATATCTGTGTTGCTTGCACAAATTATTTCCCTTCGTTATGCTTCTTTGTTTTTAAATAATAGCAAGCACGTCCCATGATTATTATGAAGATTAAATGAGTTCACATATGTAAATGACTCAGGACATTTGCCTGGCATGTTTTAAGCCCTAGATATTCTACTATTATTTAACAGAATGTACAACATATCTTTTCACTTTTCTATTGCAGGACAGAGCACATCGTTCAAACTTACTATTTCATGATAATTCAAGCATCATTTACAGTTTTGCAACAGATTTTTTTTTTAAGTCAAGGAACCTGTCACATTGAATACAATTTCTCGACATCTCAAAATTATTCTTTTATTAGGAAATCATAGACTGTTATAAAGCATGTTAACCAAGACGGCAGCGCCTGTGGGGCACAAATAACTTTTGCAGGTGATGGTGAAGCTGAAAGAAAAGTAAATGCAGACCGTCTCAATATTGTAAATTTTAAATTTAGTTAGCTACCAAATGTCTTTTTCCTATCCTTTTTCCTAGACCCTGGAATCTGTGCTGACTGAGCCCATCTGGGAAAGCAAACCAACCAGATGGCCATTGTGAACTGTTGGGGAGACCCCCGCGGCAGTGAGAGCTAGTTTCAGAAAAGAAAGCTCTTTGGGACACAATGAATACAGGCCTAATTTATATTTTAGGGCTTTAGGAGATTAAGGCCAACGGTGGCATGATTTTAAACCACAGTTGGGAGGGTTTTTTGTCTTTATGCCAGTGAAGCTGAATTATAAGTTTGGGGAGCTTTGCAAGTGTGAAAAGAGATGCCATAAAAAGAAAGGGAGGCTGAATAATTGTACGGCTGTGCAAATTACAAACAGTATGTAAAAGGATTGAGGTTAAAGAGCCTCATCAAAGCAATGCCCTCTTCAATCGATTTTTGTCATAAGGATTATGACTTTAGGAGAGGTACAACCAGCAGGGGATAAAGGAGTGGCCATCCCCCCTCCTTTTAATGCCAAAGTACTCGAACAATTGATAACAAGGGATTAGAAATTGAAAATACATTGTGGCCTTGCTCTATTCACACTAGTGTCAAGGTTGAAAGGACATGGTTCATGAACTTGAGAAGCATTAGTGCACCAGTTATGGGGCATCCACAGACCCCATGTGTCTAGAGTCCTAGCAAATACCATGATGATAAAAATTAGTTCTGGCCTAAGTTAATCAGTCAAGCAGATACAGATACTCATCTGGCATTTCAGACATGATCTTAATCCTCCCTTCATCTTTTCTTTATTAGATGGCATATTTTAGATTTAGCTATTTCATCGAAGATCCTTTTCCTGTGGGAGACGTTTCATAAACACTCATGAAGGATTCTGGAACAATAAACTGAAGCTCAATCAACGCTGGCGTAAATGAAAAATGCAATTATGTTTGTCGTATTTTTCCATGCTTGCTGACTCTAATTACTATTAAATCACATTTTGCAATTCATAGTTGCCTTAGACAGTTTGTGACTGACTCTATCATGACTATTCATTAATTATCCATTCATTATTTAATAGCAATGTGTGGAGGATCCATACGTGCTAGGTCCAAAGGGGATGCAAAGATGAACGATCTTCCTACCTTCAGGCATTTCACTGTCTAGTAGTTTGGAAGGACATATTAGAAGTTATACAAAGTGCTATATGCAATGACATATACATTCAGGACAGTAAGCTACCACCAACCCCTCTGCTATAGGTAGAGTTGGGTTACAGAGAGGCAGAAACTGTAGTGGACAGGTAGGACGAACGGAAAGCATCACAATGTATGAAAGCTTATCTGAGATTTCTGGACGAGTGATATAAATTTAAGAAGGATCCAAGTAGGCACGTGAAATTCTCTAACGAATGGCTTGGAGTTAGGATATACCATATCCTTCTAGGATGTAGAAATCTTGGACGTAGAAGGCTTTGAAAAGTCTTCAGTCCTGTTGCATTAATTATCTTTTGCTGTATGACAGGTTACTCCCAATCTTAGCAGCTTAACACATTATTATCCCATTATTGTCCCACACACTTCGTGTGGCTCAGGAATCCAAGAGTGGTTTAGCTCAGTAGTTCTGAGTCTGGGTTTCCCATGATCTTGCAGATGAGTCCCTTGGGCCCACACTCATCTAAGGCTTCAGTGGTAGAGGGTCCATTTCCAAGAAAACGCACAAGCACAGCCATTGGCTGGAGTCTGCAGTTCCTGAACATTCTCTACACAGACTCCCTGAACACTCTTACACCACGGAAACCGATTCCCACGAAACTGATCTGATCAAGAGAATGAGCTAGAGGGAGCATCTTCCTCAAGCTGGAAGCTGCAGTCTTTGGGAACATGCTAACACTTTTCCATATTTTATTCCAAAGTGTGTCCCTAAAACCAGCTGACACTCAAGTGGAGGGGAATGAAGTTTCATCTCTTGAAGGGAGAAGAATTTTAAAGTAATTATAGAAATATTTTTAAAACTACCAAACTGCTGTGATAAGAAACCTGGATAAACAAACAAACAAAAAAATCATGATTTTCTTTAAACCACAAGAGACTCTTAACTCTAGGAAACAAGCTGAAGGTTGCTGGAAGGGAGAGGGGTGTGAGGACAGGGTCCCTAGGTGATGGACATTATGGAGGGCATGTGATGGGATGAGCATTGGGTGTTCTATCAGTGAGCTCTACCTCTGAAACTAATAATAGACAATTTGTTAGTTGAGTTTAAATAAAATAAAATTTAAAAAAATAAAGTCATTGGAGAGCTGTGGATTCATTGAAATTTGAAGAAACTAACTTCCAGAGGGATAGTCTTCTAAAAAGATTGAGGCCCAAAAGATGTTTCTATACCTGGAATCAGTTGGTAAAATTGGGTAACGATGGTGCTGACATTTTTTAAAGTACTTCCCCATTTTCTTTTTCTTGAATTGATTAATCATAGCAAACCTTCATTATCTTCAACAAATTAACACAGTTCAGGAGTATCCACATATATCCAGGCCCTTATTTTTATAATGTCCCTAGTTTCTTTCTCGTATGAGATATGTGATAGCAACCAGTGGGGCCCGTCTACCAGTGTGCATCTGCACTTGCCACCCGTGAAATTGGTAACCGTTGTGCTATCATGGGACGCCAGGGCTATCCACATCCTGTAGGCTTCCAGTGGTAAGATTCTGACTGCCGGAGTGGCCGTCATCTGGGATGCGCGTGGTGCTCAGACGGCTCAGGAATGCGGGCCACCCCACCAAAAATTCCGCCCAAACCAGGGGAGTTGTTAGGGGAAGGAATGGGGTTACAGAGAGAGTCTGATGAGGTGACACTGAAGGGGAATAACGTGGGGCCCCCGGGGGGCTCAGTGGTTGAGCATCTGCCTTCAGCTCAGGGCTTGACCCTGGGGTCCCGGGATTGAGTCCCCTGTTGGGCTCCCCGCAGGGAGCCTGCTTCTCCCTCTGCCTGTGTCTCTGTGTCTCTCATGAATAAATAAATACAATCTTAAAAGAAGAGAAAAGAAAAGAAGGAGGCATAACAGTTCTTTGCTTGTTAATTGGCTGTACTTTTTCAGAAAGTTTCATCATGTTCTTAATGCTGCATGTCAATGTATTGTTAGATTAGGTCATATTGAACTGTCCTGAATTAAAATAATATTAAAATGATAAACATTTTTGTCTTTGAATAATCCAAATTAACAGAAATTATGCAAGCCACTGACTATTGATGACAACGATTAAAAAAAAAATAGAGTAGGTTTGATTGGTGAAGGAGAGAGCTCTTTGAGGAGGTGGTGAGGAAAGAAAAACATCAGTTGTCGCTCTATCCAAAAAGAAGAGATGACTATTTCTTTTGATTAACATTTCATGGGCCTGTCAGGCAAACCCAAATAATTTAGATGTGGGCGAATGTGGGCTGTGTGAGATTTATTTGGGGTGATAAGCATGGGAAGGAGATTTGGCAGGAAGGTTCTAAAGATAGAGAACAGATAATTTTTAAAAGAAAACTCTTGCATGACCCTGCTGCAACTAGTGCGAGCAGAAATGGTTTAACCCAGCTGCTGCTTCGTGTGTGCGTGTGTGTGTGCGTGTGGGGGGTCGCATTTTTATGTGAGTGATGACTTAAGTGTATCACACTGACTGAAGAGCAGTTGTCTGTTCTGGGGGTTTCTGCGGGGGTTCCGGGGCCACGGGCACCGACAGCTCCAGGAGGCCTTCCTCAGCCCACGTCCGAGGGAAGGGCTCTCCTCCTCCTCGCGCGTGTCCTGGGTCCCAGGCGAGGCGGACCGGCTGGGTGGTCCAGGGACCCAAGGGCGCCGCTGGGCTCCCGTGGTGCGGCCCCCAGGGACCACCTCCTGGGTCCGGTTCGTCTCTGGCGCCCTGATGGAATATTCTCGAGGTCGCTGCAAGCACTGAGTCGCAGTTCCGAGTGGCTCATTGTGCAAGAGGACCCTCCCCGCGGGGAGGTGCAGGTAGACAGCAGCGTGTCCCCGCCAGGGGCACACCCGGGCCCCGGGCGCAGGGCCCTCCCTCGCCGTCGCGGCTGCTGTGTCCCGCACGTGTGCTCGCGGCGGGGACGGCCGTGGGCCCTGACCGACCCCCGCGGTCCCCCCAGCGGGCCTGGGACGGGGGCCACACGGCAGGGCAGGGGCAGGGGCAGGGGCAGGGCCGCGCCCCCGCCCTCGGGTCCCCGCTGCCGCCGTCCGGGGCTGCGAGCCACGTGGGTGCTCCCGCAGGGCTCGGGGTCCGCAGGGTCCACGGCGCTGGACCCGAGCGGGTGCACACGCGGCCCCCCGGGGGGGGGGGGCACCCGCCGCCAGGACGGCCCTGGGCCTGCGCGGTGTAGACGGCCCCGAGGAAGCCGGCAGGGCGGGGACCGCGGGGGTGGCCGAGCCGGCCGGTGACCAGCCAGCAAGGCCGCAGCCGCCTGTGTCCCACGTGAGGCGATCAGGGTGTTGGCCGGGTCCTCCCGCGTCCTCGCGTCTGAATAATACGGGGTGTGGACACTTCTCATAACCCGGTACTTGATCCGTTGGCTCCCAGGCGCTTGGGGATGTGGCCCAGGTGAGGGGCAGGCGCGGGGGTGGCAGGTGCGCGGGGCTGCGCGAGGCTCCAGGTGCGGCGCATCGGCACCTGCCTGCACCGCCCCGGGCTGCAGGGGCTGCGGGGGCTGCGGGGCTGCGGGGGCTGCGGGGCTGCGGCGCCCCACCCCGGGGACGGCACGGCCTCCCACCGCGAGGAGCCCCGCGAAGCCCCGGAACCCATCCCCGCGGCCGCGCCTCGGCCCGCACCCCCACAGCTCCCGCGGGCCTCGGGCGCGGCCGTCGGGCTGCTCAGGCCCAGTCCCCGTGGGGGACTCGCACACCACCTGTCCCACCACACCCACCTCGCCCACCCCTCCAGGCACACCCATCTGTCCCACGTCAGGCACACCGACAGGGCCTTCATCCTTGGGACACACCTAGAAGACTCTGCACCCTGGAAAGACCTCTTGATTTGGGTGCTTAGCCCCTTCAAGCCTTCTCGCCCGGGTGCCACCCCTTCGGTGATACGCCCCCGCCAGCCTGGCCCAAGTGCCCCACTCTGGGCCTCTTGTCCCCACAGGGTACTTTGCACCGACAGAATGTATCCTCTTATCTACTGGTTATCGGGGGGCTTCCCGTTGGAGTGTCGTCCTGGCAAGGAAGCTGCCCCGACCTCTGTGACTGCCGCTGTCTCTCGGGTACCGGAGCACTGCCCGGAGCACCCCCTGAAGCACCTCCTGGAGCACTGCTGGAGCATGGCCCGGAGCACGGCCTGGAGCACTGCTGCAGCAACGCTGGAGCATGGCTAGGAGCGCGGCCCGGAGCACCCCCTGGAGCATGGCCCGGAGCACGGCCTGGAGCACCTCCTGGAGCACCGTCCAGAGCACAGCCTGGAGCACCTCCTGGAACACCCCCTGGAGTACTGCTGCAGCATGGCCTGGAGCACGGCCTGGAGCACTGCTGGAGCATGGCCTGGAGCAACGCCCGGGGCACCCCCTGGAGCACCACCCGGAGCACCGCCCTGAGCATTGCATCCTCCATAAGCATTGGTTCATAGGTAAGTAGCTGACGTTCACGCCTTCCCCGCGGTCTTCCTGCTGTCTCCGGGCGTCACCTCTTATTCGCCAGAACATAGGGCAGTGGGTCCGCGCCCTTCCGGTCACTGAAGGGAAAGTAACGCAGACTGGGCAATACTTGGAGATCGCAGCCCTCCGAGGCAGGGGACAGGTGTAGACGCCAGTAGCCCGACTCTCACCGAGCAGACTCGCCCGATTTCACTCCGTTCATCACAGTAGTGTCACCTACCTGAAATCTCTATTTTATTAAGATTTGGAGGGGAGGGGTTAAATTTGTTTCTTAAGGTTAATTTTTAAAAGATTCTCATAACCTCATAATCATGTCTCAAGCAAAATTTACTTTGGGTGCGAGTACTTGCAAGTGGCAGTCACATTCCCTCCAACAGCAGAATACACAAGCCCTGGAAAACCTCCGAACCCTGTAGATACCCTAAAACCAATGAAGTCAATATTTTTCCGGGGAGAGGAAACAGTACCTCTGAACCACAACACTATGTATAATCTCATCGTTTTGTTTGTAGGTGTTAACTATAGAAACTTTATTTATAAATTTCTTTTTTTATTTTTAAAGGAAAGTAATGAGTCTTTAAGACATTGTTATAAATATGTTATTCGGGATCCCTGGGTGGCGCAGCGGTTTGGCGCCTGCCTTTGGCCCAGGGCGCGATCCTGGAGACCTGGGATCGAATCCCGCGTCGGGCTCCTGGTGCATGGAGCCTGCTTCTCCCTCTGCCTGTGTCTCTGCCTCTCTCTCTGTGTGACTATCATAAATAAATAAAAGAAAAAAAAAGAAATATGTTATTCGTGTAGTCCTTTCAGAATGCAGATAAGAAAATTAAAGCTCACAGTGACCCCTTAGCCCAAATAACTGGTTAGCAATAAAACTGGGGCCAGGATAGTTACGCGATAATTACACATGTTGTTTGCTGACTAAAGAAGTACCTGTTGCCTCCTATAAACTGAAGTCAGTTATTTGTACTTGTTTATCTTGCAAATAAGAAATGCATAAAATGTTTTAGAAAATATGTATGTATATTGTTTAAAATATACTTAGCCGTCACTTCAGTCATCCTTCCAGGCCTCTCAGTTATTGTCATTGGTCTTAATCCTCTGGTTATCTTTAGACAGGCCAACGGACTGTCCAACGCTGTGCGGTGTGCAGAATAAGGCCATAAATGTGTGGGATTTGCCAAAGTGGGTGTAAATGAAACAAATTAAGTTCTACACACTTTTCCCCCAAAAGCTTTCAGAAAACCTACCATGGGAGCATCAGTAGGTGCTTTAAAGTTTTTATATTCAAGATTAAAATTTCTAAATAGTCTAAACTCCCCCTCTGCCGGCGTATGCTTGTCCTCATCGCCTTTTGGGTTCAGAACGGATTGCTTTAGGGGATATATATTTTTAAAGATTTTATTTATTCATTCATGAGAGACAGAGAGGAGGGCAGAGACCCAGGAAGAGGGAGAAGCAGGCTCCGTGCGGGCAGCCCGAGGCGGGACTCGATCCCGGGACCCGGGGTCACGGCCTGGGCCCAAGGCAGACTCATTTTGCCAAGAAAATGGACCATTTCGAGAGCGTTCCCTTCACACCTCGGGCAGGTGACTTTGGAACGGCCTCCTTCTAGAGCAGCCACACTTCGGCTCCGGGAAGCAGAGGAGTGTGCGTTCGGGGATACGGTCCTCAAAACAATAAATGAAGCCCCCCATCAGGTGATGGCAGGGTCGCCGTCCCATCCGGCAGGCGCGGTGCTGCCAGGGTTCCCGCGGCTCCGGCTCAGCACCTGGGGCCCGGCTGAGCGCCCCCCCGCCCCCAGCACCCTCTCCCCCGGGGGGGCTTCGCGCGGTTGGAGCCCGCAGCGCCCCAAACTAGAGCTTTTTCCTCCCCCCCCACCCCGTGCTCCTCGTGCCCCCGTTTCCCGCTCCCAGCGGCATCTGGCGGCTGCGGTGCTTCCTCTCACTGTAGTTCGCCCCCTTTTTAAGAATACGAGTTAATAGAATCTCAGGGAGCGTGTAGGTCACCTTTACTGCTTGGCTTCTTTCCTTTAGCTTCCCGATCTAAAATCCACCCACGTTCTAATGTCATGTACATCAGCTGGGTTCTTCTTCTTTTTTGTCCCCGACTATTCATTTTCCAACTGATGCACTTTTAGCCTGTGTGATTTAAGGTCCTGTAAATGTTGGTGGACAAGCCTTCCTGGAAACATAAACTCGTATTTTCTGGGCTAACAATGAGGAGTGTAATCAAAGGGTTGGATGAGCCTAAGTGTAAGCTGATTAGAAGGCATCATCCTAAATTTCAAATTGTGTATCATTTTGAATTTCCTCCAACAATGTATGAGTTTCAGTTGCTCTATATCTTCACCAACATTTGTCAGTTTTTAAAAATTTTAGCGATCCTGGGGCACCTGGGGCCTCAGTTGGCTAAGTTCCTGACTCTTAATTTCAGCTCAGGTCATGATCTCAGGGCCCTGGGGTCAAGCCCAAGCCCCACATGGGGCTCTGTGATCAGCAGAGAGTCGGCTTGAGGATTTTCTCTCTTTCCCTCTGCCCTTCTTCCCACTCATGTTTCTCTGTCTCTAAATAAATACATAAATCTTAAAAAAATGTAACCATCTTAGTGGGTTTGCAGTAGTATGATGTTTTATTATGCATTTCCATATTGACTAATGATACTAAAGATCTTTTCATGTGCTTATTTGCTCTTTTTATATCCTTATTTGGTAAATTTTCCATTTAAATATTTTATCCATATCTTATTTGAATAATTTATCTTACTGTTGTAAGAGTTCTTTGTATTTTAGGTTCACCTGTCCTTGATTAGACCTATGCTATGCAAATATTTTTTCCCAGTCTGTGGTTTGTCTTTTCATTTTTCTTAACAGTATCTTTGAAAGGGGAGAAAAAAACCTTTACTTTTTGATAGTTCATCAATATTTTAGTTTATGGTAATGTTTTTTCTGTCCTACCTAATGCATCTTTGCTAACCTAAGGTCACATAAATTTTTTTTGAATTTTCTTCTAGAAATTCTATAGTTTTAGGTCTTCGTTTAGGTTAATTATTCATCTACATCTAGTTCATATTTTATATGATATGTGGTAGAGGCTCATTATTTGGATTTGGACATTCAAATGTTCTAGTGCCATTTGGTGACTCCAGTCCCTGTTATCTTAAGATGCCCAAAAGCAGAAATCTCTCTTTTTTAAAAAAGACTTTGTTTATTCATTTGAGAGAGAGAAAGGGAGAGAAAGAGAGAGAGCACACAAGCTGGCGGGGAGAAAGGGAGAAGCAGACTTCTCGCTGAGCAGCGAGCTCCCAGTGGGGCTGGATCCCAGGACCCCGGGATCATGACCTGAGCCAAAGGCCGATGCTCAACCACTGAGCCACCCAGGTGCCCCAAGCAGAAATCTCTTAAGCAAGGCTTTGATAGATCATAGATATAACTTGCATGATGTAGTTTTAATTTAATATAATTCTATTTGTCCAAACAAAAAATGAGTTGATATGTTTCACTTTTATGACTTCTCATTTAGAATAATCACAAGCACAAACCACAAGTAAGATAGTTATTTTAAATCTCTGAATTACTAGTTCAGAAAATATGGTCAACATATTTTCTCGTTGAGTTTTTGTATTGATTTCTCTCCAAATTGTAGAGATAAGCATATTGTGACTTCAAAAGTACTTCTGTAAATAATAACTGCCTTTTCATTGTAGGGCTTTACCTAATAATTTTCCACAAATACTTATTAGAATATAAGGTCCTACCGGTTCAAAAGATATAATTGCCCATTCTTTCAGAATAGAGATACTTATAGTCTTTATCCAAATGGAAGCGGTGCTATTACTAAATTATGTTGGTTGCTCAATTAGGTTATTATAGAAAATAATGATAGGAGGGTCTATGTTTTCCATAACCATGAAATGGACCCATCATTTATTTTCATGGTGTGCATTTGTAGCTTGCCATTGTTGCAAAAGTCTTTTCACTTTGTCCCCATCATAGGCTATTTATATATTAAATTCATACATTAAGCTTTCTGCCTTTCTGTTGCAGGACTCTAACTTGATTTGTCATGGTTTTAAAGTGGGTAAACTCCATGCACATGCCACAGTAATCAGATGGCCTATTCTTGAACACTGTAGGATGACCCGACAAGAAATATCACAGCTGAACACAGAAATTTAGTTCTGTTCTTTAAATAACCAAAGAGTGTGACAGACCTGGGGAGTTCACTTAGGTCTTTCTTGTGTGATAGAAATGTAATGTACCCTAAATCTATTTTTAATTCTGCCTTATGCAGCCTCGCAGCAAGATTTCACACATGCAAATAAGTTTGTTAAAAAAAAACAAAACACAAAAGCCTCCTGAAAAAAATCTGTTAGTTTAAGTGGTGTTGAGATGTGAAAGCCAATTTTGCATTTTAATGCCTAATTAACCAAATAATTACTCTAAGCTCATGCCAAATTTTCCTTTGCATTAGGATATGTGTTCTAAATGGTTAAGACATGTACAATTAAATTATCGGGGCTACACCAAAAGAAAAAATGTTGCACAGCGAAGGGAACCATCAAAACAAAAAGGCAACCTACTGAATGGGAAAAGATATTTGCAAATCTGATAAGGGGTTAATATCCAAACTATATAGGGAACTTATACACCTCAACACCAAAACCTAACAATTAGATTAAAAGTGGGCAGAGGACCTGAATAGCCATTTTTCCAAAGAAGACAAACAAATGGCCAATAAATAAATGAAAAGATGCTCAACATCACTGATCATCAGGCAAATGCAAATCAAAACCACAATGAGATACTATCTTATATCTGTCAGAATAATGTACCCTAAATCTATTTTTAATTCTGCCTTATGCAATGTCTGAAATGAACTATAAAAAATAGAGAAATAACAAGTGGTGGCAAGGATGTGGAGAAAAAGGAACCACCTTGCACTGTTGGTGGGAATGCAAATTGGTGCACCATTGTGGAAAATAGTAGGGTGGTTCCTCAAAAAATTGAAAATTGAATTAGCATATGATTGCGTAATTGTACTACTGAATATTTACCCTCCAAAAATGGAAACACTAATCTGAAAAGATATATGCACTCCTATGTTTATTGCTGCATTATTTACAATAACCAAGATATGTAAGCAACCCAAATATCCATCCATAGATGAAGAAGTCATATATATATACAATATATATACAACATATATACAATACAAATACACACACACACAATGGAATATTACTCAGCCATCAAAAACAATGAAATCCCACCATTTGCAACAACATAATGGATCTAGAAGGTATAATGCTAAGTAAAATAAATCAGAGAAAAATAAATACCATATGATTCACTTATATGTGGAATTTAAGAAACAAAACAAATGAGCACACAAAGGAAAGAAAAGGACAAAAACAAGACCCCAAAACAGACTCTTAACTATAGAAAACAAACTGATAATTGACAGGGGAGAAATAGGAGAAGGGATGTAGATAAAGGGAATTAAGAGTACACTTATCATGAAGAGCACTGAGTAATGTGTTGAATCATTATATTGTACACTTGGAATTAATAAAACACCATGTAATTTGCACTTTGATTAAAAAAATACATCCGATACTTAGAACAGTGCCTAGTACACAGGAAATATTCAATAGATGTCGTTATCATTGCCGTCTTCAGTGGAAGGAGGAAGAAACTGAGGAATGTATGTTTTAGCATTGCCCAGTGCAGAGAAGATACGTGGTACCTGGAATAGTTGATTAGTATCAACATTAACTATTAAATGGGAATATTAATCAGTTGCAACTAGGAAAATAAAAGAACAAGAGTACAAAGCTAAAATTATTTAGATGAAGAAAACCGAATCTGATCTTTGCATAATGTATACTTAATAAAATGTCTATGCTTAGTTCTATGTATTTAAAAATTTGTTAATAATCCAGATCTTTTATCAAACTCATTTAAATTAGTTGATATAGTGTCCAGAACTATTTCCTTTCTTTTTTCTCTTCTTATTGTATAAAAACACCTCTTTATTTTGGGGAACCCATTTCCTGCTGCTTCAGTGAATTGTGTCCTTCTGCCTTCTCTGAATTGGGCATCTTATAAGGAATGGCAAATGGCCACCCAGGATATCCAGTTTTCACTGGCAACAGTCATTGATTCAACATTTGGCCTATCAATTCCACTTTCTCTAAAATATATGCAGTTTGAGAGTTCTTCTACTTCAGTAGGTTGCAATGACCACCTGCTATTTCTAGTGAGGTGGGGCTTGGGGGGTATGTCCTTTGGAGATGGTTAGCAGCCGGTGTCTTAAATAATAGGAAGACAAATTATTCTACTCAAACAGTGAAAATGACTGATGACTGTGTTTTTCAAGCACAGATAGTGAGGATTTTAGACACATTGCAGAGCATGTACCTAAGGAACATGTGTTCCTTCATATGTTAGCCTTAAGCTAACATATGAAGGCTAGGCATAGCCTAGGCATAGCCTGTTTTTTTTTTATTAAAGATTTTATTTATTTATTCATGAGAGACACACACAGAGAGAGAGGCAGAGACACAGGCAGAAGGAGAAGCAGGCTTCCTGCGAGGAGCCTGATGCAGGACTTGATCCCAGGACCCCAGGATCATGCCCTGAGCTAAAGGCAGACTCTCAACCACAGAGCCACCCAGATGCCCCTAGCCTTAACCTTCTGTTCTAGTCACTGCTTTTGGGAACCTAATGCCCCTCACAATATCGTTTTCCTGGTCAAGTTAGTTCCAAATTAGAATACTTGTCTTAAGCTAACTACCTTTTCATCTTGTTTTGTTTTCAAGTCCCTACTCCATCTCTGATCAAACAAAAGAACTGGTTCTAAATTTTATCCCGTGGAAACTCTTATATGACATATTGGACCATTTTAGAGTGTGTGTGTGTGCGTTTGTGTGCGTGTGTGTGTGTGTGTAGCTATCTGGAAGATGAACACCTTTGATTACCATTGAGAAATGAAGTAGCAGGATCTAATCTATGTCTTAGGTCAGTAATCTGGAAGCAGCATGAAAGTGGAATAGAAAGTGTACACATTGGAGGGCCAGTGACAAAGGACTACTTAGGAAAGGACAAACGTGAAAGATATTTTGAAGCACAGAAATGAAATGTTTGAGATGCTTAGTGGGAATGAATCCAGATTTGTGGATGTTATAATGTTGAGTTTTTATTTTCTACATTGATTACCTATGATTATTATAGTAGAAAAATCTAAATGACGACATTGGTTTTACAATTCACATGGTTGGTTTTATGTACTTTTACTAGTTTCTCACATTTTTGACAATTACATAATATAAATAAATCTTGAGGTTGGAAAACATTGGTTTTGCAATGAAGAACTCATAAAACGTGGTTGCTGACTGGAAGTAGGTCAAGAGTGAGAAAGAGAGTAGTATTAAAGTGCTCCTTGAGATTTCTAGTGGAACTTGCCTAGAAGTCATGGAATGGTGTAGAGATTAACAGTCTGAAGAAATAGATCTATAGAGCTTCTAACTTTAATAACCTCTAGTGTATTAGCTTTCTAAATCTTAGTTTCTTGTTTAAACTGGACATTATGAACCAGAACTCTCTACATCCTTTCCTCCTATTCTGTGCTTCTATGTGATTTTGCTAAATATCACAGCTTGGTTTGCTATTTTTCCTGGATTCTGTATCTTTGCTGCATTACTTACATTTCTTGTAGGTTTTTTTTTCCTTATTGGGGTCTAACTGACAGAAAAAATATATATAAAGTGTACAACATAATGATTTGATATACATATACTTTGTGAAATAATTTCCACAGCCAGGTTAATCAGCACATTCATCACCTCGCATTGTTATATTTGTGTGCATGTGGGGAGAATGTGTAAGGTCTACTCTTTTAGCAAATTTCAACCATACGGTTCAGCGTCATTAACTATAGTCATCCCGCTGAACAGTAGAAACCCAGAACTTGCTCATCTTATAACTGAAGATCTTCGCTGTTTGCGGAGCATCTCCCTACTTCTCCCACCCACTGTCTTCTAGTGATCACCATTCTACTGTGAACCACTATGAGATATTACTTCACACCTGTTAGGATGGCATTTATCAAAAAGATAAGAAATAACAAGTGTTGGTGATGATGTGGAGGATAGGGACCCCTGATGTACTGTTGGCAGAAATGCAAACTGGTGCAGCCACAATGGGAAACAGTATGGAGGTTCCTGAAAAAAAAAAAAAAAAAAAAAAAACATAAATAGAACTACCAGATGATCCTTCAGTCCCACTTCTGGGAACAAAATCAGTATCTTAAAGAGATCTCTTCACCTCTCTGTTCATTGCAGCATGATTTAAAATAGCCAAGATATAGAAACAACCTAAATGTCTGTCATTAGGAAATAGTAAAAAAAATGTGGTTTATTTATATACATAATTGGATATTATTCCACTATGTGAAAGCGAGAAATCTTGCTACTGATGACAACATGGATGGAACTACAGGACATTATGCTAAGTGAAGTAAGCTCGAGAGAGAAAGATAAATCCTGTATATTAGAATTTCCAAGTGTAATCTTTAGAAAAATTACATTTATAAGAATTTTGGATGGAAAATAACACAAGACCCTGCTTCTTTATACACCTATACATGAATATACCCTTCATGGTGGAGATCTTTGGGGATTCTACGAAGCCTTCGTATATTTTTCAATATTTTACCAGTAATCTTGTGATTGGATCCGCCAGCTTTCCTATCAGACAAGGTGAATACCTGACAGCAAGTAGAACACTAGGTCATTAATAATTTCTTTAAAAATAATATTAATTTCTTCATGGTTTTTGTAAGTTTTACTTTATTACCCCCCCTTATTCTGGCTGAGTTGTAATCACTACATTTTCCCCTTTATATCATTTGTTGCTACACTGGTTAGAGTGATGTATAACTACTACATTTTTTAATTTTGAAAAATTAACAAAAAACATGGAAAATTACAAATGCTAGAATGGTATTATTGACTCTTCAGAAATAATAATTGTTAATATTATGTCATAGTTGTTTTATATTCCTTCTTTCTTTGTTTTCAAAGAAATTGAGCTTTAGATAAACATAAAATCTCTAATATTTCTTATATGAATGCTATTCTTCCTTTTTCTTTCTAGTGATAACCCACTCTAATATATTTACACATCTCTGGAGAAACTCCAAGTTTAAATGTATTCGCACAAACTGCACAGGCAATGAGTGACAGGGCATGTTTCAGAGCATAGGCCTCTAGATTCTTGATATACTGTTCCATCTGCAAGACTAGGGATTTAATTATTGGCTGAATTAAAAATAAAATCATGTCAGTGGAAGTCATAACACTATGACTTTTAAAATGAAATAAAACCATATGGCACTTTTGATTTTGGTTCAGATTTATAAAATGGCAAGAGATCTACCCTAACAACCAAATAATCCAGATATCTTACAGAATCTAGTTTTATAAACCCATCAGAGAGCTTTTGTGTATTCAAAGAAACAAAAAGAACTAAACTCCAAAAGTGTTGTGTGCTTAACGGGGGAGAAATCGAGGGTTACTTTTACCTCTGGCAGAATGGCAAAAGGAAGAGCCATCTGCTGTAGAAAAGAATGGAAATATTAGAATGAAGAAAACATTACAGAAATGAAAAATTCTGTGCACCTGGGTGGCTCAGTTGGTTAAGTGTCTGCCTTCGGATCAGGTAGGAAATAGATATGTCTCCCTGTTCAAGGAGGAGTCTGAAAAAAAAAAAAAAAAAAAAAGGAGGAGTCTGTTTATCCGTCTCTCTTTGCTCCTCCTCCCACTCCTGCTCAATCTCTCTCTCTCAAATGAATAAATTAAATCTTAAAAAAAAAAAAAAAAAGAAACGAAAAAGTCCTTAAACAGACTTCGCAGGAGCATGGAAACAGTAGAAAAAAGGATAAGTGAGCCTAAAGACAAGTTGATAGAATGTATCCACACTGAAACAAAAGGAAGAGATGGAAATGAAAGAGATTTAAAACAATTCCCAATTTGTTTATTAATGAATTCTTAGGAAGAAAGCAGAGGGAGAACAGAGAAGAAAGAATATTTGAAGAGATGAAGACCAAGAAATTTACAAAATTGATGAACTCCAATAGACTATAGTACTAGAAAGCTTACTGACCTCTAAACAGGATAACAGGATTTTAGAAAAGACATTGAGAGCCACAGTTCCTTTTCTAATCTCTGCAATCATAATTGACTAAATTAAAAAAACAACAACATAGTAACCCAATGTCAATTGGTTAAAAGGAAAATTGAAGTGAAATCTTTGAATAAAGACAGCAGGAATTTCAAAGGCAACTAGCAATGAATACTTTGCCTGAAGAGACATAAAAGTGACAAATTATTATCTAGAGAGAAAGGAAAATAAATACTATTCAGATTTATAGGATCTTCCAGTTAACTCATCTGCATTCTAATACGAGTGAAAGTGGAGCTCACCAACAAATTTTGAATGAAGATGGAAGAAGCTATCTCAGGAGGTATGAGTTTTCTGTCACTGGAAGTAACCTAGAGTTGGTTAATGACCAATTGGAATAAAATTCAAGTCACAGATGTATTGTTCAACTAAATGATCATTGTGATCTTATCCTCATGTTAACATTCTTTGATTATAGAAAAAGCAGGTAAAAGAAGCTAATCAACCAAATATGTGATTTAATATACAGTATCCTTTGCTTTTAACTTTTTAAGAAAATTAATAGAAAAATATTTTCTCTTATTTGTTCCCCAAATAATTTAAGATAATGTAACTAAACTGTAAAAACATGAGGCACAATACTTCTAGCTACAGAAATATTTGTTAGACTTTGATTTAAGGAGAGATATAGTTAAGTCTATTTAACTTGTTATGTAAAAAATTATCTTGAAATGATTTTGGTTATAAAGGGACTTATTTGCATTGTTTAAAAGTTTCAGAGAAATAACCTGTCTAGATATGATTTGATCAAGTCTGGCTTAGATGTGTTTTAGTTGTATCTTCAAATTAGTGTCCTTCAGGGTGGCAGGCTGATGGCGCATTCACCAACCACATCATTAGGAGAAGATGGGCGTCTGGTTCCAGTTTTCTTCATTATTACCAACTTTAGTGATGACTGGGCTAATCATCAGCTAATTTCAGTGGCCAAGAATATGTTGCACATTAACTGAGTTTGGTTTAGATTGCCAGACCATCTGCTGTGTGGGTTGCTGTGACAATGGTTGTAGTAGGGAATGTGTCATTAACCCAAAGATGTGGACCTCTCAAGGTTCACCCAATCCCACCCAACTCTCACAGCTGCTTCATGATGAAGAATGTTTAGAGATTGTTTGAGGAGATTACCATAATATCCATTATTGAAGAAATGCTCTAAAAAGTTTGAAAAATATAGAAAAAAATCACATGCCTTTACGACCTCAACTGCAAGGTTATAAAAGATACTAAAGGCTCAGAAATTGAAATTGTCAGTTTCACAAATGGAATTGCCAACCGCCTTACAATTATTTCAGTGCTTAGGTAACTGACAGATTTATTGAGTGTTGGAGAACAGATTACAAAGTCCATTGTGCCTTCAAAATAAATTGTAGTTACCAAAGACTCAGTCCAACATTCACATACCTCAGAAAAAATAGATTCAAATGTCTACTGCCATCTATGGCTACAATGGCTGTCAAATGAGCTACTAAAGGAAGCAAAAAAAACCCAACAACACAACAGCCGTATTTTTTTTTTATCAAGAATAATCCTCGGATAAAACTCTATTAATCCTTAAAGATAGATATCTTCTTTGGGATTTCTGTCACTGCAGACCATGAGTTTAATCTAAAATGAATGATTTTAAGTGACACATGCTTTCAGTACCATTGGTCTTTTCCACATATCTTGAAGAAATAACTACCATCAGTTCTCACTCTATCTTCTTGAGTCTCACACAAATTGCTGCCAAACGACAAAAGAGAAATACAGGAACTCAATCATCTCAGTATTGAATATGTTTTCTATATAAATTGGTTTTGGAGAATGAGTTATTGTGCCCAATTCCAGTAATAGCACGGAAAACTTAACTTTCATTATCAAATGGCTGAAAGCCATAAATTGTGTCCTGTGATGAAAAAGTTATTAGAGGAGATTTCGATCTTTCTTTACAGTATATATATCTGTGTTGGTCTAATGGTTTGAATTTAGAAACATGTAGTTGTATCATTTCAGAATATTTTTGCTCTTTTCTCAATATTTTAAAAGTTATTTAGGGGATCCGTGGGTGGCTCAGCGGTTTGGCACCTGCCTTTGGCCCGGGGCGCGATCTTGGAGTCCCGGGATCGAGTCCCGTGTCCGGCTCCCTGCGTGGAGCCTGCTTCTCCCTCCTCCTGGGTCTCTGCCTCTCTCTCTCTCTCTGTCTCTCATGAATAAATAAATAAAATCTTAAAAAAAAAAAAAAAAAAAAAGAACCTACGAAGCAAACCTTCCTTCCTCAAAGTCATGCTGGTAAGATTCTGAAGCTTAGATTACTCCCCAGAAAAGGAGAATGGAGAGGGCGAGAACTCTGGATTTGATCGGCTATCTGAAAAGAGACTTTTATATTAACAGGAAGTGAACATATTTCTTATCTAGATCGTTGCCTCCTGTTTTCAAGAAATGAGCACTTTGAGGATTATGATGGATTTACTCAAAGAAAAACAAAGTTCTAGTTTTGAATATCTGAGTTGTTTGAACTATTGCTATGGCAAATTTTAAGGCTGCTAAGAAAATTTTTTATATTCATTAAACTGTATTTATTAAATAATTATTTTTCAGTTTTAATAAGTAAACGTGTATTAAAGTTAACAGAGCTTCAGATCACCATGAACTCATCAGAATTTTTGTCAATCTATAATGTATTAATTTTTAAAATTCAAAAATAGTAAAAATAACTTATTTGTTTTATTGAATTCATTAATGACTCTCATTTATTACTCTCGGTTGAACAATATGAAACTGTTGATGTTTAGCTATTTTTGAGCTACAAAAATGGCAAGTTCATGTGGTGGGTCTTAATACCTTCCAGAATATCTAGACCTTTGGGCACTCCAGGTTGGAAACATCTAGAATGGATTGTAAGCAATGGTTGAAAAGATTTACAGAAAGATGTATTTAGCAAGAAACCTGTTTATGATGAACATAACTTGAAAATAATTTTTGAAAATCATTAAATCTGCAAGCTTATATATTTGTGTTTCTCAAAATTTTAATCCAATTTTCCAGCATGTTCTGTCCAACAAAGAATACACAAAAATTTTTTTCTGATATTGATGCTTTGATTGAAGCAGACTATTAAATTATTCTGCAAAGTCTTACTTTTGCAATACTTTTGACTGATCAAACCATTCTGGTGATTTTTCTGACTCTTATCTATGTAAATGTTGAAAGCAATGTCCAAATAAGTCTCAGACTTGGTATGTGCGTGTATTCTGAACCGTAAGTATTAGACTCATCAACTGGAAATAAGTGTTCATTATGCAAATATGGTAGAAGTTTAGGCAGCACACTTATGAAAGTGACAATTCAGGTAAAAAGAGGATGTTTTAGGCGAGTGGGCCAGCTCTGTCTTCTTATATCATCCTGGGCAGTTCTGCTTTTTTGTATTTAATTCCAAAATCAAAGGATTACATTTTATATGGGGGGGAAAAAGTTGCCTTTCTGAGGTGTATAGTAATGTAAATTGTTGGGATCATTCATTTCTTATCCTGTGTTCACTCACAAAGCTTCAGTAGAGCAAATGATAGGAAAGGTTATCATCACAAATATAAACTTACACGTATGGACAGCAAGTTAGAAAAAGATTGTTTTCTTTAATGGGGATTTTTGAAGTATATGGGAATTTGGCAGCTGAAAAAATTTTTTTTCTTTCTCTTTTTTCTTGAGCTCCCTTCTGCAAAGACCTCTTTTATCCCCATAGAGGTACAGATCAAAACCTCTTTTGGAGCAGCCACAGCACTGATGTAGGATGACTCTCCTCCGTGTGAGAAAGCTTCAGAAAACCCCGGGACCAGTTGCCTCTTGAATCTGGAAAAGGGAATGACGTTCCATATATTCTTTCCATCTGTGATATGCTAAGGCCAGAAATGTGTATGATCAGTCTTGGAAACATTCCAGGAAAGTCACTGGTGATGCAGTATTCATGATCTGTTGACATCTAAGATGAATTTGAGATTCCACCGTGATTCTAAATGCCAAATTTATTAATATCCATCTACTGGGATAATTTAATATTTAAATCTTTATCATTCTCATCTCTGTTTCTGTGCAGGAGACCGTTCATTCTCTTGCTTAGAAAACATTCCTAAATATTGCATCAAGATTCTGTTAACAATCCAAAGAAACAACTTTTCATGTTCACCCAAAACCACACTACCTCAGCATTGAATTATTTAGAAATAATAAGCAATGGCAACAACATTTTCCCTGAATCTATGGGTTGGTAGAGATGTTGCTGAGATGTGAAAGTTGGGTTTAGGGGCACATGGGTGGCTCAGCAGTTCAAGGGTCTTCCTTCAGCTCAGGTCGTGATCCCAGGGTCCCGGGATCCAGTTCCAGATCGGGCTCCCTGCTTAGCGAGGAGTCCTTTTCTCCCCCTTCCTCTGCCGCTTCCCCTGCTTAAGCTCTCTCATTCTCTCTCTCTCAAATAAATAAATAAAATCTTAAAAAAAAAAAAGAAGGAAAGTCTGGTTCATTTGAAAAAAAATTCAATTTTTAAAATACTGTATTAGTTTGGTCTTCATGTGAGTTTTCATGGGAAGTATGTTTGTCATGTGAAACAAAATTTTTAAAGTATTCTCATGGCAAAACATCTTCCTTAAATTATCGTGGATTCTATTTATTATGGGTTTTGTCACAGACAAGATTATCAAACGTAAAAAAAAAAAAAAAAAAGAATGTTTTAAATGCTAATGTCAGACATGGTAAACTGGAGAGAAACACAACAGGCCAAAGCAATTTCCTTCCAATTCATGATAAAGGCCAGAGTCTAAGAAGAACCAGCGTTTCTTTTAGACTTATTTCCTATTTTGAGTATATGGAGTTCTCTCTCATTTAATCCTGAGCATATATGCAACGGCCTTGTCTTATTGTTTCCTTGAGAATGAAGGGGAAGGCCTTGTGTGGGACACAGTGACCAAAAAGAGGACAGCAAGTGTCAGCTGTTGTAATTCATGGCAAGAGGTGATGGAGACCATGACTGTAATTCCCCAAGGGAATCGTGAAAAATCCTGGAATTCTGAAATGCCCCTTAGCATAGAAGACAAGGACTTGATACTTAGGAAAATGAACCCAGAAGAATAGGGGACTTAGGAGAAAACACATTAAATGTATTTCTCCCTCATAATTCTACTTTAAATCGATCTTTTTCCTTTTGGAAGATTGAAAATAGAGGTTTATAAATAGTATGATGAGGAGGGTGAAATTTTGTATTTATAAGGGAAGTCTTGAAACGCATTAGTTGTCTATACTGTAATGTGCAATTGAAGTGATAATTACAGTAGATTGTGTTCATTAGGCAGTTTCAGCTGAGGGTGCACGTAGCTTATGGTAACAGGGAACAGCTTCGACCGCAAGGGCTACGTAGAAACCATAAACATAGTACATTTGCTCTGCACAGTGTTTTAAAACATTTTTAAAAATTAGTTTCCAATATTTAAAAATGGGGAGATTTCACAGAATAATCAGGAATTTTGGCCTTTTCCTGAAAAATGGCAAACATTAGCAAAGGGTGTTCAAATTCAGAGGGCAACGAGCAGCTGGGACTGATGATCCAGACCCTGACTCTTCTAGGTGGGGTGCAGAAGCTCCAGGCCTCTGTGACCCACTCATCTGTGTGCCCGTTTGCCTCCTGTAGACATTCGGATTATTTAGGAGGGACTTCTCTGTGTTTGGAGATTCTATTTATTTACTCATGAGAGACGCACAGAGAGAAAGAGAGAGAGAGAGAGGCCGAGACCCAGGCCGAGCGAGAAGCAGGCTCCACGCAGGGAGCCCGACGCGGGACTCGATCCCGGGACCCCGGGGTCACGCCCTGGGCCGAAGGCGGCCGTAAACCGCTGCCACCCGGGCTGCTCCAAAATCCTTAAAATATGTAATTAATGTGATTCCCGAAAACCAGAGGGAGCACCGATGTCCAGGAATCCGACAAAAGAGTCACAATAGTTAAAACCTGTTGTCAGGGCCTAAAACCCGAGGCGCCTCTTTAACGTGAGACTTTGTTTAAAGACTTGCTATTTTCCAAATCGTAACGCTCGGCCTTTTGTCCAAAACAGTTTCTGTCAGTTGCGGCGGTTCCTGCGGGCGTGAGAATTGCGTCGGGGTCCTTCAAGGTCAGCGCCTGAGAGGGCCGACGCCCGGCCGGGGAGAAAGCCCGATTCTGCAGGAAGGACAGCGCGCAAAACACCTGCGGCTTAGTAAGTGTAAGATTCTCCGTGAAAGCCTCGGTCTGCGTGAGGTCCCGGGGCGGGGGGGCGGGGGGGGGGGCTCTGCCCTCTGTCTGGAGCCTCATCCCCGGCAAGGCCGGAGGCAGGTCAAAGGGCCTGTCCCCGCCCCTCCCCCACCGCCCTCCGCGGACAGCCCCAGGGGGTGAAGCACCCCAAGTGTGTGGATGCCACCCCTTCCGTCCCAAATACGCGGATTTTGAGACAAGGATGGCGGGGAGTTTGGTACTCTTGTGAAAGTGCCCTCGAGTTTTGACTTGTTTTCATCACACTGTTTCTAAAATTTATTTATTTATTTTTAAGGATTTTCTTTTCTTTTTTTTTTTTTAATTTGACAGAAAGCGAGTGCATGAGCAGTGGGCGCAGAGGGAGGAGGAGGAGCCCGCCTGAGCCGGGAGCCGCGAGCGGGGTTGAGCCCAGGACCCCGGGGTCATGACCTGAGCCCACGGCAGGCGCTTCACCGGCTGAGCCCCCAGGCGCCCCCGTTTCTAAAATTTAAGTGAAAGAAGAGTTTGGGGGCAGCCCCAGGGGCCCAGCGGTTGAGCGCCGCCTTCAGCCCAGGGCGTGACCCCGGGGCCCGGGATCGAGTCCCGCGACCGGCTCCCATGTGGGGCCTGCTCCTCCTCCTGCCTGTGTCCCTGCCTCGCTCTCTCTCTGTCTCATGAATAAATAAATAAAATCGAAAGAAAGAAAGAAAGAAAGAAAGAAAGAAAGAAAGAAAGAAAGAAAGAAAGAAAGAAAGAAAGAAAGAAAGAAAGAAAGAAAGAAAGAGAAAGAAAGAAAGAAAGAAAGAAAGAAAGAAAGAAAAAGAAAGAAAGAAGAAAGAAAGAAAGAAAGAAAGAAAAGAAGGAAAGAGAAAGAAAGAAAGAAAGAAAGAAAAGAAAGAAAGAAAGAAAGAAAGAAAGAAAGAGAAAGAAAGAAAGAAGAAAGAAAGAAAGAAGAAAGAAAGAAAGAAAGAAAAGAGTTTTGTACGGCAATGAATGAAGACGTTGACTTTACAGTGTCATCGCTCTGGGTGACTGTGAACTTCTCTGGGAGGGACAAGCTGGGTTGCGTGTGAATCGGGACGGCCAACGGCGTGCTCCCCTTGTACGTGGGTGTGTGCATGCGTGTACGAGGCCCGCTGAAATAGGCCGCGTGGCCCCGATTCTCTTTCCAAGCCTCTTTTTTTTTTAATTTATTCATGAGAGACACAGAGAGAGGCAGAGACCCAGGCAGAGGGAGAAGCAGGCTCCCTGCAGGGAACCCGACGTGGGACTCGATCCCCGGGCCCCAGGGTCGAGGCCTGGGCTGAAGGCGGCGCTCAACCGCTGAGCCACCGGGCTGCCCCTCCAAGCCTGCTTTTAAAGGAGACTGAATCTCTCTAAAGGAGAATTAATCAACCTGATTGCTGTCTTTTTATTTTATTTTATTTTATTTTATTTTATTTTATTTTATTTTATTTTAATTATTTTATTTATTATTTTATTTTATTTTATTTTATTTTATTTTATTTTATTTTATTTTATTTTATTTTATTTTATTTTATTTTTTTAACCTGATTGCTGTCTACACATTAGTACATGTCTCTTCCAAGTTCGGGAGATCCCAGTAGTTCTCTTGCCTTTACAACCACACAAGGCAGCTGTTTTCCCACACTTCTTAACAGTGTTGAGCAAAGGACGGGAGAAAGGCATGTGGCTGGAAAATTTTTATGACTTGAAAAAAATTAAGGTTGACCTGATTCTAAGACCTGTAACTTCCTTTTACATTCTATTCTCACATAGACTCACATTTCTCTCCTTATAATCCATACATACTTCTTATCTGCGGCCTTGTTGACATTAAGTAAATCAAACAAATATCTAGGATTTAACTAAAACATTATTGTTTTCTTTAGGGCCCCGAAACAGAACTTCATAAAGAATTTATAAATGTTTTGAGTAGAGTTAAAATCAACACATCTGTTTTTTGTTTAGTGACAACTTTTAAGGTGTGGTCGGGGACCAGGATTCATCCATCTTTGGGTTCACTCAACTTTGCCAAACTGGAGCTTACATACCAGTGTGTCTGTGTTTCTATAAAACTGACGTAATGTCAGCATGATTCTGGGAAAAAGTTTTTTGTTATTTTTTTCTTCTTCCCAGATTGTATTTTACTACTGCTGCTCCAACAAAGATCGAGCGAAACTGTAAAGGATATGCCTGCAGTACATTTCTGTTGAAAGGAAGGGCTGGGATAAAATTAACCCCAAATAAACTGAATTTTTAAAATATTTTTTTCTCAAGGGTACAATCCTTCCAAAATTAGAATGGGCTTATCTCGTAGCTGAATGCTGTGCAGAAAAGCAATGTAAATAAAGGGACGATCCGTGCTTATTAAACTTACTATTTGCCAATATACTTTCCACCACCTCTGAAACCTGCGCTACCGACGACTACACGTGGGGACCCAAGGAGCGTCTCAGCGAACTGACCAGGTTGCTGCTGTTCATCAGGATAATTCACGGATAACGTGCAAGCAGCCAGGATAAGTCCGCCAACAGCCTTGCCACCTGCTCATGAGCACTTGCAGTTCTGGATCCCCGGAAAAAATATATTTTAAGTGATTATATTTGCATTTTATACCAGAAAGCATCACACATAGATGTGCACTGCTTATTATTTTGGCCGTCTCAGAATAAGGAATTCCGACAAAGTGGAGCTTATAAACCACGGTGCAGATGGAGTTCCTGGAGCTGCCAAGAAGCCACATTAAAATATTTTTACATAGATCTATATAGTTACTTCATCATAAATAAAAGCAAAAACTATAACCTGTTCTCTTTACATTTAACTCCAAATGGAAAATTTACTAGAGGCCACGAAACGCCTCCCACAGCACCAATCCGTGTCCCCGGGCCACTCGCTGTCCACGCCGTCGTGTATGATTAAGGCAGGAGGGTCTCTGCTCTGAACTTACGCTCACGAGTACTTCGGGGTCGCGAGTCCTAACTGTGGGCATTTCAATACGGTGCTATTGCAGCTCAGGGCCCAGACCTTAGGCAGCAACTATCCTGCCCTTAGGTTTGGCAGCACGTTTCCCGGGTCCCGAGGAGGAGACGGTGAGCGAAACAGTCACTAGCTGAGCCTCTGCTGAGAGGAGCCGCGCTGCAGGGCGTCCCTGGGCCCCGGTGTGGGCCAGCCGGGGTGCCCGGAGGGGGCCAGCCGGGGTGCTCGGAGAGGGCCAGCCGGGGTGCCCGGTGTAGGCCAGCCGGGGTGCCTGGAGAGGGCCAGCCAGGGTGCCCGGTGTGGGCCAGCTGGGGTGCCCGGAGAGGGCCAGCCGGGGTGCCCGGTGTAGGCCAGCCAGGGTGCCCGGTGTGGGCCAGCTGGGGTGCCCGGAGAGGGCCAGCCAGGGTGCCCGGTGTAGGCCAGCCAGGGTGCCCGGTGTGGGCCAGCTGGGGTGCCCGGAGAGGGCCAGCCGGGGTGCGGTCCCAGGGGCCTCCTCAGCCAGGGCGGTTGCTTCCATTCGCTTCTGGACACGAGGGCTCTGGGTGCGCGTGCCCGCGGGGCTGCGGAGCATGGCATGGGGCTGACCTCCCGCCGTGGAGGGCTCGCAGCTGCTCCCTGGACTCTTCATTTGGAATTTATTTCTGTCTGATTTCATTGGGGAATCTTTCTACTCCACCGAACTCTTTCATTCTGTAGGAATGTTTCACTTGTCTTCTTTTCCTTTCCATCCTCCCCTGCCCGCCCCCTCCTTCTCTCTCTCTCTCTCTCTCTCTCTCACACACACACACACACTCACACACACACACACACGCCACTTACACGTGACCATAGGACATATGACATATACACACAGAACTTCCTCTTACATGATAAAAACATCCTTTCAAATTATTTCACCGTTGTTACGGAGTTTATCTTTCAAGTCCGAATGGGTGAATTTATGATGGTGAGGAGACGGTTTATGTTAAAACCATTAAAATAAATACGCTGCAGACAGACATGTCTTTGGGCAACAGGAAATGAACCAGATTGTGATTGGGTTTGAAGTTTATATCATTTCCAGG
This sequence comes from Canis aureus, assembly GCF_053574225.1. Lineage (NCBI taxonomy): Eukaryota > Metazoa > Chordata > Mammalia > Carnivora > Canidae > Canis > Canis aureus. Next base: position 30,032,063 of record NC_135645.1, read on the forward strand.
GATGAGGAGACTCTTGGATGAGTAGAAACCGATTTGACTATAGGTTTTTTTGTCAATTCCTCACATCTGCGAGTTATGAAGCTTCATTCTGACAGCAGAAAATTAACTCACTGTGCTGCCCTGATTGCTTTCCCACAGTGCTCCCCCCGTGGCTCTGCACCAGCAATTGCTGCAGCAGCACGGGGAGAGTGGGTTTGCTTCACGGTGGGTTGGCCCCATTCCCCGTGAGGGTGAGGGGAGGGAATCTGAGATGGGAAGGCTCGCCAGGAGGGAAATTTTTCGTATGACTTCAGTAGTCAATGGTAACATTTTACGTAGAGCGTTTTATCCTTATAGAGATGTGGTGGGTTGTTTTCTTTTCCTTTATCCCGCATAAGAGGCACAAGGCTAAGCAGTTTTATGACTGTTTCCTTGCTAATTAATGTGGAGGGTAAAATCATTTCCCCCTTATAGGAGCCAGTGGTGACATCTAATGTAGGATGTGTCTGGCCCCAAGCCCAGTACAAGATGTAGTGCAGAAGTACTCTCCGGCACCGGGGGCATTTGATGGTCACTAAACACACTGGAACACTATCTTGTTTTCAAACTGAAATGCCTGAGAAAGTAGAATTCTCTAAACCCTGAATAATGTGACGTTATTCATACTCTCAGGACAATTACAGGGGGCTCAGACTCACCAGGAGCTGTCTATGAAGAAATGTCCACAAAGAAAAAAAGACAGATTGTGAGTAATGATTTTCACACTCTTTACGATTTCTTGAAAGCTTGATTGCTTTGATAAATTTGACATCAATTCATAGTGACCATGCCCAGGATAAGTAAGTAAACAAGGATTTGAGTTTCCTTTGAAAGCTTTACGATGTCAAGTATCACTCCGTGGGTCCCTTCCATTCACCTGATGGATAACATGCACGTGTTGATTTGGGGCCTAGCAAAGAGGACCTGATTATTGATATAAGAAAATTCATAGAGTATAGATCATTATCTCTAATATATATTCATAGTTTCCTATCTGACTCCCTCTGGTACGGGGTGGGTGGGTTAAGGAATGGCCTTTTTCAGGAATCTGGGCACATCATCTGAAGAACTTAGTTCTAACCACACAATGTCTTAGAAATATCTGTTATCCTAACATTTTATAAAAAATTTTCATTATTTTCTTATATTTCTCAGCTGGCTTTAAATTATAAGTATTAACTTATTACAAGAAATAAAAATTAATTTTGTACTTGTTTCACCAACTTATTTCAATTATTCAATCACTTGCTACGTGTAAACATCCAGTATATATATATTTGTGATCTCTGGCCTTCAACAAAAATATGGTTTTTCTCATGTGAGAAAGTTTGGTTTTGCTTATTTTGCACAATTTTGTTTTAAAAGCAATGTCAAGGCATTAGAAAAGCTACTCCATCAGACCCATGCTAACTGGAAAATGAGTTGAATGTGGAGGATAGAGCAAGGCGATCAGTAAGAAGGTGACAGACGAAATCTAAGTAAGAGAAGGAGGGGCCTGAACTAAAGTGGCGTACTCCGCATGGACACAAATGGGCGCGTTATATTTTCAGAATGAAGCCAGTCTGACTTGCTGATGAACAGGATGTGGAATGTGAAGGAAAGAGAAGAGTCACACATGGCCCCTTGGATTTTGTTCTAAGGAACTGTTTCCATTTACTGAGATGGGAAGTCCAGGAGGAAATGGCTTTTGTGCTGGGAAAAACCAACCACCTTGTTTTTACTATGTTAAATTTGTGGTGCCTATTTTATAATAACCATTAAGGTGGCAGCTAGATTTATAAGTCTGGATCTCAGGGCAGAGATAGGAATCTCAGATGAATTTATATCTATATTTGCATTTTATTGAAAGTCAAGGTATGTGTAAATGGAAAAGAGAAGGACATATGACCAAGCTGTTGGCCACTATAATAATATTTAGGTTGGGGAAAAAAAGAGTCAGCAAACAAGATTGGGAAAGGATGGTCAATGTGCCAGGAGACAAGCTCGGAGAGGCCAAGAGACATGACATTCCGAATAAGCAACTTAACAATCAACTGTGAAAATACTATTTGACGAAGAACGAGTCATTTGAGAAATGAGAAAAGCATTTATCTGATCTTTCAGCATGGTGCTCGCTGTTAACAGGGCAGACTGTGGGCGTGGGTTCAAGAGAGTGAGGGAGAGGAGAAGATACACTACACAGAGGCAACAGGTCTAGGAAAAAGAGGAACAGACAAAAGAGGCAGAAAAGGAAAAGGAATATATGGCCAAACGAGCGATTTCTCAGACGGGAGCTAATTCAACCTGTTTGTCCACTAATGGGCATGATCCGTAGGGCACAGGAGACCACGAGGCAGGCAGGAGGGCGTGATTTCAGGAGAGAAGCCACCGGGGAGGTGAGTAATTGGTGTTGGGAGCATGGAGGAATTCTTGTCTATTCATTTCCATTTTCTCAGTTAATTAAAAAGTGAGATTATCACTAAAGGGAGAAAGCAGGGTTGTTGGAGTTTTGAAGAGAGAGGTGTGAAGTAGTCTGATCAGGAAAAGGGAAATCGAATTGATCAGGAAAGGGGAAATTGAATTAATAGAAGAAAGCATTAACGGTGAGGCCGTTGGGTGTGATAATAGACCTCGGCACTTGACAATTCAACGGTCAGGGTATTAAAGATTTTAAGACGTATTAGACGATATTTGTCATTTTGCAAAGGCATGAATTTGGATCACAGGCCAAAAAAATGAAAGTGTCCCACGTAGGTCGTAAATAAGCTCCCATGATACTTCTTTTAGAGAGTCTTAAAGAAAAACTAGCAAGAAAAGAAAACTTTTTCCTTTTCTATTACACCTAAAAAGAAAGCATTAGTGTTGAGGTTGAAAGTGAAGCAAATATCAAGGCGTCTAAAAGGGTCACGATTCTCATCCAGATTGCTGGAGTTTGAGGTACATTCGAGAATGAAATGTCTGCTTTAGTGAAGACTTGGTCCAGTGATGTGAACAAGCATACCCGGCTGTCCTGGAAACAAGATGAGGTATGATTGGAATGTTCTAGTAAATGCTCAAACCACTCACACGAGGATAGTCTCAGGAAACATGTGTCTTGACTGAAATGTGATTTGAGAGAAAACCAAGAGCCTGGACAAGTATTTCTCGTTAGCAGGTTCACAGAGGTCCTGGGATGCATCCCGGGTTTCCTTCACCCTCTCCTGCTTCCAGGCATGTTTCGGGCTTGCAGATCCTGGTGACAGTCACTAAGTTTCTCTCTCACTACCATTATGAACAAAAAGAGAAATAAGTGTTTTATCTCCATATAATTGAGTGTATTTAAACATAACAACCACAGGCATCTATTTCCTACCTTCCCTTAACAATCACTTTCACATTTATGTCATGGGATCCTCTAACCAATCCCATGAAATAAACATTCTTCTTATTATTAATGAAGTTTGAAAATATTGGGTGGTATAGCTGTGCTCACAGGCCTGGAGAAGAAGCAAAGATCACCAGCAGCCTTCTGAAATAATAAATATTAATGACCCCAAATCCTGCACTTTCTATTACGCTTCTGCTAACCAGGAGGGTTTCTCAGCTTAGTTTTGTGCTTAATTGCAATATTTTCCTCATTTCAAATCTTATTTTTGTGGGTGTGGCAAAATTAGGATTTGTCATTGGGGAAATCTTCAAAAGCACTAAGTTAGGAATAAAATAAGCTCTGAGGGAGCTTCGACGTTATCCGGTTTAAACTCCACCTCTACCTATTAGAAAAGGGGGTCCCAGGAAAACGGAGAGGCTGCCTAAGGCTGTTCAGCTTGCTTTTTTTTTTCCTTAAAGATTTTATTTGTTTATTCATGAGAGACAGAGAGAGAGACAGAGAGCGAGCGAGAGGCAGAGACCCAGGCAGAGGGAGGAGCAGGCTCCGTGCAGGGAGCCCGACGCGGGACTCGATCCGCGGCCTCCAGGACCACACCCTGGGCCGAAGGCGGCGCTAAACCGCTGGGCCGCCCGGGGATCCCCTGTTCAGCTCGTTAATAGGCTCACAGCTGGGGTTCCGTCCCCCACAGCTCTCCCCGCGGGATCCCACCGCCACGCGGCGGCCGCGGACACTCAGCGCGGGAAGGGCCCGGAGGCGGGGCTGCCTCCTTCCCGTTTCAGGAAAGAGGAAATACAGACCCAGAGCCACAGGCCGAGTGTGCGGGCAGTTAGGGGGCTGTGCCCGCCTCGGTGTCCACGGAGGGGCGGGGGCCGGGGAGGTGCCCGGGGGGAGGCCGGGGGGTCCGTGCTGGCCTCGGTGTCCACGGAGGGGCGGGGGGCCCAGGGGCGCTGTCCCCTCCGCCGCACGGGCGGACCCCGCCAGGCAACGGCCCAGGGACAGCGGCCGCCGCGCCCCGGCCCGAACGAGGGGCCCCAGGGGCAGTGGAAACAGGAAAAGCCCCGCGCGGGGAACAGTTCTTTGGACAAAGCTCACGTTTTGCTTTGAGCCCCCAGGCGCTGGGGGACACTGGGGACCCGCGAGCGTCCCAGGCTGAGCTGAGGGAGCAGGCCCTTGACAGACCGCGGGCCCCGGGGGGGGGGGATGCAGATGGGGGGGCGGGGGGTGCTCCGGGGCGTGCACAGGGCGGGCGGTGCTTGCGGTCGGGGCGCAGGGAGCCCGGGGCCTTGCTCGCGCGCCTCAGGCCGGGCCGCAGGAGCCCTCCTTCCTGTCCCCTCGGGACCACCAGGCGGGCCAGGGAAGCCTCAGCTGGCTCCAGCAGACGCCCCAGATCAGCAGCCCTGCTCGTACCCCGTCACCACACTGCGGCCAAGACGGGGCCGCCTCTGACTCCCTGCAGTTAGGGCGCTGCCTCCAGACTCTGTGTGCAGTTCCGGCACCTCCACTAACCCAAGGGACCCAACGATGGAAACGGATGACTCTCCGCAGAAGTCCAGGTGTGGCCGGCATGTTCAGTCTCACCGGTTGGAGGAAGACTCTGGTAAAAGGCAGGCTTTCATTTTTAGGCCCATGTCAGCATCCTGAAGACACAGGCAGCGTGAATGCTCCATCCTTAGTCATGCCCTGGTCTTTCTTAAATACAAAATAGAGAGAAACACATAGAGAACATATGGTGAGTAAGCATTCCCAAGGCGGCTGACCATACTGTTGGAGTTTTAGTGAGGGGCACTAGAAAGGGAAACTTTTCTTCAGAAACTGATAAATTAGGATGTTTGATGTCATAGTACAAGATCTTACGTCTGAAAAACAGAGGAGCCTAAAGAATAGGTTTTAAATGATCTCGTTTAGATTTTGCTAAAAACTCTCCAATCACATGCATTGTCTTATGAATGTAATATTTTTGTTTTTTCCATGATCACTTCAGACACCCTGTAACTATATTTCAAGTATGCTCCTGGCTCATCTAGCAGCCAACACCCCGCCCCTACACTTCAGCTGTTTGGACTACCAGAAGGCACATGAGATTAAAAATGATAAATATGGGACTCCTGGGTGGCTCCGTGGTTGAGCGTCTGCCTTTGGCTCAGGTCGTGATCCGGGATCGAGTCCCATATCAGGCTCCCTGCATGGAGCCTGCTTCTCCCTCTGCCTGTGTCTCTGCCTCTCTCTCTATGTCTCATAAATAAATAAATAAAATCTTAAAATAAAATAAAAATAAAAAAAGAAAAATTTGAAGATCCATAGTGCTATTTTTAGAATATGTTCTCATTCCTCTGCTGTGGTAGCTTGCAAACAATGAACACAATTCTCCACCTAGTCCTGGATCTAGGGCCTGGGCAATAGGATTTTACAGTAACCCATAACATCTCCCCACGTTTTAAATCTGGGCTGCCATGTGCTTCTGGTGGATAGGATGCAAAGAGAGTACTGTGCCTGTCCCGTCTGCCCTGGGTCTCAAAGGTGTCTTCACCATCTTTGAATTGCTCTCTGACCAGGATGGCCTGTTGGGCGGTGATAGTCCTTTCTGTCACCTTGGCCAAAAGTACCAACTGGCATTCTGCGGAGTACGTCCACCCTCAATCTGCAAGCTAACCAGCTAACGGAAGAGATCAGCGAACTCCCCAGCCGACCTACAGAATTGTAAGCTAAGAAAAAAGAAAGGGGGAGGGAATTGTATTAAACCACTAAGTGCAGAGTAGTTTATTACACTGCAATGATTAATTGACGTGCCTGCTTATATAATTTACAGAATTCTCTTCTTTTTCTCATTCTTACAGGTCCTCATGCCATGGAGGGAAAACTTTAAAATTGTCTAAAGGCTTATAGTTGGAAGAGAATCCAGCTAATGGTAGAGACTGTCTTCATCTGTCATTGCTCTGATTACTGTAATCTGGAGAAAACTCTTCTTCATAAATATTATTATTTTCATAAACACAACAGAGAAAAGAAAGAATAGAAAAGATCTCTTGTTCCAGTACTTTCCAGCCACCGTAAAGCTGGCCGTGGGGGGTCAAGTATGAGACCACACCACCCAAACTGGCTTGGGGTCCTGAGACTTGAGGGTAATACTGAGTCTTTTCCCACCCTGTGTTCCTCGTAGCCCATATTAACGCGCACTAGGGACTCAGCTACGATTCCATGGAATTAAATACAATTCCTCTGAACCCCTCGCTGTCGCAGGGAGGACGCCACATGCAGCAGTTGCATTTAGGTTTCACACACATTACACGGCTTTCTGAGTAGGCTTGAGATGCTTAGCAACGCCTTCAGTATTTGGTCAGGATGGTGCAAACTCCATCAGTGTCATGGGATGTTCAATCTAAATTTAGGAAAATTTCAAAGACCCAAAGGAATTATATGAGCAGGTACTCTGAAGAGACCCCAAATGCGGGGGTCCCGGAAAGTTCTGGACTGAGAGGAAACCTCTCAGCCACCGTCTGAATTCTTAAATCCCACATGCATGAATTAGAATTCTTGCAGGTGCAGAATTCAGGGGCGCAGGCTGTGAGCTGAGAACGGGTTACTCAACGGGCCTTCCGTGTCCTACCTAGAAAGTAGACACCTTTCCCGGGCCGCGCACAAGAGCTACTCCAGATGGAAGCCACCGTGTCATCGTCACTGTCTTCTCAGGAAGTTTCCCACGAGATGCCCTCCGCCGGCCCCGCTCCCCTCCCTGCTGCCCGCTGCCCGGCCGCTCCCCTGAGCACGTCCTTCGTCCTTCCGTCTCCTGCATCTGCCCGAACCGGACTGCTCTGCGCTCCGGGGCCGCCTTCCAGGTACAGAGCCCAGCCCACGGCCGACCTCTGCCGCCAAGTCCTTCCCAACTGCCTCCTGTCATTCTTCTCCAAGTAGACTTCTTTAGTCCATCACTGTTTCTTTTGTGAGTGTGTGGAAGTGTGTGCGTGTGCACACAGGAGTCTCTTGTCTCTATGGGGCCTTTTCACCAGATTTTATTATCAGATTTTCACCTTTTTAAAGGCAGGAACCAGTATTCATTTAATTTTTTTATATGGAATTTCCAGCTTATTGACCAACATAAATGAACGTTTACTAAAAAATGTATACCTGAATATTATTATATTGTCTCACATTCTCCTTTTTAGAAGAAACACTTAGGAAATGATTTTAAACATATGAGTTTTCCAGTGCAGTAGGTTTAAATGAGTATTATATCATTATGGCTTGTTACTTAATATCTCCATGGTGGAAGGACAGACTCTCCTGAGCAGCAGTATTTTATAGTATCTAAGGGAAATATATTTTCTTTGTTAGTCAGAAGTTTGTGCTTTAAGCCAGTAATAAAGCAGAAGATCATTTACATTGCTGATTCATGCTTTATTCACTTAGAATTTTTATTAATGGAGTGTAATTCTATATATAAGTAATTGTGAGCAATATGCAAGTAATGCATATAATTATGCATATATATAAAACTAATAAGTAGTCATAAGTAATTCTTTTTCTACTTAACTTATGTAGAAAAAGAATTTATTTAAAAAAGCACATTGAATTGGGGAAAAATACCATATGGATTATATTAGCAAGTGACTAAATCACTGTGATCAGATTTAAATTCTCTTCATTTTTTTTTCTTTTTAAGGTTAAAAAATAAAGGGTGATATACAACTCTACTCTTCCCGAGATTGTAGATTGGAATGAGAAACAAAAATAGAGTAAGCATTTTGATCATTTTAGGAAAGTAGCAAGCAACGCATATAGGAGAGAAATTGGTAGCCATCAGAGCATAAATATTTTAACTCAGAAATCAGTGTGCGATAAGTTGAGCTGACGTGATGTTAATATGTCAGGATATCTCAAAGTCTCTCATGAATGTGATCCATGTAATATAAGCTGATTCATTCTCGATTGTTGACCAACTTGAAGATTGGGCCAGTATCTTCATTTGAGAGTGAAGAACGCTGCCCAAATATATTAGGAATAAAAGCCTGCTCATGAGAAAAAAGAAAAATCCTTCGATCTAAATTATGTAGGTTGGCTTTTAGCATTGGTCAGGTTTCCTGAGTACCTTCTAAATCCTAACATTTCTGTGAATACATAAGTCAACATCTAGGATTGGCCCCAAAAAAGCACAGGGGGAAGAATGAAGAGCAGGAAGACTGGGAGAAGCCACCTTGTTCTTTCACTTTCCCAGTTTTCAGATGCTACTTTTCAGGGTCTACAGTATAGGTTTGCCCCACTATCCAAAAGTAGAGTTTTCCAATGAAAACCTTTATAAACTAAAATGGCATAAAGAAGCAATTAGCATTAACTTATACGGACAATCATTTTAGGATTCCCAGGCCCAGATCCAAAAAATAACCTGTCGTAGGCTTTTCCGATACCTTAGGTCATAACTTGCTGTAAGATGTAAGAAGTAAGTTGAGGGAAAGTACAGGTGTCATGGACATAGTTCAAAGCTGCGGTGGCCTGATACTGAGATGCTGAGTGTGGTTCCCCGGGAAGGAGCTTGGAGCTGTCCCTTCACTGCTCCCCGTGCCAGCTGCCGCTGTAAGGCTTCTTGCAGAACAAGCACTGAACGCTATCTTCGCTTTTCATCTTTTCTCATAAAAGCAAAAATCCTCTCCAGATATCTTTGGTTTTCAAAGATAGGTGTTAAGATCTTCTGCAAAAGCAAAGAGGCTGAAAGCGGACTTTCAAAAAACAAGGGATACCTGTGCCTACTTTGTAGGCACCTCCCCTGGGACCAAATCAGAGACGCACTTTAAAGTTCCTCTGCCCACTGAATACATCAGTGGATTTGTAATCACCTGTGAGAGTTGTTTGTCTGTCAGTCAGTCACTGGGGTCAAATGAAAAAACAAATGGTCTCTCTTGCTACCCAAGTAGGTTTCAGTTCTATGAACTGGCAATAATTCTACCTGCATTTGACTTCCTGGCCACAAATTTTAAGATATAAAACCAACTTATTGCTGAATTCTTACATGATAAGAGATGTTCCCCTATAATTTCAAGACCTAAGGAATACATCCTTTTGTCTTTTTCTGAATTGAGGTAAAGGAAACAAACACCCCATTGATACTATCACAGCAGTACATCCCTGAATTTTAAATATAGCAGTACGAAAAAGAGGACTGATTGCCACTCAAGGAGGGAGAAGATATTCTGAGGTTGAAAAACTAATAAAGTTAGAAATGATTGCAATTAAAAGAATGGCATAATGGTATAATTTAATCTTACAATTCTGTTGGTCTTTTTAATTGATTATATATGGTCCCTACAAAAGAAGAAGAAAGATACTGTCATCAGATTCCCTAAGAGCCTCCATTCACCCTGACTCTGAAGTAAGAAGATCCAATAAGGATTCAAGACGGTTAAGTTTTGAGAGTGTTGATTATGACAATTTGAGACATTCAGGAGAAATCATTAACAATTTCTGGCTTTTGCCTGTACACAATAAATCACATATACATCAGTACGGTTGCTTTAAAAAAAATTAAGTGTCTGCTATGCCATTTTAAAGAACATTTCTTATTTAATTACTAAGATTCCACAAACTCTTGAATGCTATCTTTTAGACGTATGTAAAGGATCCTCAATCCCACTAAGACATTTTGTCCTGTGATGACTTTCCTGTGAAAATAGTGTTTCAATAACGAAAATTTTCGTAATCTCTTTAGACATTTCTTCTTCAGTGCTTGTGCGAGATTGGGTGGTCCATCTAGGCACTCTTCTCTCTTAGAGGATGGCATTGTCAGAAGATGAAAAATGTGCTCCAGATCTACTGAGCATTAAATCTACATTATCACTTAATCTACAACACAGAAACACTAGTAGGTACCAAAGAGGATCATCTCAAATTCAGTGCCACTAAATACTTGTCAATGGATCAATAGAAGGAAATATTATTCTCAATGGGCTGCCTGACGCCTACCGTGTGTCTTATCTCTAGAGCTACATTGCGCTGCATGGTAGCCACTAGCTACGTGTGGCTATGGGGCAGTTGAAACGTGGCAAGTCTGAACTGAAATGTACTGCAGGTGTTAAGTACACCCCAGATTTTTAAAGACTTGGTATCAACAACAAAATGCCAAATAGCTTATAAATAATTTCTATATATATTACATGTTGAAATGAGAATACTTGGGCTATATTAGATTGACTAGAATATATCTTTTTTTAAAAATGTGGCTATAAATAAATAAATAAATAAATTTTTTTAAAATGTGGCTACTACAAAATTTAAAACAACATATATGGCTCACTTTTATGGCTTACGTTACATGTCTATGGATATCACTGTTCTGGAACAGATTCTTTAGGGTCTCAGACACCTTCTAAAATTAAATAATAATATGCATGCAGAATGAGTTAATATTTCTGTGAATTCTGTCCATGAACTACAGGTTAAGATTTCATGCTCCAGATAATTTGCAATCTGTTTATGGATTAAATAAATACCAAATGCCATACTTGCAGTATTTTTGTCTATTAACTCATCCCCCAAAATTTGCTTCTGTGAACTGCATTTGGAGGTACTAACCATAGGCATTGGTTTCAAAATGATATAAGAAAATGGCCCAAGTTCTTTATTGTATTTAGCAAGGGTGTTGTTAAGATGTTGGTCATTGTATAATGAGGCTCCGGAGACATACTGCATTTTATATTACAGATGCATTCCTGAAAAGTTATGGGCAAATAGTCTTGTAAATTTAAGTAGGTTTTCACTTGACAAGCTCATATTTAAAAGTAACCTTTTAATAAATCTTTTAATAAATTAAATTATAAAATTAATTACTTTTGTTGATCACAGTTTGACCAAGACCTTCATTTCACCTCTAGACAAAAAAATTAAAATAATCCTCAAATACCTGAAATACAACATGCCATTTGAAAAAAAACGCATAAACCTTGATTAATGTCTCCCCCAAATTCCTTTCCGCTGACTCACAGCTCTCCAACTCTGCCGAAGCCAGAATGCTGCAACAAATAAACAGTCCTCAGATTTCTCTGGTTTCCATGTCTTTATCTATACAAGCAGCAGATTGTACTCAATGATCTTTGAAGTCCCTCTTGTCTCTAATTTTCTGTCATATTTTCTTCTAAATCCAGATATTTAATGTATTGAATATCTGTAAAGCAGAATATATAATATTTATTTATTTTTTCCAGAATATATACTATTTAATATGGTTTGTGATTCAAGGCTAAACTATAATCCTAAGTGTTGTTTGCTGCATTACAATAATTTTGTGACCCTCTTCATCGTTGAGTTGAGGAGTGTTTGGCTTTAAGTTTATATTCAACAATGACATTTGCACAATATCTGTCAGGCTGGTAGAAGCTGCTCAAAGTTGAAAAGTGGGGAATCTGGAACTACTGATCAACAACTTTCTACATTTTCCACTTCTATTTTTTGTTGTTATTTCTTCTTTTCTTTTTTCTCTTTCCCCTTTTATCAATTCTGAATTTATCAAAGGATTTTACTTAAAATGCTAGAGATGATTCCGGGCTATTTATTGCTTTCAAAAGAAGACTGAGTAAAATTCTTTTCAATAGCAGAGTGAACATTGTAAGAATCATATTATAAAGCTTTTTAAACATCCTCTATCTGGGACAAAATACACCTAGCTCTGAGTTCTCTGCAGTAAAGGGAACACACGGATACGTTTTTTTTTCTTTTTTCAGTTTTTATTTAAATTCCAGTTAGTTAACACATGGTGTAATGTTAGTTTCTGTAGTAGAATTTAGTGATTCATCATTAAATGCAATACCCAGCACTGATCACCAGGCCCTCCTCATCCCTTCCTCCCCAGAGCCCATCTCTACCCCATCCCCTCCAGTCACCCTCAGTTCGTTCTTTATACTTAAGAGTCAGTTTTATGGTTTGCCTCTCTTTTACCTCCCCAATGTTCATCTGTTTATTTCTTATATTCCACATATGAATGAAAGTGTATGGTACCTATTAATAATGGACAATGTCTTCTGTTTGTCTCAAATCATCAGGTTTTTGCTCGTTGTCTCATTTACCTTAGTTCGAATGTGTAGTGACCTCTGGAATTGCTGGGAGGGCGGTGGTGGTGGTGGTGACAGCAATTCTTCTGATTTCACAAGAACATCAATGTTTGCCCAGCTGTGATGAGACTGTCCCTGAGTGCTTGGTGGACTATGGACTTGGCCATGGGTTAGCATGTAGGGTGCAAGGGCAATGATTGCTTTTTCATTGAGAAACTTGCCCGTGAAGGCTCCCCAGAACCAGTGATGAACCACGAGCATACTCCTTTACAATTTAACTTTTTAAAAGGTAAATCATTCTTAAAGTCTGGCAGGTGTTAAAAATTCTATCTGTTGTTCGTTAATTGGGGGAAGTGAGTTTAACCTAAGGAGCTCTTCCAGTGTATCTGAGAGTTTACAACTATGGTTGAAAACAATCTGATTATAAATGCCAAGGGGAGAGGACATTCCAAGTCAGAATCCTGGGAGCATGGGCCAAGGCGGGGCATCAGTATGGTGGTGTGCCACCAGGGGCCATCACAAAACTCTTGAACTAGAGCTGCTCTTGCCTTTACCAAGAGTCTCATTTTAAATATGGTTCATATTAGCAATGGGTTTCAACCTGTCCTCTAGCCTGAACGGACCTTCTAACTCCTGGCAAGAATCAGGCAAAGTGTATAATACTTCTGCACAGTCAACAGAGGAGGAAAATTTTATTGCCATTGTGATGAAAAAGAAACAGCAACAATTCCCTGCTCTCGGACTTGAGGAGGCCAAACAGAAATACCAGTCTGTGGTTTCACTTGGCATTCCAGCACAGTGAAAGTGACCTCACTTGCATGTTTGAGAAACCAAGTCACACTGCTTTTACTGATATTAATTGGCACCTGGTATGGTGAATGACCTGGGGATTCGATGTAGTTTTGCATCAATTATTGTATAAATCATACAGCTGTTCCATATTGCTTTCCTTCCAGGGAAGAAAGTAAAAGAAAAATTAGCTGGGGAAGGAAAAAAAGGAAGAAGAAACAACGCTGTGTAGCAATGTTTTTCCCTGATGACTTCTGAAATGTATTGGTTTCAAAGAGCTCTTGAAACCACAAGCAAGATGATTTTCTTCTTAGAAATACATACCAAAGATTGTGATCTAAAAACAGTTTCAGAATGTGGTTCCCTGATCCCTCCTTCCTCCCAACATCATAATATCTTTCTTATATATAACCTTCTGGTTTGGGGAAGAACACTGGAATATGTCAACAATAAAGAACAATTCTTGTCATAACTAATAGGCTGTGTTGAGGCAGGATGGAATTATTCCCTCCTGAGCCTGCCCATCCTGAAACTAATCTCTGTGATTGAAGTGGATTGAAGTTGTAAGAAGTGCAGTATATGAAAATGGCAAACAGCCTGCATATTATGCCTTTAGGGAATGCTCAGGTATGCTTTCTTCCAACGAATTCTATTCCCAATACTAAGACTTCAAATTTTATGAGGAGATAATTCTTTTTCCCATTTGGGAGAGTTAGCAATATAATGAGGTATATAGATTTCATTGGCATCGATTCATGGCTGTTTATACCCCCTCCCCCAAAAAAATCATGCTTTAAAAAAACGTACCTGAGTTACTATTAAACTGATGATTATCAGCAGCAACAGTTCAGTGTTAAAATATTTACCAGTAATGTGAGGAATCTGTGACGTCACCATGCAGGTGGCTTCGTCTTCATCGAGATCAAACATTTTTGTCAAAGAAAGACTTTGCAAGTAAATATGAGGTAGCATCAATTTGGATTTCAAGTGTCCATTTCACAATATAAGGTTTTCAAAGTGAACATGCATTGTAGATAGGGGTTTACCAGCATGAGTAGTCATCGAAATCATAGTAATGCAGTCAAAATTTAGTCCTGCAAAATTAAAAGAATGAAGAGAATCGTATTTATCAGATGATAATCAAACTCTTGATGTTATGTCTGAAGCAAAAGATTATGTCAAACTTCTGTAATGTGGTGGGTTTCTCCATCAAAAGTTTACAAGCATTAGTAAAACAATTACTAAAATTAGCATGAAAGTTTGGTCAAAAATCATATTTTATTTTTTGTGAGAGAATCATTTATTTTGGCCCATTACATAAAATTATGTATTGACACAGTTTATTTTATTATGAAGATAATAATGATTCTTCCATCCACCTCTGCCTGTTAACTCTTGTGCTCCCAGCTGGCTGCTAGGTACCCATTTTCTTGCTGTACTCATTCCATTTTGGAGTCTGTGCTCATTCCCGAGGCTAAACTAACACTGATTTTCTGGTTGGAAGAAATGTTTCACACCCCGCTTTATTTATATTGTATTGTACTACTGGGAAAATACAATAGATTTGCCTTATTTATTTATTTATTTATTTATTTATTTATTTATTTTTATTTTTTTTAGATTTGCCTTATTTTGATCATAGAAAGCTCCCCTGTCCAGTTAGCTAGGCTTTTGCCACAAGTGGCTATTTAAATTTAAGTTATTAAAATAAAATCAATGATTGTTTCCCTCAGTCATGCTAACTATGTAAAGTGCTCAATAGCCACATGTTGTTCGGAGCTACCATACTGGACAACGTGAAGTATTTCCAGCTTGCAAAAATTTCTCCTGGAGAGCACTGATACTTTATGTGTATAAATACATGTCTACATCTCTTGCAACCTCTTTTGGACACATCTAATAGATCTTTATATTATTTTCATAAACAGAAAAGAGTAATGACTCTACCTCTCAGGAGAAACTCTTTAATAACAAACCCAGAAGGCCAAATATGAAGGGTACAGCAATAAACTAAAATTACCTTCTCCTAGGAGACTGATAAATTTCTCTATTACCTTTATCTTCTTGACTTTCTGGTATCTTCTCTCCCCCAACTGTCTAGTAACCCACTGTGTAGTAACCCAAGTTTATGTTCTTTGGACATTTACTTTTTTTCTTTTAAACAAATGGAACAATTAAAAAAATCCCTATTAGAGATTCTCTAAATTCCTTTCCTGACTCACCATTTAAGCTGTGTCTCTGTGGACAATACTTACCTCCCAACAGAAGACAAAGCTTGCATACTATCAGATGCTTGGAGTTCTAAGACAGTCTAAGCTTACTTTTCATTCTTTAATTGTTCAATTTATTAGCCAATAAATCTATTAAGTATCCCTGTGTTTCCAGAACTGTTCTGGAAACTAGAACAGCAATAAAAAAAAAGTCCTGTCTTCTTAGTAGTTATGCTGTACTGTAGCATATGCATTTGTGTATTGCGGGACAGTAGGCTTACACTGGAGCCGAGTGACTATGGACTTAAAGATTCCCTTCTGAGCTATGGCCTTAGGTGATTTATAATAAAAGATTTTTAATGATGCAAGTTTGTATTTCTTCTGTATTTTACATAAAAAAGCAACAAAATAAATCTTATTAAAATGGAAAAAAGAAGCATATAGGTTCACAGTAAGCATATGTATTTTTATCAAAATGTACATTTACTTTGTACAAAATGTACATGCAAATAATAAATGTAAATTCAAGCAAATAAGGCATTAAAAATAAAGTATACATAAGTGTAACAACTTTGAATAGTGACAAATGATAACTAGACTTATCATGGTGACTATTTCCTAATGTACATAAGTTTTGAATTCCTATGTTATACACTGGAAACTAATACAGCATTGTATTTCAATTATTCTTCAAAAACAGAGAAAGTATATATACATTGATTTGTGTGTGTACATATTATAAATTTTAAAATTTATAAACTTTTAAAATTAAATTGTATATACATACATATTTATGTACCCACATACACATATACATATACACACACGTATACACGTATGTAATATACATATATATCTTCTTCCAAAAATAAAAAGCTGTTCAATGTATTTTGTTTAATTATGATTTAAAGTTCTAAAATTGCACTATAAAGCTTACCATAAAAAAATTCTAAATCTCGTTAATTCATTCATCCTTTCAGCACATTTTTGGGCACCTCCTACATGCTACATGATATTATAGATAAAAAAATATTAGTTTCTCATTTTGTATTCAACAAAATATACACAGACCTAACATTATTTTAATTTTATTTAATATTTAAATATATTATTTAATATAATATTTAATTTTTATTTAATATTATCTAATTTTATTTTAAATTAAGTGCTTTAAATAGGTTATTAGAAGAAAAAATGTCCCTCTTTTGGTTTGCTTTCTTACATATTTGCTTTTTAAACAATAAAATGTCAAAGTTATATTTCCTTTGATAAATATATTTGATAAAACAAGCCATGATTTTAACTTTCTGTTATCAAGCAAATTTGCTCTTTAACATTTTAAGTTTTCTTGAACACTTACAGCCCTCTAGCTTTCTTTGTATTAATTGCCACCTCCATCATTATTAGATATTCTTGTAGCTTTCATTCCGTTTGGAATACAAAGCCCCTCTCTCTCCAACCCTGCTCTCCCTCTCAACCCGCATAACTTACCATGATCTTTTTAGGGTCCAATCAATTGCTGAATTATGGCAGAGTATCTTTCTTGTACACCTTTTGAAGGCATGGTTTCCTAGCTTGAAAACTATTTCTTTCTACTGAGCGTTTAATACTAAGATTATCATATAATTTTTCTCTTTTAGTTTCTAATATGGTTAATTACACTGATTGATTTTTGAAAATTAAACCAATCTTGCTGTCTTGTAATTAACCTCAGTTGATTTGGGTCCATTATCTCTTTTATGAATTGTTGGCTTTGTTTTGCTGGTGTTTTCCTAAAGACATTTGCCTCTATGTTTCTAATTGATATTGTTGTTAATTGATTTTCTTTAGATGTCTTTGTCAGAGTTTGTTTGCCTCCTAAAACAAGTTGGGAAATATTCTTGCTTCTAAGATTTTCAAAAAGAGTTTATAGAGGAAGTTTTTGAAAGATCAGCATTATTTCCTTCTTACGAGTTTGATAGAATAGACTAGTGAAGCCATGTGGCACTAGAGGAAGATTTGTACTTACTTGAGATAAGTTTCTTTCTTAAGGAGTTTGACCATTTCATCTACACTGTTGAATTTATTGCATAAAATCTTTCATAATATTCCCTTTTGAATGTCTTTAAGATTTGCAATGATGTCACTTCTATTATTCTCAATAATGGCAATTTGTGCCTTTTCTTCTTTTTGAATAATCTATCTAGCGATTTATCAATTAAATTAATATTTTCAAAGAACCAATTTTTGATTTGTTGATTTTTCTCTCTTGCTTGTTTCCAATTTTATTATTTTCCTGTTTTCCTTTTTTACTTTTCTTCTACTCTGAATTCAATTTGCTCTTTTTTTTACTAGCTTCTTAAGATAGAAGCTTAGACCATCTATTTAAAAACCTTTTCTTTTGTAATATAGAATTTCAAGTCATACTTTTTCCTCTACATCCTGCTTTCGTGGTCTCCCCTCATTTTTGATATGCTGTGTTTATGTTGTCATTGAGTTCAAAGTATTTTCTAATATCCCTTGTGAATTCTTCTTTGAAGCTTGGATAATTTAGAAGTATGTTGCTTTCCAAATATTTGAAGATTTTATTATTGTTGTTGAATCCGAATTTAATTTTGTTACATTTTTTCATATGTTTAGTAAATTTTTAATATTCCCTACACATTGTAAATGATAAACTAAAGAATTTTGTTTCTATTTTACCCTTGGTGTGAGATCCCTCAAGGCAATTATGGGCTAAATCTTGGTGGAGGCAGCCAGCCAAGTGCACATCCTCCCCTTAATTACGAACCTACCACTTTCTAATTCTCTTTCTCAGGTTTACTTCACTCATTTATGCCCCCAATTTTGTCCCTGTAGGCTTTTAAAAAATGCTGGCACCTCCCATTGAGCACTTCACACCTGGTCATTTTTCAAAGTGTGCTTTCATAATTTTACAGTCTATATATTGAGTTCTTGACTTTGACATACAATTCCAGATTCCTCTCTCTCATATATATGATGTGATATGATATGATATATGTATGTCAGTCTTATATACCGTTTAGTATTCACTTTATCCATAGCCCATTTTTTATTCACCATAGATAGATCAAACCCAAATGCCTCCTAAAATTAGCAATAAGAGTTTTTTCCTCAATATTCCTATTCTAGGCAGGAATTCTGTCTCTTTTAGACAGAATTTTTATTGCCTTAAAGCTACATATTATTTCCTATCCACTTATCAACTATACACTTCTCAAGAATGCTGTCAAAACTTTGTTTAAAAGGCAGCTTGAAAAAAAAAATAAAAAAAAAAATAAAAGGCAGCTTGCTTTATGTGCGTGGTTAAATAGTAACCAGTCCTATGGTAGTTCTTTGACTTTCCTACAGAATCCAGGATCCCCACAGGGACTTCATGAACAAAGGATTGGAGGAGTTACAACAACTAATGAAAACTTCTTGAAATTCTGAAAAATAATTCTCTTGAGAGTATTAGAAACACAAAAAGAGGAAGTATCGCAATTCTTTATGAAGAACCACAGAGATGTGCCCAACTAAGCCATATTTAGATTTAATGAGGAATGTGGTTTTATATGCTCTTTGCTCTATATTATCCTACTTTTATTTTTTTAGCATCTCCCATCCACTTTTAGAATTATTATTAATTATTATTATTGTCATATCTTGGTATCTTTAATCATTTTCATCTCCCGGAAGTCTTTTCTGGAAGCTGTATAAATAAATGCATTTACCTAACCTCTCTCGGCATCAGACACCTTCACTTTGTGATAGGGAGAGTAATTCCTATTTTAGAAGACTTTTATGAAGATTAAATGAGAAAACACATGTAAAACATCCAGCAGTAGTAGCTGTTTAATACATATCAACTTTCTCCCCACCCCATTTAATTTTTTTCTTTTCGTCATATGGGCTCCATATTGGTGGACTCTGTGATGCTAGGGAAACATCTAATTGCCCCAAGTCTATGATTTTTAAACTAGCTTCATTTATTTAATTATTTTTTCTTAAGACCTTAAAAATACAATGACATATTTCTTTCTAACAAGTTCTTTAACTTTACTCAGAGGTCCCCGAGGAAAAACCCTTAGGGAAGCTGATTTTTTTATAAATTTACAAATTCAATGTTTCATTCTTTTGCTGCCATTTTCCAACCTGTCAAACACATCTGTTTTGCTTTTGCCTCAGTGGGTTCTCTGCAGGAGCCTACTTCTTGACATGATTATCCCAGCAATCTCATTTTTAGCTCCTACACTGGCAGCTACCTCCTGAAATGCTTTAAGATATTTTACAGATTTTTCTGCTAGTGACTCTTGAGAGACTACTTTTATGGGGGAAAAGATTCCTGAATTAAATCATCTGCTCAAGTGTCTTTCTAATTTCTATGTTCAATCTTGTTCTTAAATGAATAATTTATGTTCTGTGGTTCCTATGTAAAGAAAGGTGCAAACTTGCATCTCTCTTCAGGGGAGACTCGGAGCAATCCTAACTCTTGGAAATTTAGCTGATGGCACCCTGAGCTCCAATGCATTAGCAAATGTGATGTAGCCAGAGGGTGCCTTTGAGACAATGAGGAGATGCCAGATTCCCTTTGGGTCTGAGAATTCCACAAAAAACGGCATTCTCCATCTATTGAGACATGTTTCTCCAGAAACCAAGAATGTCTGACTCACCGGTTGTTTTACCACCTGCAAGCTTCACCTTCCTCAGTGCTTTCTCCTGGATGACATATGACACCTCCCACTTGAGAACAGCTTTATCACATTTTCTTCCCTACCACTGTCCTGCCACTCAGTGGCAATCATTCACGTTGACAATCCCACTAAGTTATACATTTCTTATAGTTTGTGACTTCCTCTCTGAACCCACCCTTTCGCTGACAGAACCAACAAACCCATCTTCTGTTCCTGTTGTGTACATTGCACACTCTTCTGTTCTCTTTCTGTCTCTTTGATCTAGAGCTTACAATTAGAATCTCATCACGATGTAATTGAATGTGTATAACTATTTTCTAACTCTTTCTCCCTGCTTCTCATCTTTTCCTTTCTCCAATTAATCTTCTATATTGTCACCAGCATTCCTTTTTAAGCATATATAGCTGATTATATTATGCCTCTTTTAAAAATCAGTGAGTAGGTCCTTGCCCCCCAAAGGTAAAGGACCTTGATGTGCCATAAAAGGTTCTTTGCAATCTCTTATCTCCCTTTTGAAACTTAGCTTTTACCACTGCCAAAAATGCATCTATAGTCCAACCTTCCTTCAGAGATCATAATGCAATTTCACATTCTGTGACTTCTAGATTGTGCAACCTCTCTCTGGAACGCTACAGTATTTTCAGTCTCCTGATTCAACCTTTAAAATCAGTTCAAATATGAGCCTTCCTAACATCCCCTACACATCCACCCTCTCACCATGTTCTTGCCATCACCGGGTTCCTGAAATTCTTTTTGAATTGTCATTAAGAAATTGGACAACCGGTATTTATATTTCTCTTTGGAGAAGGTTGGCTTGGAAAAAAAATCTTTAAAAGATGGCATATTTTCATTCCCCATCATTAGCCCATATTCTGCTTCTACCTAGCAAATATTTGTTGAATGAATGATTGGAGGAAAGAGTGTAACAGGAAGCAAATAAGTAGTATTCTATACTTCTATGTGAGGCTCTATTTTAGAAACAGATTAAAAACAGAACAAAAATGCTCTCTGGGGGAAAACAAGGATCAAAGGTATAAGGACGTTATAAAAATATGATCTGGAGGGACTCTGCAAGAAATTAGGGAATATAAAAAGAAGAAATAATATAGAGGGGGGTTGACAGTTCTGTATAGGTGTGACTAGCCATGTTGTGGTCTTTTGAATCTAAGGCTTGCCCTCTCCCACTAGTGCCTATCTCCTTAGGGAAAATGTAGCTCATGTAGTCAGACAGCTACTTGGCCAGGCTTTTTTGGCATTCTCAGGTAATTAACATTAAAGATATTAAGGACTCAATAAAGGCGTGGGGTGACTTTAATAGTACCATGTGTGAGTTGGCCAAGGGTCAGAGTGTTCAATCTGTTCCTTAGATGACTTTGCCTGGCACAAGAGGGTAAAGCCTGCAAGGATGGAGGGAAAAAACAGAATTAACAGAAGTCTCACTTGTTAAAAGGGAGTGGAGAAAAGAAAGAAGAAAAGGGAGCAACACAGTACACAGCTACGGTGGAAAAAGAGTATTGAACGTAGAATCAGGAGCCTTGCGTCGCATGTTGAATTTCTCAGTCTCCAGTTATGGTTCTTTGGAAAAAATCATTTAATCTCTAATTCTCTGTAAGAACTAAGACATTGATACCCACCTAGTAGGTGGTTATGATGATTAAACTACCTTATGTGTGTAAAAAGAATCTGCATATGTTGACATACTGTATCAATGTAAGTATTTTTTCACAATTTTCCCACAGAAGTCTATTCTTTATTTTTCAAAAGTTGAAACAAACACGCATTATATGCACAATGGCAAAAACCAAAAATGCTCAGATCCCTCTCGCTTTGAAGAGCTTCGTATTTATCGACACAGCAGCACAATTGTATTTATAACACTAAAATAAAATAAGTGAAGGCTTAGTCCTTTCCTCCAGTTTAGGAATTACTTTAATTTCTCTTTGGTTTCATGCTTTCCCACAGGCAGTTTAGAATGTCACATACGCTTAGCGTGGACACATTGTACAGTGAAATTGTGCAAAACGTTCATGACAATCCTCATCTGAGACATAAACACTTCTTGTTTCCTGCTCGTGTTTTCAATAAAGCCGCATTATTTCAAGCAAAATTACTGAGAATATGACTAAACACATGCTCTGCAAAAACAACGTATAATAGAGTCATTTCCTTTCATTGCATGAGAGAGAGAAAAAAATATATCCTAAAAGTTTCTTTATTTAACTGACAGTCTTTGGAATAGAGCTAATTAAGTTACCATTGAACTCATATCTACCAATTTTTATGATCTGTCCCAAGCTCTCTTTGCTAGCAGATCTTTCTGCCTTTCTTTCCATTTCAGATGTCCAAGTGCCTACTCTTTTTCCAATAAAGATTTTTTTTTTAGTCTTCCTCTCAACTTCTCATTTTTCTTGTCTCCTCCATTGAGGGAAAGAGGCACAAAGCAGGAAGTTGCTTTGGCAAGTCATACTCAGGCCAGGAAAAACAATTGTCTTCAAATTAATTGAGTAATATCCTAAGCTTGACTATTTTTTTCCTCTCCTGGTCCCCAGTGTACAAAGAGATCTGAAAAGATTCATCATCTCTTTGGACAGGTTTATATCTATTCAAGGAGGAATCAATTTCCTAATGTATCAACAAGAAAGGTATATTCCCTCATATCTGTTTTAATATATATTACTCAGAAGTTTGATTTTTTTAAGATTTTTTTTTTTTTTTTTTAATTTTTAAGTAATCTCTACACCTAACATGGGGCTTGAACTTACAACCTCGAGATCAGGAGTTGCATGCTCTACAGCCTGGGCCTGCCAGATGCCCTCAGAAGTTTAATTTTTAAGATGTTTATATATTATCATGAAATTCATGAGTAATATAGGCATTCCTTAAATGTCATTAGCTTCATGTGCCTAGATGGGTAGATTATATTTATTGATTAATAATATTTTTAATTCTTTCTGGACAGGGATCATTTTTATTCTTCTTCTGGATATTCCAAAGCCCTAAACATTCATAACAGAAGTTTGATAAATATACATTGAATTGAATTTACCTAATCTCCTAACTCAACAGAAAGATATGAATCACAAAAATAGTATCTACTTTTGGTAAAAGATGGCAATGATCAAGGGGAAGAAAGATCAAGAATGTTAGCCTATTACCGTCCTGTTTAAGGTATAACTGATAATCAAGTATAATCAAGTTCTCTTGATCAGAGGTTAATCAGGTAATATTAGTGTAGCAAATGGATCAATAATGCATTCCCACTCCTCTTCCTCCTTTTTTCTTAGGGTTTCGATAGAATCATAGGTAGGAATATCACAATAGCCGTAGTTTTGACTCATGGAATTTTGTTGGATATTGCTAGGTGACACAGATGTACTAAGAACGAAATCTCTGCCATCTCTGGTATGTTTGAACCATAGCTGAAAGTAATATTTAGTTCTTTAAAAACTCCTTGGTTTTTTATTTTTGTGTTTGCTTTGGTCTTTACTATGACTTTGTTTTTATTGACCAAATTATCACGCACTGTTTTCCAAGAACTACAATCTTTTGGGAAGACGGTGATATTTATCCTTGCTTTGGTGCCTTTTGGGGTTCTGTTATTGTTATCCATTTCAGCCATAATGCTTTGTACAGTTAATATATTAACACACAGCCACTGAACTGGAGTTATGTAGCTTTGCTTGAAAGTTTTAAACAGATGGAGAAGTATTGTGACAAAACACTTTTTCATCAAATACCAAAAAAAAAGTCCTCTTTGGATAAACGATGTGTGTTGTGTAGTTAGGTTCCAGTGTGATTTTACCACAGTCCAGCCAGAAGAAGGACACGCAGCTTTGTGAATCATACTCACTGAGCATTCCAATCCTTTGTGCATATTTACAAATCCCCACCCCCTTCACACCACAGCTGGTGCTTGTTTCCAACACTGAGTTTTAAATAATTCAGTGAAATTCTTGAGAAACAAGGAATGTTTTGCATAATTTTGAAGCTTGATTACTATTTGCACCAAATGTTGCTGATCAGCAAGATTGCTTCAATGGGAATTGTGAAGATTCCCTTTGAATTGAAATTCAAAACAAATTCATTATCCCAAAAGCTCGAAAGAGAAGAATTATCCCAATATCATTTTTTGTTTAATATAGGAAAATTATGAAGGTAGATCACAATGCAATGAGAGTATGAGGCCTATTTGGTAGGCTTTGCTTTGGAACCATTAAAAAGCAATAAGACTCCCTTGTGGCAGTTATTTAAAATTTACCATTTATTTTTCTTATGGTCCTGCTCATTCATTTGTTAGACTTTCTCAATTCCACCCATTATTATTAATAGTGAAGATTCCATTATTATTCAAGAAATATGAAGCACCCCATTTGAATGTTCTTTGTACGAAATTTTATTTGTAACTAAACAGAACCCAATTCTTTCAAGAACACGAAAGGCAAATAAAGCTCAAGACTCATGAGAGATATAGAGGAGTACTTTGTTTAGAAATAGATGATCCAGGGCACCTGGGTGGCTCAGTGGTTGAGCATCCGCCTTTGGTTCAGGTCGTAATCCTGGGGTCCTGGGATCACGTCCCACATCTGGCTCCTGCAGGGGACCTGCATCTCCCTCTGCCTATGTCTCTGCCTCTCTTTCTGTGTCTCTCATGAATAAATAAATAAAATCTTTTTTTAAAAGTAAAAAATAATAATAATAATAAAAGTAGATGATATTTCCCACTCATTTTTTTCTCCTTTCCCCTTTATTCCCTTTCACTATTTTTTATATTCCCCAAATGAATGAGAACATATAATGTTTGCCCTTCTCCGATTGACTTACTTCACTCAGCATAATACCCTCCAGTTGCATCCACATCGAAGCAAATGGTGGGTATTTGTCGTTTCTAATGGCTGAGGAATATTCCATTGTATACATAGACCACATCTTCTCTATCCATCATCTGTCGATGGACACCGAGGCTCCTTCCACAGTTTGGCTATTGCGGACATTGCTGCTATAAACATCGGGGTGCAGGTGTCCCGGCATTTCACTGCATCTGTATCTTCGGGGTAAATCCCCAACAGTGCAATTGCTGGGTCGTAGGGCAGATCTATTTGTAACTCTTTGAGGAACCTCCACACAGTTTCCCAGAGTGGCTGCACCAGTTCACATTCCCACCAACAGTGCAAACAGGTCCCCCTTTATCCACATCCTCTCCAACATTTGTGGTTTCCTGCCTTGTTAATTTTCCCCATTCTCACTGGTGTGAGGTGGGATCTCATTGTGGTTTTGATTTGTGTTTCCCTGATGGCAAACATCAGAACGTGAGAGACTCCTAACTCTGGGAAATGAACAAGGGGTGGTAGAAAGGGAGGTGGGCGGGAGGTGGGGGTGACTGGGTGACAGGCACTGAGGGAGGCACTTGATGGGATGAGCACTGGGTGTTATGCTATATGTTGGCAAATTGAACTCCAATTAGAAAAAAAAGTCTGGGCCACCACTCTATAAAAAAAAAAAAGTAGATGACTGACTAAAATGGCACTCAGGTCCAGAAATAAAAGGAAAATAGAGCAAAGAAGTAACAGTCAAGGGAAGAAATACCTCCAAATATATTCCTTACAACATTAGAATTGGAGGATGGACTAACTCTACAACTTATGCAAAGGGTCCAAGGAGACTGAGACTGGGGTTGAGGATGGTGGCAAAGAAATTTCTAGATTCAATTAGTTCTATGTATAGACATTATTTAGTACCAGAAAGGATATGGCATTCATGAGTGAGAGCAGATTTCTTCAGTTTGCTTTCTGTCTCACAGATGGATGTGCCAGTGATCATCAAGCCATGCAGGGTGAGTAAACTTCCAGTCTGAGGAACTCTGACAAATGGCTACCCTCACACTAGCTGGAATGGTCAGGTCATTGCACAGGAAAAAAAAAATCTATGTTATATAAAGTGATAATTTATACGTCCACTCAGGAAGTCCACTCAAAAAGGTTCAGATATTTGGGGATTTTGAAGTCTGGAAACACTTGACACACCATGTTTATGCAATCTTCCTTTTGATGCATATGAAAGACACTATGCCACCTTCTATGCCTACTCTGCAATACCTGGAAATTCCCTATTTATGTCTAGATAGGGGCTTTCAGAAAGACAGGGGGGTGATCTGCACACCACCTTTTTGTCAGGGTATAATTTATTAGATTTATCTCACATAAATTTGCTAGTCTGTATAGATATCACATGGATAGAGGAGAGACCTTTGTTTTATTTGGTTGTTATTCTCAAGCAATACCTGAACAGAGAAGGCATTTAGTAAGTATTTGTTGAATAAAAAAATAATGGAATGGGTGGCTTAGTTGGTTAAGCATCTCTTGTTTTCAACACAGGTCATGAGATCGAGCCCTACATTTGGGCTCCGTGCTCAGTGCAGAGTGCTTGTTCCTCTCCCTCCCTGCTTGCTCTTGCTCTCTCTTTCTGTCATAAATAAATAAATAAATAAATAAATAAATAAATAAATAAATAAATAAAATCTTAGAAAAGGAAGTAATGAAAATGTTATTTAGTCCTTAGAATATTCAAGTTGCTGTAATGAACCATTTTATCACATGATAAGTCAACTTTGGCTTTCATATAATAGTAAAGAAAATGATTTTCTATCAAGGTAGCAGTGCTTCAGTCACTGCATTGCCATGTAAATATCCAACATATGGGGACTCCATCTTATGAAGGATTTATACAAAGAATTAAAAAAGTGGTAACTGGCAAAATTTTAATGTGAATAATATAAAAAAGACACATTAAGGAACCAGAGGATTGTTCAGATTTTCTCTGAATGAGAGAATCTATATTGTTTTCCTTTTCTTATCATTTAGATTGTCCACATTTGTATCTTTGATATTTGGGGTTTATAGAAAAAGAATGAATTTGTTACTTTCCCTTCCTATCCCTGGAAATCCCATATTTATTGACAGATTCCTTGTCTGAGTAAATTCTTTTTGAATTTGGGGCTGAATTATACTAACATTTTATTTTTATCCCATTTGGTATAACTGACTACAGATTTTAGATACAGAAGCTGGATTTGGAGATTGCTACTTCTGTGTTTTAGGAACGTTTATTAACTTACCCAATTACTTCTGGAAAGAACTCAGGGTGGTCAGTGGATGAGTGGTCCCCATTATGAGCCCCATGAAATAATTTTTGTGATTTAATGAATACATTTTTTAAAGTTCTTATTTATTTATTCATGAGAGACACAGAGAGAGAGGCAGAGACACAGGCAGAGGGAGAAGCAGGCCCCATGCAGGGAGCCCGACGCGGGACTCGATCCTGGGACCCCGGGTCATGACCTGAGCTGAAGGCAGACGCTCAACCGCTGAGCCACCGGGTGGCCCAATGAATACATTTTTTTTTAATTTTTTTTAAATTTATTTATGATAGGCACACAGTGAGAGAGAGAGAGAGGCAGAGACACAGGCAGAGGGAGAAGCAGGCTCCATGCACCGGGAGCCCGACGTGGGATTCGATCCCGGGTCTCCAGGATCACGCCCCGGGCCAAAGGCAGGCGCCAAACCGCTGCGCCACCCAGGGATCCCCCAATGAATACATTTTTAATAAGAATAACTATGACTAGAAAGAATTTGAGGAGTCCAAGTTTCCCCAGATACTTCAGCTTTCTCAGAAGCACATGTAAAATAAGTAATGAACTAACTTCCTGTCTGCCCTATGCTGTGGGAACAAGTGCAGACCCTAGGATCCGGAGTTTCTGCCAAATCCTTATTTTTCTTTCTCTGCCAGATTTTGCAGCTATGGTTGTATTAAAAACAACAATAACAAAGAAAATTAAATAAAAAAATTATCATTTGGAGGAGGCATTTCATTTAGGATTCCATAATGGTGGCTTTTCTTAAAAGAGGTGCTATGAAAACCTTATTTCTATTTTTTTAAAGATTTATTTATTTATTTGAAAGAGAGGGAGAGAGAGCCCATGAGTGGGAGAGGCAGAGGGAGAGGGAGAGGGAATCTCAAGCAGACTCTGCACTGAGTGATCTACCCTGAGATCATGACCTGAGTCAAAACCAAGAGTTGGACACTTAACCAGCTGTGCCATCCAGGCGCCCCTGAAAACCTTATTTCTATCTACTTATTTCAAATAACGTCTGAGAGACTTCTGAGTGGCTCAGGGGTTGAGTGTCTGCCTTTGACTCAGGGTGTGATCCTGGGTGCTGGGATCGAGTCCTGCATCAGGTTCCCCACAGGGAGCCTTCTTTTAAGGCTCTTTAAGCTTCTTTAAAGAAGCAAGAACTGAGGCTGAGGAGTGGCTGGTGGTCTTCCCTGAGTATGCTGGGGGCTAGGCCTGGGCACAGAGGCCCCTCGACCCATATGGCCTCAGATGACCCCTTGAGCTGAGTCTGGCGCCACAGGAGTGCCATGTCCCCAGCCCCCTGCAGTGCAAGCATCACTATACCAGGAAAAAAACTCTAAAACACTATTTTTCATTATTGATTTTCCAATCATTTGACTAATAGTCTACATTTACATAAAAATTTAAAAATGAAAAAAAAAAACTTCTGCCTGTGTCTCTGCCTCTCTGTCTCTCATGAATAAGTAAATAAATAAATCTTAAAATAAATAAATAAATAAATAAATAAATAAATAAATAAATAAATAACATCTGAAAGCAAATGCTGGGTATGAGAAGCCCAGACAAATGAAGATACATTTAAATGGGTTGGAAAAACCAACTAATAATAGTAATAAGAATATTTATTTCTAAATTAATCATGTAAATATATTATACATATTATGCATATATAGGCCAGCACATTAATAATTTTCTTTTTTTTTCTTTTTTTTTATTTTTTTTATTTTTTTTTATTTTTATTTTTTATTTTTTTTTACATTAATAATTTTCTAAGCAATCTGTAGTCTGAGTTTGAATTGACCCATGGAGCAATCCAGAGAGGGAAAGAGCAATGGATTCTAATTCCAGGTCTGCATGAACCAAGTCTTCAACTGAGAACAAACATCAAATTACCTGAAATTCAATGCTTTCATTTATAAGATTTGGGAAATAACACCTTTCTCAAATTAGAATACAAATGAAATGAGACAGGTGGAGCTCTCGAAAATGAATACGCAATCAGGAACGCTATAGATTATAAAAATGATGAAAAAGAAGGGAAAGTGGAAGTAGAAATTCTAGGGAAAGCATTGTCCTCACTACTATGGTTTCTAATTTCCTCAGAACATATCTTCTTTTTTTCCTAGTCATCAAGACCTTAAAGTTCACCATAGTTTTCAGGAAATCTTAGAAATTTCCTTCTTAAAAAAGGTCTAACACTCTGAATTCAGTGTCTTCTACAGTTTAAGCCTTAAAGGTCTTGACATCATGAACAAAGCCAAGGCAACTCAGATTACCCTAAGTAGAAAATAAAGTTTTCAGTAATTAAAAAGAATATAGTTTCTTAAGATAATAAAAAATCAAATCCCGAGTTATGAAAAAAAGTTTTAATAATTCAGTTGCATTTTATTATTAAGGAAAGTCAATATTGTACAATCATAATATTTCAATCAGTAGAAGAAGCAAAATTACCCCAAATGATAATCTCATTAGCTCCTATGAGGAAGTCAATAAAAGAGAAGCTCTTCTTGAACTTCTATCCAGCTTCCTGATCCTGACTGTCCAATTAAGAAACTTGCATTGTTAATTCAAGTCAAGCGATCGATACACTTTTCAAATGTAAAGCAGATAATCAACCGTAGCAGATTCTAGCATTTATTAAAACTACAATGTCAAAATATGCCAATATTTGCAGGAGTGATTAGGGGAGCTTGTTAGATCAGATTTCTTTGTAAACACGGTTCTTAATGTATTTCATTGCTGTTTGCCTCCTCGATCCATACGGGAGCAAACAGAGCTGGGTCAAGTGCATTTGTGGGCAGAGAAGCAGGCCCTGCCGAAGTTTCCTGTGCTTTCCCTGAACAGAGGGCCCTGAGTGCTCGGTGCTGTTACCCTGTGCGGGTGAAAGCGCGCACCCATCTGAGCAAAGCTTTAAAAATTAAATTCTGCAGGCTCTTTCCTGATGTAGAGAACGGAAAGATACCCAGGCCCTGACTGCAAGTAATTCTGAGTCCAGAGGCAGGCAGGGTCGCAGGGCCACGGATTGGTGGCGGTCCTGCCACCACAGAGCATGGGCTTCATCCTGATGCCGGTTCCACTCATGGTTGATAACTGGCAACAGTGGCAACTGAGCACATGTAACAGCCACAGAGGAATGTCATGCACAGATTAACTTAAAATCTATCCTGAGGGTGGGTTGGGATGACCCCTGTGAGATGTGCGACTTCAGTCTCCTTCAAGAGAACTTGCTGCAGGGAGGCTCAGTTTTCGCCTCTCCAGAGTCGCTCTGCTTGTTCCAAGGCCGGGCTCCTCTAGGCCGCACCAGCCGGGCCTCGTTGCTGTGCGTAGGCGCCAGGACTCCTCTGAGGGGCAACCTCTGAGACTCCTCGTTTTATACGGTGTAAAGATTCTTGTGATGGCAGGACACAACACTGACGCCGGGATGGATGAAAGGCAGAGCTCTTTGTCTCTGGCTGTTCCAAAATACAAGTGGCTGTCAAGCAGAGCCGTCCAGACGGTGCCCCCAGACGCGAGAAGAGCAAACTGGAGCTGGGGTAGCACAAGCCCGGCAAATGGGGTGGGATGGCCAGACCTCCAGGATCCCCTGCACTGGCTAATTTGCATAGTCCCGTGGGCTCTGGGGCTCTATCCCCAGTTGCCTGGTGCCGGGCCCTGTGCATATTAGGGACGATGTGTAGTGTGTGCAAGTCGACATGTGAAAGCCCAACAACGGAAGTCCCGGGTGCAGACCTAGGAGCTCAGGAAGGGGCACTGATCGCCTTCTGGCCAAAGTCTCCATACCAGGCCAAACGGCCTTTAAAAAAAGCCCTATTGTACCCCCCTGGCCAGTCTTCCCTCCTTTCCTCCATCCTTTCACGTGCCTGCATGGGGGGCTGGACCATCTCTCGACATTGTACCGGTGCTTCTGTTTGATCTATCTTTTTTTTTTTTTTAAAGATTTTATTTATTTATTCACAAGAGACACACAGAGAGAGAGAGGCAGAGACACAGGCAGAGAGAGAAGCAGGCTCCATGCAGGGAGCCCGACGTGGGATTAGATCCCGGGTCTCCAGGATCATGACCTAAGCTGAAGGGGACCCTAAACCGCTAGCCATCCAGGCTGCCCGTTTGCTCTATCTTAAACCTTTCTATCCCAATGGTAAAAATGAGATGTAGGTTTCCTGTGTACAAAAAACACACAAACAAATGTGGTGGCCGCTTGGTCACCTGAAAATTTTCCTAGGAGAACTCCGAGGTTCCTTAGGTTCCAATAGACGATAACCATTTCTGTTTGAGTCCAGTGATCTTTAAAGTTTTGCCGAAAGTAAACATTAAAGTTTCTTTTGCTTTGCAATATACTTAATATCTGGCAATTTTATTTACTAAAAAAAGAATAAACCAGTTTGCATGTTATTAATTAGTGACATCTCGGTTGTTCATCTGCACTCTTAAGGCATGCCATGTTTTCAAAATGCTTTAGTTATTTTGCATTAATCTATTCAGCAAACTCATTAGATAGTTTCGGTGTTTTTCTCCCTTTAGTAACATGAGATAATTACAAGTGGAACTTCAGGTACACGGCAAAACAAAATATTTGATTTGCAAAGACTAGAAATCCAAGTTTTGTTTTTATTTTACTTTTAAAAAGAAGTTGCTGTTTGTTCTTACTGTTTCATTTTTCCTAATGTATTTAGATGTGGACTATGACAGAGGTGCCTAATGTGTACCTTTTTCTGGAAACAGCTGAAGGAAAGGTTGCCTGTGTGCGTTTGTGTAGGTGCTTATGCGTATGTTATATATATTAGCAGTCATTCCTCAATGTTTGGTTATTGCTTCTACTTTTAATCCCTCTGGTCATCAGAGGCCACCTAAAGATTTTGAAATATATTGAAAGTGATTTTTAAAAAACAATGAAATCTACTAAGTGAACTAAATAAAGCCACCCATTTACAGAAGAAATTAATCAATTAAAATTTCTCTTTAATGATCTGTGTTAAAGAAGATAGTATTCAGACATAGAAAAACTCCTCATGGGAGGACACATTCTCTCAATGGAAAAGAGACAAGCTGTTCTTCTCAGAGCACTTCAAGGTCATATGTCAGAAGGAACCATTGGGTCTGGTGGAGGCTGGATCCATCTGGCTGCTCTCATCAGGTATGGAGCGATAGGAGTAGGGTGGATAAGACAACAAACTTTTTTAAGGTCATAATTCTCCTAGATTCTCACCCTAAAATTCTACATTAATTTTAAGGTCGTTAGAATTTTACTAACCAACTAGGAAGAGATTATATAACTTTTCTTGCTTTCATTTTCTAGTTCTTTCAACTCAGACTAATATAAGAATAATATAAGAATTGACTGAATAAAATCTCTACAGAAAATTACTGCAGGCAAGTAGAGAGAGCCCTACACATGAAACATCTGTGAAGTAAGTCATCGTTGGAGCGGCATTACACAGTCCCTGCAGATGGTGGCTACTCAAAGGTGATGGGGCAGCCAGGTGGATGCGTGGCTAAGGTGGATTCTTACCCTTATGCAGAAGGATGGACCTGCATAGGGTGGGCAAGTGAAGGGAGGAGGGGCCTGAAAGAGATATTGCACAGGGGAATAGCAAAGGTCACGTCCCCAGGTAATCCAGTCATGCCCCTACATGCAAATAAGCCAGTAAGCTACACTAAAGTAACCAAAAAAATCTAGGCACGCTGGTTATTCCATGATTATTTCCCAAAAACAAAAGTCACACATTTCTCTTTATAAAGCAAATGGGAATCATTTCCACTAGTGTTACTAAAATCAGGTTGAATTTCACTAAAAATGATCAAATTGTAGAAAAATGCTAAACCATGTCTCTATATCTTTTATATATAAAAGATACATATATATATATCCACCCACTTACATAGGTACAGTTTAATGGGGAGATTTCTATGCCTGACTTTGGATAGCCTTTAAATCCTTTATCAAAGTGAGACATTTCACATATATTTCTTTCATCAGTTGCCTGATCTTTGTCCTTAAAGTCTTTTGGACTTTCCAATCTGCTTAAATTTGTTTCCCCCCAAAGGAAGTCATTTATACCAAGAGGTTAAAAAAATGCTCACAAATCAAGCCAGAGTCCTGTTTAATATGCTGCTGTAAGATGTTGAGCTATGCAAGGACTAGCAGACAGTAAATGCTCCCCTTATAAACATTAGTTCAAGGCACTGCTAATGAGTTCACCTCTATTATCTTTCAGACGGCAGCTCTATTAGCGGTGTTGTAATACCAAAGATAATTAGTGCGGGCTTGTCAGCTTGATTTTTGCTAACATTATGGCCTTTATTTTGTACTATATTTTTAAAGATCCCTCTGGGAGACGGAGGAGCACTGTGTTGGCCAAGCAGGAGCTGTTCATCCTGACCTAACAAAAGCGCAGTTTAATTAAGAAGCCTTCTGCCATTTATTGTGTGCTCTAGACTACCATGTTGATGTTGGTCTAGAAACGTTAAGATTTGTCAGATTCGATTTCTCCGTTCTCATTTCCTATCAGAGAAAAATGTGATACCAGGCATGGATCCAATTTTCCTTTTCTATTAGCATTTATATTGACAGAACTAATGATTTTATTATCATCTTTGGCTTGTTGCTAAATAGCAGACAACATATCCCTCCTTGCGGATGGCTATATACATATTGTAAACCCATTGTCCCTGGAGGGATTATTACTCATTCTATTAGGTTTTATTTTAAGGTAGCCAAGTTAAGTGGTAGGAAAAGAAGCCACAAGAGCACTGGAGAAAAAAGAGAGTATTCCCAAATAAGAAGAAAAATTAATATTTTTTCTATATGAATAACGTATCCAAATGGAAAGCTGGCAAAAATTCGGTTAAGAATCTCCCAGGGGGTTGAACCTACTGCTTGCGATCCCTGATACTGCTCTGGAAATGAAATATTTGAGAAAGTGTAGATCCTATACATTTTTACTACCCAAGAAATATTCTAGTGGGACTATGAAGCCTCATTGGATTTGAAACAAAATTAATAATATCAAGAGCTAGTATGCTTTGCATGTATTTCTGACTTTTGGGACTAAAATTCCCCCTAATCTTCACCCCGATTTAGCTCTAGTTTATGTATTAATTTATTGCCCAAATATTCAGGTTGAAGTGGGCTTTAAGTCCCTATTCATGAATAACTTACTCACTACTTAAGTCAAATGAATTAGCTTTACGATTTTACGAGAAAAAAAAAAAGCCAAGATGTGACACACTCCTGTTTAATGTATTCCTTTCCTTTGCAGGTCGCTACCATGAGCCTTTTCCTGGTACTCTCCTTGACATTTAATAGCGGCATCAATGGTCTTAAAGTTTGCAATAGTCATATATTAGAGATTTTTACATCAAGATAAAGCCAGGAAATTTTATCATAGAATTTTATTTTCTTTTTTATCTAACTCATTGACAAGTATATTTAAATATATTTCTCCAGCATTTGCAGGTAATGCAAAATAAAAAAAAGAGGAACTAGCTGCTTTCCTTGTGTTCCATCAGTGCAAGAATAATCATATTCCTGCCACAAGTTAAGCAAAATGGGGATATATTCATGGAATGTAATTAAGTATATTTAGTATCCAAATACTGTCTATATGCAAATATGATGTCAACATTTTCTAAATTATATTCGCCCTTTGAGACATGTATGACTAACATTATGATTTCAGTGTGGTGAACCAAATCAGTCACTCCAGAGATTTTTAAATTAATTTCTAGAAGCATTGAAAAAGAGAGTCCCTCTGTCTATCACTGCTCATATCCATAGCTTGCAATTTAAAATCAAAATAATAGAATGTAGTAGGCAGAAATAAACATAACATGAAAGAGGTTAACTAGGGAGGAAGGGGGGTAGAGAGGGAGAGAGAGAGAGAGGTTATTGTAAATCTGGCCCACTTCAGCCAAAAGAAAAACAGTAATTTAAATATTATATATTGGATAAACTATGCCTGATTCAAGGAACCCAAATGTTCCAAATTGCTCTTTGCGTACAGAGGTTGCAGGTTAAGGACTCATGACTAGGATTCCCAAGATTCAGACTAGATCAGGTTCTTCTTCAATATATCAGCTATTCTGAAAAGAAATGCGCAACGTCATAGGAAGACTTGAATTTCAGCACAGCTCACCTGTGCACCTTTAGCCTCTTTGGAACCCATTTTTCTTACCTACACAGCAGTAAAAAGAACACATGCACAACCAGACACGAAATTATAGTATAAAGTACCATGTGCTTCACAAATGTGTCGGGGGAATAGTGTCATTGCATTAAATAAATATGCATAGATACCCGTTGTCATGTGTAAGGCATTATATCTTTACAACCCACTGACCATTCCCTGGTATCCACACGGTTATAGCCCACGGAGCAGAGAGGAAAGGTTAGGGGGTGAAAACACGGTACTGATTTAGCCTTTGACTGTAGCCAAGAGCGCTGTGTCTTGGAGAACACGTCCACTCGCTTAGAATTTTTTGCTGACTGGTCATTGAGTTTAGAGGGTCATGTCTTTTTAGGCACTGTGTAAGTCGGTGAGGATAGGGTTATCAGCATACAGAAAATTATCAGAATGAAAAAGTAATACTGTCAATTCCAGCAGAACTTTTAATTAGGTCAGAATTGCTGAGTGGAGCTAATGGGAATCCTGGCTCTACCATCCCGTTACTGGAGAGGAGAGGGGACCATTTGGAGGGTCCATCGTGTATTCAGGCAGTGGTCTCAAAGTCACTTGGGAGGGAAATTAATCTTGTCTGTGGAAATCAAGAAGACATACCGTGGACTGGGGTGAGAAGGCCTCTACCCAGACTTCAAGTCTCCATGCACAGGACTCCAGGAAAGTGTCCAGATGTGATTGCCCCTGTTAACCTTACAAATAAAACTGCCTTTTGGTTATTTTACTAGCAAAAATGAGCTTCCTTGGGAGTAGCCGAGAATGGCAACTCAGGACAAGCAAGCTACCACAAAACCATGGGCAAGTCCTGAGAACAGAGGAAAGGAACACGCTCTGTTACAGAGCAAAGCAGAGAGTGTAGAGAGCTGTTAGGAGCAAAATAGCCGCTTGGAACCCACTACAAGTTTGAAGTAGACTGGCCTTCCATGGGTTGTGACAGTCTCTTGTCCGCTGGGGTACTGCTGGGGGAGGAGAGGAGCCTTTCTTCCTCCCACTAAGGTAGTAAAACGGTGGCTAAATGAGGTGCTATCAATTAGCAAGCTACTCCTCTTCCTATTGGATGATCAAGAATGATAGGGTGTGAGAGTTCCCCCCACTGGCTTCCTGACTCCATTTTAAATAAGAGCTCCTTTATTAATTTTCACACCTCTTCTCCACTTACTGTTTCCTACTACAAGAAGTGAGAGGAGGCCCTCCGGCCTATATTAATTCCCAATTTTTCCTCCAAGTATCATGGCCTCCCCTCACTGGTTGTCTTCAGATTACTGGGAATAATACCAGCATGTCTCCATCCTGATCACCTGAGTGGCTGTGAGAAGCCTACACTCCCGAACCATCCTCCTCTTCTGTGACTTCTCTCCGCTGGTGACTCAAAGTCATGAAAGGTTGCACATTTCCAGTTCTCTTTCAGCCACCCTCCAACTTCTGAAAGCCCTCCACCGAGTCTTCAAGAACACACAGAGCATTACTAGAAAAAGAAGATCTGTATCTTCAAGCTTTCTCTGAACATTTCCCTTAATTGCAGAAGTACAAATCTCCTTTGAGAACATTTCCCTTAATTTCTACCAGAAATTCAAATCTTTGAGAACCTGGCTACCTCCATGGCGCTATTTCATACCACTGAGCCCAAAAGTGCAGCAGGTATCCCCATTGGTATAAATTGCTATTTTCTAGACCATTTTCCCTTCCTCTTCCCCAGTATTCAATGACTTTTAATTTCATGCACCAGACAATAGTCTCTATCTCCTTCATTGCTGTAACCGTGTAGCTACTGTTAGGTCATGACCTCCCACGTCCACTCCAACTACATCCGTATTTTGGAAGCTTTTGTTTCTGATTTCCTGTCACTCTAAAACCACATCTTGGAGATTTCAGCTCACAGGGTCAACACTTCCAAAGCAAGGGCCTCTCCAGTCCTTGAAGTCCTGACAATTATTACATCTAGTCCATCCACTCTTCTACTCCCTGCTTCCTCTTCTCTTCTCAAAATCCAACACCTCTCTTCTTTCTGCCTTGTGCCTCACTCTTACCTGATGACCATATTTCTTATTTTTGTGGGAAAATTCTAAATCAGAAGAGGTGTTTTAAAATCTCCAGCTGTCTTTCTGCCCATCTACTACAACATGAATTCACACAGTCTTTCTAACCTCCCTGTATGATACACGAAGCTTTTGTCTTTTCTTAAGGCCAATGGCTTCACTTCTCTGCAAGTGGCTGAGAAATGCTACCCTCTGTCTTCTGCATCAACAATATTTCCTCCCACTGCAAATTTGTTCATGGTGTCATGCATCTATCTAGACTTTTCCTCCGACCTTAAAAATACACTCTCTTAGTCTTCACTTACTTTACTGTATACCAACTTCCCCATTTATCCAATTATTTTTACAGCAAAATTCTTGAAAGGGTAACACATGGGTGACTCAGTGGTTGAGGCTTTGGCTCAGGGCATGATCCCAAAGTCCTGGGAGCAAGTCTCATATTGGGCTTCCTGCATGGAGCTTGCTTCTCCATCTGATGTCTCTGCCTCTGTGTGTGTGTGTCTTTCATGAATAAATAAATAAAATCTTAAAAAAAATTCTCGAAATGTTTTCTTTATGAAATGGCTTCAATACCTCTATTTTCAATGTTTTGCTGTATCTTTTTAAGATCCATCCATGTTTCCTTTTTATTGCTGAATGGCATGCTGTTGATTAGATATACTGCAATTTGTTTATTGATTTTCTTCAGGTTGGACATTTGAGTTGTTTCTAGGACCAGCTATTGCAAATAGTTGCTATAAACATTTCTGTATAAGTCTTTTCATGAATCTTGGATAAATGAGTGAAATAAATGGCTCATAGGATTGGTATATGCCTAACTTAAAAAAAAAAGATTATTTATTTATTTATTTATTTATTTATTTATTTATGTATGTATGAAAGAGAGATTGATTGAGGTTAGGGGAAGGCACGGAAAGGGAGAGAGAAATTCTAAAGACTCCATGCTGAGCATGAAGCCTGATGGGGGGGAGGCTCGATCTCATGACCCTGAGGTCACAACCTGAGCTGCAACCAAGAGTCGGACACTTAACCTAATTGCACCACCCTGGCACCACAATGTCTAGCTTTTTAAGAAAACACCGAATAGATTTCTAAAGTGGTTGTACCATTTTACATTGACCAGCAGTTTTTGAGATTTCTAGTTGCTCCTCATCCTCACAGAGACTTGATTTTTCCGTGTTTATAATTTTAGATAATTATAAGTGGGTACACAGTGGCATCTTGTTGTGGTTTTTGCATGCATTTCCTTAATGAGCAATGAA
This sequence comes from Canis aureus, assembly GCF_053574225.1. NCBI lineage: Eukaryota > Metazoa > Chordata > Mammalia > Carnivora > Canidae > Canis > Canis aureus. The sequence goes on from NC_135645.1 coordinate 30,070,732, forward strand.
TTGAAAATTATTTGTGTGCTTATTTGCAATCCATTCATCTTCTTTGGTGAAATATATGTTCTTACATTTTGTTCACTTTCAACTTTCAATTAGATTATTTTCTTATTTTTAATTTTGATAGTTCTTTATGTATTCTGGATACATGTCCAAGTATGTTATTTGCAAATATATGCCCCGAGTCTGTAGCCTGTATTTTTATTCTCTTGATAGTGTCTTTTGAAAAGCAGAAGTTCTTGATTTTCATGAACTCCAATTTATTACTTTTTTCTTTTTATGGATTATACTTTTGATGTTATAACTAAGAAAGCCTTGCTTAACCCAAAATCACAAAGATGTTCTCCTAGAAGTTTTGTAGTTTCACATTTTATATTTAAGTTTATGATATATTTTGAATTAAGTTTGGTGAAGGGAAGTATAGGTCTAAGGGTTTATTTTGTGTTTGTTTTTTGGGGCTTAAAACTTTTATTTTTTTCCCTAATTGATAGAATTCAACAGGGAAGCCATCTGAGCCTGAACATAACTTTGTGGAAAGGTTTTTAAACTATAAATTCAGTTGTATTATATCTATATAGGGCTATTAAAATAATATATTTCCTCTTAAATGAGCTTTTGTAGTGTTTGCCCTTCAGGGAACTTACTCATTTCATCAATGTTATAGAATTTGATGGTGTCAAGTTGTTCATGATAATCTCCTCTACTTTAAATATCTATAGAATAAGTCATTATATCACTCCTCTCATTTCTAAAATTGAAAATTGATGTCTATTTCTTTCTTTCTGATTAGCCTGGCCATGGATTTATCAGTTTCGTAGAGCATTACAAAGAATCAACTTTTGATTCAGTCATTTTGTCTGTTTTTTCCTAATTTCTATTTCATTGATTTCCATGTTAATATCTTATATTTTCCTTCTTTCCTATCTTAGGCTTCGCTTCATATTTGAAGCTTACTTTGAGCTTCTTGTACTTTTCTTATTTTATTTTTAAAATCTTCCTCAGTTTCTGTTGTATCCAACAAATTCTTATGTACTATGTTTTCATTTTCTTTCAGCTCAAAGCTGTTTTTAACTTTATTTTGATTTTTCAATGCATGGCTTGTTAGAGTGTGTTATTTAATTTCTAAGTATTTGGAGCTTTTCCAGAAAGCTTCCTGTTTTGGTTTCTATTTTAGTTCTCCAGTAAAAATGCTTTATATGAAGAAATACTTTGTATGATTGAAGCCTTTGGATCTACTGACACTTGTTGTATGACACATAATATAGCCTTTCCTGGTATGAGTTCCATGCACACTTAATGTATGTTCTGCTATTGTATGGAGTGGTTCGTTAATGTCACTAAGGTCAAGTGTTCAAGGCTTCTGTATCCTTAAAGAATTTGCCTTTAAATGTTTTTTAAATTACTGAAAGAAGGGTGTTCAAATCTACTACTATCTTTGAAACTTTGTCTATGTCTCCTTGTTTTTCTAACAGTATTTTGATGTCTTGTTTTACATGTATAAGCATTCAGGAATATTGTGTCTTCCGTGTCATTATGAATTGAAACTGTTTATCCTTGGTGATAGTTTGTTTTGAACAGTGACTTGGAGCTATTAATTTGGTTACTCTAACCTTCTCTTGATTTAGTGTTCATATGATAGGTATTTTGCTTTTAGCTCATTTGCATTTTCATGGTTAAAGTGAGTTTCTTATAAGAAGAATTTAGGTAAATCTTGCTTTTTTATCTAATCTGACAACCTCTGACTCTTAGTAGAGGTAGTTGAACAATTTCTGTCAAACGTGATGATTAAATGGCTGGATTTAAATCCTCCATTTTGCTGTTTGTGTTCTATTTGTCCCGTTTTTTTCTCTGTTCTCTAATTCCTCTTTTTCTCTTTTCCTTTCTATGAATTAATGTTTTATGATACTGCTTTTTTTCTCTTTCCTTGGTTTATTTTTCTTAACACTCTGTTGTGTTATTTTGGTGGTCACTTTAGGGTTTATGGGATATATCTTTTTCATAGTTCACCTTTAAGCAATATACCACTACTTCACTTAAAAGTATAAGCTTGGATTTTTACTGGTGATAAATCTCTTATCATCTCTATCTTTATTCTTCTTAATGTAATGTACTTTTTTTCTGATTGCTTTTAAGACTTTCTTTTGTCACTAGTGCGCATAATTTGACTATCGTGTGTCTTGGTGAAGTTTTCTTCATATTTGTTATGCTTGAGTTCATTGAACTTCTTGGATATATGATTCATAGTGTATATCAAATTTGGAAATTTTTCTCCAAATAATTTTACTTGTCCTCTTCTCTCTTCCTGGGACTCCAGTTACATGAATAGTAGGCCATATGAAGTTGGCCAGAGTTCATGTATACTGTACGTATTTCTTCTTTTTGTTTTTTTTCCCCTCCCTATGCTTCATTTTGTAAGTTTATATTGTCGTTTCTTTAAGTTTACTTATCTTTTTTCTTCTTTGGTATTTTCCATCTCAGAAATTATCATTTTACCTTTAGAAGTTCGACTATTTTTTCAAGTCTCCCATACCTTTTATTAATATGTTCAATCTTTTTTTCTCTCCTTTCTTGAACATGTATGATATTATTATAAGTATTTAAGTATCCTTACCTATAAATTCTAATTTTTATTTCATTTCTGGATACTTTTGGCTTATTGCTTACCCTTTTCATTATGATTTGTATTTTCCTGTTTTTACCTGTCTTGTGGGTTTTGATTTGTATGTGAGACAGCATATAATTTACCTTCTTAGATGCTGGGTATTTTGTATTCATAAAAAATTTTTGAACTTTATCCTGAGACTTGGAAAAAGTTTGCTCTTCTTGAGTGCTATTTTTATGTTTTGCTAGATATGACAGAGAAGTATAGAAGTATTTGGTCTATATCTAAATTTGCCCTATTATGTAGGCAAATCTTGATAATGGCCCTAATAACATCTACCCCCCTTTTTTATGAGAATAAGAATTATTCTTAATTCTTTGTTTCCTGGGTGCCATTTTCTTTAATTTTTTTAGATTAGAATCTTTGGCCTTGAGTTGTTTTCCCACATGCATATGCTGATTAGTATTCAACTGAATATACAAATGATTTCCAGAATTCATACCCTGTAAAGCTTTCTTGTCTTTGGTATTATTTTCCGTGTACTCCATTCACCTTGGCTTCCACACAGACCTCCAATTCTTTCTCCTCAATTCAGGGGACAGCAGACTCTGCTCAGGTTCCCATTTCCCATACCACCCCCTTGTAACTTTCTTCAGTCAGTAAAATAGCAAAGAAATCATTTTTGTTTTCTGTCTCTTAAAGATTAATGTCCTTTATCAACCTCTATGAAATGTCCCAAGACCCATTTTTTCATGTACTTTATCCACTTTTTAAATCGTGTTATTTGGGAGGGTAAATTCATTCCCTATTACTCCATTCTGAACAGAAGGAGAAGTACTTCTCTTTGTGTATCTTTTAAACCTACTCTAGGTAGGTTTTTCTCTCTACCACTTTAGTAAATGACTAAAGTCACCAATGACCTTCATGCTAATGAGTATAATTATCAAGTTTTCCAGACTTGATATTTGTCTTGAATGTTTAGAAGGTATCTTGAACTTAAGTTATTCAGAAATTATCCCTTATTTTTCTTTCCCTCTACTACTACTACCCAGGATTTTCCATCATATTTTTATGGATTATTATGTTTTCTTTGATCCATTTTGAATTAATTTTGTATATAGTATATGGTAAGGATTTAACCTTGTTCTGTAGCATTCCCTGTCTTCTTGTTATCCATAAATTTGCCTTAATCTCTTGGTCTATGTACCTTTTATTGCCTGTCTCCCATTACCAGAAGTTTAACTCTGTGAGGATGGAATTTGTTTTTTGTTTTGTTTTGTTTTGTGTACTTACTGTTATAGTCCTACTTTTGGTCATGTGGCAGGCATTTGTTAAATATTTATTAAATGCATTATATTAAGCCAAATGCTTAATGAAATAAGTTTGTATGGATTATAAAGCTAATGTATAACTTGTGCTGTTAAACCTTTCTTTATCACACTTACCCCAATAAAGATAGGGAAACCACACAATAATTTGAGCAGACAATGTTTAATATAAAGAATAATCAACTATAACAGAGGATTGGAGAAATAACATATTGAGTAGTAAGAAATAAAGAGAATTATAATTAATATAAAATATCAGATGTAAGAAGCATCCCCTAGCCCTAGGGCTAAAGTAATACATCAAAGAAGGAGATTACTAGACATTAGACCTAGACCTTATTGGAGAGGGTAGTACTTTGCTTTGTTGAATAGCACAGAAGTCTCAACAGTACCCCAAGGCAGAACTTGCCAGAAGTCTACCCTGGGTTTGCTGGGGGAAAGCTGTTTGCAGGAGGTGCTTCACCAGGATAGTCTGCAACAAAATTGCCTGAGAGAGATGCAGCCATGGGATGATGGCTGCTGTGTGCCGCTGTTCACCATGTACAGCAGGACCTGGGCACTGGAAGTTCATGCTGCAGCTCTGCATGCTGCAGGATCTTGCTAATTGAGTTCACTGGAGCCAGGAAGCAAACATCTTTTCCTCTCTCAATATCTTTCCACATTCAGTGCTCACTGGTAAAGAGAAAAAATATATTTAAAAGGTCCATATCCATATTGATAGAGACATCTAACAGGTTGAATTTGGAATCAAGAGGCAAAAAATTGTAAGTGGCATACTTTCTATGCAAATTAGTATATGAAATATTTTTATTTGTGAACTAAAACTGGGATCATTTGATCCAGAATATATGGCAAGAGATTTTGTGATTTTATGACTTTGTGATTTTACTTTTACAAGTTATATCGTCAAAGAGCCAAGGTAATCACCTGATTAATATTTGGAAGGAAATTCGAAAGAGGGAACAACTGAGGACTTTCTTTACCTATGTGGCTCTATTAATCTAGAGAGTTAGTTTGTTCAATCAGGGGGTCCTAAAACAGATTGTGAGTTTCTACTGTTTTTCTTTTTCTCTTCAAATATCTTATTTTGATTCATTTTCCCTAAGTGACCAGAAGATCTTACAGATAACTAAATTTTGACCCAAGTTTCTAAATTTGTGAGTTTTATTCTTCAAAGTATATGTGTTAATTCTTGAGCTTCCCCTCATATTATGCTTTATATATAAAGAAATATACAGCATATATGCTTTATTTAAAATTAATGGACCAATTTAAAAATAGTTTTGGGTTCACAGCAAAATCAGTTAGGAAGTATGGAGAGTTCCCACATATCCCCTCCCCCGACACACACAGCCTTCAGTTAGGAAGTATGGAGAGTTCCCACATATCCCCTCCCCCGACACACACAGCCTTCCTCACCATCAACATCCTGAGCTAGTGTGGGCATATTTGTTCCAACCTGATAAACCAACACTGACCCATTGTCAAACAGAGTCTGCAGTTTACCTTGGATTCACTCCTTGTGTGTCACTCCATTCTATGGGCTTTGACAAATGTAATGACGTGTACCCATCGTTGTGCTATCATAAAGAATAGTTTCACTGTCCTAAAAATCCCTTGTGTTTCACTTATTTATCCCTCCTATCACTAAACCCCCCAACCCCTGGCAACCATTGATCTTTTTACTGCCTTCATTGTTTTGCTTTTTCCAGTGTCAAATAGCTGAAATCATACAGTATGCAGACATTAGGGTTGGCTTCCTTCCATAGTAATATTCATTTAAGTTTCCTCCATGTTTTTCTGTGGCTTGATAGCTCATTTCTTTTTAACTCCAGGGTATAAGCCCATTGTATCGATGCACCAGAGTTTATTTATCCATTCATTTATTGAAGAATATTTTGAGTGCTTCTGAATGTTGGCAGTTATAAATAAAGCTACTACAAACATCCTGTGCAGGTTTTTGTGTTTTGTGTGGACCTACGTTTTTAACTAATTTGGTAAATATCAAGGAGCACAATTGCTGGATGATATGTTAAAAGTGTGTCTGGTTTTGTGAGAAATTGCCAAACTGTCTTCCAAAATGGCTTTACTATTTTGCATGCAATGAGTGAGACTTCCTGTTACTCAATATTCTTGTCGGCATTAGGTGTTGTGAGTGTTTTGGATTTAAGTCATTCTGACAGGTATAGAGTGGGTATGTATGTTTTTAATTGATCAACTGTTTCTATTTCTTTATAAGCTTATTAATTTACTACCTTTTGTAGTTATTGACAGAAAGATAAGTAATTTTAAAAAGTACTTAAGTTTCTTTTAGGGAGCAAAATGAAAATGCTCTTTTGCTTTCAAGTTTATAAGGGCAACTATCGTACAACATTTTCATATTTAGCGTTTGTTTGGAAGTTCCAGGGCAATACCATTGATAAGAACAACAAGACAGTCTGATACTTATAAGGTAACAAATAAAATTTGTACTATTTTTCACTCTGTCTTGCGATTATCCTTGTGGGATTTGTGAAATGCAGAGAATTGATGACTTTCACTTTGTTATTTGTTAGTGACATGAGTCTTCAAATGATCTCACACACCAAAGAGAAGAATGAGATATCCAGGGAACTTTAGCCAGCCTTTGGACTGCTGACGGCAATTTCAAAGTTCTCACTTTTTCCTAATGCAGGTATAAGTTGAGGCCTCTTTTGCTTGAGCTACCATCTGAATAGTGATGTATTATTGCACACATTATAACAGTCTTTGACTACTTGTGGTCATAGTTTGTAATATCATAATTTGTTAATATTCAGGACTGAATTGAAGACATCAATAATATCAGGTAACAGAATGACTTCTAGAAAGTGATCCACAGCTTCTTGAAGCTTTGTACTTTCTTAGCCTGAAAATTAAAATCTTTCTGTGTAGAAAATATCATCCTGCTACCAGGATGACAGTTCCATGTATTGGAAAAGATAATCATTTTGTAGTTGAATCAATTTAGGTTCAATTCCGGGTTGAGTTCTTACTGGCTAAATGACTTTAGATGAGTTATTTGAACTCTATGGCCCTTCCTTTCCTCATATGATAAATGGATTGTTAATTCTTCATTACTATTTAATTGTAAGCATTGGCTCAGTGAAAATAAAGCCCTTTGGTATAATTAATACTGCTAAACGTTCAACAAATTATAGCAACTTTTTGTTATAGACTTTATAAAGCTAAAATAATATTAGATTACCTGGGATTTGTGCACAATGATTAAACAGATACACAGATAAAGTCATTGTCTTTTGTAGTGTGCCCATTACCTGATAGTCATTAATTATCTAAAATCACAGGAAGGATAATGTAATTATTATAAGAAAAATAATAAAGCTAAATTAATTGAATTATAAATATAAAAAGATTAAAATATAAAAATAACTAGAAATAAAATGTATTAGCTAAGACACCAGTAATAATGGCACAATAGAATTCTAATATAGAAAGAAATAAAGAATAAAATGAAAATTAATACAATAGAAAATGAAAACATAGGGATGCCTGGGTGGCTTAGCAGTTGAGTATCTGCCTTTGGCTCAAGGCATGACCCCAGGATCCAGGATCAAGTCCTACATTGGGCTCCCTGCAGGAAGCCTGCTTCTCCCTCTGCCTGTGTCTCTGCCTCTGTGTCTCTGTGTCTCTCATCAATAAACAAATAAAATCTTTAAAGAAAAGAAAATGAAAATATAATCCTCAAGGCCCTAAAAGAAACGGCTAAAATATTAAAATAATGTTAACTGGCAATGAATAGCTTTTAAATAAGCATGAGAAAAATCAATTCTAATATGCTAGGCTTGAGATGGAGGTTATAAGGTAGGGAGAGTAGTATAGTAAAATGATTAAAAGCCTGGATTTAATGACAGAAAGATCTGAGGTTGTATCTGGGTATTTCTGTTTTTGAACAATGTACCCTTAAATTATTTATACACTTATTGAAACAGTTATGTCTGTTTCCTTCTTTATAATATGCCAAAAATTATTACCTATTTCACAGATACATTATAAAAATAAAATGTATTTAAAGATCTCAGCATGGTATCTGATATATTATGATGATGCAGAATCATTTAATGGTAGTATTTTTGTTGTTATTTCCAGTTTCAGATGTTAAACAAGTGTAATCTAGCCTGTGTGAGTCTAGCAGTGATTAATATCATTTCTCAGTATCAGATGATGCTAAAACAGCTGAAAATACTAAAATTGTAGGATATGAAAATTTCAAGAAATTGGACTTCTAAGCAAGTTTCGTGAGAGGCAAAACTGTACTCTGAATCGCACTGGCAAACTTTCTTAGGGCTAATTTGATTCCCTAGCATTTATTCCCAAAAGGAAATGAGGGCAAGGCAAATCATCACAAAACACAATGCGCCTTACACCATAGGCCAAGCCCCAGTCAATCATGTTCAGTAACTACTCATTCCTTCTGGTTGAATAGTAAGTAGAAGACGATGGGCTTGTTGGGTGGTAATGAGGGATGAACTTGGAAAAATTCAGGAGCCAGTCGATAGAAGGGCTTGGTCTTGATAAATGTGCATAGAAAGATTCTATTTCTTAACCAGATGTATGTTGCATATGGAAATAGTTATGTCTCTCCAAGAGGGGTTCGTGTTCAACACTCTATTGTGTAACATTAGAAAAGAAATTTTTTTCCATATGAATGTTGAGATGATGCAAATCAATTACAGTGTTTCTGCAGTCAATACAGAATATGTCCCATTTTAGACATGCTTAAGAAAGACCTAAAGTATTGACCTAACTTTTGTTCTACATTTATTTGAATAACCACATAGGCAAAAGTAAAGGACTAAATAGCAGTATTGGCAAAACTTTCAGCATTTGTTTGCCAAACAGAGCCATCTTTCATGTCACATTATTACTTACTGGAGTTATACCAAAAAATGGACTTACAGATGGAAAACTAGGAACGTAACAACAAATTTAGGGTTTAGGAGCCAGTCAGTGATATCTAAGTAGCAAAAATATTAAAAAAATTAAATCTTTCCGAGATCATGTCTGTAATTGCAGAAATCAAACTTTTCCCCTTTACAGCTACAGAACTCTATTATGGTGATAATATATAGTTATATTTGAACAATTGTCAGCCCATTATTTTCTCAATATTTTGAAGACTTGAATAAGTACTATTTGTATGATTATAATTTTAATTTCCAAGGAGATGCTTAGTGAGCCATTGTTTTCTGAGGATGATGATTTCAGCAGTCAGAGGGTAGGTTCGTGGGATAGAAGGGTTGGCAAAACAGCACATCTGGTGGTTCATATTTCCTGGAGACTTTACACTTGTCCTTACTCTTCATCTGTCAGATTCAGATTTATTACAAGTGGGATTCTAGCAGAAAGCAGGTGCTGTTTTTTGTATACTTATGCAATATTTTACGTCTTTGGGAGGAAACTAATACAATATGGCATCTTGTTGAAATGCATGTGGAACATGTTTCTGAGAGCCTTATCCTTCCTTGTACCTGGTACCTGCTCATATGACACCATAGAGAGAGTCAAGGAACACCCTTAATACTTGTCTTTCTTAAAAGTTTTAATTTAAATTCCATTTAGTTAAAATACAGTATAATATTAATTTTAGATGTACAATATAGTGATTAAACATTTCCATATAACACCCAGTGTTCATCATCTTTAATCCCCGTCACCTATGTCACCCATCCCCCCACCCACCTCCCTCTGGTAACCATTGGTTTGTTCTCTATAGTTAATAGTCTGTTTCTTGGTTTGCCCCCCTCTCTCTTTCTTCCCCCTTTACTCATTTGTTTTGTTTAACTTCCACATATGAATGAAATCATACAGTATTTGTCTTTCTCTGATTGATTTATTTCCCTTAGCATAATACTCTGTAGCTCCATCCAAGTTGTTGCAAATGGCAAGATTTCATTCTTTTAATGGCTGCATAATATTCCACTGTATATACATACCACCTCTTCTTTATTTTGGACATTTGGTGGACATTTAAGTTGTTTCTATACTTTGGTTATTGTTGATAGTGTTGCTATAAACATTGGGGTACATGTACTCCTTTGAATTAGCATCTTCCTCTTCTTTGGGTAAATGTCTAGCATTACAATTGCTGGGTCATAGGGTAGCTCTATTTTTAACTTCTTGAGGAACCTCCATACTGTTTTCCAGAGTGGCTCCATGAGCCTGCATTCCTTCAGCAGTGCAGGAGGGTTCCCTTTTCTCCACATCCTCACCAACACCTGTTGTTTCTTGTGTTACTGATTTTAACCATTCTGACAGGTATGAGGTGATATCTCATTGTAGTTTTGATTTGTATTTACCCTGATGATGAGTGATGTTGAACATCTTTTTATGTGCCTGTTGGCCATCTGCTTTCTTCTTTGGAAAGAAGTCTATTCATGTTTTCTGCCCATTTTTAAAAATTAGATTATTCATTTTTTTGGTTTATCTCAAATGAAAGGATAAGATAAAGCCACAGCCAGAGATCTAAGTGAAACAAGTATAAGTAACATGCCTGATGGAGAATCTAAAGCAGCAATCATAAGGATACTGACTGGGCTTGAGGAAAGAATAGAAAACACCAGTGAGACATTTGCCACAGAAATACTTGCTTTTATTTTATTTTTTCCCCAGCTTTATTGACATAAAATTGACAAAATTGTGTATATTTAAAGTATATAATATGATGATTTTTTTAATATGATGATTTGATATACTTGCTTCTGTTTTAAAAAATGTCTTGGTAGCCAATTTGATTTTGTCCAACTTTTAGGATAATCTAAATTATTTTCTTGTTGCTATAACTCTGAGATTTTGAAGACTACATGTTAAGTAGATCTTTAATTTAAATGATTAACTACTCAGTACACTTATTACATTGCACTATTATTATTTCATAAACTCCATGAGGACATAGATCTAGACCTAGCCCTTAATACCTATTTATGACAAATACTATGCATTTAAAAATTGATTAAACAACTTTTTGACCTGATCAATGGGATTTGTATTTGTGTTGTCCTACATAATCTATATTCAGAACATATTAAAGTATATAATATATAACATAGATATAATATTAACATATTTTCCTGCACTTTAACTGTTTTCTACTGAAAACAGTATTATAGAATTTAAAACTATGTAAATTCATCAGCAAATTTCTTTTTATATTTATGATTTGCAATTATGACTTAGACAAAGGCTTAGAATTCAGTTACAGTATTTCCTTAATATTTTATAGGAAAATGGAAAAAAACTTCCCTATACTTTCTTTTATTGCAAATGTGGTAAAATCAACCTATAATATATGACTATCTTTTATTTCTAACTGTCCTTTCCTTCATTTTCCAATAAGCAGGACTCTTTCTCAGAATTTTGTCTTTTTCTCACCCACAATTATAAGTGATCACATATTTTATGGAATGATATTTGTTTAGATTATGACCTAGTACAGCTGAAATTTTTTTGACTGCCCCTAGTAAACACAGAGGTATTCTTAAAAGAAATCAGGAAGGTGTGTTCTTTTCAATGCTACTTTATATTAATTTTCCTTTATTCCTTTTTCAATTAATCTCACTACATCCATCGTATATTCTATATTTATAGCAAAATATTAAAGGAAATCTTACATTCAGTGTGGCTGACTGATCAAGTGAAGTTTGTTAATATTCTCTAGGTTTACATTTTAAAAGTTCTGGCATAAATAAATATTTTTTAAAAGTTTGGCTAACAACCCAGAAATTTGGACTTTTTCCATGCTGTTTACATGTAGTAAATAAATATTTGGGAGGAAGATTAAATTTAATTATGTCTCCTGTCTCTGTCAGCTCTAAAATTTCCATGGTTCTCTGATTTTTGTCATTTCTCTTCAATATGCTAAACATAAAATTTAGAAAAAAAAATCTTGTAAGATATTTGGTTATGGGAAAAGAATTTTAGCCATTAAAAGATGTTTATGCTCTGTGCTCATATAAAATACAGGAGACAAACAACATTTTATTGTCTACTTGTAAATCACTGTAGCAAAAAGTAAGAACTCCAATTATCACAGTGAAATACTAAATCACTGCTCCCCTGCTGTACCTAATAAATAGTGTTCAAAAGACTGTCTATTATAGTAAACAAGAGGAAAGGAGTAACGGTTTCATATTTTGTTGTGCTTTTCTGTTTTAACTTTTTTATACATAAGACATTTATCCTAGTACACTTGAGGTACCTATTTGCCAGAGCAGGAACAAAGACTTGGTGAAACAAAGAAAAACAGCTAGTAAAATGTGATTTTCTTTGCTTTGCTTTTTTTTTTTTTTTGAAGTTTTATTTATTTATTCATGAGAGACACAAAGAGGCAGAGACACAGGCAGAGGGAGAAGCAGGCTCCTTATGGGGAGCGCGATGAGGGACTTGATCCCAGGACCCCGGGATCACGCCCTGAGCCGAAGGCAGACGCTCAACCACGGAGCCTCTCAGGGGCTCCATAAAATGTAATTTTCATATCCAAATTTAGATTATAAGACCTTCAGGCCAGGGTGCTATCCAAAACAAGTTTCTCCCCCAATTTGTATCTCCATCTGATCTTAAAGAGAATCCTGTCCATGACTGAAGTATCTGATTGAAACAGGATTTGTTACAAGGGCAATGAGCTGACCTGTAGTCAGAGAGAGAGAGAGAGGAGGTAGGGGAGACAAATGCTGGGGAGCAAAATGATCCCAATTTTGTTCCAAACAAGATAGAATTGTGTCAGACAAGTGATGGAGTTGAAGGCTTGTGTCTCCATTTGGTTCTAAGAATTCTAAAAGGATGTGATCACAAGGTAGCCCCTGTATCAGCTGGGAGGGGGTTGCCAACTGCATGGTGTACTACTGACAGTAGAGCAGAGCCTTGAGGGTTAGCAATCTCCTGTGTCCTTTCATCTCCTGGGCTGTCGACAAGGAGTAGCAGGCCTTCTGGCCGGGAGATTCCGAGGGAGGGTGTGAGGCTGAGATGAGGTGACCATATGCCTGCGTCCACAGAGCTGACCTCGAGGCCAGGCCAGAGGAGAGTGCAGCCAGATTCCAGGGCCTGTGGCATTCCAAGAGCTGGCTTTGGAGGAAGGCCATCTGGCTTTGATTGAAGCTCAGGTCAGGGTTACAGCAGCTACAGACTCAGCCGCATGGAGCAACTCAGAAGGACAAGGGACACAGGAGGAGACGGGAGCTGGAGGGGACCCCTCTTCCGTAGTAATAAGATAAACACACCTTCTTGGTTCTCTACTTCCACCCACCGTTTAGGGCAGGTAAGCATGTGTGAAGAAAGTTGACTCTGTAAGGAGACTGAGCGACTGAATGTTCGTTTTGCATAATACATTGAACAATGCCTATCAGAAAATTTTAGGTGGTAAGATTGGGCCACATTTAAAATCTAAGATTAAAAGTCTTTCCCACCTCCAGTAAATTATGGGCAGGAACTTTTGAAGATTATTAAATTAGTCACTTAAAATAGATTTTCTTTCTTTCTTTCTTTCTTTCTTTCTTTCTTTCTTTCTTTCTTTCTTTCTTTCTTTCTCTTTTCTTTTCTTTTCTTTCTCCTTTCTTTCTTTTTCTTTTTTCCTTCCTTCCTTCCTTCCTTCCTTCCTTCCTTCCTTCCTTCCTTCCTTCCTTTTTCTCTCTTTCTTTTTCTCTTTCTCTGAATTGTTTGAAGTTTGTACCAGCTCTTCACAGTATGAGATTAAAATGCAGATTTTTATTCAAAGGCATGATTTTTGTAGTCTAGACACATTTGCCACAAATATTATATGCATGGAGTCTCAGATACTGACTTAAACTACTTTTAGGAAAAAAAAGTTTTTCTTGATAAAACTACCCTCTAGTGTTTTTAATAGTTCTCATCTTTTGCAAAGTCTAAGTGTATGTTGTGAATCTATAAGGTTTTCATAAAAGCCTTACAACTTGCCTATTTATCTGCATGGGTGCTGTTTCGTTAAGATGCACCTGCCTATTTACACTTCCTGTGGTCTCAGAGGTTGGGAGCACATCTTTCTCTAGATGGATAATACAACTAAGGTCCCAACTATATTCCTTTTCTGAACACTATTCAGGAACACAACTCATCACTGTACAGTATACATATACACACACAAGTGTACACACACACAACCTATTTCTAAATTTGTATAAATTATTTTAAACCATGATTATATTTTAGAGATAAACTATTTGAAAACTAGAGAAGAACGCATCATGCAATTTCAGAAACACTAAGAAGATTAATCTGGAAAAAATATTGGATTTATACTAAAAAGTTATGAAAATAATTTTATTAATTGAAAAAATCCACTTTCCTATGTAAAAGATAATTTTTTTTCAAAAATTTATAAGAGAAAACAATTCAATCTTTGGCTCTTGAATCCATTTGAAATAGTTCTGGTGGCTTCCTTGTTTTCTGCCGTGACAATATGTTGCTGAATCATCGTGGACATCTCCTGACTCAGATTTGGCTTCACACTGTTTTCCATGGATACAAATCCTTATTAAATGGGAAACAGTTGGTAAATGATTTTTTCAGCCATCTGAACTACAAAATATGAGTATTTTAAGAGAAAATATATCATGAGATCTTACTATTACTTCCAATTCAAATTAGGAGCAGAGAGATGTTATTAAACTCATCCATCTTACATTTATTAACTCCATTATTGTGTTCTCAATGACGCTAACACAATTACCCATTTGTTTTATCCCACAGCATATACACACCTACACACTGGACTCAGGATAAAACTAACATCTCTACCATAATAAATAAAATAAATAAATACATACATACATACATACATACATACATACTACAGAAAAGAGGTCAATGGTTTTGTGAAGTTCTTTTTCTTCTTAGAAATACCCTTAGATATACCCTTTTTAGGGTATATCTATAGTCAAACCTCTGTGTTTTAAAGTCATTGTGTGACTATCCCACTAACTTGATATGCAATTTGGCTCATTTGTTTCATCTTGCTTTTAATTTTTTATGGATAACTTATCAAAAAGTAACTTCACTTTATATATGTTTAAAGTCCCAAATAGAATTGACATATAGAGCACACACAGAGAATTCTAGTTTCTGTTCAGTTTCTTTTCCACATGCACAGACACTGTACTCTACCCCCAAAATGTGGATAACTCTTATTTTAATGCTTTTTTTTCATCTAATTCTTAAAGAAGTACATTCTTGGAACAATTTAAATTTACAAAATGTTTGCAGGAATAGCACAAAGAATTGCACACAACTCACCCACAGGGCCCCATTCATGCTCTGTCTGTGTCCTCGGTTGTCATGGAATCAATCCTGGAGCATGCAAGGCTCCCACTTGTTATGTTCCCCTGTCTCCCGGTTGCTGATCTTTCCTTGATTTCCGTGACCTTGACATTTTTGAAGCTGTCAGTCATTTTGTAGAATATCCCTCGATTTCTATTTGTCTGATGTTTTCTCATGTAACCTCATGTCATCTATTTGGCCCAGGGATAGCATAGCATTTGATGCTGGGTTCTCGCCGTGTCCTATCAGGTGGTGCAGAATGTGGATTTGATTAAGAGTGATGGCCAAGTCTCCGCATGATAAAATGACTTTGTGTGTTATTTTTCTTCATTCTTATTAATGAATAATCTGTGGGTAGATCTCTTGAGATTATGTAATTACTTCATTTAGTTTTTGAATTTTATTGAGTAAGTTTTATTGAATTTTTATGTTTTAATTTTACTGAAGATTCTGAAATAATTAACAATAAATGCTAGTAACTATTGGTGCAAAATGGTGATTATCCAATTCCACAACTTGGGATGCCTGGGTGGCTCAGTGATTGAGTGTCTGCCTTGGGCTCAGGGCGTGACCCCAGGGTCCTGGGATCGAGTCCCACATTGGGCTCCCCATGAAGAGCCTGCTACTCCCTCTGCCTGTGTGTTTGCCTCTCTCTGTGTCTCTCATGAATAAATAAATAAAATCTTTAAAAAAATTCCACAACTCATTCTGCATGTTTTTTTGTTATTCTGCTATACAGGTGAGATTTTTCTTCTTTCTTATTTACTAGTTGTTTTATCTGTGTGAACACATGAAACTGTATTGTATTTATTAACTTATAATCTCTGCTGTCTACTAAATATCTATCATCTATCTATATCAATCATCTATTCATTTTAAGTATAAGTTAGATGAAGTTTTGTAAATTTGTTGTGTATTCTGGTGGTCAACTCATAGACCTTCCTGGGGAGCCTCTTCAGTCTGGCTTCTGTATCATTTTGATATGTTTCATTTACCCTTTGAGTACTTCTTCAATTTTTGGATTTTTTTGAAAAGATTTTATTTATTTACTCATGAGACACACACACACACACACACACACACATACACACACAGAGGCAGAGACACAGGCAGAGGGAGAAGCAGGCTCCATGCAGGGAGCCCGATGTGGGACTCGATCCCAGGACCACAGGATCATGCCCTGGGCTGAAGGCAGGCGCTAAACTGCTGAGCCACCTGGGGATCCCAATTTTGGGATTTATTATAAGGAACTGGCTTACTGATTATAAACACTGAGAAGTCCCACTGTCTACCATTTGCTGGTGACCCAAGAAAATCAGTGTTGTAGTTTGAAGGCCTGAGATCCAGAGCTGATGGTGTAGATTTCAGTCTTAGGGTGAAGATTTGAGAACCAGGAGCAGCAGAGTAGGAAACTGATGTCTCAGCTCAGCAATCAGGCACAAATTCAACCTTCTTCCTCCTTCTTGATCTATTCAGACCTTCAATGAATTAGATGATGCTCATTCCATATCAGGGAAGACTACCTTCTTTTTTCAGTCCACCCATTCAAATCTCTTCTGAGGGTGTTTATCCTCCCAAACACACTTAGAAATAATGTTTCACCAGATATCCGGGAATGAAAGGCCTGGTCGAGTTAATGTACATAATTAATCCTTATGGGGCATCTGTTTAAAATCCCCTTACAGGATGCTATAAAATTGCATAAGCTAGTTTTAAAAGTAAGCGCAGTACAAAGAGGTGGGTATTTATCACAAAGCTGGAAATTCATACTTTGCATGGACTGGCTGCTGAATAAATATCACCTCAAGCAAAATACAGTGTTCCCTCCTTATCTGCAGTTTTGCCTTCCACACTTTCAGTCATGCCCAACCACTGCTTCCACCTGATTCTCCTTCTGACATATTATCAGAAGGTCAGTTGTAGCCTAAAGCTGTGTCTAATGTCTATGTCATTCACCTCACTTCATCTCATCACACAGGTGTTTGATCATCTCACATCAGCATAAGAAGAAGAAGGGTGAATATAGTACAATGAGATACTCTGAGAAGGAGACCACATTCACATAATTTTTATTACAATATATTGTGGGGATTTTAAAAAAGATTTTATTTAATTTTTCATGAGAGACACAGAGATAGAGGCAGAGACACAGGCAGAGGGAGAAGCAGGCTCCATTCAGGGAGCCTGATATGAGACTCGATCTTAGGACTCTGGGATCATACCCTGAGCCAAAGGGTAGAGGCTCAACCCTAGAGCCACCCAGACACTGCTACAATATATTGTTATGATTGTTCTATATTATTAGTTACTGTGGTTAAACTTGTGCCTAATTTATAAGTTGAACTTTACCATCAGTGTGTATGTATAGAAAAACATATGGCATATATAGGGTTCAGTATGCCCCATGGTTTCAGACATCCACTGGGGGTCTTGAAGTGTGTCCTCTGTGGTTAAGGGGAAGTAGTACAGTTACACAGCATTTTCATCTTAGGTAATTGTTATATTTGTGTGTTTATTCTTTTATGGCATTTACACTAACATTTCATTTTAGACAAAAAATGAATTAATTGATAGAAATTCCTTATCTTTATTATTTCATGTTTTGAATAAAAGGGAAAAAAGGTAAAAATAATTGAGTTTAAAAAAGGCAAAAATAATTGAGTTTAATAATGATATTTTCTACTGTTCATTTTGCAAGTGTAAGGCCCCAATATTTTTCTAAGAAAGTAAGATAGAAGTCAAAATATGAACACCAAGGAGTAATGGATATTTCAGGTTGCAATGAAATGTTACTGAGTAAGACCTCATCTCTGATAAGAAAATTCCATATTGTGCAGTAACAGATTGATTTGGCAAATGTAAAGGATTTTTATGTTTCCATGAAGATATTAATGATGATGTAATGTTTGCTATGGGCAAAGTCTTATTCTAAGCTTTTTAAATATATCTAATCCTTTACTTCTGGCAAAAGCTGTATGAGGTAAATATTATTATTATCATCTTATTTAAACATAAGGAAGCAGAAGCTGAAAACAGTAGAATAATTTGCCCAAAGTCACATCATTGTTAAGTGAGGGAGCCAGTGTTTAGCCTGGCAATCTGGCCCATGAGGCTGCTCTCATGCATTCTGCTACAAAGCTCTACAACTATAAATTAATAAATTATTTGTCACCAAATTCCATTGTATTTTCTCATCTCGTTATAGAGCAATATGAGATTTTTCTTGAAACCTTCTTTATTCAGTGGCTCAGAAAATACATTTTTAGAAAGTAAGACCCTTTAGTGAAATACAGGAATTTTTTTTTCTGACTCGAGATCAGATATTATTTTAAGATTTTTCTCTTACATATGATCAATGTAATATGCTAAGTGGCAAGACATTTTAACCCACTTTTATATTATGTTTGTCAACATCCCATTATTTTTGATATCTTGATGAGACTACGTATCTGCTCCAACTCAAAAAGGAGAAAGTGACTATGGATTAGCAAAAAGAAGACAGATGATTAGTCTCCTCGGGTTTATCTTTTATGTTACCATACTACGCATTAATATTCTCTGTTATTTGGATTTGGATGGTTGAGCACTTGACCAAATTGCATTCTTTATAAAAAGTGTTAATGTGAATGGCCAAATCCTCCTATACTGACGAAGCCTTTGGATAGCTGCTTAGCTATGTGTTTTGCCTAATGTGAAACAAATGAGAATGAGGCTATAATCCTCCAGAATGAGTTTTAAAATGACCACCTATGCTAGAGCTGTGGTATGGACTGTAAGGTGAAGGGAACAGACGTACAAATTTCCATTTGTGAAATAAGTCACAGGGATGCAAAAGCACAGCATAGGGAATAGAGTCAATAGTATTGTAGTAACTTTATATAAGGTGACAGATGGTAACTAGACTTACTGTGGTGACAATTTCATGAAATATAGAAATGTCGAATCACTATGTTTGTGCACCTGAAACTAATATAATATGGCATGTTAACTATTCTTCAATAAATAATAAATTTGAGAGGCACCTGGGTGGCTCAGGTGTTTGAGCCTCTGCCTTTGGCTCAGGTCATGATCTCAGGTTCCTGGGGTCGAGCCCTGCGTTGGGCTCTGCACGCAGCGTTGAGGCTGCTTCTCCCTCTCCCTCTCCCTTTGTGCTCTCTTTCTCTTGTTCTTGCTCTCTCTCAAAATAAATAAATAAAACCTTTTAAAAAAGAAAATACCTAGATTTTTAAAAAATAAATAAAAGTGGATGTTACGAAGCAAAAAAAAAAAAAAAAAATGTAGCACAGTGTGTTGCACATTTCCATGTGGAACGAAGGTACATTTTGGGGCCATCAAGGTGTTTTTATGAGTAACCCCAAAACACCTTGTAGCTGTTTAAAAATCTATTGGGTCATGAGGCACACAAAGCTGAGGAAGAAGGGATGAAGGACATTTATAAATATATACCCTCAAGGTAAAATAGAAGTTAATTAAATGTATCCAGTTAAAATAACATTGTGACTGTTACAGTTTTAAAACTCATTCCCACTGTAATTTTTTTTTTATGTTAAAAAAGAAGATATAGGCATGTTTTAGAATAATCTAAACCCAAAGACACAAACCTGCGGCAGGAACTGAAAAGTGCCCGTCTCTGGGCATACACGGGCCGCAGTTGTCCAGGTTGTCTCCTCTGACACGGTGCGTGGAAGGCGCCCTGGGCCCGAGAGCGGGGCGTGGGCCCGGCCGCCGCCGCCTCCGCCTGCAGCCGCGCCTCCGCCGGCCCTGACGCTTCCCTGTGGGCCTCAGTGGGTCTGCCTTGCTCCTGGGTGACCTGCTCTGGCTTTTGAGGATTCAAGCTACTAATATATTACGACTGGATCTGCACTTGGGGTCCTATCAGGTGCCCGGGGGGCTCAGCGGTTAAGTGGCTGCCCTGGGCCCAGGGCGTGACCCCGGGATCGAGTCCCGCGTCGGGCTCCCCGCACGGAGCCTGCTTCTCCCTTTGCCTGGGTCTCTGCCTCTCTGTCTCTCAGGAATAAATAAATAAAATCTTTAAAAAATACTTATTAAAAAAAAAAAAAAAGATTCTCTCCCCCTCTCTCTGCTGCTCCTTCCCTCAAAAAAAAGTTTAATGCCCAGTTAATATAAGCTAACACATTGTGCTCGATATTCTAAGCATTGTTTTACATATTTAAAGTACTGTATGTCAATCTTTTGAGACAGGTTATTTGATTATGCTCAGTTTATACATGAAGAAACTGAGGTACCCTGCAAAGTGTCTCAGAAAGATGCAGAATCTGTTCCAGGTTCACCATCAAACGTATTGGCTTTTTTTATTTGAAAACCACTTATAGAACAGGGCAAAAGAAAGATGAGCACAAATTAATAAAAAAACACCACTTCATCTATGGAAAATGCTTGAAGGATAATCTAAAATTTAACAGTCAGTAATACGCATTGACTCTTGTATGTGTAGTTAAACTTAAATGGATGATAATATGACTGAGATTTTGCACTTTTAAGGATAGAGATTTTTAAAACAGCAGAGGCACGTCACCAGTGTAAATCTCAAGAGCTCAGAATTAAGAATTATTTCAACAAAAGTCATAGAATCTAATATTTGAGAGGGCAAGTGTGGGAAAACGGGGAAATAAACGTATTCTAAAGGTTTTTTACTAGTGGGTTTGGAATGACATAGATAAATGAGGCATCTAATTGAAATAATATCTTAAATTTATTTCCATATAGTTAAATTTAGAAAAATCTAGTTTTAGATATGAATACAGGAAATAGAAAAGTAACACGTGGGATCCCTGGGTGGTGCAGCGGTTTGGCGCCTGCCTTTGGTCCAGGGCGCGATCCTGGAGACCCAGGATCGAATCCCACGTCGGGCTCCCGGTGCATGGAGCCTGCTTCTCCCTCTGCCTATGTCTCTGCCCCCCCCCCTCTCTCTCTGTGACTATCATAAATAAAAATTAAAAAAATATGTTTAAAAAAAAAAAGAAAAAAGAAAAGTAACACATACTAGCTGGATTTCTGTGTCTCCCCAGATTTATATATTGAAAACCTAACTCTCATGGTGGGACAGAGCCTTTGGGAGCCCCTATGGGTTAGATGAAGTCAGGAAGGCAAGGTCTTCACCATGGGATCAGTGTCCTTATACGAAGAGATGGCAGAAATCTTGCTCTCTCTCTGTCTCCCGTAAGGATGCAGCAAGGAGGAGTCATCTTCAAGCTGGGAAGAGAGCTCTCACCAGGAACTGAGTGGGCCAGCATCTTGATCTAGGACTTCTAGGATTCAGAACTGTGAGAAAATAAATTCCTGTCATTAAGGCATCTGCCCTTGGGGTTTTGTTATGAGAGTTGAGCAGACTAATACATAAATATTTGTAGAAATGATAAGCCATAGCAGAAACTTCCAAATCAGCAAGGAGGACAAAAGGAACACAATAAATTAAGTCAAGAAACAATCTGGTACAAAGTAGACTCTTAAAAGATCTAAATAGACATTTTCTCCAAAGAAGACATGCATACAGATGATGAACAGGCACATGAGAAGTGTTCAATGTCATTCATGATCGGAGGAAATGCAAATCGAAACCCCAGTGGGAGATCACCTCACCCCTGTCAGAACGGCTACTACGAAAAAGACAAGAAAGAACAAGTGTCGGCAAGATTGTGGAGAAAAGAGAACTCTTATTCACTGTTAGTGAGAATGTAAAACACTATCAAGATCCGCAAAAAATAAAAAATAGAACTACTATATGGTCTAGTAATTCCATGTTTGAGTACTTTTCCGAAGGAAATGAAAACACGAATTCAAAAAGGTATGTGTATCTCTCACATTCATTGCAACATTCCTCCAGTAGCCATGAGGTAGTAGCAGGCAGCTCGTCCACTGACAGAGGAACGAGTAAGGAAAGGGTGCTCTATGTACAGCGGAACAGCACTTAGCTGTAAAAAATAATGAGACCTTGCCCTTTGCAGCAATGCAAATGGAGCCAGCAAGTATAATGCCAAGCAAAAGAAGTCAGAGAAAGAGACAAATACCACATGATTTCACTCATCTGTGGAATTCAGGGAACAAAGCAAATAAGCAAAGGGAAAGAGAGAGAGACATAGTAAGAAGCAGACTTTTAGTTAGAGGGAACAAACTGATGGTTACCGGAGGGCAAAGGATGGAAGATGGGTGAACTAAGTGATGGGGGTCAAGGAGGGCCTGTGTGACGAGCCCCGTGCTGTACGGAAGTGTTGAATTACCATATCACACCCGAAATTAATATAACCCCGTGTGTAAACTAACTGGAACTAAAGTAGAAACTTAAAAAGAACATGAGACCTTGAAATATAATCATTAAACTTGCGTGTTTGTGTAAGTACGGTTGTGCATGGATGGATGCTGTTCTCTGTATTAGTGCTATTGGCTTTGGGGTTTCACTCTAGTTACAAGCTAACTTAGCCTATGACTGTTAAGTGAATATTGCATAAGACATCAGACTCATGGCTGAGAGAAAAAGGATTCATTTCTGATGCCATAATAAAGCATGTGAGCATGCTTGAATCATTTCCTTGTATTTTCTGCTTCTTTACATGGGTGAGACAGATAATGAAGGTGCATGCCTGCCCTTGTAGTGGGTTGTATCATGGGTCAAAAAGACTGCATTTGAGGAATCCACCACTTTTATAATGAGAGGCAAGTAAACGTGGTCTTTATCGAGAGACAGAGAGAGAGAGGGCTTCATCCTGCCAGGTTGTTGCTGCAAATACAACCTGGAGAAATCACCTGGATTCAGAGCAGTGAGGGCTTTTCATTCTTAGGACACTCAGCAAGAACACAGGGTGATGCAAATGCTCACTGAGTGATGAACACACACGATGGAATATTACTCAGCCATCAAAAAGAATGGAATCTGGCCATTTGCAGCAGCATGAATGGAAATACAGAGAATAATACTAAGCAAAATAAGTCAACCAGAGAAAGACAAATGTCCTATGATTTCACTCATATGTAGAGCTTAAGAAACAAAAAAATGAACATGGGGGGGGGGAAGAGAGGCAAACCAGGAAACAGACTCTTAACTACAGAGAACACACCGATGGTCAGCAGAGGGGAGACGGGGAGGGGGGAGTGGGTTAAAGAGGTGTTAGAGATTATGGAGGGCTCTTGCGATGAGCACCAGGTGCTGTATGGAATTGTTGAATTACTAAATTCTATACCTAAAACTAACATTGTACTGTATGTTAACCAGCTGGAATTCAAATAAAAACTTGAGAAAAAAGAAAAAAAAGAATACACAGGGATGCTCAGGTCCCACAACGGGTTGACTTTCTCAACAAATATATTGGAGATTTCAACACACTCATTAAAAACATTAACTGTTCCCCTAAGAGGAAATAAAAACAGACCCCAAGATACTGCATCCTATGATAAATTATGTATACATTGAAATAATTGAAATATTTCCTTTTTTAAAAAGATGTATATGATTTAGGGAGAGAGAGAGAGAATGTAAGCCTGTAGGCATGCATGAGCAAGGGGAGGTGCAGAGGGAGATGAAGAGGAGTAAGGTTCCTCTGAGCGCAGAGTCCAAGATGGGGCTCGATGGCACAACCTGGGATTGCAACTCGAGCTGGAATTAAGAGTCAGACGTTTAGCAGACTAAGCCCTCAAGTAGCACTTGAAATACTTCGATAAATCTAAAAGACATTTAAAAAAATGGCAGGAAAGAATTCTAAAGCAATACCAGAAACCTGGAAGCCAGAAAAAAAAAAAAAAAAACCCCAGATAATTTTTTACTAAGCTGCAAAAAAAAAAATTGTTTTGAATGTCAACAGAAAAACAAGCTACGTGCATATATTTCTGCAGCACAGAGGATTACTATCTGTAATGTTGGTGGAAGAATAAAATCCGAGAACAAAGAAAAAGTAGGGATGATATGAGTGGGAAAATCACAGAAGAGCAAAGCTCAATAGTAAATATTAGTAGTCGGGATAATGAAATCAAGGTAAAAGCCGAGATAAAAATTTTCTTTAGGAATGGCAAAAATTGTAAAAAGTGGTAACGCTTCTACAGTAGGTCTGGATGCTGACATAAATCTGATGGTCCCACTCCTGGGAAACTAAAAAGCTTAAAGAATGAGTATGTTCTCCCCTGTTTCCTATCACCTCATGTTACATAGAATGTTCCTTGTAGTCAGTCTTTTTGCAAAAAACTGGAAACGATGTAAATAATCCATTAAGGAGCAGGCACCTGCCCAGGACGGGGGTATTCCCTCAGGCAGGGTGCGCTCTGGATGCCAGAAGGTAAGGCCAAGCGGGGGACGTGCAAGCAGAGGCGGAGAAGCGGGGGCGGGTACACGCAGGGGGGCTGCCGGGGTCGGGTCGGAGGGAGGCGGGGACAGCAAGGGCCGGAGCAGGGGCCAGGGACCTGCAGGCCCAGGGGGTCAGGGCCGGGGGCGGGGGGAGGGGGGACAGCACGGGCGGGAGCAAGGACCTGGGGGACCAGCAGGCCCGGGAGGGGGGGTAGGGGGGGGTTGGGGGCGGGGCCGGGGGCGGGGGGAGGGGGGACAGCACTGGCCGGAGCAAGGACCTGGGGGACCTGCAGGCCTGGGGGGTCGGGGGCGGGGCGGGGGGAGGGGGGACAGCACCAGCCAGAGCAAGGACCCGGGGGACCTGCAGGCCTGGGGGGTCGGGGTCGGGGGCGGGGCGGGGGGAGGGGGGACAGCACGGGCCGGAGCAAGGACCCGGGGGACCTGCAGGCCCGCCCGCCAGGGCGCGTCTTAGGCTGCGCGCGGGGTCACCGGTGCGAGTGATGCGGGATCGGGAAAGGAGGGCAAGCGGGGCGCAGCGTGCGCGGCACGAACGCAGCTTCCGAAAAGGCGCGGGAGCAAGAAGACCCTCGGCGCGCAGAGGCCTGCGCTGCGCAGAGTGAGGCGCGCGGGTGGGCGCACGGATGCCCCGCGGGAGGCCGTGGCACCCGCGGAAGGCTCGGAGGAGCGTGTGCAGCAGGTGTTTCGTGCAGCCGTGCGCGGGGTTACCAGTTGTGTGCACTTACACGGGCAGGCTTGGAGAAGTGACTTAATAAAGACAATCAATACGAGAGTGAGGTCCGTCACGTCCTTTCACGCGGAGAAGGCAGAGGAGCGGGAGGAGCGAGCGATGGGAGGAGGGAGGAGGGAGCACCGCGCGGGAGCCGCCTGCGCGTGAGCTGAGGCTTCGTGTGCAACCCGTGGGATGTGTCACGGGGAAAGCCCACCTCGGGGATCGCACTGGGAGGGACAAAAGTAGTCTGTTGTTCTGGAGGTACTCGTAAGGGTTGACTTAGGTACTTGAGAGAGAGAGAGAGAGAAGTCACACGGGGGGGGGAGGGGGAGGGGGGAGGATCCCAAGCAGGCTGTGCGCGTGCGCAGAGCTCGGTCCCCGCGGGGCTCGTGACGGCCCAGGCCCCCGGTGGCCCCTCCGGAAGCCTCCCGTCCACAGCACGGAGTCCTGCGCCGCCGCTGGCAAGGCGGTGAGACCCGGCCGAGGCCCCGGGGGGGGGGGGGGGGGGGGAGGCAGAGAGCGAGGGGGGCGCGGAAGGCCCCTGCCCGAGGTCTGGAGGCGGCTGAGCGCCTCCGGGGTAGCCCCTGCCACCTCGGTGCTCGCACCTGCCTCACGCTGCAGACCTGCTAATACGAAATCAAGATCAACGCATTGATCAAGACGAATCCAAACATCGTCTTTCTGTAGATTAAAGCTTTTATTTTTTTCTAAAGATTTTTTTTTTTATTTATTTGAGAGCGAGAGAGATTGAGAGAGCACCAGCGGTGGGAATGGAAGACGGAGGGGAGAAGCAGAGTCCCGCTGAGCGCGGAGCCCCACGTGGGGCTCGACCCCAGGACCCTGAGACTGACCTGAGCCAGAGGCAGATGCTTAGCCCGCGGAGCCACCCAGGAGCCCTCGTATACGAAAGCTTTTAAAGAAAACTTAATGATTACTCCAAAAATAAACTATGTTAAAAATATGAAAGAATTTCTTAGAGATGGTATGTAGGCGCATAGGGTATTTATTTCTACAGCACATATGAATCTCTGGAGAAAGCTCTGCTTTTTAAGACCATAGGAAATTAGAGGAAGCCAGAGAGAGAGAGAGACAGAGAGGGAGGGAGAGAAACTCTTAAAAGGCACAACGTGTTGGTTCGCATCAGCATTTCAGGCATCGCTTAACAATCTGTTGAAAATGCAACTTGAACTAAACAACAAGCGGGCACATTTTACTCGCTTTCCAAGAGCGACAGGTGCAAAGAAGCTTGAGGAAAAAGCATTCATTATGGCAAAGGTTAAAATTAGGTACTTAAAAATCGTCATCTAATTTAGGTCATTTATCATTCTCCTCAAAGCCCCTTTTGTCCGACTGAATACTGAAGCACTCAGCTTACTATTAGCTCATCACAGCTGCTGCAGCATCACTCAAAGCAGATGTTCCGCAGACAGAGAGAGCCCCACTAATTTGAACAGAAACACGGTGACTGCAAGTCACTTCTTGGCAGGCCCAGCAGTGACTGTGAATATACCATGCAGGTGCAACTGTACGTGGTGAATTGTAGGATAAATGCTTTGGGAAAGAGAAAAGTGATATTGGTGAGAGATCCCTGAAAGGCTCTTGTTCCTGATGGATTAGAAATCTGGAGCCTGTGGACGGTGGTCTGCTGTGATGTGACTCAAACTATCCCTACCCTATGGAAAGGGGGAACAGACACTAAAATGGTGGGGCTAATTATCCCGTACCCTTGCAATCATTTTCCAAATCGATTTGCACTTGGAAGTAAAATATTGACATTTCTTTCACTTAAATCAAGAATCCTCATAGTAACATCTTGCCGATTTTTGCCCCTCCTGACCGCCGGGTCGGTATTTATATTTCTATATGTTTAGGTATATTTACAAGCATACGTAAAGATTAGAAGAAACCTGAAAAACCCAGAAATATTGGACACATACCGTGAATTCCTTATCTGATTCCTTATTATTGTAATTCACAGCATGACATTTCTGTGGAAATGAAAATGGTCCTTCTGCTTACAAAAACCAGGTAGAGAAATTTGTGACAAGTGGCTAAGTTAATTTTTGTGCTCGGAAGACAACTAAATGTAGTTGAGTTAAATGGGAGGGAAAGCCTTGATTAATTATAAAAAGTTTTAAAAATATGAATTGCAACCATTAGATTTTAATTTCTTATCAAATCACTGTCCTTGATATATATATATAATGTACATATTCATTTACATATATTTATCAGCATATATGCATATGTATAATGCATTTTAATTTACAAAAATATATTCCTAAAGAACATGTATGATATTTTAAAAAGTTTATATGACAATAAAACCTTTGGCATCATACCAGTTTCCCAGGGCCACTGTAAAAAATTACGATGAATTGGGTGGCTTACAATGGCAGGAATTAACCGCCTCACAGCTCCGGAGACAACATGCCCTCCAACGTCACTAGGGGAACATCCCTTCTTGCTGCTTCTGGCTTCTGGGGGCTCCCCGTGTTCTTTGGCTCAGGGCGGCATCAATCCAATCTCTGCCCTCATTGTCACACGATCTTCTCTGATTTCTCCCTCTGTCTTCTCCTCCTGTGTCTCTTGGAAGAACACGTAATCTTGAATTTAGAGCCCGTGTAGGTAATCCAGTGTGACCTCCTCCCAAGGTACTTAATTGCACCTATAGAAGTCTGTTTTCCACATACGGTCATGTCTTTATGGGTCTGGGGGTTAGTTACGGACCAAACTTTGGGGGAGCTGCCATCCAACTCACAACAGACATTATAGATGGAAACAGATACCTTACGCGGTGCTATTCGAACTCCAGTTCTCAGACGGCTACCGAGTTGGTCCACTGTCTGCTGTTGGTCCACAAAAAGACAAGGAACTCACTCGCACCAGGATGTCAAGCAACTTCATTACAAAGCACCACATTGGGTTCGGCTAACGTTTTAGGGGGAAAGAGTTTTTGATAACAGAAATGGTACATTGATTGGTTTTCTAGAACAAGCTCCTTATTGCATCACGGACCAGCACTTTCCGAGTAGTAGAGCTTTAAAATATGTTGGCGCAATTGATACTACGTGGCCATGTCAAGTGTAGTCTTATTGGACTGTGAGTCTCATATGGTAGTGATGGAAAACTTCTGCTGGTTGGGGTTGGGGTCATTACATAAGATACCTGGTCATTGTGGAAATTGCTGATTTATGGGTGCTAAGTAGGCTCGGACCAGGTGGCATGGAGCAACGTGATGCCATTTAAACGAAGAAAAACGAGCATCTCTAAGTGTTTGGAAACATCGTTGCCTAACCATCCATGGACTTGTTCCGCCTTTGTTTCCTGTTTCATATTACTTCTCACAGAATCCTAAGTACAATGTGCAATACAGTATATAAAGTTGTTTTTATTGTCATTAAATGGAACATGTGCTGTCAAAATCACAGCCACTGGATTTTTACCTCACCTATAAAACTGACGTCATCATCTCCAAGGTGTCATTTGCGAGCTCCATCTGCAAGCCTGTTCAAATCCATGGATGTCTCTGTTGGCTAAGAAAATTCGATTTGTCCTCCATTGTGTGCAAGGCAGCGCAACTCCTCCTCTGGCTTATCTTGAAGTACAGCATGTTTCTTCGAACTTTCAAGCTAAGATAACCATCAGAAACTGCAGTAATATTTCTTCATGCAACGCCATATTCACTTTTCTCTATTGATCATCATTTTTGCTCTTTAGAGATCCGCTGCTTTTGGTAACCAGAGTGACTCAGGGATGTGTCTCTAGTCAACTGGTTCTTAGGCCACATTCATTTTTGTTGTGTATTTCTGTGTTCATCCTATTACATATTGTTTTCATTTCCAAAGTTAGGAGCATAAAATCATATTTCCTAAGGATAAAAAAGGCCTAAATCAATTTCCCTAAAGTACATTCTGAAAGCAGCACTGAGTGTGGCATTCACCTTCATTAGCCATTGAACTTGAATTTGTTGAACTGGGGAAGTTAAGATGTTAATGTCAGACTAAATCACAAAACTAAAGTCTTGGGTCATCACGGTCCATTCAGAATTGTCACTTGAGTATACAGTATATAGAACGACCCTGTAAAAATCCCAACATATTTTGAAAATAATTTCTTTTTTTCCCCCTCTGTCCCTAGGGAACAGTTTTAAGCAAAGCATTTCCATATGGAAGGAGTGAGGGGATTTAGCGGGCTGTACAGCATCACTCATGAATAGTATTTAAGTCTCGAGAGCATAACTGGGCTTGAAGATTAGGGTATATAAAAGCATTTCATTCCCTAGTATGTTCATATACTGTCAGGGCAGGAAACTCCACAAACACAATATAAACAACCCCAAAAGCCGTGTAATCAAGCCTGCCATCACACCATCTCGTTGGACCTGGAGGCTCCCACTGTAATAGTAAAAACGAAAACAATACAGTAGCTTCCGGGTCACTTGTTCTTGTGAAAGTAAGGTTGGAATATGCATTTAGACATTAGCATTTTCACACACTGGAAGGAATAATCGGGCAAAGATGATCATTTTTAGACTTAGTGATTTAATAATCGTTTCTAGATTATTGACCTCAGAATTTCCCTTTCCATGGCTTTCTATGAACTTGAAGGGAGGCAGTTGCTCTCAGGCCTGAGTGCATTAGGGGGTGAAAGAGCTGGCAACCTTTAACAACGTCAGATGCCCAGGTCCCGTGCTGACCTAAGATTCTGATTCATTTGGTTTAACTTTTCAAAGTTAATTCACTTTTTTTTCAAAGGTGAATTAAATGTGCCAGAATTTGGACAAGAAGACTTGTTCAAAGGCAACGATTATCAAATTCTGGTATATAAGAATCATATGGGAGTTTAATAAATGTATATTCTGGTGCTAACCTTCCAGAAATTTCGATAGAGTAGGTCTCAGTCAAGATCCCATAATCACATTTTTGAAAGCATCCCAGGGGATCCTATACCCATGGTCCATGTGCTATGTTAGTTGAGCACGAATTAAGCAGAGTCCTGAGGGAGATGTCCTACCCACTCGAGTACTGCTTCATACAACATTGATCTTGCAGGGAGTTTAACTACCGTGGCTTATATAATCACATTCATGCTCAGTTTCCATTTATGATTGGGAAACATACAAAAATTCCAACTTTATAAATGGAAAAAAAAAAAAAAAACCAGGCCACAGAATGTTGAACTGGCTTCACTAATTCTATAAAAGAGACATATCACACCCAGATTAATTCTGGTTGATTGTTTTGTCAGTCTCCCCGGATAATCTCAGATTATCTACATGGCATCCAAATACAGTCACAATGGTCTTGCTCTGGGATCAAATACATTATTTTAAGGCAAAACAATACCAGAAGATATGTCAACATAGAAACTTCATACCTAAAAGGCAGTATAGTCTAGGGGACAAGATCAGGGGCTTGGGAGCCAGAGTGTAGGGTGTGTGTAGACACTGGCGCTGCCGCTAGCCAGCTGTGTGACTCTAGGTAACTTATTTAATTTCTCTGTGCCTCGGTTTCCTCAATTGTCACATAAGGGTAATTCCTATCTCAACGTTTTTTGCAAGGGTAAGTGGATTATTATGTGTAAACTCCTCAAACAGCATAAATAAGTGCTATGCTGACGTACTTGCCATACGTAGTCGGCTTCTCCTATTGGACAGAGAGCACCAGATATTTGTAGGGACCATATTTAGATGAGGTGCTGTGACTGACATCATATGGGGAAGACCACGTTTTTGCATTTGGTAAATTTTATCAAATTTTCCATTGTATGTAACCATAGGCTACACTTAAAATACCTTTTCCTTTAATCAAATAAGTTGAGAATTCTATGGGAGGGGATTTATAATCCAAAATTTCTTTTCATTCTATTTGGCTAAGCATCTGCTCTACTCCTCCTCCATAAGAAAACAGAACAAAACCATACAGAACTTGGTTTGCAACTGTGTGGTGATATCCCAGAATGCATGCTGAGATATATATATATATATATATATATATATAATATATATATATTATATATATATATAAGATACCTATAGATATCTATCTTATATTATATATAATATATATATATAGATCCCATGACACCAAAAGAAAAAGTAATGCTTCCAGGCCAGTTGTGAAAGTTGGAGTGCACTGACTGCAGGCTCATGAAGGGTGGGTTCTCAGAGAGAAGGCTGGGATGGGGGTACATTCTGTACCTGGTTTCTAGGAGAAGCACGAGCCCATCATTTTGGGGCACTTTTCCACAGCCAGGTCTAAAAGCCAAGCCAGCTTTGCCCAGCAGCAGGGGCCCCCACGAGCAACATCCAATGATTTTGACAAACTGTGGTGAAAGACTCTAATGACCTCGGATGGCAGCCATGGGGAGTGGGGACACTGTCACTGTAATGAGCAGTCTTGAAATGACAATAATTATGGTGCAAAGAGTCTGAGAGGAAAGGTTTTAGAGGCGAGTTTTAGGCTCACGTAATGGCCATCTCTTGCTTTTAGCAACTTCCCTGGACCACCTGATATGGTTTGTTGGCCCAGTTTCATAATTTCCCTTCTCTGATTTTCTCTTTGCTCTATGTCACTCGACTATGCACCGAATCCTTTTGAGGTAGGGAGGGGGTGCAAAGCAGGGACTAAAAATATGTAAGTGAAAAGAAATAATGTTGCAGTGCATGAAGGAATAAAATTTTGCCAATAGTATGTGGACTCGGCATTTCAGGTTACCTATGGTTTGATGGTCTCCCTTCTGATAGTGGAACACTTTCTAAAACAGGACATAGGACAAACTCTCTATTTTTTTTTTAAATTTTAATTCTCGTGCAGTCAACATATAGTGGTATATTAGTTTCAGGTGTGCAACCCGGGGATTCAGCAACTCTATACATTATTCAATGAGACAGAAAATCATTTTTTACCCATGAATAATTCTGTCTTTGCTGAGAGGAGGAATGAGTGCTGTTACCTGCTGGTCTCATAGGGTAAATGATGTATGTTATCCCCCCACCCCACACACACACACACAGGAAGTTGTGTTTGGGTTCAGAAATGGATTGAGTGTTTTATTTACTTTTGTTTTTGTCATCATAGTTGTTTTACGAAGCCACCAAGGATATGTAGCATGGGCTGGCTTCGGTCACCCCCTGGACAAGGAGTTGGCATAAGAAGCCAGAACTCTGGGCGTGGAGGAGCAAGCAGCTCATCCCTCAGTATTTGTGATGGTTTCTTCCAACTCACTAAAAATTCTTGCCTCTGTTGCCAAGTGTTTTGAACGTGGAAGTGTTTATAGCTTGGGTTGAGGAAAACACTAGCTGATCTAACATTACTTGTGACACTGATAAATCTCTTCTGTTACAGGGTGCTCCACCCCTGAAGCGAAGGCAAACAGAAGTGGGGCGCCATGGCATCCTTAGGGTGTCATCTGTTCCTTTCCTTCTGTCCCATTTTCCCTTTGTTCTACTTCCGCCATGTGCGTTAATTCCTGGCTTCTTTTTCTTTCCTGTCTTTTGTCCAAAACACACTGTACGGACAGAAATATTTAAACCTGAATATTGTTAACAGAAAGCAGCTGTCTCACATCTTCTCGACCTGGGAAAGGGATGAGCCTTCTTTAAAAATTGGGGGCCTCGAATTGAAGTATTGTCCAGGTTTTAACCTAAGCATGCTACATTTTAGTGACTATATCTAAAGTGTGGCCTTGCCTAGTTTTATTTGTAGAGTAAACCCAGGCCAGCAGCCCCGCCTGGGGCTCTCTGGCCGCTTGGTGGCGATGTTGTAGAGGGGATTCAACAGAGGACAGGGTAGGAAAACCTAAGGCCCTTTCCGACCCCCGAGCTCGCACTAGGATTTACCGGATCTCAGTTCGTCTTGATGACTCAGAGGGCCTGAGAGCATGGGGACTGGCCCAAATGTCCCACAGCAGAGATAGAACATGTGCCACACCATCACTTTTACATAAATAGCCGCCCTACAAGATTCTCAAGGCTAGCAAAATTAAGGCAAAGTCTTTTTTCCCTTTCTTTTTTCTTCCAAACAACTAAAAATACCTGAAACGTAAAATAGATACTTAAGAAAATAAAAACAGCAACAACAAAACAGAAACCGAAAGAACCCCGAGTTCACATTGTTTGATAAAAAATATGTATAATGACATACCAAGTCTTACTAAGTCTGACTTTAATTTTCCAACTACAGGTTCGTGTTGTTCAATTTTCTCCGTGAATGAAATGCTGAGGCCACAGTAAACACGTTCCCCCTTAGAGATCCTATGCCTTTTAACAACATCTCTCCATCTATGTGTCTGCTATTTCGCCTGCACAAAATTCCCTGCCACCCACAATCTGCCCAGACCTCTGCAAACCTCTCGTTCTTCGGATAGCCTCCTCTGCTTGTCACCCCTTACTTACTCCTCAACAGAATGTTGCAACTGTACTTTAATCAGATGCAGGCATGTCTCTCTCCCTGGTCAGTTGTGAGTTTTTCAAGGGAAGGGACCAGTTTCATTTGCTGTTTTTGCGATTCTCGATTCTCGCACTTTCCTGCCTTCTCCCCCCACCACACTCTCTTTAAGTAACTATAATACATCGACAACAGAACGTACATTGCGTGGATATTGTGGAGATGATAAGTCCAATATGGCACCTAATTTCATAGTATTTACCATCTCATAAGAAATAAACATTTATTTATTTGGCAGTTAGGAATAACAGTAAAAGCTAAAATATACTGAGTCGTTACCATGTCATAGACACTTCTACGAATTTTACTCATACTGACTTCTTAATCTTTTTAAAAACATTTATTGATATGTAATCTACACACTACAGAGTTCTCTCGCTTAAGATGTACATGCACTTCAATGTGAAACCATCACCAAAAACTAATTTTAGATCCCTCCATCATGCCCAGAGGAAGTCCTGGACCCAGTAATAGTTACTCTTTACTCCTACCTCGCATCTTCCCTTAGTCTCTGGCAACCCCGAATCTATTTTCTATCTCTATGGATTTGCCTATTGTGAACATTTCATATAAACAGAATCATACATTCTGTGCCCTTTTTTGTCTGGTTTTCTTCAGTTAACACAACGTTTTCAAGGTTCATCCCTTTGTATGTGTCAGTACTCCATCGTATGCTATTGCCAGATGGTATCCCATTGTACGGAAAGACCACATTTTGTTCTTTCATCAGTTGATAAACATTCAGGTTGTTTCATAATTCATGTACAAGTTGTGTGTGTGTGTGTATAAGTGTTCATAAATTTCGTATGTACATACCTAAGGAGGCAAAATACTGGGTTACATAGCAACTTTATGTATAAAGTTGGTCAGACTTTATGTATAAAGTGTGGCCAATTGTTTTTCAGAGCTGTGTTATTGTTTATATCCCCACTAGTAATGTATGAAAGTTCCCATTTCTCCACATTCTTGCCAACACCTGTTATTGTATTTTTTTATGATAGTCATCTTAATGGTGTGAACTGGTATCTCATCACAAGTTTGATTTACATTTCCCTAATGATTGATAATGTTGAGCATCCTTTTTACGCGTTACTGGCTATTTATATATCTTCTTTGGAGCAGAAAGATATATTAAAACCCTTAACATGTTAATCTTGATTTTAATCCATGAATTTGATGCAATTATTATACTCATTTTATGGATGAGGACGTAGAGGTCAGGCAAAGCCTAGGGACAAACAGCTGGATTGCATCTAAGGTGCTCTGATTCCAGGGTGCATACTGCTAATGACTGTCTATTGCTTCTCATTACATGTAGGTAAAAACACACATGTTGAATGTTGAAGTAACTTCTTTTTCACATGTGATAACCAATTCTTAATAATAAACCATAATCTGATATATTATTTTGAAATGTTTCTATTGATATGCCTTCTAAACTTTTTATCTAAATTATAATTATTTACTTCAGACTTACACTTACATTTTTTATATTCCCAGTTAAAGTATAAATTCTTAGAAAACACAGACTTCATTTAAGATTTCTTTTCCCCTCTGTTTTTGGTATGGTGCTGGACACATACAAAGTTTACTTACAGTAAAGACCTGACTATTAATTGATTATTTACAATGCTATTTAAGCTTGTAGATGTTTTTCAGATTTACCCCTTATTGAATTGTTTTTAGTAAAGAATGTAAACCAAAATCATCTGTGGAACTTTTTTTCTCAATGCCCGTAATTGGACTTAGTGTATCATTTTGGATCCAGTCAATTATTAAAACTTGATCTTCTTGCAAGAATTAGGGCTTGAGAAACCAACTCAAGAAAATACTGACACTTTTGCCATTGCTATTACAGGGGATTATGATGTCCTTTGTCTTTGGCCCCAGAGTCTTGTGTTTTCTGCCCGAATCCATAAAAATGTGACAAGCTAAGTTGTTACCTTACAAGTAAGATAAATCCCAGGCCCTTCACAGTTACTGATATACTTTTTTCCAGGAGAGGCTTATCAGCAACACCTCAATAAACGTTCTCATTTGATTTGAGTTTTGGTAAGACCCAGAATCATATATTGAGATTTCATGTAAAATATAAAGACTGGCTGACCCATAGTTAGTCCACTTTCTAAGTTAACATTTTCCCCAAAAAACATCTCCTATTCTGTTAACTGTAAACTGTACCATTCAGACTGTGACATCCACAATCACTATCCTTGGTATAAGCCTCTTTCACCTGCAATCCTCTCCCATAATATTTTTATTCAGCTCTAGCAACTCCTCCTTCATCCGTTAGCTTTCCCTTGGACACTATTACCTATGCTGTTTCTCTCAAGCTCTCTTCTAAGAGCTGAAATCCCACCACAAAAATCTTAAGTAATTTTGTTTTCCCCTCATCTGTTTTGGTTCCTTTGGTAGGGAGGAGTAAGGGAATTTTATAGCATTTGTTTTATACTACTTTACAGCCAGTTACTATTATGCTTTTGCCCTTTCTGTATTGTAAACTCCTTAAGAATAGTAATGCAAAAAAAAAAAAAAAATAGTAATGCAAGTTTTATTCATTTTGATGCCCTCTATCCCCCATAGCCTGGAATAATTACATGAATTTAATGATTAGTAAAACCCTTTATGAATGAATAAATTTTAAATATGTAATTAACATAATTATTGCACATTCACCAAGTGTGTAATATGATTTCAATATAGGCACTTTACTACTTTTTATAAGCCCAAAATACATTAGATGAGCATGGTTTGTACTTACAGAAGGAAATTGGTACATAACTAGATTATTGTCCCAGGGTTTTATTTGCCAAGTTAAGACAGTTAAAATAAAATATCAGTAAGTTTTTAATATTAGGCTAGGTGTGTATATGCAGTCTCTCAACTTGAAAGTTTCATGAATAATAAAATGGGTATTAGGAATATAAACACACCACAAATAATCAAACCAAATTATGTCCCATTAAAGACATTGCTTTAGGCTAAAACTTTAAATCAAAGACCCACAAACATTTGTGTTTTATGAATCACAACAGTTACATGAAATCAATGGTAATTCTATTCACCAGGAAACTCTGTCCAAGACATCAAAGACAAAGAATGTCTGGCTGGCTCAGTAGGTGGAGCATGCAACCCACCCTCCTGGAGTTGTGAGTTTGAGCCCCATGTTGGGTGTAGAGATTACTTAAAAAAATAAAATCTTAAAAAAAAAAAAAGACTTCAATTACAAAGTATGAAATATATAAAGGAGTTTGTAGGAAGGTGGGGTTTTTTTTGTGTGTGAATCCATGCATTCTATTATGTATCTCCACCTTTACATGAAATCTCAATTTTTTTGAATGTTGCTTAAGGTCTTAGATTAAGAACCCAAATTCATGGGTCCACCCCAAATGGGCTATATAGGGATTTAGGCAAATTCTGTAGATCAGTGGCTAAAAAATTTAGGGCTATGCTTGCTAATTTTATCATTAGATATGTATTACGCAACTCAAAACATTATTAAAGCTCATAAAAGGTTATTTTTGTTGTTGTATGGCAATATTTATTCTTGTACAATATATTATGCGATTTTTATGTAGTATGAAAGTTTTTTCTGCACACAGGAAAATTGGTAGCAAGGAAGGTGATTTAGAAATGCATTGGGTATTAAGACATTTTAGCTCATTTTTGCTTTTATTTCCTTTGCCTGTGGTGATATGTCTAGTAAGAAGTTGCTATGGCCAAGGTCAAAGAGGTTTCTCTTCCAGGATTTTGACCATTTCCTGACTCATATTAAGATCTTTATTCATTTTGAATTAATTTTTGTGTATAGTGTTAGAAAGTCCAGTTTCATTCTTTTTCTGTTCAGTTTTCCCAACACCTTTTGTTGAAGACACTGTCTTTTTTCCAATGGTTGTTTTTTCCTGATTTGCCAAAGACTAGTTGGCAGTACAGTTGTGGGTCCATTTCTGGGTTCTCTATTCTGTTCCATTGATTCATGTGTCTGTTTTTATGCCAGTACCATACTGTCTTGATGATCACAGATTTGTAATACAGCTTGAAATCCAGAATCATGATCCTTCAGTTCTGTTTTCCTTTTTTCAGAATTACTTTGGCCATTTGAGGTCTTTCGTGGTTCCATACAAGCTTTATCAAGTAAAAAGCTTCTGCACAGCAAATGAAACAATCAACAGAGCCAAAAGGTATCTAGCCTATGTAATGGGAGAAGATATTTGCAAATGATATATTTGATAAAGGATTAGTATCCAAAATCTACAAAGAACTTATAACACTCAACATCCAATAAATAAATAATCCAGTTAAGAAATGAGCAGAAGGCCTTTCGGCCAGAACCGCCATCTTCCAGTAATTCGCCAAAATGACCAACACAAAGGGAAAGAGGAGAGGTACCCGCTATATGTTCTCTAGGCCTTTTAGAAAACATGGAGTTGTTCCTTTGGCCACATACATGCGAATCTATAAGAAAGGTGATATTGTGGACATTCAAGGGAATGGGCACTGTTCAAAAAGGAATGCCCCACAAATGTTACCATGGCAAAACTGGAAGGGTCTACAATGTTACTCAGCATGCTGTTGGCATTGTTGTAAACAAACAAGTTAAGGGCAAGATTCTTGCCAAGAGAATTAATGTCCGCATTGAGCATATTAAACACTCAAAGAGCCAAGATAGCTTCCTGAAGCGTGTGAAGGAAAATGATCAGAAAAAGAAGGAAGCCAAAGAGAAAGGTACTTGGGTTCAACTGAAGTGCCAGCCTGCCCCACCCAGAGAAGCACACTTTGTGAGAACCAATGGAAAGGAGCCTGAACTGCTGGAACCCATTCCCTATGAATTCATGGCATGATAACTGTAAAGAAAATAAAAGACCTCAGGATTGTAAAAGTGTTTCTCTTAATTGAGTAGGAGTGTGGTTGGTGTCCTTTCACTTAAAAAAATATTTAA
Source organism: Canis aureus (assembly GCF_053574225.1). Taxonomy (NCBI): domain Eukaryota; kingdom Metazoa; phylum Chordata; class Mammalia; order Carnivora; family Canidae; genus Canis; species Canis aureus. The sequence continues at coordinate 30,109,371 of NC_135645.1, forward strand.
AGCAAAAAAAAAGAAAAAGAAATGAGCAGAAGACATGAATAGACCATTCTCCACAAAAGACATTCAGATGACTAACAGACACATGAAAAGATGGTCAACATCACCCATCATCAGGGGAATACAAATCAAAACTATGATGAGATATCACCTCACACCTGTCAGAATGGCTAAAATTAACAACAGAGAAAACAAGTGTTGACGAGGATGTAGAGAAAGGGGAACCCTCTTACACGTTGGTGAGACTGCAAACTGGTACAACCCCTGTGAAAAACAGTATGGAATTTCCTCAAAAAGTTAAAAATAGAGCTACCCTATGATCCAGCAATTGCACTACTAGGTATTGACCCAAAGAATACAAAAATACAGATTCAAAGGGGTACTTGCACCCTAATGTTTACGGCAGCATTATCAACAGTAGCCAAATTATGGAGAGAGCCCAAATGTCCATCAACTAATGAATGGATAAAGAAGATGTGAGAGATAGATAGATAGATAGATGATAGATAGATAGATAGATAGATAGATAGATAGATAGATAGAAAAAAAAGATAGATAGATAGATAGATAGATAGATAGATAGATATAGATATATAGATATTACTCAACCATAAAAAGAATGAAATTTTGCCATTTGCAATGACATGGATGGAGCTAGAGTGTATTATGCTGAGGGAAATAAGTCAGAGAAAGACAAATATCATATGATCTCATTTATATGTGGAATTTAAGAAAGAAAACAGAATGTAGGGAAAGGGGAAAAAGAAAAAAAAAAAAGAGAGAGAGAGGGAAACAACTGTAAGAGAGTTTTAACAAGAGAACAACCAGAGAGTTGATGGAGGGAGGTGGATGGGGAATGTGCTAGATGGTGATGGGTGTTAAAGAGGGCACTTGCTGTGATGAGCACTGGGTATTATTATATGTAAGTGATGTACCACCGAATTCTACTCCAGAAATTAATATTGCATTGTATGTTAACTACCAAAATTCAAATAAAAATCAATTAATTAATTTAAAAATAGACATCTTGGACTTAGGCAAATATCTATAATAGAAAAAGAATTTATTTTTTCAGTGAAAATCTGAATTTAAATCTTGGCTCTGGAGGCAATATGGAATCAATGAAAGAATCATGGTATGTATTTAAATAAAAATGACTTTGGGTTCTGTGGATGATACTTTGGAGGGAGAAATGATTGTTGGTAGGGTCATAGTTTGATGACTGTTAGATGTAAAAAAAACCACTATTGCATAAATTGTGGAGAAAAAAGATTCTTTTGATTTTTTTAAAAGATTTTATTTATTTATTCATGAGAGAGAGACACACACACACAGAGGCAGAGACACAGGCAGAGGGAGAAGCAGGCTCCATACAGGGAGCCCGACATGGGACTCCATTCCGGGTCTCCAGGATCATGCCCTGGGCTGAAGGCAGCACTAAACAGCTGAGCCACCAGGGCTGCCCCCCGCCCCTTTTTTTTAAGATGAGAGAAAAGATTTTAAAAATCTATGAGAAGAAGTTTTTAAACAAGTAAAAAAAAATGATTCTCTGGTTCTAGGTTTTCACAATTGGATAGGTAGAGTTACCATAATGCAAACCACAAGTTTGCAAATAGCAACATTTAATTAGAAAGAGGAACATTAATAAATCATTATCTTTGTGAAAGGAGAGCATGGGAGAGAAGGCAGGATGGGAATATTTCTCTATTATGTTTTATATAATATTGACTTTGAAATAATAAACCATTCTAAATATTCAAAAAGTAAAATGGAATTAGAAAGGAAAATTCAATGGAAGAAATTTCCTAAAAGTAGAAAGCCAACTGGAAAATGTGTTTTTCAAGTTGCTGACATACTGCATGGAGAAAATAACTACTTCTGATGCTTTTCAGAATTTAGATTGGGAATCTCATACTTAATAGAGTCTATTCTAAAAATTAAAGCAGCCTAAGACTCATTGTAGGTTGCAATATTGATATTTTTATTTGAAAATTTTGTGTGTGTGCTGAGAAAAAAGCATATAAATAATTTTGTTAATATTGTCAGGAACCAATAAGATACAAGAAATGTGATTTCAAAATCAAAATGATTGCATGGTATTATGAAATGGAGTCCAGCAGGAGCTCACAATCTTTTAAATTAAGTAGTTTCTAATTCTGCCTAATAACAAAGCCAAGATTATGTTTTGCAAAAGTTATTCCCCAAAGTGCAGCATAGGAAATATAGTCAATAATATTGTAATCATGTTGTATATAACAGATGGTGACTACACTTATCAGGTGAGCACTCAGTAATGCATAGAATTGCTGGATCAATATGCTGTACACTTGAAACTAAATTAACATTGTATATTAATTATAAAAAGAAAAAAAACCTCTTCCACACTAAAAAGAAGAAGGGCTTCCAAGAATAACTGATGATTCTGGGTCTGGGGATAGAAATATGCAAAATATATCAATACAGTTTAGAAACAGAAGGAAGAAAAGAGTCTTGGACATGTTGTTTCTGAGTTCCCCTAGGACATGAAATTATGAAAAGGTGTTAGAAGTTCTGATTTTGGACACTGCAGTTTGGAAACTGCAGTTTAACTTTTATTAATTTAATTTCTATAAAAAAATTAAGTAAAGAGCATAAAGAATTAAATACAAAGATTTTTATGATACTGGCAATTCTCAAAAGTGTATGATTCTATGACTTTAAGTAAAGTGATTATATTCAAGAAAACTCAGAGATAGAACATTGGTGCCTGATGAGAGGTCCTGTCATAATCATTTGGAATAAAAAGGACAATGTCAATTCCAAAGTCACTTTGGAATTAGTTGGAGTTAGTGACTTACAGGGGGTAGGTCAAGGAATTTATTTAGTAAAACTAGTAAGGCCTTTTTTTTTTTTCTTTTTAATGATTTATATCTAGTTTGATTTGCATGACTGTTTATTTTGACCTGTTTAATTGAAGTTAAAAATAAGCATGTCAAACTGTAAAAATAATTCTGTATTCTCTTATTTTATATTCCACATTTAAAAAGTGTATTCAAGTTTCTTCAACCACTACAGCCAATGATTTCACTCTACCTTTAGTTTTTCCATTCAGACTTCTTCCCCCAGTACTTGTGGTCCATTTTATGAAAAAGTACTTCCTGACATCTGCCTTGAATTTCCTCTTTCCCCCAGTCCCATTCCTGAACCCTCATCTTGTTATCTTCTTTAAGTGGAAAATAGTCTGCTTGACATTATTTCTATCATGTTCAGTTCTGTGTATTTCAGTGAAATCTTTCTTAATTATGTTCTTCCCAAGGGAGCACTTAATCTTTTTTAGCCTGTCTTTATAGATTTTTACCTGTTGGCCCCAGGATAAACCCTATTGCTTTTTAAGGCAACTTCAATAGTTTGAAAGTCTTGGATACTTTGTTAAAAGAATCCCCACTAAAACAATATCACAAAATAAAACTCAATTTTCATGCCTTGAAAGAATTTGCTTTCTCTGACAATAAGCAGAAATTCCAAAGAACAAAGTGACATCAAATATGTACAGTCACTTGTACATTTTGATTCCAATCTTTTCCCCTTGGTATCTTACCTTTAGTACCTCGAGGGTTCAAACAGAATGATGAAACAGTATTTTTGAGTGTCCATTGCCTTTAATATTTACTTTCTTTCCAACAGAGCAGAAAGATCTACACCTAGAAGACATTATCATTAAATTAATGTTTCCATTTAGGCTGTTTCTTGTATTTATTCACCTAAAGTCAAAATGCAAAACGGGCCAAGATAAAAAAAAAAAAAGTAAAAAAAGAAAGAAAAGAGGTATCATGATAAAAATGGGAAAACAATTATTACTTCTATTTAAAAGGCAATTAATGTAATAGCTCAAGATTCACAATGAACGGAAATATGAGAGGAACTATACATTTCATCAACCAATATGATTGTACCGACCAATAATATAAATTAATGACTCTCTCTACAGAAAAACAGTAAAGAAAAAAGGCTGATTTTACTTTGCATAGTGCTAAGTATTGTCTACGTTACAACAGTTCCAGTTAAATGGATGTTTTAGGTGAACATGTTGAAGTAATTTACAGAGTACATACTAGTTGGCAATATGTCAAAGATTATCAAAGATTGTGGTTTACTGTGTAAATGGCAGAACAGCTATACTCAAATATTAATAACCTTCAAAGTTTGGGCCTTCTAAATATTTTAATGAATACTTGGTCCCAGTAGCTATTTAATAGGTGTACAAATTGATAAATTTTTCAAAAGTATCTCTATATCAACAATATCTTTAAAAATTTGATAAAATTTTGGATGCTGAACATATGATAGAGCAAAACAATTCTAGAAATTATTTGGAAGGTTTTGTGTTTTGGTCTTTTCCCAGGAGAATTTACTTCAGCTCAGAACTCTGACCAACTTCAAAAGAGATTTTTGCAGTTATTTCAGATCTTTAAGTTTTTCCAGGGAAAGAGTAAAACTGGCTTTCAGACAACAGCAAAAACAAACCATTCAGTCAGTGCTTCTTGTGCAAAGCAATTGTATTCTATATTCTGAAGCAGTTTTGGAAAAAGTACAAATACATGAACTTCCTAGATATCCCCAGTATAGGAAATGAAACTGATAAAAGCACCACTGCATGAAGGCAGGTTTTTACCTGCTTCCTAAGTAGTGGTCCAAAAGTCTAATTAAGTATTTTGGAGAATATGATACAAAGTAAAGTTGCAGATGCTCGGTAGGTCAAAAAGAAAAAAAAACAACAGACAAAAAAACCACTGTCCCAACTTCGTGCGGTAGCTTACCTGGTGTAAAAAATGATCAATCAACTACTTACTTGTTTGCATTAAACAATATATTTGTTTAATTCATTCTAGGTAATTGTTTAGAAGGTAAAACAAATAGTTCTGAACCATTTGCATCTTTTCAGTTTAGAATATTATACTTTACTAATTAGAATTATACTTTACTAATATCTCATGCACGGGTTTGGGGTCACAAAAAAGCAAATCACTCCAACAGACCTTTGTTAAGGAGTTTACCTGGGCAGTGAGGCTTCATGGATGTAAAAGTATTCTTTTCTCTATTATAAATCTCGATGAATAAAGCAAAAACTGTTATATAAGATAAACCTTCGGGAAATGCCATTTGCTATATCAAGAAAAAAAACCAGGAAAATAAGTATACTCTCAAGTATTAAGAATGAAAAATAAATATAAGTGAACAGTGATCTACCCCAGGCCCATCGTGTTCAACTATACTTGTATTTATTTATTTATTCTTCACTTTTTATTTAAATTCCAGTTAGTTAACATACAGTGTACTATTAGTTTAAGGTATATGGTTTAATGATTCAACACTTAGCATATAATACCAAGTGCTCATCGGAAGTGCTCTCCATTATCCCCATCCTCTATTTAACCCACCCCCCTCCAGCAACCATCAGTTCATTCTCTATAGTTAAGTCTGTTTATGGTTTACTTCTCTCTCTCTCTCTTTTTCCCTATCCTTGTTTGTTTCTTAAACTGAACTGTGGTCTTTCTGAACAGTTGATTGCAATAATAATGTTGCCCTGAACACTATACTTTACAAAAGGTCCCCTCCCTCTTCATAACACTCTTATTTACTAGTAATTCGAACATTACTTCTTCCATGATTCAAGCTGCTACAGATTTATTGCCAATGATTTAATTCAAAGTTTGATACTTTTCAGATGTAAGTCTTTTAAAATATATATTCCTCTTAATATCAAGATAGGTACCTAGTATTGTTTATTAATATGTTTTCTATACTTGTTTTAATTATTTTTAGTTTAAGCTGAGCTAATGGATAGCTATATATTTAAAAACATGTTTTTATAACCAGCAATATAAATTATTTGTTTTTCCGACTTGTGTTACTTTAAAAAAAACTTGAAAAGTAACCTCTCAACCCTAAAACTCATTTTGGAAGACAATTTTAAAAAAGAAAAATGGTTCCACTGTTAAGATTCATACTTGCCAGGCCCTCTCCTCGGAATAAATTATTTCTCTTCTAGGGAAATAACTTGTCATTTGGAAATTACCTGGCTCTATTCCAGCTCAATCCATTAAAAACATGAAATGCCCAGTCAAAAAATGGAAAACTCCAGTTAAGGGTTTTTAATTGTCTTTCCAGGATTGAAGGCCAAAAGTCAGAGGGTCGGTTCTGGGCATTCCAAAGAGAAGTCAGCCCACACGCCAGGTGAGTCAGCATAGCATATCCTTGATTTTCCACAGTCAAAAATGAAAACTGACACAATAAAGAAAGCTTTTGGCTTCTTCTTGCTATTCTTTATGTTTCTTCTCCACATTATTCCACTAAATCCTTTTAAGCCCCAGTTCTCTTTGCATAGCTTTCAGACTGAACCAATCTGTTTTCCCAGGCATGCATTCTTCAAGCTTCTCTCAGTGTTGACAAACCTTTTTGTGTAATGTTCACTTTTCCTTTTTTTGTAATCTCTCATTTCTTTATCTCTCACACTTAGCCTCTTATTTTCAAGTACCATATTAATATTTTAAATAAATGGCTTTAGAAACACCCTAGGGTGAGATGTATAAACAGTATGTTCTTGTGATATGTGAAGGCGTAGCCTCAGAAAAGCTTGTTACTGGCTATTAAGGTTTCGAACAAATAATTTAATTTCTTTAACCTTCTTGATCCTCATGTGTAAAATAGAGGAGATAGTAATGCCTCCCTTAGAGAAGATATTAATACAGTTTTCTATTGCTACTATGCAATTATTAACTATTCTTGCCCTTATTTTTTTATATGCTCATTCTCTAGGTGAATCAAAGTTGGCACTGGCTATGGGAAATGTTCTAACTAAAAATAAACATAAAATTAATAGGTTATTTTTTGTCTCCACCAAAACAAATTGAGAATACTTTCTTTTGTTTAGTGACATAGTTTTGTTATCCTTCTTCAACTGTAAAATTTCCAGAAGGCAGCCTACCAGCTGAATCTTAAAGTCCCTTGACAGATACACACTATTGCAGGAAGATGGCCATAAGGTTACCACAATGCAATGACACAATCCTGTAAGCAGATACCATCACCTTTATTCCAATTCTTTATTCATCATGCACTTTCTGGCATTAAGGAATTTCACAAATGACTTTTCAGTTGTAAAAAGAATATAAACTGGTAATTACACATTTCCTTGTATAGGTACTCTTGATTCCTAGGGCTGAGTATCAATTATAAAACAGGTTTTTGGTAGATGGAATGCTAAGTAGGTTCTTTGAAACAATGAAAAATTTGTTTTTGATTCAATTTTATCATTAAGTGACTGGTAATAAATAATTCAAGACAAAAGCAAGTCTGCAAAACCTTTACTATATTTTTTATCGTGATATTTTGGATTTGCTATTCAGATTGGATAGAAATTTAATTAGTTCAAGTTGAATCTATAAATCTATAAATCTATAAAGGATAAATTCAACAGTACAACACACAGTACAGCTCTATTTTTCCCTGTAAGTGTGTTATCACACAAATGAGTAAGTTCTGATTCACTCTCTTGGCTGGGATTCAAACATAAATATATTTAATCAGGTAAAATTATTAAATGGCTTATGAATGCACTAAAAAGACTAGATTATATTCCTGGGGCTGGTGAATATAAACGAGGGATAATTTTAATATCCACTTAGAACAGCTCATTTTAATAGATGACCCAAGGATTTCATGACACTTTAACTCCCAGAGCCCCTTGAGATCTGTGGAGGACTAGTAACCCTGTCTTTGTCAACCTACTTTTGAATATCCCTTCTATTTCTTTTTCTTCTGGAAATTCAGCTGTTCACTGAGGACACACCTCCCCTACAGTTCTGTCAAGTGGAGACATTTTTCCTTCTCGCTCTCATGTGACTTCAGTTCTTATGGGGAGTGGTGTCCTCTGTGCTTCCATTTGCTGTTTTTCCAAACAAATTCTCCTTTCTCTCCCACATTATCTCAATATCTCTGAAGTGCATGCTATGAGACCAAGCTCCAGTCTGAACTCTTCTTGTTAATGTCATTAGCTTATTTCTATGTCAGTTCCCACCTTCATGCCACATTTGTGGAAGGCTTTTTGCATTTCTTTCCATCATTACTCTTGCCTTGATTTTTAGTGTCTTCTATAACCCTGTTAATTATTCACCAAAACTCTGACCCCTTCAGTCGCTTTTCTTCTACTCCACTTCTTCACTACTCAAGATATTCCCATTAAAAATAATTATATCCCAGCTCATGTCTCAATTTTAGTCATTCTATACTATGGCCAGCAACTTCCAGCTCATCCCCATTTTTACAGTATCCAATAATTCTTTGACCTCCATTAAGAGTAGAGACCCATTGATTTCATCACTTTTCCACTGCACAAGATCCTTCTTTGTCTTTCCCTTCTGACCCAGCTTATATTCTGTGATATACTACTAATGCATCTCTATTGAAAATACCCTTTACAAATGCACTCTTCTTTTCCTCTGCCCTATCCTAAATATATTTCTACTGAAAAATCCCCAATCTTACTCTAAGGCACATCTATACAGTTATAAATATTGCCTGATAAATATGGAAAACCATGATGCAGGAGAGAAAGTGAAGATTTTAAGAACAAGCTATTGGGTTAGGTGAAAGGTGATGGAAAACAGGATCATGCACAGGTGCAACAGTGGGCCTGAGATATCTTATAAACAATCCATACTTGAACCAGGCATCTTGAGCTTTAGTATCTTCAGGGGTGAGGCTTTGGTCAAGTAAATATAAATTATTAGAGAAATGAGCAAAGTAGTTGTGGGAAAGTGCACAGAAATGGTTATAATAATGAGTCATGAAATTTAAATTGATTACAAAGGGAAGCATGAACATGAGGTGAGAGATGAGAGGGAATATGCACATTGGAGACCCCGAAGAAATTGAAGAGTCTTTAGAGTGTAGGCAGTGTAGTTGGTGTGCTTAGAGGATCAGTGAAAGAATTCAATGCTTGAAATCAAGATTTTGGAGATGGTCCAGTTATTATTAATAAAATCTAGTATGTGGTCATAGGAAAGGATTTGTGAATGGACACATTCCTGTTGATTAAATAACTAGATTTATAAGAAAGTTTTCCTCAGTGCGAAATGATATAATAAGTTACATACTGTTTTGTAACAAGAATGAAAATTATTCATTCATTTCAAAATGTCCTTAAATTTAGTCGCCTTCTAATCCAGATTCTAGGATAGCCAGTCTGTGCTTATAATCTCAATTCCTTTCCTTAAACCATGAGAGTCTGATCAAACCTATAAAAACTTTCCCTAAAAAAATATGCTCATAATACAAAATAAACACATACACAAAATTTCAGGGGATTCAAATGCCTCCTGAAGTCAGTCATTGGATACTTTTAGGATAGAAGTGTTGGACTGTTAGGGTAGAGCTGTCCAGGTTCTCATTTTTCTAGTAGGTTTGAGATGCTGCTGCAACTGCCATTTTGAATTTTAAGCATCAGGTGTAAAATGACAAAGGCACTTACTGGAGGAAACTTTCAAATTAGATAAATTGCTACACTTAAGCTGTCTCTTACCTGATGAGCATTTTCTTTAGATACAGGTGCATACTGAAACAAATTTTCCTTCTCAGCTTCATCTCAGGGGATTCCAAATTAAACTGAAGTCTTGAGATGAAGATAGAAAATACCAAGACCATTAACAAATTCCAAGAGAGCTTATTTTGCCCAACTAAAGAGACTTGGAGACTATATTTTAAGCCCAAAGTATATACTTCTCTAACTTTGCAGTTAAGATTTCCATGGTTTCTCCTTTACTTCATATGGCTCATAAAACAGACATCATACCTAAAGATTCTCTGGGCTATGGCCTGACACACCTACTTTTAGTAGTAGTCTTTCGTGTGTGTGTGTGTGTGTGTGTGTGTGTGTGACTCATATGTTTTACCTTCCTCATTCATAGCAAATTACCTATCCTACCTAGTGACTATTAGATACTTCATGTGAATGTCATTCAACACATACAAAAGGAGAAAAATAATTTTGTATAATTTATTCTAACATAATAACATTCTCAAATTAGCCTTCTTGAGAACATAGTATCCTAGGCCTGTATGCCATAGGTAAGTGTGAGGATATTATTAATAACACTCATATTGATAATCTAAATATTTCCAAAGAAATTGCTTACCACCAGAAGTCTTTTTATTTAAAAAGTTGAATATTATTCAAATAGCTAGTGATCGCCTTTTATTAATTTTTTTTTTATTAATTTTTTTAAAAGGGCATATTAGTTAGGAGGTGAGCTGCAAATGATGTAGAAAGATCTGTTTTCTGAAATTGTGTGTGACAACATTAAAAATCAAGTTTAATAAATCAATGAGTGCATTTATTAGAGACCCATAATCTATTCAGTGCTATCTTCTGTGGCCACTATATATAAAGACTAGGGGAAAAATCCATGTTCTCAAAAAGTATATGATTTATTGGGGAATAAAAAATTAAATCTAAAATTTATGTATTTAAAATTTATTAATAAAGATTATATAAAATCGAATTTTAAGTTAATTACACAGATTATAAAAGACATAATATTTTATGGAGAAAAGTTCCTTTAGATTATAGAAGTTGTACCGGATTCATTAGTTAATTTATCACCTTAAAAGTTTTATGTTGCTCTCCTGCTATATGTTAAGCATTATGGTGAGCCTCATAATAGATGTTGGAAATCCAAAAGTGAATAAGGCAGAGCTTGTCAAGAACTGTGAAGGTTCTGAGATTTTACCCTATGTGCAAACTAATAAGTTACCCTGCCAGTTTTGTGGATAATGGCAGAGGGTATGAGTCTCCTGTTCTTGGAAGTCTTTATACTTAACAGCACAGCAAGAAGGATCTTCATATATGGGTTAGTTTTCCTCGTATTCCAAGTCTCATGGAGGTGACATGAAGGGAGACAAGTAGATGCTTCTTAGGTAGTGGCTTTGCATCATGGCTGAGGAACCTTGGGCTTAGGGACCTTGAATCTATTACTATGGCCAGTAAGCAAATTTGCCCTTTGCTCTAGGAGGAGACATTCATTATACTGATTAGTAAATGACTCTGTCTTCATTTGTAGAGAGAAACTATTATTCCAGAGTCACTTGCCAAATAGTCATTCTGGACAAGATAGTTCTGAACAAAAGCCATTGGTGTCTGTATTAGTTTTCTATTGCTTTTCAACAAATCACCACATACTTAGTGGAGTAAAACATATTTATTTTTTTTAATTTTTTTATTTTTTGTAAAACATATTTATAATCTCATAGTTCCCATAGGTAAAGAGTCTGCGCATGGTAACAAGATCCTCTGTGTAAAGTCTCAAAGTGTCAACTAGGTTAAGTTCTTTTCTGTATCTCAGGATTCTCTTTTAGGCCCATTTGGCTGTTGGCCGAGATCAGATTCTTATGGTATAAGAGTGAGAGAGAGAGAGAGAGAGAGAGAGAGAGCACATGCACATGCAGGCAAGAAGAGGGAGACAGGCAAAGAGGGAGAGAAAGAATCTTAAGCAGGCTCCATGTCCAGCACAGAGCCCAGTGCAGGGCTCGATCTCATGACCCCGAGATCATGACCTGAGCCAAAATCAAGAGTCAGATTTAACTGACTGAGCCACCCAGGCACCCCCACGGTGGCTAACTTTTATAAAGCATGCAGGAGTCTCTGAGTCTAGTGTGCTATGATAGAGTCTTACACATAATCATGGGAATGACTATTCCATCATCTTTACCGTATAACACAATCTAGGCGAGGCATGAGTATTCCATTGCTTTTGCTATCTTCTGCTACCTAGAAATGAGTCAATGTTTTCTCTCACACTCACAAGGAGGGAATTACACAGAAATGTAATTAATTAGAGGGTCATTTTAGGACACTTCTATTCACAAGACATTCACAAAAATGAGAGTCAGTGGGAATTATTTCCTGATATGTATCTTGGTAAAGGAAAGCTTAAATTATACTGGTCTTTCTGGTCTTCCAAAACATAGATTTTATATGTAGGTTATATATAAAATTATATATATTACATATATGAGTCATAAATTCATAAATATGAATGCACATATTCATAAATACAAATTTGGTAATTAAGGATTGTGATAAATGATACTAAAGAGATATATAGAGTTTGATAGCATAATAGAGGCACTTATTTGGAGACTTAAGATGTTCTTTGAGAATGAATAGTTTTAGGTAAGTCAGGAACTAGGAGAAAATTATAAGTAATTGGAATGGTATACGGAAAAGAGAAAGAGAATCACAAAATTTCTTGGGGGGCACTAAGTGAATGTCCAAGTGAAATGAAGCTTACATAACTATTAGAAAGATGAGTAAGCAGAAGAATGGAATAAGGATAAACATTGCAATAAGGATGGAAGTTTACTTGAAAATGATAGGCTAGAGAAGTTAGACTTTATTGTACAGGCAGTGAGAGAGTGAAGGAGGCTGGGATGGAGAGAGGAGGTGTGATTAAGACAATAAATATTTGAACATAGGCTGTGCTTTCTAGGATAGTAAGATGTCCAAACAGAAATATTCAGCAAACAAGTGATTAGAAATGGGTGACAGGGACTCTGAATGGAAGCAGACTGTAGATTTGAACCCTTGGTGTAGAGTGTGATTTCACATGCTATGAGATTGAGGGAGCTATTAAAAGAAGTGTACAAAGAGAAAAGAAAAGAAAAGAAAAGAAAAGAAAAGAAAAGAAAAGAAAAGAAAAGAAAGAAGAAAAGAAAAGAAAAAAAGAAAAGAAAAGAAAAGAAAAAAGAAAAGAGAAAAGAAAAAAAAGAAAAGAAAAGAAAAGAAAAGAAAAAAGAAAAGAAGGATAAAGGCCAAACTGTTGAGCACAGGAGAATGTTAAGTAAGCAAATCTGATGATGAAGGGGCCATAGGTATGAGCCTATACCAGGCTCATAGAGTGCCATATAAAATAAGGAAACAAACAAAAGAAAGGCTGTGGAACATATCTGGAGAATTTGAGGATTCTCTCTGGTTATTTTTCAAAGCATTTTGTGAGTTGAGTAGGGTAGACTTTTGACTGGAGACAACTCACAAAAAAGGAAAGGAGGCTGAGAACTGAAACAGTAGGAATGGGCCACTTTTTCTAGACATCAGTTGGGGAAGCAGAGACATTGTTACGTAAATAGGACTACTGAGGTCACTGTGACTTTGCCTGGGGCTGAACTGTGTAGAGATTTGGAAGTGCTTTGTAGAGATGCACTTGCAGGCAGACCTTGTTTTATTGTACTTTGCAGATACTGCATTTTTTTTTTTTTTTTTTTTTTTTTACAAATTGGAGTTTTGTGCCAACCCTGAACTGAGCAAGTCTATCGGCACCTTTTCTTCCAACAGCTTTTACTCACTTTCTGTCTCTGTGTCCCATTTTGGTAATTCCAACAAAATTTCAAACTTTTTCATGATTATTGTATTTGTCATGGTGATTTGTTATAGCGATCTGATTAGGATGATTTGAAGTAACTATTCTAGTTGTTTTGCGACACCACAAATTGTGCCCGTATGAAACGGCGAGCTCCACCAGTACATGAGTGTGTTCAGACTATTCCACAGACTGGCTGTTCCCTCACGTCTCTCCCTCTCCCTGGGCCTCCGTGTTCCCCAAGACATAATATTAAAATTTAAAAAAAATAATAATAAAAATAAATAAATAAAATCAGGCCAATTAGTAACTCTACAATGACCTCCAAGAGTTTGAGTGAAAGAAAAAGTTGCATATCTTTCACTTTAAATCAAAAGTGAGAAATGATTAAACTTAGTGAGGAAGATGTGTTGAAAGCTGAGATTGGCCAAAAGCTAAGCCTCTTGTGCCAAACAGTTACCCAAGTGTGAATACAAAGGAAAAGTTCATGAAGGAAATTAAAAGTGCTACTCCAGTGCACACATGAATGACGAGAAAGCCAACAGCCGTATTGCTGAGATGGACAACATTTTAGTCATCTGCATAGATCAAAGCAGCCACAACACTTTCTCAAACCAGAGCCTAATTCAGAGCAAGGTCCTGGCTCTTCAATCTGTGTGGCGGAGAGAGGTGAGGATGCTGCAGAAGAAGGGTTTGAAGCCAGCAGAGGCTGGTTCATGAGGTTTAAGGAAAGAAGCCGTCTCTGTAACATAAAAGTGCAAAAAGAAGCAGCAAGTGCTGTCTAGAAGCTGCAGCAAGTTGTCCAGAAGATGTAGCCCAGAGCATTAATGAAGGTGGTGACACCGAACAATAGATTTTTCAAGATAGACAAAACTGCTTCTATTGGAAGATGCCATCCAGGACTTTCACAGCTAGAGAAGGGAAGTCAACGCCTGACTTCAAAGCTTCCAAGGACAGATTGACTCTCTTGTTAGGGGCCGAGGCAGCTGGTGCCTTGCAGTTGAAGTTGATGCTCATTTGCCATTTCAAAACTCCTAGGACCTTTAAGAATTATGTTAAATCTACTTGGCCTGTGCTCTGCAAACGAAAAAATACAAGGTCTGGATCACAGCACATCTGTTTACAACATGGTTTCCTGAATACTTTAAATTCATTGTTGAGACCTACAACTCAGAAGAAGAGATTCCTTTCAAAATATGCCGGCTCATTGATAATGCACCTGGTCGCCCAAGAGCCCTGAGCGAGATGGACTGAAAGAGGAACGTTGTTTCCCTGCCTGCCAACACATCTACCCTGCAACCCGTGGATACAGGAGTAATTTTGACTTTCAAGTCTCCTTATTTAAGAAATACATTTTGCAAAGCTGTAGCTACCATGCAGATTCCACTTATGGATCTGGGAAGCTTCCAGAAAAGATTCACCATTCTAGATTCCATTGACAACATTTGTGATTATGAAAAGAGGTCAAAATAGCAACGTGTCACAGTGTTTGGAAGAGGTTAATTGCAGCCCTCATGGAGGACTCTGAGGGTTTCCAGACTTCAGTGGAGGAGGTGGCTGCAGACGGTGGGAATACAGAGACCTAGAACCAGAAGTGGAGCCTGCAGAGGGGGACGCAATCTCATGATAAAACTTTAATGGATGAGATTTTGTTTCTTATGAGTGAGCAAAGAAAGTCATTTCTTGAGATACAATCTATTCCTGGTGAAGACGCTGTAATGATTGCAGAAATGGCAGCGCGGGGTTAAGAACATTACGTGAGCTTAGTGGGTGAAGAAGCGCCAGGGTGGGAGAGGATGCACTACAAGTTTGAAAGAAGTTCTACTGTGGGTAAAACGCTATCAAAGTGAGCACATGCTACAGAGAAATCATTTGTAAGAGGAAGAATCCATCCATGTGTCAAATCTCATTGTTGTCTTAAGAAATTGCCACGGCCTCCTCCCACCCCGCCCCAGCTTTCAGCAACTGCCACCTTGGTCAGTGAGTGGCCATCAGCATCAAGGCAAGATCTTCCACCAGCAAAACGGTTACAGCTCACCAACAATGACTCAGATGATGTTAGCATTTTTTTTTATCAATAAAATATATATTTTTAAATATTTTATTTATTTACTCATGAGACACACACACACACACACACACACACACAGAGGCAGAGACACAGGCAGAGGGAGAAGCAGGCTCCATGCTGGGAGCCCGACGTGGGACTCGATCTTGGGACTCCAGGATCACACCCTGGGCTGCAGGCAGCGCCAAGCCACTGTGCCACCGGGGCTGCCCAATAAAATATTTTTAAATTAAGAAATGTACATTAAGTTTTAGACAATTGCACACTTAGACTACAGTACAGTGTAAATCTAGCTTTTTATGTTCTGGGAAACAAGAAAATCAACTCACTTTATTGTAATAGTTGCTTCATTGTGGTGGTCTGAAACCAAACCTGCAATATCTTCAAACTTTGCCTGTATTTATAATATTGAAGAATTTTAATATTGTACATAATATGCACATAGTATTGTACATCATCAGGTGGATGAAAGTAGAAAGCTTCATATTATCAGTCCTTAGATATTTAGTTTTCTGGGAACTGTCCTATCTGAAACTATCATGGACACTTAAGAAAATATCACTGACCCTGACCCTGGTTTCTACCCAGGTCCAACCACGACAACCAGTAATGGTCCCCCTTTGGTTTTCAACAAAAACTATATTCCATGTTAAAGGATGTTAATTAGTGCATATCCTTCTCCCCCAAAAGTATTTTAAAGTATATTTTCTTTTATGATCTTATAATACCACAGAATGTAAATCTGGCATGCCGAATAGCTTATTTTAATTTATGCACATTTTGGTTATTTGCCTTAACAGTTCCCCAAAATCCAATTTGCTAAATTATCTGTTTTGTGAGGATATAATAACTTTCAGAAATAAGCCAATAGTTTTAAATTTATTAAGGAATATCTAAATAGGAAAATGGGATTGCAATATATATGTTATAGGGATGCCTGGGTGGCTCAGTGGGTGAGTGTCTGCCTTCGACTCAGGGCGTGATCCCAGGGTCCTGAGATCGAGTCCCACATCGGGCTCCCCACAGGGAGTCTGCTTCTTCCTCTGCCTGTCTCTGCCCCTGTCTGCATCTCTTATGAATAAATAAATAGAATCTTTAAACACACACACACTATATATATGTCATAGGAAGTAAAAAGTTGTCTTTTATCAGTTGATTCTTAGAAGCCCACATAGTAAAGTGGAAAAATGGCCTATCAGAAGTTATCCACTCAAAATTTTATGTGAAGTTTTAGAAGTTTTTTTTTTTAACATTATTGGTATTACTTTGTTTTAAATTAATTTTTCAACACTGAGGTATTGAACACAAAGTATTATCCAAAGACCATAAAAAAATTACAGTCTAATATTAACAACCCACACATGCATGTAGGCGCCCATGTATGCACGCATATAATAGAATAGAAAACAGTGAATAAAGCGTGAATTGATTTTTGTAAAATATGAATGCTCATACATATATATTTGTGCTTATGTTGAAAATGGGTATAAGATTATGAAACTGGTTATATCTTCTGGAGATTAGATGAAGAGGTTTCTTATTTTTGTTTTATTTTTATTTTATTTTTTTTAAGATTTTATTTATTTATTTGTGAGAGACAGAGAGAGAGAGAGAGAGAGAGAGAGGCAGAGACACAGGCAGAGGGAGAAACAGGCTCTGTGCAGGGAGCCCAATGTGGGACTCGATCCCGGGACTCCCGGATCATGCCCTGGGCTGAAGGCAGCGCTAAACCGCTGGGCCACTGGGGCTGCCCCCTATTTTTGTTTTAGACATTATATTAAATAATAGGCATAATAATCCCAAATAAATATATTAGTATAAATAACTTCTTTTTTTTGTTGTTGAGAGAGAGAAAGAGAGTGAGCACCTGTGAGGTGGGGAGGGGCCAAGGGAGAGAAAGAAAGGGAACCTTAAGCAGGCTCCAAGCCCAGCCAGGAGTGCAAGGTGGGCCTTGATCTCCTAATCCTGAGATCATGACCTGAGCCGAAATCAAGAGACACTTAACTGAGACACCCAGGTGCCCCATGAAAATAACTTTTAAAATAAGATAATCATAAGTAAAACATAATGAGGGCCTGCATTATAGTAGTGTGTTATGTCACTTGGTGGGTAGTTGGGAAGTAGGAACAAATATTTTTCATGTTGGTTTTTAGGAAGTGGACTTAGCAGGACATAGTGACGATTCGGGCAAGGTGGGCAAAGAAGTTTTGCAGTTATGTCATGGCTCAGTTTCCTGGTTAGTATATTTTCCCCCTGGACTATTAAGCTTTGGATAAAGATTAATTATTAATTAAACACTGTATAATGCCCTCTTGTTTAACCCGAGAAGATATATAATGACCTAAATATTTCCACACTGCTACTGTAGAAGTAGATAATTTTTCTTTAATAGGAGAAACTGATATTAACTCAAAATATTAAAAAGTGATTTTGGTAAGTCTAATATTTTTAATCTGGAAGCTCCACAGAGATGGTAGGGTAAAAAAAAAAATTTCTGATTACCTAACAGTGTATTTTGTTTTTTCTTTTTTTAATCTGCCCTACAGTCCAGGATTAGGGGCAGAAGTTCCTTAGAATTAAGGCCAATAGCTCTTAGTATTAAATCCAGTGAGGGTAAGATGATGGCTACTATCTCATACACATACGCACTTAACCTCTTACAGTCTCTATTTTAATTTACTCAAGGATAAACAGAACTTAGCTATTCTAGGCATTAAAAAAAGTGATTTCTGTAAGCAGCATGCACATTTCTACCAAGTTACCCTGACTATTCACTTTATCAGTGCCAGAAACATTTAAATTTCTAACTAAATCTAATCTTTGATAACGTTTGCTCTAGTTTTTGCTAAATCCTATGGATAAACTCCTACTAATCTGAGAAACAAAGATCTTTATTTTTAAAGCATATTTACTATTTATTCAATTGTAGTTCATAGAGATATCTTAAGAAAGTATAGTAGAGTTTTTAAAAAATGTATAGTTTTTAAAAAATACTTCTAAGTCAGTAACTGCAAAAATTTGCATATAGCTCAGTACAAAGTTAAAACCATTGTTTTGGTCTCTGAAAACATATGAAGAACTAAGCTAAAGTTCATAAAAATTAAATCTGCATAAACATAGATCATATTTACGCTCTTGCTTTAGATATGCTTTCCTTAATGAATAAGCACTGAATAAATGAAGTGTTTCCTTTTTCTGGAAGACGAAAATCAATTTTATCATTATGTTATTTGCCAGTTATCTTACGGATTTTATTTCATGGTGTTTCCAGACAACTTTGAATTGAATTATTCAGTCTTTCCGTTGTAGCAGAATCAACTAATTTCCGTACTATGACTGTTTGGAGCATATTTACCCTTTGTATCTGCAGTAGGTATTGCATGGTGCCTACTGTTCAGGCTCTGGATCCAGAAACCACATGTGACCTTTCTCTGTAGCTATATGAACTTGGGCAAGTCACATCTCTGTGCCTCATGTTTACAAGATAGTTAATAACAATAAGAACCTGATGGAAGTTTTGGTGTAAGGATTAAATGACAAAGAGATAAAAACATTCCCTACAATACTCGGATTTTTATGACATCCCTGATTATTGTTTTTGAAATGGTTAAAGTGCATAAAATGATCAAATGGCTATTCAAATTACAGCAACTCATCATCAGTTGTCACATATTTATATTTCTAACAACCATTCAAGTCCATTTACCCAAGTTCCAGCTCCGTCACTAGTTGCCAATGAACATTATCTTCTTGGATGGATTCCATCACCGTAAGCTTAACAGATACCAAAACAAACATATACTTCCCATTCGAAATCAGCGCTTCTTATCAGATCTCCTCTCCCTATTGAGTTCCCAGTCACTTAAGGATTAAATCTTGGAGTCGTCTTTGACTTATTCATTTCTTTTCCTTTAATTTTTGGGAAATAGAGATCAGGCACTAAGTCTATTTACTTTTATTTAAACATTTTTCCATTTCTGGAGCTCTCTCTCCCTTTCCTTGTCCTCGTCAAAGAAATGACACTCAATCCTGCTTTATAAGGGTAGTTCCCTAACTTGTTTTTTTACTTCAGTCAGGTCCATTCATTACTTCGGAGAATCCATGCGTGGATGCCAGTTGGTAGGCTGCTGCCCTGCACGTCCCCAGCGGTGCGCGGCCCAGGGCGAGGGCCCTGCCGAGGGCAGCGGCGGGCGCCGGGTGGTGCCGCCGGGCTGCAGCCGCAGGAGCCGCACGTGCCGTCCTCGCTTCTCCGTCCAGGTTTAGGGACACGTGGGGGCGGCCAAGAGCCCCCGCCGCCGTCGCCCGAGGTCACGCAACTTTCAAAGCCGGCCCTGGAGCTGCCCCTCCCCCCCCCCGCCCCGTCTGTCACCCACGAGGCCTCCTGCTCTTTCTTTAGACCCTGACTGAGGCGCCCTCCCCAGGCCCCTCCCGCCGGCGGCCCCCCTGCTCCCGGAGCCCGGGGCGGATGCACAGTCCCTGGGAGGCCCGTGGGCCTTGCCCTTGGGGTCCTTTCTCCGTCGGTGCCGGCCTCTAGGTTGGGAACCGCCCCCGCCTCTGCGCTGGGGACCGGGGCTGCCCCGCAGCAGCACGGAGACCGCACCCGCGAGGGGCCCGGCGCCAGCCCCCCGCCCCCCGGCCCCCGGCCCCCAGACCCCCAGACGCCCAGGTCCCCAGACCCCCAGGCCCCCAGGCCCCAGGCCCCCCAGCTCCCAGGCCCCCAGACCCCCAGACCCCCAGGTCCCCCAGCCCCCCAGCCCCCCAGCTCCATGGCCCCCGGCCCCCCAGCCCCCAGGCCTCCAGCCCCCCGGGCCCGCAGCCCCCCAGGTCCCTGGCCCCCAGACCCCCAACCCCCAGACCCCCAGACCCCCAGGTCCCCCAGCCCCCCAGCCCCCCAGGGCCCCCAGCCCCCCAGCCCCCCAGCTCCCTGGCCCCCGGCCCCTCAGCCCCCAGGCCTCCAGCCCCCCGGGCCCGCAGCCCCCAGACCCCCAACCCCCAGACCCCCAGGTCCCCCAGACCCCCAACCCCCAGGGCCCCCAGCCCCCCAGCCCCCCAGCTCCCTGGCCCCCGGCCCCCCAGCCCCCAGGCCTCCAGCCCCCCGGGCCCGCAGCCCCCCAGGTCCCTGGCCCCCAGGCCCCCAACCCCCAGACCCCCAGGTCCCCCAGCCCCCCAGGCCCCCAGGGCCCCCAGACCCCCAGCCCCCCAGCCCCCCAGCTCCCTGGCCCCCGGCCCCCCAGCCCCCAGGCCTCCAGCCCCCCGGGCCCGCAGCCCCCAGACCCCCAACCCCCAGACCCCCAGGTCCCCCAGACCCCCAACCCCCAGGGCCCCCAGCCCCCCAGCCCCCCAGCTCCCTGGCCCCCGGCCCCCCGGGCCCCCCAGCCCCCAGGCCTCCAGCCCCCCGGGCCCGCAGCCCCCCAGGTCCCTGGCCCCCAGGCCCCCAACCCCCAGACCCCCAGGTCCCCCAGCCCCCCAGGCCCCCAGGGCCCCCAGACCCCCAGCCCCCCAGCCCCCCAGCTCCCTGGCCCCCGGCCCCCCAGCCCCCCAGCCACCAGGCCTCCAGCCCCCCGGGCCCTGGCCCCCAGGCCCCCAATCCCCAGACCCCCCAGCCCCCCAGACCCCCAGCCCCCCAGCTCCCTGCCCCCGCCCCCCAGCACCCCAGCCACCAGGCCTCCAGCCCCCCGGGCCCACAGCCCCCCAGGTCCCTGGCCCCCAGGCCCCCAACCCCCAACCCCCCAGGCCCCCAGCCCCCCAGCCCCCCAGGGCCCCCGGCCCCCCACTCCCCAGCCCCCAGCCCCCCAGCCCCCCGCCCCCCAGCCCCCCAGCTCCCTGGCCCCCAGACCCCCAGGTCCCCCAGCCCCCCAGCCCTCCAGGCCCCCAGTCCCCCAAACCCCCAGCACCCCAGCAACCCCCACCCCAGCACTTGGCAGGATGACACAGGGCGTATGCTAAATGTTGGCAAATTGAACTCCAATACAAAAAAAAAAACTAAAAAATAAAAAGGATCTTTCAACTTCACTCACGGGCTGCTCAGGCATCAAATCAGGCAAAGTTTTCTTCCCTCGCGGAGAGGATTGCGCGCTGGACCTCAGCCCACCGCGGCGGCCGCGCAGCCCCGTCTCCAGGCACAGCTCCCACACCGTCCTAGGACGCTTAAAATTCTTACGAGTGTTTTATTTATAGCGGTTGGAATTGCAGGAAAAAATTTTCTACTCTGTTTATGATACATTTAATTTTTAAAAATTCTTTTTTCTTATTTTGGAAGTGGGAATTCACTTAGAATTTTTCCTGCTGTATTAGAAACCAGTTCAAATAAGTAGGACATTACTTTTAGTACGTGGGGAGAAGGAAAGCCTATGCTTCCTTTTATATCTGTTGCCTTTGTAGAAATGGGCTGGGTTGGTATGTTGTGTTTTTACTCAATTTTTAAAGTCCTTGATATAAACTACTGCTATTGACAAAATTATATGAAATTTCAAATGGCCAAAGAAATGGACAAAGCACTTCTTTTTATTGATAAAACCATTGTCTTCATTTTTTGAAAGTCGTATTTCCTCCAAGTAAATACATGCTTTTTAAAACATTATTGGAATGAAAGATTCTCAATAAATTTAGCCTCCCTTGCTGTCACTAAACTTGTCTTTCAAGGAAATATATTTCATTATTTTAGTCTCATATTAAATACTTAATTTTTTAAATAACGTCACTAAACTCTCTAGGAAATTGATATAAGTAGAGAGCTAATGTTTTAAAGGATAAAATGTGAAAAGACTACAAGGACTTGGTGTTCTCCAGGAGCCTCAGAAATTCATCACTCCTTGTGTGTCATGCATTTTATTGCCTCCAGGAAAGCAGGGACCTTGAATCGAAGGACATTCTCTGGCTCTTTAATGGATGTTGACCATTCAAGGCATTAGATGAATTGAACACATTTTCCATACTATTTTTCCCTTTAGTTGACTCAATTATGATGAAACATTTCCTATTTTCGTGAATCAAATTTCCCAAATGACATAATATCATAGATTTTTCTGGATTATTATAATTTGACAGTTCTGTTTTTATCTGATACTGTTGGTCCACTGAAGTGCAGGTGCTTCAGTTCCTGATACAAAGAATAAAATTGTAGCACAGGTGCTCAAGGAGTAAAGGATCCTTGTTAGCATTCTGAAAGCTCATCTGCATAATGTAATGATGTAGATGATGCAGAGTCACATCTTAATTGCAGATGTTATTCCGAGGTTGAAAAGTAGGTCAGTGTCATCTGCCTCTAGATCTTGGAGAAGTGGAGGGACTTCGCCTGAAATTTTTTTAAAAAAAGCAACTTTGTTGGGTGATTAAGAAATCAAGAAAATCAGCTCATAACGCCTTCTTCAATCCAAATGGGATTTCTCCCTATACTCATGTTGAAATGCTGTGACATGTTCTTTTTTTTCTATCAAAGTTGATGTGGTTTATTGGAGCTTCAGTCACATGCAGAATATGCACTTTCTAAAAAAACTGTTGACTTGGTATTTTTTTTAAACCTTAGCTTCTGCTTATAGATTAAGATTCAGATTAATTTTTAAACAATATATAATTAGCAAAATTGACATAAAATGAGCCACATTAATATTTCTTACAGCTGTGAAATTCTTAGTTTTGATTACCATTATAAAATAGCATTCAAATAACTAAAAATGGAACCTCTCACATTTTATGTGTCTTGCTCATTTCACCATGTATGTTATACTTTACACAATTCTTTAAAATATCTTAGTTTTTAATTTTTTTATGGCGTCTGATGCATTCTATACTCCTTTGCATACCACTTCTTCACATTATTGAACATATTTGAATTTGCAGGCTTCAAAATTAGCATCTGTTTCTCATTAATCAACTTTCATTTCCTCAGGTGTTAGTGATGTAATTACAGTCAGGTGTACAAGCCTGCTTTCATGTATTCTTATTAGTACAACTTCATATTATTATCACTTTTACTATTTGGCTCTAATTGCATTTTCTCACATTTTCTATGTAAAATTTCTATAGGACTTTTTATTGCATTAGCATTATTATGTACACTGCAATTTGCAAAAATAAGTTGCTGTTTTAAAAGAAAAAGTTATAACACACTCCTTAAGAAAAAAAATGTGATTTCCTTTCTGAGTCTGCAACCCTCATTTTTGCTATATTTAACTCAAAGAAAAGTTTTATAGAATTTTTTTTTTACCCGATTCAATGTAGTTTTGTGGCTTGTAAGATGACTGATACATATTGTTCTCTCAAAAGAAACCCTTGCTGGTTTCCATGTAAGTTAATATATTGTATTTTCATCTCTATTATCTCAATCTCCCTCTTCCATCCTTTCCAACCTCCCTCCATCCAGTCATCCCTCCAGCCACCATTCATCCATCCATCTTTCCACCCACCCATCCACACACATGATTTTTCAGAAGTAAAGCTTGTTCAAACTGTCTTATTTGTAGACATACTAATTCCTCAGTTTGAGTATTTAACAAGTTATGATTCTTAGAAAACACATTTCCTTATTAACTGATTATCACTACATGTTTGTCCTGAAAAGTATTTTCAGGTGCATCTTCACTGAATGCAGGAATCTCCTAGGAGTCTAATGTTCTATCAGGATATTGGAATAATGTCAGTCTAGCTAATTCCTTTTTTTAATGATCAGTATCTACTTCATTATTCTTTTCCTTTCTTTGGAATATGACTTGGGGAATAAAAATGGGTTTATTATTTTGTGCTTTGAAACATTTGTAGTTTTTTTTTCCCCCAGAATCTCACATCATATTTTTATATTTTATGTGAGGGAAAAAAGCAAAAACTAAAGGAATATTTTCTAATTAGAATAATATCTGTTTTCTTTAATTTATTCATTTTGGCTTTTACTTTTCTTTAAATTTCTTTAAATTTTCATTTTTTGGAGCAAGTCAGTTAAATAATTTCTGTATTATGCTGTATTCATAAATATTCATAAATATACATAAATATACAATATCAGATCATACTGATGATTCTAAAGGTTGCTTATCTTATATGAATATAATAAATAATTAAATTTAACAAGTTAACACATTAAAAAACACATTAAAAAAATCTCCAACAGAAAATTTCAGTAGAAAATATTACTGAATTGCTGGTGTTGCCTTTCATTTTCAAATGCTTAGTTAATAGATCCTTATAATCATCCTGAAAGTGCAATTTTCGACTTAGTTTTCTTCTTGATACTATGTTTTTTCCCCTCATTATTACATACTTATTTAAAGTATTTAATTGTTACATATTGTATTACTAAAATTTCATCAAGAGAATGTACCATAAGCATTTTTTCTGCTTTACTAAGGATTACTTTCTACAGACAAATACCAATAGTTTAAAATGGATTCACTGAGACTATAGTTAACTAATGGTTAGACTATTTTAAGGTTTTAGCATGTTTCAAAATATTACTTTAAAAATAGCTAAGTTGGGATCCCTGGGTGGCGCAGTGGTTTGGCGCCTGCCTTTGGCCCAGGGCGCGATCCTGGAGACCCGGGATCGAATCCCACATCAGGTTCCCGGTGCATGGAGCCTGCTTCTCCCTCTGCCTGTGTCTCTGCCTCTCTCTCTTTCTCTCTCTGTGACTATCATAAATAAATAAAAAAAATAAAAATAAAAATAAAAATAGCTAAGTCAACTTATGCTGGGGCTAGCTGTCATTAGGTAATATGGTTTTGTTGTTTTGTTTTGTTTTTAAAGATTTTATTTATTTATTCACGAGAGACAGAGAGAGAGAGAGGGAGGCAGAGACGCAGAGGGAGAAGCAGGCTCCATGCAGGAAGCCCGACATGGGACTTGATCCCGGGTCTCCAGGACCAGGCCCCGGGCTGAAGGCAGCACTAAACCGCTGAGCCACCGGGCTACCCTTGCATCCTTAGATTTTAATTATTTTTTTGCTTAATGGATTTTATTTTCCTTTTTGCATTTAATTTATAAGCTATACTTTATTGCTTCATTGTTAATAAAATATGATTTTTATGTCTTTGTATAATATGAACTTTATGTCTTTGTATAATACGATTTTTATGTCAATGTCTTTCCTCCTTTTTTAGCCTCCTTTTATTGCTCAGGGTATTACTATGGATTTGAGAATTTTTATATATTCAGTGTTTTTAAACTATTCTTTTTTTCAAGCCATTAATGTTCTTTTAGCAATCACTTTTTTTACAAATGCATCTAGTGAAAGGTACTTAACCCTAGCTCCCGGGTCCTTTTGAAATGTCCCTGTTTTAAAATACCAACAATACAATTCTTTATAAGTTATATAATATTGTTAATATTAACAATAAACTATGTAAGTTTATTGACTTTTTATAACTATTAAAATTGGCAGAGCTTTGAATTGCAGCATTCATAAAGGCGTGAACTATGACAATTGAAGTGTCTCCAAAGTTTTACTCACAGACACAGATAATTAGATATTTTTAGATCTTCTTAATTTTTCACTGACCTTATGATTTTTTAGTTTATTCATTGTTTAGCCAGTCTTCAGGAGTATACATTGATTCTCTCCCCTGTTCTAAGCACTTCAGTCTGTGTTGGGGCTTTGATTTTTTAATAAACTTACATTTTTAGAATGTTTTAAATTTTACAGAAAAATTATGGAAACAGTACAGACTTTACATCAGGCTGCCCTTACTTTTAACATCTTACATTAGTATGGTATATTTGTCACAAATAACAAACCAACATTGATGCATTATAATTAGCTATAGTTCATATTTTATTCAGATTTCCTTAGTTTTTACCTACTGTTCGTCTCTGTTTCAGGATCTCACCCAGGATGCTGTATGTTTACATGCTGTCTATCATTAGGTCTTAGATGACCCTTGGCCATTAGTATTTTCTTAGACTTTCCTTGATTTTCATGACATTAATAGTTTTGAGGAGTGTTGAACAGGTATTTTTTAAAAATGTTCCTCTATTGAGATTCTTCTGATATTTTTCTCATATTTAGATTGAGGTATGGGTTTGGGGGAGCAGGACCACGAAGACAGAATGTCATTTCTATCACATTTTATCAAAGATGCACGTTAACAGCATGACTTACAACTTCCCCTTGATCATTTTAACCTTCATCACTTACCTAAGCTGGTATTTGTCAGGTTTCTCCACTATAAAGTTATTCATCACCCTCCACTCCAAATTTCCATACTGTATTCTTTTGAAAGATGGCACTCTGGCACAGTCTACATTTAAGAAGTGGGAAGTTTATGCTCAATCTCCTTGAGCATGGACTATGTACATAAATTATTTGGAATTCTTCTGCATGTGAGATTTCTCTTTTCTCTATTTATGTATTTATTCATAATTTATTTAAACACATTCATATTTATTTGTTTTGTTGCTCACATTGTTCCAATTTTGGTCATTGAGAGTATTTTCTGTAGGTTCCTATGTCCATATGACATACCCTCATGAAAGTCTGTGTGTTTTGAAAACTTCCTTATTTTATGGCACAAAAATGTGGTCCAGGCTCATCTTATATACTTCTTGCCCTAGTCCTAGAACCAGCTATTTCTCCAAAAAGCTCTAGTTCCTTTTGTCCTTCCTATTGTTGATGGATTTAGTCCTCAGTTTTATGCATTTTCTGCGTAATGTTTGTAATGTATGACCTGATCTGCTTTCTCTGATATACCTTTGCTTTGGGATTTTGTTGTCAATCCAGGATATGCAAATGTCTCCCAGGAACATAGAAGAAACCCTCATAACTATAAGGTTATGAAAAAGGGAGTGCCTGAAAATCCAAGGGGATGCAAAAATATGCAGCCCTGAGTGAATTTTTTTCACAGATTCAATTCAAAGTGTGTTGAGAAATGGGGTAATAAAAGTATTCCTTTTATAATTAAGAAAGAAAATAAAGATTTCAGTTTAAGGGCACTGTAAAAGAGAGAGGCCTTGGATAAAGAAGGATAGTAACTAAGGGAGTTTGATTTTCTAGAGGTATGGACCTCTAGAAATTTTTGTGTTCATAATATAATATTTATGTTCATAATGTAATTTTTGTGTTCATAATATGATATAAACTTTGTGTTCATAAAATTAGGGCTCCATCAACCAGTTGATAACTTAATATTAATATTTTAATAAAGACTCCATAATGACAAATGTGGAAAAAATACTTAGGATGAAATATGTCTTGGAAAAACAAAATTAATTATGCAGAAGTAGATCCTAAAGGAACAATTTAATTATTCTTATAAACTCTCTAGAAGGAAATATGTTTCAGAAATAACCCATGGTAGCATGGTTTGAAAAAAAAGTTCATAAAATCTATTAGGCTGATAAATACAAATGCTATCAAAGAAGAGTGAAGAGATACTAAGTATATAGGTATAATGAAATATATATTTCCAGAATTAATGTGTTTGGGGAAAATATATGTATTTATAAATATATATAAATATACACACACTTTATAAATAATGGCAGTATTGTTTATATCAATATTTTCATGACAAGTAACTGATATAATGGATTTAAATGCTGGGCCTATAGTAAATACTTAAATTTTAGGCATTATTATTACTATCATCATCAGAAAGAGTAAAATTGCTTTTCACTCGAAAGCAGGTATTTCTGAACTTTCCATCTAGTAGAAAATGAAAAGTTAATTTTAAACCAAAAATTTGTTGTTAGATTATAAGTGGTTCCCTAGGGACTCTGTGTATTTGCTTTATTTAAGTGAAGGGATATATCGTTTCAATTTTCTAGAGTACATTTTAATATATTGCCTACAATAATGTAGAGTCATTTACACAGAGTTAGATAGTTGGATGAACTCAGGGGACTCCACTGAGTATACTAATGTAAAGCTTTAATAAAAATGAATAATATGGTAAAGAAGGAGAAAGAAATCATAGGCACGTATCCGGGGCCCCAGAAACTTCCAGGTGCAGCTCCCCAGGTTCCTTCCTCCGTCACACAGGATGTACTTTGTCTCTGGATTGTGAGCCACGGAGATATGCGTGAGGAATCTTGGTTTCGAGATAGCTTGGGCAAACGGTTCCAGCAGGGATTTGTTACACCCTACTGGTCAGGTAACCACACCAGGTGAAATAGGTTTAACTGGGTGTAAACCATCCCCCTGTAGATCCCTAAACATTATAGACCAGTTAGACCCACGTGCTGCTAGAGGAGATTCACAATCTAAGCTGCACACGATAGGTCCATTGCTTGCACAACTTGTCTTTTTCTTGTCCAAGGTCTAAGGAGTCCTTGGAGTAAAGCAAAGACAGTCTTTTTTTTTTTTTTTTAAATTTTATTTATTTATGATAGTCACAGAGAGAGAGAGACAGAGACAGAGACACAGGCAGAGGGAGAAGCAGGCTCCATGCACCGGGAGCCCGACGTGGGATTCGATCCCGGGTCTCCAGGATCGCGCCCTGGGCCAAAGGCAGGCGCCAAACCGCTGCGCCACCCAGGGTTCCCTGCGCCACCCAGGGTTCCCGCAAAGACAGTCTTAAATTCAGCTGTGTGAGAACTCCCTCTGAAGCAATGGCTGTGGACAGTTACTTCACTTCCTGCTTGTGCATGCCTCTTTCTCTGTCAAGAGGACAGTTTTCCCTCTAATCTGTTCTGAACTGGGCTTTTGACATCTTTTGGCCAATAAAATTTGGTGGAAGTGACCGTGTGCCAGCCTCAAATGAGAGATCCAGTGGTTTCTACCTTTTCTTACTTGGTGCTTTGAGCTCTCATGTTGAGACGCGTGGACTATCCTATTGGAGAGACAGCACAGAGACAGGCTGTGTGGCAATAAATAGAGGAACCAGACTGACAACCAATATCAATGTTCTAACCATGTGGAGGAGGCCTTGAGCTCTCAATCTCCAATGGAGCTGTAAGAGCCGAGGACAGATGGGACAGAAGAAAGTTGTCCCCACTGAGCCCTGCCCTAATTCTTCACCCACAAACTATTGAGCAAGAAAATGTTGATTGTTAAAGCTAATAAAGTACTGGGATTTGGGGGATGGTCATTGAGAGGACATGACTATTGGTTGACCTGAGAGCTGGACCAGGGCTCCTGGAGGCTTCCTTTGTCCTGGGACCGTGCCTTTCCCTTGCCTGCCCCTGCCTCCCGGAAGCTGTGCAGGGATACAGCCTTGAGACAGTAATGTGGCGACAAGACCATCTGGAGTGTGTATGTGAATGAACCCAAGTAAGGCCTCTGTGTAAACTTTTAAGGTTTGACAGGTGCGTGCAGAGAACGTCTCGTGTTGTGGCCCCCAAAACAAACCTAGGGCTAAGTTCCCCTGCTTAAGAAACCTGCCACCGATGCATTGGGACCGGTCTGAGTCTTCTGTTTCTCTCTGCCCTCCTCCTATGATGGGCTCAGGGAGCTGGTTTCAGCTTATGCTTGGGAAGCTCCAGAGGGGCTTGTAAATTAACAGGGGGGATTTGTCAGGCAGCAAGACCTAAATGAAATCAAGTATATTTACATGTAATTGTACCAAGTTCTAATTTTGAGTATTAATGATGCCCAAACCTAATTAGTCATAAATCACATTTCTTGGGAAAGAAGCTTACAGATCTTATATTGCCTTAGTATTTAATCACTAAATTTAGTATTTCCACATGAAAGTTTGTTATTGAAATGAGAATTTT
Source organism: Canis aureus (assembly GCF_053574225.1). Classification (NCBI taxonomy): domain Eukaryota; kingdom Metazoa; phylum Chordata; class Mammalia; order Carnivora; family Canidae; genus Canis; species Canis aureus. The sequence continues at coordinate 30,139,467 of NC_135645.1, forward strand.
GGATTTTAAATGTTTATATCAAACATAAGGAGAATCTTGCCTTTAATTTTAGAAATATCTACAAATTCTTTAGAAAACGATCATATTGTGATCATTCTTTTTTAAAAAAATATACTTTTTTTACTAATCAATTCAGAAATGAATTTCACTGATTTTTTTCCTCTAATTTTTATTATTTCTTTTCTTCTGCCTACCTTTTGTTAAATACTTTAATTTGCTCTTTTTTTCTCTAGTCTCCTAAGGTGGAAACTTAGATTATTGACTTTATATCTTTCTTCTTTTCTAATATATGCATTCTTCCATGGAGCCCTTATCATATTCATCATAGTTATCTTAAATTCCCAGTCTTAAAATTCTTGTATCCCTACCATGTCTGACCTGATGCATCTCTGTCTCTTCCTACTCTGTTTTTTGTTTGTTTGTTTGCTTGTTTTTGCCTTGTAGTTTTTTTCTTGATGGCCAACATGATATGCTGGGTCACATGGAGTGTGATAATGGTCCTTAAGTGACTTGGTGGTGAGGATGGAGGGAGGGAAAGTGTTCTCTAGTCCTGTGATTAGTTTTCTAGTGAACCCATGCCTCTGAACAGTGAACTTTGCAAGTGCTTCTCCTTGTTCCCACCTTAGAGTGAGACAGGATGGTAGAGTGGGCTGGAGTTTGGTATTTTCCTTCCTCAGATCAGCTAGGCTCTGATGACACCAATAGTTTAGTCTCTGGCAAATGGTGTCCTTGAAGGCAGGTCTTTTTAAAAGCAGAATGTTCTAGGGCACTTCACAATGGTTCTTTCCTCCCCCTGGCAAAAGCAGGGGGGAATTTTTTTCTCTGAAATTCACTGATTACCTGTTCTAAATTCTGGAGGTAAGACTTACAAAAAATGTGAGGGCTCGCCTATGATTGTGTCTCCATGGAGTGTTTAGCGCTCAATCTTGTCCTCACCAAACCTGCAGCAATTCATCAGTTATAGTACATGTTTTGCTACCTCAGTGTTGGTGCCAGTGGTGGTTTCTGTGTGGGAGGTTCTGCTTTCACTGTGCTTCTCTCTCTCTGCTTTTCTGTCTCTCCAGTTTGGGGGGAAGCACCTTGCCGGGTCACTGCTCTGACAATCTAAGAAGAATTGTTGGATGTTTGAGTTGTTCAGCTTTTTATTTGTTATTAGGTCAGAGGGGCAACTTCCAACCTCCTTATAGACTATATTGGAGATTACTGATTGTTGCATTTAAAAAAAAAAATCTGGGGCACCTGGGTGGCTCAGCGGTTGAGTGTCTGCCTTTGGCTCAGGTCATGATCCCAGGGTCCTGGGATCGAGTCCCACGTTGGCCCCTGCATGGAGCCTGCTTCTCCCTCTGTCTACGACTCTGCCTCTCTCTCTGTGTCTCTCATGAATAAATAAATAAAATCTTAAAAAAAAAAAAGAATTTACTGTTAACATTGCTACTATTTTAATTTAAATCCATCATTTCACACATTTATTCTCACTGATTTACCTCACACTTATAAACTATCTTGCTTTTTTCAAAATTTCTAATGCATATATCTCTGCCTTTTTAATACATTGTTTCCATGCAGTCAAGTAAATCAGCACTGTATTTTCTTAGAATATTTTCTATAGATAATTTAGATGAGTTTTAAAATGATTAGCTAGCAAGCTTCTCAAACAGGAATAACTTATGTTCTTCTATGTATTTACTTATAAATACATAACATTTGCTCCTTATGAAATTGTAGCAGAGTCCAGGCATTAAAAGTTATCATCATTCATAAGACTCTTCCTGAGGGAATTTTACATGTCCCTACCCTGATGGTTTGATCTTTGACGAAAACATTGCTCAGTATAGGACCTCAGCCGACCTATGATGGACATGCAAAAATAAATCTTTATGTTACTTCAGCCACTGTAATATAATAGACTCTCTGCTGATTAAGGCTTATGACTATGTATCAAAGATTACTCTCAGAAATTTAACTTATTTTTAAAATTTTAAAAAATATTTTATTTATCTATTCATGAGAGGCACAGCGAGAGAGGCAGAGACACAGGTAGAGGGAGAAGCAGGCTCCCTGTGGGGAGCTCAATGCAGGATTTGATCCCAGGACCCCGGGGTCATGCTCTGAGCCAAAGGGAGATACTCAACCATGGAGCCACCCCGGCGTCCCTCTCACAAACTTAACTTAGACTATGTAGGTTTATTTCCTATGTGAAGTTTATCAGACTCAAATAGACTAAATCACTCAAATCCCTGTATTTAGTCGTTCCCCTTGCCCCCCCTCCCCCCAGAAACTACTGAAATTTCCACGGAAGCATCTGAATATGAATTTATGAAGAACTTGTTACTTCAGTGATTTCACAGCTAAAAGGGAAATGACCAGATAAATCATTGTAAAGTGAATTAAAGAATTAATCCCCCTTTTTTTTCATATGGGAAAAATTTAAATGGCTCTAGGAGGGAAAAAATGTACAAGTATTAAAAGTTTCCAAGTGACATAGACAATAAATCTAGAAGATTATTTTAAATAAACATACCCCCACACACTACAAATTAACTTACCTCACAGTTTTGGAATTTTAATGATAATGATGAAAATATTATCTACAAATGAAAAGATATGTCAAAAAGAGGAGACATTCATACATATCTTAGATGCTTTGCAAAAAGCATCATTCTGTGTATATCTATTTTGCTGATCACTGAGACATGAAGTATATATGATAAATTTTCACAAAATGTTAGCAGGCATACCTGGATTTTGAAGTCTTTTGGTTTGAAATGACTCAGTTTCCTGATGCTCCTGGTGTTTCTTTGTCTATTGTCCCTGGATTCTTAAGCTCATTCTATGACAACAAAATATTAAAGATGGAGCCACAAAAAAATGTCTCTGCTTCTGCAGTGCTAGTTTATGGTGAGGGTATTTTGAGGCAAATAAAGCCTAACTAGAATCTAAAAGGTGAAACCGCAGAGTCATTTCAAAGGCTCCATGACACCTGAACTTTTTGTCATGTGACGATGTTTCCCATATTGTTCAATGCAAAAATAACTTAATAGCTTTTCTCCTACAGCTAAAGAGGCAGTTATGTGGTTATTCTAATGTTTTCAAATATCTTTAAAGGCTCCACCTGTAGATGAAGCTTAAAGAGTGTGTAAGAAAACGCTAACCAGAAAAATATATAATGTGGTTGACTTTTCTGGGGCATAAGCTGGGCAAACACACACTGTACAAAAATAACATATACTATCATCTATTTTAAAACAATAGAATAATCCATAAAGCCTGAGTTTTTGAATAGGAAGAGGCATATGTGCCCACCGGGATGCTTAATTTGCATATTGCTCACCAAAGGGCAGCACAGGTGCTAAGGGTGACTTCTGGAGGAAGGTATCACCTCTGAAACGAGAAAAATTCGCGGTGTGTGTCTACCTCCCTGCTCCCGGTAACTAAGCAATACTGTTACTTGGCTGGTCTCCTAATAAACTACAGGTGGGTGGGTGTTGAGGTTGTGCCATTACAAATCATCATCTGTTAGATCAAAGTGCAGAGGGGAGAGCGGCAGGTGTGCAGTATTAATAGCTACATTTATCTCCCCAGTCACTTAATAATTGCTTCTGGTGGCTTCCGTATAGCAGAGCATTTTATGGGCTCCAAAAGCATTTTGATGAGGCCTAATGTGTTCCGTGCTGGCAGAGTTCTCACGTGCTAAGCGTAGGGGGGTGTGCGTTTCATTTCCTGATGAGGTGCTGGTGCAGCAAACAGATCTGGGGACCACTCGGAAGTGGTTGCTCTTCCATGAGCAGATATTAGAATTTGCCTTTACATTTCTCATAGGATTCTGAAAATAAAGACGAATATATTCTATGTTTAGAAATAGTCTCCCACACTTAACAGTCATTGATGTTTATCAGGTGCTTTCCGTATGCCGAAAAACATATATGCTGCTCTTGTGTTGCTTTCCAGCCCTTTTCTTCCCATGTATGCCTGGTGACCCATGTATTTATAATTATTTCTGGGCTTCTGTGAGGTGGTTTTTCAGATAATGGCTTTCTTGGCATTGGAAATATCACTACCTCTACTCCATTCTAACATCCTGAGATGCCACTATTAGAATATGTGGGATTCAAAGTGGAAAATAATCAACATTTTTCCTTTGGAGTTTCTAACGTGCATTAACGTAATAAGAAATCATTGATTTCTTTGGATTTGCTCCTGTTGTTGGCAGTAATGAGATGTTACATGACAATGTATTAGAATGTACAGAAATACAAAATCTTTTAAAAGTTATAGAAAACAACACTTTTTTCTGGTTTTTACTGATGTCTAAACATTCTAATGCAAATTTTGCAGTTTAATTTCAGTATAATTTTTCTAAGCCAAATCATTGTTGATCCCATGTATTCAAGTGTGAGATTTTGATAGTACGGTGAACACCGATATATTTATATACATTAACACGTTTAACCCACCCTTATCTTTTTGCATATCTTCAAGTATTTCCCGGTGCTTGCTTCCCAACTGTCCAAACCTACATCTACATTCTAATGATATGTTCAAGAAGACAGAGGTGTATGGCTGTCCTGTGAAATCACTGCATACAATTCCACCAATTGCTGTCAGAGGACAGTGAGGACCTATAGCAGAGATTGCTGGCCCTCAGCAAACCCACCTTCCCCGTCCACAGTAGTAGGATTGTAGCTGATATTATGGCTAAATATGTTTTCCAGGCTCTCTCAAAGGTAAATGAGTCCAGATGACTAGACCTTATCAATAGAATGAGAGAGGCCATGATGTGAATCACGTTTGAGACAAGGCTTTCAAGATGGATGTTTGTCTTCTCCATGTTCTTTCTTCCCTTTTGCTATAGCTGGATGAAGCAGCTAGAGGAGAGCCACAAGGTATAAGGAGCCTGGGTCATTGAATATTGACATTAATAATAGTGCACCTCTTACGAACCAGAAATAAACATCTTAGAGTATTACCTAGAAAGGAAACATCCATTGCATTCCTGCAATATGTATTTCTAAGTTTATGTGTTATAGCATTGTTTAATATATAACGTCTATTGTATTTGTTACAGCATTTCAATTTAACCTAAGTAACCCCTAAGTAACACAATGCCAACGTAAGAAACAGAGTAAAATGAAAAAGCTTTCCCCAAGGCAAACGCAGAGATCCAGCAGGGCTACTTATTAACTCCAATCCACAAATGGTAGGTGTTTGGAGTATTACGGGTCAGGGTTTCGAGAATTCCTTAGGACTCAGGACTACAGACTCCACTGTGACTGCTCAGCGTAGTTGTCATGGCCAACAACTATATAATGGTCACAAGTGTTTCATATATTTGCCAAACTTGATTTAAATAAATTAGAGACTGCCTTATCTATAAAATGAAGATGTTATTAAAATTAATACATAGCAATATACAATATGGAACAGATTTATCTTTAGAGATTTGGAAGCATCATAATTCCTTAATATTTGATAATCTCAGCTATAATGACATCCCCACTAACTCGCCCTCCCAAATGACCATGCTTACTTTCCTCCTCCTTCACTCTTTTTCCCTAAACCAAAAGTTTGAAAATTTAATATGAGTAATCTTTTCCTTTTGAAGAGTTTTGGTAATTTTAAACATAATATATACATATATATATATATATATATATATATATATATATATATATATATATATTTTTTTTTTTTTTTTTTAAGAAATCTCTCTGCTCTGCATGTGGCTCAAACTCCTGACCTTGAGATCAAGAGTTGCATGCGGGGCAGCCCTGGTGGCTCAGCGGGTTTAGCGCCACCTTCCGTCCGGGGCATGATCCCAGGAACCCGGGATCCAGTCCCATGTCTGGCTCCCTGCATGGAGCCTGTTTCTCCCTCTGCCTGTGTCTCTGCCTCTCTGTCTCTCTCTGTCTCTATGAATAAATAAATAAAATCTTAAAAAAAAAAAAAAAAAGGGTTCCATGCTCTACCAACTGAGACAACCAGGTGCCCTAGACTTTTTTTTAAAAAAACAAAGTATTTATTTATGGAGTCTATCAAAGCCTAATACAATCCAAGATACTTAACATTCCTAATAATATAGTATAAGCTTTGAAGATGTATGTATTACAGAGTATGTTATGAGGGAGATGTATTGAGGTTAGCACCTCATTCTCCAACCATACCCAGAAAGTTGGAGAATAGCATCATGTTTTGGTTTATTGAAACGGGAAGCTTTCACTGATTCTTTAAGATGGGAGATGTTTTGTGAAAAGGAGAAGATAATGGGATAATTGGAGAAGGAGAGGAGAGAGTGATGGGACTTGGTGGAAGGGAAGATCCCTCCATGTGGTAAGGACACTGGAGTTTAGCAGCTCCTGCCCTGATCAGGGCGGCACCTTCTGGTGGCACCCAGGTGAGAGGTGACGGGAGTTTACAGAGCCATGGCTGCAAGATACCTGGAGGAGTCTGGATAGGCTGGTACCCCCAGCCTCCACACAGACCTCTGTGCCCATGCGTGCCCTTGCAAAGCTTGAGCTTTGTCCTCAGTGGATCTGTCAGGCATGGGCAATGGGCATCACAGGGCCTCTCAGGCTGTGTGGGATGATAACGTTCTTTTAATACCACAACATTTTTTGTTTAAATGTTTTATTTATTTATTCATGAGAGACACACAGAGAGAGGCTAAGACACAGGCAGAGGGAGAAGTAGGCTCCACGCAGGGAGCCTGATATGGGACTCGATCCCAGGACCTGGGATCATGCCCTGAGACAAAGGCTCAACTGCTGAGCCACCCAGGCATTCCCTACCACAAATGTTTATTTATATGATAATGTTTCTGCTAATATAGAAGTTTAACTGAAAGCATATTTGATAGCTCTGTTTCATCTTGATACACCTACGTTTCGGCAACTTACTGTATTCCTATGGCTTATTATAAAGACCATAAGGACCTCAAGATTTTTAAGATGATATGAACCAAATGGCTCTAGGCTGAGAGTGATTTTTGAATACTTGCATCTTTTAATTTTTAACATTTTATTTTGAACTAATTTTAGACCTGCAAGAAAGTCACACAATAGTATAAATTCTCCTTGTGTCTACCACTTCCCCTCATGTTAGTATCTTACATAGCCAAATCATTAGATATAGTAATTATCTATAACTTCAAAACAAAGCAAGATCAATATAGAGCTTTTATACTGAACACCGATATCTTTTGTTGTGTCAAAAGTGACTGGGTAAAACTGAATTCAAAGCTCCAGGAATAAAATCCACTCCACACTGATTGTTCTCAATTAATATAAAGATAATTTCCACAGTCTAAAGTGTGAGAATTAGTATTTCAGGCATGTTTGAAGCCTCTCCCCTCCTCCTTTCTATTAGAACAGCCTAGACATGAAAATTGTTTTAAAAGGTAGTCTTCAGTGAAAAATGAACACGACTACATGAGCAAAGCCTGTAGGCAAATGAGGCATCTGTGTGCGTGCCCACTGAGCAGAGCTGTTGGTGGGGGGTTATTAAAGAAGTGGAAACATGAGGAGTCAGTGAGGGAAGGTTCAGAGGCAGGTGGGTACTGGTTGAGAGAGGACAGAAGACACTCCTCTAGGATGAGAGTCTCAGCCAAAACCGTAAAGGGAGGCCGACCTTTCCCTCCAGGTGGGTACAGGTGAGAGGTTGATGGTGGCGTGAGATGGGAAATCAAATTCATTGGGAAGGAGAGACTTGCCTATGGTGTTTATGACCCTAAGTATTTACAGGGGGATGAGGGGGTGGATATTGGGGTAGAATTGACTTTAATATGAAAAGAATTAAAAGTTACTGAGTCATCACAATTAATTGTCAAAAAGCTACAATTGAAGAAAATTATATATAACAATTATATATGTATATGTCTATATATAATATAGATATATAGACCTATAGATGTGCCAGGGACAATGCCTGGGTTGAATGATAACTTCGATGATCCTAGCATGAAAATAGAGCCCTTGCTTGGTAGACTATAGGGGAAGATGCTCTTGGCACCCAAGCTTAGAGGAAAGGGGGCCTGTGATCTAACTGCAGACTGACTAGTAGTTGATTGCCCCACAAGTCAGGGAAGCCTAACCCTTGGAGACATGAGCGCTGGGATTTTGACTCGGCTCCTCTCACATCTCTTAGAGCCTTAGTTACAGAGGGAGGTCCTGGGCCTGCCCACGGCCTGCACCCGGGAACCTGGAAGAAAGGTGCCATCCAAGGCCTATTGTGTGAGAAACTATGGAGTGGACTCGGCAATATGTGCTTTATTATTATTTTCTTTTTAAGAGTTTATGTATTGATTTGACAGAGAGAGAGAGACAGAGAGAGAGACAGAGAGAGAGCACAAGCAGAGGGGCAGCAGAGGCAGAGGGAGAAGCAGGCTCTCTGCTGAGTGAGGAGCCTGATGCAGCCTCGATCTCAGGACCCCAGGACCATGACTGGAGCCGAAGGCAAGTGCTTCACAGACTGAGCCACCCAGATGCCCCTCAAATGTGCTTTAACAAGCCTTTCAGGGGTTTCTGAGGCAGTTAAATGAGCGAACTTCTGTCTCAGAGAAAAAGTCACCTGCACTTACAACCACCGAACTTGATTCCACAAACATTGTCGCATGGCTCACTAATTTTTAGCTTTCCTCGTACACCCATTAGGTCTACCTGAAAATGTGAATCTTTTGAAATCTAATCGATTCATATGTTTTCCTCCTTCAAATCCTATCAGGGCGAGAGAGAGTATTTTGACCCCGTCAGTTGTTAACATTAGCAAAACTGATGGCAGAAAAATAATAAAATTGTCAGTTGCTGGAGGATGCAAAGGACTAGGGTTATTTTCATCTGATTGAATTGACAGCACACCTGAAATCTTGCAACAAGTGGTACTGTACACTGGGAGGAGGGAATTAATTTGGGAAGGAGCTCGGGACTCTGTCATACGTAAGCATTCCTAGCAGGACGTGCCTTGCACCTGCTAGACAATTTCAAAGAATAAAAATGCCTGCCCGCTCAAGCCAGAAAATGCCCCTCTCTGCCCCCCTTGACCGTCAGGTAGCATGCGGTTGGCAACTTACAGACAGGTCAGCAACCAATCCTTTCCCTCGAGTGTCATTTAAAATAACTATTTTTCCCCCCTTGGCAGGAAAAGAGATCAACCAAAGAATCTGTCATTCTTTTTACTTGTGTTTGCCAAGCAGCTGTATTTACAGAAAGCAATGGCCTGATCTCCTCAGTCTCGAGTCCTAATTGAGCAGTGTGCTGGTCTAATGATTTTAGTTTAGGAGACTTACAAAATGCACAGGCCAGAGTAGCTTGAACCTTTTCCCTCTTTCTTCTCTTCCGTGTTCTCATTATTTATAATGAGTCTTCCCAGAAACCTTTCTCTGCGTTCCTCACCGAGTGCACGGACACTGGTGAAACGGGGAGATAATCAACTCCAGGCCAGGACCGAGCAGCAGCGCCAACAAGCTACTCATGAGTCCAGCAGATGTTTCTGCTTTGGGGGCCCAAAGAAATTTTATAGGGCTTTTCCTCCCTTTCAGGGAAAATTGCCAGAACAGTCAAGAAATGGGAAATATATAGGCCTGCTCACATTTCCAAGTTGGGAGGGATATTATGTCCAGTAAAAGGAATCTCGAAGAGAGGAATTCCTGAAGACACCATCTCACAATAGCCATGTGAAATGTTCACCAGAAGAAAGCGGAAAAGCTCACTTGGCTTCAGATTTCCCCGTATATTGAAAACTGTGTGCATGTTAGAGGAGTTGGAACTGATATCCATTTATGGTAAAAACACACCTGGGAGCCACTACGGACCATCCTCCCTATCCCCACCCCAAAAGACGCAGATGAAGGACTCTGAATTTCTGTGTTGCCTTTTTCATTTTTTTCCCCTCTCTTAAAATAATTTAAATTGTGAGTTCACTGAGGGAGACAATGTTTGCAGAAGGACTGCGGGTCTTTTTCTTCTTCTTCTTCTTTTAAATTAACCGTGTACTCCATGGTATAATTTTGTTCCTGAAAAGGACAAAAAAATAAAAATTTTCATTGAATGGGAAGATCAGAATTCCAGCTATCTCAGATTAACTTACTTGATTTTGGTAGTATTGTTGGATCTTGAGACAAGTCCAGGCACAAAAGGTGATAAACATCAGAGGAAAGTGCAGCTCACATGAGGTATAACTGTGGGTCTGTGCAGAGCTCCATTCTGGGGGTTAAAAGCTTCCCTTTGAGAACGAAGTGCAGGATGCCAGGGGGAGAGAAGGCCGCACATCCACTCGCTAGACTTGTTTATGTGACTGGTGGTAAAGAGGATCAGTGTGGAGAACGAGGCTGCTGTAATTCTGGATTATTGTTTTGTGATATGATGCGATCAAAGCCATGTATAAACAATTAACACAGGGAACATGATTAACCAGAAATAGCATTACAGTCCATCTGTTTAGTCACTCAGATTTTCTTATAATTAGTCCCAGCTTATGTTCTATTTGCCTGAAAGAACAAGAGTGGTTTGAGATCATGCTGTTGAGGAATCATTCTGTGAAAGAAATGTATCATCCACCCAGTAAAGTCCTGATAGGGCAGTGTCAATTTTAAAATCCATTAGCTAGTTTATTACTAAAAAACGAGGACCCAGTAAAACTCTGGGCACCTCCCCGTGATCTCTGAGAGGAGCCAACCTCCACTAGTCACGTGCTCCCATGAGAAGCTCTCTGTTTTAGGGAATGCAGATTAACCACCTAGTTTCAATTTAATCTAAGTTAGGATTTGCAGGGTGAGTAATACTTTAGCTAAACTGAAAAAGGAAAGCTCACCAAACTGGGGGAAACACATATGGAAAGACTAAGGGTGGAAGGCAAAGTACACTAGATCCGAAAACTAAAACTCATGTACATGAATAACATATAAGAGGTAGGGGACTGAAAGGAGATGGAACTCGTTAGCTCTGCAGAGACGAGATCAGAAATGGACTTCCAGACCACGACAAATGGATCAGGAGAGAAGCAAGCCAGTTTCAAGGTGGCTAGTTGCAAGGCTGTTCCCGGGATGCGACGTTACCCTGCATGGGGAAGGATGGCAGTGAGAACTAGAGGGAAGCGAGTGAGATAAGGAATCTGTAAGACTTTTAATTGATCAGCCTCGCTCATCAACTGAGGTGGGAATAATGGAGAAGGAAAGTCAAAGATTATTCCCAGTTCCTGGCTCAAGCCATTGGTTGGATGAGAGGATAATCCATGAAAACATGTGCGGGCGTAAAGGGAAAGATGGATTCACTCTCAGATCTTGACTACAGGGCGGTTATTTCTAGGCATCCCTAGTGTGTCCATAGGATTCCAAAGCCGTCTCTGCATCTTTCTCTGTTCTGTAACGTCCGTAAGATAATTAAAGGCAATCGGAGGAAGGCTCACGGCCAGTGCTATGCTCTCCCTAATCATGTTGACTCCTGAATAGTCTCCTGGGGACCTCAGTCACTTCTGTTCTCCAGCGCCCAGGGATGCTGCCCCTGGCTCTTCCTGGGTAGCTGGGAAGGGTGCTTCTGCTCTGACTTGTTTTGTGGTTGTTTTTTTTTTTAATTGGAGTTCAATTTGCCAACATCTAGCATAACACCCAGGGCTCATCCTGTCAAGTGCCTCCCTCAGTGCTGCTCTGACTTGTAAAGGTCAAAGCACCGTGAGTTATGATGATGTTACTCAACTTCTGACCATATGCCTTCTTCATTAGAATCTCAAAACTAGCTCATGAGAACAGATGGAGGACAAATATTATTTCAGCCCCTCGATTGTCTTTGCTTTCCCCTGGTCACTTTGGCTTTCCTTCAACCCGGCCTAACACACAAAAACAGCATGCACATACGCTCACAAGAGGGAACAAGTGTCCACAGCGATCAACTGTTTTCCAGCTCTGCAAAGAGCAAGGACATGAATCTTCCTTTGAGCTAAGCTGGGAACACTTGCTGAAGTATCAACACCATATGGGATTTTTATTCTGTGTAATTGTGGATTATGGGAGAGGGGATCACTGAAGTTAATTTACGCGGTGCCTCCTTCAGCTCTAATGTGTGTATGAGTCACAGGGAGGCCTGTTAACATGCAGATTCTGAACCCGGGCTGCTCTTACCAGGACTCTGAGCTTGCATTTCTAAAAGCTCTGTGGTGGTTTGGAGGTTACGGGTCCGCAGGCCGAGCTGGGAGAAGCGAGGTTCCCTCTGAGCACAGATGAAGGCAAGAGGTCACCTCAGTGATTTAGCGCAAGGCCACGCGGCCCTGGGTGCTTACCCTTCCGTTAGGGACAGATTACAAGAATCACCTTCCCTAAATCTCACTCCACCAACCTCGGTGCCACCATCAGCAATGATTCCCCCCAGGAGACCTTCAAACATCGGTAATGTCTACATCTCGTTTTGAAATCTAGAGAAACTCTCCGGTACTCACCAACAGAAAACAAATCTCAAAAAAAAAGGTGATGAGCTCCGTATTTGCAAATGCTTTGGAGTTCTGTTGCTCATTAAAAGTTAATCACCTACTCTTTGGCTAATCAGCCGTGATACTGTGTAGGAGGTGATTTATTAAACCTTCAGACGGGTACATGTAACACATTTCTATAGGTAAAGTAAGTGCTTCATAGATTATGATTTCATACTATTAGAAAAATATTTATGCAATAAAATAGCTTTTTTCTTTCCTTTTATTTATTTTTATTTTTTTATTTTTTTAAAGATTTATTTATTTATTTATTTATTTATTTATTTATTTATTTATTTATGATAGACATAGAGAGATAGAGAGGCAGAGACACAGGCAGAGGGAGAAGCAGGCTCATGCTGGGAGCCCCACTCGGGACTCGATCTCGGGACTCCAGGATCAGGCCCTGGGCCGAGGGCAAGCGCCAAACTGCTGAGCCACCCAGGGATCCCATTTTCTTTCCTTTTAAAGATAATTGAATACAAGGGTCAGTTTAAAATTTGCTTTAATACCTGGGTGGAGTTTTTCTGGAAGAAAAGTACCCTGATCAGACCAGAAACCTTCTTCCTTCACCTCTGGTCCTGCAGATGCACGTCTAAAGGGGGAGGAGGGGTGGGGTGCTAATGAACCCTAAATCCGAGAGAGCACCCAGAATCGGGGTGCCGCGAGTCGGTGCAGTGCTGCAACACAAGCTGGACTGTGGGCTTGCTCCTCTGACCGAAACATCTGGGCACCAGTTCCTACCCGGACTTCTTTAGGTCTCATCTCTCTCCTGAGCCCTCTCTTGTTGATGCTGCTGCTGGGGTTTAAACACGTGCTGGCAGGGAGGCAGGTGGGCTCCACTCGGAGGCTGGGAAAAAGCCAGCAAGACTAGTGCAAGGTGCTCCTTTCTGACCTTGAAGCAACTGGAAACTTGATCAAAAGAGATTTTTCTCCCTGGGGAGAAGAGATAATGCAGTCTTCCTGGCGGGGGAAACCTGTCCTTTCCAAGGGCGGCCCCCTCAGCTGGGGTTTGTGGAGGGAGTTCCCCCCAGGATGTGCTGCGCCTCTCAAACCCATATCCCCTGGAATGTCTGCAGGATTCAAGCCCTGGCCCAAGAACAGAAATGAAGTAGCTGTTTCCAGCGATTTACAGTTCTTCTAAATATGAGCAGGAAAATGTGTGGAGACATTTTAGCTCAGCAGGGTCCTCAGCTGGGCCTCTTAGAGAAGTTTCCATTGCTTCTGGCTGCATCTTGTAATCTTGCATCTAAAGAATGCTCCACAGAAAGCTTTCAGGACTTTTAAATTCATTGAGAGAGGGAAAATCCCTCCCGTGTTAAACAGCAACATGTAATATTTATTGAAAATCTGAAAATGTCTTCCCAAATTCATATCTGATTTTTTTTAAAAAAGCCAACAGTTGAACCAGCAAGTCAAGCTCTGTAAGCATATATTCTATTCATAAATCAAAGAGAAGGGATTAAACAGCCCTTCACCTCTCTCTGAAAAGTTTGAGAGGCCCATAAAAATGGAAACATATTAACTGTGTCTATGAAAATTTATATGTACATATAGCCCTAGGTTAAATCAAGTGCTGGGCTTAATGTAGAATATAAAATACTCATCATTGACTTTCTCTTTTATGAGAGAATATGTTTTGGTAAAGGAATTCATTCAACATCTGATAAATATACTCCTTTATTTAAGACATGTGAAAAGCTCAACAGAGAAGGAATTGATAGTGGCTGTGAAAAAAAACAAAGACATAACATTAGTTCATGGGAATGGATCCAAAGAGATTTGAATCTCTGTAAATAATCTGTAAGCTGCAGCAGAGCAACAGAAACAGAAACGGGTCTCAGTAAAATCTAAATACAATTAGCTAATCATATATATTCAAGGACACATCGATTATTATAATTGGAAATAAAATTAAGTTTATTATTATTACTTGATATACACTATGAATTGGTGAAATTTCTACATGGAATTACATATTTTAAACCAGAGGAGCCATTTAGAGACTGCCTAGATCATATTACAGTCTGGCAGTGGTTTGATGTATAAAATTGAATTATCAGACCTACAAGTGCTTTCTTAAATTTGAGAGTGCCTACCGTATATATTGAAGGATCTATGCTATTCATTGGCTGTTTAATTTTAATTACTTTTTCATAAGTCTATAAAACTAATGGAACTGCATATCCTAAACAAGAATCAAAAACTGATATCCATGGTCCTAAATAAACCCTCAGGCATATTTTGTTTGGTAGCACAGTATAGTTGTGGTTGTTCTAAGAAAGTATCCTTGTATTAGGTTTAGCATTGATTTTCTGATCTTTAAAAGGCCCTATCATTGCTATTTTCCTATTTGTAGCTGCTTCACACATTTAAATTACTTCCCTAACACTTGAGAGCATTGGAGTTTACAATATGGCTCTATTATCAGACTTCAAATGTTATAATCCTTCCCTTGATATAACGCATCTTTGAAAGCCACATAGTACTGTTTTGATTTTCCCTAGCACCAATTATCACAGTTTCTTAACTAAATGGATATTTCTCTCATTTATTCATCTAATCCACAAATCTTTACTATGTACCTGCTCCATTTTAGATAATGGACTAGCCAATGAGGATAAAGATGAACAAGACACAGCCAGTACCACCTCTCATGAATCTTAATGATTAAATGAGGAAGGATTTGTTTACTGATGGACACAATGTTCCTATCTTAAATCCTTGCCATTATACTTGAGAAGAATAGAAAAAAAAAAAAAGATTGCTATTTTCTTCCCAGAAGAAAAGATATAAAAATATATAAATATTATGGGCTGGATTGTATTCCATCACAATTCATGTGTTGTAGTTCTGACCCTCACTACCTGAGAATGTCACTGTTTTTGAAGCCTGAGTCTCCAGTGAGGTGAAGTTATATGAGAACATTAGAGAGGACTCTAATCCAGTATGACTGGTGACCTTAAAAGAAAAGGGAATCTGGAAATAGACACTGAAGGGAAACCATGTGAAGACACTGGAAGAAGACAGCCATCCACAAGGAGGAGAGAGTCTCCCTGAAGAAACCAACCGTGCTGGCACTTTGATCTTGGAATTCTAGCCTTTAGAACACAAGGAAGTGAATTCCCAGTCTATGGTACTTTGTTGGTACTAGCAAACAGGCAAACAGAGTACATTTGTTTTTCTTTTAAATCCTGAGAAGCTTAGTTTTAATATTGGCCCAAATTCGGTAGAAAAGAAGGAAAGACCATTGGTAATTATTTAAGAAGTGTGTTTCAGTATCATAGGGAAGTGACCTGATACAGTAATTTGCAGAGGTCTCGTTGTGGTTTTCTTATTTGCCAGCACGGCACCAAAGGCTTTCCGTTCTGTAATGATCTAGATCTGCAGATTCAGGAAAGAAACCTAGATAGATAAAACTAAACTCTAAAGTGTAGAAGCATAGAAAGAGAGGGGCATTTGAGCTGGCATTTCATTTTGAAGATATTTATTTATTTATTTATTTATTTATTTATTTATTTATTTATTTTATTGGAGTTCAGTTTGCCAACATTTAGCATAATACCCAGTGCTCATCCCACCAAGTGCCCCCCTCAGTGCTCATTTTGAAGATCTTATGTTAAGAATAATCAAATCAAATAATCAACCACTGATAAAAAGACTTAGCCCTACAATTATTTAAAGAAGTAAAATATCAAAATAAACCAAATGCATTCTGGCATCAAATAACATTTTGCAGAAGTATATTTATTTGTGTGGAAAGATATTCTAATATGAATATTAGTGAAAAATATGGTATAAGGTTAGCTCCTAAGTTTTTTGAAAAAAGATGATACAAATAGATGAAAAATGGTCAGAGATATGTACCAACATATGCCACAATTATCCCTGGGTGATGGCATTATAACATTTTTCCTTAATCTTCAATCTACATTTTATAATATGTCTTCAATAAATGTGTCATTTTATATAAAATAGCTCAAAAATATTATCTCTTAAAGATTTAAAATTTCAAAGTTTAAATTAAAGTTTTGAATGCGATAAGTCAATGTTGTGATTACATGCTTTGGGTAGGACAACTACAGGAAGTTTCTTTTTGTTTGTTTTTATTTTTGTTTGTTGGTTTAATATAAGGTCCCATATGAATAAAAGGCACAGGATAGAAAATATAGTTGATGATATATTAATAGAATCGTATTATGACTGATAGCAGCTACACTTGGAGTGAGCATAGCATAACATAGAGAGAATTCATCTTCTCTCCATGTTGTACACCTGAAACTAATGTAACATTGCTTGTCAACTATACTCAAAAAAAAAAAATTAAGGATGTAAGGCCCCATATAAATACAGTCAACCGATCTTGACAGTGAGTGGGGCAAAGACAAGACAATGAAGCAAAGACAGTCTTTTTTAACAAATGATACTAGAAAAATGACACACACATGCAAAAAGATGAACCTAGACACTAGCCTCACATCTGTCACAAATATTAACTCAAAGTAGACATAGAACTACATATAAGATATAAAAGTAAAAAATTCCTAGAAGAAACCAAAAGGGAAAATTTAGATGACTTTCAACATAGCAATGACTGTTTAGATACTAGGCTTTTAAGATACCATGATCCATAACAAAGAATTGACTAGCTATACTTCATTAAAATTAAAAATTTCTGTTCTGCAATAAATAATGTCAAGAGGATAAAGAGACAAACCACAGATTAGGAAAAAAAATCTCAAAAGACATATTTCATAAAGAACATCAAGGCTTGAAGAAAACATGGAGGGGCCTTAAATACAATTATTAATTGTAAGAAGCCAATCTGCAAAGGCTACATAATGTATGATTTCAACTATATAGCATTTTAGGAAAGGTGAAACTATGGAAACAGTAAAAAGATTAGTGGTTGCCAGGGGTTAGAGGAGAGAGAGGGATAAATGGGTGGAACCTAAGGATGTTTGAGGCAGTGAAACTACTTTGTATGATACTACATAGTGTATACATGTCATTATACATTCAGCTAAACTCATAAAATGTGCAACATAATATGAACTGTAATGTAAACTCTGGATTTGGGGCGATTATGGTGTGTCAATGTAGGTTTGTTGATTGTGACAAATGTACTGCTCTGGTGGAGGATATTGATAATGTGGGAGGCTGTGTAGATGTGGGATCTGGGGTATATGAGAAATCTTTGTATCTTCCACTGATGTTGTGAACCTAAAAGTGCTCTAAATTAAAAAAAAAAAAACAAAAAACAATTTAGTTCTCAAAATAATATAGATTATATGGCCTTGAATATTAAAATCATGACTTCTAAATTCCATTAAAAGCCAATGAATTCTTAGTGTATTCCTGAATATATTGGGGAAGCTCAAGGTGAGTCCACCATGACTATAAAGAGTAGTGATTTGGTAACACTGCTAGAAAATGTATCAAAGATGGGTAAAACATTATCCTTCCCTACCCAATAGAACTTATACTTGTGAAATAAAAAAAC
Organism: Canis aureus; assembly: GCF_053574225.1. Classification (NCBI taxonomy): domain Eukaryota; kingdom Metazoa; phylum Chordata; class Mammalia; order Carnivora; family Canidae; genus Canis; species Canis aureus. The sequence continues at coordinate 30,157,417 of NC_135645.1, forward strand.
TACGAATGTATTCAAAACTGAATGTGATTTTACTGGCTTACATAATGGTCACATCCTCTGTAGTCCAATTGTATGTTCTCCTCATTTCATTCAGTGATATATATGCTGTATTATTTATATCTGTCATTCCTTCCTTACACTATTCATTTAATGTATCCTTGCTCCTCAATTCAACAAATATTTATTGAGCAAAGTACTCTGCTAGTTCTGCAGGTTATGGAAAAATTAGACTAATACAAATATCTATATAACCAAAGCAAACTGTAGAATGTGCCAGTGACATGACAGAGTAAGCAAGGCAATTCATAGAGAAAAAAATAAAATGAAGTTTAAAGAATGTGGAAAGCCTTTGAACTTTTGAAGGATCAAAAATACATCAGCGACAAAAGTGGGGGAAAATTATGATATAAAAATAGAAAGAAAAACATAGGCATAGCAATAAAAGGTAAGGGAATTTGGGATATGTTCTGGGTAAAATGAGTAGCCTATTGTAGTGGGAGGGGAAAAAGGAAAATAAAGAAGCCTTGGGAAAGAAGACTGGAAATGTTAAGGAGGCCTGTTTGAACATGATGAATATCCCAAGGGTATTCTTGGTATACAATGTAGCAGTAATGGAAAACCAGTAAAGGAATTTAAGGCATAAAGTGATTATTTAGGGCTATGCTTTAGGAAGATTAATTTGGTCACATTTCAAAAAGGATAAATTTGTAGCAGAGATGCTTGAGTAGTACTACGTGTATACTCAATTTAACACACAACCGAGAAAATTCACACAAATATATATATATTTTTGTAAATGGGATCATATTTTAGTTTCATATTTGTAAAAGTGCTAAGGTCATTGATATTTCCTTAAACAGCTTTATTGAGAAGTCTTTTGTGGAGAAAATATGCTTAGATTACTGTGTTCTCTAATTTATAGCATGGATTCTTATACATTAATCTAAACCAAATTAAATATACAATGGAGTAAAATCAATTTCACAGATGTTTACAACCTTTTCACAACATTTTAAAGTACAAAAATTATGGAGATATTATTTTGAGTTGTTGAGTTTACTTTGGTAAACTGTTTAGGTTTTAAATAAATAAATAAATAAATAAATAAATAAATAAATATCAGATAAATATATATGTGTATTTATCCAAATATTTAGATTGATTAAATGTTGGACTAATGATATCAGATAATATAAAATCTAAAAATCACTGTGTTTGGGTGCACCAGGGTGCCTCAGTGGTTGAGCCTCTGCCTTCAGCTCAGGTCGTGATCCCCGGGTCCTAGGATCAAGTCCGACATCGGGCTCCCTGCATGGAGCCTGCTTCTCCCTCTGCCTGTGTCTTTGCCTGTCTTTGTGTGTGTCTCATGAATAAATAAAGAAAATATTTTTTAAAAAACTGTATTTTACCTCTTTGAATGTTTACTCACACTATACATAAGGGACTTTGGGCAAATTTAAGTAAAGTATAAGCTAAAGTAATAGCTGTCTTTTTTTCAAAAGAAAAATAATGACCTTGACAGTTCTCACAGGGAGGGTAATGCAAACTTACCGTTCTGTTTAGAAAGTGATTTTGCATATGAATCCCCTAAACTTGTCCTAAGTGTCTTGATTCTGTATTGGCTGCATCATTCAGTGGGTATGTTGTTGATAGAAGGCCACTAGCAGTAATTCAGAGTATGACTTTATAGAAAAAAAAATGCTTCATATACTGTCCAAAATCTAATTCATATCCTTTACCCAATCTGTGAATCCTGAATATTTGAGAAGAACAGAACTGACAATTAAAAATCTAGAGAATTGTTACTGAGATTTTCCTGAAATCTTATATCATTCCTCAGGTTTTCCACACAGAAAATAAGACAGCATGACTTAGGAGTAGTGTTTTGAATTTCTTGAGATTTTTCAGAGTAATCTTTTTGTTAAAAAAAAATTAGGTACTGAGTCAGCAATAATGGCCTGTAGTGGCAGCTTGATACGATTTTTTTTCTTTTTTTCCTATTGGTGACAATGGAAGTGTCATAGGACAACATGATGTTTGTTTCTTTTCTCCGTTCTTTGAGGCCCATTTTTTAAAAAATCTTTATCACATATTTTATTTTCCTGCAGTAGAAAAATTCATTATATAATGGAAGGTAGAAAACTGCATGAAAAAAACACAATATTCTTACCATCTAAATGTTTAATTATCATTCACAGTTTACCTTTGTGTTCTTTTGTATGCTTGTAAATTATTTTTAAAGAAGTTACTATACTGTATATGGTTTTATAACTTTGCCTTTTTCTATAACAGATCCTGTCCAATTTAAAAATTGTTATTAGCTATTAGTATTACACATTGTTATTGGCTATTATTAAAGGCATGCTATTTAATGACTATACAGAATGCCAGAATTAGAAAAATTTTACTCTATTTAAAAAATTTCCAAAAGTCCTGGATTTCCCTATTACAGATTTCCCTTATTGCAAATAACAATGCTGTTTCTAAAAATACGTAACTAGGTTACAATATCATAAGCACAATTGCTGAGTCAAATATTATGAACATATTTAAGCCTCTTGATCATTTTGTCAAAAGAAATTCTAGAAAGTTATATAAATTTACACCACTGAGGCAGAGAGTGAAATAACCCTAACTGTAGCCACCTTAGGACACCATTAGTTTTAGATGCAAAAAATTTTTTTCATATTATTCTACTATTTTTTTTATTGCTAATGAGGCTAAAAACATTCATATGTTCACGGATCATTTGCATTTATTCTTTTGTGAATTTTCTTTTAATGCCTTTTGCACATTTTTCTGTAGGGACATATATTTTCATCTTAAAGATTCGTGTGTTCTCATAAAAGACTAATAGTGTTATTTGTCTGCCATATGCATTAAATTCTTTTCCAGTTAATACTGGTTTTTTAATGTAAGTTGAGATTATGTTTGATATGATGAAGTTTCATTTGTAACTACTCAAATATCTTTTTTTTTACAGTTTTGGTTAATATCTTTGCATATATGCTCAAAATAGTTTTCAGATAAGTATTGAAGTGGATATATAGTACCTTCAATTCAACACATATTTATGTATGAATTCTAAGTTCCAGGCAGTAATATAATCAAAATAGACATTCTAGGGGAATTAAATATGCTGTGTCTACCTTAATCTTCACGTATTTTATTTTTCCTGTTGTGTACTCATCACATCATATTAGGCATAATAAGTTACAGTCCCCTCCCCCAAAATGTAAACCTTGCCCAAAGAAAGAGGGATTTTAAGTGAGCCCAGGACCATCGTAGGCCTCTGTTTTACAGACCCTGCTTTGGCAGCCTCAGCTAATCCTGACCAACATTGGCAGTTTAGAGTAGGTTCAAATATTCCGCCCTATGATGCTTGAAATTTGTCACAATACTGTCAGTTCAACATCCTATATGTCAGGGTTGAGCCTGCTCATAGGTTTATTCCAATCCACGGCCGTAACCTCATTTCCACAAAATTTTTACAATCTGTGTTTTGTTTGCATCATGATTAGCATTTTAGTACCTTCATGAAAATGGGAGTGTGGTCCTGAATGATAAGCTCCTGGCTGCCTCCGTGGCTGGGTTAGGGCAGGGCTGTGTTCAGGACGACCAGCTAGCAGGGCACTAGTACCCTTGGACCTCGCCACTAATTTGAACTCCCATATTCCTGGGATCACCCGGAACTACCACTGGCTATGTGGCCGTGATCACGGACTATTGTCAGACTCCAATTCCTGAATCAGAGGCCTCCTCTGCACAACAATTTGTGTGTAAATCAAGACCCGGGGTAAGATGATCTGAGGTTGATCACCATCTATGGAGAAATGAAAAGAGCACTAGGAACGGAATGGAAAGTCTCTGCCTTTCACGAGTTTAAATATCTTGAAAAAGTCGCATTACTCTTCTACTGCAGTCTCACCAGCCATAGAAACCCGGCATCCACGGACTCGCTTATCAGCGACAAAGTTGAGGTAATTTACACAAAAGCATTTGGTGATCTGTTAAGCCACATGCAAATATAAGGGATTATCAGGGGGCATTTTCTACCATCAAAAGTCTAGCATTTACTCTGATTATTATTTATGAAATGAATCAGGTCATGTATTGTAACCATGTCTTAAAAACCAGTTTTTATGTGCACTTAAACACGTCTGTCAAAATGTGTACGACTCAAAGCTTTGTCAGAAAGTCATTCGTTTTACTGACTAACCAAAGAAAGGATTTAGATTTCAGCGAGTATACCTTTTCCTTTAAGAGATTTGCATGAAACTACTGAAATCCAGTAGCTTTCATTTTAATCAGCAATTCTTTGAGAAAGTTCCTTAACAAAAACCTCAGAGCAGATGCTCACATAATACAAAATGTATCCATTAGCTAAACATTAACACAACACAATGCATTAACTTGATGTTTTCTTTGATTAACAAACACATTTTCATAATATAACAAACTGCTGTGATTTTATTGTTACAGATGCATAATTTTGTGTGTGTGTGGGAGGAGAAAATATTCAGTTAAAGATCTTGATTAAAAAACTAGCATCTCATAAACAATAAATGATTTCAGTTTTTTTAAGGAATTATTTGTCCCGTGATTTCTATTGTTAGACAAAATGTGAACCCAGCTGAACAGAGTGTCATAGAAGATGGACTATTATGAATGCTATAGCTTCTATTTTGCCTTTTTCCTTACATGGAAAAGGCATGTGTTAATTATGCTCAAAATATTTTCTTTTTTTAAAAGATTTCATTTATTTATTCATGAGAGACAGAGAGAGAGAGACAGAGACAGAGACAGAGAGAGGCAGAGACACAGGCAGAGGGAGAAGCAGGCTCCATGCAGGGAGCCTGATGCGAGACTCGATCCCAGGACTCCAGGATCATGCCCTGGGCCAAAGGCAGGCACTAAACTGCTGAGTCACGCAGGGGTCCCCTAGAAATTTTTTCTTAACAACCATATTTTAGAGGATTTGCTTTACTATAGATCTTTACTATAGATCTTAAGAATCAAATATTATTTTTCTTCTTAATTTTTTCTATAATTAATATTCTTTTTATAAACAGTTTGGGGGCAAATTTATGGACCTCTTGGTATATATTAGCTTCCTAGGGCTGTCACAACTAACTACCATGAGCCAGGTGGTTTGCACCAATGGACATTTATGGACTCAGTTCTAGGGCCTAGAAGTTCAAAATTAAGGTGTAAGCATGGTCATGGTGCTCTGCTAGCTCTACTTCGCTACCCTCTCCTTCACTTGATGGGTGGTAACCGTCAACCTCTAGAGTTTCATGGCTTGAGATGGATCATTCCAAAGTTGGTCTCTGTTGTCACATGGTGGTCTCCCTCTCTGTCTTCAGGTGTTTGCTCCCTTCTGATAAGGATACCAATCACAGTGGATGATGGCTCACCCTTACTGAGTATCTTACCTTGATTACATCTACAATAATTCTATTTCCAAATCTCGTTCAGAGGTACAAGGAGTTAGGACATCAACATATTTTGTGGGACACAGTTCAACACATATCAGATGTGTCATGTTGAATATTTTTGAAGGACAGGTGCAGGGCTGATAATCCCTTTGCAGTTAAAATCAAAATGTAGAGAGATTCCAGTTTGACTTGAAAGGGAGCATAAACTGCAACCCTAGAATATGACATTTTGGCATAAGGATTATTTTTGAGCTGGTTATTTTTAAGAAATGTCAGACACAGGAGAAGCTATGAAAACCTAGGAGAGGCGCATCTGGGTGGCTCAGTCATTCAGCGTCTGCCTTCAGCTCAGGGTATGACCTGGGGGTCCTGAGATTGAGTCCCACATCGGCTCCCTGCAGGGAGCCTGTTCTCCCTCTGCCTGTGTCTCTGCCCTCCCCGCCCCCCCGTGTCTATCATAATAAATAAATAAATAAATAAATAAATAAATAAATAAATAAATCTATCTTAAAAAAAAAAAAACTAGTAGAAGTTACCCTTACATTTATAAGATAAATCTCCATTTATGAGAGTTTCTTCCTCTCTGTGTCAGGAAGAAGAGGACAAGGAAATCTCTAGAAACTTTTATCACTGGAGAAGGCAAAGGCTTAAATCTGCATAACAATCGTAGAAATCATTGTTTTGAGACTACTTCAATGTAATGATCTATTTCATGTTCTCTATGAAGAACCCAACAAAGTCAACAAAACAAAAATTATAATCTCCATGCTTAAAAATGTAAGAATTGAAGTTCCTCTACAAATTACTGATTTAAAATCTGTTACATTAATCTAACCAGGCATTTATTATGGTGGTGAGAGTACTTAATCTTATTATTTTTTTAAGATTTTATTTATTTATTCATGAGACACACACACAGAGTCAGAGACAGAGGCAGAGACAGAGGCAGAGGGAAAAGCAGGCTCCTTGTGGGGAGCCCAGTGTGGGACTCAATCCAGAGACCCCGGGGTCACACCCTGAGCTGAAGGCAGATGCTCAACCACTGAGCCACCCAGGCGTCCCTAGAGTACTTAATCTTAAATTGAAAGACCACGACTTTTTTATTTTTTTTGGAATGCCCACATCATTGTCTTATAATTATTATTCTGCAGATAATAATTTTAATATAGAATTGCTATATTGGCATATTCTTTTTTCCCCCAGAATTCTTGAGCAATATCTGGAAAACAGCATAAATATATTCTTACTCCAGAGTTCAATTAAGAATATTTTTTAAATTTTGTAGATATTGGCATAGATAATTTTTGAGTCACTATAGTCTTAAAAATCCTTTCATATCCACCCGATCGTTGATGACATCGCCTTTCCTAGGGAGCTTTTAGAGACACTGGTGTCTGCTTCTGTGCTTGGACTCAACTACATGCCTGCTCTCTGGGAAATGCCCTTAATACATGGTTGCTAGATTTACTGAATGAAAAAAAACAAAAAAAAAAAACAAAAAAACCCCCAGTTACATTTTGATTTCAGATAAAAAGCAAATAATCTTTTTAGTGTACGTTCCAAATATTTCATGAGACATAGTGCAACTAAGAGAGGAAAATGTTGTTGATCTGAAATTAAATTGTAGCTATGTTTTTTGTCTTACCTGTCAATCCTAACTGGGTTGATTTTTGCCCCTAGGGAAGCATTGTACCTTCTTGCAGATGCATAGCACACTTCTTCTCCTGAGCTAACCTTCTCACACAAGGGGCTTAACTTCCCAGGGTAGGCAGATATCCTTAGAACTATTCCAGTGAAATCTCATTTTCTCCTAGGTTGGTACCAGTGTTCTCTCTCTCTTTGTAGTCCCTGCCCTCAAAGGAGACAGAAGTATCTCAGACACAATATAAGTTTTTCTTACCATTTACTGTTTGACAGTAGACATCAACCACAACTAGTTACTTCTCCCAACTGAAATGTCTGATCCTCTCCTGATCAAACATTCTGAGAGTCTTAAGTCCAATCTCAGCATGGAAAATTGTGCAAAATATATGATTAAAATAATTGTGTGTGTAAAATAGCCTAAGTATTGTTGTTGCTGTTTAGCCCTTCTGTTTTGAAAAATCTTAAAATCTTACTTAATATGTGTTATTTTTTTATAATTAGCATGTATGTATTTATTCTTTTTTTTTTTTTTTTCAAGATTTACTTTTTTGAGAGAGACAGTGAAGAGCTCCCCCATGTGTATGCACATAGGGAGAGGCAGAGGGACAGGCTGGGGGAGGGGATCTCAAGCAAAATCCCCTTAGAACACAGAGCCTTTGGCAGGCTCACCAGGGGGCTGGGATCTCAGGATGCTGAGGTCATGACCTGAGCTGAAATCAAGAGTCCTAAGCTTAACAGAGCTCCCCCACCCAGGTCTCCTGTATTCATTCATTTTAAGAAAACTATTGTGCTCAATGTTACCAGCAGCAGGCCAGAATTTGTTCGAGAAGGTATCTCTAATTTTTTTTAAAAAGTATCTGTAATGGAAAAGAAAAAGAATAATGTATCTAATAATATGACATTTCTACAATAGAGAAATTCAGATGAAACTATTCTTGAGAAAACAAAAATCTTTAAATATTTGAAGTTAACTCATCACTTGTCACAAGCCCCTTCTGTTGTGTTAGGATATTTTTTCTAGCTAACATTCAACATCAAGCACCCAAAAGTTCTTCCCGTGGGTTTTTCTAAGCATGGGGCTAAATAAAAGGAAGGTTTCCCCAGCCCCTGTCCTTCTGTCTTCTACAGGTCGATCATAATGGATTATTTCCCATAGCACTGTTGGCTTTTACAGACCCCACTACTTTCTGCTTCTTTCAATCACAGCATTAGAATTCCAAATGAAGGATTCTGGGGAAAATAATTTCTTTTGCTAAAGTGTATCCTCAGTATGATTTTTGTCTCTCTCTGTGGATTTCAAGGTTTGTTTGCTTTATCTTCTTAATTCACTCTTTTCTTTTCATTCACTATTCATTAGTAAAACACTAATTATAATCTCCCCCTTCCCATCTCTCATCCACCTCTCCCATTTGCTCCCCTGTAAATACCAGTTTTTAACTATCTCAGTGAAAAAAAAAAGCATATCCATTATTTAAAATTGCACATATAAATAAAATGTATAAATACAAACACGCACACACATACACATTGTTAAAATCCTCTCTCCTGGGCTTGTAAAATACGAGCATGAAGCTGCTTTGGATTTTTCCAGCAGGAGTTCCACACCACTGCAGCACACACTGCACTCTCTGGAGACCCTGTTAAAACTCCTCTCATTAGGAGGAGGGGAGGAAAAGGCCCCCTTATTCTTTACCTCTGGAAGGAGAGGTGATACTTCCAGAACACAAACGACACCCTCCTAAATCCTACCTTGCACCTCCAGCCCTGATATTCTAGTTGTGGGCAAGGGGATTAAATATTACTAAACTGGTTTTGGATGTTTAGTTTTTCTAATTTTCTAATTTTAGTTTTTTTAGTTTTTCTAATTTGACATGTTAAGTCAGTAATTGCAATGTTATCATTACCACCATAGGGTCTGTCTAAATTTCTCATGTAACATGTTACTAAAATCTTAATCATAGCGTAACATAATTGGAACCCAGGTAATATGGATTGAGTGGTTCATTTTTTTTTAATTCAAAGTAAATCTGGTCGTCTCTATCATAAACCTAAGTGAATAACCACTAAATAACTATTGAGACATTTAAGATGGTTTTAAGCAAATGACACAAAATCCTCAACTTCAAGCCAATATTTTCATAAAAACACAATGTGAGGGGTGTTTGGGTGGCTCAGGTGGTTAAGTGTCGGTCTCTTGATTTTGACTCAGGTCTTGATCTCAGGATCATGATACTGAGCCCCACACCAGGCTCCCTGTTCAGTGGAGAGTCTGCTTGAAATTCTCTCTTTCCTTCTGCTCCTCCCCCTGCTCATACTTTCTCTCTCTCTCTCAAATAAACATGTCTTTAAAAAGAACCACACAATGTGAAAATTTTAACAAGTATACACTTAATCTACTTTTTAAACTTTTTATACTTATAGTCAGTTAATTTCTTTACCTGTGAGTAAGCATTCTATCTCTCATTTGCAAGTAGAAACTTTGAGAATATAGTCAATTCCTAACTGTGTAAGCATTATGTATTGTGCAGTATTTTTAATGTATTTGAAGGTTATACTATCTTTAATTTTTCCCCTTGTTTTATTTTATGATTCTATTCATAAATGTAGAATATAATACATTTTAAAATTTGAAACTTTCTTAGAGAATTCAGCATATTAAAGCAAACTAAAAATTTATTTTTTCCTAGTTATATATTAGCTTGTTGTTGTATATAAAACTACTTTATAATAATAATCTTCATCATTTTTAAAGTGTTTTATATGCATTGCCTCAATAGTTCTTCACAATAATTTTGTAAGGCCATATTAGCATCTGTGCCCTATGGGAATAAGACTTGATAGGTAGGAATGTTGGGACTTATGATTTCATCTGATTTCTTTTAATAGGAACTTTTTATTGAAGTCTACTTAGAGAAAGGTTATAAAATCACAAATATAGAGTTTGATAAATGTTTTAAAATGAACTCAGCTAGTTATACACAAACTCAAAAGCTCCCTGTATTCTGTTTCAGTAAAAACTGCTCCCATCTATGCACAGGGTAACCACTCTTTGCCCTTTAACTTTATGTAAATGGAAGCATACAGTAGATTCTCTTTTGATCAACATTTTGTTTGTGAGATTCATTCACGTTGATAAAAGCACCTATAGTTTGTTCATTCTCATTGTTACATTATATTCCATCACATGACTATATTAGGGAAGAATAAAGGTATTGAAAAGAAGGGATAAACATGTTTGTAAATAGTTAAGTGCAGAGTAACTGAACATGGCTGATCTAATCACAAAAAAACTAAAAAGAAGCAGGAAGGACATAAAGAAGAAGTTGAAGAGTTTTAAAGTTCTAGCATTATTGAGGAAATTGCTAACATAATAGTTCGTATTAGGCTCTAATTAGTTAACACTGCATAATATCGGTATTGGCATTTAAAGTGATTATTTGAGAAAGATACAGTGTTCAGCAGAGAAAAGCATCTTTGACAAAGTGTTCTTGAAAGTTTTGTTTTAGCAGTAATGAGCTACCATATACATCATACATAACTATGTATTATTTATATAATAAATAAAAATTTATTGTTCAATATTTAGTAAACTACTTACTATGTGCTAGGCAATGCTCATATGCTTGGTATACATCAGTAAACAAAATAGATGAAATTCTATGCAGAGAACCTGTATTTTTGAAGGAAGGAGACAGGTAACTAAAGACATAAGAATTAATAAATTATTCTATATGCAATATGTATGAAAATGATTAAGGTTATGAAAAAAATCAAAGTCAGCAAGTTAAAGGAAATAGGAGACAACCTGTTGCTGAGCAGTTATTAGAGGTAAATTTCAATGTTAAATATGGTAGTCAGGTCAATACTTGTGAGAAGATGGAGTTGGAGCAAAGTCTTGAAGAGAGTTAGCAACCCAGATAATCGGGCATTCCATTCTCCTGGGTCATTGGAGATCGTTTCAGGCAGGTATAATGGCCGATGCAAAGAATTTAAGGTAGAGAAGGATTGGTGTGTTCCAAAAAGAGTAATGTCAGTAAAGCTGGACTATTAAAACTGCGAGTGAGAGGAGGGAACAAGCTCAGAGAGGTAAGAAAGTCCTAGAATATGTGGGACTAGAAGACAGTTCTAAGGACTCTGTTACTCTGAGTAACAGAGTAACAATGAAACAGGAAGCCAATGCAGGTTTTTGAGGAGTGGCATCATCTGACTTCAGTTTTTAAATGCTACTGTAATGAAAAGACTATCATTAAACAACTCTAGAGTCAAGATGATAAGCTAGGTGGCTACGGTAGTAATCTAACCAAGACATCATCTAACCAAGACTGTCTGCTTCTGTCCAGGATGGCACCCATGGAGAGCTGAAACTATGAAAGGCTTTTAAAATGTTTTGAGGATCCCTGGGTGGCGCAGCGGTTTAGCGCCTGCCTTTGGCCCAGGGCGCGATCCTGGAGACCCAGGATTGAATCCCACGTCGGGCTCCCGGTGCATGGAGCCTGCTTCTCCCTCTGCCTGTGTCTCTGCCTCTCTCTCTCTCTCTCTCTCTCTCTCTCTGTGACTATCATAAATAAAATAAAATGTTTTGAAAATATAGGCAGTAGAACTTAGTAATGGATTGGATATGGGCTATGAAACAGAGAAAAAAAAGCAGAAGAGAGTAACTTCAAGCTTTTGGGTCTGAGTATTGAACTGATGAGAAAGGATATGAGGGAAGTCAGTTTTGTTTTTTGTTTGTTTCATGATAAAGTTGGTCAGGACTTCATCCTTGGATATGTTGAGAATGAAATATTTATCATAAGCCCAAGAAGAAATCTCAAGTAGGCAGGTAGCAGATGTATAGATTTTGTGTGAGTTCTGGACTGGGGATATACATTTGATAGTCATTGATGCAGAGATGTTGTTGAAAGTCATGGGTGTAAATGATATAACTTAAGGATGAGTATAGATTATGAAGAGCACAGGACCAAAAACTGAGTCCTGGATATTTCAACATATAGAATATAGTACAAAAGAAGTCGTATCATGAAAGTATGCTGAGGATTAATCGGTGAGGTATGTGCAAAACCAACACAGTGTGTGTTAATTCGGGTCCACAGAGAAGCAGATACCAAATTAAGATTAAATATCTAAGAGACTTTTAGTAGGAAAAAAAAATGAAGGAAAAATAGAGGCAGGCAGCCACAGGAAGTGAAGAGAACTTTCTTATCCTGATGGAAGTCTAGCACTGTGATAAAAGAGGAGGAGGAAGGAGGAAGAAGGAGAGGAGTTTCAGATGGTAGTGCAGTTCTGAGAATGTTTCTGCAATTCCTAGCTGAAGCCCCATTGGAGAAGTTTTGTATCTCCTGGATGATATGGTAGTGCTGATTCTGTGCTCAACCATTGCCTGGGAGCAACCAATTGGAAGCATGAACTCAATACACAAAAACAAGAGTGGATCCAAGAGTACCAGGGCAGGGAGTTCCTCAATTATGCTACGCATAGCAGATGTCAGCATGAGCACCAGTACGGTACCCTAAGAAGCAAGTGAAGAACAGGAAGGAAAAAGTGCTGAATTATGTGAAATGCTGATGAGAGGTTGAAGAAGAGAAAGGCTAAAAACTAACAACTGGATTTGATGGCCTGGAGTTTGTTGGCGGATTTGACCACAATGGTTGTGGTGGAGTGAAGCCTGACTGGATTGGGTTTAACAGTGAATGGGAGGAAAGAAATTAGATTGTGAAAACAGACTCCTCTTTGAAAATTTGTTACAAAGGAAAACAATAGAGATGATGAGCTATCTCAGTGAGAAGTGGGGTTAAGAAAAAGTTTTTTTTTTTTCTTTTGAAAGACAGAAGAATTTAGCAACATGTTTATATGCTGATGGAAAAATACAGTAATTATCCCAAACACTTAATGGCCCTGTAGTAGACATGATCATGCGTTTATCCATCTCTGTTTCCAGGCCTCTTGGTGATGTGATTTTGCTCCTATAAAGAGGTGGAATCAAATTCCTGAATGTTTTATCTGAGTTGACCTCGTGACTTACTTTGATCCATAGAATACTACAGAATTGGCACCATATACCTTATACCTCAGCTTTAAGGGGGCTGCAGCTTCTGCTTTCACCGTCTTGGAAACCTCTCCATCATTTAAAGAAGTCCAATTTAGCTAGTGGTGGAGGAGAGCAGCACACAGAGGAGAGCAGGGGCAGCCCAGCCAATAGCTGCCACCCACCATCAGATGTTTGCGTGAGGCTACCCACTCTGGTCAGATCTCCAAACTACTGCAGTAGACGAGCAACCCTCCCTTGAGCAGCAGGGCTGCCCAGCCAAACCCAGATTGCCAACCACGATTCATGAAACAGAATTCGTGGCTGATTGTCAGTACTTTCTGAGGTCATTGATACCTGTAGAGACCCCAAATACCTTTTTGAAAATCTTACTCTTTACTTTTCCTCTGTATGTTTTAATATTTACACTGGATAAGCTAAGGAAAGTTCTGCACACTAAATGCCATTTGTAGGTTAGCATATCTGTGTAACTACTAAACATCTTTCAAGGCCTTTTTCCTTTGGACTGATTTGTGCATGTACTTTCACTGCCTTTGGTCGCTCACTTTACATATATTCTTGTGACAATTATTATCTATTACCCTGTATTACAGACATTTGTTAATTTCCTGAGTCGGTGTGGCATTGAGAAGACATGTCTATCATGACATAACTCAAATTAATTTTCTTTCACCAGTTCTCCCTTCCTTCCTTCCTTCCTACAGAATCTGTGAAAGTGCATTTTACTGAAGAGACCCAAATAAGTTTTTATTTGACATAACAAAGGGTCTTTTAAAGATAAAAATGTAGAAAAATAATCTCTATAATATAGTCTTTGAAGTTAGGATCCTGGATGTAAAGTAACAAAATAAAATCCAAAATTCAAAAAGCTTCTAAGCTGACTAACGTGTGCTTTGATGTAGCATCTACGTTTTTAACAATTGCACAAAATATTTCTTTTACTGACATTAATGGTGTACATATACTCACTCTATCACTTAGCTGTATAAACTTGAGCCACTTAGCTATATAACCTTGAATAAGATGTTTAATCTTTTTCTCCTTCATTTCCTTCACTTTAAGAGTGTCATAAATCAGGTAACTATCTTATAGATTTTTCTTAGAATTAAGTGGTATATTTCCATATAGCCATAGAACAGATCTTGAATATTATAAGCACTGAATATTAACAAGCATTATTATCATATGATATGATATCATATGATATAATATCCCTTTTTTTTCTCATTATCACATTAAAATGTTAGCTTTGGCAAATAATTCTAGAAAGCTGGATCCTTGTTAATTAATTTAGTTAAGGATTCAGGCCAATGACATCCTTTGTTTATGTTATCTGGAACCTACTACATCCTAAGTCTGTGGCAATAAGTAATTATTGGATTTATTCTCTGCAGTTAGTCACTACTTCCACTGATGTCAAATGGGTTTAATTAATTTAAACTATAAAAAAGTAAATGGAATTTGGAGGAATATTATAAAAAGAAAGACAAGGTCATTAGTAATAGTCCCAGAGTTTATTATCTTCCAAAATAATGTTTCCTCCAGATTGTCCAAGAAAAAAATGAAGTTACCATCTACTGCCCTCAGAAGTCAGGACTAAAATTTTTGGGAAAAAGAGTATGAATAAATGGTTAATCATGACTAACCAGGTCCATAAGAACTCATGACTTCATGTTGTTCATATGCTAAGGTTGTACCACACATGTTATTATAAGGCATCTTGTGGCTGGTGTACAAGATTGCAATTCAAACTAACAGATGTTTGGGAAGGAAATTATTTGTTTAATTTGTTTATGAGTCACAGGATTTTTGTCTGAATGTAATTATAGGAGGAGACCACAATTTATGAATGGATTGTATTCCAAAAGTGCAGTTATGAGTCAGTTGTTTAGGACTAAGGACATATTTTTATGTATAAACTAGGTTAAATGTTAGTGTTTCCCAAGCAAGCCCACAAATAGCTGCTTTAACCCATTATTTGGCTCCCAGTATGTGCCTATTACTCCTCAGTCTCTGGAGAAAATATTTGAGGAGAAAATGGCCTCTTCCTTTTCAGGCCAGTTTGTTTTGATTCCACTGGCGATAGCCTTTTCCCCTTTCCAGCTCTGCTTTTCCTCTGCTTTCTCATGAGACCTCATAAGCTCTAAACCACCCTGAAGAACTACAACTCTGGTATGACCCATTCTTGGCAAAATTTACACTATTCCTCAATTATCTGCCTCTCCTTTCCCACCACCATGTTCCATTTTTTGATGCTGCTTAAGTCAAGTTGCAGTAAGAAAGCAATGTACTGTAGTTATTTTTTCCCCTAATGGGATTAATAATTATCCCAGGAGTATTTCTGATTTAAAACAAGATATTTATTCATCCAAATTACTATATTTAGTGGACCTCATGACTAACACAATAAGGGGAAAAAACCCAGACATTTTGGAGCAATTTCATATTGGAATCAGGACCAATATGTAGACTTTTTATTGCCAAGAAGTCTGTCTTAGGAGACATTTCCTTCAATTAAATTTGTTTCTTACAACTTTTTCCTCTTTGCCCTTCATGAACTATCGTGTTGTCTTAAGACTTTCACCCAGTAGTTCCCTTTTTGACAAACACTGATAAATACTGGGCTAAAAAAAAAAGAAAAAGAAATAAAGATTTAATATGCATATATATTACAGTTTCCCTGAATATACTTTTTCTTTTCACAAATCAATAGATGCCCAACTAATGTTATTTGTTTGTTTCCCCAACTAAGTAATCTATTCCCTCTATAAATAGAGGGAGTGTTTATTATTTGGGATTCATTGTATGTCTACACCTTAGCTTGCCTAATACTTAGTAAATTCCCAGTAAATACTTCACTATTAAAGAAAAAAATTAAAAACAATTTTTGTTTTAAACATGCCACAATAGACACATAAAAGTACTTGAGTATAAATAATAAGGTCTGCTCTATAGACTAACAGAAATCTGTTTAGGGAAATGAACAATGTGATGATTTGGGCTTTTGACTATTTTTCTGGTAAGAATAAGGGTTAACTTTTGTTTTTATTATAAATAATAAAAAGTCACTGTTTCCACCTTGAAAATCATTTTGATTACATTGTAGAAAAATAAAAGAATGAAAAATTAAGAAAGAAAATGCTTTTGTAGTTGTTCTCAGGCAAACTCCATAGATATTTGACAGTCAATTCGCATTTTAGTTGAGAAGAGAGATTTAAATAATGAGGTGTCCATAAAATAGAGTTTTTAAGTTGCTTAACACATGTGTCAATAAAATTGAAATACGTGAAGTATGGAGGGGGAGAAAACACCTGAATTTAAATATGCAACCTGAAACTAGAACAATGCAAAGTTTTATCTTGTGAGGTAATGCCATACAACGCTATAAACTTAAAAGTAATTCACACAGATTGTCATGTTGGACACGCTTTTATTTAGTTTAAACAACTCTTCCATTTCCAAAGTATTTGGGTGGCCTTCTCTGATTTACACTTGAACACTGACATGTAAAACATGAGTCTGTGGGGTCTGGAGAGAACACACTAGCACACAACAGATGGAGCTGCTTGTTTATTATCAGGTATAAGTTAATAACATGCAGTCATGTAAAGATCACCCTCAATTCAGCTATTTTTAAGACTGTGCAGTGCTATTAAGTTCAGACATAAAGTGTTACGGCACACATTGATCTCTTGGTGGATTCTTTGCAAATGAGTCATCTGTTCTTTATTTTCAACCATTCTTGACTTAATCCTTTAAATGAAATTTTAACAGAGAATACTTCCCAAAGAACTCATGAGGATTAAATTCATTACAATAATAAATAGTTTTTCCACTTCAAACACTCACAATGGTGAGTTTACAAAATATTATTTTTGTACTAATACTACAAATCAAAACATGGTGTTAGTCCACACCTTTTCACAACAGATACATTAGGATTTGATGAAAACGCTCAAGTTATCCCAGAATGGTCACTCTTACAAATCACAATAACACAAAGAAATCTCTTATTGGAAAGATTTCCATTCAATTTGTAATTTAATTTTCAGTTTGAGATAGTTAACTCCTTTGTGTCTCAGTATTGTTAATACATTGACTCCATGTGCTAAGAAATATTCAAGTGTTTACCTAGAGCTACTGGTAAGATCACATCTTTGTAACTATCGATCTATCTATATAAATATCACAGGAAATAACTGGTAGTATTATTACTAACATACACTAGTATATATTAATCACCTATTAATAGCTAGAGATTTATGCAAGATGTTTTGAGATACTTATGCTTATTGCATTATCACAATTCTAAACAATAGGACTGAAAATTATCCCCATTTTACAAACGAGTTAAGTAGCTTACTCAAAGTCAACATGAGTAAATAAAGCAATGACTGTAACTGGAACAAAATTAAGAGCTCTTTTTTGTCTCTCACAGTCTCCTTTCCAGAGGTACCTTTTGTCTGAATTGCAGAAACAGCAGTATGAAAGGGTGAGCTTTAAAAAACTTGTCTTGAACTCAGGCTTATCAAACAGGATCTATAAGCCCCCAACTCTCCACTATTGACAAACCAGATTCCAGCTATTTAGTTCATCCCTGTTTCCATGTATCTGTTCTTTCTCTTTCTATTGTTCCTAACACTTTACTTCTTTAGTTTTTCTGCTACCTAATCTTCACTACTGGGTTCAATGTCCACATCTGCAAAGCCTTCCCCTATAGTCCAAACCCCTATTAATCTCTCTTTTGTGATAGTGCCATTACTATATTGTCTTTCTTTGTTTTATACAGACTGTTTTATTCACCTAAAAAAAATAAAATCCACATTTTAACAAGTTGCTATATATATATATATATATATATATATACACATTGAAATTTTAAGCTTTTTTCTATACATGTTCATATATATTTATATATGATATCACATAACAGAATAATACCCAAAGGGACAAATTAATTGCCTTTGTAAAATTAGCAGAACCAATACATTCCCATTTGTATTTTGATAATATACATATTATAAACAAGAAAATGTGTTAGCTATTTTAACATCACAAGGTATTGACAATCATTAATTGTCTATTAAAAGCCATCCTGCATCCATTTTCCCTATTTTACAATAAAAGAAAATAGATTTAACTCACATTTTGGCATTGATTTGATTGTGAACAAAAAAATGTGAGCCACTCATAAAAGATCCATTCCCCTTGACATTGATTGACTTAGGTATGAGCATGTGGTGCAGACCTGGTGGATACAAATTAAGAGACATCTGTTGAGGCATTTCCTTGGAAAGTTTTCTCAATCTTAAAAAAGGAATAAATTTTGGGCCCTTGTATGTAAAGTAAAATGATGATGCCTAGAATTTCTGCAGCCATCTTATGACTTTGAAGGAAAACACATAGAATTTCTAAATTAGTACATTGAGTTTCTAAATCAGTCATTCTGAAGCCACACTTTCTCCAGAAATTCTGTGATATGAACTAACAGATCTTATTCTATGAAAGAATAAATCTCACTTTTGAGCTATATTTGGTTAGGTATCTTATTACTTGTAGCATAATGCAACATAATTGCTATAAATAGCCTAAGATACAAGTATTATATTATCTCACTTATATGTGGAATTATAATAACAACAACAATAAAAATCAAACTTATAGAGAACAGATTAGTGGATTCTCGAGGTAGAGGGTAGGGAATGAGTGAAGGGAGTCAAAAGGTAGAAACTTCCAGTTATAGAATAAGTAAGTCATGATAATGTAATGTATAGCATAGTGACTATAGTTAATAGTACTATATTGCATATTTGAAGGTTGCTAAGAGAGTAGATAAAAAATAAAAAATAAAAAAAATAGGGGATCCCTGGGTAGCTCAGCGGTTTAGCACCACCTTTAACCCAGGGCGTGATCCTGGAGACCCGCAATTGAGTCCCACCTTGGGCTCCCTGCATGGAGCCTGCTTCTCCCTTTGCCTGTGCCTCTCTCTCTCTCTTTCTCTCTCTCTCTCAATCTCTCTCTGAAATCTCATGAATAAATAAATAAAATCTTTAAAAAAATAAAAATAAAAAAAAATGCACATTTCCCCCCATTTTGGTTAAAATAGTAGTATGTGTTTCCATACAGAATGGTAAAAAATTCTGATTGAACAAAGCATTTACCATGATTACCAAACACTTCTTAACCAATAGAAAAAATCATAAAGACTATCAAAGCAAGATGATCTTAATTTAGTCTCTGCTTTTATTTCTTTCCAAATATCAATTTGAGTTCACTTGTCCTATTAAAATGTGTGGGCTTTGAGGAAAAGATGAGCAAAGCATTTCAGATTTGCTAATATAGCACATTTTGACAGGCTGCTGTGCAGAACATGATTGATAATCAGGATGAGAATAGAAATAAAAAGCATAGATGAAATCATGCCAACCTGAGGGAAATAAATGTTCTGATAATCTTTTAATTATTTTTTGAATAAATTGAGCTTAGATGCTTTCTAGAGTTTATTTCACCACTTGAATATATTTTACCTACTCAGAAAAAAATAAAAAAGTTTAAAATCTTTGGTATATTATCATCAAGGCCATATGATATAGAAGACGGCGTGAACACATTATTTGGGATATTTAAATAATATATGTATTTTTCTTCGTTGGTTACAGGTATCGAGGTCTTTATTTTCTTGTCCTTGTGCTTTCATTTTTTGAATTTCCACTTCTTGAAACAAGTTAGTTAACGTCTCTGAAAGCCACTGTTTTCTCTTATGTAAAATTGGATATTATCATCTAATTCACCTAATTATTACATAACTCATCTTAAACAATATATAGAAAATCACTTAATACTTGGTTTAACCTAGGTTTAGGAAGCCTGAAGGGTTAACAACCTTTGCTTAGTGAAATTATTAAGTTTGTAAATTAATGAATAGATTATTTAAAAATAATATTTGGCAGGATATAAGCAAGATGGCCTAATAAGACATTCCTTCTCAATAACAATTTTGTTGTTCATCCACAAACAAAATGCCTTTGTAGGAGCTGGTGGGATTCAACACTAAATGCCAAGTGGCCTGGGAGGAGTCTCACCCATCTGCACATCAAAGAATAAACATATAGACCTTTATCCCAGCAGAGGACCCTCTGGAGACCTGTGAACCGGCTCCAGCTTCTCCTGGCCACATGCTGAAAGCTCCAGGAGGATACAGTCTTGGACAATCACTTAGAGACCAGAGAGAGGCCTTGGGGAAGCTCAGGAATCCAGGGTCCCCTAGAAGACATGGATAAATTCCTAGAAACATAGAATGTACCAAGATTGAATCATGAAGAAATAGAAAATCTGCATGAATTAATAAAAAGTAGGGAGACTAGATCAGTAATTAAATTGATTTTCCTATTCAATTCTACCAAACGTTTAAAGAATGAATACTAATCTTTCCCAAAGTCTTACAAAAAAGGTTGAAGAGGAGAGGACACTCTCAAACTCACTTACAAAGCCAGCTTTACAATGATACCAAAGTCAAATAAGGACTGTACAAGAAAAGAAAACTATAGGCCAATACCCTTGATGAATATAGATATAAACACAGAAAAATTGTCAACAAAATATTAGGAAGACAAATTCAACATCATATTACAAGGAACATACAGGATAATCAAGTGGGACTTAACCTCTGTGATTCATGGATGGTTTGACATACACAAATCAATAAATGTGTTATAGTACAATTGTGAAGTAAAAGATAAAAATCATGATAATATCAATGATTGGAGAAAAGTATTTGAAAAAATAGAACATCCTTTCTTGATAAAAACTCTCAAGAAATTAGGTATAGAAGTAATGTATTCAACATAATAAAGGTCATCCATGATGAGCTTCCAGCTGATATCATATGAGAAATTGAAAACTTTCCCTCTAAAATCAGAAACATGACAAGGGTTCCCTCTTTGACTGCTTCTATTTAGCATAGTCCTGGAAGTCCTCACTAGAGAAAGCAGGCAAGAAAAAGAAATAAAAAACGTACAGATTAGTAAGGAAGAAGTAACATAGTCTGTTTGCAGATGATATGATTTTATAAATGAAGATTCTAAAGGGATTGCCAAAAAAACTATTAAAACTAATGAGCCAATTAAGTAAAGTTGCAGGATATAAAATCAACATGCAAAAATCAGTTACATTTTCATAGATTAACATTGAAATAGCTGAAAAAGAAGACAATCTTATTCACAATAGTGCGAAAAACAACGAAATATTCTGGAATAAATTTAAAGAGATGAAATATCTGTACACTAAAAAGTATAAGACTGATGAAAGAAATTGAAGAAGACACAAATAAAGGAAGATATTCTATGTTTATTGATTGGAAGAACTGATATTGTTAAAATGTCTATACCATCCAAACCCATCTATAGATTCAAACCTTATCAAAATTCCAATGATTTTTTTCATAGAAATAGAACAAACCTAAAATTTATATGGAACCACACACCCCCAGAATCCAAACTAATCCTGATAAAGAAGAACAGAGTTGGACACAGTACACTAGCCAATTTGGACACGGTACACTAGCCAATTGCAAAGTATGTTGCAGAACTATAGTGAAAAAAACAGTATGGTGCTGGTGTAAAAATAACCCCATAGAGCCAAGAATATCCAATAGGGAGAGGATAGTCTCTTTAGTAAATGGTGTTGGGAAAACTGGATAATGACATGCAGAAAAATGAAACTGGACCTTCGTCTTAACCACTCACAAAAATTAGTTAGAAACAAATTAAGACTCAAACAGAAGATCTGAAACCATAAAACATCTAGAAGGGAAATAGCATCTTGACATTAGTTTTAGCAACAATTTTTGGGGTATGGAAATAAAAAACACAAGTAGCAAAAGTAACAATCAACAAGTGGGACTACATTAAATTAAAAAGATTCTGCAGAGCCACAAACAAACAAACTAACAAAAATGCAACAAAATGAAGAAGGCATCCTATGGAATGGGAGACAGTAATTGCAAACCAACTGACAAGAGGTTAATATCCAATATACATGAAGAACTTATGCAATTCAATAGCCAAAATCCCCAAATAATCTGATTAAACAATGGCAGAGGAACCGAATAGATGTTTCTTCAAAGAAGGCATCCAAATGGTCAACAGGTACAGGAAAAGTTAACTTCCTCAGTCATCAGGGAAATGTAAATCAAAACCACCATAACATATCATCTCACACTTGTCAGAACAGCCATTATCAAAAGACAAAAGATAATAACAGTTGGCAAGAATGTGGAGAAAAGAAAACCCTTGTGCACTCTTGGCGGGAATATAAATTGGTTCAGCTTTATGAAAACAGAATGGAGTTTCAAAAAAAAAATTAAAAACAGGACTACCATGTGATCCAGCCATTCACTTCTGGGTATATATCTAAAGGAAATGAAATCAGGTGATCCAGTAGGTATCTTAACTTCCAAATTCATTGCAACAGTATATGCCATGGCCAAAACATGGAAACAACCTAAGTGTCCATCCACAGATGAATCAATTAAAAAGATGTAAATATTAGTACAACGGACTATTATTCAACCCTGAGAAGGAAGGAAATCTGGCCATTCATGACAACCTGAATGGACCTGGAGGGCATTATGCTAAACAGTGAAGTTAGACAGAGAGACAAATACTATTTGATATACCTTATAAGTGGAATATAAAATGATGAACTCATACAACCAAGAGTAGAATGATGACTGTCCGAGGTTGAGTGTGGGGGAAATGCCGAGATGTTGGTCATAGAATACAAACTTCTATTTATAAGATGAATAAATTCTAGGGATCTAATGTACAGCATGGTGACTATAGTTAATTATACTATATTATATACAGTATCATGCATATTATTATATGTGTATATGTATATTTAACATTATTAAATAATATATGTATATATTTAACATTATTAAATAAATAACATGTTACATTATAACATAAATATATTTTTATTGAAAGTTTCTAAAGGAGTAGGGCAATTATGGGAGATGATGGAGGTGTTAACTAACCCTATTGTGGTAATCATTTTGCAATATGTGGGTGTGTCAAATCTTCACATTGTACAACATGAACTTACACAATGTTATGTGTCAATTAAATCTCTATAGAGCTGAATAAAAGATAAAATATTATTTTGTCTGGAGTAATGTTTAAATAATTCTGAAAATAGTTTTACAACTGTGTTTCTTTAACCTGGTACAGTTAGAAAGTTGGTTATGTGATCCATCATGCAAATGTTGTTAGTTGCAGCCCATGGAAATGTGCCTTAAAGAATGGAACTGCTAAGAAACTTACCCTAAGTAAAATGTTATCATGTATATAAATCACACACTAAAAATCACACATATTAAGTAAAACAGCAAATAAATAAGAAATATATACAAATAGATGAAAGTCATATTTAAATTATTGGGACACAGTTCCATGTTATTTAGTAACTCAAAATATAATCTATTCTGCTCTTTATTTAAAATAACTATTCCCATGTTTTAAATCCTGTTGGTTTAAAAAGTTCAGAGAAATTAAAATATTAATTTAAGGACGTTATGATTAATGAAAAATAAAAGAATGCAACCAGAACAGACATCTCTCATAGTCCAATAATAAAATCTGCTAAATTTACAAAAGAAATATAATATTGTTAGGCAAAGACAGCCAAATGAGCTCAGAAGGTGTGAACATTATCTATTTACTCATTTCTTTGAAAAATAATTAGTAATTACTTTCCGGATGTCAGATTCCATGCCAATTTCCCTGGCAGTTTACAGAATTAAATAAAGCAAAGCCTCTACTTTCAAGAATGTTCTATCCAGTAACTGTAAAGAGTATATAAAAGAAATTAGTTGAAGAAAATTACACTTCAAACAATGTCAGTTGATAGAGTGAATACAAACACAAGTTTAAGAGCAAACTCAGAGCTGAAAGCCTAACAGGAAATCAGGAAGCAGTAAAGACAAGCTATTAGGATAAGCTGTCATTCAAGCTGGCATTGATGACAATATTATGACTTTCCTCCACAGATGACTATGACAGATTATCATGAGAAACAGGGGAAGAAGCAAAAAGAGGGCAACACTAAATGTATCATTTCCGTATTCAATGAATAAAGCAAAAAATGAAAATCGCCTCTAGAAATAACAACTCTTTCACTTTCACTTGCACTTATACTATTTTGACAGATAACCTAATAGCACTTAATATTTCTAAAGGGAAATTTTGTTTCTTCTAAGCATAATTTAGGATATTAAGACATTAAAAATATATTTGCTTAGATTTTACAAAATTTAACTTGTTACACATGAGAAGATTGTATGGGATGTGATTTTTGATTCCCACTAGAGAAAGAAAATGGCAAATGAGTTTTTCATGTTGAGAAAAATAGTAGACAAGGTATGCATAAAGAGTTAGCTCTTCCCTTATTTGATTCTAAGTAAAGGAAATTAATTGTATTTGTCTTTGTTGTTCTGGCCTCTTAATCAGAAGGAAAAATATATTGACAGATAAAATGCTTATCCATGTCTTTATTTTGCAAGAGAAGTAATAGGTAACAACTTTTCACTGGTAACAACTATTTGAATTGCAGGCATAACAGCAAGAAAAAAATACTGACATGCCAGCTTGATGGAAAGAGACTATGGAAAGCATCTGACTCAGGGTGAAACGAGTGAGGCAAAAGGTGAAAAAATATTAGTTGAATGAATAAAGAATGAATATAGAAAGTACAAGGCCATTGATTTTAACTGCTTGGATTCCATTTTATGAATATACTAAAATTTATCCATTTTCTTATTCACTCATGTTAATTGGTTCTATTTTCATTAATAAATATTGCCATAATTGTCTTACATATGTGTTTAGTAGACACCTGTGTGAAGTTCACTAGAGTGGAACAACTAGAATAGAAGTGCTGTGTCATATGGGATGCATGCCTTCTATTTCAGTGTCATAAGAAAGCTAGAGAAGTTCCTTCATATTTAGATATAAATTGCACTGTATGTTACAATAGTGTAAAATTCTTATAACCATTTCAGATGCACTAACCAGTAAGGATTAGATGTTAGAGGATATGTTTAGAATGCTGACTTAAAAAATGAACAAACAAACAAAAAAAAGGACAAGTTGATCTCCACTATGACTATCATCCTTATGTATTCCAATGTCAATAGTTTCCTAGAGTGCATTAACAAGAATTTTGAGGCCGTGATTAAGTTTCAAAGAAAGTTTTGTGGTTCAAAATGTTTGTCTTGTTTGGGTGTGTTGGGAATTTTG
This sequence comes from Canis aureus, assembly GCF_053574225.1. NCBI lineage: Eukaryota > Metazoa > Chordata > Mammalia > Carnivora > Canidae > Canis > Canis aureus. Next base: position 30,182,844 of record NC_135645.1, read on the forward strand.
AGGAATGTAATAAGTATTTGCCATTCCATGAAGTGGCTCTATAATAGACTCAGAGAGAATGGTGCAGAATTTCTAGAATTTGGCATTAGTTGGAATATAGTTTTTTTTTAATATATAGCCAATGAGTGTGCTAGTTTTTTATTCTTAAACAATAGTAATTTTAGTAAGAATATTTTATTATTTCCTTGTACATGTTGATACACTTATCTTTTATATTGCTAATATAAAGAAAAAGTGAAATCTGTTCGATAATTACACACAAAAATAAGAAATATTATATAGTAGGTCTGTTTTTAACTTACTGGATATTTCCCATTATGGTTATTTTTCTTTGATCTTTGGGGAGTTTATGGATGTACTCAGTTTCTTCTGGAAGGTGATTTTACCAAAATACGATGGCTCACTAAACAGTAATACTTTGTCAGATATTGCAGATACACGCATGCATACACAAACATGTAGACAATGTATATTTTGCTTAGAAATTACAGCATGGTTACACGGCTACAAGTTGTTTTATTTCATTTTTGAAGTTATTTTTTACTCTTCTTGTTTATTTTTCTCATGAAGACATATTTATTCATGAATATATATTAGGTAGCTGCTATATTCCAGCTATGTGCTTTGCAAAGATTAATATAGCTTGGGTCAATATTTTTATTTTATAGAATTATATGGTCTCAATAAAACTAAAAGCCTTCTATTAATAAATTTTATGAGTAAGTATTAGTAAGTATTCAGATCAATATATTAAGTTGGGTTTATATTATTCATTCAAAAAATTCCCAAATTAATATATAAATAAAGATCTATCACATAAAAATAACTTGAGAGAATAATTTTATGAAAAAGGAGAAGTAAGCTATAAAATTTTCAAGTAATAATGTTTATTGGCAATCAGAATATATAAAACTAAAGATAATCACTGATCAAAATAATTGGAGTATATCTCCATTTTTTAAATTTATTTATTTTATTTTTATGTAGTAGTAAAGAATCACTGCTCTTGTACACACTAAACTAAAACAAAATGCAAAAGTAATAATATGTGTCCATTTGATACAAAAAGTTGTAGTCTGCATCAAACAAATGTAAAAATATTAGCATTTATAAAATGTCAAGGATAGCTTGTAAAAAAACAGTTGGTTCTAAAAACTTAGCAAGATTTTGACATTGTTATATAAAATCAATTAGGTAGCCATATAGGTACTAAAAAATAATAGTTGTATTAACTCATGTTTTTTTTTCTTTCCTCTTTTCATTTCGGAGACCATTAGAATCACCGACTTAGTCGCACTTGAAAAGCAAAAATTATTTTTAAAGAGTTTAAAGTACATTCTAGAGCCTTATTCCAAAATAACAGCATTCTTTATATTTTTAAAAGGGAATATGTGAAAGACTCAGCTCCCAAACAACCCCCTTTGAAGATGAAATCATGTGAATTGTTAGATGTAATGGCATGACAGTAAGAGCCTGGAGATTGTCCAATGTAGTCCTTTTGAGATGGGTTATACCCCCTGAAAGAGATGATGCATCAAAGGCCACGGAAATTTTTTAAAGATTTTATTTATTTGAGAGTGCGAGCACAAGCTGGGAGAGGGGCAGAGGGATGCGGAGAAATGGACTCCCCACTGAGCCGGAGGGTCCTGAAATCATGACCTGAGCTGAAGCCAGATACTTAACCCACTGAGCCACCCAGGCGCCCAGGCCACAGATTTTCTAAATGTCATTTTACCAAGTATTTCTGTTGAAAAGACCATAAAATAAGAATTGATGCTTATTTTTCTTTCTTTTTAAAAAAATATTTATTTATTCACGAGAGACAGAGAGAGAGAGAGAGAGAGAGACAGGCAGAGGAGCCCGACATGGGACTCAATTCGGGGTCTCCAGGATCATGCCCTGGGAGGAAGGTGGCACTCAACCACCGAGCCACTGGGGCTGCCCGATGCTTATTTTTCAAGAATGAGAAAAGAGTCTGCAACTTTCTCACAAATATGTGCCATACAATAGATGCTTTCTCAGGCATCGACTGGCTTGTATCCCTATATAGAGTTCCTTCCTTGATGGTTGATAATGAAGTTTTATGGTTATTGTTGTTATCTATGTTTCCAACCAGAGATATGTTTATTGAATTGCGGAAGGATCTCAAAAAAAATATGGCTCACCTTGTTTCCCAATACTCAGACTCCCAGCTTCTGCATTTTATTGCTATTATCAGGGAATTGTTTTAACCTATGCTCAAATTCTGCTATTATGTATGTATTTGTTAATGTTTATTGAAAAATAGATTCCTAAGAAATTGCAATCACGTTACAAACAGATATTGGGGACCCCTCGCCAATTCTCCTCAAAACGTTTATCTTGTGTGACTATAGTGTAATATCAAAATAACAAAAGTGATATTGGTACCATGTGTGTTTATTGTTGTCATGTTATCACAAAGAATCATGTAACTGCCACTGCAATCAATAGGGAGTTATTCCGTCACCACAAACATCACTCTGCTACCCTTTAATGCCCGAAAATTCCTAATCCCCCCCAAATACTAATCTGTTATCTAGCTGTGTAATTATGCCATTTCAGAAAGGTTACATAAATCAAATCAAATCAAATCTGCCACATTCTGAGATTTTTTTTTCTCTCTACAGATTGTTCATGAAATCTACCCAAGTTGTTGTATGTATCAAGAGTCACTTAAATACTTTATTAGAATTCCCTTTGATCAATCTTTAGTGTTTCTGGATGTCTTCATATTGATTTTTAGTAGTTATTCTAGGTATTACACTTAAGTACATAATTTATCATCATGTGCTAACATAGACACTTAACCAGTTGAAGTGAAGTATAGAAAACTCACCTTCATTTAAAATCTTTTCACCCATTTATAATATAAACGTTCAGTAATGTTCAGTACTTCTATACCTTGAGAAGCACATCAGAATAATATTATAATTTCTTCTTTAATTCTCAAAGATAATTGAGAAAACTCAAGATATAAAAGTCCATTATGTTTACTCTTTTTTTTTTTTTTTTTTACTCTTTCTATTGTTCTTTCTTCATTTCTAATATTCTGTTTCCTTCTTTCATCATTTTCTTTGTTTTGGGAGTTTTCTTAAGCCACTCTCAGGGTAGTTCTGCTTGTGACAAACCATTTTTAGTTTTTCATTGTCTGATAATGCCTTAATTATCATTATTAAATTATACTTTGGGAGGAGATAGGATTCTAGGATAGCAATTTTGTTTGTTTGTTTGTTTAATTACCAGAAAAACAATATGAAACCTCTTTGATTTCTGATTAGAAATCCACTGTTTCGTTAATAGTTCCTCATAGTAAGGTATAGTTTTTCTCACGCTCCCTTCAAGGCTCTGTTTTCTTGTCTTTAGTTTTGAGATGGTCTTAGCATGGATATCTTTGGTTTATCCTGTTTTGGGTTCCTCTGCTTCTTTTATCTGTAGTCTTATGGGTATTTTGTTTGCTTCCCAAATTTGGGGCTTTTAGCTATTGTTTATTTAAAAACTTGTCCAGCACCACTTACTTTTTTTTTTTTTCTTCTTCTGAGACTTTGATGGCAGGTACTTTAGATCTTTTGTTACCGTCCCATGGGTCTCTGAGGATCTGTTTATTTTCTGTTTCTTTCTGCTGTTCAGTCTGGGTTATTTCTATTGTTCAATCTTTAACTTCACTGATTCTTTCTTCTGTTCTTTCTCTTCTATTGTCGAGCACGTACATTGAGTTTTTATTTCAGTTATTTTATGTTTATTTCTAAAATTTTTATTCAGTTCTTTTTATATTTTATGTTTCTTGGTTAAGACTTTCTATTTTGTTTTCATTTGTTTGTAATTTCTTTTTTTTATTGAAGTATAACTGGGGGCAGCCCGGGTGCCTCAGCGGTTTAGCGCTGCCTTCAGTCCAGGGCCTGATCCTGGAGACCTGGGAAATGAAAGAAACCCATCACACCAGGAGTCAGAAAAATCTCAGATTGAATCACAAAAGACAAGTAGTAGATATTAACATTGATCTGATGCTGATGTTGGAATTATTTAGCAATGTTTTCAAAGTAGCTGTTATAAAAACATATCAACAAGAAATTGCGAACATGTTAGATGGAGAGGATTAAGAGGTACAAACCTCTAGTTATAAAGTCACATGGATATAAAGTAGAGTATAGGGAATTTATGCAATAATATTATAAATGGTGACAAATGGTAACTAGACATTATGGTGATCATTTCATGATGTATGTTTCACCTGAAACAATGTTGTATGCCAGTTATACTTCTTTTTTTTATTGATTTTTTTATTATCCATGACATTTTATATTCATTTTACAACACACTGGATCTTTTAAAAATCTTCTATTTTATCAAGTCTCCTCTGGAATCATGAAGGTTTCAGAGAAGAGAGGTTTTTTGTTTTTTGTTTTTTTTAAAGATTTGATTTATTTATTCATGAGAAACACACACACAGAGGCAGAGACACAGGCAGAGGGAAAGGCAGTCTCCCCGTGGGGAGCCCGATGTGGGACTCGATCCCAGGACCCTGAGATCATGACCTAAGTCAAAGGCAGATGCTCAACCACCAAACCACCCAGGCGGCCCAAGAAAGCTTCTTTTACTGCCAGGTAGACATGAAAGTTGTTTCCCCGTTTAAGTTCTGCTGTTACTCAGGGATGGGGGGGAAACGTGCCTCATAACTACTGGATGTGGATGAGAGTTCGGAATACTCACTAGGCATCCACTCTGGCTACAAGGGTGAGGAGCACCTTGTTATTGCCTCTTATTCGACAAAGATGCCTTGTTACTACTAGAATACAGTGAAATTCAGTTTCTTCCTACTGACCCTCTCACATCACCCAGCTGAGAGGGGCAGGGGTGCTCATTAAAGCTGGGTGACCATGGAAATCCAGGATTCTCAATAAGCCTTCTGTGACATCACCCCTCTGTGGGAGGAACAGAATACTTTGTCACAGTGAGGTAAGGTTGGGAGTCTGGGCTTCCTACTCAAATTTACTCATTGGGCTAGAGGTGGAGCCACTGTTTTTTCCATCTACAAGGAGTAGAGCAATTGCTTGTTTTTTGTTTTTTTCTTTTTCTCCCAAGTTTTTATTTAAATTCCGGTCAGCATGCAATGTAATATTAGTTTCAGGTTTAGGATTAAGGATTCATCACTTACATATGATTCCTGTCTAAACATCTTCTATATTGTGTTGCTGCCCTTTTCCTTGCTGTTGGGCTATAGAGAACAATATGGCTTTGTTGTTGGAGCTTTGTTGTGCTCGTAGATGCCAATTTCTTCAGCACTCAGTTTGTGATAAAAGAAAATGAAAACCTAGGGAACTAACTTGCATGTCTTTCCTTGAGTCCTAAAATCCCTAGATGGTCTGCTTCCTTCCCTCTTTCTTTCAGAGCCTCCTTATGTGTATTTAGTATATAATGTACAGGATTTTAGCTGTACTTAGAGGGACTATAGGAAGAAGTGCAAACTATTCCTATAGTTGTTTTTTAGGGAGTAAAATTCCATTATTTATATACTTTTGGAAGTTGATTCACCTTTTAGGGCTTCTATGCTCTTGTATATGCTATACAGAAATGGAGTTGGTATATTTTTAGATCCTCATGAGTATTCACATTATAGGGAAAGAACACAGGATTTTGGTTTATAAGTATGTAGGTCTGAATCTTGACTCTGCTAATACCAGTAATAATCTAGACAAGTGACTGAATCTCCAAGTTCTTTACCTTCTTTAGGGAGGGATTTGATGTCTGGCCCTAAGGTTATTGAGAGGTCTGTATGATGTATAGAGTTTGATGTAATTTAGCTACTAGATGGATAAATCTTCAAAGGCTTCTAGGTTTTCCTTTTTATATCACTTCTAGAATCCTGCACCATGAGAATACACTTGAGCTTCAAAATAAAAATCTTTTAGTTGAAAAACAATTATATCATAAAGTTTGTTAAATCTTTTAATTCTCATGGAGATTTTAATTTTCTTTGGGAGGCAGACATGAAAGTTTCAACAATACATGAATATTATTACACATTATTTTTTAAGATTTAATTCAAAATATAAGGAACTAGATATTATACAATATTTTAGTTATCCACATATTTCTGTTCCAGTTAATATAATACTTCATGTCAGGGATTTCCAAACTGTAATCCCCAAGGAATTTCTTTGTTGTTTGTCTCCCTAATAATGTCTTGAATCTATTAAACAAATAATTACTCATTTTACCATTTTAAGTAATTATAATTGCAAACTAAAACTTTTTTAAAAATTTTATTTTTAAATAAAATAATTTTGAAAGAAAATGAGTGAGAGAGCACAAGCAGGGGCGGGGGTTGGGGGTGGGAGGGGTAGAAGCAGGCTCCCCACTGAGGAGGGAGCTTGATATGGGGCTGGATCCCAGGACCCTGAGATCATGACCTGAGCCCAAAGCAGACACTTACCTGACTGAGCCAACGAGGTGCCCCATAAACCAAAATTTCTAATAAAGAACATCAGTTGTTAATTTAAATATAAATAATTCTGGTCAAATATATGGAAATAAGATGATTTAGAAATGTGCAGCTTTAAGTTGAATGAATGCTGGCTTTTAAAATGTTTGTTAAATATTAAAAATTATTCTTAGGGCAGCCCGGGTGGCTCAGAGTTTAGCGCCACCTTCAGCCCAGGGTCTGATCCTGGAGACCTGGGATCGAGTCCCACGTCGGGCTCCCTGCATGGAGCCTGCTTCTCCCTCTGCCTGTGTCTCTGCCTCTCTCTCTCTCTCTCTCTCTCTGTGTCTCTCATGAATAAATAAATAAAATCTTTAAAAAATTATTTTTAGTAGTTCTGTATTGATTTTTTAACATAGTGATAACAAATGACTTTTTAAATTTTATATTTAACAAAAACTTTTGCAAAAAATAAACATAACCAAATTTTTTTTAAGATTTATTTATTTATGATGAGAGACACACAGAGAAGAGAGGCAGAGACATAGGCAGAGGGAAAATCAGTCTCCTCACAGGGAGACCCATATGGGACTCAATCCCGGATCCTGGGATCATGGCCTGAGCCAAAGACAGACGCTCAACCACTGAGCCACCCAGGCATCTCAACCTAATTGCCTTTAGTCCCACAGTCAAGCCAATGGTTATTTTGTGAAAATGCTTTTATGGTTAAAATGAATTTATAGTTCATTTAATTCAATAATCTAATGGAATGGATTTTGAATACTATGTCAAATTCCTTCCATTTTAAATAATTTATCAAGTGGCAGTGATAGACTGGGAGGGAAATAGAAACAATATTTAAGAATCAGTATAATGAGAGAGAGATCCCAAGATGCTTTACATCTTACTCTGTACTTCCCCAGTAGTTCATTGTGTGTATCATTTGTGATAAATCATAGCTTCCTTGCACTATATCATCATCATTGTCATCCAAAGGCATTCAGAACCTACCAAAGCATAAATTACTGCTCAAGAGACAGTTAGCCACACTGGAAAATGCATTCACATTTTTGAGCTTCTGAAATACCCTCTGATAAAATAATTAACCAGATAGAACCTGGTTTGAATATTTATTAGGCACAATATTATTGAGTAGCTATCAATCTTCTAGTTCTCATCTGTCAAATGAAGATAAATAATTGCTTAGTCACACTTCATTCATTTAAAGGCAAAGAACACTGTATTTTTTAGGAAATTATCAAGAAAAGTATTTGACTGATCATTGTCCTCAATATATATTTTGAGAGTGGCAGGAGTAAAAATAAATTTTCAGGGCATCAGAAAAAATAAAACAAAATAAAACAAAACTCATACAAATCCTTCATTTTCACCCAGTAGAATTCTAACTGGTGATTTATCAGGTAAATTCTACTCTATCTCCAAAAGTTAGGGCTACTATCTTTTTCTGGGAAGTTCTCTTGAATTCCACAAGATTACATGCTCATAGCACTTACTACAGAAGTTTTTAATTATGTGCATAGATTTTTCTTACCACCTTGAAAACCCTGAGGACAATCTTCTGAGTTCCATCTTCAAAGACAATGCAGTGACTGTCTGGATTTCAATAAATACTTGAGGAATGAACATAAGAATACATTGATATGCAATGTTTTCATCTGATTCAAGCAAAACAAGTTTGTGGATAATAAAAGGGTAACTTTTTAAAATCTTTTGTTTTGAAATCATTTGAATATTTCATCTATCTTCCTACTTAATTTTTATTTCAAAATATGACATATTATGGATGTGCCTGGAATCTTTATGAATATATTTCATTATTTTATTTTCAGTAGATGATTATCTCACAAGAAATCAATCTTATCACATTGATTTAATATAAAATATTATATCTTCTTATTCATACCCACACCATTCTCCCAACCCCATACATACAAATGCTCTGAACTCACATGGTTAAAAGAGATAGTGATCAAGACATAAAGACATATAAATGAAGTAGAAAAATAGTGGTAGAACCAAACATGTATTATAAAGCCTCCAAAATAATTCAGTGATGAAAAGCTGATCATTTTGAAAAATGACACCGGAAAAATTAGATGTTCATATACAAAAACTAACTTGATATTGACGAGGTACCCAAATAAGAAGAGCTATATCTGGGGCAGTCCTGGTGGCTCAGAGGTTTAGCACTGCCTTCAGCCCAGGGTGTGATCCTGGGATCAAGTCCCCGTCGGGCTCCCTTTGTGGAGCCTGCTTCTCCCTCTGCCTGTGTCTCTGCCTCTCTCTATCTCTCTCTCTGTCACTATGAATGGATAAATAAAATCCTTAAAAAAAAAAAGAAGAGCTATATCTATAAAATTTCTAAAGGAAAAAAAGTGGATTAAAATCTTTGTGATCTTGCGTTAGGCAACAATTTCTTACATAGGACAAAAAAATCATAAACTGTGAAAGGAAATATATATAAATTAGTCTTCATCAATGTTAAAAAATCTTTTTTTTTGCAAAACATATAGATGATGCTAGATTTGTACCTGAAATTCATAATTACAACTCAATAAGAACACAAAAAAACAGTACAAATTGGGCAAAATATTTGAACAAATACTTTACCAAGAAAGACAATTGAATAGTGAAAGAGCATGTAAAAATATGCTTAACACCTTTAGTCATCAGAAAAATACAAATAAAAGCCATAATTGAGATATCACTATGTAATTACCAGAATGACTATAATAAAACTGACAATACCTTATGGTGCTCAGAATGTGGAGCAACTAGAAATCACATACACTGCTGCTGGGAATGCAAAATTATAGAGTCACTTTAGGAAACAGTGTGGCAGTTTCTTTTAAAGGTAAACACTTATTTTATAACCCTTCCATTTCATGCCTATATATTTTATCCAAGACAAGTGGTGATATCTGTTGACACAAAAACTTGGATTCAAATACTCATAAGTTTAGTCTTTATGGCAGAAAAAAAAAGAGAGAAAGAGAAAACTAGATAAAACCCAAATATCCATCAACTGGTGAATGAATAAACAAACTCTGGTATATCCATTTAATAGGATATTATTCAGCTATTAAAAAATAGATTGTTAATGCATGCAACAGCATAGATGAATATCAAAAGCATATGTTAAATAGAAGATAAAACATAAATACCACATGATTCCATTTATATGACATTCTAGAAAGACAAAACCGTAGGGATAGAAAACAGGACAGTATTTGCTAAGAGCTTAGGATGAAAGAAAGATTACAAAGAGACATAAAGGAATTTTGGGGGTAATGGATATGCTCTATATCTTAATCGTGATGATATTTATACAGCTGTATGCATTTGCTAAAACATATCAAACTATGGATATGAAATGTTAGTTTTATTTTATATCCATAAAAGACATACTTAAACATCCTAATGAGTTTAATACAAGTATTTTAAGTGAAACCTATCTCCACCTTTGATCCCCCTCTCTTACTGTACTTTTAATTTTTTTCAGAACACTTATGACTTTATAATATCCTCTTTATTTGTTCACTTACTTATTTACTTATTATGTTTATGCTTTGCTGTCACCTGCTAGAATACAATTTCCACTAATAGTATATGTAGTGCCACCCAGATTCTCCACTCAGGATTGAGTCACTCACTATCCTCTGTTTCTACAAGTGTTGAAAGTTGGCCACACCAAGATGTTTTTTCTCAGAGTTTCTCCAGGTTCAAGAGAACCACTTAGTCCAAGGTCACATCCCCTTCATGCCCCAAAAAAAACAACAAAAAACAACAACAAAAAAAAACACACGTGTTGACTTCAGAGATCAGCAACATATGGCCTAAAACCAAATATGGCCTATAGTCTGTTTTTATAGGGCACAGAAAATAAAGTTCATAGGAAAATGAATAAAAAGAGAAAGAAGAAGAACAGGGAAAAGAGAAGATAAAGGAGAAGGGGGAGAAAAAGAATATGTGACAGAAATTTAATTTGACCCACAAAGCCTAAAATATTTAGTACTTGGTCCTTAAAGAAAAAGTTTGCTGGTTCTGGGACTGGTTGATATAAGGATATGCGGGCCTGACCTATTTGACTCTAAGAACACAACTCTGAGGGGACATCCATAAGATTGGTTGAGGCCTTTTTTGTGACTGTTTGCTGGTTTCTTCCTTTACTTCGCTAGCATTGTTGTACCAATGAAACTCCCAGTAAAGCTCTTGCATACAAATCTCTGTTTTAAAAGTTATTTTCCAAGAAACCTGACCTAAGGCAATCTGTGCTGGACTGGTCCAAGGAAGCAGATTCTAATCTAAGGCTTTGAATTTGGGTCACTCACTTGTAGACTAGTCATGAGGACCTCTTCACTGGTAGTGGATGGACCTGGTAGGCTAAAGTGCAATTTTTAATATTTTGCTGATGGTCAATTAGAACGAACTGCCACTATAAAAAGATTGAAGGCAGGTGCAATATTTTAGGAAAGTGAGGGTTTGGGGGAAATTATTAATTATAACAACAATGGAATCTGGTGAGTTTTGCTGAATACCATTGTCCCATTGGAGAAATACAATGAATGAGAAACTGAGGGTGCATGATCACTGGATGAAAGTGAAGTGTGACTGTCAGAGGTCTTCTTTAGCAGCAGTTTAAAAAGTCTTGTCTCTTACATGAACCTAGAAGAGAGAAAAAAACATCAAGATCCAGGCTTAGAAATTAATACAAAAATAATAGAGATACATACAGAGAGATTTGAATTCTCAGTTTCTCAGGTCTGCTTTGCCAAGGTCAGGGCTTTGGTTGAAAAAGTTAAGAGCCAACAAATACCCAGGGAATATCCAAGTCAAACAGGCAAAAGCAACAAACAAACAAAAAACCTTTTTAAAAAATTCCATATTCCAAAAAAAAAGGGGGCAGGGGAATCCATATTCCCTTACACTCTATGGATATGACCTTGTCCTCTTTATTAAAAACTAGTGTGCTGCTCACTTGAAATAAATATGCAACATGTAACCCTCTTAAGGTACTTTTAGACTTACATTACTTTCCTGCCACAAGATCAATAACTAGATCAAGTCATAGTATAAATAGGCTAAGAAGGTGCTGAACCTACTTAAAGAGAAAGGGATTATACCCCAAAGGACTTTTGGACCTAGCTATGATGAATAGACAAAAACAAGAAGTAAGTATGAGACTGGATTCTAAAGTTGCAGGATTGATGGGGTAGAGGATAAGATTTGATAAGGGAACATTTATCTTATTATTATCCTGGAATATAGTATTTGGCTCTCTGGCAAGGACTGTGGTAGACTGACAACGTGCTAATAAGATGACTTTTGGAAACTTGGAGAAATTAATGGCTCACATTAAATAAGGTAGAAATGTCAAACTCCTGAGGCAGAGAGTATAAAGAGGGATCAAAGAACCCATAGAACTGGGCATGCTAGACTAGATATAGTATGTGTATTAGCCAGGGTCCCCCACATAAACAGAATATATATGTCTCCAAAGTCAGAGAGATAGGCAGGCAGGGAGAACAAAATATCCCTTGCTCAATCTTTTTTGTTCTAGTCGGGCCTTCTGCTTTACTCAGTCCACTGTTTGAAATATTAATCTCACCCAGAAACACCCTCACGGATACACCTAGAATTTGTTTAATCAAATAACTAGATATCACTTAGTCCAAGTACACTGGCATATAAAATTAGCCATGACAAGTAATCTGTCTTCTTCATTCAGTCCCACTAAGTCAGTTGCTTTGGAAAGGTCAACAAAATTAACAAAGCTTTAATTAGATGGACTAAGGAAGAAAGTATTGAAGACTGAAATTACTAAAATCAGAAATGAAAATGAACATCACCTCTAATTCTACAGAAATAAAAAGAATTTAATAAGAGAACTATGAGAATTGCATGCAAATTATATACTTCAGATACAGTGGAAGTATCCTAAATTCCTAGAAAAATTCTTAGAAACATAAAACCTACCAGAACTAAACCATGAAAAAATACAGAATAACTGAAAGATTGAATTAGTAATTAAAAAAAAAAAAAAAAGGAAAACAAATTGACAAAGAAAAGACCTGGACGTGATGTCTTCACTGGTGAATTGTACCAAATATTTTTAAAATAGTCAATACTAATTCTTTTTAAATTTTTCTCCCAAAAAACTGAAAAATAGAAGACACTTCCTAACTCATTCTATTAGGTGAGCATTACAATGATTCTAAAGCCAGTGAAAGATACTACAAGAAGAGAAAACCACTTGAAACTAATGTAACATGGTATATCAACTACATTTCAGTAAAAGAAAGGAAAATGAGACTCTAATATTCCTTATGAACATCAATGCAAGAATTCTCAATAAAATACTAACAAGCCAAATTCAAAAGGATTGTACACAATAATCAAGTGGGATTTATTTTTGAAATAGAAGTATGGTTCAACATCTATACATTTATCAATACAATACACCAATTTAATAAAATGAAAGGAAACAACAATATAAAATTATCTCAATTGATGCAAGAAAAAATATTGAAAAAATTCAATTCTCATTGTAAAAACACTCAGCAATCTAGGAATAAAAGGAAACTACCTTAACACAATAAAAACCATATATGAAAATCCCATAGTGAACTTTGTACACAATGGTGAAAGCTTAAGACTTTTTCTCTAAGATTAAGAACAAAGCAATGCTGCTTTCATCATTTTTATTTAATATAGTACTGGAAGTCTTACCAGAGCAATTAGACAAGAAAAAAAAAAAAAAAAAAAAAAAAAAACAGGCATCCAAATTAGAAAAGAATTAAAGAAGTAAAATTATATCTATTTGCAGATCATATGATGTTATATTTAGAAAACTCTAAAAGAATCCACCAAAAATAAAGAAGTTAGAACTAATAAATTCAACAACGTAGCAGGATAGAAAGTTTACAGACAAAATCAATTGTATTTCTACAGACTAACAATGAATTGGTAAAATGGAAATTAAGAAAACTGTTATATTTGAAATAGCACCAAAAAAAACAAAATGCTTAGGAATTAACCTAACCAAAGGGGTGCAAGACTTGTATAGTGAAAAATACAAACTATTGTTGAAATACATTAAAGAAGAAATACATGGAAAGATCTCCAACGTTCCTCAGTTGAAAGACTTAATATTGTTAAGATGTTAACAGTGAAACTCACATGTCCACTAACAGATGAATGGGTGAGTAAACTGTGGCCTATACCTACCACGGAATATTTATTATTCACTCTTAAAAAGTAAAGGAATTCTGACGTATGCTGCAGTATATAGATATTATTAAATTATAGGGATGCCTGAGTGGCTCAGTGGTTGAGCGTCTGCCTTCAGCTCAGGGCATGATCCCCGAGTCCCAGGATCCAGTCTCACATTGGGCTCCCTGCATGGAGCCTGCTTCTCCCTCTGCCTGTGTCTCTGCCTCTCTGTGTGTGTATCTTATGAATAAATAAATAAAATCTTTAAAAAAGATATTATTATATTATAGATGCTATATCTGAGCACATTATGCTACAGGAAATCAGCCAACCACAAAAAAATGAATACTATATGATTCCACTTACATGAGGTACCCAGAGAGGTCAAAATCATTGAGACAGAAAGTGGAGTGATGGATGCCAAGGACAGATAAGAGGGAGAAGGGGGAGTTACTGTTTAACTGGCATAGAGTTTTAGTTTTTTGAGATGAAAAGACTTCTAAAGATGTGTGTTGGCGATTTTTTGCACAAAACAAATATACTTACTATCACTGACTTGTACACTTAAAAAGGGTTAAGATGGTCAATTTCGTGTGATATATATTTTACTGCAATAAAAATACTAGGTTTCCCCAATATTTTTCAACACAGAATGATTATAAATGATAATAAAGAAGTTAGTAAAAAAAAAAGTTCACGAGATCTTAAATGTCCTTATGTATTGAATCTTTACAAAGAAACATCCAGTAGCATAGTGATCTTGAAAGGAAGTTGCTTATTAGTGAGTTAAAGAGAACCATGTCATCTATTGAATTGTTAACATTATATCGTCCTGCACCTGGATTTTCCTGGGAGGTCACCCTTTCAGACGTTAGCCAGATTTGACCCTGTTGAGCTTGAGAGCGCTGATGAGCTCATAGCCTGAGGTGGGGTAGCTCTAAGACTACATTACAATATGAGTATATCTGTCACAGACTAAAATGCAGAAGCATATTTATGTCTTCATATAATCCATTCATTGCTTTTTATAAACCTAAAGTTCTCCAGGGAGTGACACAAATTCATATAATGTTCCTCTGTGTTACAATTTGTATTTTGATCTCTACTTTAGCTGACAGGTTTTTTTTTTTTGTTTTTTTTTTTTAAATAATAACCAGGATACCCCCTAGTGAATGCACACATGTGGAATCGCTAAGCTAAGTAAAAATCAGCTTAGCGATTCAAGTTAAAGTCAGAATTCAGTTATTCTGAATTATTTATAATTTCATTTGCTCTAATTTTCAATCAAGTAATAAAATTTCAGGTTCGAATTTGTATCATCTCTCTCCTCACTGTTTAGTGGGGTGCTTCTGCATATGGCCCCAGTTAATCTCTCAATGGGATGCCACTATGGCTACTTCCCACAAGTAGAAGAGAGCAAAAGTTGTTTTGTTTTTTAAAATAAATCAGAGACAGAATAGTAAGCACCCATTATTTTTAGATATTGAATTTACGAAAATTAATAAGGCAAAATATATAAGAATAACATATATGAATAGCATGGAAGAGTCATGACATTATTATGGAGCCAACAAATAGATAACACCATGCAGAGAAGGGTATCTGCTAGTGAATAGATAAGATTCTATCCTTAGAGTAATTATTTATGATAGATATGAGAAAACTTTTATTTTTAAAAATATTTCCAGAACTGAAAATATTGTGATATAACTGCAATAACTACTTGAACTCCCATAAAATGTACAGATCTGGGAAAATCATTTAACATCTTGAGCTGGTTATGAGATACATAGATGACTTGAACCCAGAACCCACTTGAGCTCAGAATCCACTTGCAGGGCCTTAATGTTTCCCAGGATGAGAAATGCTCTGTGGATCCAACGTCATAAGACCCTACTTGTCATGGCTCTGATGTGTTTCTACTGGGCTCCTGAGGCCTTCAACCCCCTTTATACCCTGCTGCAGTGACCCTTGGTGTGCCTAATCTAAGAGCTCTTAGTGTGGCCATGTTTGGACTTTGGTGTCTTTGGGGAGTCATCTTGCTTTCTCCTGCAGTCACGGTTATTCCTCAAGGGCCTACATTGTTTTGACAATGGTGTTTTGTAGGGTCCTCCTCTGAAAGCCTGGATACTCCACTAGTGTAGAGGAGGATCGTGCAGCAGATACTGGGGATCCCAACCCTCTTACTTCACTACTTTGGCTTCTCCTTCTCAGCACTCAGAACTCAGGTTTAAGGGACTGAGAAGCACTGGAATTGATGGTGGGGAGGAGACAGTTGACCAGTTGAACTTGTAATACTCATCTCCACCTTTGTCCTTCCTTTTATGTTTATTAACCTACCTCGTGAATACCTTCCTGATCATCTAAGCCTGGACACTGGAGGACTTCTTGGCTTTTTTATTTTATTTTTTATCATCTACACCAAATCATTTACCAAATCCTTGTATCATAGGCCCATTTACATTTACTCACCTGATTATTCTTACAGGCCTCAAATTATTATTGCATGCCACCATGCACCATGTAGTGCTCTAGGAGCTTGAGGCACTAGAGCAAAACCAACAATGTCCTCAAGGAGCTTATTTTTTATTTCCAGAGGAAGAAAAAAAAACATAAAAAAGAAATTTAAAAAGATATGATTTCAGCTTATATTTAATTCTAGTAAGAAAAACAAAGTAAGGATGCAGATAGGTCATCACCAAAGTTAAGGAGGAACTGATTCCTGAAGGCTGTTCTGAGAAATAAACCTTTGAGCAAATATGTAAAAGGATGAAATTCACAGATCTGTGGGGAAAATGTTCAGCAAGCAAAGAAAATGCTAACTTGAAAAAAGTTTGGCAGGTTGAAGGAAAAGCAGAGTAATCTAATATCAAAATGTAACTGATTTTGGAGAAATTAACTAAAGCCAGAATGCATAGTGAATTTAATGATCTAAGATTTCATTTGGATGGAAAACTATTGGAAAATGGGAATAAATTGATCTGATTCTTAAAATATTTTAACTAGCGATGTGCTGGTAAATGTTTAACAACTGGCTTTTGGGGAGGAAGGGAAGCATTAACTGTTTCCATCTCTGATGATATGCTCAGCATAGCCAAATTCACAGGGACCAATGTGACATCACTATATGAAGAATTGGGAAGAGATGCATACGATCAGCTTCAGCCAAAAGAATAAATCGGTACTGTTTCCTGTTTTTTTCAATAACTCTTTGGGGTTTTGTTTGTTTGTTTTACTTCTTATACTTCTTTCCTTTCATGGATCCTTCATGTGCCACAACATAGCATGGAGACCTGTGCTCTCCAATATGGTAGCATTGAAATGTGGCTGGTGAGAAACTGAATACTTCATTTTGTTTAATTTTAATTAATTAAATTAATTTTTAAAAAGATCTTATTTATTTATTCATGAGAGACACAGAAAGGCGGAAACACAGGTAGAGGGAGAAGCAGGCTCCTTGCTGGGAGTCCGATGTGGGACTCCATCCTGGGACCCTGGGATCATGCCCTGAGCCAAGGCAGACGCTCAACCACTGAGCCGCCCGGGTACTCCAATTTCAATTAATTTGAATTCGAATTGTAAAAATGAAATTTGACACTGTTATTGCAAAAATTTTGAGAATGTTTGGAACAACCTTGGTAAGTAAATCCTTTTCAATGTTAAGTTTTATGAAATCTAAACATAAGTATTCCCAATGAAAACTTAGAATCTGAACTGAGGGGTGTGGTAAGTGTAAAAGACAAACTGGATATCTGACACAGAATGAACAAAAGAACAAACAATATCTGGTTAGCCATCTTCTTTCTCTTGGCAAGCATGTTGAAATGACAAGATCTTGGATATATTAAGTTAGATAAAATGTATTTTTAAGATTAATTTCAATGGTTTCTTGTCACTGTTTTTGAATGCAGCTACTAAAAAAAAAATAAAATTACGTAGATGGGTTGCATTACTTTTATATTAGGCAGTGCTAATCTTGTTTCCTGCTACTCAGTGCGTTGTCTATAGACCAGGGGCATTAGCATTCCCTGGGAGCTCTTCAGAGATGGAAATCTCAGGCTGCTTCCCAGAACCACCAAATGTGAAGCTGAATTTCGACAGGTTCCCCAGTGATATGTGCATACATTATACGTAAAGCAGGGATCTAGACGACTGTGCAAGAGTGAGTAGTCTTTGCAGTCTATTGGCCTTCAATTCTGCCTTTCTCGCCATTATCTTTAAAATGGTATCCATCGTTACTTAAAATCTGTAAAGGGTGCAAGTTAATAGCTACGTAAGTGCAAACTTCTTACCTAGCCAGACACACGAGTAGACTTTTGATAGTAGCTCTCCAGCCTCCTCTTCTGAATCTAATAACGTATATACAGTCATTAGTGAATTACTGGTCGCTCTCCATGCACCAGCTATTTTCACTTTGTCTCTGTATATGTTGTTGCCTCTGCATGGAATATCTTTTTCTTCTTAGTCCACATGGGGGGACATATTTCTTAAGGTAAATTATCTAAAATTTTAAAGGAAGGCATGTAGCTGCTTTCATTGTCATACTGAAGAATTGTTTGTTAGAACCACCTAAGAGGTATTGAGATTTTTTTCTTCTAGAAGCCCTGCCATTGTTGGACTGTGCTGTTCCCTGACAATCAACGACTTGGACTTTGCAAAGTTTCATGCTAACTTGCATGTGCAAGTTAGTTTTTCACTTTATTTGCACCTAGTAAATATGCAAATAATCTTTTTCTGGTAGAAATGTAACCCAAAGGCTATACTTCATTGTCACGAGAAACATTAACTTGGTATCTATTGATATTCTCTATAGAAGACATTTTCTTTATATCTTTCTGTGCCTTTTTTTTTAAACCTGGTTTCTTTTAGTTCCTGAAACATGTTGTTTGCAACAAGTGCTTTGAAGATTTTTACTGAGTTCAGTATTTGAGCCTTCTCTCTGCTTTTCCTTTCCCTATTTTTAAGTCCACGAAGCTCTTGTTTCTTTGTATGTCTCATGTATTGTTGTTGTTGTCAAACACTCCGTATTTTGGATCATATATTGTAGCAACTCTGAATAGACTGCCTCTCCTCTCCAAGAGTGTTATTTGCTCGTTTATTTAATGATTTGGCTAGACTAATTTAGTGAAGTCTATTTCTCCCTCTGTGTCAAGTCTCTGATGTTTCTCTCAAGAGGGCACTGCCTTGGGCATACGGATAGGTCAGTGGTGTTAGCAGGACTTTTTTTACTGTCTCTTTCCTGGTTTCTTTGTTCAGCTATCTGCCTCTATTGGTATCACAGATGTTAGGCTCCACTAATTGCCAGCTGATTGCTCTATTGTCTTTGACAATAAACTAGAGCAAAAATAGGTCCAATTAAATAGGTGTTCCTTTGTAGGGAAATTTTTGAGGCCAGTTTTTGAGGTTGTTTTGATCTCCCAATATTCTTAATTGTCTGTTTCCTCAGTTCTTTCATAAGCTACCAAATTTAGGATTTAGCTTATTGATTTCATGAAGCTACCAGCTTCTCTTTATTAACATACCACCAGAATTTCCATTGATTCCACAGGGGCCTTTAGTTGCAAACTTTTCCAATACTCTTCTAAATAAAATCGTTTCCTTCGGGAAGACCTTGAATCTCTCTGTTCCTATGACCTACCTTTTCTCTTGTGAAAGGTCTCTGAGCCATGGTTCTGAAGCTGGGAGCAAGAACAGAGGCCATCTACTATTGCAATGACACCCCTGACTTAGAGCAAGTTGCTGGACAGAGATGGTAGGCTCTGGTCTTCTTGGCTTGCCTCTTCAGCATGGAACCTCTGCACCATGAATTTTCTGGAAAGAAGTTCATTATCCAGTATTCTCTATTATTCCTGGCCTCAAGCATCCATATGCAAGTGAGAGCTGAGTGGATGAAAGGAGACTCCAATCTCTCAGCTGTATTTGAGTCAGGGACAAACAGGGCTAGGCCAGGCTAGCAGGCTACAGAAGCAGGCTCACAAAAATCCCAAAAATGCTGAGGTGTAAGGAAACCAGAGATAGAGGAACAAGCCAGACCATGCTGCCCCAGGTGAGCAGAGAGGGTGTCTTTTTATGACAGTCATCAGTGACCAACAAAGAATAACCAGAGCCCAAAGAAGAAGTAAGCCATTAAAGATGTTATCACTACTACTTACTCAAAGGCAAGGTCAATAGATAATCTTAGAAGGATTTAGGTTCCCTGATTAGGCTCTCAATAAAAGACCAGCCCTACAAGCCTTCAGTAGCAACCCTCTCCAGACCCTTCTCACTCCTGAGAGCTTTCTCTGTATCTTTACTTAATAAACTTCTGTGCCTTTACTCACTCTCCTGTATCCCCGAGATTCATTCTTCGACTCCGTGAGACAAGCCCCTAGCCCTCCTGTATCATATTCATACAGAATCTATCTTCTGCTACCTCAAACTGGGGGTTGGGTTATGAGAAATCCTGGCAGCTTGCGCCTTTATGGAAATCCTGGCAGCTTGCGCCTTTATGGAGATATTATAGCCTCTAACTGGGAGATGGGGGTACAAGAAGCCCCATTGTTTCAAGGTTACCTACCCAGAATGGAGCTTCCATCCCATTGAGCTGTGGGTATGGGAGTAGAAAACAAGTATGTCATGACTCAAGGCCTAAGATTCTCACAGTTCTTACTGAAATTTAGTAGATTTTCTTAAACAAATGGTTATTCATATGCTATGTGCCTGTATGCCCTTAGAACAACTTCAGAAACTTCAAATGGCTATTTGCTTAAAAAAAAGATTTTCACAAGCTGTGGTTGTTTTGCTAGAGTCTTGAATGGGTCCTCAGAAATCCTCACATCAACATTCCTGAAGTAGATCTCTAACTTTGTATCTATGCTCATAAGCTTATTCTAGTATTTAAAATAAATAATAAAATAAAATAAATAAAAATGTCATTCATGATTGCCTATATAAAATCCTATTTCTTAAGTCTCTTTGGAGGAAGCTTGACCTTTTTACTGGCTTTTTTTATTAATTAATAACTGGAACAAAGTTTTGACACCTGTTTATTCTCTACATATGAGCCTCATGGGAGAATCACAGTATGACATTCTAATTCCCCTTCATGTAAACTTCCCTTGTGGAGCCTTCCTGACTTCTTTGTACAGAATTAAACATTTCTTGATGTCTACCGCCTTACTGGTAGATATTTTTATTGCATTTATCATAACCATTATAATCAACCATGTATCTGCATTTCCGTGGATACAGTGGGATGCTAAAGACAACACTTTAGCCATGTGCTTTATTGATTTATTTATTTATCCAATACCAGTTTCTAATTTTTCTCTGTATATTATGTATATTGCCATATTTGCCCTTTCTATGAACTGCCTAAAAGAATTTTTGAAAGAGCTATAAGCAAACAATAATAAAGTTAATTGAATTAACACACACTCTCTCTGGGACTTAGTTTCCTCATTTATTAAATGAGGGAGGTAAGCTAGGTCAGAGACTAGTCTGCTTACCTCTTTCTTAGCATAATTTTGATAGATGATGAGTGTGTGTGCCTGTGAGTGTGTGTGCATGTGTGTGCATGTGTTGAAAATCTCTGTCTTTATATTATCTGAGCAGAGACTGCTTTTTCTCTAAGATTGAGGAAATAAAGGAAAAGGATTTGAAGAAGAAACCATTTCATTTCTGATATGTGTGTATGAAGAGCAGGTGAGACACAAAACATGCACAGGTCAGAAATACGGTACTGTAAATTCAAATTGCATGACTTTCCAAACACACAGTACACTCCTGTGAACAAACACTAGCTCAGTTCTTAACTCTGTTACTTAGTCCTGGTTCGGGGTCCTGTTGTCAATCACTCGGACTTAATTTCCTCATGTGTACAACTGGAATATTCTCATCGAGAAGAAAGAAATGAAATAAGAAATACGTAGGCTATGTCATGCAGAGACAGCTTAGAAGCCATGAGTCCGTCTGGAAACATGTTTAGAAATTCATCTCTTCCTATTAAAAGTATATAAACCTTTTTATAAGTCTAAGAATTTTTATTTTACGTCTGGATAATATGAATCTACTCCCACAGATAATTAATCTGTAAAGCACATTCTTTTATTTAATACATGTGACATATTCTACTTACTGTAAAAAAATGGAACGCTTTTAATGTGTTCCTGTTTTTTTCCCCTTCGTTCAGCATGTGGTCATTTTTCCCCCCGATTATATCAAGGTCCTACTATGCATGTAACACTCTGTGAGGCATTAGCACAACCTCAGTATGTTTATGGTATCCACCTGCAAGGAAATCGATTTTTTACAGACTAGATCTGGTCCTTTGAAAGACAAACACTTCTGGTTCCGTTTTAATACAGCTTTAACTAGCATGACATAATAGCTGGAACTCTATGTTAGCCATCTCTTGCTAAAGCCTTTCTGGTGGGTTGTCCATTTCAAATTTTTTATGCAGTTTTTGAGTCATTTGGTTTTATTTTGAATTAATTATATTTGGCTTTTTATTAAAGTTACATTTCTAAAGGTGTTGATTTTCATGGATGCCTCTTTAAAATCATCCATAAATCTAAAGCACTATGGGTATGGGTTTGATAAACTAGTGTTACATTTTGGTGGGCTATATGCAGATGTAACGGTATTGGTTTATGTTATGGTTAGAATAATGTATAAAGTAATTTGACAAGTCAGTAATGAAACAATACTTTTAAGATACCAAACTATGTCCTTTATTTCTCCAGTATGCTTTCTTCTCCTTTGTCCTTCAGAAACAACTGATTGGTCTGTGTTGCTTGCTCCCAGGAGGGGGTATGACAAGATAGAAAATAAAAAGCCTTCCAGGATTTTTGTATTTGGTTTCCAAAAGCTTAAGCCCTTTGACCCTTGTGCAAAAAGGGGCCAAGGCAGGCCCTATGAGAGAGAAAAAATGACCAGGTGTAAGAGAAACAGCAGTAAAATATCACTGATAAGTGGCAACTAAAACTATCCTCAGTTTTGGGTAGTTCTGATCATGAAATAGAGAACACAAGTTTCTTCTTTAGTGAGCAGCACTAGGTCACCACTATTTTCTGTGATGCAGAGTAGGACCTCATAAACCTCAGTTTTTAAAATTTGTAAGAGGTGTTAGAAATCCAGATTTTAAAGTATTTTAAGTTTTTCCTCTTTTAATAAAGCTGTGTAAGAAAATAATTTATATGTTAAACAATGAAGATATTTGGGGTTGATCCCCCCCCCCCCATTGCCACATTAGTTTTGGTTTTGGAGAAACAGACATGAGTGGAGAAATAACTTGGAAAATTTTTATAGGGGAAATTTTTTTCCTACTTTATCCAGCTTAGAAGAGTCTGAGATTTGTGTGAAGAGAGACAGACGGGAGACAGTGAAAAGTAGAGTCTAGAGGTCCTCCCCCAACAGGACTGTGTGTACTGAGAAGGTGGAAACATCTCAGAGAGGCAATGGCGTTGTGATTCTTCCAACAGATTCTGTTGTGATTCTGACGACAGACAGACAGACAGCATCTCACTTCTCACGGACTTCCGGGCCCTCTGTCACACGGTGAAATACCAAGGGGACGCTCGGACCCCCAAGACGGGCAGAGAGTGGGCAGGCGGGAAACAGAAAAGAGAGACATCTTGGGGGAGAGCTGGGTGTCGGACCATCTGAGAAAGATGCCCTCCTGCTGCAGAAAGCCTTTTCCTCTTCCTTTATCTTACACGTATCTACCAAAAATTTTACAGAGGAGACAAGGTAAAAGTTTCTTAGAAGTTCAGCAGGATTAGTGCCCAAAGTAAGTAGAACTAGTTCTAGCAAAGTAAAGTCATATTGTTCTACAATCTGAATTGCAATGCGTTACACCTGATGTTTTTATTGTTTGTTGCCTTTATAAACTGGGCTTCTTGTCTCTTTCCCTTCCCACATATATTACTACTCTGGTTAACGTATTCATTCTAAGGACTCATATGTACATTCATGATAACTTAAAAGGCACATGCATTGAGATATAGAAAAGTCAGTATAACGTAACTATAAAGACCTACAAGGCGCAAATTCAAAAACAAAAACTTTTTGATATATCATTTGAACTACGTTACAGAGATTGACACAAAAAAGTCTTATGAAAAGCCACATGCTACATAGATTATCGATGCATCCTGAACACAACCACAAAAAGATCTTTTAAAAAATGAAAAATTAACAGAATCCAAAACAAAATGAATCATCAAAAAACTGCAGAAGAGGCTGATGATTATTGTTTTCTTACTGTCTTCTTGCAAAGACTGTTCGATGGTCGTCTGAGGAATAGTAGATTCCTTATGTGTCTTCACAGGTAGTCTACAGGTTTTATCATCCCCAACTCTTGTATCTGTAGCGAGAAACTTTTTGTTTTGCGTTGGCTATTAGATGGTTTGGATAGAGAGTCCCAATGCATAATAATCAGTGAGGCAGATATTTGTTGACAGTAATTTGTGGGCTGAGGGCTATCCTAGTTCCTTGGAATTACCAACTTTACATAACACGTGGGACCTGCCCACGGAAGTGTACTTCTGGGTTTTCAGGAGTAGCTAATACATATGTATCCTCTACTGGGGAGTCACAAGCATCGCAGGACAGTGATGTATGTTACTTCAGGTCTGTGAGACGTAACAAACATGAGGAATGGCTACGGTAGTCAGATTTGTCATGACACATAGGAAGTGAGGAAGTTACATGATTTTTCTTTTCCCTTGGCCAATTTGTCAGCATAATTTATTGGACACATATTCATTTTACATTGTCTTATGACACTTCTTTTTTATAGAACACTTGTATATATACATTTCATTTAAGAGACACCTATTCTCTTTCATCGATCTTTTTGTATTTGCAGAAATCCCATGCTATTTAAACTATTACTGCTCTAACATTTGTTTAATATCTGCTCCTCTTTTGTGACTTTTAAATATTAGCTTAGGTTTTCTAAATATCTACTTTAAGTGTCCTTTCTATGTAGAAAGAAGTGTCCATTCTATGCAGAATCTGCATATAATTAATATAAAATAGTATTTCCTAATTTAGGCTTCTTTGTTCATGATCTAAAGCATACATGCAATCACATTATAAGAGCTGCAATAACAAAAACAATAGAGTGGATATAAAATATAATGTAAAAGTGCTAAATCTCTTGCCCAAATGTAGGAAATATGTAGAGACTCATACCCATGTTTCTTTTCAAGCAAGTGCCATTTAATAATCTATCATTCTGGCAAGCTGCATCTCAGAGAATCCACAGACTTACTACTATTTTACGTATTACTAAGGAATTGCTTAAGTGCTCTGGGTTCACTGAGTTACTGAGTTTAGCCTATTCCAACAGTAGGACAAGTATCCAGATGGAAGATGAGGCAGCCTGGAAACCTGACACTCCACGGAGTCAATGCCAAGCCCAGAGACGGCCCTGCCTTCATGTTAAAGATGAGCTCACGGCCCATCTAGCAGTAAAAACTGCCAAGAAATTAGGGGACTGGCTTGTTTTGTACCAAACTAAACTTCTCCCCTCTGTCTCAAAATGTAAGGTCCATTTTATTGAAATCAATTTCAGGTGGATGTTCCTGGGATTAGACTGATGATATAAGCTTTTAAAAAATAGAAATCCCATGTTTACTCTCTGACTAAACCTAAGGCCCAGATAATGGATTCACAGTTTTTTACACAAAAAGCAATTGATTTTTATACCCAAACATCTGGAAAACCCTAAAAAAACGTAAAGCAATTCTTGATCTTTAGCATAAAGGCAAGGTAACTGGATGCTTCCCTGTGAATTTAACCATTAAAAAATTCTGCTAAAACAATCAAATTAATAGTACCCCCTACTACCTGTGGGTAAAGTTTAGAGTTTTCATAAAGATGATAATTAGATTAGGGCAATAAAATTCCAGGATAGGAATACTCTGCCAAATAGGTTTATTTCTTAATTTTCAGGACCATTTTGCTTAATGATTCTTTTTCTCCTTATACTGAAGTTTAAATATTTGCCTTTTATTTAACTGTGAACCAGTTATACAACTGTTTTCTGTAATTATGTTCATGACAATGATACTATTGCATTTAAATTACTTAAACCTATAGTTTCATGAATGTGTGATATATATTGAGTTTAAGTTAAAAATAAAAATAAATTTCTGACTTAAATCACAGAAGTATAGAGGTCAGAGGAGACAAACATTAATAAAATTTATTCAGTAAAAGAAGGTTATAACTTTGATCGTTAGAACAATAGAAATTAAAAACTTTGTTTTGGGATGTTCTCCTTTCATCCTAATAAAGTTCATATTTTTATTTTTACTTTGTGGTTTTCATGATTTGAAAAGTGAAAAAGACATATGAACATGCTGACTGCATTGCAAAATTGCTTGTGCACTTTTCTTAGTTTCAGAGGTGTGTTTAGAAACCCTGAAATTAGAGCAACAAAAATATAATCCACGTAGAATTCTCCCTTCAGATTTTATTTGTTGCTTTCATTATAAAATGCTCTCACAGGCTCTTTTAACTTTTGTTGACATTATGAGCATTACTCTACTTAAAAAGAAATAACAAGATTTAGTACTTATTGATTTTGAGATTTTTTTCCCAAGATTTTATTTATTTATCTGAAAGAAGGGAGCATGAGTAAGAGAGCCCCAGGTGGAGGGGCAGAAGGCAAAGGAGAAGCAGACTCCCATTGAGAGGGAGCCCAGTGCAGGCCTTAAACCTAGGACCCTGAGATTATGACATGAACGAAAGGCAGACACAACAAACTGAGCCACCCAGGTGCCCCTAATTTTGAGAATTTATGTCTCTTTACTTTTTGCCACTTCAATACACATTTTCAAATATACTTTGGATGCTTACTCATCCCTCTAAGAATAAAGATTGAAATAATGAAAGTGAGTATTGTTTGTTCAAACATCTTCATTATTCTCAAGAAAAATAGGAATATGACAAACATGTGAGCTTTGTAAAACGTGAACAGGAATTAGGAAAACAAAACTAAACAAAACTATATAGGATGTGTAAATAATTATAGTCATTAGAATTTCTGTTGTAATATGACTACATCCCCATTTTGATCAAAGTTGTTAAACCTAGAAATAATATTACCTTTTCAAAATGTGATTTGATTTGTGAGAAGGACAAACTCATCAAGTAGTTTCTTCGGCAGGAATAGTAGGATTACACAAATTCAAATCACTTCTTTAGTCCACCAATTATCATTTTTATGTTTGTTGGCCTATATACAGGATACAGTCTATAGCAATAGACTACAACAAATAATTTGGTATTAGATTATACTATTAGCCACAACATTATTAGAAATGTACTCTGAACAAGTTCTGATCTAAATAATATCAAGTCTTTGCTGAACCAGTCATAGAGCAATAAATAGAACCGTAAAGATGTAAATACACATTATAATGGATGCAATTCAATCTGAAAACTTGCTAGTGCAAATTAAAAGATGATTCCATTAAATAAGGTCTAGGAACAAAGTGAAATGTTCTATTCCTACTCTTCACTGGCCAAAGGACATGCGGAGATTTACACCGGGCACATAAGAATAATAAGGGCTTTTTAAAATCAGCTACTTCACTAAATGTTTTGCATACTCAATATATATAGTTCCATTTTATTTTATCAATAATGAAATTATCTTCAGAAAAGTTAAGTTTTTGGGGATCCCTGGGTGTCTTGGCAGTTTGGCGCCTGCCTTTGGCCCAGGGCGCGATCCTGGAGTCCCGGGATCAAGTCCTGTGTTGGGCTCCTGACACTGAGCCTGCTTCTGCCTCTGCCTGTCTCTGCCTCTCTCTCTTTCTCTCTTTCTCTCTCTCATAAATAAATAAATAAATCTTTAAAAAAAAGAGAGAAGAAAAGTTAGGTTTTTTCAAAAGTCAAAGACTTGGCAAATGGTTTCAAAGCCATGGATTCAAAGCCAAGCTTAATTATGATGGTTATGAAAAAATTAAGTAAATCATTACATGCTTGAACTTTACAAACATATTTAACTATAATGACACAAAATAATTGATCAGAGAAACATCTAATAAGATTAGATGAAATAGAAAAACTCATGTTCGAATTCACTATAACAACTGCAGAATTAGTGGGTGGTGTGGAAGCATTAAGAAATCGATTGTTTTGTTAAAATTAATGGTCTTCAAAAAATCACAAAAAACAAAATAAAACTAATGGTTCTCATTTGATTTTTCATACATCTTAACAGAGGATGTGTTCAGCCTTACTCTTAATTCAATTCTTAATTCAATTCTCCTCACAGAATTGAACTTTATAACTGTACAAACCATTAGAAGAAAATAAATAAGAATTATTATTTAATTTAATAGTTATTTGATTTTTTAAGAAAAATAATTTTTATAAGACAGATAATACCAAAAGATGTTATCAACTTTTTTCAAAAAGTATTTTTGGGGGATCCCTGGGTGGCGCAGCGGTTTGGCGCCTGCCTTTGGCCCAGGGCGCGATCCTGGAGACCCGGGATCGAATCCAACGTCAGGCTCCCGGTGCGTGGAAGCCTGCTTCTTCCTCTGCCTGTGTCTCTGCCTCTCTCCTCTCTCTCTCTGTGTGCCTATCATAAATAAAAAAAAAAAAAAAAATTGTTTTAAAAAAAAAAAACAAAAAAACAAAAAGTATTTTTGGAAGAGCCATTTCAAATACTTGTGTTCGGGGGCACCTGGGTGGCTCAGTTGGCTCAGTGTGCCTTGGACTAAGGTCGTGATCCCAGGGTCCTGGGATGGAGCCATCTCCACTCCCAGCTCAGCGGCAAGCCTGCTGCTCCCTCTTCTCCCTGCCTGTGCTCTCTCTTGCTGTCTCTTTCTCTCTCAAATAAATACATAAAATCTTTTAAAAAAATATTTGTATTCACGCATTTTCTAGATATATTTGAGAAAAACTTAACATTGTGTTTCAGAAGCTGTTGTGACTTTTTTTTCTGCCTCATTTAACATTATTAGAATTCTGGTTGGAGTTGATATTTGTACCAATTTAACTACTTTTAAAATCATAATTCTTTGGCAAAGATTTGTCAATAGAATTCTTGTTATTTATTATTTAGATTATGTAAATACATAGCTGATGTTTCTAGTCCCTGAGCTCAGAGATTTTCAATAAACCATGAATACAAAAAAAAAAAATTCAGAATGTTTTCCCTTTGTCCTTCAAAAAGGATAACTCAGATGCGATGGCTCTCTACTGATAATTAGTTCATTGTACATTTATATGTTACATCAGCACTCATGATAGCCAATCATGTGCATTTTTTTTAACTTCCTGCTGAGTGACACTCATTGGTAGATTGAGATCTGCAAATCCTACAAATCAGAGGGGCTTTTTTTTTGTCTCTTCATCTAAGAACCCGTTATTAAATATTTACCAGCACACACCTGACTTTGAATGTCCTTCAGTCCAATCATTCCACAATACAGCAAAGCAGAAGACCAGAACCTGCAGTCTAGTAAAATAACCGAGGAAATACAGTAAAGACTTTTTTTTTTTGAGAGGAAGGAGAGAGAATCTTAAGCAGGCCCCATGCCCCACGCGGAACCCAACATGGGGTTCAGTTTCCCAGCCCTGATATCGTGACCTGAGCTGAAATCAAGAGTAAGATACTTAACTGACTGAGCCCCTCAGGTGCCCCTCCAGAAAAGACACTTGAGAGTCGGTTCTTATCCTTTCCCTAGGTAATATTCTGATTTTTTTTTTTTTTTGGTAAGCCTCTATTTTTAAATGACAACAAGAATATACACATTTTAAATGATATTCTATAGAGGAAGGGGAGAAGTATATAAGATACTTATTATCCAAATGACTAAATATGGTATCTCATCTTCTATGGACGATGCCAGTTAGGGAGCTTGTGACATATGACACAGATGTCTTGAGTGAAAATTAGAGACCCTCGATTCACCAACATGATGAAGGCAGGTAAATCACCTCTCCTTGCTTGGCCAAAGAGCTGTTCAGCAAAATTTGATGGGTTTCAATTTCCTTTTGAAAAGGTAATAGTGACTTTTGAAATCTAGGATGGCTTTTTTCAGGCTGAAAAAAGTGAATTCCAAACATTTCGTGAACGATTTCAAGTTTTTATTGATTTGTGCAACTTATTATTTCACCTGCTATGTGAGCACACACCTCCATTAGAGATGCTCTCCATGACTTTAGGATTAAAGGTCAATGTTTGTGAACATCAATGGCACGCAGCTATTCATTACTTTATAATCGATTTGGGGAGGGGAAAAGGAGGCATTAAGTGCTGTAAATCATATGTGGCATCATTTTCCCCTGGGCAGAGTGGTGAGGGAGATGCATGGAATGCAAACTGAACGAGAAGGATGCGAGCACCGAGACAGATATAACTAAACAAATGTTATTATGGAAAAATGGCAATTAAGATTCTCTTAATTAGCCTGTCATTTTGTATTTATCATCATAATGTTTGTTTTACAATGCTTTATTAAATCTGGCTTTATGACAAACAGTCTGCTGGCAATGTGTCTTGCTGTGCAACATATGGCATTACACCTAATGAATATTAATGCCGTGAAGTATAAATGGTCTTCAGGGACAGAGCTGATGGCTGGGAAACTCCTACATATGGCATTACTATTCAGAGAGGTTAACGTATATGTTTCTCATCATTTTTTTGTCTCTTGCTGTGACCGACCCTCTTGCCGATGAAACCTCAAATGTGTGTTCAAAAGTTAAAAATACTTGCCTTTTAATATTATTGTGTCTGTTCTAAGTGGCCTTACTCTGCTGTTTCTTCCCACCAACTGACTTCTCATGAGGCCTCTGCTCATTTGCATGCTTCCTACCCAGGTGAGTCTATAATGCCAAGGAATCCACTTGCATCTGGACCAGATGGTTCACTCCTGTAACCATACAGTGTCTCCATACTCATGTTTCCGAAGCCAATAGCTGGTCAATTTTTTGAAATATTGGACAATGCTCTTCTGATTGTAATCCTCTCCTCTCACACTGTCCACCAAATGCAATTTCCAATAATTACTAAATTAACCAAACTTTCCTAGTTACAGAAGCAAGAAGAGAGAAAGACAATCAAACCTAGAAGTTTTAAGAAGTAAAAGGAATATTTTGCTCCACATCATTATTTCAAAACATGCCTCAGAATTCAGTTTGTGTCATTATAAACCATATTCAACCCAGAGGATGGCAAAACAATTGCAAAAGTTATGAGTAGCCTTTTTTTCCCCCAATAACATATGAAGTTTTAGATAGAGAATCAAAAAGAAGTCAATCATACCTCATTTCCTCCTTTGTTTTTTTAGAGAGAAGTTATTAAAAAAAAACAATCATGAAATTATATAATATTTGGAGGATATCTCTGCAAAAAGTGAAAAATGTGTAGTCTGAAAATAAGTGATTGCAGATGGGACTCTGTCACTGTCCAAATCAATCTCCTTGTATAATATTGCATTAAAAAGTACTGTACTGTACATCATGTAAAGTAATTAGTTGCAAACCATGCCAACAAATCAGTTTAAGGAAAATGCAGGTATCATTAAACAGCCTGCAAATATCCTGAAGAGTTCAGCTTTTATCCTCAAGATAATCACGAGCATACCCTCATTCACTAGTTATTTTGTTTTAGATCCATTGGAAGTGAGGAGGGAAAGCAGTGGATTGCAAAACTTGACTTCAACAACCAGAGCTAGAAGTCACTTCCCAACCCCGAATAACACGGGACTGGACTTCATCTAATGATGAATAATGATGCTCTTACTATTTGTTAGTCATTTACTGTTTACATAATATTTTATATATACTAATTTACTTTTAACCATCATGGGAAGTGAATTTTTAAAAGCATTTCAAAGTGCAGATGCTTTTATTTCTGATGTAGCTATGGTAATATTGTCTAACGTCTAGGCCACTGAGCTATGCTCCTCTGAAGCTTTCTTATGGAAGGCACGCAGGAAGTCGTACAATCTCTATTACCATCCGACTGAGGAGGGAGTTAGTTCTGTTCATACAGGATCTTCATCTAAAAGTTGCTATTTATATGACAAAAAATGCTTTAAACATTTATCCCATGAATTTGTAGAGGATGCCTCATATCAATAGGTAGTGCACAAGAGGCCGAGCACCTCAAGATCATGAAGGAGAGGGAGAGAAACCATTCTTGAACGAACACTTAAGAAAATGCAGATAGTAGACTCAGCACATGGAGTGATGTCTTCTTAACAAATCAAGTCATATCTTGCAAAGAGTAGTAGGACGCTGATTAGATAGAAGTGGCTGCTCATGGTAGATAAACCTAGAAGAAGAGCAACAGTATCTCTAGAATTGAGAAAATGCAAGGACAAATACAAAGGCGATTCTCTCAGCCGGTACACAAATGACGATTTCTTTCTCTCTCCATCTAGATTCTTCTTTCAGAGCTTTACACAATTATGTGTAGATTAATGTGTATGGAACAATCGGGCCATGTCAATACCAAGAAGCTTTTTTTTTTTTTTTTTTTTATGATAGTCACAGAGAGAGAGAGAGAGAGAGAGAGAGAGGCAGAGACATAGGCAGAGGGAGAAGCAGGCTCCATGCACCGGGAGCCCGATGTGGGATTCGATCCTGGGTCTCCAGGATCCCGCCCTGGGCCAAAGGCAGGTGCCAAACCACTACGCCACCCAGGGATCCCCAAGAAGCTTTTTCTATATAGGCTATAAAACTATGTCAGAATCCACTATCTCATTAGTGTTCGTTATCTACTAAAGGGTACACGTTAAACTTAGAATAAAATATATACTATTCTCATTCCCAGAGTGTGAATTTAGTCATTTTAAGTAAACTTACATTTTTGTTTTTCTTTTCTTCATAAACACCCAGCTTAGTATCTTTCCTGATGTGGTCATAGCTGGATATCCCAGCGAGGTGAGTCGTATTCGACAGAGGTGTTCTGGTGACTGATTGATAAAACAAGAGAAACAGCACCGCTTACTAGATTGTATCAAGGAGATATTTTCTCAGTATGTTATTTATTAAGGCATCTTCAGTTCTCTTTCCATTCAGTCAGTCAGAACTCTGGGTTACTATCTCCTGCTTGGCCAGTACAGGAGATACAAGACAGACATTTCTTCAGAAACTGCATGTGGTGAAGAGTAACATGAGACATAATTAAAGGTTGAATGGAGAAACAAGAGTTTTCATGTTCAGAGGAGGTGGGAGGGAGGGCAATCGGTGCTGGAGCATTAAGGATTGTAAACTGGAACAGCTCAAAAGATGATCTCAGGGCCATCAAAGAGCATGTGTTCATTGTTCAATATGTTCAGTGTGTATATATACAGTCCAGCTTTTATAGCTGGGAGAAGTGTCTCAATATTTTTGCAGAACAAGCTCTGCTTTTATAGCCCCTCATGTGCTAAAAAAAAAGAAAAAGAGGAAGTTTTTATTTGTTTTTCTCTCTATAGCCTACTAAAAGAGAAACGACTGCAACATCTTCTCTGGGTAAATCTGCTAATACCACATTCAAATAAATAACAAAATTAAATAATTTTCCTGATGTTTATTTTAGAAATCACTACTCTCATTTCTCTTTAGTATCAGAATAGCGGGCGGATAATCCTATGATACTGCTTAAGTCTCGAATAGCACTATTTTCTTATTCACTTTTGATTTCATTTGGTGACAGTGCTTTATTTTTTATGGTAGTCAGTTCAAATAATTTCTAAATAATAACACTGTGGGTTGAATTTATTAGGAAATTATTTTTTGAAAATGTCTATAGATGATTATATGTAACAACTAAAATATTTAAGTGGGAATGGAAGAGTGTAAAAAAAAAAAACTTAGGAAATTAAAATATCTGCCAAAGGTTAAAACCAAGAATCCTATCATATTGCAGGCTTTTTACATTTCCTAACAAATTGAAGACCCAACAGATGAACCCAGGGATAATGCAAACACCAGTAAGAGTTGCATCCTCAATAGAAAGCACTAAATCCTTTGTTTATGCAGCTGCTAAAAAAGAATACTTTGGGGCTAAAAGGATGAATTTCAATCAAGCCAAACTGTACTCTTTGGGGGGGGGGGGGTTTACTAATATTTTCTCCTAGAAGGAGAAATTAACAACTCAAGAAGGGTAGATCCAAATATCTCTGAAGATCAATGTTTTGTCCTCTAAAAATATTCTCGATTTCCCAAAGGTTGTCTTTCCACCCAGAAATTCTCAAATGTAAATGACATGATGTAAAGATGATTTAGTTTTGTTATGTTGTGCTTTGCTCTTCAGATGTGTTAATTATACACAGTATTTTTTGACAATAAACATTTCTCAGAACACTTTTGTTTTGAACTGAAGGAAACCCAGCTTGAACAAACTTAGGCCAAAAGGGAAGTACATTTTTTCGCAGAAACATACCACCACGAGTCACATGAGCAGCTGGCTTTAGGGACAATTGTAAACAAGTAAAGGAATATTTTCAGGTTCTCCATCTCACATTGTCAACTTTAATCTCTCTTTGTGCAGATGTGTTTCCTCTAAGTTGTGGATGTCATGTCCACAAATTGCTTCCATAGCCATAATCTGCCACCCCTCACCTATTGATAAGAACTAGTTCGTTCGTTCGTTCTTCTTTCCTTCCTTCCTTGAAATACAATTGACATGTGACATTGTATTTGTTTCAGGTATATATCATAATAATTAAAATTTATATACACTGTAAAATGATCACCAAGGTAAGTCTAGTTAACACCTGTTACCATATGTAGTTCCAAAAATTTTACCTCTCCTAAATTTCAAAATTTCTGGAGAAGGTAGCTAAATAGTACATCTTTGAGTACATATGCAACTTTTTCTAATTAATGATGGTCAGAGTTGAGACTTATAAAATGTTAGCTCTTATTTAAACCACAAGGTTGAAGCAGTGATGAGGATGGTGCAGGAGAAAACAGTTGCCCCAGATGATGAAGGACAAAATAATAGATTTTACTACCATTTGCAACATTGAGTTTATTATACAATTTTTCTCACTTTACATACTTATTTCTCTCGATAACTCTCATGATTTTAAAGGAATATGTTTATAAATATTGAAACTTTGAACATTTAAAAATATTATTTTCTTACAATAAAAGAAAAATACATGGTACATGAGGTAGCAAGTCTATATCACAGACACATGTTTTGAAACATTGAGTTTTTTTTTTTTTTTAAGGGCAGCATAATGTCCTTCTACCTTGGAATAATTTACTTTTCAAATAAATAAAAGCTCCTACATATTGAGCACTTCTGTGTGGTGTTAAGCAATGATTCAGTAGCTTTAGACATATTCTATCACTTATTTTTACAACAATTTAAAATAACATAGATCCATTTACAAGTGAGAGAATTTAGACTTAAGGAGATTTTATAATTTCCCAATGTTACTGGGTACACAATAGACTCAGGATTTTGAACTCAATTTTCCCAAATTCCTCTTATCTCTCATATACTATAAGATGTAAACTAACACAATTACAGTATCTTGTACGTGATTCTAAAATCCAATTAGAAGAATGTATAAAAATTTACCTACTTTAAGGGCACCTGAGTGGCTCAGTTGGTTAAGCAGCCAGCAATCAATTTCAGCAGGTCATGAGCTCAGAGTCATGAAATCGAGCCCTGCTTGGGGCTCTGTGCTGAGTGCAGAGCCTGCCTAAGAGTCTCTCCCTCTGGCCCTCCCCTACTCATGCATGTGCTCATGCTTGCTCTCTCTTTCTCTAAACTTTTTTAAAAAAATTGAGCTACAAAATGTGAACTGGAATTACAGCAAATGTGACAGACAATAAAACAGTTACCAAATAAGTCCATTTTCCTTATTACATTGTATTCTGGACTTATCATTTTATTACTCTATCACTTATTTTAAAAATGTGGAGCTTTGAGAAAACTGAATAAGGAGATTACAGATCAGTATCTCACTTTCCCTTGATTAAGTCTCAGTAGTAAATTCTTTTAAAAATCTTGTAGCATGGTAAATTAGCTACACTTAGAAAGCTAAAGCCACATCAATTCATATAGAAATTATAAAATTAATTACATTTATATTTCTTCTACTATGAGGTTCTACACTATTCTGACTTACAGACTTCTTTCCTAACGTCAACAATTTGTTTTACTATGTTAGTTCCTCTTCTTTTTTTTTTTTTTTAGACCTTTATTCTCTTTGGTCTCTATTTCCCAGATTATTGAATTGTGTGAATCTCAAATCTCTATCTTTCAGCTTTGTCTTCATCATAAATAGAACCAAGTAATAACTGATCATTTTTTCCTTTAAAAATGAACATTCCTTTTCAACAAGTTTCTGATTCATGGGCTTAGGAAGGAAATGACTTCATTGAAATTATTTTTTTGCTACATCTCATGTCTCAAAGGATAAGGATTTGGTTGTTTTTTTGTTTGGTTTGGTTTGGCTCTAGTTAGCACTCAGTGATATCCCATAATGACTTACTATGTGACTTCCTGAGCAGCACTTAAGATATTCAGAAAATCAGGGTACCTGGGTAGTACATTTATTTAAGGGTCAGACTCTTGATTTGGCTAAGGCCATGATCTCAGGATTGTGGGATCAAGCCCTGTGTTAGGCTCCTTGCTCAGTGGAAAGTCTGCTCGAAACTCTTTTCCTCTCTCTTTGCCCGTCCCACCTACTCTCTCTCTTTCCCTCTCAAATAAATAAATCTTTAGAAAAAAAATATCCAGAAAGCCATTGGACAAGTATTTATCATAGGCCTACTATGGGCCACACACAATTCAAAATGCTGGTAAGTAGCAGTGAACATGACAGACAAGAAGCTTATATTTTAGAGAAGAGAGACATAGATTTAATAATAAATAGATACAATGATAAGTGAAGAATGAGTTATTAATAAATGACTAACAAGTTAAAATAAAACCTATTTAGTTTGGATCCTTAGAGAAAGCCTTAAGGATGTGATCATCACACTGAGTTCTACATGATAAGAAGGATCCAACCACAAATGATGGAAACAGGCCTGAGGAAAAAAAGGAACATTAAAACAAAGTTCCTTATTGTGAGATAACAGAAAAAACACATATTGGCTCTGCTTCTGGCTCCTGACATAAAGCTTCTAAAATCTTTGTAATTTCCTAAATGATAAGAGCACTAAGAACATGTTTTTTTCTAATATTCTACCTTTGACCCTGTCCCTGACATAAGAGTCCTCAAACTCTTGTCATTTCCTGGGTGATAAGAGTGTCTTTTGTTCTAATGGGGCAATTTTGGGTGGGCCCTGGATGAAGGCTTGTCAATGGAAAGACCAACCCATGATTAGAAGCTTGGAATTTTCAGCCTCTAGAGGAGGAAGGGCTGAAAATGGAGTTAATGATCTATCATGCCTATTTAATGCTTCCCTAAAATTCCCAATAGTATGGGATTCAGAGGGTTTCCAGGTTGTAAAACACATCCACTTCAGGAGGGTGATGGACCCCAACTACATGCAGACATAAGTTCCTTTGCTTGGGACCCTCCCAGACCTTACCATATATATCTCTTCATTTGATTGTTTATCTGTATCCTTTGTTACATCCCTAATGAACTGGTAAACATAAGTAAGTGTTTCCCTAAGTCCTTGAGCTGCTTCAGCAAATTAATCAGATCTGAGGTGGGGTTTCTGGTAGCCTCCAACTTGTAGCCAAATCAGACAGAAGTTGTGGATAACATGGAGACCTAGTACTTATGATTGACTTCTGAACTCACATAAAATCAGTCTTATGGGACCGAGCTTTAAACCAGGGGGATCTTATGCTATTTCCAGGAAAATAGGATTAGAATTGAGTTAAATTGTAGGACACCCAGCTGGTATTGCAGAGAAGGATTCTTATGAAGAAAAATTTCCACATATTTGGTGATCAGAAATGTCAGAGGTATAGTGTACTCTGTGAGTAGTAAAGGAAACACACAGGCAAGAAAGACAGGTGGGAAAGTGAAATGTATCCTTATGCATTTCTACACTTCATGCAGCATGATGTGCCAAATGTCTCTAAAATGATACCAGATAAACTTGAATAAGTAAGCAGAGCATAGTTTGTGTATAACTTTAAGTTAAGCAAGAATTTTGAGCCAACAAGAACACGTTCTTATTTATTATTTTATTTTGACTGCTAAATATATTGTAATATTGTAATAAGGCAATTGTATTGAGGAAACATTAGAAGGCTAATTAATTGTCTGGAGAAGAATGATGCTAGTGGTTAGCTAACCTGTATCCTTTGTATATTTTGAAAAGATTGATCCTTTTAGTGTGAGGTTTGCTAAATAGAAAAAGTATTTGTACAAATAGTGATGATGATGATGATGATGATGTGTGAGAAATTGTCCATGCTTTATTTGCTATCCTGGTGTTGAGATGCATCATCATTATCATCATCATCATTTGTACAAATAAAATAATAAATAAGAACACAGAGTTCTCTCTTAGTGGCGTGAAAGAAGAATGTGCACAAGACTGTTTCAATAAGTTTTGCTTAGTGGAAGCAGAGATGTGGCACTACAGAGAGGGTAGGATGGGTGGGAGTGGGATGTGGAAGCTAATTTGTGTTTGTCCACTTTTAGGAAGGCAAAGGGGCATGATTTGTAGTAACTGAGAGACTATATACAGAAAATGGAAAGGGAATTATTAGTAGTGAAGCCTTGAGAGGGCAAAAAGTCTCGAGAAACCTGTGGGAAAGTGCTGTTCATAGAATAACCAGGTTTCAGTTAGAGAAAAGAGAACATTCATAGCAGTGTTAGGAGCATATCAGTGCTTTGCTGTTGACAGAAGGTGCCTTGCAAAGGGCACACTTGAAGGGTTTGGGAGTTAAGAGATTAGAGGAGATTAATGGTCTAGTAGGGCAGGGATGTGAGTTCACTCCATGATGGATGGCAGAGGTGTCTTGGGCCTCTCCAAATGGCTAAGGAAAATCAGAAAGTGAAGAATGACAAGATTAACCCCAACAGTTTCTTAAGAGAAGGTGGATAAACAGTTCAAGCTGGAAAACACAGGGTTGCCACATATCTTTGTTTCTGGTAGCTCCTATTTTTTTATGGCCAAAGGATGATTCAAATTTCCTGAGAGAACTTCTTCCTTAGGTGGCCTGGGGGCTGAGACTCAGTTAATGCCTCCCTTTTTTTTTCTGGGAGATGAATACTGGGCTGGGACATGGAGGTGGGGAGACTAGGGAACATCCATGCAGTAGCATAGAGATGTGGCTGCCCAGAAACAAATAGAAGACAATGAAAAGAGATTGTGTCAACTAATTGAATAAATAAAGGAGTGACTGAAATAAATAATACCCTTTGTGAACAAAGCATTTCTCTGAGATAGAGGAATAAAATGAGTTGTTTCTTGTTTTGTTTTGTTTTGTTTAATTTCAGTGATAAATTGTCTACTCTTACAGTTTTAGAGTGTGAAGCTATAGAATTCCCTGATGCTCCTGGCTCCTGGGTGGCTCAGTCAGTTAAGCATCTGACTCTTGATTTCAGCTCAGATCTTGATCTCTGGTCATGATCTCAGAGTTGTGAGATCGATTGGGCTCCAAGCTTTGGGCTCCAAGCTGGGTGTGGAGCTGGCTTCAGATTCTGTTTCTCTCTCTGCCTGTCTTCCCACTGCCCCCTTGCTTTCCTTCTCTAAAATAGATAGAGAGATAGATAGAGAGATAGATAGATAGATAGATAGATGATAGACAGATGGTAGATAGATAGACACCCTACTGCTCTCAAAAATCATCAGATTACCTGCTTGTAAAAAATATGTTATAGAACCTATCCTCTTCCCAAGAAATTATTTTTTTCTTTTCTCTGTACCACTAATTACAGTGTCATTTCCAAAATTCATCTTCATCCCTACCTTAATTAGTGGCGTTATGCAAACTACTTTTGACTCAAAAAATATTGAAATACAAATTACTTTTTATTTGCTTCAGGTAGTTTATTTCTATAACAATTACAACAGATTTTAATTTTGCATTATTGGAAAGCAGTTTGAAATATAATTATTATAGACACTGTTAGTTGTTCTCAATGTTCACTTATCAGAATTCAATTTTTGTGTTAGTTGGAAATGTTTACTACAAGAAACAGAAAGCTGAACTTTAAATAGTTTAAAGAAACAGAGATTTTACTTTTTCACATAACAAGAATTCTCTTTGAATTGCATTCTTGATTATATAAGTTCTTGATTATATAGGCTTCATAAATCAATTTTTTGTCAGTATTTTCAAAACAAAGTTTTTTTAAAAGTAAGTATAATTTATTCTAAATTTTGTTTGTTTTCTGTTGTCCTTGCTTATATACACATAGAAGACAAAATATTTTTACCTGAAATAGTTCCTTAAGAAAAAATAATTTTTTCTTTACCATTGGAGGTCTTTCAATAAAACTTCCAGCTGTTTTAAAATATGAAATAACAATTATATATATCTTAGAGGTTTCATGGTGTGAATACTCCATTTTGATGCTAATTTGGAAATACAGTTCCCTTGTTAGTTGTAATGAGGCTATTCAAAAAGTCAGTATTTTAAAACATCATTGAAATATTGAAAATAGAAGTAAAATCCACCAATGAACTTGATATATTTTGAACTTTATATATTTTGACTAGTAAAATAGTTACTTCTAATAATTAATTGGCAGAATAATCTGATATAAATAATAATATTCATCTACAAAAATATTGATTAAAATATTGTAGAGACAAAAATATCTGTTACAAAATTCAACATACAAAAATGGCGGATAATTAAAGGCATATTTAAACAAAGGTTAATTTGCATTAAATACATTAAACCATGCAAGGTAATCCTTTATTTTATTTTATTTATTTGAAGAGAAAGAGAGCAAGAGAGCATGAGCAAGGACAGGATGAGGGGAGCAGAGGGGGAGAAGAGGACTTCCCCCCACTTAGCAGGGAGACTGACCTGGAGGCTCCATCCCAAGACTCTAGACTCATGACCTGAGCTGAAGGCAGACGCTTTGTTGACAGCCAATCAGGTGCCCCAAAAAGTAACCCTTTAATAACTTAATGAAAGCCTTGTACTTCTGATCAACATGGAGTTATAGGACTAGCCTTATCCTCCCACAGGAAACAACTTAAAATAAGACACCATTATTGAAAAAACAAAAAATAAAAAACGTTTTTTAGGAAATGGAAATCAGGCAGTAAAGAACAGTAATCCCTGAAAGAGAGAAAATGAAACAAGTGAGCCCTACAATTATCCCAGCTTATTGTCAGGAAGGAATTTCCAGGTCACATGGCAAGGAAGGGGAAACTAGGCAGGGTCTGGCAAGCTCCTCGAGCTGAAAGACAAAGTTGAGAATCTAAGGAAGCCAAGGTGGCTATAGTTTCAGGGGCAGCATCCATTAAAGGGGAGAGCCCCAGATATCTTCACACTTCAACTAAATACTGATGAATACATGTACCTGAGAAAAATACCTGAGTCTCAGAAAGATTCATGTGAAAGGATTGGAGAGAATAACCCTTAAAACTCACACATGACTGAAAATTTTTTGTCTTCCCATTAACCATAATGGAGAAGACCTATCATTCATAAGAGTTCAGGTAAACTACTCAGGAAGCTATCACCTTCATAGCTGGACAAAATTACCCTGAGAATAATGACTGACTGCAGTGATCCTACCCAACAAATCTTTTATTTTTTTTTTTAAGATTTTACTTATTTTTCATGAGAGAGAGAGACAGAGAGACAGAGACAGAGAGAGACAGAGACACAGGCAGAGGGAGAAACAGGCTCCAGGCATGGAGCCTGACGTGGGACTCGATCCTGGGTCTCCAGGATCACCCCCTGGTGGAAGGCGGCGCTAAACCACTGAGCTACCTGGGCTGCCCTACCCAACAAATCTTAAAAAAAAAAAAAAAAAAAAGCTTCAAAAGGATCAAATTGCTTCCAAGTGATTTAACTTCATCTCATAGCAGAGCTAAAGAACTTGTTCAGGAAATGCATATTTATGAATATATACACTCAATGATGTAAAATTCACACAAAAAAATTACCAGATGAGAGAATAAGCAGAAAAACACAACCATAAGGAGAGTTAAAATCAATCCAGAAATACAATAGATAATAGTAGTAGTTGGCATGAACATTAAAATAATGTAATTATATTCACATGTTTAAGAAGGCAAATGAAAGATGTATTTCACCTCCTCCTGTCTTGAATTTTTTCTTGCATTTTTGTTGTTATATTTTCCCTTTTCCCTCTTATATAGTGTGCCCAACACCTCAGCCAATTTTAAACAGTATGAATATGGCAAGCCTTGATGTAGCTTTGTGTTTCATGTGCTTTGAGGAGGTGGAATGGATTTTATTAAAGTACTAAAATAGGGGTGCCTGGGTGGCATCATCTGTTAAGCATCTGACTCTTGGTTTCGGCTTAGGTCATGATGTCAGGGTTATGGGGATTGAGTCCCCTTGATCACTCAGTGGGGCGTCTGCTTGGGAGTTTCTCTCTCATTCTCCCTCAGCCTCTCCCACCACAATCTCTCTCTCAAATAAATAAATCTTTAAAAATAAAGTACTAAAATGAACTCAAAAGTGAGTAAAACTATTAAAATAAAACAAAGTTTCAAAATACATGAAATGGAAACTGATAGAACTATAAAGAGAAATAGACAAATCTATAATTATAGCTAAAGATTTCAACAACTTTTCACAATAATTGTTATAATAAGCAGATAAAAACAGTAAGGATTTAAGACTAGAAAAACACCGTCAACTGGCATGACCTAATTGGCAGTTATAGAACACTTAACCCAACAATAGCAAAAAACATATTATTTGAGCATATAAAAACCATTTACCATTATAGGTCATAATTATAAGCAATAAAACAAGTCTCAATATTTTAAAAATAATGCAAGGCATGTTGTCAGAAACAATGGAACTAACTTAGAAGTCAATAATAGGAAATATCTGGAAATTACCCAAATATTTGAAAACTAAATAACAGACTTTTAAATAATTTATGGGTTGTAGAAAAAAAATCAAAAGGGAAATAATTTTAAACTGAATTTTAAAAATTATTTTAAGTATTATTTTAAACTGAATTATTTTAAACTGAAAGAGAAATTATTTTAATCTGAAAGAAAACAAAAAAAAAACACAGCATATCAAAATTTGTCAAATACAGTATAAGTAGTGCTTAAGAGGAACTTTTTTTTGATAAAGATTTTACTTATTTATTTTATTTTAGAGACAGGAGAGGAGCAGAGGATGAGGGAGAGAATCTCAAGCAGACTCCTTGCTGAGCAGCCTATCGGTGGTCTGGTCCCATGACCCTAGAGAACATGACCTGAGCAGAAACCAAGAGTCAGAGACTTAACCAACTGAGCCACTGAGGTGTCCCACAAGGAAAGTTTATAGCAATTAATATAGACATATTAGAAAAGAAGAAAAGTTGCAAATCAATGACTTCAGCATCACTTTAAAGAACTAGAAAAAGAAGGGGCCCTGAGATCCTCTCCTTGAGAGCCTCATGTAGGGCTCCATGCTCAACAGGGAATGTGATTCTCTTCTCCCTCTCCCTCTTCTTCTTCTCCCACTTGTATGCTCTCTCTCTTTCTAAAATAAATAAACAAATCTTGAAAGAACTAGCAAAAGAAAATCTACTTAGCTACAATGGAAACAAGAAAAAGGCAATGATAAAGATAAAAAAACAAATCATTAAAATAGAATACAGTAAAGAACAATATTGAACAATCCAACCCTAAAGCATTTCTTTTGTGAAGATTATTGAAATTAAAAATATTCTAACTAAATTTATGAAGAAAAAAAGAAAAATACAAATAACCAATATCTAGAATGAGAGAGGTAGCATAACTAAATATTCTATTGATATTAAAAGAATGATATGGAAATATTATGAACC
Organism: Canis aureus; assembly: GCF_053574225.1. Taxonomy (NCBI): domain Eukaryota; kingdom Metazoa; phylum Chordata; class Mammalia; order Carnivora; family Canidae; genus Canis; species Canis aureus. Next base: position 30,226,404 of record NC_135645.1, read on the forward strand.
AATTAATGCCAATAAATTTGATAACTTAGAGGAAAAAGGCAAATTCCTTGTAAATACAACTATCGAAGATGATTCAAGAAGAAATAATGTAAAAAAAAACCTCTGTATCTAGTTAAAAATGAATTCATAGGTAAAAATACTACTGTAAGAAAACTCCAGGCTTGAATGGTTTCACTGATACACTCTATGAAACATTGAATGAATGTTTTTTACATAAAGTCTCATTGAAAGTATAAAAGAAAGGAATTCTTTCCAATTCATTCTATGAGACCAGATCACCACCTAATACCAAAACCAACTAAACACATAAAAAAGAAAGAGGTGTACAGAAAAATATTTCTCACAAACCAGATAGACACAAATATTTTTAACAAAATTTAAGCAAATCAAATTGAACACTATAAAATGGTCATGATTCATTACCATCCAGAATTCACCCCAAAGATGCTGGTTTAACATCTGAAAACCAATTAACGCAATTTGTCATATTGACAGACTATGTAATGAACATCATATGATCATCTACAGGTACAGAGAAAGTATTTAGTAAGTCCAAAATGCACTAGTGATTAAAACATTCAGTAAACCAAGAATAAGATTCTTTCTCAACTTGATGAATGAAATCAGTGGAAAGGCTGCAGCTAAACTTACAGTTAACAGTTAGAGATTGAGTACGTCCCCAGGACATTAGAAAAAACAGAAGAAAAAAGAAAGAAGAAGAGGAAGAAAGAAGGAAAGAAAGAAAAGGTGTCTGTTCTTATTACATCTACTCAAAATTATTCTAGAGGTTCCAATCAGTTGAGTAAGGAAAGCAAAGTAAAAGAATATCAAGATAGGAAAGGAATAAATAAAACTGTTTATTCCTGGTTGTTTATATAGTAAATCTCACAATATATGTGAAAAAGTTACTGTGGAGGCCGAAAAAATTAAGGCCATTCTATCATAAGTTCAGCGTTAGCACAAGTACAGCCATCTCAGCTGAACTTTACTTCAGTTACAGGAAAAAACAGCTTAACACCCTAGAAAGCCCCATATTAGAATGAGAACAGAGCTCAATGCCCTTGAAAGCCCTATATCAGAATGTAAACAGAACTTGAGAAATTCCTCCCCCTCTTCTGGAGGTCCCCTAGACTGTGGAGGCCGAGAAAAATTAAGGCCATCCCACCTAAAGTTTAGCATTAACACAAGTACAGCCATCTTAGGCCCCTGTGAATAAGAGCTGAACTTTAAGGGGAAAAACTGCAGAATGTCCTCAATGTCCTCGGCAGGTAATCCCATATCAGAAAGACAACAGAGCCCACGCCCATGGTAGAAAGTCCCATCTTAGAATTCTTCCATCCTTTCTGGAAATCCCCTAGACCAAACTATAAAAAACCCAGCTGTAACCCACTTCGGGGTCCAAGTCCCTGCTCCGCTGTGCCGGGTATACTTGGACCCACGCTCGAGCTTGCTAATAAACCCTCGTGGGCTTCCATCGGTGTCGGCTCCTCGGTGGTTTCTCGGATTCGCAATCTTGAGCGCAACAGTTACTAGAACTAGTAAGTGAGTTTTAAAAATTTTGCAAGGCACATATTCAATATGAGAAAATCAGTTGTAATGTCTGTGTGCTAAAAACAAATAGAAATTGAAATACTTTATTATTTACACTAGCAAGAAGAAGCACTTAGCAATAACCTTGACAAAATATATGTAAGACCTATACTTTGAGAATGACAAAACATTGTAAGAGAAATTAATAAGACTTAAATGAACAGAAATATATAGTGTTCATATACCAAATAACTATTGTTAGATGTCATTTCTATGAGGATGTAGACTTCAATGCAATCCCCATGAGCATCATAACAAAGTTTTCTAAAATGAATTCCAAAATTCATATGGAAAGGCACAGAAACTAGAATAGTCAAATAATACTGAAAAGAATAATAAACCTGGAAGATTCACATTTACCTGATTTCTACACTTAAAGCTATAATATCAAGGCCTTGTCATGTTGGCTACCAGATGAATATATAGATCAATGGGAGAGAATAAAGAGTTCAAAAATAGACTCATAGAAATGTAGCCAGTTGATTTCAATAAAAGTACAAAATCAATTCAATGGATAAAGAATCAATGGTCTTTTTCAATATATGGTGCTGGAAAAATGACATTTATATGCAAAAAAAAAAAAAAAAAGAAGAAGAAGAAGCTTCAATCTGTATCTCACACCCTATACAGAAATTAACTCAAAATCAATCATAGACTTAAGTGTAAGACCTAGAACTAAAACAATTTTGGCAGAGAATATAGGAGAAAATATTTGAGATTTTTGGACTAGCCAAAGATTTCTTAGATACAGTACTGGGAAGTACAATACTGGGAAGTATAATACTGACACAAAATTGACACAGGAGAGTGAGTAAAGGGATAGAAGTTTATTAAGTAAAGATACGGGGAATGCTTCCAGAAGTCCCCACAGGGCTGCCACTGGGGCCTTGTAGGATGGGTCTTTTATTGAAAGCCAACCAAGGAATCTAAATCTTTTAACATTTCTATTGATAGCACCATTGAGTAAGGAGTAGTGATAACATCTTTAATGGCTTACTTCCTTTTTAGTGTTATAGATAATTCTTTGTTGGTCACAAGCAGCTGTTATAATAAGACCCACCTAGCACCTGGGACAGGATGGTCTGGTTTGTTTATCTCTGGTTTACTTCATCTCTACATTTTTGGGATTTTTGTGAGCCTGATTCTGTGGCCCCCTACCTAGCCCTTCTTAACCCTCCTTTGTCCCTGACTTAATGATACCTTTGCCATATCCTCACCCCATTCATGGTTTTGTAGTTGTATCAAACTCATCAAAGCATACACTTCAAATATTTGTAGTTTATTGTATGTTAGTTATACCTCCAAAAACATTAACTCAGCCGGGTAATAATGTCATGTTTTTTAAGAATTTTTTTTCTGTCAAGGAATATATCACGTAAATGTTAAAAAATGAGATTTTTTTTCATTCATAGTCAATACAAACATTTTATGAAAAAGTGACTTTAGGTCTCATCAACATCTGTAAACAAAAGATATTCTCTCCTCTTTATTAAATCATGCACTTTCCTTCCTTGGGCAGCATCTATGAATCTTATGTTTTTGTCATTGTTGTTTTCTGTTTGTTTTTAAAACTTCCACAATCAATGTTGACTCAAAATACAACTGATTGTCAAAATACAACTGATTGTCTAGTTTTTTATCCCTTAAAAGAATAGAAGCTGAAAGATCTATTAGAGGCCCACACAGTCATTTAAATGCTAATTGACATGAGACAGGCTGACCATGAAGAATTGGAAAGTTAACAAAATGTTCTAAATATGAACTATAATGAATGTTTATAATATTGGGTCTGAATTAACAATAAATTATTTAAAAGTCTGTCAGTCTGCATTTATCAACAATGGTTACAAATAGATTGCTTGGCCATGTGAAAAAATAAGCATCAAGATATCTGCAAGACCCATTTCCAGCAAAGATTGTCAGATAAATAAGGAATTACTCTAATATCACTGCACAATTTTTGGAAAGTTAAGTGTTGGCTATGGCTTTCAAATATATTTTAAATGATGTTCATTCTAAAGCCAAGCATTTTCTTTCTTTAGTAGAAAAAATAAACACTATTTAAGGAAACAATAGCTAAGATACAATTTACTTTGCATTTGTGCTTATTTAAAGAAAATTTATTAGTTTAGTGAGATGAAAAGTTTTGTTCTTTTTTAAATGATATTATCATCAAAGTATTTAATGATCTTGTGGAGTTTTATTTCCAAAGAACCTGTTGAGATCAAAGAAAAAATATAAAGATAACTAAATTAAAAGAACACGAGTCAGAATTAATGAAAAATTAATAGAAGAGTAAATAGAATATATACATGGCCACATAATCTATAGAGGTTCCTCAAGATAGGGACAATTCTTATGCATCAATGTATTTGCATAATCATGGGGCCTAGTCCATGGTGAATTCACTAAATATGGTGCTAAATAAGTGAATTATAAAAATAATGTTTTAGAAGCCCTTGGGTGGCTCAGTTGGTTAGGACTCTTGATTTTGGCTCAGATCATGATTTTGGGATCATGAGATCTAGTCCTGCATCAGGCTCCCAGCTCTCTCTGTCTCTCTTTCTCTTTTCCTTTCCCTCTGCCCCCACCTCTGCTCATGCTTTCTCTCTCTAAAAATAAATAAATGAATCTTTAAAAAGTACATTGTCTTGATTTTAATTTCAATATTTGAGCCAATCATAGCTCTTAAGGCATGAAACCATCCAAATAAACTTAAAGAGAAAAAAAAATTCTTTTGGTAGAATTACAGAACAAAAAGTAAATGATTGGGCTAGTGAGTGCAATGTGTGGGTCAGAAGACCTTCAGAGGCAAAAACCTTAGCAGGAATTCAAAAATCCATATTGTATACGATTCTGTTGGCTTTGCTAACCCAAGGTCCAACATTCATCTTCTTAAAGGGATGCAGAAACAGTAACTTATTCTGAGAACACACAAAATGCATAATTTTACTTGATTGGTTAAAAACTGTCTGCACTTTCTCCTTTCCAAATATGTAACTCAAAGAAATGAAAGCTTCATGTCCTCTTTTATCTCAAGACTCAAAAGACCTTTCCTTCTTGGAATGAAGCTCCCCTGTAAAGTCTATGTAAGGCAGACAGTGGGGTCATGACTTGAGTCCTGTGCAAAATTTCAAGGAAAAGACTTATTGAAACTATCAGAAAAAAAAAAAAAAGCCAAAAAAAGTAACACCTTCAGAAAATCACAAAATGTATGCTTTCTCAAACTCTTCTGAATATAAATCGTCTATTATTTAAAACAAAAAAGTGGAAACATTAGCTTTTTCACTTATGTCACACTATTTATTTATTTATTTTAAAGTGATCTCTCCACTAAAACAATCCTTTTCAAAAATAATTCACAACCGGGATGCCTGGGTGGCTCAGTGGTTGAGTGTCTGCCTTTGGGAGACACCAGAGAGTGATCCTAGAGTCCCTGGATCTAGTCCCATATCAGGCTCCCTGCAGCGAGCCTGCTGCTCCCTCTGCCTATGTCTCTGCCTCTCTCTGTGTCTTTCATGAATGAGTAAATAAAATCTTTTAAAAAAGTAATAATAATTTACAATCATGCTACTAAATCCAGAGGAATTCAAAAAATGTATTATTCATTAAGAAATATGGGGTGGAAAATTCTATGTCACTGTCAAAATGAGAAGTTTGTTTTTCAAAAACTTTGTCTTTTCTAAGGTTTGAATTTTTGTCTTTTAGATAGATAGTAAGTGTATATTCCTGAAAATTTAAAAAATAAGTTCCCTAAAGTTTTGAATTTACATAGAAATCGAGGTACATTATATGAATGGTACATTATATGTGTGTGTCTTGTCTAGATAAACGTCAAGGTCTAGGCAACCTGGTTGGAGTTTTGTGCATCCGTGCCAATGGCTGACTGAGTCTGCAGGCCAATTTTACCAGAAGATCTTAAACTTATTTTATTTGCCTATATTGCACTTCATCTTAATATTAAAATGAATTATCTGTAGGCGCTGCTTTAGGCAATGGCCTAAAGGCACATATTTGACCGCCTCTCCCCAGATGACAAGTATATGCGGTTTAGAAAATACAAAAAACAGTGGAGAGCAACCCCTAACCTGGCAGCAAGTGAGGCGGATAATTTGGAATAGGGAATGCAGTCAGTGACATTATTCTGTGTGTGTGTGTTTATTTTACAATTTTTGCTAAGGAGAGGCCTCGTCTGTGCCATGCAAATTCCCTACAACTCTGAGGGGAAACTTTAGTCTTTATGATTTGAAAACTAAAATATTTTAGTTTGAGGCAGTCCCACACACTGGAAAATGAGGCAGGAATCTTAGACACAAGAGAACCAAAATAGAGAATCTCAGTTTTCCTGTAAGTTCTGCCCACGTTTCTGGCCTGTTCACTGAATTACGTATTCACAGAATAGACTCTGAACAGCTCAGCCACAGCTAAAAGGATTGAGCTGATATTTTAGTGAGTGCCATGAAATTGGCACTGTAGCTTTATTCCAACAAATGTAAATGTCTCATACCACAAGCAACCCACTAAGGAAGAGTATAACAGGATGGGGGCACCTGGTGGCTCGGTCGGTTAAGCAGTTAACTCTTCATTTTGGCTCAGGTTATGAGATCAGGATGGTGAGACTAAAACCCTGAGTTGGGCTCTGCACTCAGCAGGGAGTCTGCTTGAGATTCTCACTCTGCCCCTCCACCGCTCTCCCTCTAAAAAAAAAACCTTGAGACTGACTCCGTTATTGAGAAAATAACAAAAGGCCTGTCCCATAAGAAGAGGAAAAAGATAATCAGGAATAGAATGTAGATATTTAAAGAAGTGATGGCTGACAGGTTTTTAAATATAGTAAAGTACATGCATTTATACATGTAAGAAGTTCAATGAGACATAAGTGAGATAACAACAATCAAGATAAGGAATGCTGTCAATAAATCTGGCCCATAACTTTGCATTAACATAACACTTATTTTACATTTTTAATTCCTGACTGTTCCTATGCAGATAGATAAATAGATAGATGACAGATAGGTCAGTAGGTAGACCGACAGATAGATGGAGATAGAAACTTTTTCTTTTTTTTTTTTTCCATTTTATTTTTAAGTTAACTCTACATCCAGTAAGGGGATCAAACTCACAACCCCGAGATCAGGAATTGCATGCTCTACCAACTGAGCCAGCCAGGAGCCCTGAGATAGAAATTTTCAAAGAAAAAAATTTCTGGCATTAGTTCAATAATTATATATGTCTCTACTGTATTTTCATATTAATAGCAATTTCTTTTGAACAGATTTCTCATTTGGGAGTTATTCTAATTATCTTCTGTTAAAAAGGAAGTCTTTATGTACTTTTTGAAATAATAATTAATCTTCGTCCATATAATTAACTATAGCTCTCATGTAAAAGAGAGAAATAAATTTACCATTGAAATTTTGCTTACTTTTTCTATAAGAAAAGCCATAAAAATATTTCATTTTTTTCCAAAAAGAGTACAGGTCATTAGAACCACCTACTCATTATGTGATGTAGAACAAAGTGAATACAAAACATAAATTTTGCCTTTTTTTTTTTTTTTTTTTTGGTTTCTATCCTTTGAGAATTTAAACCGTTTTTTGAATCATTGTTCCTGATTCTCATCACTTTAGAAAATGTTTTGGACAAATAATTTTGCCATTTTCATTTATCATTTTTTCCCCTCACTTAGTTGCCCATTGTGGCACTCATTATTTTTTAAACTTTTTTTTTTTTTTTTTTTTTAATTTTTAAACTTGGAGATAATTAGAGAGGCACATGTAGTTGCAAGAAATGACACAACCAAATCTTGTGCACATTTTACACAATTTCTCAAGGATAACATCTTGGGGTCTGTAGTACCATCTCACCTAGAATTTTGAGAGGGATAAAGGCAAAATCCAGAACATCTGTATCCTCAGGAGGTCCCTCATGGGGCCCTTTTACAGCCACACCCAATTTCCTCTTACCCACAACTTCTCCCTCCCTTTAACTCCTGGCCATGGTCTTCCATCTTCCTAATTTTAGCATTTGGAAAATTTTCTATAAATGGAATAATATCATTTTTAACTTTTTGGAATTTGCTATTCCCACTCGGTATAAGTCCAGGTTGTTGTATGCATCAGTGGTTTGTACCTTTCTCTTGCTAAGTCATATTTCATGGTAAACTGTAACACAATTCATGTAATTATTCACTTGTTGAAGGATATCTGGGTTGTTCCCAGTGTTTGGCTCTTTTCACTAAAGTCCACAATAAAGTTCCACTCCATTTCCATTCTTTTTCTGATAGTTTTTATCATGAATGAGAGTGAGTTTTGTAAACATCAATCGATCATGTGACTTGTTTTGACATTTTGTATTATATTGATTAAGCTTCAAATAATGAAACAATTTTTCATTCCTGAAATAAATACCACTGGTTGTGGTGTATGATGCTTTCTATTTACTGCTGAGTCCTATTTGCTTGTATTTTGGTAAGAACTTTTGCATCTATATTTGGATGGGTATGGCCTCTAGTATTAATCATTTTAGTTCTGTCTCAAGACAAAATTAATAAGTTTCTCTAACGATTACTCTGATTTCATTTCTAAGATTGATAATTTATGTCTTCTCTCTTTTTTGTCAGTTTCACTAGAGGTTTGTTTACTTTATGGATCTTTTGAAAAACTAGCTTTTTGTTTCACTGATTTTTCTCTATTGTCTTCTGTCTTCACTGCCATTGATTTCTGTCCTTTATTTCCTTTCTTCTCCCAGATTTGGGTTTATTTTATTCTTTCTCTAGTTTTTTGGTGTGGAAGCTTCTACTATTGATTTGAGACTTTTACTCATTTCTAATGAATGCATTTAATGGTATAATTTGTCTTCTCAGCACTATTTTAGCTGTGTCCTGAAAATTCACTCAGTTCAATGCATTTTAGAAAATTTTTCTTGAGACTTCCTCTTTGAACCACATATTATGCGTAAGTGCCTAGTATCATCTTCCAAATATTTGAATTTATCTTAATTTTTTTTAAAGATTTTATTTATTTATTCATGAGAATACACACAGAGAGAGAGAGAGAGAGAGAGAGAGAGGTAGAGACACAGGCAGAGGGAGAAGCAGGCTCCATGCAGGGAGCCTGATATGGGACTCGATCCCAGGTGTCCAGGATCATGCCCTGAGCTGTAGGCAACGCTAAACCGCTGAGCCACCGGGGCTGCCCAATTTATCTTAATTTTTGCATAGACTTTTGTTTTCTTTTTTCTATTTATTTATTTATTTATTCATTTATTTATGATAGTCACAGAGAGAGAGAGAGAGAGAGAGAGAGAGAGAGAGGCAGAGACACAGGCAGAGGGAGAAGCAGGCTCCATGCACCGGGAGGCCAATGTGGGATTCGATCCCGAGTCTCCAGGATCGCGCCCTGGGCCAAAGGCAGGCGCAAAACTGCTGCGCCACCCAGGGATCCCTGCATAGACTTTTGTATGATACTATTGCAACAAAGAAACTGTGTGATTTCAAAATACACTGCGTCACCTCAAGTCTTTTAAAACTTTCAAGGTTTGTTTCATGTTGCAAGATAGGGCTTGCCCTAGGATATGTCTCATGGGCACTTGAAAAAGGTGTGTATTCTGGTGTCCTTGGGTGGAGCGTTCTATAAATATCAATTACATCCCGCTGGTTGGTGGTGTTACTGAGGTTTTCCTATATCTTATGATATTCTGATCCATTTTTTCTATCATTTGTTGATAGTCAAGGTTGATAGTCATGGTTGAAAGCCTTGAGGATATTAAATCAGCATATTCACTGGTCTTACATTTCATCAACGTCACTTTGAATAAAGTTTAGAAAGCTTACTTCCTTTTTATGTCCCTTTACCCTACTCCATTTGTGATACAGTTTCCTGAGCTATTACCACTACTGAAATTTAAAACCAAAGGATGGTGCTATAATTTCTGCGTCCACCATCCAATATCAATTAGACAACTCAAGACAGAGAGCAAAATTTATTATATTTACCTATATTTTTGATTCTTGTGTTCTTTCTCCCTCCTGGTAGTCAGGATTCCTTCTTATATCACTCCTGTTTTGAGAAATTCTTTTAGCCCTTCTTTTAGGTAGGTCTGCTGATGACAAATTCTTTTGGTTTTCTTTCTACCTAACAATGTCTTAGTTTCCCCTTCATTCTTGAAGGATATTCTTACTGGATATAGGATCCTGTATTTACACGTGTTTTCTTTCAACACTTGAAAAACACTTCCTTTTGGACTCCATGGTTTTGGATAAGAAACTCCCTGTCATTTAAGTTAGATTTCCCCTATAGAGTGTTTCTCTCTTCCTGCTATTAAGATACATTCTTTGTCTTTAGTTTTGGAAGTTTGATTTGGTTGTATTTTGGTGTGGGTTTCTAAGCATTTATACTCAATGAGATTTGTTTATTTTCTTGAATCTCCTAGTTAATGTGTTTTGCCAGAGTTGATAGGTTTTCAGCCATTATTTCTTCAAGCGCTTTTTCAGTCTCACCCTTTTACATCTCCTTGTAGAACTCCAATGACAGGGATATTAGATTTCTGTTACACTCACACAGGTCCCTGAAGCTTTATTCATTTTGTTTTCATAGTCTGTTTTCTCTCTGTTGTTAAAACTGGATAATTTCTAATGGTCTTTTTTTTTTTAAATTCACTGATTCCTATGCTCCCCGTAATCTACTGCTGAATCCATCCATTGAATTTTTTTATGTCTTATTTTTCAGTTCTGAAAGTCCTCTGATTCTTCTGTATATCTTGTGTTTCTATGCTGAAACTCTATTTTTTCATTTGTTTCAAGTGTGTTAACAAATGCTCATTGAAGCATTTTATGATGGATGCTTTAAAATATTTGTCATATTTCTAACATCTCTGTCTTTTTGCTGTTGACATCTTTTAATTGTCTTTTTGTTTTTCATTCAGTCTGATCTTCTTGGTTCCTGGTATACTGAATGATTTTTTATTAAAACTTGGACATTTTTCATATTATGTCATGGAGTTCTGAATTTTATTTAAGCTTTTTTTTAGCTGGCTACTTCTGACTCTGTTCCAACAAGAATCAGAGTGTGGTCTCATTACTCTCAGGTAGGAGTAGAAGCCCAACTTACTCCATTGATCTTTGGAGAAGGGGGGTGCTCTTCTTTACTGATGGGTGAGGATGGGAACTTTCACTCCCCAGCAAGTATTTACAGATTTGCCACTGGCTGAGAAGAGTAGGTATGATGTGTTGCTGTTCCTCATATCACTTCCACTGATGCCACAGAAGACAATGGTAAAAGTCCTGACTTCATACTATTCTCACTGGATATGGGGACCCCCCCCCCCCATAATATTCCAGTGGGAAAGGGAAAAGTTGCCTTATAACTTCTGGGTGAAAGTGAGAGTGCAGGCACCTGTTCTCTGCCATGGTTTCTGCTGATACTGGCAGTAAATGGGGAGGGGTTTGTTATCATCTAATCAATTGGTGCTCAGTTTCCTACTCAGGGTACATGGTTCCCTACAAGCCTTTTCTGACACCACCCCTTGGTGGTTTGGGTGCCTCATTAGAGTCTGGTGAGTGTTGATATCTAGGCTGCTCATACAGCCTTTAGGTATGAGCCACTGGTGTGAGTGGGATTGTGGCTACATTTTTTTTGTTCCTATAATGTTTGGTGGGAGTACAGCCATTATCCAAAAATTTCTATCTCTTTATGCTGTTCCTTCCATGGTCTTTTGGTTAGAGAAATCAGTCTTTTGTTCCTTTTTAAAGTGCCTACTTCTTTTGAAATTTCCAGTTTGCTAGCTCCTCCAGCTCCAATGCTGATATAAGAGGCACAAAGAAATTCAGGAAACCCACCACTGTGTCTCAAGTTTCCAAGGTTCCTAGCTGATATATATATTTTTTTCCAGCCTTTTTGTTCTATGTAGTGGTATAAATAGAAAAAAGTGCATCTATTCCTTGTTCCCAGATTTAGAAATCCCTCATAATATTTTAAGATAGACGAGATATATTCCACTCTCAATATTTGCTAACTTAATAAAAAATAAAACTTAAAATGTCTGTCTGAGGCATACATATGGGTGTGTTTGCTCTCATTTCATATTTAAGCCTATGGACATATCATTAGCAAGTTAATATCAGAGCTAGAAGAAGGTGCTGAGTATCTTCTCTCCTTGGGTTGTGTCTTATAGCAACAGCTTATAAAATGTTAATTCTTTAAAAAAGCATGTATAAAAATATAAGCTCTATTAGGTCAGATACCTAAATTGTCTGTCTGCTTCTAAATATCTACTATCAAAAACAGTTCCGGAAACATGTTAGAAATTCAACAAATAGTTGTCGAATGAGTGAAGAAAGTGTGCTAGGTACTGCATTAAGCATTTTATATGTATTATCTCATTTATTGATTGACTGATTTTTAAAGATTTTATTTATTTGAGAGAGAGAGCACGAGCGCTTGGGGAAGGAAAGGGGCAGAGGGAGAGGGAGAAGCATACTCCTGGCTGAGGGGGCCTGACTCAGGGCTCGATTCCAGGACCCTGAGGTCATGACCTGAGCTGAAGGCAGGTGCTTAAGCAACTGAGCCGCCCAGGTACCCCATGTTATCTCATTTAACCCCCCTAAAGTGGTATCAGATGTCTCCATTTTAAAATTCAGGAAACAAAGGTTTAGATAGGTACAAATAACTTGAACCAAGTCACAACCATAAGTAGTGGAACAAGGTTCAAATCTTTGTCTACTACAAAATCTGTGCTCCTTCTATTAGTCCCAAACCGCTTCTCACAGAGAGAAAGAGATGAAAGAAAGGTCCTTGATTTTGTACAATGTTCCCCTTTAAAATTTCCCTGCTCCTCATATCTGGGAGAGATTGGCCTACCACCAAATCACAGGAGCAGACACCATGGAAAGATCTCGGCTATTTTCAGAAAACAAAGATAACAAACAAAACCCTAATAAACAAACAATATCCCAGAAACAGGTTGAGGCAAAGTAACTACTGCAGCAGGTACAGTGGAAAGGCTGCAAGAAGACAAGGAGAGATCAAGAAAGGAAACATAGGGCATGGATAATTTACTATCTGCGTCACAAAGTAAGGGTCAGGGCCCCTGAGCCTGAGGAACTCACATGGTTTTATGACTTACCTAGGGTCTCTATGGAATGGTCATCATTAAGTCACTTATCCTAGAAACAATTTTTCAGGGTTTAATGTTCTCTTAATTGTATTCAACTCTGTCATCCCCTCCCCTCTTTTTATGACAGCTACGCGGATCAGTGAGATGTCACTAATATGGTCTTGCATGGATGTGTGCATGATGAAGGTGGGAACCAGAGAGCTAAGTGAAGTTTATCTAGGTCACCTGTCATTTCTTACGTCCAAAACCTCACCAAAGTGTCCAGCCGCCCATGTAGCAGCTGGATCTGACTCCAGAGTCAATCAGTGTTTGGCGTCAACTAATGCAATTCTTTAAGTGCAGCTTACGTGAGTTCATATTGTTCCACTAGTGACAGACAAAAACATATTTTCTGCCAATGGTAAAACATTTGAGGTGACCTGGGTCACAGATAAAAGATACTTTCCTGTTCAGTGGTTACATTCTCAAGATAGCATTAATCTCGCAAACAAAATCACTAATTGGATTAATCATTTATTCTGGAAGAGGCAGCAAAATTTAGGGCATCCCACTAAAACATTAGATCTAAAAGATGAATGTTTGCAATATGTGCTTTAAGAAGTTGTCCTTTATGATTTATTTGCCTTCCAGTGCTTATGAATAACGCAGGACAAATTGTTTTCCATGTGATTTAAAAATCATTGGTATGCAAATAGGCTATGATCTGAATTTAGCCAAGCAAAATGAGGTTATGCTCATTAATCAAAGTAGATTGTTTAAATTTGGCAAAGAGATTGAAACTGGAGTTAGTCTTGACACTGTGAGGATTTTTAGTGCCATATTTCGTATTTATCCTTTCCCTTAATTATAGGCAATGCAAACAATTATGCCTTTATATTTCCTTGGCCCGATTATACTCAAAGACCTAATTTCCCACCATTCTCACCCTCATTTTTCGGCTTTAGTCACCCCGTCTCCTTATTGTTGGCAAATACACCATGCATACTTTCACCCCTGTGCCTTTGCACTGCTGTTCTTTCTGATGGTATATTTTCTCCCAGATACTCATAGGGTCAGCTCCCTTCAGGTCTCTGCTCAAATGTCCACAGATGAGCCAAGACTTTCCTGAGCACCATTTATAAAATAATGAGCCCCACTTTCACTGCCTGATCTCCGTAACCTCTCTTACATTGCTCTATCTTGTTCTACGGACTTTGTGACACGCTCTGTATTCATTGGCATATTTATTTATACTCCCTTCCCATGTGCTACTTACCTATTGCCTAGCATATTACTCCAAAATGACGTCTTAAGAAAACAATAAGCATCATTGTTTTGTTCCTGAATCTGAAGGTTGACTGGGGTTACTGCTGAGTTTTCTGTCAGAATCTGACACGGGTACATGGTGGCTGGGGCTCAGAGTCATGCATGCCCTGCACCTGAAGACTGAAACACCCTGGGGCTGGAGCAAGCCGTGTCCAGCCACCCCCTGTGACCGTGTGTGCTCTCCCCTGCAGGACGGTGTTAGCACGGCCAAGGGGCCTACGTGGAGGCTCAGGACTCCAAAGCAAGTGAGGAGAGAAGTTACTTTGCCTCTTACAATTTTGTCTTCAACGTCACACAGTGTGTAAGTCCTGCAGATTTGTATTCACAAATCCCTGGCCAGTTTCCAATGGAAGGGAAATCCATGCAGCTCCTGATGCAGGTGTGGCAAGGATCGGTGAGAGAAGCAGGAATCAGAAATACTGCTATAGTCAATTCTGGAGAAGATAAGCAACCAACCGTGTCCCTTTAGAAAGTAATATTTACATGGTAGGTCCCTGCTATATCCACAGTCATTATTTTCTGAATGACTAAAGAAATAAAGGAATGAAAGGAAAACCTAAATAACATGGGCAAAAATCCATTGTACGTGACCATTGTATCCAGTGTTTAATAACAACTAGAGGATGTTGTTATTGCTATGTAAAAGTCCATTATTATGTGCTTAAAAGGTGCTGGAATTTTTTTAAATTCCTTTTAAGTAGAATTCTCTATTAAACATATTTTTTTTTCTGTATTATCACAACATAGATTAATCAAATTCAGGATGAGCCAGACATTTCTAGTTGGAAGTGGATATTTCCACTTCAACTTGATTTTATGAATGATTTTAGGACTTGAATAGACTGCACAGAGAATATGCCACAACTTTTTGTAGCCAGTTACTTTAATTTGTTACTCCTTCTTATAGAAGGCCCAAGAACATTTCATAATCGCATACTAGGAGATAAGATCCATTATATGAGAATCTCAGCTGTTATGCCTCAGAATTATGTATTTAAGTGTTTAGTACAACCCAAAGCACATAAAAAGTGAATAGGTGAAAATTATTACCAAGTTTACAGGTATAAATTGAAGAAATTTTAAAAGTCTTGAATTTCAAAATGAATCATTACGTTAATAAATAAATTCATTATATACTATCTCAGTTTGCAGTAGTCTTATTACAGATAATCTGCTATTTGAGAAAAAAAAATTCAGGTACAGGCTATTCTTTTCAGAATGTATTGCTATAATCCTTTGTGTTTTTTAAATTTTATTTTGTATTTTGCTCCACAATATTATCTCTATCTTGTAATTGCTTAATTAAATTCTTTTTAAAATGCTTTTTAATATAGAATGCATTTTCTTTTGAAGTACTTACTGTTTCTTATTATTGATATGTTTTAATCAAGTTGGTTTCTTTCAGTCAATAAGTCAGTAAGTGGTATAATCCATCTGAGGTGTAAATGTGATCACTAATCAGGATCTGGATGTGTAATGCATTCCTCGGTCTGATTGTGTTTAGTGTATGAGAACATCTGGTGAATTAAGAACCTGTCAAATGAGATTTACTGGTACACGTACCTGCCTTTTACATAGACAAGAGATTTTGATTTCTCTGACACTCCCTTCAAATACCAAAGACTAAACTTGGAAGAGATGATTATGCAAACAAAGAAGTGTCACCCATGAAGTACTCTAACATAGGTGTTATATCATACTGTACTTTACCTGTACTTTTATATCATACTGTACTTTACCTTTTAAGGAAGAGTCCATTAATTGGCCTAAGAAAATTGAGGGGGAAAATTGCCAAAAAGATCAGAAAATGGGAAACATGCACTTTTGCTTCCAGCACTTTTTTTTTTATTGGTGTTCAATTTACCAAAATACAGAATAACCCCCAGTGCCCGTCACCCAATCACTCCCACCCCCCGCCCACCTCCCCTTCTACCACCACTAGTTCGTTTCCCAGAGTTAGCAGTCTTTACGTTCTGTCTCCCTTTCTGATATTTCCCACACATTTCTTCTCCCTTCCCTTATATTCCCTTTCACTATTATTTATATTCCCCAAATGAATGAGAACATATAATGTTTGTCCTTCTCCGACTGACTTACTTCACTCAGCATAATATCCTCCAGTTCCATCCACATTGAAGCAAATGGTGGGTATTTGTCATTTCTAATAGCTGAGTAATATTCCATTGTATACATAAACCACATCTTCTTTATCCATTCATCTTTCGTTGGACACCGAGGCTCCTTCCACAGTTTGGCTATTGTGGACATTGCTGCTATAAACATTGGGGTGCAGGTGTCCCGGCATTTCATTGCATCTCTATCTTTGGGGTAAATCCTCAACAGTGCAATTGCTGGGTCATAGGGCAGGTCTATTTTTAACTCTTTGAGGAACCTCCACACAGTTTTCCAGAGTGGCTGCACCAGTTCACATTCCCACCAACAGTGCAAGAGGGTTCCCTTTTCTCCGCATCCTCTCCAACATTTGTGGTTTCCTGCCTTGTTAATTTGACCCATTCTCACTGGTGTGAGGTGGGATCTCATTGTGGTTTTGATTTGTATTTCCCTGATGGCAAGTGATGCAGAGCATTTTCTCATATGCATGTTGGCCATGTCTATGTCTTCCTCTGTGAGATTTCTGTTCATGTCTTTTGCCCATTTCATGATTGGATTGTTTGTTTCTTTGGTGTTGAGTTTAATAAGTTCTTTATAGATCTTGGAAACTAGCCCTTTATCTGATATATCATTTGCAAATATCTTCTCCCATTCTGTAGGTTGTCTTTTAGTTTTGTTGACTTTATCCTTTGCTGTGCAAAAGCTTCTTATCTTGATGAAGTCCCAATAGTTCATTTTTGCTTTTGTTTCTTTTGCCTTCGTGGATGTATCTTGCAAGAAGTTACTGTGGCCGAGTTCAAAAAGGGTGTTGCCTGTGTTCTTCTCTAGGATTTTGTTGGAATCTTGTCTCACATTTAGATCTTTCATCCATTTTGAGTTTATCTTTGTGTCTGGTGAAAGAGAGTGGTCTAGTTTCATTCTTCTGCATGTGGATGTCCAATTTTCCCAGCACCATTTATTGAAGAGACTGTCTTTCTTCCAATGGATAGTCTTTCCTCCTTTATCGAATATCAGCACTTTTTTTTAAATAAAAAATTGAGTATAATCAGAACAATCTACAGAAAAGCATGGTAACTGACAAATGAAAATAGTAACTTCAGTTTATTGAAAATGAAAGAGATACAGGATATTTTGTGGGAACTTTAGTCCCCTTTTCAAAAATTCTGATTTTTTTTCTTATACTTACTTTTAAATTTATTTTTTAAATATGACATACCTAAATGTGTGTAGCCTGTGAGCACATATATACATGTGTGTCTAACTGTAGCATACAGGGAATATAAAGTCATAAAAAAAAAGGTACATGAAGAATAAAGAATTTACTCTTGGTTATATGAAATTAACTGGCTATGTGGTCGTAGGTGAGTCCTCTGAACTTTTGAGATTGATTTTAGGAGAGAGTATTACCTGTGATGATTTCCTCATAAGGTAAATTAGTTTCAAATTTAAAAAAGAAGGAAAGGAATCCTTTCAGAAGCACAAGAAATCAATTAACTACCCGTTTCAAAATAGAGTAGAATAACATCTTAAAAAGGTTTAGGTTACAAATTCCCATAGAGCCAAAATTGCTCTTGAAAATGGCTCTAGTTAATTTTGGCTTGTTCATGGTCAACATTTTAGTTCTGGAAAAATAATTTGAAAAGTTAAAAGCTACAGATTTAAATACAGAGATGTTTCTCTCTTTCCAATCTCTCTTTTTCATCCCTTTCCCTATTTTCCCCTTCTTCTCTCCATCTCTCTGTCCCTGTTTACAATTATTTTTACAGAGCTGTTACTACATCCGTGTGAACTAAATGGATGTGTGCTAAGACTCTATTCCCTCACAAATAAACATAACAGCGTCATTACACCGGACAGAACATGATTTCAACTGATGATGATGTAGGTGGTTGGGTCTGCCTGCTGCAGTGCATGAGAGTTCATCACTAGGAGAATCAATTTCCCAGTACTTGGTGCTGTTTAAATTGGGGGGGGGGATATCCCCATATTTCATGCTTTTCTGTTATATGAATTTTGGCCAAAGAGAGTCTGAACATATTGTACAGACATTACTTATGCCTGATTGATTTTCAACATATCTGTCTTTGTTTTAAAAACTATTTTGTCTAACTTGCTCCCCCTACCCCTTCATCTTGTTATTTCTTTTAACAACTGGCAGCTCAATTTTCTCATGGCCCCTGTTAGTAGTTTCAGCAAACAGTGCAATCAATTAAAATGTCTTTGGCAAGCCAACTAAGGTTAAAATCCTTTTACGGCTAATGGCTTATTTAAGAACCTTTCCTTGACACTTAAGGTATATAATTCAACATAATGTACAAAGTTCAATAATGAGATTAGCTGGTTATCCTGCACAATCGGATAACAACTTGATTGTTGGGTTTAAGTATAATTGGCATGTGATGAACTTGACTACAAGAAAGATATGAGCAACCAAAAGCTTGTCAGGATGTAAATGAGGGCGTCTGTTAGGGGAAATTATAACTAAAATATTTATGGTGATTTATGGATTACAAATATGTTCTATATCATTAATTCCTATTATAGAACTGCCTAATAAGGTATTATTTGTGCCATTTATAGATGAGGAAAGTGGGATTCAGGAAAGCTAATTATTGAGCCCAAGGTCATACTTTAAAGTGCCAAAACTAGAGCATCAAGTAATTCTTCTAGTGGGAAGCCTGTATACTGATGATTTCTTAGGAAATATATTGAATATGTATACAATATAGATCAAATAAAATATGGAATATATAGTGCATAAAAAATACTAAGCATATACATACAGAGAGAGAAAATGAGAGAGAGAGGCAGAGAAAAAGCAATATTCTGTACTATGGTGGTAAAATTCAAGTGTGTTAGGTTCATATGGCCAGTGACAAAATCCTAGTTCCATTATTTCCTACTTATATAAACTACCATGAGCCTGAGTTACTCCAGATTAAACAGGAAGAGTAGGAATTATTATTGTGATAATTGAGAGACATTTAGAGAAAAGCATTTAACATTGTGTTTGGCGCATAGTAAACAATAAATAGTAACAGTGACAGAAAGGAGAAGGAGGAGAAAATATCAGAATTTAGCCTCTGTTGAAAAGTTTGAAAATTAGTATTTTGTCAGATCGATACTTCTGATACAGTGTCTAGAAAATAAAAGAATATCTACAAATAACATGTTTTGAAAGATATCAGAAGGTGTGATATCAACAAGGATGAGAGGAGTGAAAAATACACAGAGGGAAAGTCCTTCCCGAATGATCTGACAGTCATTGCTATCCCCTAGGATTATGCTACACCACAGAAAATTGGGTTAACCTAGGGACATGGACCCTCCTGAGATTAAAAAAAAAAAAGAATCTAAGGGAGCTTTTGACAGTTCCAAATGCTGGTGTCCTGGAGCAGAATCTAACAGAACTCAAGCCCATGGCCATCTTTCCTGATACAACATTATTGAGAGTTGTTTCTACATGGGAGGGTAAGGGTGTTGTGGTGGTGATGGTGGTGGTTAGAAGTTTGGTTTGTGAGCTTCTAAAACCCTGAATGAACCCTTCTGCCATCTCTGAACACTTGGGAAACAAATTGCACTAGAGTCAGGGAACTTCCCTCAACTACATGGACAGTCTCCAGGTCAAGGCATTTACCAGATATTGAAGTTACAGGGTCAAGAAGCAAAGATACTAAAACAAAACAGAACAGAACACCCTCCAATAAACAACCTATCCGTCAGTCAAATGCCTAGGAGGGCTGTGTACGCACAAGGGGGAGGCACCAGAATCAATGAGGGCTTACTATGTTGCAGTCCATACTTTGATTGGCTTGAGGTGATCAGTTGATCACCTAATCTGCTGAACAGAAGAAAAATGGAATTGTTTCTAGTGGGAGAAGTAGGGGAATAACATCCATAATCTCTAGAATTTTTTTAGACATTATGTGACTTAGAATAAAAAAAAAAATCAAAAGACATGAAAAAAGAAGAAATATGCCAGACAAGGGAAAAAAATGATAAAAAAGAAACTCAAATAATCTGATATTGAAATTAGCTGTTAAAGACTTTAATATAACTATTAAACATAGATTTTAAAAATACAAGAAAAAAGATAAAACAAATAAATAATGGACAATTTCTAAAACATTACAGTGTACATAGTTAAAATGGTATTGTAGAGATTTTTTTAAAATATATAATATTTGAAATTAGAAATTCATTGTTTGGATTTAACAGCAGAATGGACATGGAAAAAATAAGATTAATAAACTTGAATATAGAGCAATAGAAAATATTCAAACTCAAGCAAAAATAGAAAAAAAAAGGAAAATGAACAAAGGTAATTATTAGAGTTCCAGGTACTCTAATCATAAGTCAAATAATAAGGCATATGTGTAATTGGAGCCCCAGTTGGAGAAAGCAGAGAGATAACCAGATAAATGCAAAATTGCAAGATATAATATTTGTGATTATTTTAAAAAGTTAATGAAAGATAACCCCAGCAATCAAGAAATTTATTGAACTTCTGTACAATAAAGTACAGAAAACTGTACATTATAGATGCAGACACACACCATAGATAATTTGCTCAAATCAGAGAGAAAAAAAATAGACAAATTAGATGTTGAAAGTAGCATATTATATTCCTCAAAGGAGTAATAAAAACATTGATTATTGTCTTTTAAATGGAAACCACGAAATTCAGAAGGATACAGAATAGCATTTTCAATGTTCTGTGGGGAAAAATCTTGCCAAACTAGAATTCAAAATTGAGAGACACAAGGGGTGCTGGGGTGGCTCAGTTGTCTGGATGACTGACTCTTGATCTCAGCTCAGGTCTCGATCTCGGGGTCAGGCCCTGCTTTGGGCTCCATGCTGGGTATGGAGCTTACTTAAAAAAAAAAAATTGAGAGACATAAAAAATGATACCAAATGGAAGCATGAAACTGTAAAAAGTGAAAACTGCAGGAAATGATAAGCATATACAAAAATTTTTTAAATAAATTAACCTGCAATAATAATAATAATGCTGTCTTCTAATATTTATAACATAGTTACAGCTAAAATACATAATACCAATAACAAAGCAATCAGAAGAAGCTTAAACTTCTTAGTTCAAAAAAGAAATACTTTAACATATATGGTAAGAAGTGAAGAATGCATAACGTAACCCCAATATTGACACTAAAAAAATAATATAAAAAAGGTTTACCTAAAAAGCTAAAGAGGACATAAAGAAGGTAGGGAAAAAGGAATAAGGGATCAAAGAATGGATGAGACAAATGACAGAAGTGTAAACAAATTTAAATATATCTGTAATTACATTAAATGAATATGAGTTGAACCCTCCATTCAAAAGACGGAGATTGGGATCCCTGGGTGGTGCAGCGGTTTAGCACCTGCCTTTGGCCCAGGGCGTGATCCTGGAGACCTGGGATCGAATCCCACGTCGGGCTCCCGGTGCATGGAGCCTGCTTCTCCCTCTGCCTGTGTCTCTGCCTCTCTCCCTCTCACTGTGTGCCAATCATAAATAAATAAAAATTAAAAAAAAAAGACGGAGATTATCCGTCCAGATTAAAAAAAGAGAAGATAGGAATATTTTCTGTTCAAATTGGATATACTTTATATAAAAGGAAATAAGTAGAATGAATTAGAGCAGTAATCAAAAGAGAGAAGTTATATCTATATCTATATTAATATTAGGCAAATTAGATTTTAAGGCTAGATGTTTTATGAGAGATATAGAGAAATATTTCATAATTACAACAGATCAGTCCAAATGAAGGACACAACAGTTCAAAGTGTGAGCACCTAAAGAAAAAACTGATTGAACTCAAAAAAACATTCACATTTATAAATCTCGTTGAAAGCACTAATACATGTCTTTCAATATCTGTGCAAGAAACAAACAAAACAAGTCAGAATATTTGAGTTTTTAAAGTCATTGTATACAAATCATGATTTAATATATCCACTACAAGTTAATCAAACCTGAATGTCCTTTACCTAAGTATCAAAGTATCAAATATTTAGAAATAAAATTAAATAAACAAAAGTGCAAGACTTTTACAATGAAAGTTATGAAACATCAAGAAATGTTAAGACAATTAAATGTGCAAATATACTGTATTTATGAATTAGAAGACTCCATCTTTTAAAGGTGTCAATTTTCTCCGACATGATTTATACATTCAAATATAATGCCTTTCATAATTCAGTAGCTTCTGTTTTGTAAGCTTTGATTTGGTGTGAAACTTGATAAACTGTCTTAAAAGTTTAAATGAACATTAACTGTGAATATCTAATTCAATACCATATAAAACAATATAGGAGAATATCTTCTCCACTTTGAGGTAGGCAGGCGTGTGAAACTAGCCATGAAAATGTGCTCACTGCAGAAACCGGAGAAATGTATTAGATTACATTAAAATTTTGTTTCTTAGAAAACACCATTAAAATAGTGAATAACGAAGTCAGAGAATGGAAATAACATAATTATATAATTTAGTATTTATATGCATATATAAATATCTAAGGCATATGCTTTATGCATATTTTAGTAGATACAATTTATATAGAGTGAATAAATATTTTAGAGCATATGCTGTATATATTTAATACATACATTTTAGTATTTATAAACATAATATATAATTAAATTATATATAGAATTCTCACTTTATATGAATAATTTCCAGCAACAAGTGCATATACAATTTAACATTGAATGACAAAAATAAAGAATCTGATAGAAAAATAAATTACAGATACTTTAGAAAGAAAAATATTTACATAGGCAAAATATTTGACAAAGCACTTGGCATTATTAATCATCAGAGAAATAAAAATTAAAACTTCAATGAGATTCCACCACAACTCCCATAATGGTTAAATTTAAAAATACAGGTTCTGGGACGCCTGGGTGGCTCAGTGCTTGAGCGTCTGCCTTGGGCTCAGGTCATGATCCTGGGGTCCTGGGATCCTAGCATCAAGTCCTGCATCCTGCTTCTCCCTCTGCCTATGTCTCTGCCTCTCTCTGTGTGTTTCTCATGAGTAAATAAAGAAAATCTAAAAAAAAAAAAAAAAAAGTGCAGATACTAATATTGTCTTTTTTAAGTGAGCCAGTTGGAACTCTTAACACGACCACTTTGTATTTCTCTTGGTTGGATACTAAATGTTACAGCATTCCTGTCCTGTGTCCCAGCAGTTTCAGGTTTAGGCCTATATCCAGTGGGAACACATGCAGATGCTCATTAAAAACAACGTATAAGAGTGCTCACATCATTTTTTTGTTATAGCTCCAAACTGAAAGCAATTGAAATATGCATTAAGTAGACAAAGGGTAGGGGCACCTGAGTGGCTCAGGTGGTGGGCATCTGCCTGCCTCTGGGGTCATGAATCCAAGGTCCTGGCGTTGAGACCCATATCGGGCTCCTCGCTGGACAGGGAACCTACTTCTCCCTCTCCCTTGCTTTCTCTGTCAAATAAATAAATAAAATCTTAAAAAAAAAAAAAAAAGGTTAGAAAGGGTAAATAAGTTATGCTATATCCACAGAAAGCAATGCTACCTAGTAATGGGATTGAGCAACTGCGCCTGTGATGCCCATGGATCTCATAAGCCTAAGGTCAAGCCAGACCTGAAAGGGTAGATGCTCTATGATCTCATTTAAAGAAAGTTCAAAAACAAGCCAAACTCATTGTGTTGTGAGTCATAACAGTTTTAGCCCTTCCATAAGGAAAGTAGTGATGAAACGGATGAGGTGACTCTGCGATGCTGTTCAAGATTTGATTTCTTGAAACTACTACTAGTATTTTTGTGTGTTCAACAAAGATGTGAAAATTTATCAAGTTATATATACTTGTCATTTGTCTGTTTTTCTCTGTAGTTTGCAAATGATGGGATAAATTTTGGAATAAAGTAAAGAAAGGGAGGCATAGGCAGATGTGAAGAATATTTAGGGGCAAATATACTAGGCTTTATCACTGTCAGCAAGTGGATGAGTTTGAAAGCAGTATTCTCGGTATATCCCATGTGTCCTGACACCCATTGAGCCAGTGAATCTCACTGAGTTATAGGGCATAGGAAAGAAAATAGATTATGATGGACTCTGGAAAAATTGGCCATTGCCTTCAAGTCTTCTAGAAGGAAATGTCAGGTTTTACTGGGTATAATGGTATTTGGGTATGCTATGTATGAAAGAAGTTATTGTAGGTGATCAAAATAAATGAAAGATTATCTACTAGTGGGGGTTTTCTGCATAATACGGGAAGAAATCTTATTGGAAGATAGCATAAAAATTATGGTTTCTCTGTTTACAAACTAAGTTTGATAAAGCCATATGACATGTCTATTTTAATTTTAGTTTTATTCAACATGTCTATTTTTAGATAAGTAACCTCTCTATGTAGAATGGGTGGGTCTGTTCAGACTGTGTGTATGATCCTTTCTAACTTTGAAGCTTATAATTCTCACACATTTCAGCCTGTCTTACTACTAACAGTCCAGCCATAGCCAATTCCTTCATTAATTCAGCAAGCCATACCTCCCAACAGATTTTCACATTCCTGTATGATTTGGCATTTTGTCCTCCTCCAAAAATGCTAATTTAAAATAATTTTCCTTCTAACAAAACCTTAATTGATATCAATGTTATTTGTTTTCCTCGAATACGTACGCATCTATTTCCATTCCATGAACCAACAAACTGTTGCTTTAAAGGTCTGCTCTATCTACCAGAAAATTCCCATTTATGTAGTTCTGAAAGGGCAAGTGATTGAGAGGAAATTAATTTTTTCTTAGCTGCAGGCATTTTCCAGTAGCATAATGGCCATTAGTATTCCTATTGGCAAATATTTCATTATATTCTGATGGTGTTAAAAACCATTTTGCCTGAGGTAAAAAAAGAAAAATCCTTAAATAAAATCTAGAATTTCTATTATGCTTTACATTTCATAATGTGTTGTCATGTATTTTGTTATGTCATTCTCATAGGGATGCTATGCCATAGGGACAGACTATATGAAGAATACTTGTGCCCTAGGCCAGTGACTAACTAATAATTTGATCTTCTTCCTTACTCATATTCTTTATATTTCAAATTAAATTTTAATTATGCAAGTAATGCATGAATATCTCCATCATAAAACATTAAAATATTATTAATAAGACTAAAATTTCTTTTGATAATTAACATTAATTTTGCCCTTTTAATGAGAAATGGGCATATTTATGAGTTCAATGTACGCTTTTAGGCTTTTCAGAGCAAATAGGTAAACATTTGTATCCATAAAATATATATTTGGGGCTGTGTTTCTCTATATATGCATATACACACAGTATCTACAGGTACTTTTTAGCAATTTCTTTTGCTTTTTGTTAGGCAGTGTTTAGTAATTTGTTTTTCTTCCAGAATAGTACTTACTTTCAACTGCATTATTCATTTTTAGTATTGTATAATATTGTATAGTATGGACATGTAAAAGTTTATCTAGTTATTCTTTAAATGCATGTATATATTTAGGTTGTCCTAATTTCTGCTACTGAAATCAATGAGTATTCTTTATATATTTCCCTTGGTGCAGGTATAAGTGTTTCTCTTGGTAGGTCTTGAGAACTTAATGATTTGTATAAAAATTTAGTTTTTATACACATCTCATATATTTTTTTCCCTTTTTTTTGCAAGGTTGTCTCTGCAAATAGCATATTGTGATTACTTTTCAGCTTCTTCTTGATTCTGTCTTTTCATAGAGAAATTTCAAGTAAACTTTTATTTACTTTAATTAGAGTTATTGACTTGTGTGAACCTATAGTTTCTCTATTATTTTTTTTCCTGTTATATCTCAAGTTCCCTATCCTTCTTACTCTTTGTTATTGTGATACATGTTTTTTTGTTTGTTTCATTTATCTTATCCTATGCTGTAAAGTTATGCCTCTACTTCTATACTAATTGTTTCTCTCATACTTTTATTATCCCTATTTAGAGCTGCTTTTGTAATAAATTATAAAGTTATCACTGTTAACTTTGTGAATTCACAGCATTTTCTATTCCCCAAAATTATTTTCTAGCAAACTTTTATTTTGTGTATAAAAGATGAGCACCAAAGAGACTTCTAATGACAACTTACACTGACTGTATAACTGAAAAAGCACAGAATGAGAAACACATTTTTGGATCTCTCTCACACACATACACACACTCAATCTTGATTTCTTAGAAAACAGAGCCAGAGGCAAAAATTAACAAGTTAGTATTACACTGGGGATGTAATCTCCAGCAAGCATGAGTAAAAGATAAAGAAAAGTGAAGTGAGGAAGGTAGAAGAACAAACACAAGATGGTGCATTTCACAGCAAGCCATAGCTTTGCCTTAAAATACATTTTGTTGCTCAGTTACATGGGACAAATCCAAGAAGGCCAAATGGAAACCCTTGTGTCTGGAAACAGTCAACCAGGGGAGGAGAGGGAGCAATCTATTCACTGAATCTTTCCTGCTTTCCTTATGTCCTTGGTCAAAATCTTCTCTTTAGGGCATTAGTGCCCCATATGCCTGTTTGATTTCACCTGGCCAATTCTCTAAGAAATCACCAGGGAAATCCAACTTCCTTGGGCATAATCCAGACACTGTGCAAGCATAGAGATCACTTCTTGTCAGTTGGCACCAAACAAAGGGTCCTTCAGTCTGTGGTGTTGATAACAGTGGTGGGTCTCAGAGCTTTACAGCTCTGGGAATAGCATGGACCTTCTGCTAGAGCTACTCTGGCCAAGAAGCAAGGCAAATGGCCAATGTCCTGGGGAGACATGGTTGAATATATCTAGAATAGCAGATAAACTAGATTCAACATACATTCACAAAATATTCAAAACCAGAATAAGGGGAAAATACTAACAAGAATAGTGAAAAATGGATTTAACATATATACTCTTTAATATATGAGTGCAGAATGAAGAAACAGAGTTGAAAACTTGGTAGTTATTGCCAGCAATCACTAGAGTTTTGTATTTCACTTTAACAGTGACTATCTTTTAAAATTTATTGAAGCAATACAAAATTTAAGAACCAAAATGGAAAGAATAAATGAATGGATGAAGATATTATATATATCCTATGATTGTTAACTACCAACAGAAAATGAAATCACCGGCAACAAAAGTAGATTTCTAGAAGTAATCAGTGGGGGAAAGGTGTTTGGAATGTTCTGAAAAAAAAAAAAAAAAAAGAAAATGAAAAACAAATTGTTTAGATGGTTATCTATCATGGCCAAAAAGAGAGCAGAAGAATCTTGAGTAGGTATGCCCTGAATGAATGTCAATTGCCCTCACAAATGGAGTTAGTTATTACATAGAACAGTAAATTAATATAAGGTAAAGTTCTGAAAGGGAAAATCTATAATATCCACACAAATAGTGAAAAGAACTAGGGAAGTTTCCTATTCCTTCTGCTTTTTTTGCAAATAAAAGACTTAAATAAGTGTTTTCCTGTACAATGTTGAGAAAGAGAAGGAAGGAAAATCTACTTTAAACTGTTGGAACATAATTGTAAGAGAGTTTCACCCTGAAAACTCATACGAAAGGATATTTCAGACAATACTTTTTAATTAATAAACTATATTTTTAGAGCAGGGTTATGACAATACTGAGTGAAAAACACAGTATCCATACACCTCATGTTCCCTTATGTGCCCGATGTGGGGACATGGTTTTCAGTTTATATGGGTAATTACCAAGAAGTATGATTGTTGAATCCTATGGTAAGGGTAGGTTTAATTTTGAAAGAAATTGCCAAACTATTATCCAAAATGTCTGACCTGTTTTTGCATTTCCACATCCTCATCAGCATTTGGTGTTGTCTGTGTTCTTGATTTTGGCCATTCTGATAGGTGTGTCATGATATCTATTGTTTTAATTTACATTTCCCTAGTGGTATATGATATGGAGCATCTTTTCATATGTGTATTTGCTATCTGTGTATCTTAGTTGTGTGTCCACTTGTCATGAACTTATTTTTTTAATTGGGTTGTTTGTTATCTTATTGTTGAGTTTTAGGAGTTCTTTAAATATTTTGGAAAACAGTCCTTCGTCAGAGGTGTCTTTGCAAATATTTAAGTCTGTGGCTTGTCTCCTCACACTTATGACATTGTCTTTTGTAGAGCAAAAGTCTTTAATTTTAATAAAGTCCTGCTAAACAATACTTTTAGCAAAACATTTTAGAAGACTTGTCACCAAAATAACAAAAACTTACCGTATTGCAATAAAACAGAAGCAGTGTTTGACTATAAGAAGAAAGAACAGGGCAGCCCCGGTGGCTCAGCAGTTTAGCGCTGCCTAGGGCCCAGGGTGTGATCCTGGAGACCCGGGATCAAGTCCCATGTCGGGCTCCCTGCATGGAGCCTGCTCCTCCCTCTGCCTGTGTCTCTGCCTCTCTCTCTCTCTGTGTGTGTCTCATGAGTAAATAAATAAAATCTTAAAAAAAAAAAAAAAAAAAGAAGAAGAAAGAACAGCTTAAAAAATAAATACAAAAGGGGTGCTCAGTCCATTAGGCATCAGACTCTTGATTTCAGCTCAGGTCGTGATCTCAGGACCCTGAGATCCAGTCCCATGTCAAGCTTTGCACTCAGCAGGAAGTAGCTTCAGATTCTTTCCGTTTGCTCCTCCTGTGCTCAAACATGCATGCACGTATATGTGCTCTCTCTCAAATAAATGAACACAATCTTTAAAAAAAAATTTTTAAGTCAACCAATAAAAAATAAAATAAAATAAAATAAAATAAAATAAAATAAAATAAAATAAAATAAAATAAATAAAATAAAATAAAATAAAATAAAATAAAATAAAATAAAATAAAAATATAAGTGGTTGAGTGCAATGAGTCAATTAATTACCAGTACTCCCGTTCCAGGCAGAAAATACAAAACTAGGTTAGTCTTAGACTTCTATACTTCTCTGAATCATTCAATGTTAGAAAACACGATTTTGAAAGTGAAAAGACATAATATTACCCATTTTAGTTTGACTCCTTGTCACAACTGAATACCTTAATTTATTTCAATTATGGAAGTACATGCAAAAGACCAATTCCCTAAATTGAGACTTCAGTTTTTCTCACGATGGAAATTAGTTTTACCATTTTTATTTAGTATGTTCATTGTCAGATTACAGGTATTTGCTTTTCACATAGAATAAACCGCTCATGAAGTGAGAGTGAACTACAAAGGCTCACAGCTCAAACACAAGCATTTTAGGAACTGTTTTGTATTTAAACTTTTGACTAAGAATAATGTGATTCACTTGCTTGTTGTGCTGTTCTGGGAAGTTCACTTTCCATTATAAACCAAAAGACATCAAAACAGTTTTGTCAACAAACTTCTGGATTGCATAACTCCCCCCAACCCCCCAACTCCAACTTCAACTGCACTTTGGCTTAAGGCTACTTTAAAAAGAGAACAGTAAACCATTGGAAAGGGAGGAGGAAATCTCCAAACATTGGTTTTAATTTCTTACAAAAAATATGTTGTTGATTAAAGAATTCAATTCACTCTGATGAGAACGTGATCTGTACCAGAACCAACCTCCCCGTCTTTTTTCTACTATGTCAAAAGTCCAAAGTAGGCCATAAGCTAAAGATAGTTAAGTAGAACTTTGGGACTGTTCAAGCACATGCATTTTATTTGCAAGTTAAGTTAGCACAGGTCAACAAAGCTGATAGGCACCTTCGCATGGCGGCAAGAGAGATAAAGCTCTGTACCAATGTCAGTTGTGTTTATTACAGCCATTCACTAGAGAATAACTCATAAAATAGCATCTGAATATTTTGAATGAAGCTAACAAGCAAAAATTTAGACTTTGTTGTTATATATTCACCCACTTTGTACGATTACAGAGCAAGCAAAGGAGACATCATTCATGCATACTGTGGAAGCTATGAAAGCTTGTATGTGCATTTCCCTATGAGGAGACACATACATTTTCCATAAACATTCATCAACCTAACATTTTACCAACTTAACTATAGTAGAGTATGATTCATATTTCTTCTGTATCCCATTAGAATGAGATTGTAAGGCCAGTTTTCCTTTTAGTAATATTTTTTTCTCTCAAATGTATTTGTATTGTCTTTGGGGATTTATGGGACAAAGGAAAAATCACATGTTCATCCTGATTTTCTAACTCATTAGATGCTTACTTTATAATATAGTCTTTTATTTGGGGAGTAAACTATAAAACAGCCAGCCAATTAGATTTGCATACTAGGGAGTCAAGGAGAGTGGCAAATATGACAAGTAGCCTAGAAATTCATGGCATAGAATTGTGTGACTAGAATCAAACTGTGTATACATTTGCTTTCCAAGCCAGAAATTCAACTTTATGCCAGATGAGGATAATTCTTTATATCCCTAAAGTCCTGCACTATGAGTATGAGTGTAGAGAAATGGACCTAGTCTCTTGCATTAAGCTATCAGAAAAGATCAATCTGGGAAGGGTTTTAGGGCCAGCATGGAATTCTCTGTTAACCCAGATGTTTTTTTTAGCCCAGATTTTTAAAAATCAGGTAAAAACTCCTCAAACTGCAGATTGCATGTAGAAACTATTAAGGACAGGTTCCTTTTTATTCTTTAGCGGGTTTCTCTGTAAAAGAAGGGAAGAACTGATCTTGTTATTCAATAGAATAGTGATTCTCATGATATATGATGCTTTTCATTATCACCATTCCCCTGAGGCTAAATCTGCATAGGTTCATTAACTAAAAAGTCTTTGCTTAATATTCTTTATTCTACATCTCACAGTACAATTATTATTTCCCGTATCGAAATGTATTTGAAAGTCACAGTTAGGGATCCCTGGGTGGCGCAGCGGGTTAGCGCCTGCTTTTGGCCCAGGGCATAATCCTGGAGACCCGGGATCGAATCCCACGTCGGGCTCCCGGTGCATGGAGCCTGCTTCTCCCTCTGCCTGTGTCTCTGCTTCTCTCTCTCTCTCTCTCTCTCTTTCTCTCTCTCTTTCTATCATAAATAATAAATAAATTAAAAAAAAAAAAGAAAGTCACAGTTATCCGTGAAATGTTCGACAGTTCTGGTACAAAATTGAAAGTAGAGTATAGGATAGCCCCAGATTGTTAGAATCAATAGTAAAATGGGTTAGATTTTATAGTTCCCTTGAGAGTTTCTCAATTCTTGCACTCTTTTGACAGCTGAAGGGGCTGCAACTAGTTTTATTGTGTTAGTTAGTTTATGAGAGAGGGGCTACATGGTAGCACAGAGAGAGATAGGCCCCCCACCACTTGCCCAGCCTAACCACATAACCATGTTTGCCCAAGGCATTGCAAGCAGAAGAGCTCTGGCAATGATGGGGTCACTGTACGGCCACCCTGTCAAGACATGTCTTTGTCTTCCCTGCCAAACAGATAAGCAAATCCTAGGATTTTCCTATATAGAAATTTGGGAGCCACCGCTGGAAGGGAGCCTAAGGCTTTTTTATTATAATCATTTAGGAATGGTTAGTACATAGTTTATTAGATTTTCTTTTGAAAACCAATTCTGCACATTGTAGTATGAAACTTGTAAATAGCTTTATTAAAAAATAACTAAATTTTCAAATTTTAATTGTATCACCTATAGTTTTAAAATATTTTTTTCTTTCTGATACCAACTTGTCATTTTGTGATTCTTGTGAAACAGACACCCACCTATAGCAAATATATTCAGAGTTTTATCACAGACTTTTGTGAAAAAAGTTGATTCAAGGTAAAAAAAAAAGGAGCAAAGCAATACTAATACAATACTAATTTACATTGCATATTCATTCCTTTGACCCAAAGTCTGTGTTCTATAAAGTCTACTTTTAATTAAATATTGAGCAATGGGCCATGATAACTTGCAAAACTGTTTTAGAAAGAGACATAGAGAGGGATCAGATAGGCTAATTCTGTTAGAATTCTTATAAATGAAGTCAGATCATGATGTTGATATTCTTTCCATTTTATATAATTTTTTAAAAAATTATCAAGTATTTTATATTTATAATTTTGTTTTCAAAGCAAAAATTTACATAATTTTTATTTAAAACTGTTCCCTATATTGATGTGTATAAGCTTTATTTAGAAAGTACTTTACTATTATCATTATTATTATTTATTGAAGACTGATGAACATACAGGGTTATGTTACAGAAAGTACTTTTGATAACAGAATGTGTCAAAGAATTTTATTTGCCTATAGTAAATTTTCAGACTGTGAATCTCGGAAAAATACCAGTAAACTCTTGATATTTTCAAACTGAACCAGAGATAGCTTGTCAACTATACACTTACCAACATATTCTGTGAGTATAAACACAGTTGATATTTAAACCAGAAGAAGGTGGACATTTTTTTTTAAGATTCTGTTTATTTATTTGAAAAAGAGAGACAGAGATAGCAACAGAGATAGTAAGAGAGAGCATGAGCATGGAGGAGACGGAGAGAGTACTGAGCCACACATGGGTCGGGGGAAATGAGGTTGGATTCCAGGACCCTGGAATCATGACCTGAGCTGAAGGCAATTGCTTAACTGATTGAGCCACTCAGGCGCCCGAGGGTGGTCATTTTTTAATTTAGTTAGAAGCAAGTCTCTTCATGGTGACTGGAGACACTGGCGAAAGTTCCTCTTCCACCACCCCTCCAAAAAAGGGAAAAATTTGATGATAACCTCTTGCATAATGACCACTAAAAGAAAATGCTTATTGGTATATGCCATAATAATTTTGATTATAGAACTTACCCAGAGAGAGGTTCTATCTAAGGTTACCAACTTTCTATATTATGATAATGATACTATCAAGAATAATGATATAAATAACAGTCATTATTTCTTGAGTTCTTACAATGTGCTAAGTATTATATTAAGTGATTAATGTGCATCGTCTCAACCAATACTGAGAATAACCCCATAAAGTAAGTACTGCTAGCATTTCTGCACCACTGAGGGGAAACAAGACCTTCGAAGTTAAACATTTTATCTTGACCACCCTGATAGAATGTCTTGTGGCCAGAACTTAAATCCAAATGGCTCTGTCTCAAGATGTGCTTGCTCTTTACCACCATCATTTTTTTCTTTTCTGCAAAGATAATTTTATACTTCCCAAAGTGAAGATTAGCCAAATCTAAAGATAGTTTTGATAGATTAACATTCTAATATGCATCTTTATCTCTACTAATGTTCTTTCCCACAGAAATTTTATGAGTAACTGTAATTTGGCTGAGTTGAAGATGACATTTAGTTTCCTGGGTCTTAGACACCATCACCCCCTGGAGTCTCTAACCAGGCACATCTGATTTTATATATTTAGTAAATATTGAAAGAATTTTGTATTTATTGTGGAATGTTGGTCCTAACCCAGAGACATAAAAATGGAAACCTCAACTTGGAATTTTATAAAATCCTGTGAGAATGAACTTGAGTTTATTCACAATTAAGGTTTGGGCATACTCAAACTCTCCTGATGGACTAAAAACCCTTATATGGGGTCAGAGAATAGAAAAGAAAATTGGGGTCTTGAAACAAGCCAAAAACAAACTTGCTAGAGAGAGTGAAACTGAACAGCAAGGTTCATATTTGAAGGGATTCATGCAATCAGGTGAACTAGGAGGCTGTGCATCACACTCCATTGGAATCATCTAAGGAAATTTTTAAAAATATAGGTTATTGGGTTTCACTGCCAGTTACTCTAAGTTAGTAAACAAGAAGAGAAATAGAAAATCTGGGGATCTCTGGGGAGCTCAGCGGTTTAGCACCTGTCATTGGCTCAGGGTGTGATCCTGAAGTCCCAGGATCAAGTCCCGCATTGGGCTCCCTGCATGGAGCCTGCTTCTCCCTCTGCCTGTGTCTCTGCTACCGCCCCCCGTGTCTCTCATGAATAAATAAATAAATATAATCTTAAAATAATAGAAAATCTGTATCTTTTAAACATCTCATGAAGTCATTCTGATTCACAACCAAGGTTAAGAACTGCTGGCATAAAGAAGTAGGTTCATAAAGTGTGCAAGAGCTCTGCTATGATAAATCCCTCTGAAAGAGCTTGTCTCAGGAGGCATAAGAAGTTTCTCTGTTGACCTGAGCAAAGAAAGAGGACCTAGATGAACAGTCTAGAAGAGGTCTGCAGCTCCAGAGAGGCAGCGGATGGGCCCAAAGACTTGGTAGCAGTGAGGGCAGAAAACCAACAGTATCTATGGCTCAGAAAAACAGTGAAAGCAATGCTAGAAAGCGGTCTCTATTAAGGAGGCAAGGGACTCTTACCATCTTGTTTATTAATTATGCCTAGTATCTAGATTCATATTTTACTCATAGGAGAGGCTCAATCAGTAAATGTGACATAAAGGAGTAAGTAACACTAGGGCCAAAGACTTAAAATGTTACAAGCATCACAGAATACCAAGTGATAACCAAAGAACCCGTATTTTATTTACTCATACATGTCTCTCCAGATACCTAGATGATTGATGAAGGAGATACCAAGAACAAAAAAGGACTTTTTTTTGTTTGTTAATCATGCAAGTGAAACACAATGCATTTAACATATCATATATTTATATTCACAGATGTGACAAGGGGACAGTTAGAGTTCAAATAGAACTTTTTGATATGTATTCCTTCCTTTCTTTGAGATCTGGTCTAAACCACCTGGCAGATGGGAACTCTAGGCAATTGTAGCTAATGGCTAGACTGTCTTCACCTACTTGGGTTAATTCAGCTTAAACCTGAGATTATTAAAATTCAAATGTTTCTGAAATATGGTCTCAATCGACTGGTTCCTTAGAGAAATAATATACTTGCCAGTGTAATCACAGAGTCCCAAAGTCCTGGTAGGAACTTAATACTACCTATTACGACAAGGATGGAGCAGCTGCTCTGTCTCCATTCATCTTTAGCAACCCAAGCTAAAGGGAAATAAAATATAAGCTCCAATCTAAGTTACACTTTCATATCTTATATACGTATTATGCTCAATACATATATTGAGTATAATCTAAAACTTGAGGCAAAATATCAAGGGCATTCTTACTTCTACCCTGAGGAAAATCACATCAATTCATTTATTTCAAACCAAGTAAGATCTGGTTATTGTTTCCCCACTAACCTGTAGGCAAAGTTTCTCAAGAGAAGTTTGCAAATTCTTCATTTTGGTACTGAACTTTCTGCTTCTTTTAAACATATGCCTTAATTAGTCAAGGACATTAAAAAGTTTCTCTAATCACCAGGGCATATAGAAAGTAAATTGTTTATTAATTAATGCAAATATGTAGACCTCATAGTTTTTTTTTTTATTTATTCCCTTCACTTTTAGTTTGTATTGTTAGATGTGACTGCTTTTACAATATCTTGCTATAATTAACCAGATGGTACACTGTCCAAAAGTAACATTTCCAGTCTACAAGGTAATTCTAGGACAGTATTTGCTATTTTTTTTGTTTGTTTGTTTGTTTGAATTTTATTTATTTATTGAAGAGAGCATCAGCAGGGGAGGTGGGTGCAGAGGGAGAAGCAGCTTCCCCTGGAACAGGAAGCCTGATGAGCAACTCAACTTGATCCCAGGACCCATTTTAAAATTAAAAATGAAACAAAACATTTGAGCAAGATGATATATTTGGATCTGTGATTGACAGCTTTTCTGATATGAGTAGAAATTATTTGGCTTCAAATGTAAAAACAAATACCAAATACAAATTTCTTCTAATTTAAAAATACTTGCGCATATCATATCATTGTTCTTCTCATCTTTCAGATATTCCCCATACTGTGCAAGATATTTTTACCCAGTGAAACTCAGTCATCCCAGGCAGAAACTCTGTGAGGCTAGTCCCATTTTTTCAACATGGTATTTATTACACAGGTACAGAAATTTTTGGCTCTATCTAATTAGGTTTAACTGTCATATTGCAGAAAGTGAGACAAATGCTGGACTCAGGTATTCAAAGTATAAAATCATTGTCAGGCACTTAAGCTCACCTAAAAGAAAATTTTTTATTTGATTTTAAGTTAATGTAATGATTATTCTGACAAAAATAATTTAGTCCAAAAGATGATGATCTCTTTTTGATTTGGATGATGTTCTTCATTTGTTTTAATGTCTAGGAGCCATCTTTCAGATTTAAAAGTTTTGAGTGCAACACTTGTCTTATAAAGCCAAATGTTAGGAATAATTAACAGGATTTGGCATGAAAATAAATGGTTCTAAATATAAAATCATACTTTCAAAATGTTATAACAATCTAGAGAAAAGAGGTTTTTTTTTTTTTATGACAGAAGGAGAGAGAGAGAGGCAGAGACACAGGCAGAGAGAGAAGCAGGCTCCATGCACCGAGAGCCCGACGCAGGATTCGATCCTGGGTTCCCAGGATCGCACCCTGGGCCAAAGGCAGGCGCCAAACTGCTGCGCCACCCAGGGATCCCGAGAAAAGAGGTTTTATTTATTTTTTTAATAAATCATGTGAGATTGTCTTCTTACATGGAAAAAAAGTGAAATTAGATCTCTCGCTCATACTAGTCATAAAACTGCAAAAATAAATTCTGGATTGATTAAAGCCTTCAATGTAAGCCAAAAGTATTAGAATGAAATATTTAATATCTTTATGGATACTTTAAAATGCTACTAAAATACTATTAGTCCAGCAGGTCCATAAGCCTCTCTGTGTGGTATGATATGATTAATTCTGGTTAAGTTTAGTAAAATCTTTAACAACATTGCAGTCTTAAAAATTTAATTTAGAAAAAAAAATATTTAATTTAGAGAGACTCATAAAGTTAGGGAGAGGGTTGAGTGCTGAGCAAGATGCAGTCATCTTTTAAATTACCTGTTACTACCAAAGGAGTGCATTATCAGGTGCAAACAAGGAAAATGAGGCAAAAAAAGATACACCTCAAACTGATTCTTTCCTCATTGTCATGTTCCAAACTGACAGAAATAATTACAAACAGCTGTTAACCAGCAAGTCAATAGGATATTCTATTAAGTTATTTTGAGGGTATCTGTTTTGTGATAATGTAAGATATTAAACTGATATAACCTCAACTAGTGAATTTCAAGGTAGAAATCACGGTTTGGCAATCTGAAAGCAAAGTGTTCAAAGGCTAGATGCTGGAAACAAAGCCAGTGTGGACATGGATTCCCATGTGGTGTTACTTGACAGGTCCTACAGAGTTCTCCTGGCTCAATGTCTATTCCCCGTTGACATGTCTGTCAGTTGAGAGAAAATGTTATTGGTATGAAACTTGGAGCTGTGGGGGAAGAGGCAAAGAAATTTAGAGACAATAGCAGTGAGTGGCTGAAAATGTGTTAAAACAGGTGCTGAATCCATAATTTGTTTTTTTTTTTTTCACACTTTGTGTAAAGTCACCTAGGAAAAGAAGAGAAAACAATATACTGAAAAGAAAGTAAATCAACAATATCGATTATCTAAGTTACGGAGAATTCTAGGAACTTGGTGACCTATGGGAATTTTCCTTTATTTTACTCCCAAATACAATGAGTTTTCCTTTCCAGACAAGTGAGATGAGGATTTTTCTCCCTCCAGGATGGGAGCTCCTCCATGGGAAGGCCAGGGATCTCTGCAGAGACCTAGATATGACTGGAGGCAAGGTCACCATCAGAGTTGTGTAAGTGAGCTGGGTTTCTTTTTTCTTTTTTTTTTAAAGGATTTTATTTATTTATTAATGAGAGAGAGAGAGAGAGAGAGAGGCAGAGACACAGGCAGAGGGAGAAGCAGGCTCCATGCAGGGAGCCCGATGTGGAACTCGATCCCGGGTCTCCAGGATCACGCCCTAGGCTGAAGGCAGCGCTAAACCGCTGAGCCACCTGGGCTGCCCTGAGCTGGGTTTCTTCAGCCCATAAGTGGCCACACAGGAGCTAAAGGGGGGAAGTAAATTGTCCCTTACCCTAAAACTGGGCAAGTATAAGCAATAAGGTCAAGGCCCTGCATTAGTGGTGTGGTAACCTGCCACATACATCCACCACTTATAACATGGCAGATGCTCATTGGAATGCCAACAGCTAGCTTTAGTGACATGACAAGGATAATTGACATCCCCTTTGAAGGATTCAGACCCCAAAGAAAAACACTGAGTCAAAACAAACAAAATATATATTTAGCAAATAGAGATGGGAGTAGGGGTGACAGATAACAATCTGAATAAGAAAAATATATATGAGTTCTTAGGAAATTGAGAAGGTGAAGTCCAAAGACGACTTCAAAGATAAATAAATAAACCACTTTCCTAAAAATAACCCAGTAACTCTATTGAGGGGAAGAATAGTAAATATTCAAACCCAAATTAGTGGTTGGAAAATGAAATGCAAATAATAGCTCAGATCCAAGAGCAAAATTACAAAATCATGGGGAGATGACCAGAGGTTGGAGAACATAGTCAAGTGAAATTGTAGAAGCTTTATGAAGTGAAATACAAACTGATAATGGAAAGATAAGAATTTAGCAATTAGAAGACAATTTTCCTGAATTGAAGAACTAAATAAAGACATAGCAGAGAAAAAGCTCAGTGAATTCAACGATCACACTGAGGAGAAAAAGCACACAAAACCAAGCATTTCCTGGTAAAACCTCTGAACTCTAAGAATCAAGAAAAAATAAATCTCATAAATTCAACTGAAAGAACAAGATGCCTTCAAAGAAAAAAATTATGTTACCATCAGACTTACCTGCAACCTTGACACTAGAAAAAAGTAAAATGGCATCTATATGGTGCTGAGCTGAAAATACACCTGCACAAAAGCATTGCACTTTGCTAAATTATCATTTGGCAAATTTATTTAATGATAATCAGAAATCCAGAGAGTTTATTACCCATGGTGATCTTCTGAGGAAAAGAGTCAAGAAAAGTCTGTGTCATTCAGAGTTCTTATTATCAATAATAGGATATATTCTGAATTCATAAGCAGAAAAATAATTTGTTAAAGGGTTTTAGATGGTTCACAGAATTTCTGGGAAGTCCAGATTGTCAGGATTACTCTAGAAAAAGATAAGAGGATAAGTCCCATTCACCATCCTGTAAATTGTGTCTAGAAATGCATAGAAACACCTGCATGAAAATATAGTAGCTAGTGAGAAAGGCCACCTCTGAGAAGGAAAGAGAATGGGAATAAAATGTAAATGGTTATATTTCACCCTATAAACTTAGAATATTGGAATATTTTATAATCAAAATATTTTCAAATATTGTATTATATCAATGTAGGATAGAGGAGAAAATTCTCCTCTAAATTTTCAAAAAGAGAAAGTAAAAGATAAAAACCACTGGAAAGTTAGACACTCACTTTGCCTTTTGATATTCACAGCTTTTAGTTCAGTTAGAGCGTGGAATTCTCAGCAAGGCGTTCAACTTAGCCTAATAAAGCAAGATGCTATTGGTAGATTTGATCAGTGAATTAAAACATTGTGTATACTTGAAAGATAAGAAATTAAATGTGATGTGGGCCTAACTTGACTCTTTTTTTACTCACTCAGATCTAAATAAACAATTACATTTTTGTAATGGAAAGTACATGCACTAGTATGCCAAGGTCATCACAACTTAATTGCCTCAGATTTCCATCAATGATTTATCAAATATAAATATCCTTCAGGAATAAATATATAAAAGCCATAGCTTTGTGTGTAAACTACATTTTGTGATTTGTATAGAAAATATATCACCAGCCACCTTGTGAAATGTGTGTACCTGTGAAGGCAAGAACCAAAATGCATTACTTATTATGCAGAACTGATAGAGATAATAAAAAGTAGCAGAAATGTAAATGCATTATATTTTAGAATTAATTCAATGATTTGTCAGTACTTAGTTTTGCTAATCTTTCAATGAAAGTGTTCTTAAAAGTGCAATGTGATTTTTTTAGTGAATGTTTAAAAAGACTTTAAAATTCCACAAAATGATAATATCAGCTTTCTTTATTGGTGGACAGAGTAGATCACCTTAGAGGAGAACTTGCTTATTCAGGAAACAGTGGTTGCAATGACCCCACATATTTACATATGTAAATATAAACCAAATAAGAAGCCATTGTATCTGGAAAGTTCTGAAAGAGGGCCTGAAATCTGTCCCAGAGCTGCCTGGAGTGCAGAGCTGATCTGTAGGTAGAAAATGGACATATTTGAATCGGAACAAAAACATCTTCTGAAAGGAAAGAGATTGGGACCATAACCATTTTTTTTTTTTTTTTGGAGGTTTAATATTATTAACATCTCTCTGTTAGAATGCCATTGACCTAATTGATGTTGACTAGAAAGAATTTTTTTAAAAATTCACCAGGAGAAAGAGAATCCTTTTGTTGCTAACTCAGGCTCACCATCAGGGCTGACATTTTAAATGAAAGGTCCAGTTCTAGAACATATCTGGCTAGAGCTGGCAGTGTTTTTGGAATTAATGTCAGTGGTATAGGAGTGTGAGTTGTGCCTGTGAGAACGGACTGAAAAAGCTCTTACATGGAAATCCAATACCAACACTGGTGGAGGGAACTGGTTCACCAAAGATGGGGCCCTTGCTATGAAAAAGTATTTATTATAATAGGTGGGAGTAGCGTCCAACCACAACATCATATATGATAAGGCCAAAAGCAAAAGTGCCAGTGGCTGGTCAGCTTGGGCTGCCATAACAAACACCATAGGCAGGGTGGCTTAAACCATAGAAATTTATTTTCTCACAGTTCCAGTGGCTGGAAGTCTGAGGTCAAGGTGACAGTACAACTGGGTTTTGGTGAGAGCCCTTTTCCTGGCTTGTAGTTGGCCACCTTCCTGCAGATGGCCTCTTCCTTTCTGTGTCCTCATGTGGCAGAGAAAGAAAGACTACAAGCTCTCTGGTACATAAGGGCACTAATTCCATCATGAAGCCCTACCCTCATCTAAACTTAATTATCCCCCAAAGGCTCCCTCTCCAAATACCATCATATTGGGAGTTAGTGCCTCAACATAAATAAATTTTGGGAGAGACTCAGTTCAGTCTGTAACAACTAGGACCTTAGCAAATTTTTGCTTATTTTTCCATCTGTATTTTGCAATAAGAAAGGCCTCAATATTGAATAAATCCCTGGTTTTAATGGAATGATGGAGGTTTTAGTCTTCTGACTGATCGGAAGAATGGGTTTTCAAGAAATTAATTAAAATTAAAAGAAGTGTAAACAACCCTTTGACAATTCCCAGAATGGCTGTATGAGAAGTTCCCTGGACCCGTCTCCCAGCAGAACAACAATAAATGGACATGAATTAGAAAACAACAACCAGCTAAAATTTTGGAATTTTTCCCATGAGCAAAAAAAAAATGCATAAAGACATTTTATTCAGGACGCCTGGATGGCTCTGGGGTTGAGTGGCTGCCTTTGGCTCAGGTTGTGTTCCCAAGGTCGGAACAAATGAAATTTCTATTGTGTTTAATCAGTGAGATTTTGTAAATTGTTATTACAACATACCTCATCCTAACCTGACTGCCACAGACACTGTTAAATGAATTATAAATATAAGAAAATCAGATTTTAAAATTTAGATGTAGTTTATTAGAATCAGTTTGAGCATGTTTGAGTGATTATATATTTCAAAATGAATAAAGGACATTTTATTTACTTTTTAAGTGTTTTTTATTACATTCTTCATTTTTTCTCATACAAAAATTGACAAAAGAGATGGAAGTCCTCTTTTAAGCAGTGTCATCAGTATCTCTGTGGCTCCCACATCAAAGACAGAGATGGAAGACGTACACTGTTCCATAGATGCTTTAGCCTGACAAACAGAAATTTTGCTAATGAAGGTAAATTTGTCAGTAAATGTATGAGTAATTTGTGGCACACTTATACTGGGAAAGACTTGAAAAGAGTACAATAAAAAGTTGCAGTTTAGATGTAGGAAAACCACAGGCCTTCATTTGTACCTCTAATAACGAAGGTGCAAAGAGGTGAGACAGTTACCTTAAACTAGGCAGAAAACTGCCCCGAAAGTGTTGCCAAAATGGTGCTGTTAAAATTAATCACCGGATGAAGCCAGGCCGCAGCAACATGACAGGGAAAGAACCGAGGTAATAACCACACCAGAAGCCCTCTCTTCTCTTCTTTAAATGTACCACCATGGTCATCTGTTGACAGAATTTGAATAGAAGTCCAAGGTCAAGGGAGATCTTTGTGGTGGTCTATGTGGGTCATCCTCTCAGGGTGCAGAGTGGGGCACAGAAGGGTAAGCATGGATCTGCAGAAATGCAGGGAAAAACTAAAGCTCTTGTGACTAACATTTCACTGTCACAGGGGTTGTAGGACACAGCAAGTACATGTTGACTCTTCTGGTCACACTCAATCTTTAACTTGAATCAGAATCAGCTAGAGGACTATAACCAGGTGAGTGGGCTTCCGTCCAGGGTTCTTATTTGCAGTGGGGCCCAAGAATGTGCATTTCTATGCAATTGGAGCCACGCTTGGAGAACCACTGAGTTTTTGAATCCTTACTCTGCTTTTCAGTAGCTTGGAACCATGACTAATCCCCCAGTTTCTCTGATGTTCAAAAATTTACCTACTCATATATTAAAACTCATTAAATATTAAATAATTTATCAATTTGTTGAGGAGAATGTTTGTGTTTGTCCAGAATGACTTTGTACACATTACTGTGAAATTGCATGAGAAAATCCCTAGTACATTGTTTGGTACTTGATAAATATGAATATACAGTACTTTTTCTTTTTCTTTTAAGATTTTATTTATTTATTCATGAGACACACTGAGAGAGGCAGAGACACAGGCAAAGGGAGAAGTGGGCTCCCTGTGGGGAGCCCGATCACGATTCGGTCCCAGGACCCTGGAATCATGACCTAAGCCAAAGTCAGATGCTCAGCCAAGGAGCCATCCAGGTGCCCCTTCAGTACTTGCTTTCATGCTAATATGTTTTAAGTAAACAAATTAATCAAACCAGAAATAATTTAAAGCCAGTGGAAATATATAGAAAGCTATAATATGTAACATTCTAAAGTAATGATAAAGATATCATTTTATTTATTAGTCTTGATTAAATTATTTGTGTATATAAGTCTTATCAAAGGCAGCAAATCTATACATGATAGCTATATGATATTTTGTGCCTATTGAGTCTGTATGAATATGCTGCCATCATATTTTCATTATTTCTTAATGAATGACTCGTGCTTTACTTGAAGGCAAATGGTAAATGAAATTAATAGATGTTTGCTACCACGATACATGCAGGAGCCTTTGAGACCAAATGTATGACATGCCCCTTATTCATCCAGTAACAGAGGAAAATCTGGAATGGGTAATGCTGTTTTAACCCAAAGTAGGTCCAGCTTCTCTCTGTCTTCATGTTTGCTGTTCTTCTCAAGTCCTGAGGTCACTTTCTGCAGCAGGTAACATGGGCCCATTCACCCATCACTCCCCTCCACAGGCTCTAGTGTATGTGCCCCAGCCAGGGAAATACCTGGAAACCAGAGGACTTGTTTTATTTTTTAAAATTTTGTTTTAAAGATTTTATTTATTTGACAAACAGAGAGAGAGAGAATGTGGCAGACAGGCAGAGGGAGAGGGAGAAGTAGGCTCCCAGCTGATTAGGGAGCCCGATGTGAGGGCTCGATTCCAGGACCTTGGGGTCATGACCTGACCTGAAGGCAGGTGTTTGACCAACAGAGACACCCAGGTGCCCCCAAGAGCTTGTTTTTTGTTTTGTTTTGCTTTGTTTTTAAAGATTATTTATTTATTTATTCAGATAGAGAGAGAGAGATTGAGAGAGAGAGGCAGAGACTCAGGCAGAGGGAGAAGCAGGCTCCAGGGAGCCCAACGTGGGACTTGATCCTGGGTCTCCAGGATCACACTGAGGGCCGCAGGTGGCCCCAAACTGCTGCCCCCCAAGAGCTTGTTTTAAAATGAATTAAACATATTCTGTCTCACAGATGATTACAAGCCCTAGGGCTCAGAATTTT
Source organism: Canis aureus (assembly GCF_053574225.1). Lineage (NCBI taxonomy): Eukaryota > Metazoa > Chordata > Mammalia > Carnivora > Canidae > Canis > Canis aureus. The sequence goes on from NC_135645.1 coordinate 30,270,450, forward strand.
AAGTTGGAAGAGATGAACTTATGATATATTTACTTACAAACTTAAGATTATTCTCAGATGATAAGGCCTCAAGTAAGGACTGCCACGTAAGAGATATACATTTTTATTATATGATTTGATTATACTGTTTATAATTATTTCATAATTTTCTATTACTATTATTTGCTTAAATATTAGAACATTTAAATTAGCACAGCAGCTATTTCTGGCTTCCCACCTTTATTTCTTTCTGCCTTTAAAAATCTCTGCATACAAGTCCCAAATACTGCGGGACTCTGGCTGTCTTTTTTTTTTTTTTTTTTTGCCAAACACATATCCAGTTCCTAAAATGATAGTTCTCAACACTGGATACTGAATGGAATTTGCTGGATGTCACTTGGCTGCTATTTATAATCACTTGCTTTCTAAGCTGATATTTTGATATAATGGGTCCAGGTTGGGGCCTAGTCCTCAGTGGTTGAACATTCTTGGCTGCTTTGAGGTACAGTCATGATTGAGAATGAGTTACCTAGGCTAATGCCCAATACAAAGTATATGTTCAATAAGTATTTATAAATAAATGAAGAAAATACATAAATACTGAATATGTATTAAATGTCAGCTCTAGGATAGCTTCAGTGAAACATTAGTATGAAAGTCCCTGCCTTTAAGGCACCCTTGGTGATGTAGAGCATTTGCACTGCAAAATCATAATCAGTCTCCCGCGCAATGTGGCATAGACTCGGTAGTAATCATAATCATCCCGTTCACCAACACGCCTTCTCCTCCCCCTGTGCTCTCCAAGCTGAAGACAGCCGCACCACATGCTCTCTCATCCTTTCCAGAATCTGTTGGATCATCCTAAATACCACTCTTCCTTCATTCTCATATCAAATTGATCCCCAGGTCTTATGTTTTTGGCTTCCCTTGTAATGTTAGAGGGTCTTTGTTTTTCTTTCCCTTTCTTCACACCACCATTGCTGTAGGTGTACTCTGATTTGAATCAGCATGGGTCTCCCAGCTTCCAGTATGGAACCCCTGTAAACCATTCTCAAATTGCTCTAAAGCACAAAACTGGACATATCAGTCAAAGGACTGGCTTGAAATCCCTCAACACCTCCTCATTTTGTTCAGAATAAAATCTATATCCTTACATTTTATAGGACCCAAGAGTATGGGCTGCCCCTAACTCCACAATCTAATTCTAATTAGTTATGTCTTGTGCCTTGAATCTATCACTCTCTCTCTCCCTCTCTCTGGATTAGGTTTTATTATTTCCTTTGCTTATAAAGCTTATCTTCTCTTCTATCTCAACCTCATTTTGCTAATTGTTCTTCCTCCTTCAGTACTTATCTGAGACTCCACATCTTCTGAGAGTCCTTCACTGATCACCAAAGAATATTTGTTTAAAAACATTTGAATACATAACACAAATGATCCTTATATTTAAATATCTCCTATCTTCCTGGAGCACAATTTTACGTAGGAGCAAGACTAGGAGAACATCTCTAGTTTGATTATGCACTTGTACTCAAAATGAGAGTGAGAGGTATTTTTAAATCTTGTTTAAGGGTTCCAGTGAAATAGGGACCTTCTGAGGTTACTTGAGATCTCTGGAGTACATTTCTGAACCTCTGCACTTAAATAATGGCTTCATGGCCTCTGATACACTTATAAGCCCACATTTCTAGGTCCCATAGTCCCCCTGAATTCTGGCAACACAGGGTACACATGTTACCCTGTCCATTTCCTAGATCTTACAGCAATGGGTTTTCATAAGATCTTAACCACTATCATTTGATTCTGTTCACAAGGTGTATTTTTGCACTTTCTCCACAGTGTTAAAGACATCAGTAGAAAGGACTGCTTTCCTGATAAAGATGTACATCAATGAAACAATAATCACATGTAGTCAGACAGCAAGGAAATAGAAATCAGTATTTATCAGTATCGACCATGTAACAGCATTATGCTGTCTGCTTTGCAGATTTTATCTTTTCTCGAATTCTTTAAGATATATGAACTTTTCTCCATCTTATACATGATGACATAGTTAAGAGCTGAAGAAACCTTGGGATTCAAACTCAGACATGTCAACTTTAGAGCCTATGCTTTGACCATTAAGCGTTCTGCTTCATAAGACAATTTTAATGCATAAGAAATCTTGCTGCTTCTTTCTGTCTATCATATAAGATACATAAGAAGCTTACCGATTTTAAGCTTTTGAACATTAAGGAGTTGGATTTAAAAAGGACCACCGGTGGGAAATCTAGTGATACTGAGGCAAATAGAAATTAGATACACATTAATATTTCCATATTATGAACAAAGCTAAATCTTATAATTTTTAACTTCTCTGTTCTTACGAACAGAGATGAACAGGAAGCTGAAGGCTCAAGCGAACATTTTGGTTACAAGCTTACATCCTTTGAGGTCAATAACACTGTAATTAATCTAACTTGGGCTTCCTCTATAGACCTTCTTTTATCATAAATAAAGATAATTCAACGTTCGTAATAAAGATTAATAGTATCAGCTAATCTGCAGGAAAAGAACAAGTTTAAATCTAGTTGGTTGCCTGGAAAAATTTTAAATTTTAAGTTATGTCCATAAATGTATTTCAATAGGACAGCATTATGAGTTGAATTGTGCCCCCCACAATAAGATATGCTGAAGTCCTAGCCCCCAGTACCACAGAATGTAACATTATTTGTAAATAGGGTTGTGATTATAATCAGCTATAAATAGTTAAGATGAGATCATGAACCAGGGTGGGCCCCTAGTCACATATAACTGGTATCCTCATTAGGAGATTGGCATGTGAAGACAGACACGCAGGAGGAATGCCATGTGAAGATGGAGGCAGAGATTGGATGATGAATCTATAGACTAAGGAATTTCCAGGATTGATGGTTCTCAGTGGAGGACAGAGGCAGGGACAGGTTTGTTTTCAGAGTCTTCAGAAGGAACCAACCATGCTGACACATTGATTTTGGACTTCTAGCCTCCAGAACCATGAGAGAATAAATTTTCACTGTTTCAAGCCATTCAGGTAGTGGTGCCTTGTTAGGGTAGCCCTAGGAAAGTATTACAAGGAGCTTTTCTGCATTGGATTAATGTTTCTTTAAAATTTTACAAATAATACAAATATGCTCCAAGTAGTTGCTAGAATTTGCATAATCCTCAGGTATGTACTCTTGGCCAGGACTGAACCTCTCTAGGGTTATCAAAGTATAATCATTAGCTAATATACATGGCTATTCAGTAGCTGAAATATAATACTCACCAGTAAAGAAAATGTGCTATTTTAGTTTTTTTTCAAGTACTTTCCCTAATTTAAATCATGACTATAACACCATTCTACCAAAATTAGTTTAGTTCCATTTTACCAAGGTAAAAACAGAAGCATCAGTGAGCTTTTTAATATTACAAAACCAGTAATTGAAGTGTTTGATTTAAATTCCATCTTCTTTCCACAATGTATTTGTTAGCATCACCTTGCTCACTAAACTTGAAACAGAATGTCTCATAATAAGTGTAACTTCATTCATTACTACAGACTGAGGAAATAGCATATTATAAAGTACTTCAATAGAACATCTCTTCTCAACCATGAAAAGAAAAAACAAATTAAAATAATGGACTGTAAGACTTATGAAATTATATTGAGGTTGGACACTTGTTTGTTTATAATATATACTTTAAAAATATATCTTCATTTGAAATTTTGAACCAGTTGAATAAATAAAAACAAAAAGGCAGCATACAGATTGAGAGAAAATATTTTCAACATATATATTATGAGGTTAATATCCAAAATATATAAGGAACTTATATAATTCCACATCAAAAAACAAAGAACCATACTAAATAGTGGACCAAGGACCTAAATAGACATTTTTCAAAAGAAGACACTCAAGTGGTGAACAAGTATATAAATAGATACTCAATATCCCAAATTATGGAAATACTCATCAAAGCCACAGTGAAATATCACATCGTGCCTGCTAGAATGGCAATTATCAAGAAAAAAAAAGTTAGGTATGGAGAAAAGAGAACACTTGTATAACGGTTGGTGGGAATGTAAATTTTAACAGTCATTATGGAAATAGTATGGAGGTTTCTCAAGAAAACTAAAAATAAAATTACCATATGATTCAGCAATCCCTCTTCTGGTATATACCAAAGGAAGTGAAATCAGTACCTCAGAGAGATAATCTGTGCTCTCAAGTTCGTTGCAGCATTATTCGCAATAGTCAAGATAAGGAAACAACTAAGTATTTGTCAACAAATAAATGGATAAAATGCTATATGTACATCAATAATATTATAGTATTTAATAATCAACAATATTATACATATATTATGTTATGTATATAATATTATTGAGCCTAAAAAAGGAGATCTTGTCATTTGCAGCAACATGAATAGAACCTGGAAGACATTATGATAAGTGAAATAAGCCAGACCAGAAAGAGAAAAAGAAAAACAAGCACACGATCTCACTTACATGTGGAATCTAAAAAAGTTGAATGCGTAGGATCAGAGGGTAGAGCAGTGCTTGCCAGGAATGGGGAAGTGGAAGAAATGGGGTTATGGTGGTCAAAGGTACAGAGTTGCAGTTATGGAGGGTAAATAAGTCCAGGGAGCTAATTTACAGCAGGATGGCTATAGTTAATAACACCGTATTGCAATTTGCTGAGAGAGTAGATTTCTGGCGCTCCTATTACACACATAAAAGTGGTAACTGTGCAAGGGGAATATATGTTAATTAGCTTAACCGTGGTAGTCGTTTCACTACATGTATGTCTATACCACACATCATGTTGTGCACCCTAAATGCATTTAATTTGTATTTAGAAAATAAAATGAAAAGGATGCAAATCAACTCCTAAAAGTCCAGAATCAAACTATTACTATAAAAGAATTAAACTGAAGGGGATATCAATATTTGGGGTTTCTAAAATAAATCTTTAACGTTATATCTGAACATTGAAGGGGACATCCTCTCCACGTCTGTGCTCTCCGATGCAGACTGCATGCTCTCACACCCTCTGTGATGCACAAGACACACTTGCTCCCAATCGCCCTTGCTTGCCTTCCACATCTAACTGGATTAGCTCCACCTTCTTGCCAACAACCTCAGTCCACTTGACCTATCATCTTACTGTCCCGTTCCCTTGTGACTGTACCCAAGTTATTTGTCATTGCTGGGGTAAATCATAAACCTTTACAGTTCTGGGGTATAAAACAATGGCCTATAGGTATGGTAGGGTCAGATTCCAGCTCTGCCACTTAGTAGCTTATAACATTGGCCAATTTACTTAATTTCTTTATTCTCAAATTCTTCATCCATGAAATGAGGACAATAATACTAAAGCCGCAGTGACAATTAGATGAATTAATATTGTAAAATGCCTCAAACAGTGCCTGGTTCATATGAATGCTTTACGAGCATGATCTATTAGTGTTATTATTGGTGTAATAAGACCGTATGGTTTTAATAGTCAACTCTATTTTCAATACAAACTGTCAATCCTATTGTGATTCACATGGCAGCCCTCTCTCTCTATTCTTAGAGAGGTTAACAAAATCTTTGACCTCATCATTTTCCTTTTGCCCTACTCTTTAACACATGGTCTTGCCTCCTACTATTATAATTGATCTGAAAGGCTCTCTCTCAAATTATGCCACCAAATTTACAAATGGACCTGTGTTTCCATCTATTTTTTATATATTCCTTCTCTTGTAATACCAAAAGTGCCCAGTATATTATTTGAAGTTTATTGTTTAAAATTTTCCACCTGTGCTCTGGATTCTATCCTCGTCTCCTTAGAGGCTTTTCTCTATGAATCAATTTTCTCTCTGTCTCTTCTTTATATCTCCAATGTCTCCTACACTAGTGACTCTTGCCCATCAGTATTTAAACATATTCAAGATCCCTGTAAGTTACATGAAAAGTGAAAGCAAAATCAAACAAAAGGAATTAAAAACAATTAACAATCTCCTCATTACCATTTTCTCCAACAATCACACTTTTTTTCTTTCCATCACAGGAAATTTCTTGAAAAAGTCATCTATGCTTCCTCTTATGGTTCCTGACTTCCAAACTGATCTGAGTATCAAATGAAATAACATGTATAAAGTCTCATACAAATTCCTGAAATATATTAGGTTTTTAATAAAAGTTAAGTATTATTGCTATTATGCCCTAAATGGTGATTGAGCTTATTTTAATATATTTGTTTGAGAGAGAGAGAGAGAGCATGAGTTGGGGGGGGGGAGCAGAAGGAGAGGGGGAAGCAGATGCCACCCCTTGAGCAGGAGCCTAACATGGGGCTCCATCCCAGGACCCTGGGATCAGGACTTGAGCTGAAGGCAGATGCTTAGCTGACAGCCACCCCTGAGCCCTGATGATCTTTCTATTTCACTAAGAAAATACAAGCAACCTGGAAAGAAATTTCATCAGCTCCCATAACCACATCTACCCTTGTTATTGTCCATGTCTTCTATTCTAGCAAATGAACTGTGTGTTTTAGGCAAGCGCAACCTCTTAATCTGTGCTCTGAATTTTATCTGTCACTTATTTCAAGACATTGCCCCATCATTTCTTCCTTTTCTTTCCTCCACTATTCATTATTTTTTCTTTTTTAAAATTTTTATCTACATACAAAAATGCCAAATTCCTTCCTACTCCCACCATATTGCCAGCCTTCCTTCTACAGCAACACTGTTAAAATGAGCATTCTCCAACTTGATTCTTCTCAGTCAACCTTGAATCCATCCTTATCATATTTACACTCACAATCACTCCTAAATTACAGAGGTCTCCCCCCTTAACTAGATTTCACTTTTGACATTTCAATTACCTGTAGTCAGTGGTGATCCAGAAGCAAATGATCCTCCTTCTGTGCTCTGAATTTTATCTGTCTGACTTAGTAGTAGAACATCAGTGGAAGCCTTAACACCATGTTGCAATGTGTATGTTGTTCACCTCATTTCACTTCATCACTCAGGCACTTTTTTACCTCCTATCATCACAAGAAGGTGAATATAGTTTGATATGACATTTTGAGAGAGAGAAAAAAGAGACTACATTTACATAACTTTGGAGCATATTGTTATAACTATTCTATTTTATTACTAGTTATGGTGGTTAATCTCTTATTGTGCCTAATTCATGAATTAAATTTTATGTCAGGTATGCATGTATAGGTAAAAATAGAATATATATGGGGTTCTGTGCTATCTGTGGTTTCAGGCACTTATTGAGGGTCTTGGAACCTATCCCCCATGGATGAGGGAGGACTGCTATCCTTTTGTTGAATCATATTAGTGCTATGTTCTAAAGCTAATGGCCAACCCTCCTTCTTCATCTTGACTTCTCAGAAGCATTTTTTCCGAATTAATCACTTTCTTCCCAAGTGTTTTCTTTTATTGGCTTATGAGATAGTAGTCTCCTGGTGTTTCTGCAGAATCCTCCCTATCCTTCTCAGTGTCATTTGTTGACTTTTCTCATTTCTCTTATCTCTAAACTTAAGAGTACTCTAAGTTCAGTCCTTGTGTGGACATCTCGTCTTTTATATCTACAGTCACTTTGCGGATAATCTCATCTGGGTGTGGTACTTTAAGCCCCAACTCTATGGTGACAGTGCCCATGTTTGTACCTTAATTTATATCTTCAGCCCAGACTTCTTCAAATGCTAGATGTTTTTTTCTGGGATACTAATAGGTACTTTGCACTTTGTACATCCAAGTCTGAGCTCTGTTACTACCCTTCAAACTCAGATACAGGTTTTTAAATTCCAGCTAGGGGCAACTCTATTCTCTAGTTCCTCAGTCAGAAATACAAGAGTCATTTGTGAGTCATCTCTTTTTCATATTATGTTTTCCTATAAATATGGCTGTTTAAATCTTTAAAACATCAAAATTTGACGATTTTTCAACTGTCTCCAATTGCTACCATCACAACAAAAGCCACTGTTATTTCTTGCAAGCATGGAAGGCCAAAGCAGAGTTGTTTAATGAATAGTGCAGAGGGTTTGGTTGAGGGACCAAAGAGCCTGAGAGTAGGGTCCTTCCCTGACTGAAGGGACTGTGCTTCCCTAGAAGCCCAGGTCTCACCTCCCCACTGCCCCCACCCCCAAAACCAGCTCCTCTGGTGGTAAGGAGCTGGTGTTCTCAGAGAAGCCTTGGCACATATGCTCCTAAACTCAGACTGATGTTTCTACCATGACTATCCACTCTATACAAAATTGTTCTAATGTTTGAAATCTAAATAAATGGGATAGCAGAGGACAGAGCATGGAGAACATGCAGGCAATTGGTGACTTAACAAGAGTAGTTTAAATGGTAAAAATCTGATTGGAGAAGGATTAAAAAGAACGAAGGATTTCATTTTCCTGTAGGTTTGAAACTTCTTCACTGAAACCTGTTTCTTACTCACACTGGGTATGTCTGTCCTCAATCACCTACCTACCTGCCTGGCTATTCTATATTACCAAAACTATATCCTAATTTCCCTGCCTCCCAAATACCCTCTCCCTCAAACCAGCCTCAACCTATTACAGAGATTAAAACCTAAAGTTCCTAAAATGATCCACAAGGCTTTTTAGGGTTAAGGTTAGGTTAGGGTTAGGGTTAAGCTCTTAGATATGGCCCTTTTCACCTCATTTCCGACTGCTCTCCCCCTGGCTCACTCCACTCCAACTCCATTGGCCTCCCTTTGTTCACAGAGCCAGTCTAATACACTTCTGCTTCAGGGTTTTTGCCCTTGAGGTTTTCTCTACCTGGGATGCTCAGCGCCCTGAAATCCCAATGGGCTATTCCTTCATGTCCTTAGTTGCCATGCCATCTTCTTAGTGAGTGCCCAACCCAGAACCTATCTAAACTGCAATTTTTCTATCGGTGATGTGTTCTACCTAGGGTCCTTCCCATATTATTTTCTTCTTAGAAAGAATAATTAATAAGATTTTATATTATCTTTATCAGGTTATTTGCTTCTCCTACTGTAATGTAACTGTGAAATAGGGATTTTGGTTTGTTTTATTCACCAATGTACTTATAGACATAGGTGTCAATAAATATTGGTTGAGTGTATGAACATCCTTATGAAGACTGAAGCCAAATTATAGTGAGTTGAAGAATATTAGAAGATTTCAACAGAGCTGAGAAACTTGGACTCTCTCAGTTTCCCCTGAACACCCTGTAGAAGCAAAATCAGATTTTCTCCCAGTCTGAGGAAACCAGATACTAATTTTTAAAAACTCTTAATTATTTATCCTTGGAGGTATCTCCTCCAATCCATTTTGGGGAAGCTTTTCACTGTATTTTTAAAAAGGGGAGGATGGAATACAAAGTTGTTTTAGGTGAAATGTATTGCTATGTGTGGAATTACTTGGAATTTAGGATTTAAAATGTTAGTTCCAGCCCCTAGGATGAACCTCAATGGTTTGATTTGTTGGATAAGGAAATCCTGTACTCAACAATGGCCTAGAGTCAAGTTAAGGTGCCAGAACTTTCCTGACAAACTATATAGAGAAAGCAGTCCAAAGGGTTAGGAAATGGGAATATTGGAGCAAATGTATTATATTTATCTTGATCACTCTTCCCTAACAATATGAACTTTTTTTTTTTTTTTTTTTTTTTTTTACAATATGAACTTTTTTTTTTTTTTTTACAATATGAACTTTTTACTAACTATCCTGGTGGAGAGGAATTAGCAAGCTCCTCCATGCTTTAATTAGATAAGTGTATGCCAGAGGACAAGCCGTGAGCCCTGAGAAGTTTCAGAGGCTCCCACATTAGTGATTTCCTCTAGTGTTGGTGGAATGTTGGGGTGATTCTTCTAAAGTGAAAGATAACTTAGTATATTTTATATTGCTGTTGAGGAAGAAAGAAGCCAAATTCAGTGCTTTGTGGTTTTGCTAAATTTTGTATTGTCTGCTCTGTCTCATTTACCAGTAAATCCATTATGCTGTCAGTGCTGAGTGGAACCCAGAGCAAGAGAAGACTCTTAGCATACCCAGTCTGAAATGTAAGCCGCTCTGCCACCTGTACCTAATGACGTGGCATAATTAATAAAGAACAATAACAACAATAAAAAATCATGAAGGAAATCTGTGTGGCAGATACAGATGCTAAATGCAGCCTCTGGCAAGCCCCAACTTTGGAATAAGCTTAGAACCCATACCTCCTCCTTCAATCATATACTGAGCCTAGCATACCCATAAAACTATGATGATAGTAGATTAACCAAAGCATCTCACTGCGAAATGAATGGAAATGGCACATGAGAGACCAAACTATCAATGGTCTAGATTGCGCAAGTAATTAGCACAAGCAGATGGCTCAAATTAGCAAATACCTACTCTTACAGCTTCACCACTTCTTCCTCGATTCATACATAGGAACTCAAGGGAAGTTCCTTAGAACCAGTTAACTGAAAGGGAAAAAAAGAATAGGCCTGCTTTACAGATGAGTGTGCACGGTAGCAGGTACCACTAGGAAGTACACAGTTGCTACATTACAGCCCAACTTGGGGCTATAGAAGACAATAGTAAGGAGAAATCTTTTCTTAATCAAATGTCAAGCAGTATATCTAGTTATTAACACATAAATAAATATTTGTTTATTTAAAGAAAAATTGGGTGTGGTATGGATCTATAGTAATTCTTGGATAGTGGCTAGATCTTGTCTTGCTTGTAACAAAAAAATAAAATTGGAATACTTATGACGAGGAGGATCAGGAAAGATATGAATGGGCATCACAGAATGAGCAAAGAGGGAAAGAAATCACGTACCATGTAAGTACCTTCTAGAAGCACCTACTTCAGAGACTCCATAATCGGGTAGACAAAATGGGCCATACTGTTGATGTCGATCAGACTCCTTGTCCAAATAGTCCACTGTCTCCTCAATGGGCCACGTACAAAGAAGAGACACGGGCTAGACCTTGGCTCAAAACACATAGGCTTTCCCTCATTAAGGCTGGTCTGGCTGCCACCTGCCCAACCTTCCAATAGGTGTTACAGTTAGATTAGTTTTTACCCCTTCTCTTGGATGGAAGGCAGTCATTCATCTTCGTGAGAATATATGTACATATTCCAAGTATGAACCTGCCTTCCTGTCCGGAACACTTGTGCCAGAACATCCATTAGTGGATTTTACATAATGCTTTATTTATGGCCTTGTTATCACACACATCATTGGCTGCAAACAAAGAACTCATTTTAAAGTGAAAGAAACATAACAGTGGGCTCATGTGCGAGGGATTCATTGGCTTACTATGAACTTATGAGAAAAAAGAATTTGATAAAAAAGAAAAAAAGAATTTGATAGAATAGTGTGATGGCCTATGGAAGATTCAGTTACTCCCCATAGTTATAACGCTGTCCAATGTATGGTTCCAGTTTCTTCAGTTAGAATGTACATGTCTGGGAACCAAGCTCAACAGAGGCCCCTTTCACTGATATAGTTAATAATCCATCTCTTGAACATTTGCTGCTCACCTCTCCAGCCTGGCTTTGGTAGGTTTGCAGATACCAGAGGCCAAAGGAAGTGTGCCTATACCAAGGAACACGATCATGGTTCTGTTAATTAGGTAACTGAGGCTACACCAGGCCTTTTGAGACACCTGTGATGCTGAAACAGATGTAAAGAATAAGATCAGTCCACTGGCCAAAGTGCTTATCCCTAATTATGAAGGGAAAATTGGTCTTCTACTCTACCACAGGGGCAAAGGGGACTCGTCCAGAGAAGTCACTGAAGTATCTCTTATTAATCCCTTATCTGGTTACAATCATCAGTGAGAAACTGCATCAGCCCAATGGCAGATCCGGCGAGGGCTTGGGTACTATAATAATACATATTGGGATCATTCTGCCAAGTAGTGATGCTGTCAGAAGGCAGGAAGAGACGGTCTCAGAGAGTAAAAATATAGAACAATTGGTGTAAGAAGAAAGGTTTAATTATCTGTGTTAAGCTTAATGACCAGGTACACAGTTGGGCACTGATGGCTCTAACTTAACCATCCTCTGCTACCTTTTCTGAAAAGTAAAGGTGATGGTTAATGTTATAATAGTGTTTGAGATTATCTGTGGGAAACAGGCCCGCTGTATCATAAATAGATCTAAGAAAAGAGGCTGTTAATATATGATCCTGACAAACGCATCCCATGGGGTGACAAAGGGAAGTTTCTGCCTATAGAAGAACAGTAAGTCCTGAACGCAGGATGGAACCAGCCGGAACACCAGAGTAGACTGTTCATCATACTTGAAACTTCCTCGTACACCCTGTATGGGAGGGATGTTTGTTAGAAGTTATTTTCAGCCTGCCTCTTTGTACTACCAGACTTACCTAATGTAGAGGTCTGTCCTTCCAACATGTAGGATTAAGCAATGCACCTAATAAAAGCAGCAGCCTTTATGAGCTCAGGATCTTTGTGGCTTCGCGTTGGTCCCCTGATCCCCATGCCATTTTGTGTCTCTCTCGTCTTTTATTCAGTTCCTGAACCTTCCAAGCTGGACTTAGGAGCAACATTATCCTTTAATGAGAGAATGTCTCTCTGGTCTGAGAAATTTTTCCTTCTAGTAAATACCTGGAATGAATAAAAATTGGCAAGAGGAGTAGAATATACTTTAGAGTCTACATTTTCTCTCCTCCACTTTCAGGTCTACTCTCCACACTCTGCTACCTACATATAGTGTTAGATGCTAGCTCTTATAGGTCAACCATTCCTTGTTAACTTCTGGCTTTTACTTGGATTTGGCCAATGCAACTACCAATAGGCAATATTGGAAGTTGGTGGAAAAAGAAGTTGGGCTGCATTTCCAATAAATCCAAATGATTGATTGTTTCTACAAGTAGAGCTCCTATTGAGTAACCCTAGGCCTGACTGAGATCTCATTTTTTTTCTTTTTGCTTTTTTATAATGTGGATAATAAAGATTACCACAGTTACAAGTCCAGAGTGCCTCAATATCCTTCCCCCCCCCTTTATACTGGCATATGTTTAAGAAGCTTAATCATCAGATTAACTTCAAAATCCTACACAAATAGGTCTTCTGTTTCCAGTAGACTGTGACTAACATACCTAGTTGCCTCAGAGAAGGAAGAACAGATTTCTTCTGCTTGCAAAGGATTTCAGGGAAATTTGGGGCTTAATGGTTCTAAGGCTTGCTTGGGTGCCTACACTCAGATATGCTCACCCAGTACTGCAGTCTTACTCCTTCTCCAACAATACCCTTACTTCTATGTAACACATATAACAATTATGTGTTCACCTTAGATTTCAGCCCTGATTAACAGCAATGTCTTCCCTGAAGCTTGAAGTGGACTTTCTTAAATCTAGATTGGAAGCTTTCTTTTTGCTCCCTGTATTTTGAATGGAGACATCAAAGATCTGACTTGTTTTGCCTATAAGCTTTCTCATGTCAGCAGAAGTGGTGATTCTACCTTGCATCATTATTTCTATGGTGAATGGTCGAGCGGAGTTACACCTCCTATTTTAAAGTCTTGCTTCTGACTGGCATTCCAAGTAACCACAGGCATAATCATAATACTCCTGCAAATCACTGATTAACAATATCCCATTTAAACAGGTGCATCATTAATCTCAGAAGTTCAACTTGAGGATTTTTGTCTTGGGTCTACCTCTGGTCCCAAGAACTATATTGGTTAATTCAAACCAGTTATAAAAGTGCTACTGTGAATATTTAAACAAATATAATCAATTCAAGGAATCTGTTACATAGACAATAAAAAAAGAGAACCCAAGATGAGCAACAACAGGAATCTTTTACCATGGCTTGGAGAGACCAGCAAAGGACGTATTGTTTCCAGAGCCAAAGAATCTAGATCCTCACTAGAACATGGAACCAATGAGGCCAGTCTAGTAGAAGGAGCTGTGTCAGAGATGCCTCTGGGCCCTGCTAGTCCTTCTCTTTGGCCAAATTAAGCCTATATGAGGCCATTGGTAAGACTAACATCACACAGATTTCAAGAAAATGTAGCCTGGATGGGTCAGTGTTTTTTGATACTCAGCCAAGCGGGGGAAAGAGGGAATGTATCTGAGGTCCAATGAGCCAAGGGGTAGCAGAATGTTCATAGACTGAATTCAGGTGCTCTTGAGACTTAAGGGCTCACTTCCTAAAATTTGTCAGTCTACTATGGAACCAGGTCTTAGCCTGAATATTTGACTTGCTTTTTCTTTCTTGATGTAATTTAACTTTTATTCAGCATGGGTTTGTAGAAAGCAAAGGTAGCAACCCCAACCAACTCATGTAAATATAATATTTATTACTTTTAAAATGAAAGAAAAACCATTAAAACAGGAAAATAGGCATCACTCAACCAAAGAAATAATTTCTACCATTTCTAGAGTGTACACTAAGGCCCTCCATAAGGATTTCCACTTCCATTAGTTTAGTCCTTGAGAGTCTAAATTCCAACCTAAAAATTCCAGTCAAAAGAGAGAGTTTAGAGCTCATTCTCTCTTGGGTAGATGATACGTGGTCATAAATGACTCTATTGGTCATTTTTTAGGTATATAAAACCAGACACCTAACACTCAATACAGCCATAACTCAGTCCAAACATGCGATGTTCTTTCAATCAATTTCTAACAAACAATAGATTACTTAATAGCCCTTAGATAAAAGTCACAGAGTTGCTGTCATTGTGGTCTTGGTTTGTGGGGTCAAGCAAGCATCATCAGAAACAGAGAATGAGATTACACTTGTCATCAGAAGAGCAGGACAATTGTGTTTTATCCGTTGTTAAAACAACTTCCCATTATCTTTTTTGACTAATAATCAAGGTCTCCTTTTCTTTTCTTTTCTTTTTTTCTTTTCTTTTGTTTTCTTTTCTTTTCTTTTTAAAAAGATTTTATTAATTTTACATGAGAGACACAGAGACACAGGCAGAGGGAGAAGCAGGTTCACTGTTGGGAGCATGATGCAGGACTCGATCCGGAATCCCAGGATCATGACCTCTCCTGAAGGCAGACGCTCAACCACTGAGCCACTCAGGTGTCCCAAGGTCTTTTTTCTGGTAAATAAGACATCTTTATGTCAGAACTCTGAATGTGACCTTGTTACCTATGAATCAAAATGTTAGATGTTAAAGATGGTGTATGTTTTTTTTTTTAAATTGATAGACTGCTGTATGAGGCAATGGTAAGAGTGAAATTTGAGCAGCCTTGGAGGCATCCTGCTGATGGTTATCTTAAGCTGCAAGATTTAATTTATTTTATATGAATGCAAATGACATATGCCTTCCCTCTTCAAGAAAAAAAGCCCCTATATTGTAACTGGTGAATACTCACAAATGTAATCCATAACTGTCTTGAGATAGATCCCAGTGCTATGAGGGGACTCTTCATTCTGGAGCCATGGGCTGGATTTCTCCTGCACTGTCTTCAATGAGAATGTACTGCTCATTCTTTTCTCATAATATTCTTTTCTAGCCAGAAGTCAGTTTCTGTTATCGTTTTCTTCTTTTATCTCTGTAATTTCAATTCTACTCTTAGTCAAATATATCTTCTATTGCTTATACATGTTGCTTATAATACACATTTGTGTTACGTATAATTACTTGCAATTACTTAATTACTATGACTATTGCTTATATATTAAGAACTATAACATTCTTATGTAGACTCTTCATATTTATAGCTTTTGTTTTTTATATGTGTATCTACATTTATCAACTTTTAAACTTAAAATTAAAGTGTTCCTTCTTTCTGCTTCCTTCTTTTTTCCACAGCTCCTTGCTCACACCTTTAACTCTAAATAACCTCACATTCTGTTTACATATCTATTTTCCCACCATTCTTAGTGGGTGAAGATAAGAATTTCTTATTGGTGTTTTGGTTGAGAGTGCCTCCCAGAGCCCACACAGAGAAGAACTCAACAATTATTCAATTCGATGGATGAATGACTGTAAGAATAAATGTAGTGCTTGTGTGTATGGCAGCATTTTGCTGCTAGACAGAAAATGCCAACTTCTATATCCAATCCATATTAAGATCCATTTTAAGCAATTAGTGTGCAGGTGGACTAATTTTCAACTAAAGATAGGATGGCAATTGTCTTATAATAAACTAGAAAACTCCCCTCTTAAGTTTATGTAAGTCCACCTTGCATGTATTTTGAGATTCACATAAATAGAGAACAAATGTATTTTGTGACCATTATTTCATCAATGAGTAACTGTGCTCAAAACAGTAGATGCTTTGTAAATGTTTGTGGGATTATTTAATATATAAACAAATATCTTTAAGAAATAATGGCCCATACTTTTTGTACAGATGACAAAAACAGAGTAAATAGAGCAACAGATAATAGTAGGCAAAAAAAACTCTAAAATATATTTAAATTTTTTTTCTCAAAGATTATAATAATAAGGATAATAGTTAATTCTTTTAAGCATTTTTGTGGGCCAGAGACAATGATAAAAACTTTATATGGATTGTATATTTAGCCCCTCAAAAAGCATTTAGGATAAAGAATCTCCATTTTAAGTTAATATGAAACACAGAGACTGAATAAATTTCCCAAAATCTTATATCTTATAGCTAGCCTTGTCTTTCAGTATTTAAATCTATGTAATTTAACTGACCATATACTTTTTTAATTAAAGATTTATTTATTTAGGGGGGAGGGCAGGGCAGATGCAAGGGAGAGAGAGATTCCCCATACAGAGCCCAACCTGGAGCTCCATCCCAGGACCCCAAGATCATGACCCAAGCCAAAATCAAGAGGTGCTCAACCAACTGAGCCACCCAGACCCCCTTCCACTGACCATAATCTTTCACCATGATGCTGTGTTAACTCTCCAACCACAACATGAACTTAATATTTTGAATGTATGCTAATGTACTACACGCAAAACACAGATCTGTGTACTTGTGTTAACAAGGTGAGCCAAGTTGAAGATGTTCTTTCCTTTTCTTTGCCATACGTCTATCATGCCCTGAAATAAATTCGGCTATTCCACTATTCCGGAATACATTCTGCATGAAAGCAGTGTGCGCCTCCAGCAGACCTGCTGCTGGAAAGTATGTAACACATGTAACAGATTTAGCCAAACCTGGGACACAAAATGGATCCTCTCTTCAAAACTTGTCCATCATTTTAAAGATTTGTTTATTTTTTTTCCCAAGGAAAACTACTAGATTGTTTTGTGGCTTTTATTTTCCATAAAGAATCGCAGTTTCATTTCAGCTCACAGTTATGCTACATAATTTAAAATTATTAAAAATCATTAATACATGTAATAAATACAGATTTTAAGGGGATTTGACTGTGATACACTAGTAAGTCGACAAGTAGCACTTAATATATATAGAGAGATATAGAGATAGAGACACAGGCAGAGGGAGAAGCAGGCTCCATGCAGAGAGCCTGATGTGGGACTCCATCCCAGGACCCCGGGGTCATGCCCTGAGTCAAAGGCAGATGCTCAACCACCGAGCCCCCAGGTACCCCAAGTTACATTATTTTTTAAATAATATGTAGCTATAGTGATAGCTTCAATCTATAACGGATCATAGTTTGAATGTGCCTCAATGAGAATAATAAATTTGTCAATTGTCCATGTTTTATTTAATGCTACTTATTCTTTCATTTTTGGATGTGAAATTATATATTTGATTCTCTTTTCTTCTATTTTTTTACTGTAGAAGACTATAGGATTTCAGAAATGCATAATGAGCAGATTTTAGCTTGAGCTTGTTTGTCTATTTAGGAAATACACATCTTCTTTTAATTTACAGGAAGAGGGCAGATCCGGTGGCTCAGCGGTTTAGCGCCGCCTTTGGCCCAGGGCCTGATCCTGGAGACCCGGGATCGAGTCCCACGTCAGGCTCCCAGTGTGGGGCCCACTTCTCCCTCTGCTTGTGTCTCTGCCTCTCTCTCTCTCTCTCTCTCTCTCTCTCTTTGTGTCTCATGAATAAATAAATAAAATCTTTTAAAAAAATTAATTACAGGAAGAAACCATGCTTCCTCTTAACTCAGGAACATATTACAGAGCCAGGTATTCTGGGGAAGGGATAAAATTTAAGTATATTTCTTAAAAAGCACTAAAATCATGGCAGAGGAAGGTAAGTGTCCACATTCTTAGCAAATTGCTTGTAAATCCAAAAGTTATATACTGTGTTTCGAAATATCCTGTTACAGACTCACCACATTTACTGCAGCATTTATATAAGGAGCTCCTCCCACGATTCACTTGCTCACTGATGAGGGGAGTTGTGTTGTCTCAACTGGGACTATAATTGGCACTTACTCTTCTCTCAGCCTTTCAGAATATTAGCATTTCTTTTCAGGAAGTTCTTAAACTCAGGGGAACTAAATGAGGGCAGGAGGATCTTTCAAGTCAGTGAGATCACCCATCAAGTACAAACCCATTCACATTCTCAACATTTATTTGAATAGAAACAAGAAGCTCCTGCACTACAGAATTGTAGAAATTTTAATAATTTCTTTGCATATTTGTTTCTTGTTTCACATATAGTTATGAGTCAATTTGCAACATTTTTCTAAGAAATTCTTTCTGCCTAGAAATCCATCTGACTGTAACAATGAATAATAGTTTTCTTATCCATACATAAACTATATTTATAAATCATTTTAATGATATAATAACAAAAATTGCATTTTAACTGGAATTTCTTAGATATTCATTCTTTCTTTCCTTCTTTCTTTCTTTCTTTCTTTCTTTCTTTCTTTCTTTCTTTCTTCCTTCCTTTTTTTTTTTTTTTAAATTTTTATTTATTTATGATAGTCACAGAGAGAGAGAGAGAGAGAGGCAGAGGGAGAAGCAGGCTCCATGCACCGGGAGCCCGACGTGGGATTCAATCCCGGGTCTCCAGGATCGCGCCCTGGGCCAAAGGCAGGCGCTAAACCGCTGTGCCACCCAGCGTTCCCCTCTTCCTTCCTTCTTTCCTTCCTTCCTTCCTTCCTTCCTTCCTTCCTTCCTTCCTTCCTTCCTTTCTTTCTTTTTTAAAGATTTCTTATTTTATTTATTTGAGGTAAAGTGAGAGAGACAGAACATGAGTGGGGGCAGAGGAAGAGGGAGAACAGATTCCCTGCCAAGCAGGGAGCCTGACATGGGGCTCAATCCCAGGACCCTGGAACCATGATCTGAGTAGAAGGCAGATGCTCCATTTACTGAGCCACCCAAGTGCCCCAATTTGTGATTTTTTATTGATAATTTTTTCTCAAAATAAACTCTAACAATGGATAATAATAACAAAACTGTTTATTGAACATTTAGGTGCCAGACACTACGCTAAACACTTTATACATATTACCTCTCAGTTCTGATATTTATTTCATATGGTAGTATAATTATTCTCATTATACTAATAAAGAAATTGAAACTCAAAAAGCTGAACAATATTTTCAATAACTTATTTCCAAAAAGGTATTGGGTAGAGTTTAAATCTGGGTCACTTTGGCTCAAATATCTAATGTTCCAGCCTGCATCCTGTTTTATAAATGAGAATGTATTTCTCCAAGGTTAGTGTTGGTCAAATGAAATGAAATATATTCTGAAAAGTAATTTTTGAATTTTTAAAAATATATCTGGTACAGAGGATTTTTAGAGTGGTGAAAATATTCTGTATGTTATATAATGATGGTTATATGTCATCGGGCATCCATCCAAACCTATAGAGTATATAACACCAAGAGTAAACCCCAAGGATAAACTATGTATTTGGGGTGATTATGATGTTCACATGTGCTAAAAATGTATCATTCTGGTGAGTGATGTTGATAATGGGGATGCTATGTATGTGTAAGGGCAGGGAGCATATGGGACACCACTTTCTCCATTTTAAACGTTGTGAATCTACAACTACCCTTAAAAAACAAAAACAAAAACAAAATTCTCTCTCACTCTCCCTTCCTCAGCTCAGTGTGTGTACGTGTGTGTGTACTTCACTAAATACCCATATAGTTGTTTTGAGTATTCCATTTTAATCCACTGATTACATAAGGTCAGCATTACATCCCATCTTTCACTCTTGATTTTACTGATTTAGGTCTTCTCTCTTTTTTATTTTTCATCAATTAAGTTTTAACAAGAAGCAACTTTTGGCTCATTGATTTCCTTTTTTCCCCCTCTTTTTTATTTCATTAATTTCTGCTCTAAAATTTATTATTTTCTTCCTTCTTGTTTGGGGTTTAGTTTGGTCTTCATTTTCTAGTTTCTTAAGGTAGAAGTTTACATTACTTATTTAAAATCTTTTTTTTTGTTTTTTTTTCTTGTTTTGTTGTTGATCCTTAATTTAACTCTGTTGTGATCAGAAAACAAACTTTGTATGCTTTTAATTCTTTTCACTTTATTGAGAATTGTTCTATAGCCTAGCATATGTTTTATCCCAAAGAATATCCATGTAAACTTGAAAAGAATGAATACTTTCTGAAAGCATTGAAGATTAGACTAAGGAAGTTGGAGGTAAATTACAGAAAGTCTTTGCTGTTTATTTAATTTTTTGAGAAGGTGCATTGGGCAGTGATGTTTTTGAATTGTATTTTAGGATAATAATTAGTGGAATAAAGTGATGAAGGAGGTTAAGGGTCATATATGTAATTGTTGGAAGAAACCATCATTGTCAGAGTTTATCTATTTTCAATCCAACATAAGTGCCATCTCTTGAAGAATACATTGCATGGAGAAGCTAGAACATGCATATACCAGAATCCTCTTTTATATATACAGTTCCCAATTTTGGTAATGAGAGGACCCTGCACATGATTTGAACAGCAGAAGAAAGGGGAAAGCTATTTTCCTCAAGATAGAATTGCAGCCAGAAGAATGTGAAGATGTGAAGTTCATAGCAGGCCACTAAGAAGCTCATAGTAACCACTCACTTCTCTGCTGCAGAATGAGACGGTACAAACTATTTTAGAGATTTGTGAGAATGCGGCAGCTCTCTTCCAAGCTTTTGAGAATCATTTTTGTGCTTCAGGCTAGGAAAGTCAATATTTTCTTCCCTAACCTTCAGTGGCAGCAACCTTACTTCTGGCTTTGGTTCCTTGCATCTTCATTCCACAAACATTTCCCAATAATCATGTAAGCCCCTAGTAATGCATTAAAACTTATACCTTTATATTGGGTTGCTTTTCTTTTTCCTGACTTAACGCTGACTGATGCAGTTTCCGTGCTATAAGTCTAAAGTAATAGAATCTATAAGATGGGACTCTGAAACTAGTTTTGTAATTCTATTGGATTTTAATTTAGTAATAGCTTCATTGTCAATGAAAAATGGAAATTGAAACACTAATAGTCCTTAGAACACAGTTGTGAAACAATGAATTAAATCATCACAGATAATCAAATACCTAAATAAGACAAACATTAGGAGACTATAGCAATACAGTATAATGGAGGGGAAAAAATACAAGATCTGTGAAATGGCCTGGCATCTTTTAAATGTACTGGAAAACTTGAAGATAGAAAATAGACTCATTGCTTTTAATTTCCAATTCAAGGCCAAGGCTCTGAAATAATTTATTTATTATAGTCTCAGGGCCAACATTTGTGAATACAAATCTCAAAGTCTGACCTTCTTGTGGATAGCTAAATTATTTTAAGAGCAAATCAGCCTATAGTCTTGTCAGTTCTTTACTGTTAAAAATTAGGGCATTGATTAGGAATAAGTAGAATCTTGAGACTAGGAAAGGAATTTTTGGATATATGTTGATGAATCTGAATACCTTCCATGTTGTCATGGGTTAGTGTGTCTGGCTCAAATTTATGCAGTACCTAAGAATGTGATTCTCTTTGGCAATAGGTTTATTGAAAGTATAATTCATTAAGATAAGTTCACTACGATGGCCCATATTCAATATGACTGGTGTGTACATTAAAAACAGGACATTTAAAAAAATATAAAAAAATAAATAAAAAATAAATAAAAAAAAAAAAACCCAGGACATTTACACATAAACACGACTTGGACATACAGAGAATGACATGTGAGCATGAGTGGAAATCAGAATGAGACATCTACAGTCCAATAAATGTCAAAGATGTTCAGGAAACCCCCAGAAATTAAGACAGGCATGGGACAGATTTACCCTTATAGCCTTTGGAAGGAACCAACCCCGCTGACACCTTGATGTGGAATTTCTAGCCTCCAAAACTGTAAGGCAATAAACTTATGTTTTTTACTCACTCAGTTTATAGTAATTGGTTATGGTAACCCTCACAAACTAATGCCAATACTATCCCCCAGTAAGCCTACTTTCGTTGAACTAGTAGCCTTGTTCTCCGATTGAGGATTTTAGCTTTCTCTTTATAGAACTGAAGGAAGTACCTTCATCATTAAAAAAAAAAAAATCGTTTTTAGGCCAAGAATTACAATGAAAGATACCACCATTGAAATTAGTATCCTGAATCCAATGGGGATAGTAGAAGCTCAGAGAAAGAAAGGACAATTCAGTAGTTCCCCATCAGACACAGGATGGGCATTGTTACTATAATGAGTAGCAAGAATAAAATAATAATGAAAATGGTTTTCCTCATAGAAACATTTGTGGTACTTTATTGATTATTATGACCAGTACTGATGTATGTGCATCTATTACATTTTTGCCTTAATTCTTCAACAGTGATCCTAACAGTCAATTGTAAAGGTAACCCTCTCAACAACACTTCAAACATTACATTTGGATGTTCAACATTTTCGTGTTTTCTTTGTCTAGAAGGAGAAACGGCCAGAGATGCAGATCTATGTTATTTCATGGAAACAGGCTAACAGTTTGGCTGAATGGTTAAGAGATTTGAAAGAAAAAAACACTGCTTGATAAGAAGTTCCAGGAAAGAAGTGTTTGGATGGAACTTTCATAAGAGCATAAATTGGATATTCACCAACTAGCTGCACATGAGTCTGACTAATCAGGTGGATAAGAGCATCTATATTATGTATGTGAGTCTGCCAGTTTCCCAGCCACCCCGGGCTTTGCTCAGATGGGAATGTTTTCATCAGTGGAAATAACAGAGGTACAATAGAGTAGGAAGATCAGATGGTCATCCATCTTTAGTCACATTCATCATTCTCATCATGGACAAAAATCAATAGTCAAAGAAAAGGCTTACTCTCCTGGCTAGGATAACTGACCACACAGGGGTGCAAATATATAATGAGGGTCTATATAGAGGTTCTCATGTCCTGTAGTAAAAGTTAAAGCAAAGTATGGCAACTGAATCCAGGTTGGACCATTAATAACACATCCTTCATGAACAAAGGCTCGGATCACCCCGCCAGGTGAAAGCACCCTGATACACTAAGATGCTAGCTGAGAGCAAAGTGAACATGAATTGTTAGTGGAAGAAAGAAATTAAATATCATCCGTGACCATGTATCTACTTACATACATGTGCTTGTTTAGTTGTTTAGTACATATGCTACATTTACTTGTTTGGGATATGTAATGTTATGCACATAAACTATTTTGGAGTTTATCTTCATCTCCGTCAATCCTTATGCTTAATATAAATGCATGAGTATTATTTAGCCCTCTATTTCAATGTTTTATTTATGGATAACTAGATCTTCACAGAGCCATATCTGGATAGTTTTGTGACTGATCAGAACCCCATGCTGAGATCTATGAGGTGGGTGTATCAGACTTTCTGTCTCTCCTTTCAAGGAGAGAGCAAGCATCTCTTCAGTCATGTGGGAAAGCCTGAAGCTTATTCAAAAGTAAAAGGTGGAAAAACAATGTTCACTGAAGACAAATTGTCAAATTACCAACTTTCAACTTGACGTCATCATTGTTCCCTTCCAGGTCTCTACTGTATCGTTGGGAAAATCATTGCCCAGACGTTTTCCTTGTTGGATTAAAGGCTAGTTCGCTAATGAGAGGGACCTAATCCAAGATATGAAAGGCCAAAAGCAGGAGAAATCAAAGGTATCCAAATGCATGGGGGATGTGAAATCCTCACTGGCTTCCCACTGCCCACTGAGCACCCTGAGTTTGGCTGCTGTCGACCATGATGAAAGGCGCACACCTCATGGAGTTTCTTGAAAATCAGAGAAGCTTTCTGGCAAGCCTTTGAGACCAGCATAGTTTGATGCTCTAAACTGAACTTTTCAACATACACTTTCTGAACATTTAGTAGCAGCTTATCTGATCTTTAATGTGCATTTCACTGACTTCCACTCTACCAGTTTTTACAGCAATGATCTAAATCCATGTTGAACAACTTATATTTCAATTGCATAGAGTGGCTTCTCTTTTCCTGGCCGTGTTCTGAATGATACAGTGATTATGGTCTGACTCAGAGAAATAGGTATGAAAAAATATGGATTTTCATTTTATGTAAACTATATAGTCTGTTTTATTATTGGCTTAGGAGATCGACAGTATCTGATGAATTACAAATTCATCATACTTCCTTATGTTGTCCACTTGAGAAGCATACTTACAATGTTTGAGCAACATTCATAGGATTTATGAAAAAAATCCCTGAGGTTTCCCAAGAAGAGAATGCTGTGACCCACATAATTGTTGTTGGAGAACCTACTTATATGTATAAATCTCAAGTCTTTCATTCTGTGCAGCAGATTAGCAAGATCAATGTCAGATCTTCTTTTTCTTTTTAAAATTGGCACTATAACATTTTCCCAAAAATGTTATTAACATTGTATTTTATTGTAATAACCTAACTTTTTTTGCACAGCCTCTCATCAACTATTGTAGACCTAAACTTAGGAAATTTGGGCAGAAAAATGGGTTCGATTTTTAGCACATTCAGGGCATGAGCAATGTGAAGTAGGAAAATATCTACATTTTCTCAATTGCCATCACTGTTGCTTGCTATTAAATATTTTATTAAATGTATTATTATATAATTGTTAATATTACTGTAAGCTAATAATTTTAAGTTTGTTTAGAGCCAATATGTATTTTGAAATCAGATCCCAGCTTTCAAAGTTAATCATAACTTAAGTTGCTGAGGTACAACAAAAAAAATATTCAGAATAAATATAAAAGAAGGGAATAAAGACCTCAGGATGAAATAAGCATTTACACCAATATACTGCAAGTAGATTGCTTGGAGGACTGCTTGAGCAAACTCATTTACAATATGATTTAGAAAATTGAGTCATAAAATGAGATAGGACAACAAAAATTGCAAAATATGGGAGAATGTAGACAGCAGGAAAAAAAGCTTAAATTTGAAATTTTCTCAGTATTGGTTTTAAAAGTCTATTTTGTTCCCAAAAATATTTTATCTTAATGTTAATATGATTTTTGTTGGTTTTTGTCAGCATGTTATAGGTTATAGACAGAATCTAGTCCAGGGGATGTGGCCGTTACTTTAAATATCATAAGTCATAAGAAAGAAATTTAATGTACTAAACCTGATTATATAAATTGGTAGGTCAGTAACAAATTGGGGAGGAAAATGGTAAATTATAGTAACAATAATTTCAACAGTTTATTAGAAACCCTCCAAAGAACAATAAATATCAAAGACATGGTCTTATTAATGACTATGACACAATAATCTAATTTAAAATAATTGAATTATTAGGGTCAATTGAAGCCTGTGTGATAAACTACACTTCATACATCAAAGTCCATTAGTAACTAAGTCAGTCATAACGCCTTCAAACAAATGATTCACATCAAAGAATTTGACTGGAAATCAAAGATATAAGATGCAGTAAAGCTTAGCAATGATTCAAAATTTCTAATGTAATCAGAAACTAACTCTTTCTAATGTAATCAGAAACTAACTCTTTCATCTTATTTTTAAGATTTATTTATTTATTTATTTATTTATTTATTTATGAGAAATACAGAGAGAGAGGCAGAGACACACGCAGAGGGAGAAGCAGGCTCCCTGCAAGGAGCTGATGTGGGACTCATCCGGGGTCTCCAGGATCACACCCTAGGCTGCAGGTGGCGCTAAACCGCTGCGCAACCGGGGCTGCCCCTAACTCTTAATACATAATTGCTGCTACTAAATATAAGCTGCTTAGAGGGAAATGAGTAATAAATAATATATATTTATAGATCTCTAGCTATCTGTCTCTTCTGGGTGTTGTTTGGGATGCTAATCACTATCATGTTTTAAAACAAATATAAATAAACCTTGAAGAGCCAAGTTCTGGAGATGGAGGGTGGCGATGATTGTGTAGAGGCCGAGAAAATTAAGGCCATTTCACTTTAAGTTCAGCGTTAGCACAATTTAGCCATCCCAGGCCCCTTGGAATAAGAGCTGAGATTTACATTACTTCAGTTACGGGAAGAAAACAGCTTACAGCTTCACGCCCTAGAAAGCCCCATATTAGAATAAGAACAGAGCCCAAGCCAAGGGCAGGAAGCCCCTATTAGAATGAGAACAGAGCCCAAGCCAGTGGCAGGAAGCCCCTATTAGAATGAGAACAGAGCTCAATGCCCTTGAAGGCCCCAAATCAAAATGTAAACAGAACTTGAGGAATTGCTCCAGCCCTTCAGGAGGTCCCCGAGACCAGCCCTTAAAACTAAGTTGAAACCCACCTCGGGGTCCACGTCCCTGCTCCAGCTTGTAAATCAACCCTCCTGTGGGTTTGCATCGGTGTCGGCTCCTTGGTGGTTTCTTGGATACATAATCTTGGGCACAACAGATTGCTCAGAATGTCAATGTACTTAATGCCACCGAGCTAAACAAACATTTTTGAAACAGTAAATTTTACGTTAGATATAATTTATCACAATTTTAAATAATACATTGCCCCTACTTTCAAAAAGTGTGTAATCTGTTCTGGAAACCTGGCGAGGAGAGAGCAATAAAGGACTATGATGTTAGTCACAATATAAAACAGCACCTGACATAAGGTCAAAACCTGGTATAGAATTCAGTTTTGCCTGCCCGATTACACCTGTGCCCCATTCTTAATCTTGGCCCAGCGGGGTGGATCAGGGGCATCTGGAACCTCCAGTTAGTTTGCGTCCAGTGTTGTGAAACGGCGTGCTTGGTGTGTGCGGTTCCTTCGGTTGTGTTATCATGGCATGAAAAGTTCGGGAGGCATTGTGGCTAGGTTCTCTGAGTTTAGAGAAACCACATAAATAAGACATTTGAAAAAGTTCATAAATTATGAGTGTAGTCTTCACAGATGTTGTCATTGTACAAATTGCTGGAGAAAACAAAGGAGAAAGTATGAGGCATGTGCAGGAAGTCATGAGTAACTCAGCTTGGTTTACTCTAAGGAAACAGTGAAAGACTTGGAAAATGGGTTGAGGAAAGCTCTGGGAATGACAGGTGGGAGAGTAGATAAAACGGAGGTATTGCACGTTTAGTCTCGGTTTTTGAGCTTTATTTCCTTCATAAATAATCAGATAATACATAAAATCATATTTAGCAATTGATGATAAATCTCTTAGGTACTAACAGGGATAAAAAGTATTGTGATATTTAAATGAATGTAAGCAAAGAATGTAAGCAAAATAGAGGAATGATTTTTTTAAATGTATATGTGTTGAGCTTCAACATGTATAAATCTTTGACAGTTGAAGAAAAATATTTGGTCTCTGAGACCAAAATAATGAAAGAATACTGTGTATATTTGAGCAATTACTTCGAATTGTAACCCCGTTCTCTGTAATAATGTCTATTTCTATAATACAGTTGCAAATAATGGAGAGGAGAGAATCTTAAAGAAGACATCTGACACAGTATGTGCTTTCCATTCAATAAACAGTTTTCATCATTTCTTCTGTAATTGTCTCACTTTGCTGGAATATCAACCTAATGAAATGGATGGTGACTAAGAGGAGACCATTTCTTTGCTAACCTGACCCAGTGTTTAATCACAATTTTTTGCGATATATTGCGATTTAAAAAATCTCTACCATCTTCTGAGACCACCCTGACTTGATAATTGGAGGTCCATGTACCTTATTATCGTACGTCATTCAAGTGTCATGATTGGAGTAGTCTGTGAATTATATGAAAAATGTTAAGTCTCAAGACATCGTGTATGATTTATGGTGATTGTTTTCTTCTCAATTTAACTAGATTCTCTAGGGAGCTGAAAAAGTATCAGTCATCAAATTACCTCAGGCCTCTGAAACAGAAGCAGGAGAATTGTGAGTCCCCTGTAACTGGCAAAGGCCACTTCCTCCCTAGTGAAGATATTTCAAAACTGGTCCTGGCAAAGTAAATATTTGTGAATGTCCTTGAATTTTGTAGGGTTCACCTACTTCAGTCTTGAATAATAAAAATAATGTAGGAGGCTTAGGCAAGTGGATTCACAATGAAATTATCTCTATCACGGTTACTATCAAGTTTATTTTCTCTAAAAATAGTGTCGATAATTTGAAAACCTATTCATACCTGCTAAAGTTTTTTTTTTCTTTTTTTCTTTGTTAGCTCTCAATAATCTCTCCTTTGTCCTAGAAATATCCTGATCTTAAGTAGAAACCAATTTAGTCATAATTAATTGAGAGTTCACTGTACAATAATATAAGGCACTATAAGACATTTAAGAGGTAACACTGTCCCTGATGTTTTGAAATGAATAGTTTGAAAACAGTAAATACCTCTCTCTATATAAATATATATATAGATATATATATCTATATATCTATATATATATTTTGGAAAATGACACAAACATTTTAAGATACAAGTAGGTTTATTTTCCATGATTTTTGGGTAATTGTTTTTACAATGACACTAACTGACCTTGGAACATTACTATACTTACTTAGTCATTGCTAAATTTCTATATTAAATCTGACATATTTGCTAGGCTTTCCCACATGACATTATTTCTACCTTCCATATAGGATTTTCATGTTGCATAATTATCTATTAATAAATGTCTATATAAAATGAGTTCCTTGAAGCAGGCACTTCCTCTGCCTTTTTCAATTTTCAATCTGTAAGAAATAATACAATATTCTTTTTCTGTTAAAAATTAATTGGATATTAAATGAGTAAGTGAATGAATGAGTGAAGCAAAACATTTTAGGATACCAATTCAGGTCAAGCATACTTATGGAAATTTGGATTTTGAAAGTACCTTAAATATACACTAAATCAAATACAAAATTACTATTTTTCAAGAAAGTATTGTGTGCTTGGGAAATCCAAGGGATAGTAATAAGTCACTAAGAACAATAGTGGTCTTCAGTAATATGGCCGGGAATAAAAAGTAATCATAAAAATCAATAGTTTTCAATTTATAAGCAACGATTAAAATCCCTTTTACATTAGTAACAGAAATGATAATACTAAATAGTAAATGTATCAAAAATTGTTTAACAGCTGGTTGATGGAAATAAATAAGTATACTATGAAAAGATCTGATATAACATTTTAATAATTTCCCAAGCATAGAATATTCTTGAATAGGATGCTTCAATATTCAAGACATGCTGGATCTCCTTGCATTAATGATGGCAATCATGAACACTCATACCAAAATATATTTTGTCTCTTATTTTCTTCTGAGCATGTAATAAAATTGATTTTCTACTTACTTGAAGTTAAACTTGGCCATGTGACTTGCTTTGGCCAATACAAAATGAGAAGTCATTTGTGTCACTTTCAAGAAGGAGCTTTAAGTGCCAGGTGATAATATTCTTTTTAGATTAGATTTTATTTATTTATTCTTGAGATAGAGAGAGAGAAAGAGAGAAAGGGAGAGTGCATGGCAGAGACACAGGCTCCATGCAGGGAGCCCGACGTGGGACTCGATCCTGGGGCTCCAGGATGGCGCCCTGGACTGAAGACGGAGCTAAACCCCTGAGCTACCCGGACTGCCCGGCAGTTGATAATTTAACATGTTTCTATTACTGCATTTTTCTACAGGATTTAGGGTAACAAATTTTGAGATAAAGCTTCTGTTAACCTGGGTTGCTGAGTAGCCATTATGAGAACTACCTGCTGCCCCTGCTGAATTATTATGAATGAATGGTAGGCCCAAGAAATACAATTTTTTGTGTGTTTTTTCTTTGTGTTTGTGAAATGTAGTGACTACCTCAGAAATTTGGAAATATACTAAACTATGGAATATTAATCTACAACAGAGATCAGCAAACTTTTTCTGTATAGGTCCAGATATTAAATACTTCTGGTATTATGCAATCATAGCTGTAAAACGTCTGAAAAATAAAAGTAATTGGACAAAACTAGCTCAAATCATTATTAGATATATTTGAAATGCCATGATAGGTATTGATCCATGAATGGATAGTCCAACATATATACAAAAATATATCATATAAAAAAAGAATATATCATATAATAAAGGTGTCACTACATATCAATGAAGATGGATTGATCGATATTTTAATTTTAACACGTTAATATTTAACGATATTTTAATCGATAGTCCAACATACATAAAAAAATATATCATATAAAAAAAGAATATATCATATAATAAAGGTGTCACTACATATCAATGAAGAGAAGATGGATTAATCGATATTTTAACACCTGAGCAGCCTTCTAAGTAATATTTAGATCTATATCTGACTCCTTATAACAAACAATTTTTATGGACTAATGTTTAAGTCTTCTGAAAAATGAACCCTAACGCACTCAAAGAAAACACAGGAGAGTGTTTTATACAATTGGGATGTAGAGGTAGAATCGTTTAATATGCTGCCAAGTCCAAATTAAGTTAATATTAAGTTAATAACAAAAGTATAAATAAATAACATAAAAGACCAGGAAGTTTTGGAAACATTTTTGTAACAATTATCATAGTCCAATTCTTATTTACTTAACACATTAACTTTTCCTACAAACTGATATGAAAAAGATCAACAACTTATTAACTAAACGGTATAGGTCATGAAAACAAGGTACTGGAAAAAAATATAAATGCATTTTTTAAATGTAAAGAGGTGCCCAATGTCATTTGTGTTAAGACAAATGAAAAGGAAGTACATTTTGTGAAAGTTTAAATTGTACACGTTTTTGTGTGGGACAATGTAAATATCTGTGTGGAAATAAATAAATAAATAAATAAATAAATAAATAAATAAATAAATAAATATCTGTGTGGGACAATTCCCTATCATAATTTAAAATGCAAATTCTTTTGAACTTGGAAATTTCATGTTTAAGAATTTATCCTACATATATTCTAATGTATTTAGATATAATCAATAGATATTTTCAAATTCATCTCAGAACAAGAATGAAAACACCCATATGATTACTAGTCTAACATTATTCTACATATATTAAAAGAAGCTCTATGTAGCTAAAATGAGAAGTAAGATAGTGTCTCAAGCACCAATATGGAATTATCTGTTAGGGGAAAGGGAATTTTAGAAAAGTCCATGGAGCATACTGCCAATTAGTAAAATGCTTGCACACAGAATATCCCTAGAGCAATATACAAGAGACTGGTAACGGAAGTAATCAGGGAATGGGCCTATGACCTAGGGAGGGGTAGAGGGAGGGTAGAGATATAGCTTATACATCTTTTTTCTTTTTATAGGATTTTATTTATTTATTCATGAGAGACACAGAGAGAGAGGCAGAGACACAGGCAGAGGGAGAAGCAGGCTCCCCACAGGGAGCCCGATGTGGGACTCAATTCCTGGACCTGAGCTGAAGACAGACACTCAACCACTGAGCCACCCAGGTGGCCCTATAGCTTATACATTTTTGTAACCAGTAAGATTTGTTATTATAGTCATGCTTTATCTACTGGGAGTGAATTATCTTAACTGCTATTACAAACTTTCATATTATGAAGACTTTTTCTACAACATGCTATAATTGTCTACCCAATTGTGTTAAATACTTCCAGTGATAAGAATTAACTAATGATGTTTTAGATATCTCCAAATTTAATAACTCAAATGATGTTTTGTTTTGAAACAAATATGCATTCCTGTATCTACTAATTCTTGATCCTTGTTCTCCTTCTTGAAACTACGTGAATCCAGTTTAACCTCTCTCCTTTGGATGTTTGCAAAATGCCTTTCTCTGTTCCTAAGTCTATACTTCTTAGGTATATGATCTCAGTCCCTCAAGGCATTGTTGATATGATATGATTTTTAGTTCTTACATCATTTTCACTACCACTAATTTAGTTCTTATTTACTAGTATTCTCTTAAAAATCTGTCAAAATTATTTGACTAATTAAGAGCACAGAGGTTCAAACATTTCTGCTCCCTTGATAGTGACACAACATTTTGATTACTGTCATTTAATATTAAGTATTTTTGTCACAATATTCTATTAGCTTATATTTATTTTTTGATGAGTTATAATTGATTGTGTGTGTGTGTGTGTGTGTGTGTGTGTTTGGTAGTGTGACCATCTATGATGCTGTCTTAGCTCTTCTTACCAAAGTAGACAAAGATTTCTTCATCTCTACTCTACCCTAGAGGGAGATTTCTGGTTTATGAAAACTTCCTTCCAAGAACCTGGATCAGTCTTTAAGTCTGTTTTACTACTAGTCCTCCTCCTCCTACTACTACTAATTTTCTTCAAAAGATTAGCTCCAGAATTCTCGTCATCAAAGAGCCTAGAGACAACCATATAAATGGAATCAATACATAGATGGTCTCAGATTCCTGGCAAGGGTCATAAATAAAGTTTCTATGTGATTTTGGTACATTTAATAGAAGGGGCAGGATAAAACAGAACTATTCTATTTCCTAAATATGCATGCTAAATGTTGACCTTGAACTTAACATTAAAATTTACAAGTGGTCTGTCCCAGAATTCTGTCCTTGTCTGATAGAAATGGCAATAATGAGTGAGTTTATTATATTTTATAGAGTATATGGTACCTGTTATTGCCATTTAAAAAAAAAATTAAGACTTTATTTATTTGAGAGGAGGGGGAGAGGGAGAGAACACAAGCAGGGAGAGGCAGAGGGAGAAGGAGAAGCAGGCTCCTCATCGAGCAGGGAACCCGACATGGGGCTCTGTCCTGGGACTCCAGGATCACAACCTGGGCTGAAGGCAGACACTTGGCTGACTGACCCACCCAGGCCCCTGTTATTGCCATCTAAAACACTCTAATAATAGGTGAAGCCACGCATTTAGAAATTTAACACATTTTCAGTTATTTGTTTTGATGCCTTACTCTGTATGACTGATCATTAACAACGGATTTCCTGCAATTAACTAGCCCCTTTGCTGTTGGTTCTGTTTCAACAGGCATTAGGTCATATCAAATATTCAAAATAGTTGGGTTAAGCATCTCATACCCATTTCAAAATATTATCTACAACTGTTTAACATAGAAAGTAAACAAATAACAACATGTCTTGATTTTCATTTCAGTTATAGCTTTCTATTTCTTATCAGACATTAAAAATTGCTAAGAGATATTCAGCATTCGTATTTTCCAATGTCCTCCAGACAGGCCTTTATCATTTCTCTAACTAAATGCTAACTATCTTGACGGGAGCCACTAAATCCTTGCTCCACTGAAACAAAAACAACACTGCAGAGCTTGATGTAACATGCCTCTCCTGCTGAGTCCCCATCGGTCCAGGTGTTAAAAATTGGACACTTTTTTTTTCTACCCTTGATATATGAAAACAAAACCAGAAGGAAGCTTGTCGAGGAAACTGTGTTTTAAACAGTAGTAGCTCAATCTGTTGATTTACAGGCTACTGATTTACAAGCTGTGAATGAATTGAAGCCTTCAGCAACAGGAAGCTGTGCCATTGGGAAACCCTAGAGCTCCAGGGGGAGCCAGGGTCCTGCTTGACCGCTAAGAGGAAAACTCACTCCAGGAGCCCCCTGTAATCAGAGTCGTTAACCAGAAGGAAATGTCTTCAGTGCTCTTACATGGCTTTTAATCAGACACACTGACAGAGAGCCTTTGATCAACACATTTGCACCATGAGGTTAACTAAGGGTTCAGTGTGTCCGCATAGATTTCACAGTCAGCTCCAAACGTCCACAACCAACAGAGACACCATTCAAACCTGATCCTCTTGCTGGCCTCCTCTCTGTCCTCTCAACCTCCGGGGTCTGTTGTGGGGATTAATGAACTACATTTTTTGAGCATCTTGCCATCTCTGAACTAGAACTGAGAGGCAAGCGTGAGGCGTCGTTGCAGAGGCCTGCTTGTTCCTCCTTTGATATCTGCACACGTCTTAATTGAAACCTTAAACAGTGGCACCAGCCTGCTGCCCTTTAAGAACACAGAAGTGGAGAGAAAGGAACCTCAGGGAGGAATTATCTCACAGACAGAGATCACTGGTGGGTGAAATGGCCCCGGCTGAGTTATTTTTCATTTGCCAGCTTGGTTGGTATCCAGAATCCGTGACTTGAAATGAAACTACCCTGTAGTCACAGAGCAGAGAAACAAAGTTGGTGCACAAGTGCCAGAGGAAACGGCTCACACGGTGCCTCCCAAGGATGCTGAGGAGACAATTACATATTTTTCTATCACTTTAATTCCCCGTGGAAGGGTCCATGTGTTAGCAGGCAAGATGGATGAACTCTGTCTCACTGTAGGGAAAAAGAAATTGCTGGTTCTGCATTGATCCTGACGTTGGGAGGTGTGGATAAGCTGAAACTATCTTTGAGTATTGATTAAAGCAACACATTACAGCATGGAAGTTAAATTCTGCACTTTTACATATTCATTACCGATCAAGTATAAGCATAAACAGTCACGAAATTGTGCGAAACTACAGTTGTGGTTAGGTTTAAAATACTCAGAAATAACATGAGTAAAAAACAAAACAAAACAAAAACCCTAAGAGCTTCCTTTCATTTAGCTGTTGACATAGGATTGACCATACGGATCCAAGTGCTACCAAGAAAAACAAAGGCAATTGTTAGAAAGACATAGGTGTTCTTTTATCTTAAGTATTCACATCTACAATTTTAAGACGTAAATATAAATCTCAAAATACAACTAAGTTTACGGTGCTTAAATCACTTGGTTTTTATTTTTAAACACCCAGGAAATTGAAGAATCACCTTTCATGCTCTACTTACTGACCTGTAAAAGAGAATATGGAAAAAATCATTGAGGCAAAATAAGAGATAAGTGGCTATAGTTATTTTTTGATATATTACCTTGAAACTTACAAAGTTATTAGAGTTTACTGAAAAATATTTTCCTTGCCTTCTTTCAAATTAGCTAATATTTTTTCCAATTTGGAGAAGCAATTAATATCTTTAGCTCCCAGACATCAACGTTTACCTCAAATGGAGTCAAATTCACTTAGTGTTTGTGAATCTATATGTTGTAATTTTTACAAGTTAAATATAATTTAAAGCAAGTAAACGTTAAAGCTTTTCTCTGTAGAAATCACTTATTATTTATTTATCTATTTATCTATTTATTTTGCTTAGGTCTAATTTCAGGAGGAGTCAATTTAGAAATCATGATAAAACATAACATTTTTCTAATTTATCAACTGCGATGCTTTAACGCATTTTAGCAAAGTTCTAACAGCACTAACATAATGGCAAATAAGTTAGGAATTGGTTTAAGACTTTGAATTGCACCAAGAGATCACTGGGTGTCCTTTGAATAAAATAATGAGAATTGCATAACTGATATTCTGGAATTATTTGAATCTATAGAGGTGTCTACCTGTGATACATAGAGGTTAACTTGAAAAAAACCAAAGTAATGCAACTGTTTCCTGGAATTATGTTACATAGCCACGTAAATGATTTTTGCTCATGGCAATGCAAATGGATTTGTGCAAAAAGGTCTAGAGTTCTTATTTGAATTGATTTTAACAGCTTGCTATTTCCTTCATTAATTAGTGGATTAAATAAAATCTTTGAAGACTCTTCATTTCATATTAGTATGATAGTCACAATTTACCCGGTCTGAATATTATACTTAAACAGGCATGAGGCAGAAAAAGGAGCTCTTTTAATTAAAATAAAAGCTAGCTTATTTTAATTTTCCATTATAATAACATTATTACAAAAATTAATGTGAGATCTGATGGTTAAAAATATCTTCTTAAAGTGTGTAAAATTCTAGAATATCTATTGAGGAGGAATGTTTTTATTTTGCTCATTGGAGTTTCTCGAGAACCTATAACAGTGTTGTGTGCATTCAGTATACGTTGTTCCACATGGAGCAAAATATAACGAATGGAAACAGAGAATATAACAAAATCTAACAGGAAGGACTATGTGTAAATACCAAAGGAAAGGCAGAAATCTTATTCCTCCTTCTCCACATAAAAATTGACTCTAAGTAATGCCAAATTCCATATCACAGTATATCCCCCAAAGGGTGGGAATAGAACTGTTAAAATTATAATCTAACATCGCAAGGGACATTTTTCTATTTGTTTTTGTTTTCTTTCCTCTAAGTTTTAAGAAACCAACATGAAAAACTGGCTAATTTGAAAATACAAATATATTGGGGTCTGTCCCAAGGACTGGAAGCAATGGTTGTGAAGCATTTCTCAATATTAAGCTTAGGTGTTTATTCTAAACATAAAAATTTAACAAAATAAAACATTCTCTGTAATTAATCTTTTGCAATAGAATTATATCATTTTTCCCTTTCACACAACCTGTGAAAAATAAATGAGAGTGAGGGATTCCATTTTGCAAACTTTAAGTCAATTCTTCACTAGTTTAAGAAATTTTATGATATGCCTTGTGCAATTTTTTGTGTCTCTTCTATTTGGGTTTTATGAAATTCTTGGAATTATAGGCTTAAAGTCTTTTCAAATGTGGACATTTTTCAGTCATTTTTTTCCAAATATTTCTCCTCATAGGATTTTTAAATTGAATTTGTCCCCATAGCTCATTGATATGATTTACATTATTTTTCAATGTTTTATTTTTATGTTTTATTAAGTAGATTTTATTATTAAGTCTTCAAGTTCACTAACTTTTTTTCTGTAGCAGTTTATCTGCTCTGGATATCCTTCAGTGTATTTTTCATCTGAGACTTTATTTTTTTTTTATCTCTAGCAAGTTCATGAGGCTCTTTTTAAATATTAACATGATTAGGTTTTTAATTTCTTAAACATATACTTTATCATAGCAATTTTAATGCCTGTCTGATCTAGCATCTCCATCATTCTAAGTTCAGTTCTACTGGTTGAATTAATTTTGTTGTATGAGTTGTATCCTTCTGACTTCTTTACATGACTAGTAATTTTTTATTGGATTCCAGATACTGTAAAATTTCATTTGTACATACTAAATTTAGGGGGGGTATCCCTTTAAATATTTTTAATCTTTCTTTTAAGACATAGTTGATTTATGTGGCTACAATTTGATTCTTCTGAAGCTGGTTCTGTAAGCTCAAGGCAGAATCAGTATAGTCCTTAGTCTAGGCTACTTTGGCCCCAATACAGAGGCAATGAATTTCTGAGTACTTTACCTGATGGCCCTTCTAACCCTTGAATATATGATCTATTTCCAGCCCTCCATGACCTCAGTAGTTATTCTGTCTCCTTTCTGCAGGCTCATGTAGGTTTTTCACATGGTGGTCAGTACTCCCCTGATGATTCAAGGAGAATCGGTTCCACATCTCCAGAGTACTCTAATTCTTTTTCTTTTCTTTTTTTTTTTTAATTATTGATGCTCCATCTCCTTAAATGTTCAACTCTATCTCTGCTAGTTGGGCAATTGTAGGGTGTATTTTTCTTCCTCCCAGATGAATTCCCTGTGCTGCCTAATATCTAATATCTGAAAACCATTGCTTCATTTATGTTGTTCAGGGTCTTAATTGCGTAAGGCTGGAGAATAAGTGTGATTCCTCTTACTCCATCATGGCTGGAACCATAAATCTGTTCTGTGGTTCAATTAAACTGAGTCTTCCCTAGTTTGGGGACTATTTTTTAATATCTTGAACTTTCCATGACTGCCATTGTCTAATATCTGGACTGGATACTAAAAACAATATTTGATGCCAGGCAAGAATGAAGAGCTACGCAGGTAACCACCAAGGACCTGAAGCGGACCTTAACATATGTATAACCCCATGTCATGAAGTGTAAGTCATTTGGTCTCTTTAAAAAGAAAGCATAGTAATCCCCGGGGTATGTACATTGGAAAGAGCCTGTAAATAAAATTTCACTCCTACAGTGCAGCGATGGTTAGAAGCTGGGATCTTACTTTTAGGAAGGAGGTCTGATTTTCATTGTCTATTGAGAAAGAGTGGAAAACGTTGGATAATCTTCAAAATATTAAAGTATTCAGAGTAAAGACGTCTAACATTATGCTAGCAATAATGAATGACTATATAGTCCTTTTGAGGACACACATTAAGTAAATGGCAGATTTGAACTCTAGTGCATAAAGAAAATGTCTTTTCTCTTTTAAATCTCACATTTGTCTATTGTATACAATAAAAAGGAAGGAAGGAAGGGAGGAAGGGAGGGAGGGAGGGAGGGAGGGAGGGAGGGAGGGAGGGAGGAAGGAAGGAAGGAGAAAGGAAGGAAAGAAAGAAGGAAGGAAGGAAGAAAGAGTAAACGAAGAAAATGAGAAAGAGAAAAAAGAGGAAATAAAAGAAAGCAATACAAAACAAAACAATGCACCCTGATTTTTCCATTGAGTAAGAGTAGTAAGAGGCCAGCAAGGAACTGGGTTTTAGAAGAGTGGTAGGGAGAATGTGGTAGGTGAAAGGGAGGAATTTGTGTTTGTTTTTCCTTTCCTATTTTAAAGGCGTTTAGGAAAAGTATAATAGGTAACATAGTTTGCAGTATCTTAAGTGCTGATGAAATAGGCCACAATGAACATTTGCACAGGTTGTTCAGTGCACACTTTTAGTTGTGCCTTCTCATTATAGCTTATAACCTCAACCAGCAGTAGTGATATCACTTCAGGGAGCTTGTTAGAAATA
Source organism: Canis aureus (assembly GCF_053574225.1). Classification (NCBI taxonomy): domain Eukaryota; kingdom Metazoa; phylum Chordata; class Mammalia; order Carnivora; family Canidae; genus Canis; species Canis aureus. The sequence continues at coordinate 30,309,220 of NC_135645.1, forward strand.
TGGAATTGCAGGTCCCACTCCAGACCTACCAACTCAGAATCTGCATTTTAACAAGATACCAGGTTGATTTGTATGCTTGTGACATTTGAAAAGTGTGCACGTGTGTAATGGCTTGGAGTTGGGAGGTACATGCTTGCCTAACAGTAGGGATCTGTCTGTGGGAACCCAGGCTGTTAAAAGGTCTCCTCCTGATGAGCAAGATGACTTGCAGAACTTGGTTGAGGCCTCTGGATCACTAGCCATAGGTTTGTTTTTTTTAATAGAATGCACAGAAACCCTAAAGAATGTACTCTCCTCCCTTGTTTCTTTCCCTCTCTTTTTCGAAATACTGCTATATTGGGGGGGGGAGGGGAGAACAAACCATAGTTCTCTCTCTCCTTTGCCATTCACACAGAACATTTCACTTCTAAGACTTTGGGTCACAAAACCTGTGGGTTTTTTTCCCACACCAAGCAATTCTTCACCATGCCAGCTTAGTGTTGCACAATTTAACTCAATTGTGACACTATCTGGAGAAAGCATCAGTCCTACAGGTTAAAGTCTCAGTTTCACAGGACCCCCTTCAGATGCTAATCATGAGTAACAGGTCCCCAGGTTACCCACAACTTCTGTCTGACTGGCTACCAGTCAGAGGTTCCCACAATCCCCGCCACTGGTTTAATTTATTAGAGTAGCTCACAGAACTCAGGAAAACACTTATTTACATTTACCAATTTATTAAGGAATATGGTAAAAGATAGAGATGAACAGCCAGATGAAGAGATACACAGATCTGGGAGGGTCCTGAGAGCAGACACTTCTGTCCCCATGGAGCTGGGTTATGTCTCCCGATCTCCTTCCTGATACAGGAGTGTGTTTGCCCACCTGAAGGCTCCCCGAACCTATACTATTGGGATTTTTGTAGAGGCTTTATCACGTAGGTATGATAGCACACTAACTTCATCCTCAGCCTTTCTTTCTTCTCAAGGAAAGGGGACTGGGACTGGGCATTCCAAGCTTGGTCTTTGCCATGACGGGTCATCGAGGAGCCATCAAGAGTCATCTCATTAGAGCAACCTAAGAAATTACAAGAGCTTCAGGATTCCTGTGCCAGGGACCAGGGGCGAGATCCACGTATACACTTCCCGCTGTCCTGCGCCTCTCCTCTGGCTTCCACCGGCCAGCCTGAGCTTCAAGGTGAAGGAGAAACTGCTGCAACTCCCTCACGCCAGTCAGAGGGTATCATGTGCAGTGTCTCCTCCCTCTACTATCTGTGCCCCGTAGGCCTCAATGTGAAGCAGCGGCTTAGCTTAGCTTCCAAAGGGGCGTTCACTGACGTGCCCGGATAATCCTCAGGAAGGTAGCGTGCTATCAAAGGAATACGCAATTTGTGTCGCATAGACATATGCTATTCATGTCTTTTCTCTTTTAAATCTCACGTTCTGAAATAATTATATTGCGGGCAGTTGGCCAATTTCAGTAGAGATAAAACTAGATTGGATATATTAGCTGCTGGCTACGTAAGAGCGGGAGCCTGCCCGCCTAACCTGTTGTCCGCTGCTGTCTGGTGCTCCCAGCGCTTCCTGGGCAAGCGACGGGCCCGCACTGCTGTCAGGCTGCCAGGTTGCTAAGTGGTCACTTAGGTCAGCAAGCCAAACTGCAGACAATAACCAAGACTTTATTCATTTCTGAGACAGTGTAAGTAACAGGCAAATCTAGGCACCAGCTCTGCAATGCCTTCCCCCCCACAGAACAGCCCCGGACGTGGGTCAAGTACATCAGCACAAGCAGGGGCGTCTTTTCACTGACATCAACAAAGGGCTCCTGTCACGTGTGGCCCCGCAAGGCTGGGGGGTGGCGGGGAGAGGAGGAAGTGCCAGGGGCAGAGGGGAGTCCTGGGGAGAGAAAGGTGCGGTCGGCGGCGGCCAATAACGAGGCCTCCAGGGGGAGGAGGAGGAAGGCGAGCCCCTGCTGCAGCCCCCGTGGAACCGCACCCCGGCCACGCCCTGAGCCCGGGGTCGGGGGGCAGCTCCCCAGCCCGAAGCCCCCCAGGCACACCTTGTCATGGCCTCCAGCCACACACAGAACATACTGGCGCCCTCTGGCCCGGGCCCGACGCCCCGCCCACAGCCTGAGAAGCCAAAGCCAAGATGCTCACTTGGAGCGGAGTTTTACTGCTTATATTTGGAAATACTCAAAACTGGTTAGAATTCTCACGAGATGGTAGCTAAGAACTCATATGCTCCGTATGAATACCAAACAAATTACAATTTTTAAAAACAGAATCAAATGAGTTTGAAACAATGGTCATGACCCTCTCAGTAATCTGATGAAAAAAATGAAGGTAGAATTTCAAGGATCAACACTGGTTTGTAAGTATCATTATACTGGGATAAGAATAAGCCTTTAAGTTTTTATTAGAATGCTGTAAAACCCTGGAACATACAGCATAGTCAGTAAATAGCTGACCACATTAATTTTTCTGCAGTATTTAGATGGCTACCGAGAAGGGTATGAATGGACTCTTAGGAGCTACATTTCAAATCTTATGTTGAAATAGGGAAACTCTTCTGGAGAGTAAAGACATGAGAGCATTTTTCTCCAGGTTCCCAGATCACCAGAATATCTGTAGGTCTGGGAAATGGGCTACAAAATTGGGAAAAACCATAGAAGGTTCTCAACCGATGATTAAGAGGATAATTTATAAGAAATTGCAAATGTTTTCCAGAAAGATATGTCTACACTACGGGGGAAAATACAATTTGGTTATTAGTTAGTGAAAATTTTTGAAGCTTAACATAGTAACAGCTGTCAAAGATGTGCCAATAGCTGACCAAATCTATTAAAGTTCATTCATGTTCTCATAGTGCAATATAGCTCAGTGCAGTTTCCACATTTCCAAAAAGACAGAGCTAATAATGTCTGTCTGTTATTGTGTTATTGTGTAATCTAATTGACAGTTGTTACGATAGTTAGGACTAGAGGCTTTGCTCCAGGTACTTAACAGATAAGAAATTAGATCCCAGAATGTGGATCAAGCATGTTTTTGAAGAGCATAATGTAGTTGTTACTCCTCACATTGAAACTGATGTAAGAAGTAAATGAAATTTGTATAAGAAAAATAAAGTAGCTTAAAGTAAAAAATTCATGCCAATTGCACGCCTTTTTCATTCCAGGAAGAGGAAAGCACCTAAGATGGTAAGTCTTCAGAAAGGAATCTCTTCATGGACACACTTCTAATTTCTAACATGAGTCTTTTCTGTTTGTATTTATGCCATGAGAACATTTCTCCAAGTCTAAGACACTTGGCCTCAAGAAACACCCAGAAAGTTCTCAGCAGAACAATTAGAACTGGTTGCTAATTCAAGCCCCTGGGAATAGTCCAGGGGGAGCAAATTAAGAAGTTCAAGGCCAGGGAAGCTTAGGCTCTCTAAATCATGTCTCTCCTGCGATATATACACTAGGGTGAGTTTTACCTTGTCTCTATTTACTTTCTTTCTACTGGTTGGAAACATTTCCCGAAACAAAACAGTTTAGATCCATAATAAAAATGAAATGTTTGTTTCTAACTGCCTGAATAGATGGCACAGTTGGTGGTGCTGCATACTCTTTCACAGTACTTAACTGACCCAGGCAATCATAACAAGATAGCTATGGATTTCTCTAAGGGCCAATATTCTGGTTACATCAAGAGGAGCTTTGAGATGACTGTAGCTGGTAATGAGAAATTAGAATATTGATGAAGACTTTTCTAGTTTTAAGTTGCAGGGAAAAGGAGAAGGGGGTTATTTATATTTTTTATCCCAAATATAAATGATAAGTATCCATCTTATGCTCAAAGAAAAAATGTATGTATTACCTAAATAGTGGTGAGTAATCTAAATGTGTCAGACTCTGGGCTAGGAAATGTAGAAGAAACAGAAATTGACTTTTCCTTCCTGAACTTTCTATTTAATAAGGGAAATAAGACACATATATAAATATAGCAAAGATGATAACAGATGGCAGTATTGCAAACAGAAAATTGTTAAAGTTGAATTCCAACAGAGGAATCAATAAAATCTAAATACTAATAAAATGTATTTTGTGGATGGAAAAAGAGGCAACCTAGGATGCCTGGGTGGCTCAGTGGTTGAGTGGCTGCTTTGGGCTCAGGTTGTGATCCTGGGGTCCTGGGATCAAGTCCCACATTTGTCTTCCTGCAGGGAGCCTCCTTCTCCCTTTGCTTGGGCTTCCGCCTCTCTCTGTGTGTCTCATGAATAAATAAATAAAATCTTTAAAAAAAAAAGAAAAAGACAATCCAATTTCATGCATAATTGAGAGAATTGTAAATAAAGATTTTATGTGTATGGTGTAGTGTATAGGACTTTTGAGGCTTTAATATGGTAATATATGTGGTAAATTTACAAAAAGTATATGCAGTTCAATTTTGGATATCTTGAATTTGCTCTCCTATACAGACTCTGAGGGAATATGTCCAGAACACATATGAAAATATGAGACTATGACTCACTGGGATTTGAACTGCATACACAGATTTGTTGTTCAACCACAAAGAGGTGTTAGTTGACACCATGACTTTGGAAAGGAGAAGATGTACGAGCCAGGTAAGATACTGAGAGATCAACACTATCTGAAGAGTCCGGAAAGAAATGTAAATCTGAGAAGTCAGATATGTAGAGAGAACTAGTGAAGGACTAACCTTGTGAAACCAAAGAGAATAAATCTGTAATGGAGTGGCATCCACATTTGGATGACACAAAAATCAAGGGAAGTAAGGACTTGGAGAAGGCTAGTGAATTTAGAGATTGGGCAACACCGATTTAAAGTTCTGGCAAACTGTTACAGACAACACACAGGGGATACATTAAATAATGACTATGAAAAAATGAAAACTAAACAAGCTTTTTCTCAAATTATGAATAGCTAAAGAAGGACTAGCTATTTGATGCCACCTTGAAGATAACAAACAAGACATATGCAAAATAGGTTTATTTGTGCAAAGATTAACTTATCTATAAAGAAGAAAGGTTTAATGGAGAGGAGATAAAAACCAAGACCAATAATTCTGTATGAAGGATGAGCCTGAAGGAGTGGTTGATGGTAAAAGAAAAAAAAAAAGGAACTGGTTTCCTATGAAGAGGGTATTGTAGCCTTCTCTCTCTCTCTCCTTTTTTTTTTTTTTTTTAACTTTTTGATTTTTTTCCACAGGGGGAGGAAACTTGATAGAACATATCTTACCAGACAGTTTCTCTTCTTTTCAGTGGTCTGCTCTCCTGTCACTGGCATCTGGTTTTATAGGTCTTGTAGCATTTGTGCTTACCTTTGAAGCATTGGGTATGCTTTTATCATATCTACAGAAGTAATTTCCTTTAAAATACTACAAAATCATTCTGAGCACTTTGATTTGGCTGATTGTGGCACTCCTTTCTTTAAGAGGTAATTCAATTCTGGAATTCGGTCTTCTGGAAATATAGTTCCACTTGTATTTACTTTATGATGAAGATATTAATTCAGACAGCATGCCATTTACCTTGAGCAAATAACATCCCTTCACAATGGAATTTTCCCTCACATTTATTAAAAGTGGATAATTACCTCGTCTTCATTCCATTTTCAAATTTATATATTGAAAAATAATAAAAAGAGAGGAATGCATGGAATGACAAATGATATAGATTAATAAGAAATCAGTAAGAACCAAACCTTATGTATTTTTAAATCGACCTTTATTTTACTTTGAATAAAAAATGTTTTCTTAAAGTAGATGTACAGAATATAACATCAAATATCATGCTCATGACCACTAGTCTGTAATTATCTCAAATTGATCACACACACATAAACACACACACACAAGGCCATAGGAATTTTTAAAATTTAATATGTCTGCTATTATTGTGAAGCTATCTTGAAGCCATATTTGCTGGTCCAGTCCTAAAATCCACGTCCCAACAATTGGGTTAGGTTTCAGAATATGTTCTCCTAAGTCAATTACAGGAAGTTATTGCTCTGTCTTTAATCAGAGTTGTTGGTCTAATAGTCCTAGCGTGGACTTTGTTCTAGATATTTCATTTCCAACAAGAAATGGGCTCCTGGGTGGCTCAATCAGTTCAGTGCCTGCCTTTGGCTCAGGTTCTGACCTTGGAGTCCTGGGATCGAGCCCCTACATCAGGCCCTTTGCTCAGCAAGGAGTCTGTTTCTCCCTCTCCCTCTGTCCCTCCTCCACTCATGATCTCTTGTGTTCTGTCTTAATCTCTCTGTCTCTCAAGTAAATAAATAAAATTAAGAATGGGACCATAGCTTACTCTTGTTCCCTGATGCATTAGAAGACAATGTAACTTACTTTACCATTGTTTGCCTACTCGCTGAAAAATTTCACTCTGGTCTATGGTACCATTTATCTGACTAAACTTAAAGTTGAAAAGTGCCATCCCCTACAATGCTCTCCTGTTACTTATGCTAATAAAAATATGCTTCCAGTTTGATTCATCTCGTAGCATTTATCCAGCTTTAACTGCATGAGCAGGAATATTCTCTCTAGCATTCCCCAACTGCCAGTAAATCTGTAATGCCCCCCACCCTCAGAAAAGGCCTACAGTTCAAATTTTAATACTTAAAAAAAAATCCATGTAATTTGTTTTGTTTTTTTCATTTTAATTAGTTTCAGAGGTAGAATTCAGTGATTCATTAGTTGTACGTAACACCCAGTGCTCATTACACCAAGTGCCTTCCTTCATGCTTGTCACCCAGTTATCCCCATCTCCCACCTACCTCCTCTCCACCAACCCTCAGTTTGTTTCCTTGAGTTCAGCATCTCTTATGGTTTGATTCCCTCTCAATTTGCATCTTATTTTATTTTTCCTTCCCCTCCCCTACGTTCATCCCTTTGTTTCTTAAATTCCACACATGAGTGAGAGCAAATGGTACTTGTCTTTCTTTCTCTTACTGACTTGTTTCATTTAGCATAACACTGTCTAGTTCTATCCATGTCATTGCAAATGGCAAGATTTCATTCTTTTTGATGGCTGAGTAATATTCCATTATTTTCTTTATCCATCATCTGTTGATGGACATCTGGGCTCTTTCCGCAGTTTGGCTATTGTGGACATTGCTGCTATAAACATTGGTGTTCAGGTGTCCCAGCATTTCACTGCATCTGTATCTTTGGGGTAAATCCCCAGCAGTGCAATTGCTGGGTCTTACCGTAGCTCTAGTTTTAACTCTGTGAGGAACCTCCACCCAGTTTTCCAGAGTAGCTGCACCAGTTCACATTCCCACCAACACTGCAGAGGGTTCCCCTTTCTCCACATCCTCTCCAACATCTGTTGTTTCCTGTCTTGTTAATTTTCACCATTCTCACTGGTGTGAGGTGGGATCTCATTGTGGTTTTGATTTGTATTTCCCTGATGGCAAGAGATGCGGAGCATTTTCTCATGTGCTTGTTGACCATGTCTATGTCTTTGGTGAGATTTCTGTTCATGTCTTTTGCCCATTTCATGATTGGATTGTTTGTTTCTTTGCTGTTGAGTTTAATAAATTCTTTAAAGATCTTGGATACTAGCCCTTTATCTGATAGGTCATTGGCAAATACCTTCTCTCATTCTCTAGGTTGTCTTTTAGTTTTGTTGACTGTTTCTTTTGCTGTGAAGAAGCTTTTTATCTGATGAAGTCCCCATAGTTCATTTTTGCTTCTTTCCCTTGCCTTTGGAGACATGTCTAGCAAGAAATTGCTGTGGCTGAGATCAAAGAGAGTACTGCCTGTGTTCTCCTCCGGGATTTTGATGGATTCCTGTCTCACATTTAGGTCTTTCATCCACTCTGAGTTTATTTTTGTGTGTGGTGTAAGAAAGTGGTCCAGTTTCATTCTTCTGTATGTGGCTGTGCAATTTTCCCAGCACCATTTGTTGAAGATACTGTCTTTTAACAGAATAGAGAACCGAGAGTAGACCCACAACTCTATGGCCAACTAATCTTTGACAAAGCAGAAAGACTATCCAATGGAAAAAAAAAATCCATGTAATTTGAAAGTAGAAAAAACTAATGGTTTATGATTAAGGAAATATTTTAAGCTAATTTTTATAACACACTTCTTCAGAATTACTGATACAACACCCAACTTTGCTGAAGGCACTGTAGTACTGAGATTGCTTTGTATATAGATTAGGTAGTGCAGGGTTAGAAGGGGGGCAGAGAGTGGGGAGGAGATGCTTCAGAGCAGCATCCCAAGAAATCAAAGATCCTAATTTAGAAAGAAGGAGAAAATCACCTCCAAAACCACTAAACCAGAAACACACACACATGCGCGCACGCACGCACACACACACACGAACCATGCTTTACATGAAGAAAATTATATGAACAGAGTTAATAAGCAAACATTGACTAATACATACTTGACCCAAGACCCTAAACGCATGAACTGTAGACTGCTGCTATTTAAAAATTCAGATTTCTTAGCAGACAGATCAGGGATTTGTATTTTTACAAGATCTCCATGTGATTATCTGTGCATGATTATTCTGTACACCAAAGTTAGAAGACCAAATGTTAGAGAATGGAAAAGAAATAAAAATTAATGTAGTGATAAAGATGATAAAATAGCTTTATCTTTATGATACATTAATATCAAAAAAAGTATCAGTGAAATGATAAATAAGACCAACATTCCAAGGTTCTAGCTTTTTACAAGTAAGCAAGGTCATCATGGTAAAAATGGTGAGCTAAGAAATGGAATACTTAAATGTGTCTATTTTCAAATAAAAGGGTTACAATATATCAAATTTGACTACTGAAATGTCAAAAATAAAGCAGATTTATGATTATTGAGGAAGGTCTAAATATATACATATAGATACATAGGAAGGTAAGTTGACAGGTAAAGAGAGAAAGAGAGGAAAGGATATGGTCTCGTTTTTCCCAAATACAACAACAAAGGGGTAAAGCACACAATTGCACAGGAAAAGAAAAGGGACTGATTAATGAAAACCAATTAGGTTTAAGAAGTTTCTATTTTTTAAGAAGTTTCCTATGTTTTAGAAACACCAGAACTCTTCTGGTGAAGATCAAATGTCCGTTCCTCATAAAAAAGACCAATCTTTTCCTGTGTACTAACCTCATTGTCTGACAGATGTCAGATATTATAACATCGTTGTCATTGTGCATGTTTACATATAACTCAAGAACCAAAACATAAATAAACAAGTGCGACCACTGTGTGAGCCCCAGTACAAGAGTGATTCTGGCTTCAGCTTAGAGATTGGAAACAGATGTAAACATTAGTAATTATGCATGTTTTGGGCTTCCCTTCAAGCACAGAAACAGTTGCTTTAGAAATTGTGGGTGGAGCTGGCTCAACACAAACATTATTTGTCTTTCTGAAGTGGAGAATGAGAGATTAGAGTAAACGCAAGCACATTAATCATGAAATGAAGGTTTTTAGGAAGGGTACTTATTTGTGAACTTCTGGTGTCATCCCAAAATGAGAGTTTTAAAACTTGTTCAAGTTATTTTCCTATGTTTATAAATGAATATATCATAAGGTATATGCTATGGTATAACATCTGGATAATATAAGGTATCATATCTGAACGTGTAACATGTATAATAGATGCCGGATCATTATGGAGGGCCTTTGCTCTTTCCCACTGCCACATCTTGGCCATTCCAGGAAAATGGTATTTGGGCTTCATTTTCTGACATACAGATATGGCATTGGAAAAACAGTACCAGGTTACCCCCCCAGTAACGGTCGTTAACATGCATGCTAAAGTCAACATCCGTTTTCCGTTTTCTTGTTTGGAATTGGACTGCAATCTTTAGGTGATCATGCTACTCCTGGCCAGCTAACCACATTTCCCAGCCTCTCTTGTAGCTAAATATGATGAGGTTCTGGACAATTTCATGTAAGTGAACATAGATCTGATGCCCAGGAGGTCTCCTTAAATGAACGTCCTCCTTTCTTCACCCATGTGTAAATGAAGTCCCTTCAAGAACAGAAGTCACATGTGAAGATGGTGGTGGACATAGGTCATAGGTGGGAACCAGCGACTTAAAACACTGAGTGAGACCAGCGAAGATGCCACAGCAGCTTTGATGGCCTACCATCAGAATTCTATCATGTGATAGACAAATGAGCTTCTATCTTATTTCAACTGCTATTTAACGTTTGTTTATTTGTTTATTCTCAACCGAACAAAATTCTATACACAATACAGTTTCTTTTTTTTTTTTAATTTTTTTAATTTTTATTTATTTATGATAGTCACAGAGAGAGAGAGAGGCAGAGACACAGGCAGAGGGAGAAGCAGGCTCCATGCACCGGGAGCCTGACGTGGGATTCGATCCCGGGTCTCCAGGATCGCGCCCTGGGCCAAAGGCAGGCGCTAAACCACTGCGCCACCCAGGGATCCCCACAATACAGTTTCAATTCAACCAGCCTGTATGGTATGTTTACTGTGGGCCAGGGGCTGTTCTCCTACTTGAGGCTGCAATGGTGAATGAGAATGGACATGTTTAGCCAACAGTCTGGTGCAGGGGTCAGCCAACTACAATCCCTGGGGCAAATCTCCCCACTCACTGATTTGGTAAACAAGATGTCATTGAAACCATGATTTTTATCATCTATTGCTGCTTTTCCACAGCAATTATGGACGTGAGTAACTATGACAGAGACCTCACGACCCACCACGCCTGCAATACTTACTATCTGGTGCTTTACAGAAAGAGTTCAACAAACCTGGTCTGGTAGGAGACAGACAAGCAAATAGACACTTACAACGTGTAGTATATTTTATGAGAAGGCCCTAGATGCTAGATAAAGGGCTCTGAATAACCTGGACTGGAGAGACCAGGAATACTTCCCAGAGATGGTGAAGTTGAGAATTAGCAGGGTTAGTAGGAGTGAGGTTGAACTTAGCAGGGTAAGTAGGGGTGAACCAGATGAGTGACTCAGTGAGAGCATTCTAAGTTGAGGAAACTATACAAGCTCAAAACCCAAAAGTGACAAGTGCTGTCAAATGGAATGAATATTGAAAAGTTCTCCCATACAAAATGGAAGAATAAAGCCAAACTTAGAAGTGCTTACAGAGGAAGCCACGAAGGATCCAGGATTCATCTCAGTAGAGCTTAGAAAAATTATAGTCATGATTTACTTGTCAGTGTGAATTTTACCAGGTATTTGCATCTTAAACTTTATTGTCTCTGATTTTAATTTAAAACAGAGGCATAATTTATTTTGGGAATGCAGTTAAATTAGATGCAAAGTGTATGAGAGAGTGTCAAGGAGAGAGAGCAGGTGCAGAACTTGCCCTTGAACCAACCTTGCCTAAGAGGCCAAAATTAAGCATGAATAACAAGCACTTGGGTTCCTTGCTGAATTACAGACCCCGAGATCCCCAACCTAGAGACTATGATTCAACGATCTGGGATTGGGTTCAGAAATTGGGATTTTAAACAAGTAAAAAAGGAATTCAATTAAACTGATCCAGAAGTGATTCTGCAAAATGCTGCTTTAGGGCAGACCCATACCTCAGAACCTTCTGGAACATTTGAAAAACTTAGAATCTTGAGTGAAATCCTGATCCGTGAATATAAACCTGAGAGTGCTGCACTTGAATCTATGCTTTAATAAGCTTTCCAGTTGATTCTGTTGTGTAATACAGTTTCTAAAGACATTTCTATACTTCTGGGTCTGTTGCACAAATTCATAAGCATTTCTGACAGTCACTGCACAGGGAAGAGAAGCAAGGAGCAGTGTCTCCAAGCCAGTACAGCAATGATGTGGACACGTACCAGCTGCCAACTCATGTCTCTTGACTGTTTTCTGTTCTTTCCCACCGTATGTGTCTTGGATCTCCCATCCTATTCCCGAGCCATTCCCGCCGTCCCAGCTCCACATAAAGAGGAAAATAGTCAATATGAGGCTGTGAACAGTCAGTTTTATTCAAGAACTGCTTTCTTTGCTCTAAGTTCTCGAGTCACTGTCCTTCCATTCCCAAATGTTGACTAATATGCTTTGATAACATCCCAGGTGCCTCTGGAACATTGCTTCTTAAAAAGCACCTTCGCATGCATTATCCCATTTGATCCTGAAAGACTTCGCAAAAGGCTCTTGCACTAGAGGTATGGGGTAGAGCATTCGCTTTCCAAATGAGGAAGGGAGTAGGAAACACTGGCATGCCTATAGCTGGTCAGAAGAGAAGCCCAGGTTCAAACCAAAATATTCTACAGCTTGAATATTTATGCATATTTAAGATAGTAGAAGAATGACCTGTTAAGAAATGACGCAGAGTAGATGTAAAACGCACACGCACACACACACACACACACACACGTGTACACAGTCACACAAGGTTACAACAGCTATTTTGAGAAGAGGTTCTTTCTTATTTATTCCCAATCCTGCAGTCTCCCTAGCTATCAGTGAAGAATAGATGAGGTTCTGGAAAATCTCAGTTAACTCTCTCCGCTACTGGGATCTGCTCTAAATTATGTCCTCAAACCTAACAGCGAGCGGCCTGTCCTCTGTCACATAACATCGGACACGGTGTGGGGTCTCTATACCCCCATCAGTCTTGTCTTCTGATTGTCCCGATGAGTAAGGCAAGTTCTTCTCATGTATAGCTCATTTTTCAGTTGAGAAAAGAGAAACTGTTCTAGATATTTCAAGCAGAGAAAAGAGCACATAAAGAGAACTGGATTTAAAACTCTCATAAAGATACTGGAAGGGCTGGGGGAACACATGTGAAAGATGAGATTTAACGTAAGCAAATCAAACTCCTGACCTTCTGGACGTCCACAGGTGCCAACATGCAGGAGCTGACGCTGGGTGCTACTGCTGCTCCACCTGCTGGACCAGGGCCATTTACCCACTGGAGGCACCTCCACGAGCTGGGGTCGGGAGGGAGCCGACCGCCACTGTGGGGACCACCGATGGGCCTATAGAACCAGAAACAAGCTACTTTCCATCCTCCTCTTCCTTCTGATCTCGAGCCAGAGATCAGGTTCTTGGCAGAACCTAAATGGAAACCAGCTGACAGGGACTTGGGGAAAGCAATTTTCCGGTTCTAGCTTCATGTGATAAAAAGATGAGCACAGAAGGACAGTTAAGAAGGTTAGTGCCAACAGAAAATGGATGGCAAAAAAAAAAAAAAAAAAAAAAGAAAATGGATGGCAGTACCTGGTCCATCAAGAAGATTAAAATACCTTATATCTCATCTATTGAAAAGAATAAAGATGTAAAATAATAGCATTTGTAGCAAATAGGAATGTATTTAGTTAAAAAGCTGTATTGTAAGTCTTGTGAAGAATAGCTGAATTCTCTACATTATTACATGCTCCATTAAAATATGGTCAAAGAATTCCATGAGCACAATGACCTAAAACATTTTTAAAAGTCATAAAAATCAATGTTAATTTTTTAAAACTTGCTTTTGTTTACATAAAAAATTTTAAAAAGAATAAAAATATATTGTGCACTACATGTATAGATGTGTATATAAAATATGAATATAGACTTATTATTATAACTAAATTCAAACATCTTCCTGGATGTATATCTGAATATCGTATCTTACATGTTATATGTGTTTATATATAATACATATGTACATCTCCAGAAAGAGGTTTGAATTTAGTAATAATTTGGAATTTCAGTTGCGGGTGAAATTTTATTGGCCCAAAGACAAGAAATATTTTTAGAACAGAACAGTACAGGATTCTGGGTATCCATTTCATGCACTGATTTGCACAGTCTACAAAATTTGAAACTGCTTAAAATCAAACCTATATGAACACGAAGGAGACATTTTACAGTCTTGATGTGAAATGAGAATCTCCTTCAAGTATCATGTACAGCTCTTTCTCTCCAGTTACATTTACCTAAGAGATTTTCAGTTGTAGTCACTAGGTAGCTCAGCTTTGCACTTTAGCAATGACTTTGCACTCTTTTCCTTGGACTCTGTTTGGTCACAAGAATAGACTCGATCAGAAGGTAATTTTGGAGTCATCATCCTACACAGTTCCCATCACATCTTAAATTGTCACCTGGCTCTTTTCAGACATTTTTGAAAATAGCTATGATGAGGAAAATAGAAGTGCAGCCTAGCAAACATTATGTTATGTCTCAATTAAATTTGGCTAATAGTGCTCCCTTTTTTTTTACATGAGGTAATGCTGTGAAAATATGTCCTAAGAAAACTTTTTTCCTGGTAGACAATATGGTTATACACTCGAATAAATAGAAACAGGAAGATGCTTAAGAAACACATGTTTAGCCAATTTCCCCTTCTAGGCTTTGATAAAATCAGCAAGGCGAAATAACAAGTTAAAATATACTGGAGATCTCCAATTCTCATGATAATGTAGATGACATTTATTATGCATTTGTTTCAGACCAAAATGATGCTTCACCAAATATTTTGGCCCCTTCAAAAGACTAATCATGGAGGGTTCAGAGGGTATGTGGGAACTTCCTGTACTTTCTGCTCAATTTTTCTGTAAACTGAAAATATATGGTAAACTTTGGGTGTGAACAAAAGGAAGAAAAGACACATGTGTGACTGGTGATGGAACATGCCAGACATCTGTGATTTTTGAATATGAACGTTATCAGAATCACCTGGAGGACATGTGCAATAGATTACTGCATTCAGCCTCCAGAGTTTCTGGGCACTATTTTATAAATTATGGAGGTATAATAAGTTTTGAATCATTTGATAATTGTTAATGCTTTACTTAATTTTTAAATATCGTTTGAAGTACTATAGGGAAGGTGACATAAAGCCATTATTTTATAAACATATTTAGGAGGAACTGTTTGTAGTTAATTCTAAATATATAGGAAATGTTATTTCTTTTGGGATTTTGTATTTGTTAGTTAAGACAGTAGTATTAAAATGTTAGGGCAGGGATGTCTGGGTGGCTCAGTCAGTTAAGTGTCTGCCTTTGGGGCAGCCCCGGTGGCTCAGCGGTTTAGCGCCTGCCTTCAGCCAAGGGCATGATCCTGGAGACCCGGGATCGAGTCCCATGTCAGGCTCCCTGCATGGAGCCTGCTTCTGTCTCTGCCTCTCTCTCTCTCTCTCTCTCTCTCTGTGTGTGTGTCTGTCATGAATAAATAAATAAAATCTTAAAAAAAAAAAAAAAGTGTCTGCCTTTGGCTCAGGTTGTGATTCCAGGGTCCTGGGATAGAGCCCCTATTTTTCCCTCTCCTACTCCCTTTGCTTATGCTCTCTCTCTCTCTCCAATAAATAAATAAAATCTTTAAAAATTTTTTTAAAATAAAATGTTTCAAGAAAATATCCTCATAGTTCTTGGTAAGTTAATTATTATACAAAGTATAATAGAAGTGATAGCTCCATGAGCAAACACACAAATGTTTAGTCATCTGAAACATTCTAAATTTTCCCCAGTATTTTGGAAAACATTCACACTTCTTTTTTTTTTTTTAATTTTTATTTATTTATGATAGTCACAGAGAGAGAGAGAGAGAGGCAGAGACATAGGCAGAGGGAGAGGCAGGCTCCACGCACCAGGAGCCCGATGTGGGATTCAATCCCGGGTCTCCAGGATCGCGCCCTGGGCCAAGGGCAGGCGCTAAACCGCTGCACCACCCAGGGATCCCAACATTCACACTTCTATTGCTGTTCTGACTTAATGAGTCAACCCAACAGAAGAAGACAATTAAGGTACAAATTTCAGCTCCATGAAATAGAGATATAGGCTGATAAAAACCTCTGTCACTGTCATCTACATAGAACTACCCAATTCCACCAATCCTCTTAATCCAGTTTCTCACATGCACAAGAATGGATGATTCCTTGAATTATGTTACTTATGAAACTTTGTCCTGTCCCCTTATTGCCCATGGCAACCGATACTTCCAGCTTTGTTCTTTTTGCCTAAGCTTATCTATTTGGGGTCTTTTGTGATTTGAGTTGAATTCTAGGATTTTTTTTTTTCTTTGGAAAATGTAATTGGGTGTTTGATAGAAATTGCATTGAATCTACACATTCCCGTGGGTAACATTTATTATTTTCCATTTTCCACGAATCAATGAGAAGTGGATAATGTGGTCCAGATCCATTAGATTTTCCTTGGGATCCCTCACTTGTCTGTGTTCAGCTGGTTGGTTCCTGTTGAGGAACTGTGTTGTCCTTCCTGTGGTCTCTGATCTTCCAAATGGTCATCCTGGATGTGTTGTTCATGATGGTACAGATTTCCATGAAACAATGGAAGTGCTTAAGTCTCCTCGAGCTCTGAGAATGGATGTGTCGTATGAATACTTCCATCATAGTCTATTGGCCAAAGCGAGTCAGGGATCAGGGAAATAGAGTCCACTTCTTGACTGGAAAACTTGTAATGTTACAATGCAAAAGGTATGCATAGAGACAGAAGAGATGAATTCAGCCATTTTTTGTGTGTGTGTGGTCAATTTACCACAGTATTTTTCTCCAAATACAGGCAAAAATCACAAACATAAGTTCAGAATAAATCATCAAGTGAATTGTGAAGTAGATGAGACATATCTGAATTTCAAAATGACATTAAACCAGATAATTTCTGTAATACATGTGGAAAAGATGGTGGCACGCAGCTCTGGGTTGAGGCAGCAGTTAGATCGATTTGTAATAAGATAAATGGCCATCTCCAAACATATTTATTTATAGAAAAGTGTCAAAGAGACATGTTCAGTGACAGAACATAAGGCTTTCTTCCCAGTCAGGTTCTATGTAACACTTACCACCATTTATAAATGACTTGTATAAAAACATGATCCTCCAAATAGAAAATGACATGAATCTGGAAGGAAGAGATAGTATTCTGGATGACAGTATTAGCGCCCAAAAAGACCTTGACAGGATGAAATGGGGATCAAATTAAATGTGGCAAGTTTTAACATAGATAAATTTAAGGCATAGCCATAAAGTTGAAATCTCAAAATGTCCAATTATACACTGGTTTAGCTGGATAAGCATCTTAAGGGCTTTAGTGAACAGCTGCCCTAATAATAATCAACAGTGTATGCAATTTACATAAAACATCTGTGAATATAGGTCACATTAGTATATGAACTATGTATATTCTAGAATAAAGTAATACTCTTCTCCTCCAAACCTCAAGACTTACTTTGACTTCACTCTACAATTATGCTGTTGAATATAATAGTGATAATTATTTTTAGCACTAATTTTGATTCTGAGTTTCAGTTAATTCTCAGTGCCATTTGAAAATCAACTCCTCTGGGCATCTAAATTCTCATCAATTAGTAAAAGAGCCCTAAAAATGGTAATATTCTGAGTCAAATAGCAGATATTGTAAGTATCACAGCTTCTGATTATAAAGTAATAAAATTAGAAATTAATAGCAGAGTTTATTCATATTTTAGAAACCAAAATAAGAAAAACATATCTAGGTTTTGTACTATTAATAGAGAGATTAAATGTTAAAAGATTCAATGACTCACTAACTTTAATCGCAATTATATATTACATAAAAAATGATGACATAGGGCCAAGTGTAGACTCAGAGGAAAATATACAGAAAGGTATTATTTTAAATTTAAAAGGAAAGGGTAGACTTCTGCCTTCAGCTTAAGATGTGGAAAGCCGAAATAGGGATCCCTAGGTGGCGCAGCGGTTTGGCGCCTGCCTTCGGCCTAGGGCGCGATCCTGGAGACCCGGGATCGAATCCCACATCGGGCTCCCAGTGCATGGAGCCTGCTTCTCCCTCTGCCTGTGTCTCTGCCTCTCTCTCTCTCTCTGTGACTATCATAAATAAATAAAAATTAAAAAAAAAAAAAGAAAGAAAGCCGAAATAATGTAAATCCTACCCTGAGAAAAAGGAAAATTCATTATACTTTAGAAAATCATTACTTTTCCTGAATCCAGTGGATCAGTGAAATCTTAGGGCAGCCACTTTACAGACTTCTGAACACTGGAATATCAATAGGGTCATTGAGAAATTATCCTCAACCCTTGAGTGAAAAAGCTTTGAACCCCTAAAACCCAGGGAACACAGGGCATGCCTAACATTGAGGCTGGAGGACAACTAAAAAAACCCCGACCCTCAGTAGAATGTAGCAAACACCAAGTATCATGCAACAGCAATTTATTGCTTAATGAAAGACAAGAACATAGGTGAATCTTTGACGGGGCACACTCATAAAGGGAAAATCTAAAGATGCCAGTGAAGGAAACTTTGAGGAAAACATTCTGGCCAGGCTCACAAGTATGAGAAATTCTAAAGGATTCTGGAGCCAGTGGTAACCATGACAACACTAAAACTCAAACCCAGCTCAACTCTGAATCAGATTGACCCAACCCTAAAACTGACAGCCAAGACAAAGTCTGGTGTAGGATTTACCATAGTAATTGCTCTATATGCCCTTAAAAACAATGTCTATGCTAGGTATGAAACATTCACTATGGCAAGTCATATTCCAGGCTTAAAAAAACTAAACTTCAACAATTAAAACAACTGAAATCAAACAAAGTTGACTAAAGTAGAGTTTGATTAGACATCCATAATCAGGATATCTGAAACATCCTCAAATATTTGTAAATAAAACAGCACACTTCTCTATATTCCATGGGTTACTAAGGGAGTAAAAAGAGAAAATTGAAAATGTTTTGTATGGATTGACAATAAAACACTACATATCAAAATTGTGATGCCCTAATAAATAAATAGTTAAAGGAAAATTTATGGAAAAGACACAAATATTAGAAAATAAGAATTATCTTAAGTCAATGATCTATAAATTCATTTTAAGAAACAAATATAACAAGAATAAATTAACCCAAAGTAAGGAGAAGAAATGAGATAAATATAAGAGCAGAGATAAATTAATTTTAAATAAGCAGTAAAATATGAATGTAACCAAAAGATTGTTCTTTGAAAGGAGCAATAAAATTGACAAATATTTAGCCTGACTATCCAAGAAAAAAAGGAGAGAAGAAGCAAATTACCAACAACAATAATGAAAAAAGGGATAATATTAAAATCCAAGAATGATGAAGAAACAACCTAAATGACCCTGCTTGTAAATTTATCTTTAGTTTAAAAATCTTTTCACATGTTTAGGTTCTGGTTTGGTGTAAGAAGTTTAGAAGTCACCATGACATCCTAACAAGTAGTAAAAGCTAAATAGAGGAAAAATGAACAACTATTCTTGGATCCATAAGCTAGGAAATAAGGAACAAGAAATATAGAGAAAGGGAAAATATATAATTATTTAATGCATTATTTTATAAAGAGGAAAATCTAAAGATAACAATTATAGGAAAATAAAAAATAAATTTGAAATATATAGAAAATTTATAGACAGAATATAATTTGAGAGAAAGATTAGTATATAGACTAAAATATATTTATTTTTAAAACTAGACAAACCATAGGCAAATCAAAAAATGAAAGCAAACAAATTCATTTTGGAAAAGGTGATATGAAAAAAGAAACAAACATACTCAATTATAATTAAATTAAACAGAAGATAGCAATGAAATTAATGATTTATTTGTCAAGTAAAACTTTCAAAATTAGATGAGCAAAAATTTAAAAGAGATAAATTAGATAAATTATTATATAGATAAATTAGATAAATTGTCATGAAAAATCGGAGATCTACTAAATATCTCTTGATCTCAGGTAGTTTTATTAGCAATTGATCCCAAGCTTCCAAATGAGAGAAAAATAGTTCTCTAATATTCACGGTTCTTCAACACAGAAAGTGGAAAGAGTAAACTAAAAGAATAAATCCAAAGCCTAGCTCTTTTTCTAAAAGTCTAAAATCTAAACATTTTAAAATTTAAGCCAGAATTAAAAGAGTAAGTAAATACAAATAAGTAATTGGAAACCACCTACTCTGGAGTCCTTTTTATCTTCCCAAACTCTTATTTTGTGTTCATTCTAATTCTTCAGAAACATGTTCCACACACACACACACAGGGTCAGAGCACATCCCCAGGACCAACCCATCATTAGTCCCGTCGGCTGGACACAGTGACAGGTGGAATTTAAGCAAGAACTGTAGGGACCTTCCCTGTTACATGGAGGCTGTGGGTGGACAGGCCTTCTCTCTCTGGGGTTGCTTGCTTGCCTGGGAGGATGTGAGGCTCATCACCTCCATGGCCATCGCGGAGGCTTCCTGACTCCAAGGTGTTGAAGGAGACCAGTGCGCACAGAGCCCAGCAGTAGAAGGAGACAGAGCTGCTGAGCCTCCCCAACCAGCCTCAGGCTGCTCTAGCCAACGTAGGTGTTCTTACCGGTTCTTGCTTTTGCTTATATTAGTTTAAAATTTCCTCCTACGCTTTTTCAGTTGGAAGGGGGCCACTCCGACCTACATATCAACAATAAGGAAATACTTCTTAAACTCTGAATGTAACTTTACACTTAGATTAAAATTCACATTGAATATACGTTTCCATTTGCATTACGTAAAACATTGAAATAGGAATAGAGTTTGCAGACTCAAGGGATGTTTTCTGTATTTCTCAACTTTTCTATTGTTTTAAATTTGAATGTCTTTTTTTAAATATTAAAAGATAGGAAAACATAAAATCATGCACAGAATGCTATCTTTCATAACTGCTGGAAGTACATAATTTAATTTTTAAATCTATCAACATCTGCAAGAAATCAGACTGCACTTTATAATTTGATTTTAATTTTTAATTTCATCTTTTTTTTTTTCCAAAGGCTAGTCAGGGCAATAGTGAGAAGAGGTGAAAGAACAAAAAGTTTGATCTATAACTGACTGTGAAAAATCAATTGTAATAACTCACTATGTCTCAACCAGTTCAAACTATACTATGTCTTATTTTGTGTGTATGTGTGAATTATCTTTCGATTACAACTATTTTTTTTAATCATTATACTAACTTATTTCCTAATGTACTCTGGGCTTTAGTATGACAACTTAAAGGGTTATGGTCTCAACTCTTCTAATATTAATTATTGCTGTATTTGTTTTCATCTCATTTACTCTGTTTTCAGGAATAGGGCTGCTAATTTTATATGATCTAGCATGATTTTTGGATTTTTCCTAAAAGTTATCATCTAGTGCATTACTCAATGGCCCATTGTGTGGGTAAAAATACCCAAAAATTTTAGGTAGTTTTTTCTTAATTTAAGTTTTTTTGTTGAAGTACATTTTGACATTAGCATCTTATCAATGAAATATCCTTCCTTTTTTTTTTTTTATTGGTGTTCAATTTACCAACATACAGAATAACCCCCAGTGCCCGTCACCCAATCACTCCCACCCCCCGCCCTCCTCCCCTTCTACCACCCCTAGTTCGTTTCCCAGAGTTAGCAGTCTTTACGTTATGTCTCCCTTTCTGATATTCCCACACATTTCTTCTCCCTTCCCTTATATTCCCTTTCACTATTATTTATATTCCCCACATGAATGAGAACATATAATGTTTGTCCTTCTCCGACTGACTTACTTCACTCAGCTATCCTTCCTAACATTAGAAATTTACTGTCACTCTAAATCCTCTCTACCTTTAATCTATTACCAGGCAGGGAAGCCATGCTTTTGCTTTTTTTCTGTCTTGATTTTATTTAATTTTAAACATCTTTAAAGTGCACAAATATGAAATCATAAGTCTTTTCTCACTGTGGATATTATTTAATTTGTAAATTCTTTAGTCATCATTTTAGTTTACTCAGTGCTTTAGTTATTTTCAAAAATTTCCATAACAAAAGATTCAAAAATGTAATATTGATAAACAAATTGCGCCCAGTAGAGAGTCACACAAAACAGAGATGAACTAAAAATTACCAATTTCATCATCAAGAAATGATTGCTTTTCAGGTATTTGCAAATCTCGTCTATCTGTATATGCATTGTAATAGACATATAAAGTTAACAAATGTATATGCTTTCTTTTTTTAAAGATTTCTTTATTTTGAGAGAGAGAGAGAGTGAGAGCAGGTCCGGGGCGGGCCAGAGGGAGAGAATCTTCCAGCAGCTCCTGCGAGCACAGAGCCAGCTCCCACACATGAGACCATGACCTGAGCCTCACTGACTGAGCCACCCGGTGCCGCAATTTACCTGGGTTCTTTAGTCATTCGTATACGCTTCAAATCCATCTTCACTTCCATGCGGTTCTATAATCATAAATAAGATATGTAGAAACAACTGTTTTGCATCGTGTCTTAACTTCAGGGTAAACAATATGCAATGCAAGCCAGTTTATTCAAATAGAGAAAAGCTTCTGTTTAATGCACTTTTCATTCATAACTGATGACATTAGAGGCTGAGTTTGCTCTGGGGACATTTGACGAAGAGCAAGCTTACGCTGCGTATTATGTCTGGCAAACCCGAGTAACGTCTTCCCTGTGGATTCAGCACCTTTATTGGCCTGCAATTATTTCAGAAAAACAGAGGTGTTTGGTCCAATCCCCATGAGGAATTTTATAGATTTGGCTTTTTTTCTAAAGCCTTCCAATCTAAGGGCACCGACAGTTGGTCCCCCCGCGGTGCCACCCTGAGACACAGCCGCTCCCAGCCCCCGGCCCTGAGGGTTCTGGGCTGTGCTCTTCTGTCCCTGCCCTTCTCACAGGACGTTGCCATAAACTCACAGTTGGCAGCTGCGTACGGGCGGTGGCTCTGCCCCATGCGTGCCCCCACATAGCCACAGCCGGCCTCGGTGTCCTGTGGCCTGCGGCTGACCAGCAGCACAGCGGCTTGACAGCGGTGTGCGTGGGGCCCCGGCTCCTGGAAAATGGGAGGACGGGGAGCTGAGTCTGGGCTGCCTGCTGGGTGATTTGACACCAGCTGGCTTTTCTTAATAATGGGAAATGTAAACCACAAATTGGAGGCAGCGAACATAGTGATCAAAAATGTGATTTTTATAAAAAGCACTATTGTCATTATCTCACGGTTTGGCTTCTTCAGGAGGACCACACAAGTTTCACAGAAAGACCATTGTGAGAATCAATAGCCAATTGTGTGCGGCGCAGCACAGATATCATGCAAGGTTTTGGATCAGACCATTTTTCTCTTTTTTTCCAAGTTGAAGAAGTGTGCTAACTCAGTGTGATTCGGCTTGCTCCGCTCCTCTCACATCTTCCAAGGGCCTTGAAGGGCTCTAAGGTCATAGTAAAATGGGAAGGATAACATTTCTGCTATCTAACACAAGTGGGGATTTCTGCAAGAAATTATAAGGATGAAAAAATGTCTAATGAATTTTAAACACGTACATAGGCATTACGTAGTGATCGTGAGTCAAAACCCCACCTTACTGGGTATTTTGTTACTGTGTTTCTTGATTCTGTATTATTTTAATCATTTATCCCTCCTGTGCCCAAATATACAGCCATAAAATTGTGTCTATTTTTGTGGGCTTTTAGTGTTTTCCAAGAAAATTAATGATATTAGGAATTGAAGGCACTATTCGAATATTTTCCTTTCTTTTAAGATTGATTGATTGATTGATTGATTGATTGATTCAACAGAGAGAGAGAGAGAAAGTGGGGAAGTGGAAGAGAGAGAGGGAGAAACAGACTCCTGCCTGAGCAGGGTGCCCAGTGAAGGGGTTATCCCAGGACCCTGAGATCACGACCTGAGCTGAAGTCAAGAGTCAGACACTTAACCAACTGAGGCACCCAGGAGCCCCTGGAATATTTTGTACACCTATGGAAACGTGTCTTCATTGGTACTAGTTATTAGTTAGAATTGTGCCTTTAACATTGTGGAAACTGTCAGCAAAATATTTCATTTCTCAAGGATATCGATAGTCAATATTGGGTTGTCGCTTCAATAAGTATATTCTTACCAAAATCGTAGGATGAATCTTTGTGTCTGTAAATCTTGCCTTATTTTTATATTAGTGTTTAATCAGGAACTTTATGATATAATGTTTATGTTTAGCTTAACAAAAACCTAAATCTATTCTGAGCATCTTGCTGAGTTGGTCCTATGTCTACATGGAGTGATATTATAGATGGGGGAGGGTCCTATAATCAGAAACCTTCTTCCTGGGATCCCTGGGTGGCGCAGCGGTCTGGTGCCTGCCTTTGGCCCAGGGTGCGATCCTGGAGACCCGGGATCGAATCCCACATCAGGCTCCCGGTGCATGGAGCCTGCTTTTCCCTCTGCCTGTGTCTCTGCCTCTCTCTCTCTCTCTGTGACTATCATGAATAAATAAATAAAATCTTTAAAAAAAAAAAAAAAAAAAAAAAAAGAAACCTTCTTCCTCTATAACTACATTCTTTGGAAATTATTAGTTTAGGTTAAGTGCCCTCTAGAAGAAGGAGCGCTGTGAGTCATTACTAATCTTTCCAGTTTATTCTGAGAGTGGATTTTGATGGGGGTAAAAATGGAGAATATACAAATCCTGCCTCACTCCCCACTACTCCCCACCTCATTGCTGGGGCAGGTAAGTGGACCATAGTATGCCCAAGTTTAAGGAAATAGACTAAGTTAGAATCCTTCGGCAGTTATTGATAGATGTCATGATGCTTTATAATGGAGTATGAACTAGAGAGGGAGAAACCGAACAGGAAATCAAGGATGTCAAAATCTGTCGTATAATAACTGTTTTTTCAGTTTCAACTAGTTTGTCTTTCACCACAGGCAGCTTTAAATAATAACCTTGCTGATTTCCAAGGAACAAAATTAACAAACAGAAGATAATGTCAGCCTGATAAAAATATTCCCACATAACAATTGTGTCCTTCAGTTCGAGTTTTCTTTTTGCTGTTAACTCCAGTCAAATACAGCCAGACTTACTGTTCTTACTAAATATTTCCTTTTTTGAAATAGCTTTAGAATCCAATGTTTTCTCCAGATTACTTAGTGAAGATAAAGTGCAGATTTGTTGGTCTTATTTAAAGTGAAATTTAATGTTATATGAACGTATTTTCACCATGTCAAATCAACTCAGTCTGTAAGAGCAAACTCTGACAACTGAAAAGGTTTTTCTGAATCTTGTTTACACTCACAATTGAGTGATAAAACTATCAGATTAGAAAAGGAAAAAAAAAATGTTTGCAAACAATTCCAAGCTAGAAAGGGAAATAGATTTTTTATTTAATTGTAGTATCGTGAACTCCATAATGGAAGAAGACACGCTAAAAAAAGCTCTTAAATCCAATTAAGATAATTAAATGTTCACACAATTTTATTAACCATTAGCTTAAAAAAAAAAAAAATGACTGCCTAACCAAAGTTAGGAAACTAGGAGAGTAGGCTTCAAATATTCTCTCTTAAGATGCCCGAAAGTCACTCCTGTGTAGTATGTAATCAAACACATTGTGTCTTGTTCCTTCATTATAATTGTTTCAGAAATGTTTAAAGTCTGCTTATTACATGATTTAACATAGCATGACCTTCCTTGACCACCCAATGCTCCATGTTCTCACCTTGCTATTACTCCTTTCACACGTACCATTAGCTTCCTTATATTGCTAATTATAATCTAGAGGATTCATATCTTAACTATTGAATTGTACTGAGAGTCTTTCAAGGCCAAGAGAACTGCAGTGTCCTCTCGCTCCACAACACATGGTGTGTTTTCCCCTCCGTGATTGATATTGAAAAACACTTATTATTGGAAATACTAGAAGAGACAGTAACAAAGTTGAGAGTTTAAGGAGGTTTGTTTGCAGAGCAAATCATCATTAATGGGTCTGTTTAAAAACTGGATTCAACCTTGATGGAAAAATATCTGGAACCAAACACAGAACACCATCACCAGTTTGCTTCCTATGAGTTGTGAGCAATTTATTTCTTCCAAAGACTTATATTTTCATGATGATAAAAAATAATTACACCTATTTTAGTTAAATATTAGTATAATAACTACACTCTGCAATAAACTGGAAGAGGATGTACTCTAAGAACTTTATAGAGCACAGTTGATATCATAGGCCAAACCATAAAAGAAGAAATCAAGTAGAGATGAGAGGCTGTATAATGGGGCCAGTTGTATGTACAAATAATTCAGCCTGTAAACAAAATCTGTCTCTGCAGAAATATCTGCAAATCAAGGAAATGACTTCTCTCTGAACCAAGAAAGGATACTTCCTTCAGAAAAGGAATCATCCTGGCAAATATATGATCAACAAGAAATGTATCCTGTGTTAGTGTGGTTGTGGTAGAGAAAAAAAAATGCAGCAGCATGTGGCAGACAAAGCATCGAGGAAGAAGTGTGAAGTTAAGCATCTTTGACAATTATTGGGCCAGTTCTCCCATTAAAAGAGTTAAAAATCAAAAAATTTTTTTTATTTGGCAAACTGCTGCTAAATGTCTACAAGTTTTGGGAAGCCTTGGAATTATAAGAAAATCAACGGTGAATTCAAATCAAATGTGCACCACAGAACTCTAATCAAAGAGGTGTTCGGTCGGAGAGGTCTTTCTGTCCAGTTAATCCAGGAAAGCGTATGATGTATTCCTGTCTTGGAAAGGAGAGTACATTGGCATGTGAATGAATATCTGTGAATCAAAGCTGGAAAACACAAATCCAAGTATTCATACGTATACAACTCTGGCTAATTTTATTTAACTCCAAATGAAACCTTTCTGTGATCTGACGTCAGAACTGGTATTCCACTAGCAAGCTGTGGAAGAGTAGTACGTTGGTTTGTTTTTTTCTGGAACAGGTGAAAAACGTCCTGAGTGATTGTAGTGGTGTTTGATGGTGACCCAAGATTGCCGAGTGCGTCTCTATTGTCGTGACATGTGTTTGATTTCAAAACATCTTTCTCTAGACCTGGGATGATCTTTCCAAATCTAATGCCATGGTAATGTAAACTAAGATTTATGCTTAATAGATTGAACAGAAAGCTTTATAAACGCAATTAGTGTCTTTAAAAACTATTTTATGGAGCACCTGAGTGGTGCAGTCCCTTAAGAGCCCGACTGGACTCTTGGTTTCAGCTTAGGTTGTGACCTCAGGATCCTGATCTCCAGGTCGGGGGATGGAGCCCCAGGCTCTGTGCTCCAAGTCGAGGCTGCTTAAGTTTCTCTCTCCCTCTGCCCCTCCTCCTTTCTTTCTCTCTCTTTGTCTCTCAAAAATAAATAAGTGACTTTTTCAGAAAAAGGGCACCTAAGTGGCTCAGTTGGTTAAGCGATTGAGTCCCAGGTTTTGGGATTCAGTCCCTCACTGGGCTTCCTGTTCAGTGGGGAGCCTGCTTCTTCCTCTGCCCTCCCTCCCATGAGTACTCTCTCTCTCTCTCTCTCTCAAAAAAAAAAAAGTCTTTAAAAAATATATCTTACATGGGAATCTATATTCAAAAGAATACCACAATCCCAAGCATCACTTGCCACAGGATGGGAATAGTTATGATAAGAAGTACCCTGTTTTGAAGGGATTGCTGCATGCCAGGCAGCAAGAATTTCCTCTTAACAACTGAGAATCCATTTTTTTTTTTATGTTAGTGGCAAAATTACTACATATTTGAGTCTGCACATGTCGGACTCCAAAAGATATGTAAATTTTAAGCTTATTACCCTGGAAGGAAAATAATAATCTCTAGGACACAAACCTTTTACATGTTAATGTAAAAAGTGTCATGAAATGGTGCACTAGGATTTCCATGAGCAGAGGAGAGGAAAGAGGTAATCTTGGAGAGTTGTGCCAGGTAATGCTCAGAATATGATTGCCACAAATTAGCTAATAAAAAATCTGAACTTTTAAAGAAATCTGTGAATAGCTGTAAGATAGGCTTTCTCTCCTTTCACTCATCAAAGAAACAGAGCTTAAATTTGTACCATGGAGTCACCAGAACATCTTCCCAGCAGTTTTTAGATGTTCATTACCCCTCCTCCCTGCTGTTCCTGCAGCCTGGACTTAAGGACGGGAGAGTAAAACGGAGCCCCTCTCTAGGGGCTCAGCGTGGCCCAGGTGGCGCCACACTTCTGAGTCTGCTCCGTGCCCACTGGGAGTGAGGAGTGGCAGGTGGGGAGGTGACCGGGTGGCCGGTAGACCAGCGATGAGCTGTGGGGCCCAGGGGTAAAATATATGTGAATAAATGTGAAATATCTGGAAGTTAGCTTATCTAGAAATCCGTGACTTCTAAAATGTTTGTGTTTCCTTAGTAAGATATAACAGGTGATTTCTCCTGATCTTTTATCTCCACATGAAGTCAAAGATCATCCTAAAGACTGTTGCGATTGCCCCATCCAGGCAAAAAGATCATCAACAGATAAGAGATGATTCATCAAAGATAGATAATTATCCCCAAATACTCAAAAAAGTGAATTTATTATGCCTACCTGAAATTAGAGGCACTCATACAGCTTGGGAGAGTTTATTTTACAAGAAGGTAATAAATGGACATCTTTTTTTTTTTTTTTTGCATTTTTTTAGGAAATTAAATTTTTTATTTTGGTAGAGAAGTACTCATCCTCACTTTCGAGGTCATCTAGGTGATAATAAATATTCAAAGAAGTCTATTTGCTTTGACCAGAAGTCTTCCTTAGCGTCTTTTGAACTGTAAATGTCGAGGGTCTGCTGGTTTCCCACTTGCTGGCCCTTCCTCTAGATAGGACCTGACAATCTCAGAGCCATTTGCTTGCTGTGGAGACAGGTTCTGAATCTGGCCTGACTTGCCAGGCAGGAGGAGGTGAGGGTGACGGACACCAGTCTGCGAGGAGCAGCCGTGTGAGTGACCAGCCTTGCTGGGGGGCCGGCCCCCAGGGAACGCACAGCACTCACCCCGCCCCGACCTTCACCTGCACCCCAGCAGACATCTAGGTGCACAGGTGTGAGTCCCGGTCCCGCAGCAGGACAACCGCACATGCCTGCCTCTATCCAATACTGACCCATCAAAACCAACTCACCACACGTTTTGTCGTCAACTCAAAACTTCTGAAATACTTTTACCAAGAGTCTATTTTACTTTCAGCAATAGCACACACGTTCTACTTGAAATAACAAGCATAATGAGAGCAAAGAGTGTGTCAAACTACATGAGAGAACAAGAGAGGCCTTACAGTGGCTTGTGGGCCGCAAGATATAAAGGGAAATTGTGGAGACATATGTGAGGGAAACAGACGACAGGTTCAAAGGAAATAGATGACCGACCACCTAGCAATTGTTTGAGGCGTTGCACTTACTCAGAATTTGCCTAGTGTGAGAGGACAGACAGGTGGACATCGTTCTGCAGCAGCCAAACCCGTTCATCTTTAAGGCAAGGGTATGATTGTATCCCAGCCAGAAAAAGCCTCGGGTGTGCACCTTCGCACTTCCCGTGTGCCCAGCATGTTTGACGCAGGAGCGAGGCTGGGGACCAGGCCCCCGGGAGGCGGGTTCCAGGTCCCGACCGAGTGTGGCCACAGCAGCGAATGGGCCGCGAGCCTCGGCCCCCAGGCTGGCTAGGGGCTGGCTGGGGGCTGGCTGCGGGCCGCTGGGGGCTGGTTGCAGGCTGGCTGCAGGCTGGCTGCAGGCTGGCTGCGGGATGGCTGGGCCCCCAGCGAGGCGCTATCTGAGCTCTGCAGACACAAGATACCACTTACTGGTTCTGTGAAGATTCACTGAGTGTCTGCGATGCACCGGTTGCTACTTCCTGCCATGGGAAACGAGTCATAAACACAGGACGGGGGGGGGGGGGGGGGCCGCCAGTGTTAAAGGGAGAATTCAAGGTCACCTTAGTTGCAATCTGGGATGGGTGTCTCCATTCTCCATTCCTTCCGAAGGCAGCTTTTTTTTTTTTTTTAATTTTTATTTATTTATGATAGTCACAGAGAGAGAGAGAGAGAGGCAGAGACACAGGCAGAGGGAGAAGCAGGCTCCATGCACCGGGAGCCCGATGTGGGATTTGATCCTGGGTCTCCAGGATCGCGCCCTAGGCCAAAGGCAGGCGCCAAACCGCTGCGCCACCCAGGGATCAGATAAGTAAGGATCCCACTTTGTGCTTCTCTCACCTGGCTGCACACTTGCTTCTGCTCATTTTCTTTGTAAATGCAACGTTCCCAGACCATGGGAGGGGGAATGGAGAGGAACAAACAAGAAGACCTAGAAATTTGGTTTCCTGTTTCACATTAATTAACCTTCTGACCTTAAGTAAATTAGTTAATTTTTTTCTGAGCCTACGTCTCCTGGAATAATTCATAGAATTTTACACAAGAGATAAAATGAAGCCCCATTTCTGGGATTCAGTACTGTAAATTGAATAAAGACAGAACAGTCACAGACTGTTCTGTGAGTTTCCGCCTGAACCTTATCATCCAGGGGAAAATGTTCCAGTTACAGTTTAGGCACAGCAATCTCCACCGCGTGTGTATTAGCTCTTTGCCCCACACTTGTCTTTTCATTTCTTATTTCTTCAGATCTACTTTTCTAAGTAGGGGATATATATTCAATGTAAAGGAAAATGAAAACTAAAAAATATTTTTTTTCGTGGAAAAAAAATCATACTGAAAATACATATGTAGGTATAGGTATAGTGATGTAAAATACCTATGGGGCCTTGTGGTTTACAGTCCTGTTGTAAAATCTCCCTTTTATGTTGTCTCAAAGGAGCCAACTCAAGAATGCAGACGTAGGGATCCTGTGGTGAAATGCAATCGAATCATGGCTAATGGGGAAATGAACAATCTGTCTTTTGAAGAACGGCGAGAAAACTTGAGATTTTCTCCATCTTCATAAAATGGTTTTATTTATAATCCTCCTTTTTAACATACATACATGCACGCACACACATCTCCTCCTTCTACCTGAGTCAGTTTGCAGAAAGAGTTGAGCTGAGTATTCTGATGTGTAATCCTTGCACATGGGAGTGGTCATCTCAGCCAAAAAAGAAAAAGAAAAAAAGAAAAAGAGAGAAGATGAATCTATTCCACCCGAAGAAAAGTTCAAGAGTTCCTGTTGTTTAACAAATAATCAAATGAAGCTATAACGAGTATCGCTGCTTTCTATAGCTTTAAACTGAATGGAGGCATGCCCTTCCCCCCAAAGAATTGTTAGCTGTTTGCAATACATCTCCTGGTTAACACTTTACACCTTAATATCTAAACCATTATTTTCTTCCTGGCTCAGCAGGAAATTCTGTCTGTCATTAAATCAGTGACCCCTCATGTTTATGACCCGCAATAACTGCAGGAGCCTGACTTAGGTGTGGGGTAAAACCTGTCTAATTAGCATCAGTCTACACATTAGCATATGTTGATAATGGCCTTTCATGGGTTATATCGTTTTGGCATCAGCGATGGATAACAGAACCTAGAGTAGTTCTTCTTTATTATTTTATCTTCTTGCTATAACTTCCTAAGCATTTTTTGTCTTGTCTTTTTCCCCCCCTTTTTTACAATGTATTTCCAGAATTACTCTCAGTATCGTGAACTTTAGGTGCCTCGTTCTTGCTTTCTGAAGAGGGACCACGGGCAGTACTAAGCTTAAATGTGTTAACATCTTTAGATCATCAAACCTCTTGCCTCTCTACGCTACAATTCTATCTGTTGCTTTAGATCTGCTTCAACATCCATAATTCATTGCTCAAGATACAGGAAACTGACTGAGGGCTGTATGAAATCCAACTATTGTAGATAGAAGGAAAACAGGTAAAGGAGAAAAGAAAAGAACAATAGGAAAGATTGTAAAAGAAATGAACTATTCCTATCAAAATGATCTAGCAGTTATTTAAACAAGGTCAATTCATCTTAAAATCTACAAGGATATTTCCTGGATTCAAATTTCTAAGAAATTCTATTCTTCTATTTTGAGGTCAAAAATTAAATACTGGGCTTCTATTACTACAGTAAGTGATAAGTGCTGGTAATGTTCCTTTTGTGCAATTGAAAGTAGCTTCCACTTTTTTTTCTTCAATACCAAGCTGTATAAATATTTTTCAGCAGCCATCTTATATGATGTTAAAATAATATAGGATGCAGGTGACCTTATTTGTAATCTCTTAAAAACATAATTTTGAACTAATATATAAATAAAACATTTGTACTTAATTGTTCATTGCATGAGCAGTTTTGAGTGGATGGCATAAATTGACTTGAAAAATAATGAGTGGTGTGGGAAGTCTATTATATTCAGAATTCTATCTTACATATTTTTGATTCTGTGTTCCACAATAATTTTCATCATAATTTAATGTATTTTAGGTTTTAACTCATTTGCAGCATTTATTTTATTTCCCTTTCTATTTACATGGTCTTTAATATATATGACTTTTTTTTCACTTTGCATCAAGTTTGGTCTAGAATCTAAAATAGAGTCAATAAAATTGTTCAGTATGTAATTGATTTGCTTTGTGGCCTTGATTTCGCTATTGTGCGATCTACCATAAAATAATACATTTGGGCACCTCTTTCCTTCTTTATTATCATTCCTTTGAAACTTCTGGCTGGAGAAGAAAAAAGCTAATAGTGTTTAAGAAGACTATATTTTTCCCCCTAATTTTCCTAAAGGATAATAGGTGACAGTGTTGAAATGCATAATGTAACACATGATTTGAAAGTCTATTTTTAAATAATCGCCCACCAACAGTGCAAGAGTGTTCCCCTTTCTCCACATCCTCTACAACATTTGTTGTTTCCTGTCTTGTTAATTTTCACCATTTTCACTGGTGTGAGGTGGGATCTCATGGTGGTTTTGATTTGTATTTCCCTGATGGCCAGTGATGCGGAGCATTTTTCTCATGTGTCTGTTGGCCATCTGGATGTCTTCTGTGGAGAAATGTCTGTTGATGTCTTCTGCCCATTTCTTGACTGGATTATTTATTTTTTTTTGGGTGTTGAGTTTGATTAAGTTCTTTATAGATCTTGGATACTAGCCCTTTATCTGATATGCCATTTGCAAATATCTTCTCCCATTCCATAGGTTGCCTTTTAGTTTTTTCCACTTTCCTTTGCTGTGCAGAAGCTTTTTATCTTGATGAAGTCCCAGTAGTTCATTTTTGCTTTTCTTCCCTTGCCTTTGGAGATGTATCGAGCAAGAAATTGCTGTGGCTGAAATCAAAGGGGTTGCTGTTGTATTCTCCTCTGGGATTTTGGTGGATTTCTGCTTGCATTTAGATTTGTCATCCATTTTGAGTTTATCTTTGTGTATGGTGTAAGAGAATGGTCTAGCTTCATCCTTCCTCATGTGGCCATCCAGTTTTCCCAACACCATTTGTTGAAGAGACTATCTTTTTTCCCATCGGATCTTCTTTCCTGCTTTGTCGAAGATGAGTTGACCAGTAAGTTGAGGGTCCATTTCTGCGTTGAGCTTCTCTTCTACCATACAACTGGCAAACACCCCACTCTTATGCCTCCATGTAATAATGACATGGCTTAATTCAGTGTTGTACTTTTTGACCTCTCCCAAGTGCCTTAGTTGAAATTAACCAGTGTAAATCTCACAGCTCTTATTTGTGATCATTCCTACTAATTTTTTCCAAGCCGTGTGACACTTTGAACATCTTCTGCTTAAAACTATGATTTCACAGTCATCAGAGGGTTCTATTTCTTTTCCTTAGTCTCTATGTACTGCTTCTGTTTCCTAAGTTACTCTTCAGTGATTGTTTGAAATGTGCCACATGATTCATATTTTTTATCTCTCTGCTCTTCATTTATTTTCTTGCTTGGACATTTCATATCTTCTAATGACTTTAGTCATAAATTCCAGTAAAATGATTTCTAAGTTTACCGAAACTGGTTCAACCCTATAAAAATGTTTTCAATGGAATGTGTGATCACTGTCTCAAACTCATGTTGATCGAATACATCAAGATTTTCCTAGACCTGGTTCTCCTCCAAACAGCTTCATTTTCTTTTAGACTAGCCAACATTTTCCAAGTTTTCACACTCACATTCTTGTAATCCTTCCTGACACTTTTTCGAATCTACTTAATTATTGCATTCAGTAAATTCTTCCACTTCATGTCACCTTCATTTTTCCTCTTCTTTCCATTCCCACTGTTATTAACACCTTCCAGTCCAAGCTATCCTTGTTATATGGCTAATTTAATATTCTCCTTAGCTATCTTCTTGCCCCCTTGAATAGTTGCCCCTAGATACTATTGCTTTCCAAAGTATTAGTTTGCTTCAATCACTTTTTGCAAAAAATTTGTCAAAAGTTTCACCATTCCTATTATGTAAAATAAGATTGAATTTATTCAAATTTGTGAATTTGTTTCTTTTATCTTTATTTTATTAAAGTTATGTGCAGCCATATTCAAGAAAATTGTTCTAATCCTATTTATTTTTTTAATCTAAAAATGTATTGTCTCAAAATTTTATATTTTTCTACTTACAAAAAAGATCTATGATTTACTCATTTGTATCTGACCATGCTATTTGCATAACTGTATCTATATTCATATCTGAAGCCTTTGCCACAAGAGTAACGTGTATAATTCCTTTTCATGTCTTTTCATACACTAGTCTTAAAGGGCAATTTAAATTCCTTTTTACCTTCTTTAAAATCCAGCAGAAATGAGTCTTCACTCATCTTAATTCTCTGGCTTTAAAATAGAGAAATTCAATTTGTCACTTACCACTAATTAATATCATTCTTTTTCTCCTCCTTCTTCCCCTCCCCTTTCTCCTTCCCCTCTTCCCTCTTCCCTCCTCCACCCATCCTTTTTCTTCTTTTTCTTCTTCCCCTTCCCCTTCTTCTTATTCTTCTAGTTCTTCTTCCTCTTCTTCTCCTCCTCCTCCTCCTTCTTCTCCCTCTTCTCCTCCTCCTTCACCTTGTCTCCTCTTCTTCTACCACCCTCTCCTCCTCTTTCTTCTTCTTCTCCTGTTCTCTTTCTCTTCTTCTTCCTCCTTCTCCTTCTTCTTATCCTCTTGTTTTTATTTCTTCTCTTTCATCTTCCTCCTCCATTGAGGAAGCATTGAGTTTCCAAGTGAAGCTTAAGCACCTTGGAGGCAGAAAAACAGTTATATATTCCTTGTCACAACAATTTCTTAAAATATTCTCTATTGTTAATGAAGAAAACAATAAATGAAGAGAGAAAAAATAGAGAAAAGAGGATACTATCCTCAATTTATTCAATAAATATTTTAATGAATTCTTCTTTAAAGGCCCTAAACTAGATCAAAGTAAAACTCAGAAAGCTGGTAATATACGTATATTTCACTTTTAATCTTTGTTAAGTTTATTAATATTTGCTTCTTGCATTTCATTTTTTAAACCTTTACATAGACCTTATATTGAACGTATCTGATCTGGGTCTTGGAAGCAAGATTTTAAACAGTTTTTTTTTTGTTTGTTTTTTTTAATTCTAAAATTTAGAATCAATGTTTTTAAGCAGTTTTGGGGCATGTTCCTTTTTTTCTTTAGTTTGACTACAGTTAGGTATGAGCTATAAATAATTTGTATACAACATCCTGGGATCTAGCCTTGCATTGGGCTCTCTGCTGAGGAGGGAGTCTGCTGACCCCTCTACTGCTTGTTCCTCCTCACCACTGTGTGCTCTCTTTCTCTCTTGCTTGTTCTTGCTCTGCTGTCTCTCTCAAATAAGCAAATAAAAGCTTTAAAAATAAATAAATAAAATACAAATCAATGGGAAGTTTATCACCACGATGCAGATAAAATGTATAAATGTAATCTATAATGAAAATGAGTCCAATTTTTGTCAGTGACCTTTGTTTGCATTTATACTGATTTCCATCACAATTTTATTTTATTTTTTTTTCATCACAATTTTAAAGAAAACGTCTTTCAGATTATTTTTTATCCAGTCATAATTATAACAAACCAAAATTTTGAAACTTAGTTTTAAATCATTTAAGTATGTTTAATGAGTTGTTACAATCAATATTTCAAAGCATATATTTGTGATAAATTAAAGCTTGAAGTTTTACTTGTACTCTATTATAATTATTAGCTGAAATTCTATGTAAAGTCTCTTTCA
Source organism: Canis aureus (assembly GCF_053574225.1). Lineage (NCBI taxonomy): Eukaryota > Metazoa > Chordata > Mammalia > Carnivora > Canidae > Canis > Canis aureus. Next base: position 30,345,001 of record NC_135645.1, read on the forward strand.
AATAAAGCAAGCAAACAAACAAGCAAACAGTAATCCATATTTTATGAGGATTTTACTTGAACTTCAGGGTAATTAAGAATAAATTGCAATATAAGCTCTTTTTAACAAACTGGACCTAACAGTAATTCTCTCTTCTGACTGTCACTTTATGTTTAAATTGTGTTTAAAGCACATCATGGTGTTCTGAATCTATGCATTAGATCAAAGCTAAGCTCTTTCAAAATAAATCAGCTAATTTCAACATCAAATGTGTTTCTAGGATGAAAGTAAAACTTCCAGTTTTAAGCTATCAAGGAACACTTAAGTACTATGTTTCTAATCAGCATAATATCATAGAATTCTAGATATGAGTGAACCTTGGAGATATCTATTTCAACCCCCCTCACTTTACATAGAAGCAATATTCACAGAGATTAAAATGCAGCTTGCCCAAAGTCTCACAACATTTATGATAAAGAGTCTGATAATCAGGTGTTTGGGCTCCTAGTTTAATTCTCTTTCCCTTATAATCTTTTTTTGGAGTGGACAGCAAGAATCTCTTCTATATCCCACTGGGATAAAATGGAAGCCTCTTTGAGAGTTCCTTGCATGGTAGTCGAACTGAGGACAGATATAGTAGTTAAAATAAGCCACTATTTAATAAAAGATAATAAAAGATCTTGAATAAACATTTTACTAAGTTTGTGAATTTTATCAGGAGGTAAGTATTAAATGAATGTTCTTGTGTTTCCTTTTCCAGAAGAGAAGAAAGTGATTTGACAGTATAGTTAGTAATTCCCTACTGTGAGCCTTATTTCTGTTTATCTTCTCTTTTAAAGAATGTACTTTATATAAACTAGCTATCTAATTCATATATCTTAAGTATAAGTGATCTTGTCAGTGCAATGGAAACTAAGCACATACAGGAATGAAATTTATCTCAGAATTTAACAAAAAGCGTAGAAGAGAAAGGATAAGTTGCTAAGTTAGTCATCTCTTTTTTCATGTCCTGTGTGATAATGCTAGAACAGTGGAAAGGGATCTCTAAGGGAAATGATATTAAACTCAAAATTAATGACTCAACATTAACCCGTAAATGCAGATAAGTATTTTTAAAAGTTTTCAATCAGCAATAATCGTGTCTCAGATAAACCTCGTTGGCTATCATGCTGTCACTGTGCAAAGCTGATACATACATTTAAAAAGCATAATGTAGATCTCTTAGTTTAATATTATGGCATTTTTCTAAGACCCTAATATAGGTGAGTGGAGATTACAAAAATTAGGATTATGACAAGATGTTGATCAATACTCGTAGGAGAAGACTACATGAATAAAATTTGCATTTTTGTACCTCCAGTAGGTTGGTTGACAATGCCATTTTGTTGCCCTACAAGATTACAGACCAAACCAGTAATAGTCAGCTGCTTTGAGGAGATTGGGAGTGATGATGAAAGCAGATATCAACTTTACACGGACAGTTTTAAATTTTGTATTAGAAAGAGTGTATTCATTATTAGACTTTTAATTGAAAAAAAGCTTTAAACTAAGATTCTAAAGTGACAAACATGATTTAGCTTGGGTAGCTGAAAGTAAATAAGACATCAAAATAATGTGCAAAGTTATCAATATTTACAGAGGTATGGATAAATGATTCCCTATCATCACTCAGATTACATCTCTAGGAGTTATTACAATCAACATGGCAGACTGGACAGCAGTCTTTAAAGATGATCGTGTACTTGAGCATGGTTGCAGGGTAAAATAAATTGCTTATGGAAGCTGGAATCCTCTTCTTTGGAAGTCCTTAAAAATATTCTCATAAGTTTGAGGCCCATAAAAACAAGTATGAGGACTATGTGATTATGTAATAGTATACACTATAAATTCATGGTCATTTCTAACAATTTCCTTTACAGTATTTCATATTTAAAAATCAACTGGCAAACACCTCCTGAGCCAGCATGAAGATCCTGTCATACAGCCTCCCCAAGCAATTTTATGAGACCCCTCTTCTGAGGTTGGTAGGGATGAACCAGATGTCCAACTCCAGCTCCTTTCGATCAGGGAGCATGTGCTTGAGGCCTAAGGAGAATTAAAGTTAAATTCATTGGTTATCACCTATGCGACATGAGTTGTATGACCATTTTATGTTTTCCAAGATAACTTGATCATTGTTTTTCTTGCCTAATTCTTCTCTTATATTCTTCAAAACTCAACATAAATCCCTTAATATATTAAAATATAATAAAATGCATGTTTATTCACAAAGAACATAGAGCTGCAGTACAAAATGGCAACACAATAATTAATCCAACTTTCAATGAAGAAACAGGAAAAATAAACTTTATGCTAATACTGTTTTTAAATTGAAGATTAAAAGTCCATCCAAATTGGTCATCCTTTCCCAAATGAGATTTTGATCAAGCCCAGTGATATTTCCCTTTCTACTTGAGTGCAGCTGTAAACAGGTCTCCAAATCCAGGGAAAAGCCTGACTCCACAAACCCACCCACACAGTTTTGTAAACATTCAGGATTCTACATGTGGTATCACTCAGTTATTAAATGGAAGTCTGTTCTTTCATTGTATCCCTGTCATTGTGCAGATTTCTCCAGTTCAGTGTAATGCATCATCTTGGATTAGACGAGCAACAAACTCTTCTGTTTTCAACTGCAAAAATATAACGGATGAAAGAATTTACCAAAATAAGAATTTGGGGGCTTGAGAACCCTCTTTCAGAACATCTTCTGGGACACATCAACCAACAGCAGCATGTAGCACAGCTTTTGGTAGGCATCCATATTTCCATTTCAGAGGCAGCCTCGTCCTAGGAACAGCTGCAGGGTAGAAGGAAGAAACACACACAGAAACCAACATTTACCTAATTTTACGTAGTCCATGCTAGGAGAAAAATACGTTCTGTTGGTGTGTGTCTACAAACTCTAAGGAATGACTGCGCCTCTTTTAAGCGATAAAAACTTGTGAGGCTATGAAAGCATACTTCTAGACTCGGAGCATTTTGATCAAATATCATTTCAACCTCAGACACACGCCGACGTTATGCGTTGCCCTCGGTACGCCCTCTTCATTTTATGTCTTGGCAAAACAAAGCTCCGCTACCGAGGACTTATTTCTCAGGCCTCCGAGGTAATTCTCTAGGTAATCGAGATGTCACTTGAGTTTTCAGCGCTCAGATCTGACATGTGAAACTCCCCAGACACAAGGTCTGCACAGTTTTATCAAGTGCTTCTCGGATCTGAGGTTCTAGCACCAGAAACCCAAGAAATATTTATTTCTGGTAGGAATGAGTGAAGGTGGTGGCCTAGAAGGTGCTTTAAGAATGTTGTACCCGATGCTATTTTCAGTCTTTCAGGCCTGAGAGATGTTCTTTCTTTCACCCGTGCATTATATTTGATAGACTTTAAAGATTCTCAAAAGGTTGATTTTGTTTTGAAACGAAGTGATAAATATCTCATCCTGCAGTTTTGCTCAAAGATGACTGGAATCAGTTACGTCTCCCGAGGTGAGGTAACAGCGGTGGGGGAAGCACCCGATACCCACGCGCGGCTTCCAGTCTGTCCTTCCACGAGCTCTGATCGGACTGACTGGCGTCTGGCGTGGCGCTGCTTGAAAATCAAGTTTCGGCCCCGCCCGCAGGCCCCGCTCCCCGGCAGAACCGTCCATCGAGGCGCCGCTCGCGCGGCCCAGGGAGTCCGCGAACGGACGCTGGCGGCGGCCCCGAGGCCCCGAGGGCGGCGCCCAGGAAAGCGGCGGCCGTCACACGCGGCGCGAGGCCGAAGGATTTTTGAGAGATTCTACACGTGGAACCAAATCCGCCATTAGATGCTTTCTCTCTTCCTGTCACGAGGACAGATTTTCCTCGGTCCTGAGTCACATTCTCCGGAGCTCGCAGCAGGCGGGCCGCGGCCCGAGGGCGCCGCACAGCGCGCAGAGCAGACGGCGGCCGCCGTGGGCGGGGCGGGGCGGGGCGGGGCGGGCGCGGCGAGGGGCGGGGCGGGGCGCGGCGAGGGGCGGGGCGGGCGAGGGGAGGGGCGGGGCGCGGGGAGGGGTGGCGCGGGGCGCGGGGAGGGGTGGCGCGGGGCGCGGCGAGGGGTGGCGCGGGGCGCGGCGAGGGGCGGGGCGCGGCGAGGGGCGGGGCGCGGCGGGCGCGGCGAGGGGCGCGGCGGGCGCGGCGAGGGGCGGGGCGGGCGCGGCGAGGGGTGCCCCGGCCTGCTAGCGCGCGCTCCACGTGGCCCCGGCCCCAGCGCCCCACCGCGCCTCGCCGCCCCGGGACGCTGTGACCAGATGACACGTGTTTCAATGTTATAGGGCCACAGTCACCTGTCGCTTAGAGAGGCAGCTCCCGCGCCGCCTGCGCTCACTGCCGAGCCCTGGGGTCAGGCGCCCCCCGGGCGTCGGTCCCGGTCGCCGCCTCCCTCGCATCCCCGCGGGGCCCGCGCTCCTCCCGCCCCACGGCGCCCCGCGGCCTGGGCCAGGTCCCCACCGCCACCCACGGTTGGGCGCCCAAGGTCGGCGCGGCCTGCTGGGGACCGAGCCCTCCGCGCCCGTTGGACCCACTAGGGACCGTGCAGGTTGGGGGGCGAGTGTCCCTGCCACGGGGGTCGGAGGGGCGGAAGGGGACAGAGGGGGTTGGAGGAGGTCAGAGGGGGTCGGAGGGAGGTCGGAGGAGGTCAGAGGGGGTCGGAGGGAGGTCGGAGGGAGGTCGGGGGGGGCGAGAGGGGGCCAGAGGTCACACTGCGCCGGGCTGGGTGCTGCGTGTCCCCGAGCCTTTGAGCAGGTTCCGCTGGGCCGCCCTGGCCCGACCGCCTCGGGGCGGTATTTCGGAATACGGTGACTCGCTCCGAGGAAAACTGAGTACCCCTCTACCCGAAGAGAGTTATTTTCAATTATTTTGAATAATTTTATATTTCCATCAGCTGAGACCTTACGTTTGTTCCAGGTTGTTGGCAGGGTGGCTCCATACCTGGGAAGCCAGGAGGAAGCTATGAAGCGTCTCTTGAGAGCAACCAAGTCTGAGATCATCCACGTTCTTCCAGAGGAGGCCCTGTGGGAACACCTGAAGACCATAAATGGGCACATTTAACACTAGGTCGATTTAGAGATGGTGAAATAAAAAATGTGTTGTATGCCAGCTGAGTCCTGGAAATGTATGTATTTAATTCTATCCTCAAGGATTAAGCTACTTCTAAGAAATCTGAATCTCCTTTATACTTGGATATGATTAAAGGAAAAATAGGCAAAAACCTGCCGATTGAATAGCTCTCTGGAAGAGGCACACACGGCACCCCAGAAAGACAGCCGTCTGCACACAGCGCTAATACATAAGAGGCCTAGTGATAATCAGGGCACCTTCTATATTTTGCTACAAAATCTCCCGACGTAAAAAGTCGCACAAAACAAATCTAAAAAACCATGTCAGCCTTTGACCATCATGTCAGCACAAAACGTTGTGATTCAGTACAACACGGAACAGCATTTTCTAGCATATGTTCTGCAAAACAGATACCTAGTTAAAAGCTTTCTGTGGTCAAATAAATTTGAATGATGTAGAACAAGCACAGTTAAACAGATGTTTTGGCGCTGCACTCTCTAGAGGCTTTAACAAAGAAAAGCATAGAGGTTCACCAATAACAGGCATAGAGCGTATAACATTTTCCAAACTTAGTCACAATACCACTACTGCTTTTTCCAAAGCAGACCACTTTGTGTAAACCTGCTTCTTTCCCCCGCCCCAATTCAGGAGCCCTCTGTTTTCATTTAAATACACATAATTTGTAGGAATACATTTTAGCAATGCACATTCATTGTGATCTTTGGAAACAAATCAACTGCAACAAAAATTGGTGCAGTAACTACTATTTTTTGCAGCAGAAAAGCAAAATCACAAAATGGCATGTAAAATTTACCAGCAGCGCAGATACATGATGCTAAGAGTTCAATTTTTCTTTTCAAGTAGAAATTTCCTAATAACCTTGATTTCATTTCTAAGGCACTTAGTTCACAAAAATGTCTAGATATCACACAAAGATACTAGATGAAGCATAATCTGTACAACTCTTATCACAAACAATTGTCAAGATCAGTTCTGTTTTTAATTATACAGTAAATTGTGCCACGTATTTGACCATCCTTAAGGCTATCACAGCTTTGCAGAAGTTTGTATTCCCAGGGAATAGAAATAGTGGGCACAAAGAACTTTAAAGATTTATGTATAATTTGAAATTTATTGTTCCATCAATTACATTTCTAAACTCCCCTTAGTTTGTTCATGCCAAACAAAAGCAGTCAACAATCCCTCTTGATGCTTTGCAACAAAAAATATTTATAAACACACACATGATCTGTTATGATGTCAATTTTGGTGATTGTTAATTCTAGACAGTAATGTTCCTCTTTGGGAGGACAAGGAAGCCAAATAAAAAATGTTTTGTTTTGAAGCCAGTGAATATAATTTAAAATGGGCACTTCTCAGATTCCATAACTGTCTTGCAGTTGAAGAAACAATGGCAGAGGACAGTGATTCTATGGGTAGTAGCTTTGGAAATCTTTCTCAGTATTTTATAAAATGCTTAAGATACTAAAAGACAGCCAAACATTTTTCCAGAAGAATTCGGAAAATGGACAAAGGTCAGACAGGGATTCAGGAACTAAAAAGACCTTATAAAAATCCAAAATTATGAGCAGCTGGTTCTATCCAACTCCTGTGAAGTGGAGTGCTCTGGTTCAAGAGTTTCCTTGTCATGCAATCAAAGGACGGAAACATTAAGATTGCAGATGGGAAGTGGTGACACACTGTAATTTCATACAGATCATGATGGTTTGGTGACATAAGAATTACTAGACCATGAGGCCGAGGGTCCATGAAATGGATTAAAGCTTTATTGCTCTTTGGAGTTCTGACAATGACAAATGCTCTCTCTGATGTTGGGATTATCTTGTCTAAACTTTTGTTTCCTTAGTTTCAAGTTTCACTTTTTCCTTAACCATCTTTTAAGATCACAAATAACTTCCGTTTTTTCATTGTTATTGGAAGGCGTTTAGAAACGCCCCCCTTGTTTTATGCTTTCTTCTCTGGCATCACATCTGTGCATATGGTCTATTTTCAATTTCCAATATCCTGATAAGTGTTTTGGATGATAGAATTAATGATACGGTCACGTGACTCAATTGCAAATTCCTATTAACAAACAAAGGAAAAGAATGAAGACAATAAGACACTTTTACAAGAACACCCAGATGCAAAATTTATGAATATTATTTATTAATACATTTATCCAACTGCTGGCATCAATTAATGATGCAGATGTTTGGCAGCAAACTTTTGAATAACAAATCAAACACATCATATATGTCTTTTCCACCATCACACACACACACACACACACACACACAGTTTCACAAGTGAGGTTTCTGATTTAAGTTAGAAATAAAGACTTTAAGTAAATTCTGAAAAGCATTTTGCAAAGACATTCATTTTTCTTGACTAAAATGGAAAAGATAATTGATAGAAAAAAATACTTTTTTTTTTTTTTTTTTTTTGACTCCAAACCTGATGGCACTTTTCTCTCTTCTTACCATTCTGCCTTTGTCATTATCATGCATTGTGAAAACACTGCTTCTGGTGAAGTTAAGTGGGTGAAATCTTTAATATGAAAGGAGTTGTATAGTACACCAGTTCAGCAAAATTTGATGGCATTAACATTCAGTGTTTCTCTAGTACCTGATAAAAAGTGTGTGAAAGTCTTGCAGATGGAAACACATTAGGGTTTTACATGTTGCTAAAAATTTCCAGTAAACCAGATTGGAAACTTTGTTCTAAAAGCATTACTTCCCAACAGACTTTCAGGCTGTATTTGAATATATTATAATTGCAGTTACTTTTTAAAATATTTAAATAATTGGGTAGTGGATGGGGTCGTCTAGTTAAGCTAACTTTCCTATTAGTTTTTCTGTCTTACAAAAAAGAAAAACAGCAAGAACATGTTCCACGTGCCCAATAGAAGTTACATCAATTGGCATAGCAAAGTGATATATACTTCATTTTAGGGAAGGCAGAGAAATCGGTCAGCAAAAACGGTTAGATGTGTTGTAGATTTGAAAACTTTTAAAGTAGAAATTTCTTGCAATTTAAGAGGGAAGACTTTTAAGAACAGATGAAAACTTCATGGAAGTTTATTCCATTTCTTATTCTTTAATTCCAGGCCACTAGCATTGTTTTTGGTACATGGGTATTTAATGACTGTTGTCATCATTGACCGGCTAAGTACAAATAATTGAAACTATATTGTGTGCTGAGCATTGCTTTAAATCTTTTTTTATTTATTTAAATTCCAGTTCACTATCATACAGTTAATATTAGTTTCAAGTGTACAATATAGCCATTCAACACTTTTATAGAACACCCAGTCCTCATCACAAGTGCCCTCCTTAATCCCCTTCACCTGTCTCACCCATCCCTCCACCCCTGCCCCTCTGGCAACCGTCAGTTTGTTCTCTGTAGTTAAGAACGTGTTTCTTGGTTTACCTCTCTTTTTTACCTTTGCTTGATTGTTTTGTTTCTTAAGTTCCACATAAGGTATTTGTCTTTCTCTGATTGCCTTACTTTGCTTAGCGAAAAACTCTCTAGTTCTGTCCATGTCCTTGCAAATACCAAGATTTCATTCTTGCAGATGGCTTCATACTATTCCATTGTGTGTGTGTACACCACATCTTCTTTATCCATTCATCAGTCCTTGGACACTTGGGCTGCTTCTATAGTATGGCTATTGTACATAATGCTGCTGTAAGCATTGGGGTGGATGTATCCCTTTGAATTAATACTTTTGTATTCTTTGAGTAAATAGCTAGCAGTGTAATTGCTAGATCACAGGGTAGCTCTATTTTTAACTTTTTGAGGACCTTCCACGGTGGCTGCCCCAGTTTGCATTCCCAGCAACAGTGTAAGATGGTTCCCCTTTGTCCTCAGCCTCACCAACACCTGTTGTTTCTTGTGTTGTTGATTTTAGCCATCCTGACAGGTGTGGGGTGATATCTCATTGTGTCTTTGATTTGTGCTTCCCTGATGATCAGTGATGTTGAAAGGTAACCATTAAACAGCAACAGTAAGGATATCCATCATACCAATGAGTTTATAGTATTAAAGTACTTCAATTTTTGGAGAACGAAGGCTCAGCGGTTGAGCATCTGCCTTTGGCTCAGGGCATGACCCCGGAGTCCTGGGATCAAGCCCCGCATCGGGCTCCCCACAGGGAGCGTGGTTCTCCCTCTGCCTGTGTCTCTGCCTCTCTCTCTGTGTCTCTCATCAATAAATAAATAAAATCTTACATAAATAAAAATAAATAAATAAATAAATAAATAAATAAATAAATAAATAAATAAATAAAATTAGAATTAGATAGGTATACTTTTAAATCTCAGTTGTCACTGGCTGTGCCCCTAGGCAAATGTCTGATCTTTCATAAGGTTCCCACATCTATAAAATGGAGGAAATAATATCTACATCATAATTATGGTAAAAGATTAAATGAAATATTTTCTGTGGAGTGCTGCTCCACACAAGGGAGTCAATAAAACATTAGTATGTCTTCCCTGTATCAGAAAACTTAAAACCAAAATATATAAAAGTTTCATTCTTTAAAATTTGAGAACTTCAAAATTGGCAATCACATTGCATGGCATTGTTTCTGCATAGTGTACTATGAGGAAAGCAGGACATCCAGGGTTTTAAAAAGAAAGTCAAAATTTCCCTCACACCTACACTTCTACATATGTCTTCTCTAAAGATTGCTGATGGCTTTCTTGAGCAAGCTCACAGGGTTAGGGTTGATACCCGGCAACTTTTTAATCAAAGACAACTTCTACATTTCCAAATGCCACCTGAAATATAGTTTTCATAGTAAAAAGGAAGCCAAGACTCATGAAAAATAATTTTGACAACACTATATACGTTATAGATTACATTAGATACTACTAAATTTTTATGACATTTCTAGAAAAGGAAAATATATAGAGACAGAAAATCGATCACTGCTTGCCTGGGCTGAGATTGGGAGTATGGAACTGCAAAAAGGTGTGAAGGAAATTTCTGGGGAGTTCTAAAATTGGATAGTGGTGATGGTAGCACAATTGAAAAATTTTACTAAAAATTAGTAGGCCATTTACTTAAATAAATGAATTTCATGGTATGTAAATTATATCTCAATAATATTACATAAAAAACAAGTTATTATATGGCATTATATTTGCATTATGAGAATATCAATTTCTTTACACCATGGATTGGCACAGAAATGTAGCATTTTCTGCACACACCCTATTTAAGGAATTATACCCTTGAGAGTATACCCATTGGGTGGCTCAGTGGGTTAAGTGTCTGCCTTTGGTTCAGGTCATGGTCCTGGGGTCCTGATCCAGCCCTGCTGCCTCAGGCTCCCCACTCAGCAGGAGTCTGCTTGTCTCTTTGTCCCCCTCTCCCCCTGCTCATACTCTCTCTCTCTCAAATAAATAAATAAAATCTCAAAAAAAAAAAAAAAAGGAATCACAACCTTGACAAAATGTATCATTATTGTCATTATAGCTTCCTCTCAAATTCTGTAATAACAAGTAGACTCCTTCCCCAGAGTAGAGACTACATCTTGCTTATCTTCGTATCACACACAGTTTTGGGTGCATCCATTAATATTCAATGATATTTCTGTTCATCAAATATTATGCATTATAAAGAGTGACTATAAACACTAAGACATTAAATAAATAGAAGTATTTCTATTTCACTAGAAATATGCTTCAATATGCTTTCACTGAGACTGATTAAATATATTTATCTGTATAATTTTAAATTATTTGTAAACATAGTTGAACACTGCATTTAGCAATAAATATGATCAGTGATAATTTACCCATGAGAGGTAAAAAAACAAACAAACAAACAAAAAAACTGAGACTAAAAATCTACAATGTAATTTATATTACCTTAGATTTTTTTCATTGTTTGGGAATTTTTGATAAAGTTTATTTTTGCATCAAGCAAGAAAGTGGGTGTTTTACAAATTACAAAGTAAAACTTAGCAGCAATATAAAAATGTAATTGTTTTTATAATTTTGCATATTTTATACCTGTTTGTAGCGTTTATGAGAGCTTTGATGCTATATCACTGCACTTCCTATTTATATCTTCCTATCTTACTCATTTAAAAGAGATTAAAATTTCTTTTTTTTTTAAGATTTTATTTATTTATTCACGAGAAACACACAGAGAGAGAGAGAGAGAGGCAGAGACACAGGCAGAGGGAGAAGCAGGCTCCATGCAGGGAGCCTGACACGGGACTCGATCCCGGGTCTCCAGGATCACGCCCTGAGCTGAAGGCAGGCACTAAACCACTGAGTCACCCAGGGATCCCCAAAATAGAGATTAAAATTTCATTTTGGTTAAATATCATTTATGCTTATGACTAAATTCTGATGAACATCTCTAAAGTAGGAAGAATTAGTGGAATTTCAGTTTCGAACTATCTATTGACATTTTGTGTTGTTAACTTATGAGGTTCATGGACATTTCAGATAGAGTCATTAAGAATATGTCTCAGAAAAAATCTAAGAGCATGTAATCTGAATCGTATTACTTATAATAAAATATATTGAAAAATAACACGCATAGTTTGGGGCATTGAAGTTACACCCCAAACAAGCAATTGAATGGAGAAACAAATTTCATTTAGAAACTGTAGACAATCTTTATAGTATTGAAAACCTGCAACTTGGAATATTACAGGTCCTGCCTTGCACAAGGTGGACCCTCAGAAAGTATTAAAAGAATTAAGGAAGAAAGGGAAGGAAAGGAGAAGAAAATCAAGAAAGAAGAAAGGAGAGAAAGATAAAACATAGACTCTTATGTGTTTTTTTAGGAATGAAAACAGTGGAATCCCCAGTAAAGCTGTATATGGCCAATTCATGATAAAAAAACATGCTGTTAGCTGTATCATTAAATGATGCAAAGATCCCCTGAAGGCAAATGAGGGGCTCAGACAGATGTCCTCAATCATGAGAGTTCATACAAAAACATGCTCCATATGGTTTAGAACACAAGATGTATGGCTCAAGTGGCCCAAGAACAAGAATACACAGCAAGCGGGGGAGAAGAGGAAACAGTACAAGATCGGCACCATGTTAATAATGGTGTTGATAGTATAATAGCTAATGAGAGCATACCAATTAAGAATGGCTCATCTGCATGTACATGACTGAGCTTTTTATTTTTAAGGCACGTTTTATAGTTCAGTTGATGCATATACATAAAACTAAAGTGAAGAGGAGACTTTATCAAACCAAATATTTTGATGTATATGCTCATATCCTTACCAAGGATAGAAAACATTGTTAAAACATTGTTAAACATTGTTTTAGAACTAAAAGAAGAAATTGCATCCAGATCTCTAGGAAATTGTCCATCTCCTGCAAATGTCTAAGTATCAGGTCAATGTGCTTTAGCTCTGTTACAAGATCAACTCCAGAGATCTGCATCTAGCATTTTAATCTAATGTTTCCTGAAATAAGCAGTTACTGTAAGGAAAACCAATAAAAGTGCCTCTTGCCCACAATTTAATAAGGAGATTTCCACCATGGGTAAACAAATACAATCACAAAGCTCCGCAAGACTAAAACCACTCACAAGAGCCATATTTTCTTCTTTAACAACCACATTGAATCAAATAGCTGGCCAACTTTTTTCCACGCATTTACTGTGTAGGATCAAATAGTTCTTTTAATCAAAATACAAATTTGCTGAATGAATCAGATCTTCTAAGAGCCTTGCATTTTTCTCTTAATTGTTAAAAGACTTTGGAAACATTTTCAATCATTTCAGACTAAATCTAATAATTTACGTGTCCTACATAGTAAAAAACTATGCTCACAGAATAGCCATTTACCACACTTAATATCTACTCATTTGAAACAACATTTCCAGAACTCTAAATGTATGTAGTCCACTGAAAACTAGGAAATAATGGCTTATAATTTGAAGCCAAGAAACGGAAATTAAGTTTTTATTATTTGAGACTGAAAAATAGCATCCATAGAAAGTCAAAATATTCCGTTTCACTAAAGCAAGCCTTGTACCTTATATAAATTTTATTATTACATACCTCAAATGTCAAAGACAATAGTCATTTTTTCAACAATGGGAAGTAGGAGAAAGCTTGTTCTATATTTTGAAAACAAGTATTGATCAATTGTAATGTAAAAAAATTATTATCTGGAGTAGGTCAAATGGCTCCCAAAGGGTTTCCCAAAATTTACCTTTTAAGCACACTTCCTTTAAAGCTCAATTCTGATGAACATAAATCCTAAAACCAGGCGTTTTGCTGTACCAAGATAAGTAAGTAGGGAAGAAGAACTTACCCACTTGAGTAGGTAAACTAATGTTTTATGTATGATTTTCCATTTTATCCTTCCAACTCTATTAGCTTAATATAATTATTTTAATAGACATGGTGAAAAACTGATAAAAACAGCTATGGGTCTTGACATCAGGTCTGTTTAACCCTAAACCTAAACCCTGACTTCTTTCCACGATAGTTATTTTTTAACAAGCATAACAGGAAGTACTCACAGTGACATAATATCTGGTGATATTCATGTTTATTCACTTATCCATGCAAAATGATCACTTTCAAAAAGCCCTTTAGTGTTCAAAACACCTGGGACATACAAATAAAAATTATTATAGTCAATCCTCCAGAAACATACACTCTTAACGGCAAAGGGTGGTTCAGAATTAAGAAAACTAAGAAAAGTGCAGCTCACTCAGTAAATGTGGGTTTACTGACTACTGCGTGGATGGTGGGAAGAGCAATTTATCACGGCTCTTGAACTGTTGGAGTCAGAAAGGACTACAACTCCTTCAAGCTTCAACATGAACTTCAGCGTCACCTTCACTACATTCTTCACCTCTCTATTTCACCAACATACCCAAGGCCCAGATGAATGCCTGACACAGAGTGGGTCTCTCCAAAGAAGTAAACAAAAACAAAAAAAAGCCACCTTATTTGTTTCTATTGCATAAATGCATGGACTTTTGGCTTGCCTTAGTACTATTAGCCAACTCCAGCTACTTTGATGCTTTTGTTTCCATTGAGCTATCCAGTGATCTTAAGCCACATAAACAAACCGTAAGTGTGAGTTTATAAATTCAGTCATGTTTTTACAAACTTTAACACCATTGATGCTTCTATCAACATGTAAAAGTATGAAAAATACAAACATTAACTGAAGATGCCATTTTTGGAAAAAAGAATGAACAGTTAGAATTTCTCCCACATGACAAATAACCCAGAATATTACAACCAACCAAGAGGATCCTGTGCTATTTTCAATTAACTCCTTAAACTCTGGACAGACCAGTTCAAAAAGCTCTGTTCAGTAGGATAGGTAATAAGTCACCTTTATTCTTAATTCCTGTTGAAAAATATGTCCATTTAAAAATTATTATATATGCATTTTTTCTCACCTAAAATCAATATATGTAGCAAAGCTACAAGGCTTTATTTTTCTATATATAGCACTGCAGGTTTTAAATATGATGTGATTTTTTTCATTTTTGTTATTGAAGAAAATTTGACATGTTATATTAGTTTCAAGAGTACAGCATTGTGATTCAACAACTTAATATATTATGCAATGCTCACCACAATAAGTGTAATTACCATCTGTCATCCTACAAAGTTATTAAAAAATTATTGACTATATTCCTGTGCTGTACTTTTTATCCCCATGACTTACTTATTTTATAATTTGAAGTCTATTCCTCTTAATCCCCTTCACCTATGTCATTTATCTCATTCCTCCTCACTAGCAACCACTAATTTGTTCTCTGCATTTAGAAGTCTGTTTTTCTTTTTTGTTTGTTCATTTGTTTTGTTTTTTAGGTTCTACATATGCATGAAGTCCTAGGGTGTTTGTCTTTCTCTGTCTGACTTATTTCACTTAGCATTATACCCTGTCAGTCCATCCATGTTGTCATAAATGTAAGACCTCATTCTTTATTATGGTTAAGCAATATTCCATTATGTCTACATACTATATCTTCTTTATCCATTTATCTATTGATGGACATTTGAGCTGTTTCCATATCTTGGGTGTTGTAAATAATGATGTAATGAGCATTGGAGTATATATGTCTTTTCATATTAGTCCTTTCATTTTCTTTGGAAAAATACTCACTATTGGAATTATTGGATCCTATGATATTTCTATTTTTAATTTTTTTAGAAAGCTCCATACTGTTTTCCACAGTGGTTGCACCAATTTACATTCCCACCAACAGTGCATGAGACTTTTTCTTCTTCACATTCTCACCAACGTGTTATTTCTTGTCTTTTTAATACTAGGCCTTCTGAATGGTGTGAGGTGATGTCTCATTGTGGTTTGATTTGCACTGATGATTAGTGACGTTGAACATCTTTCCAAGTGTCTGTTAGCCATTTATGTCTTCCTTAGAAAAATGTCTATTCAGCCCACTGCAGTTTTAATCAGATTATTGGAGTTTTTTGGTAATGAGTTGTATGAGTTATTAAATAATTTGGATATTAACCCCTTATTATATATATCATTTACATAATTTATATCATTATATCATTTATATTATCATTATATCATTTATTATATATGATAATTTGTAAATGATATATCTATTAAGTGGTTAATATATCTAATAAGGGGTTATTATATATAATATATATCTATATATCTTTTGTAAATGATATATCTATAGAGGCAGTTGTATGATATCAAAAAATATCATACAAATGCCTCTTTCATTCAGTAGGTTTCCTTTCTATTTTGTTAATGTTTTCCTTCACTGTGAAAAAGCTTTCTATCTGGATGTAGTCCTAATAGTTTATTTTTGCCTTTGTGTCTCCTTCCTGAAGAAATATCAAATATAATAAATTTTTTTTCTCAGTGTTAGTTACATTGAGGATTAGATCTTCCTATTCTAACATCAGGAAGATCTGTAGAAAATATCTAGACCAATTCTCACTTAGTACAGGTAAAAAACAGAAGAAATAGGCAAATTCATAATTATAGTTGGGGACTTCAAAACCTCACTCTTGACAATATAGAAGTGATAGGAAAAAAGTGAGCAACAATATAGAATAATTAAAACACCATTAAAAAACAAGATCTACTGATGTCGATAAAAACACTCCACCAAATGACAGCATAAAATGTGTTGTATTCAAGTGCCAAGGGAATATTCACCATGATAGACCATACCTTTGGTCATAAAACAAACCTGAAAAAATTGAAAGGAATGGAAAACATATCATGTATGTTCTTTTTTTTTTTAAGATTTTATTTATTTATTCATGAGAAACACAGAGAGAGAGAGACAGAGACATAGGCAGAGGGAGAAGCAGACTCCCTGAGGGGAGCCCAATGTGGGACTGGATCCGGGGACTCCAGGATCATGCCCTGGGCCAAAAGCGGCACTAAACCACTGAGCCACCCAGGCGTCCCTATGTATGTTCTTTTATCCTTTTGAATATTAATTTGACATTTGAATATTAAACAACATACTTTTAAGTGATCCATGGTTAAAGAGGAAGTCTAAGAGGAAATAAAATATTCATAGAACTAAATGAAAATTAAAACAAGATATTAGTATTAATGAAATGTGCTTAAGTGATAAGAGAGAAACATAATACTGTATTCTTATTTTATTTTTTATTTTTTATTTATTTATTTTTTTAAGAATAGCATTTATTTATTTTTTTTTAATTTTTATTTATTTATGATAGTCACAGAGAGAGAGAGAGAGAGAGGCAGAGACATAGGCAGAGGGAGAAGCAGGCTCCATGCACCGGGAGCCCGATGTGGGATTTGATCCCGGGTCTCCAGGATCGCGCCCTGGGCCAAAGGCAGGCGCCAAACCGCTGCGCCACCCAGGGATCCCCACTGTATTCTTATTTTAAAAGAGAAGAATGACTTCAAATCAATAATCTATCAAGAAACTAGAAAAAGAAGAACAGCAATAACTAAACCGTAATTGAGTGGAAGAAAAGAAATAATAGTTAAGAAAAAATACTAACAAATATAACCAGTACAACAATAAAGAAAAGCAATGAAACAAAAAAGAAGGTTCTCTAGAAAAATCAAAAACAAAATGAAATAAACTACATAGTAGTCCCACAGCAATTACATAAATTGTATTAATAATTTAAAATCTCCTGAGAAATAGATCTCCAGGCCTAGATAATTTCACTGGTGTCTTCTATAATCATGTAAAGAAAAAAATTTATACAATCTCTTCTAGAAAATAAAAGAGGAGATAATCTCAACATTTTTTAATGAAGCCAGATACCAAAAGACAAACAAGTAAAGAAAAAGCAAAGAAATAAGAGAATAAAAACTACATCTACATATCTCCCATGAACTTAGAAGCAAAATTCTTTTTTAAAAAATGTATTTATGTATTTATGTATTAATTAATTAATTAATTAATTTATTTATTTATTTGAGAGAGAGAGAGTGAATGAGAAAGAGGGAGCACACAAACTGGGGAGATGCAGATGAAGAGGGAAAAGCAGACTCTCTGCTGAGCAGGGAGCTAGATGTGGGGCTCAATCCCAGGACCCTGGGATCATGACCTGAGCAGAAGGCAGATGCTTCACCAACTGTGTCCCCCGGGCAGACCAGATGCAAAATTTTTAATGATTAGTAAGTTGCATCTAGCAATGCACTAATTTTTCATACATCATCGACATCTATCTATCATCTATCATCTGTCTATCTATCTATCTATCTATCTATCTATCTATCTATCTATGTACAGATCTCTAGAATCAGAAATACAAAACAAATTGAGTATTAGGGGATCTTCAGCCCAAGATAAATAGTAATATTGGCAAATTGAGCATTGCCTGAAGGAGGAACACTGCCTGAAGGGGAGAATCCAAATTAATTTTGACAAGTCTTTTTCATTTTTGTGCTGCTGAGTTGCTGATATGAAATATATATTTATTGTATGAAGTGTACCTATGGCAGTTAAATTCAGATAGTGTTATCTATAACAATTTGTATTGGCTTCCTCCCAAGGCTTTTGATTTGCCCTGTATGAGAATAAATGAAAACCATATGAAAGTCAATAAGTCCTTGATAGTACATGACATCCTGTGTTCTCTCATCCTTGATTTTAGCAAACATTCCAAGGTTTTGGCTTCCATCATTGAGGGTGATAGGCTTCAAAAATGTAAGGGCTTTTTCTTGGCTTCAGATAAGAATCCCAAACTTAACACACTTCCATAAATCATTGGTGTGGAAATCTGTCAGAAAATAGCACAACAGTACTACTTTTTCCTTGTGGTATTTGGTGTTTCCAAATTAGATTATTTGTTGAATGTTCAAGGGAGTAGCTTTGCTTGAAGGGTTCACCATATGTCAGACGAATCTCATGCTCTTGAAATGGAGTTCACAAAAATGAAATCAAGGGTTACTGTCTGTTCCTTCCTCTGCCATGGTGGGAAGAATCAAAGGATTCTGCAAAAATGTAGCTCCACTAGCAGAGTCACTGAGTAACATCGTGTATGTTGGAAAGCGACAAAATGGAGACTACCCAAGATCCTAAATCAGAATGCATTTTATAGTCGTTTTTCAGATTTCATTCTCGTTAGTAATATAATTCTGACAGGCAATCGAGCCCACACTCCAGAGCATGAGTCCTGGAGTTGATTTTGACTTCAGTTCTTCCCCTTACTAGCTATATGACGTGATGTGATTATTAACCACTTTAAGCCTCAAACTATAAAGTGGATAATAACATACTCATTTCATAAGTCTGTTGGGAAAATGAAATAAATATAGTAAGTGTTTGGCACATAGTAAGTGCCCAATTGATACTAGTTATTATCATTTGGAACCGGTAAATATAGTACATATGCACATATGCATATATATACACACACACACACACATAATAGAAATTATCCAGCAGTTTCTAGATTTTTATTTGTTGTTACTATTACTGTTGTCTTTTTTACCATTTCATTTTCTTTTTTCTTCTTTTATACTTCCAATTTAACTGGAAAATTATCTTTCTTCAAAGAAGGAAGATGATAGCCCACCTAGTGGGAAAACATGACTTAATGACGACTATTCTCCACCAGCTTGTAACTGGGTTTTCCCAAAGAATTTCAGGGTGAGGACTTCTGTAAACCTCCACAATCTTTATTTTATGGTGTATTTAATTCTACCACTTATTTTCCCAAATTGTGTCTAGATCCCCTGGGTCCACAGAATATATATCCCAGATGCCCCGTAAGAAGGGTGGTTTTTAGTAGGCATGTTGACGTTATTTGTACATAGTAAGAGAGTAGAGAGAATCAGAAAAGCTTTGGCATTTACCTTGTTAAATTTTTATAGCTAAGCTCTGGTTCAAGGGTCTACTTAAACAACTTAACTGCACTAAGAAAAATGAGAGCATTGAGACCAGTGAAAGGAGTTCACAAAATTCTATGAAAATGAACCAGTTTTAGCAGAAAACAGTATGTTCAATGATCCAAGATACACAACTAGAACATTAACTAGTTTTATTGACCTGAAGGAAATTTACACTTTTTTCTATAAGGACAAAATTTTTTAAAAAATCAGGGACACTGTCCTTTATTGTATTATCAAAAATTGTCTTAATACATTAAGCCAACTGAGATAATTCTGAGTGCTTTTTGCATACCAGGCATTGCAATGGGCGAGGGGGCACAGTGGTTTGCAGTTCTTGGTAGGTGCCCTCAGCTGCAAGTAGAGACGGGACCTAAGGAAGAGGCAATTTTGATATAAGTTGATGTGCTCTGCAGGATCCATCACGGGGTTCCTCAGCTACACACACACAAAAGGAAACTCAGCACAGTGCTGGGACATAAGGAGAGGAGTAAATAAATGGTCGGTGCATGATTCTAAACAGAGGAACAGAAGTTCAAAAGTTCTGATGTGTAAAAAAAGAAACCAGTGTGGCCTATTCAGAGAACAAGGAGTGTTTCAGGGCAGTTGTGTGTAGGGGCAAGAGGTAGTGGACACACACGAGACTACGGCAAGAAGAAGGCTTTTCTTCAAGTCCAATCTCACTCCCGTACCAGTTTAGGTAGGATTCTATTTTGCAGAAATGGTCATTTCTGGCGGCTGTGAGCTTAGGTCAACCGTTGGCTGTGTCTTCATTATTAGGTGGGTTACCATATGCAAAGTATATAAATGTTTCTCACGAAAACCCAGAATAGGAATTCTTTTAGGGGCTCCTAGATGGCTCAGTTGGTTAAGTACCAGACTCTTCATTTCAGCTTGGGTCGTGATTCCAGGGTCCTGGGATCCAGCGCCTCGGACTCCTCACTCAGTGGGGAGTCTGCTTGAGATTCTCTCCTTCTCCCTCCCCCCATCTCTCTCTTTTTCTCTCTCTCTCAAATAAAGAAGTAAATCTTTAAAAAAAATCAAATCTTTTTTAAAAACCAGAATTCTTTTAAGAGGTCAGGAATTCACATTAGTTGCCTTATCCCTGAGAAATTGCTTTTGGAGGAAGGAAGGGGAAGGAGGGCTTTTAGGGGTCACCCCCTTTTCCACCTGCTTCACTTATTGACAGCCACTGCCAGGCCCCTGAAGCATTTGCATGTGCAAGAGGATCTACGTAATTAAAGTTGCTCTAATGTCTAAGTCTGGCACTGGGCTTCAGACTCACCTCTTCAATACTCAACTCATTAAGGTTTTGCTAACATGGTAAATTTAGCAGACTCATAATGTCTAACTAACTTTTCCTCATTCCCCACCTCTAATGGTGCTACCCTTACCACGGTCAGTGAGGACCTGCATTCTATATGGTTCACTGTGACTCCTACCTTTTGAAAGACTGTTATATCAAATCGGTAAGTTCTGCTGATTATTTCTTTGTGTCTTTGTATGCATTTCACTATTGACATTCCACGTCGCCATTCTAGAGTAAGAGCATAGCTTCCTGCCTATGGCACCCAAATAGCTTTCTCGCCTCATAGAGTCTGCTGCAGCCCCACCCCAAACCATTTTTGCAAATTGCCACTGTCACTCTCCCCAGAGCATTTTTTGGATTGCAGCAGCAATGATATTGCAGAAATAACACAAAACAAGAAGGTTCAGCTTGAAACATCTGTTTGTTTCCTTATTAGAATTACTTTGGGAAGGTGACTTGGACCTTCTGAGCCTTGATTCTCTCAGATATTAAAAGGGAGTAATCTGTGCTCACAGGTTTGTTGAAAAGATTGAATGAGTTAGCTTGTAAATAAATGGCAATAACAAAAAAACCTGTTTCCTAATAGCGCTTCATAGGTGTTCACTGAATGAATACGTATATTCTTCTTCACCTCTTCCCCTTTATTGAGCTAACCTGCTGCTTACAAGTTATTCTCTACTCCAATCAATGGGATCAAATGCTCATTTTCCCTCAAGGTAATCTTAAATCGGACCTGTTTTGTAACCTCTCCCCATCAGCTTTACCTCTACGGAATTCTTGGTCACTTATCTTGCCTTTAGTGTTAGTCTTTTTTGGTTTTCACATATAATCATGTTCTTTATATAGCTTGCAAATGACTATGGACCTACTTTATAAAAACTATCAGGTGTTTCTTACGTAACATTTGCAGGTGTGGTTGTTTGTTTGCTTTTCATTTTCATTTTATTGGCCTGCCCAAATACTTTCCTTCTTTTTCCATGAATGACATTCTGATTTTCTTTTGGACAGAAGCCACTCTGACACCTCTAATCCTGTAGATCACGGATCCCACCTGACCCCACGGACTGTCTCCAAGGCAATGCACAGGACCATCTCAGTAATTCACTCTTTTGCCCAAAATGATTCATATAGGGCTTGTGAGCCAAGCAAAGCATAAGGGGGCAATCAGCCCACAAGAATGACAATGTAGATTTAAATTAACTAGAGCAATATTTTAAAAGACATAGTTTGCAAACTAACCCAGTTGGGAGAAAAATAGGGTCAAGTGAGGAAGACAAAGAATAAAGACTTAGTCCTAGGTCCTAC
The DNA here is from genome assembly GCF_053574225.1 of Canis aureus. Classification (NCBI taxonomy): domain Eukaryota; kingdom Metazoa; phylum Chordata; class Mammalia; order Carnivora; family Canidae; genus Canis; species Canis aureus. The sequence continues at coordinate 30,367,048 of NC_135645.1, forward strand.
TGTCCATGATCTCTCAGCTAGGAAATTCATCTCCAGGCTTTTCAGCCACATGGGCTCAAAATCCTCTTTTTCCTTATGCCAATTAATTTTTTGTCATTTACAATCAAAAGAAAGTTGCCTAATACAGTTATGCTTTTTAACTATGAAGATAATATTTAACGCTTATTTTTCTAGCTTGCTGATGATGAGATTTAGACAAAAAGTGGATTATATAGCGTGAATACTCCTCACTAATGGAGAAAAAAGAAACAGGAGCACATTCTTTGTGGCTTATATAAATTTCATTATTTTGCTATTTAAATAAGCACATATCTTAAAATAGTTAAAAATGCTTCAAAGACCACTTCTGTATTCCAATCTGTAAAAAATATTTTCATTATGTTTATTATAAAAATATAAATGTTTCCACTACAAATCATTTTACATTAGTAAGAGGCCATCTACATTGTATGACATAAACTAAATGAGTAATTTTTGAAAATACAAGTTTAAAGTAAATATATATTGCCAATCATATCACATTTATACATGGCTTAATTGATATTTAGCACAGCATAAACTGGGTGAATTACCAGAAATAAATAATATATGTTAATCAAATTTAAGATACAAAACAGATAATATGGTACATAACATTGTGAAGGAGTGTGGTTTCATGTTTATTGAAAGTCAATGCAGGTCCTGTACAAAGAGATGGCCATCAGCACTCTAGTACCTCTACTCTACAGTTAAGAATCGTACACTGTTATGTTTACATATGTACAGGGTAAAAAGCGTGTAAAGTAAATTTATAAGATGTCAGATAAAAAAATAGGGGAAAAATGAGGAGCAATATACTGTGTATACAACCTCTACTTTCAAATTCAAATGGAAACCACAGCCAAAAGTAGTGAAATAGATTCCACGATTCTCGACTTCTATTAATTCATGAAATGCACAGATTTTGAGTATGCTTAGAATAGTACCTAAGATAGTAAATGCTAGTATGGGGAAAAAAAAAATGAGATTGAAGCCAGATTTAGGTCTCAAACATTCCACACACAAACAAAATGATTTTTTTAAATGTCTTTTTAGATGCTTCTAGCAGGCTTACGTGAAATTTGTAGTTCATTTCATAATTGCATATATCTTTTTAAAAAGTTCATGCTCTTACAGATCCAATACAGAATTGGTTTGACTATAAGGAATATTGCAGACATCTAAGAAATAATCTCATACATGAAGGAACACAACCTAAGCCTTATTACACTAAATTTACAACGGATTAGCACTTGTGAATTTTGATCTGTGACTGTGAGCCGTACAGGGTTCCATTTTGCATGAGAACATGAGGGCTGCAGCTTTGATGTATTCATTCAATTCTCATGACCTATGCATTTCTCATGTCTTATTCCCATAACATGATCATATCAGTGTTAGAAAGAATACAGATAGAGCTAAAATGCTGCTTCACAATATATTCGTGGCCAGATCTCCACGAGATACATCTTTTCCAATATTACTGGGTGCACTTGTATTTGGCCCTTAATGGAATAGCACATCTCATTTCCTGCAATGAGAGATCTCTCCACTGCCTCCAGGTTTTCAGTCATCTGCTGTTAACCAGCTATTTTGAAAACCAGATGCTCAACAAATGCAGAGGAGTTCAAGGCTTCTAAGTCATAAACCAAAATTACAACAGGTGCATGTCAGTGGAAGACTCTTAAAGATAATAATACCTGCTATTGATGATCACAATGTCTAATTAAATGAACTAATCCCCAGTGATGCAAATGCATAGTTTAGTTTTCATTATTCCTTATAAACAGCTCAACAAGTTTAAGCAAAGATATTAAGTGACATTTCAAAGTCAGTCAGCAAGTGATTATTTGACTCATGCGTTGGCCTCTAGACTTTGTCACCAATTAATGCAGCAATCTAAATAGGATTCCAATTCTTTCCAGTGTGGCTATTCTGTACTCAGGAGCTATAACATAACTCCTTTACTGATGGAGGGAGGGGATGGTCTAAGCACCAGAGCAGGGCAGGTATGTCACTGAGAATCCATTACATACAAGCCAGTATATTACACTGAATTAGGAGCATATAGCTTACAATAAATGCAGAGATAAAAATGGATGGGATAATTCAAACTGAGATGTGGGTGGTGGATGAATAGGGAAGGGGTTTGGTTTCTTTCTTTTTTGATATAGATACAGGTACATAGAAGCGGATGGTTCAGAAAATCTAGAAAGAAACCCATCATCCCCCCATCTAGTTTACCATGTTTCTTACTGCTGACAATCTGAGAAAACATTTGGCACTTGGCTGTAACAAATCCAAATTAAATCATCAAGGCATAAATAGAAAGCAATAAAAACAATTCAAAAGAAAATAAATATGTACTTTTCTTCAAAATTAAGACACATTTTTACATGATAATACTTAAGGAGGCTAACAGTTAAAAATATGTAGTACTTAAAACAACTACACACTTCATTTCTATATGAGTTTAGCAGATGAAAGAGAAAAATACAATGACAAAGGTAGTATATATGGCCAGATAGTTTGAGGTATAAATTCCTCTATTTTGTTTGCTTTTAAAGAAACAAAATACCTGGTACAGATTTCTTCTGTGTATAAAAATATTACAAGTCTTTTCTTTTGTGGCTATTAGTAAACAGAGCCACCATGTTCATTTTGTTATTACGCTTGTTCTGCTTCTATGATAGTCAGTTTATGATCAATGGCTCTATGCTAGTTCTTCATCATTCCACGCTGAAGAATTTTAATTTAACATTTAACCCAACAACTAATATAAAAAAGCAGTTACAAAACAAAATACATCCCTCCTCCCATCCACTAAATGATAGGGGAAAATAAAGAGTCTTTCAATTCCATTTTAAGGCATTTGTATTCATATCTGAGTGTCTTATTGGGCTTGGAATTGCCACCAGCATCTCCAGCACTATCATCTGTCTGTAGAATGATGCTACATCTTCCACAGTCACCACTTCCTTCCAGAAATAACACTTTACACTGGAACTGGACCATTTTTTGATTGTGTTTCTAGAACTTTGATGCTACTGATGATTTTCTTCTGTGGACCAACCACGGTGACACCGACCTTTTTCATGTCACTGTAAAGAAAAAAAGAAGAAGAAGAAGAAGAAGAAGAAAAGAAGAAGAAGAAGAAACTGTCTGGTGAGAATCCTGGTTTCCTGAACAATATTATAAGCAGAAGGTTTTCAATCAGCAAAGCTTGCACAATCACATATTCCAGCTCTTTGAACCTAATTTTCTGATTTTTGCATCATCCATGCACTATATCCTGACCATTCCACCTCTATCCTTATGAAAGAACAGATGGTCTAGTAGGTTGACCAGTGTCCCCTCAAAATTTCTGTCCAACTGGAACATCAATGTGACCTTGGTTGGAAATTGAGTCTTTGCAGATATTATCGAGATAAGGGTCGAGATGAGATCATACTAGATTAGGGTGGGTTCTAAATCCAATGAGACTATCTTTAGACACAAAATGACACAGACGAGAAGGCCATGTAAAGATAGAGGCAGAGACTGGGGTTATGCTGCTGCCAGCCAAGAAATGCTAGGATGGACCAGAAGCCAGGAGAGCCAAAGAAGAGTTCCTCTGCCCCAGAGATGTTGGAGCAACTATGGCCCTGCCAATGCCTTTATTTCCAAAGTCTGGCATCCAGAAATGTGAAAAAATAAATTTCTGTGGTTTAAGACAATAAGTTTGTGGTAACTTGTTATGGCAGCCCTAGGATACTAATACAAATGATCAGAAATTCTTCACAGGGCATTATCCTATTGCCTTGTCCCTGGGCCAGCTTGGGGACCATTTTCACTGCAAGAATATGTTGCAAGTGACACTGTATCAGTTTCCACAATCAGGTCTCAAGAAACTACAATATTCCATTCATCTCTTGAGACGCCATCAGTGGGCCCTGAGCCGCCTATAAGTCTGGCTACCTTGATATGACCCTGAAGAGCCACGTATAAGCATTTAGTCTACACTGTCAGTGATGCAGCACCTGCACCAGGGCAGACATAATGAGGTCATCTCCAGCCCTCTGGACTAGACCAGATTCATGTTAGATGAATACATCAGTCAATACCAACATTAGGGCAGAAGAATCACCCATCTGAGCTCTGCCCAAACTTATAACCCATGACATGGTCATACACAATAAAACTATGCTTTTGAGGTAGTTTGTTACACAGTTCTAGACCACTGGAACAATTTCCTTAAAGTATGAATTCCTTTCTAAGTAGAAGCAATGACTAGGATCTATTTCCATTTGTCAAAAATATTTAAAATAGTTTAAACTTAGAAACCAGAAATTAAAAATAAAGATTTTAAAAACAAAAGGAATTTCATTCAGGGGCAGGAGGAGACTTAGCTAAGCATGTGCAAATAATTAATTAAATAGCTTAGTTCAAGTGATTTGTGAATATTCGTCTTTTAGGTCTTGACTCAAACATAGTCATCTCAGAAGACCTTCCCTGACCTTCTTATTTAATACTGTAAAACCTCTTGCACTCATACCTGCATTTCCCATTTTCTTTTGTTTCATTTTCTTCCAAAGCCTTTATCACCATGCAGCATATTGCCTTTCTTTTTGATTTATTTTCTTTATTCTCTAGCCTATCCCACAAGAAGGTGAATTCCATCCATGTGAACAGATTCTTGTTGGTTTTGTATTCTGCTTATCAACCGCACCCTGGACAACGGCTATCATGTAGTAGGGGCTCAATATATACTTAATAAAGAATGAACCAATAGTCTAAAATATGTTTATTTGGGGAAACTGACAGAGGAGTAAAGTATCACTTAGCCAGGAGTGCCAGACTAATTGAGAAACTGTATGCATGCATGTACACGTATGTGTGAGCACACACAGGGATACATGGAAGGGGTTCCTTCGTATTGATCACCAAGGAAAGAATGAACGGTTAGGAGCTCAATTACCCGGAAACCCGGAAGTGAGTTCCGAAGCAACAAAACTGTGCAAGCAGACACTGGGTAACCATTTTAGAAGCAATCTATATGATATTTATACATCTCCTACATAAAATTAACCAAGACTTAGTTGTATTCCTATCACCTAGGCTGGGAATGAAATCCTGATGACCGGCTGGCACTGATAAATTCTCAATGTACAACCTGTATCTGCCCAAGTTCTCTCTGATTTTACTCTGGTAGCCTTGCCTCACCAGGAAGGCTAGTGGGCAGATATGGTGACAGCAGGCTTGCCGTTCTGTGTGACTTGTGGATAATGAAACTCACTCAGAGTAACATAGGTTATTTACATACGTTGATCCCTACTTCTGAGAGTGTGTGTCGTATGGGATTTTGCTTCTTCATATACCATGGATCTACTGTTAAAATGAACAAATATTTCCCCACTTATCTCTAAACTAGAGGAATTTAGAGCTAGAAAATGGAGCAGATATAAATATATTTGTACAAATCAATAAATCCTCAGTCTTTTTTTTTTATTTCTTCTCTCATCTTTATTCCAATTCTATGCTATACTTTTCATGATTTGCCAATTTCTTCTGTCTTCCTTTTCTCCTTCTTAGAAAACTTAAAAAAACAAAATGACAATCTTGGAAAGCAGGGGGAAAAATCTTCTAAGTTAATAAAATAAATTTCCAAGCTCTTTGAGAAATTTAAGCATAGTGAGAGTAATACATGCGATGATGTTTGGCCTAATCCTCTCAATGGAACTGAAATACCCACACCCCACTGACTAGAAAAAAGTAGGATGAGAGTTCACAGATGGGTTTGGGACAACTCTGAAGGACCAGCCCAGCTCCAGGACTTGTTCTGACAGGAAGGACCAAGTCTTCTCCTTCTGCCTAATACCCCACCTCTGCCTCTGTCACCACTTTTCCTCCCCATCACTTTTTTTTTTTTTAAAGATGTATATCCTAAACGCACTCCTCAAGAAATCTTGTGCATAAAACTGTTAAAGATTCTGTGCCTGGAACCCAACATAAGCAAACAGATACCTAATTTTGTATATATTTAATGCAAAGGATTATATGAGATAAGATAAAGTAATTATCTCATTAGGTTATTCCTTAGCTTAGAATTTTATGCTCCCTCTATCCTCCCTACCCCTGCCAAAACGTCTCTTACCCACCAGGCTGCCAAGTCCAAGATAGTTGTAAACATCAGCTCCTGTAGTCTAAATAACATTTCCACATGCTTATCTCATTTTGACTATCCGATTCAGAAGAGCAGTGGAAAAGTTCAAGCCTAAAGAGCAGCTCAAGATTAAGACCAGAGGTTAATAAGCTATCTGGCTGGCCCTTCAAAGGCAAAGGACAGGTGATGACACTGTGAGAATGGCATCCAAGGGTGCAGGATAATGACCTGGAGCAATTAATCCACCCAAGATTCATTCCACATGCTCAATTCTCTTTCCAGTTTCTTTTTTTTTCTTTCTTTTTTTTTCTTTTTATTTATGATAGGCACACAGTGAGAGAGAGAGAGAGAGAGAGAGAGAGGCAGAGACACAGGCAGAGGGAGAAGCAGGCTCCATGCACCGGGAGCCCGACGTGGGATTCCATCCCAGATCTCCAGGATCGCGCCCTGGGCCGAAGGCAGGCGCTAAACCGCTGCGCCACCCGGGGATCCCTCTCCAGTTTCTATAAGTACTCTTGCCCTTTCTCGTTCTCTCTTCCCTTTTCACATTAACCTCTCTAAATCCATCGTAGGCTATGAATAATATTTTGAAACATACGCTTTTTGGACTGATCAAAACCACACATTTTCAGGATTTCATTTGAAAATTACATAATGCTATTGGTTTGTGTGTAAATGAAGTCCCTACACTAACATTTTGAAATAGACATTTCCTTAGATATGAAGCTCTACTGATCTTTTCCTGTAACTTGAAAGTCTGGGTAGCAGAAAAAAAAAAAAGAAATTCAATATCTTTTTTTAGGTTTTCTGTCTTATTTCAATAAAAACTCTATAGAGTTATTTGGTCAAGAGAATCATTTCTGAATTGAATCTGGATGGCACAAGAAAATGGAATCGAAAGGAATCAAGTTTAAACAAAAAAGCCCAAGACTGCAAAAGATGGGGCGAAATAATCAAGGTAAATGTTTTATAGCTTTTAAGATAAAAAGGTTGCCTCATTAGATTTCTTCTCTCATCACATATTTTTTATAAATTCTCATTTCTGTTATATAAATCAGGAGCATGATGTACACCATATTGCAGATACCCACGAAACAAACTATTTTTTTTTCAAGGAGATTTAGATCGATAGATAATTAACATCTACATTGTCCCTGAGTTGAGGAGAAAGAACATTGTGGGGACTGAAATACAGAGACATGCAACCATCTGGTTTAGTGCGAAGGACAAATCTGAAAGAGCTGAGTCTCCCAGGAAAAGTCAGCTTTCAACTTTACTGTACATTCACAGGTTGTTTAAATAATAATAATTGAGTGAAAATATTTTCACCAACCAAAAAGAGCTCACCATCCAACAATGTGCTCTTGAGGCGATCACACCCCTGACTTGGAAGTAAAACAAATGCCGCCACTTCATCATTTTAAGCAAATAACTTTCTTACCACATTCACAGCTTCTAACATCTGACTACATTTAAACTGAGCTAGCATTTAATCATATTAACAGTGTTCTGCTAATCCCCTTCAGTATGGGTTTTTCATTATCTAAAAGCTCTGAGTGTTGATATTTGATTGAGAATAAACATTTGTATACCTTTGCCTTTGAAAACCTGGCAATGCTGCAGAACGTTGAACTTTGTGTTTACTCTTTGCTATGCTTCTGTGCTCTGAAGTAGGTGTCTTGTATAGCATAACCCTAATTGTTTACATTACTAAAATAAGAATTTATAAAAATATTTAAATACATTAGTATAGCCTGAGACTGTGTTGGATCAAAATAACTACCACAGAAACTCAAATAGTATTATTGACTGGGTCAGAAATCTATTCAAGAAACATTACATTACACCTCATACAGAAATTGCCTACACGTGTCAAATAGACTGGAGGGGGTTTATTTTCTAAGAATAAATTCTTCTCTTCAATAGGAACATACCCTTCCCTAAAGATCTTTTTGTGAATTTTTGTGTTTCTGATTGGAATGCTATATCATCAGTGATAAACTTTACCTATTTTCTTAGGCACTTGTATGTCTACTAATTATACGGTACACTCCTTTTTGACATCTAATCTGTTGCTCTCCACAGTGACTTGGAGAGCAACAGATTGGTTTAAATGACTGCGGGGGTGACAGAGAAAGTCTTTATAAATATTCAACATTTAAATATTAAGATATTGGATGGGAAGGATAAAACTTTAAGAAACTTGAGGGCACTACAGGGTTTATTTAATGAAACAAACAAACAAAAAATGAAACAAAGGTCAAGGTAGAAGGCTCTGACACGAAGTGACCGTAGACTCCAAACAGACCCTGCAAGCTACAAAACTGTCGATAACTTTAGTGTAGATGCCTGGCACAAAACCTCTTTCCTTGGAACAGTCCTCTAGCTTCCCCTCAGAAATGGGTCCCTACAGCCACATTCATCTATTTCATCCCACCTCTTTCGAATAGAAATGAGATCAGGGCACATGGTATATGATTTTGGAGGAGCCAAACTACAAGTAGGACTAGCCCATCAGAACTTCTCTTCTGGGAACTTAGGAAAAAGAGAATTGGACCCTGGTCAGTTGAGTGACACACCAAGGTTATACGACCTGGGTCTAAGGAAACAGTTTATAGCCACATGCATGGAAATGCAAACAAAACAAAACAAAACAAAAGTCACTGGACCAAAAAAAAAAAAAAAAAAAAAAAAAAAAAAAAAAGAAAAGAAAAGAAAGGAAAAGAAAAGAAAAAGAAAATGTAGTTGTATTAGGAAGTAAAGTAAATTGGGTTTCATTCACAGAGAGATGGAGAATATGGCTTCCAGCTCTTCATTTTCTTCATTTTCCAGTTCCAAATAACCATACCCTGTGAATGAGTATGAATTTTATTGATTATATACTAGATTCTCTTGATTCCTTATAAATGTCCTTTTCCTTTAGCCCATGTGTTCTATCAAAGGATGCCTTTTAAAAAAAATCCCTAAGAAATACAGCATGTTATACTGAATTATTATTGACTTTAACACATAAAACCATAAATTAACACTAATTAATGCATACTGAATATGCATATCCTGTCATTCCAATCTGACTATAGTAAGTAAGCCTTTTAAGGAAAACAATAACATTGTGTATCTTAAACATATTTATAACTTCATTTTCTAACATGATATCCCTTCACAGGGTAGACAATAGTAGATGACGACGTATTATTATTTACTAGATGTGAAAACTACTTCTAGACCTTAGAGTGTTTCCCTATATACCAGCTTATCCACTTGGCTCCTAATTTTCCACTTCCATAGAGGTTAGGCTTTGTTATAAATAAGAGAAAATCACAAATGCAAGAATGCTTCATCATCATGCTGTATTTACTTGTGTCTTAAATTAAGAACTAGGGTCACTGGGGCTGGGAATGGGTATGTGCCTGTTGGCCAAACTGGAAAAGGTCATCGTTCAATGACTACACCTATTGCGAGAGTGCGGGGAGGGAGGAAGACACATCAACACGCATGAATCTAGAAGGCGTCGTTGACAGACCCAGAGCCCAGCGTGGTGGTTACAGAAAGCAGTAAGACCCTCCGAGGTTCAGCTAACATTTGTGACTTATTTATCCAAAACACATATGTCCACTAGAAGTTTTAGAATCGCACAGTCTTAAAAGAAACCTTTCTCTTACTCTGTGGAAATCTTGGCTATGGTGTCACAAGAACTGTACTCCACGCCAGTGAAGATTTCCTTGCACTGTGCTGTCCGGACACCATTGAGCCAGTCACCCGTTGTGCGGAAGGTAGTGATGTCGACGCTGCTTTGGTCCAGAAGAAGGTTCGATGGCCTGTGGGAAAAGAAAACACCAAAGGGAGAGAGATCAAGACTCAGCAGAGTTGCTGTGTGTCAAAATTTGACACCAGTATCAGCAGAAACTTCCAGACTTCATGCGGTGTTCCTGTTTCTCTGTGGAATTTATCTGCCATGGAGGCTTTGTCTGAGCAAGCTGGCAGCTGGCAAGACTGCCATGGGATCATCTTGTCTCAGTGCTTCCCTTCTCCACTCATGACTGCTTTGTAAAGCAATGGAACTTTGCCAGTGGAATGCATAAACATATCCATACCTACTTCTATAATTTAATTTTTGCTTTAAAAAATATTTTATTTATTTATTCACAAGTGACACAGAGAGAGAGAGGCAGATACACAGGCAGAGGGAGAAGCAGGTTACATGCAGGGAGCCTGATGTGGGACTCGATCCTAGGACCCCAGGGTCACACCCTGGGCTGAACGCAAACACTCAACTACTGAGCCACCCAAGAGTCCCAATAATTTAATTTCTTTATTAGCAAAGATAGTGGTAATTCAGGATACAGTTAGGGCAGATGTGACACATGGAATACTCTGCTGCCTGGAAGTTCATTTGTAGACATTGCACAGGTTGCTGTTTAAGAAACACTTGAACAACCTAGATTATATGTAAAGCAGGACATAAAGTCAGCACAGATGTAAATAATGTCACATATGTCGTTCAGAATAAAGATCACCAAAGGAATAGAAAAAAATTGGTAACAAAAAATGAGTCTCACATATATGACAACACCAAATGGAGCTCAAGATAGAGAACGATGAAAGAGAGAGAGAGATATAAGTAGATAATAGACATTGTGACTGTGGTTTGATTTGCACAATACAATCATTATTAAGGGAAATTTCTAGAATTGTTTTATATAACTGCAGGTCTGACCATTGATCTATGACCAACCACAAGATCTGGTGAGTCAAAGGAACAGCAGAGACATAAAAGAAGCAGAGAAGACCATGTTTTCATCCTGGGAGAGCCAGAAGCAGCAGCAGATTGGTAAAATGACCTTCAGGTATTTTTTTCCAGCTCTGTGTGACGTGCATAATTGTCCTCTGACTCATAAGACTGGGACCAGTGCAGTTACCAGATAGAAAATTGTCCTCTTCATTTTCTTCTGTTAAGGAAAGGAGCTGGAGCCGAAGTAGTTATGAAGGCCTCTGTATTGAGATGGGTATTAACAACAATGGTAATGATGATGACATGGAATGTTTATGAGCATTCTACTGTCCTGGGCTCCATACTAAGCATTTTACACCCACACGAACGGTGTTGATTCTGCAACAGGTAATGATACTATGTACCTGTAATAGATGTAGAAACTGAAGCTAAGAGAGACTAAGCCACAGATCTGAGTTTCCTCAGGCAAAAGAGCCAGAGCTGGGATCTAGACACAAGTTATTTTATCCCAAAGCCCACACTCTTGGCCACTGTGCTCTACCACTTGGGTACAACTTTGTTCACATTGCTTTCCCCATGTTTTCTCTAAAGTTATTTTTGGTTCCATGAGGTAGCCTCTTTGATTTTTATATTCCATGAAGTGCAGTGACCTAGTGCACAGGTACTGGGACCAGGAGGCTTGGGTTGAATCCTGGGTATAGCACATACTATCTATGTCACCCTCAGTGATTTCCCCCTTTTTTTTTTTTTAAGACTTATTTATTTAGAGAGACAGAGAGAGTACATGTGTGCACAAGCAGGGGAGGGGCAGGGGGCAAGGGAGAGAGGGAATTTCAAGCAGACTCATGTCCAGTGGGAGTCTGAGAGCCCAACACAGAGATCAATCTCATGACTAAGCCGAAATCAAGAGTCTGTTGCCTAACTGACTGAGCCACCCAGGCACCCCCAGTGATTTTTATTTTGTCTGTTTCCTCATCTGTAAAACGGGAATGATGGTCCCAATAGAGTTCACACAACTGAAGATTAAATGAGGTTTAAAAGAGGTCACATATGCACGTGACACTCAGAGATGTGTGGACACGCAGTATGCTATCAGCTAGCTATTTGTTAGTCTGACATTAGGTAACATATCGAGTCAAGCGGTTGAAGTTTTTAAAACCTCAAAAAGAAAGTAACAATAAATCTCAGTGTATAAAAAAATGTTAGGAATGTGGTGATGCTGTTAATTATCTTATTGAGCAACTAGAAAACTAGAAGTTTGGTCATATATGATCTTATGAGCCTAATAGGGAAACAAACTCATAAAGTAGATATAATTGGGGCCCCATTAGAATAGCCAAAAAGTTTTACAAGTTCACAATGACTCTATAACAAATGCTTGCAAGTGGATATGCTATTCTGACTTCTGTAGTTTGTTTTCATTACTGCAGGAAAGTATATTATTAACATTAAGACTGTGTATGTCATAACCTAATCTTTAACTTGTAGTTGAGAAAGTACATTGAGATTTTTACCTTTTGAGAGTGGTCATTAAGAATCTTTGATGTTTTGTGATACTGCAGTTAATCAGCACTGAGCTGTTAAAACTTTTTAAAATTATTATTTAAAAAATCCCCAATGTTAGGATTTGTTAACTAAATTTCATATTTTATTATATATTAAAAATTAATACTTTGCCTAAATGAAATCTATTTTTTGAAGTGCTTAAATTCAACATTTAGGATTGTCAGAAGACATCAAAATAAATGAAGGATATGCTAACATGCATTTATCCTTATTGTAGAAACAAATTCAGCTCTCTAAAGTACACATTCAATAATATTTTTAGAAATAGCATGAAATAACAACAAAAGGAACTGCATGGTGTTTTATCTATGAATATGAACCATTGATCATCATCTAGGAAATGTGGTAAAGTTCATCTTCTCAGGAGAAAAATCTTTCTGTGAAGCAAATCTACAAATATGCCAACTCCACTCACATTTAAAAGGAATTTTTAATTGGGAGATTTCTATTACTATTGATAATATTTCTCCAACTCACTCCCTGATACATAGGACACATGTATGAAGTGTAAGGCTAATTTTCTTAAATGTGAACAATTTTGTCATGTCCCAGCCCTGCATGCTGCTGTTGTAGACACAGGAGAGAATTTAAATTGACTACCCATCTGGATTTTGATGGGGATACATTACATTTATTTGATAAAATGGAAATGTTAAGGAAAATTTAATACTGAGTTGAAGAAAAAATTGGCAACATGACAGTTTGGTTCTGTCTATATTTTTATCCTCTTTGGAAAAAATAGATCAAGAGCTGGTTCCCTCCCTCTCATTCATAATCATTTGTCAAGAGGAGGACAGCTGAAAATGGATAATTTTTCAACCTTCTTTCCATTAGACTAAACTACTTCAATTTTCTCTACCTCAATTATTTGACTTATAAGTTAAAAATTAAAATTATAGAGTTTATAATTTACATTTTATATTATGATTTAGTTTTAACTAATGCTCAGAAGTTATCTTAAAAAAAGGAAAAAGGAAACAAAAATTAGGTATTATTTTAAAAATCATTGAATTTTCTTTCCTTCAAGGAATACCTAGAAAACTACAAAGTAGAAATATAACATTGTATAAATCATTCTCTTCTGGAGCATAAGTGTAATTTTCTATGACTCTTCAAATTACTCATCTGCAAAAAGGTTTATTTTCATAATTGAAATTTTCTTGGTTTAGTTTTTTTGTTCTCCCAGAAATTTGAGGACTTACAGATACAGATATACGAGCCAGATTCCAAAATTTACACGATATTCATGGGTTGTTTTAGCATGGCCCTCATGGGTGAAATAGCTTTTATCAGTAGCCAGCATTCCATAGACCATTGGACCCTTCAGATCGGTAACTGAATTAGTAAACATGATTGATTGGCATCCCATTAAATCAGGTGTAAGAAAATTTTATAAGAAAAATTAAATCGTACTAGAAGACTATGAAGTATGAACCATCAACCGGCATATGTGACACGCAGGGTGTGCACAGACACACACCCCACCGCCTGGATGTCTACAGTAGCTGAGCATAGTATCTAACGTCGACTCTTGTCGACTCTTGGTCCTATGAACAGCAATTCTCCTTTATTTATGGGTTTGTGGGTATGAAGAATCAAACCCCAGGACATTTATTCAGAATATTTATGAACTGTGCCTAATAGCAAAATGCAGAACTTTTTCTTCTGAGTTCAAACTGGCTTGTATTTTTAAACTCAACACTATAGCCAGACTCAACAAGAGTTTAGAGAAAATTAGTATAAACAAACTGAGATAGAACAGGACGTGCAGATTAGGGATTAGAGTGACCCCAACTGAGTTTTTCTGTTTATTACTTGGATCAAAGTACAAGGAAGACAAAGAATGGCCTAATTTTCATGCCAGTGACCTCAGGATAACCAGCCCTGCAAAGTATCATTTTTCCACTTCCAAGACTTCTCTGGGGAATTCAAATAAAAATTGGTTCCTTTCCTCCTCGGAGAGGACATCTGGAGAGTTTATCAATGGATAGGAATTTGTCTCTCACTGTGAAGAGCCTGTGATGTCTCTTCACGCGCACCGAGGGAATGCAGGCTTTGCGCAGCTGCAGGCCTTGACTGTTTTTTTTAGACCCAGCCCCAGACTTGGGTCTGAAGGGGAAATTTATAGGTGGGGTGATGTGCACCGTGAGCTCACACTTTTACTAGACAAATTAGATAGGTTTCAATCCATGCAGCTGTAAACGATGTCCTGCCGAGTTCCACCTGAACTTTTACAGCTTTTCATAAATCAGTACCTACTGGCCACAGAGCGCGGTCATTAAAAAGAAATCATGGAAATTGCATGTTTGCTCAGGGGAAGCAAAAAAATAACTTTCCTCCCCCTTCTCCCTCCCTCCCTGTATTTAGGTTTGTGAATTATTCTTGTATGGATTTTCAGACTGCTGCATTAAAGAGGTAGGCACATACTTTCTTCTCATCAACTCCTATTTTACCTGCACATGGCTTCACACCAATTAGCACCTGATATTGGGGACCCAACGTCAATAAACAACTGCCAGTCCCAAGCGTGTCTTCTTGGGAGGATGCTATTTCAATATTGCATCAAAATTCTGAATCACTAGGGTTGAACATTAAGTTACCCTTTTATGACATAAAAAGACTCCTTTCAGTACGCAAAAGGCTTTCATTTTCACGAATAATACACATTGCCTGAGTAAGTAAGTAGGTCCCAACTGAGTTTAGAAGCAAATATCAGGAACATTAGGGATGTACCCTCTACCACTATCATTATCTGTTCTGAATAGTGTCAGGGAATATATTTACTCAAGAATAGTTTCTTAAAGGCAGAATATTAACTGTATATTATTGTCTGAAACTAGTAACCTAATTTTTCAATGTCTTTTAGGATTTACTGTTAATTTTTTTTATTTGAAGTAGTATCTTCTCACTATATTTCAATGGGGAGATTTTTGTATTCACCAATTTTTTAAATGTGGATTTATCACAATCTTGATCTTTTTATCATTAACATTAAAAATTCCAGGTAAGATTAAGCAAATTTAATTTGTCATCAGTAACTAAAAATAATTTTGAGTATACAGAGTTCCCAGCAGGAGAGTAGTTGGTACATGACACATTAGGGAGAAGTAAAGTCGTCATGTTTATTTTAGTTATCTCTAGGCCTTACGGATAAGAATCTTAGCAGTTATAGCTATTACCTCTGCTTTAATTCTTCCCAGTGGCAAAATTACCTACTTTGACTTTTAAGATTAAAAAAAAAAATCGTCTGGGTGTCTGGCATACTTGCCTCCCTCTAAAAGGTTCTGCATCCTATTTAATCAGTGAGGAAAATCAGCCTGTCAGTTTCAGAATTGGGGTCAAAGTCACATTGACAAACATTTTGTTGTTGTTGTTAGACTTCTCATAAAGGATGCAGTATTTGCCAAAAAGTTATTCTCAAAAAGAATTATATTATGTTTTCTTAGAAATCAGAAGCATTTTATTTACACTTTGTTTACTTATTACACTTAATTTAGTGCCATTAACAGGGAACAATCACTAGCATTGCCTATGTCTGCTCCTGTTTATCTTGCAAGTTAATAAAAATTAAATCCCTTCAAAATTAGTGATCAATGAAATGGAACAATATATTTTAAATTATTTCAATAAATTAACTAAGTATGATTGGATCTGCAGAACCTCATTCTAAATTACAATTAAAGGGGTGCCCGGGTGGCTCAGTCACTTAAGCATCTAGCTCTTGATTTCGGCTCAGGTCAGGGTCACGAGAGATTAAATAACCGTGTTTGGACTCCATGCTCGGGAGGAGGGAGAGAGGCTGCCTGAGATTTTCTCCCTCGCCCTCTGCCACTGCTCCTCACTCACAAGTTTTCTCTAAAACAAATAATTAATCTTTAAAAAAAACAAAAAAAAAAACAAATTACAATCCAATATATTGTTTAAGACCTTAAGCTGTGAATTTGGGTGCTTCACTTTAGAACCTCATTCTAAACACATGAATGTAATATTTAATACTTTATGCCAAAAATTTGTATCCCATAAATTACAATATTATTGAAGAATCCTACTGCCTGGAGTATGAAAATTATGTAAATTTAAAGAAAAAATAAATGCTTTATTTAATTTTACATAAATATCCAAAAATTAAAAAGGGCATGTTACTGCTGAATAGAAATGAATGAATTTATTTCTCATTTTTCTCTATTGTTCATCTTCTTTATTTTTAATTTAGCTACATTCATAAAAATAACTTAATTTATTTAAATCCAGGAGCTATATTTTATATGTAATATAAAGCTAACTGAATATGTATATACTACGAAAAATATGTATCATAAATTAATTTAAATAATACAAAATTAATCCTTCAAAATAGTCTCTTTTAAAAAATGAATTAAAAAAATAAAAATAAAAATAAAAAATAAAAAATGAATTTTTAAATTTTTGGGGGGCTGGAGAGGGAGGAGGGGAGAGAGAATTCCAAGCAGGATGTGCCACCCAGGCTAAAAATGAAAAAAAAAATTTTTTAAAGATTTTATTTATCATCTATTCATGAGAGACACAGAGAGAGAGAGAGAGAGGCAGAGACACAGGCAGAGGGAGAAGCAGGCTCCATGCAGGGAGCCCAACGCAGGACTTGATCCTGGAACTCCAGGATCACACCCTGGGCTAGCTAAAGGCAGACACACAACCGCTGAGCCACCCGGGCATCCCTGAATTTTGTTTTTTACTTTTATCGGTATAACCAAATTATGTGTTAGGAAGTAATAGAAAATTTATCATTATAAGACCACTTTCTATTTGTTTTTATGGAAGTATTTTCTATCAAGAACTTCTTTAAGGGATGCCTGGGTGGCTCGGCAGTTGAGCATGGCCCCCGGGGTCCTGGGTTCAAGTCCTGCATGGGCTCCCCGCAGGGAGCCTGCCTCTCCCTCTGCCTGTGTCTCTGCCTCTCTGTGCGTCTCTCATGAATAAATAAATATCTAAAACCCCAGGGTCGTTGTCCTTGCTTAGAGAAATGGCTCTTTCCCCTTGGGGCCCGCACCCCCTTCAGCAGCTCCTCATAAGAGCTCCCTGCTTCGGGCCCTGGAGAAGCCCGGGAGCGCGGCCCGCGGAGGCGGAGGCGGAGGGCGCAGTGCTTCTGGCCCCTGCCGCCGGGGGCGCTCCGGAGCCCCCTCCCCACCCCGGGCCCGTCCCGGCCTCTGGCGGGGCGCAAGGGCCGACGCGCTGGGGCCCCGAGGCCGGGCTGCGGGTGGCGGGAGAAGCTCCGGGGGAAGGATGCACGGCCTGTCCCCGGGAGCCCCGGCCTCTGCTCACAGGCCACCTGCCCTGGTCCGGGGGGCAGGGGGCGGGGGGGGGGGCTGCCGCGGGAATCAGGATTCCAGAAAACCAGCAGCCTCCCTGCGAGACCGCGCTGCGCCCTCGGCCTGCTGCTGCCCCCGCCGGCGCTCGCGCTCCCTCTCTCCCGCTCTCTCCCGCTCTCTCCCGCTCTCTCTCGATCTTGCTCGCTCTGATGTGCCCCGTGTCTCACCCCCCCCAACCGTCGGGCCGCGCCCCGAGAGCTCGTCTCTGGCCCGAATTCCCTCCTCCTCTCTCCGGCTGGAGGAGGTCCTGCGGGGACCAGCGAAGGCACCCCAGCTCCTCCCTAGGACCGTCTCCCCCTGCAGCGTCCTCAGGCCTGGGCGCCGGGGAACTAGCCAAGACCCCAGGGGGCCCGACCCCGCGGGGCCCTAAGGACCTTCCAAGGTTCCTCTTTTCCTCGTGGACAGAGTCCAGATTTCTAGGGACGCCGTTAGGTCACCCATCATCCATTCAATCTATCCGGTTCCCTCCTCACACTCGCCTGTTTTGCTCTTATCCTATATTCCAGCAGAATTGTACGATGCAATACATTTTGGAAATATCCTAAGTTTTCGTGCGTCTTGCTCCTCTGCACCACGTTTCCCTCGCCGGGTGCAGCCTTATCTGCCACGGCAATGTCATCCCCGTGCAGCTAATCACCATGCGGCCTAGCGTGGTGCCTGGCGCCAGGTGGCTGCTACCTACGCACCCGGGCTTCATGGTGACCTTCGGCTAAACTTCCAATGCAGCAGGTCTCCTCCAATTACTCTGCTTTTAGGAAAATAAATCAATTATCAGAAGACAACATGAAATTTAATGTAACTCCGCCATCTTCTCACCACCTCCCGTGACATCTGCGTGGGTTTTGGGCTGGCCCACCCTGACCAGGTGCGTAGAGACCGTCCCACCTCCAGTGGTGATGCCACCAGGCCACGCTTTTTTTTTGAAAAATGTAAATAAAGTTTATTTTATGCTGCAGAGAAAGATGCAATCGATTTGGAGAAGAATGAGATCCAGCCAAGTGTCAGCTGGAGATGCAGAAGGATGGGCGCTTGGCAGAGGTGGAAACTGGGAGCAAGGGCAGTGCGTGTCCAGAGCTCTGACACCAAAATTTCAGAAGTTGCTGTGTTGGCTTTTTCCCTTGATGATTTTGTTCCAGAATTTACCAGCGTGAAATCTTCTAAACACGTTAGTGTGGGCCCCATAAGACGTCAAAGTATTGTGCAGCCATCAGTAGAGAAAGGGAAAACACCACTTCCCCAGTTTGGCTAACTGTAGGAAACGAGAGAAGAGCTTCTTTAATTCTTGCCTCCTCCATTTGTAGATTTGTGGTCCTGGGCCAGTGGCGGCGTTGGCATCACCTGGGAGCTGGGCAGAAACACAGAAGCCTCGCAAGCCCCAGCCGCCCCGAGAGATGCCTGTCAGGGATCATGGATCGGGACTCCAATGAAGGTGGAGAAGTGCGGTGATGCACGGTGGAAGGTGTCCGTGGCCCCGTGTGGGATAGATCCCGCCCTAGAGCCAACTGGACTCGCCTGGACTCTGAGAACACCATCCCCCTGGGAATGACACGATAATGTGACTCTTGCTAACGGGCGTCGCAGGCGAGATTCAGCACGCTGACCTGGTGGCTCCTTTGGAACCTTGGATCATGGGGGCCACTCACAAGCTCCGGCCGGGTGGGTCTGTGAGCTGCTTAGGGGGGACGTTTCTGGAGTTGAGCTGACAGGAAGAGAAATGTGAAATTTTGCACAGGGGAAAATTTTAAGCTTTTAGTATCACGGCTGATGTCTGCGAAATCTATGTAATGAATAGAAAAAAAAAACTAGAATGTTTTTTAAATTGTGTATCTATTGAAGTGGACATGTATTATTTTGGAAAACATACGTGCTTGTGCTTCACAGACATGGGCTCACGTACCAGCTGGGCGGTGGCCACCCAAGGCCGGGTGGTGTCGCGCTGGCACCGGGCGAACAGGATGCTGTGCACCCTCAATGACGTGCGGGGCCCAGCTACCACAAGGTGCTGGAGGAGAGGGAGGGGGCACGCCCCGGGATCCGACCAGGGGACCAGCCCGGGCGCCTGTGCTTGCCTCTGAGTGCTCCAGGGCCGCGAGTCCGGGGGCATCGCCCGATCGCCCCAAGGTGCCCTCCGCTCGCCCCTCGCCCCCCAGCAGGCGCGTTACTCGAATCCTGTCACTTCCCTGCTTTCAGCGCCTTAATGGGGCCTCATGCATATCAAAAAAAAAAAAAAAAAAAAAAGAAAAAGAAAAAGCCCCAAGTCTTTACAGGGCCAGCGGGAGGGGGCGGGCAGAGAGGGGCCAGGAGACGGAGGGGGAAGGGGGCAGGAGAGGGAGGGAGGGGGAGGGAGGCAGGAGAGGGAGGGAGAAGGAGGGGGGTAGGAGAGGGAGGGCGCAGGAGAGGGAGGGAGGAGGAGGGGGGCAGGAGAGGGAGGGAGGGAGGGGGAAGGGGACAGGAGAGGGAGGGAGGAGGAGGGGGCAGGAGAGGGAAGGAGGGGGAGGGGGGCAGGAGAGGGAGGGGGCAGGAGAGGGAAGGAGGGGGAGGGGGGCAGGAGAGGGAGGGGGCAGGAGAGGGAGGGGGACAGGAGAGGGAGGGCGGGGAGGGGGCGGGGGGGGGGTGGTCTTCTCGCCCGCGGAGGGCACGGCCCCTCGTCCTCTCCTATCAGTAGGAGCCAAGGCAGGATGGGTGGGTGCAGGCTATGGGCACCCCTGGAACCCCATGTGCAGGCCAGTGCCTCGATGGCGTGCGTGGCCGGGGCACCACTGGGAAAGTAGGCGGGAAGGGGACGAGCTCCGTGGGTCATGACGATGGACGAAGCCGTCGTCGTTCAAGCGGGAAAGCACATCTACTAAAGGGGAAGGAATATATTTTCTTGGGCAACTTGAGCTGGTCGCTAATGAATCCGTATTTGACGCAATCCACCCCGCTGCGTGTTTTAATGGCAGTAAGTAAACACGTCAACACAATTCCCAAGACTTTCATGCTTAAGTGAATTAAGATCTACAGCACCTCTTGGAAAAAAATATTTCCCTAAAATTACAAGTTTTGTGACAAAATATACAGAATTTATTCAAGTATCAAAAATATATGGACTCCTGGATGGCCCAGCGGTTGAGCGCCTGCCTTGGGCCCAGGGCGTGACCCCGGGGTCCCGGGATCGAGCCCTGTGTCGGGCTCCCCGCAGGGGGCCTGCTTCTCCCTCTGCCTGGGCTCTGCTTCTGTGTCTCTCATGAATAAATAAAATCTTAAGAAAATACACGGTGCAAAGCCTGGGTCATGTGTCCCAGGCCAAGTGCTCCTCTTGGCCCCTGCTAGCGCCCCCTGCTAGCTCCCGGGGGCATCAGGCCCCCCTCGCGGTGACCAGCCGTGGGCTCAGCCCACACTTGCTCAGTTCCGGTGGGAGGACCTGCACCCCTGGGGCGCAGTGCTCCAGGAGCCCTGTCAGTTGTGAAGCTTTATTCCAAATAACAAATGAATTGGGAATTCACCTGAATTCACCACCGCTCCAGGACATTTCTTTTTTGTTTTTCCCCTTAAATTTTTTTCTGTTTAAATAGTAGGGAGTGAAAGGAAGCTCCGTGTCCAGGGCTCCTCCTCCTCCTCGAAGCCGCAAACACCACCCTGAATGTAGACCCTCAGTCACCCTGGGAGTTAACAATATCTGCAAATCACAACTAAACCACATAAGGATTTCTCTTGAAAGGCTTTGTTTTTGTGTTTGTGTTTGTGTGTGTGTGTGTGTGTGTGTGTGTGTTTTAAGGAAGAAAAGAAAGACAGTTTTCTCCAGTTGTCAGGAATAGAAGTTCCATAGAATGCAGTTAGGGAAGTGGGAGGAAAAAAAAGTAAATCAGCACACGGGGCATAGAAAATACATGGGTTTCAGAGTGAGTGCAGAATGCGGAATCTAAGTGTCACCTGGCGGCCGCGCTGGTGATGATCTTCAGGCTGCCTGGGTTCCGGATGAGCTTGTCCAGAATGCTGACAATCTGCTCAAACTTGGGTCTGTTGTTTCTGTCCTTCTGCCAGCAGTCCAGCATCAGCTGGTAGAGCGCAGCCGGGCAGTCCATGGGCGGGGGCAGCCGATAGCCTTCATCCACAGCTTTGATGACCTGTGCGAGAAGCAGTATCCCGGAGCTTAGGGACCGAGGCTCCCGTTATTGTCCACGGGAAGGACGATACTTAAACTGTGAATATTGGAAAGTTAAGTGGAAAAATCTCATTTTCAGTTACTTAAAAGGATGACGGCTTATCAGGTAAGTGAGATTGTTCATGCCGCCCAGAAATGTTGTGCAAAGAAGGTCGAGAGAGAGAGGGGAAGTGGATTTAGGAAAGAAGCATTGGTAAAGCTCCTTTTCACCTAAGAATCAGAGGACACAGTCTACCATATAGAAAATGCAGTGAGTTACAAAGAAATGATTATTTGGTAATACAGATTTGTGTGGAATACTGTTCATATATGAGTGAATGCAGAAAAAGTTAGTCTGTGGATTTTAGCTCTCTTTCATTCCGAGGGCACCTTCCAAACCATAGGAACTTCCTTGGGTAAGAATCCTACGTGCTGAACCGGGAAGTGACTATTAGTTCACGTGTACTTTTCAATCATATAAAACAGTGATTTTCAAGCTTACTGTGCAGCCAAATAACCTGCAGGACGTAATATAGAGATCGCTCTCCTCTGATCGCCTAAGCCTGGAGGGAGGCCTGAGATTTTGTATTACTGCTAACTCCCAGGCTCTGCTGAAGCTACTGGTCCAGAGACCACACTTTGAGATCCTCCGATACAGAGAAAATTTGGAACACAGAGACGTGGAGATGTGAGTCTGATTTTCCCAGCACTGTTATAAATATAGCTTGACTGGACAAGCACAGAAAGGTTTTAGATGCCGGTGCAGTAAGTGCAGCTTTACATGTAATGAGCAGCAAACGACTGAGAGCATCTCAGCGTTCCACCTTGCGGGTCTCTGGGACCATGCTCAAGGCCTCTGGCTGAGCACACATGGAAGTCTCCCGAGTGCTGGTCCCATGTCAATAGTATCCTTTTGCTGAGCATTTGTAAAACATGACTCATAAAAACAAAAATCCTTTTCAGAAATCATATCACACTTACAATAGAAAATTAGAATTATTTTTCCATCCAGACACTTCACTTCGTGTGACTAAATTCTCGTACAAGTTTAATACATTAAGACAAACAACATACTAGAGACTGGTTGCTCTGTCTGACTTTGGGAAATACTACGTTTCAGTAAACAAAACGTCAGCCTCGATGCACGCATAGAAATCCACAAAGGGTGGCAGGCATGTGGCTTATTAATGTCACACAGAGACAACTTTGCCGTCAAAATACTTCAAACAGTCTCCCATATCTATGGGCTATCTTTTCAGTCACGTATTTCACTACATTCTTGCTACAAACATCTTCATTTTCTCTCATTTCCAAACCCCTGCTTAAGGGAAACACGTAAAGCCGTAAGAGCAACTCAGTTAATATCCTTGTAAGACTTGGCAACTGTTGCATTTCTTCTAAGTATTCTATTTCAGTGTCACAAACCGGGAGCCACCTGGTTTCATTATGCTCCACTTCCTTGCACAGCTTGATCTCTTAATCTGAACCCATAATTCACGGACGACAAATACTTACATCCTGATTGGACATCTCCCAGTACGGCCTCTCTCCATAGGACATCACCTCCCAGAGAACAATCCCGTAGCTCCACACGTCGCTGGCTGACGTGAACTTGCGGTAAGCAATAGCTTCTGGGGATGTCCACCGGATTGGGATCTTCCCTCCCTTTAAACATAAAATCACGTACACATATGATCAATGCACGGAACACATACATGGTCGTACGGAATCTTCGCTGCATGTGTCAGGCTACTTCTCTTCTGAAATGGGATATGGGTTTAGGCTGAAATGCCTTGATTATTTTATTTAATACCAACCACAGTAAGCGGCATAGCATGCACTGAGGGTTTGCTTCCAATCAATCTGATGAAGGGACAACATTTTACAATTGTTTAGACACTGCTGGTTTATATCAACTACGTCATGTTAATTACTCATCTACCAAAGTAGATGTGCTACAGGGTGTAGTGGGATTGAACGAGGTATCCTGAGTCAACATTTATCCATCTGACATAGATTTATGCTTGGCCAAGCCATGTTAGTTCAAAAGGCCAGTTAATATTTGTAAAGAGCTTATACCAAAAAAAAAAAAAAAAAAAAAAAAAAAAACCCCAAAACCAAAAACCAAACCCTTATAGCAGTCCTTGACACCTAAGTTCTCATTGGTGTTTGTTAGCTAAGTAAATTCAAAGGTCATACCCCTAAAAAGCTCTGCTCAATACATAGTCAATCACGTAGGTTGGCATACCAGGGCTTCACCGCATCACTAACCCCTGAAGTCCCTTCCATGCTACTAGGCACCATGCGGCCTCAACAGGTCCATTAACTACATTCCCAGGACTTACAGTCTGGAGGAGAATATTGCTTCTCTGAGTTATGAGAGATATAAAGGTAGAGCTCCCAGGGAACTTGCTCTCGGTTTAATAAATACATTTAATAAAAGTGTGTCGAGTAGCAACCATATGGGAAGTATTAGGCTAGTCACTCCCGGGACACAAACATAAATAACACGCAAGCCCGCGTGGTGGCAAAATCTCCGGCAAACGGGGATGGCATTAGCTGTTCTGAATCATGGAAGGCCAGAGAAGCGCCTGGTCCTTAGCTGCCCACACCTGGCCCGGTGGGCGAGTCAGGTGGGGCGTCACACGTTCAGCTGCGGTACCGCCGGGTCCTCGCTCCTCGCGCCCCCTTCCCTCCACCTGCGGGGGGCAGGCTCGGGGTCACCGCTCCGCGCATCCCCATCCCCTCCACCTGCAGGGGCGCAGGCTCGGGGTCACCGCTCCGCGCACCCCCATCCCCTCCACCTGCAGGGGCGCAGGCTCGGGGTCACCGCTCCGCGCACCCCCATCCCCTCCACCTGCGGGGGGCAGGCTCGGGGTTACCGCTCCCCGCGCCCCCATCCCCTCCACCTGCGGGGGGCAGGCTCGGGGTCACCGCTCCGCGCACCCCCATCCCCTCCACCTGCGGGGCGCAGGCTCGGGGTGCAGCACGGGCCGGGGCGCTCTCCCGGGAGGCCGCGGGGTGGCCTGCGGGATCGGCTTTGGGAGGCCCACTTCCTGCAGCTCGGCCGCTGTGTGCACAGGTGGGCCGTGGGCCCGAGGCAGCTGGGGGATGACGGGCATTGTCCCTGCGCGGCGCCGGCTTGGAGGCCCGGCCACACCCCCCTGACCCGGGGCCGGGGGGGGGGGGGGGGGGGAGGCGGCTAGTGCACCCCACGGTAAGCGGACGCTTTTGAAGAAGTTTCCAAGATCTCTACGCAGAGAGAATGTCGGAGAAGGTACTGGAAAGGGACGGGGAGGGATCCCTGGGTGGCTCAGCGGTTTAGCGCCGCCTTCGGCCCAGGGGCGTGACCCCGGGTCCCGGGATCGAGTCCCACGTCGGGCTCCCTGCGTGGAGCCTGCTTCTCCCTCTGCCTGTGGCTCTGCCTCTCTCTCTCTCTCTGGGTGTCTCTCATGAATAAATAAACAAAATCTTTAAAAAGAAAGAAAGGAAAGAAAGAAAGGAAAGAAAGAAAGAAAGAAAGAAAGAAAGAAAGAAAGAAAGAAAGAAGAAAGAAAGAAAGAAAGAAAGAAAGAAAGAAAGAAGAAAGAAAGAGAGAAAGAAAGAAGAAAGAGAAAGAAAGAGAAAGAGAAAGAAAGAAAGAAAGAAAAAAGAAAGAAAGAAGAAGAAAGAAAGAAAGAAAGAAAGAAAGAAAGAAAGAAAGAAAGAAAGAAAGAAAGAAAGAAAGAAAGAGATAGAAAAGGACGGGGAGGTGGAGCGGGGATTTAACCATCGGTAAACTGAGGCAGCTTCAGCCTGCGGAGGACGGGGTCCCCGTAATGGGCGGCACCTCGGTGCGTCCCGGGACGCTGTCCTTCCAGCGAGCCGCCGGCGCGGCAGGTGGGCTCACCCCAGGTTTGCAGGGCCCCCGGCCTGCTGACCGCCCCCGACAGGCCACTAGCTCTCGGGCCGACGCCGCGGGCCAGCAGGCTGGCTCCGGAGGTCAGTACAATTTTTAAACAAAAACATGAATTTCGCGTGGCTAAGACTCGCGCTGACTGAAAATCCTTGGTAGGTTAACCTGCGAGGTGAGCCTGTCTCTAGGAGTTCACGCCACAGACGCCTCCGGCCGCTGTCCTTGCAGCCAGGGAAGGACGTAAAACATAAAACAGAATCCGAACATCAACAATAAACAGACCGTGTTTAAAATTTAGAGCACTGGGGAAAGACTTACAGTTTTGAGCGTAGGATCAAGAGCAAATGAGAGTGAAGTTTTAACAGGAGTAAAAGTCATACACTCACGGGTTCCCTGTACCGGGGGTAGCGCTACTGACATTTTAGATCAGATTAATGATTTGATGTGGGGACTGTCCCGTGTGCTGTAAGCCGGTTAGTAGCACCCCTGGCCTTCACGGGCTCGGGAACACTGGCGTCCCGGCACTTGTGACACAGCCCAAAATGTCTCCAGACAATGCAAATACCTCGTAGGAGCAAAACTGTCCCCACCTGAGAACTACTGCTTGAGATGGTGCGTGACAAGCTTTACCTCGCAAGGGAAAGTAATTCGGATGAGGTCCAGGATTTCCCTGGGATTTTAGGTAGAATGAATGGAATTAACTTTCTCTCTCCCTCTTTTTTTTTTTTTTCCTTACCATTCACACCCTTTCCATGGATGTTTTTATTTCTGTTCTAGTCAAGTGAGGGCCAAGTTCATCATGGCCAATTTGGGTAACTGAGTTTTGGTAAATGTAACAGTATCCCTTTGAGGTGTTTCTATTTTCAGTTTTTTTTAATGTTTTTATGTTTTTTGTTATTTTCTCCTTTCTTTTTAGCTTTCTTCTACCCCCCCTTTTGTTTTAAAAAAAAGAGGATGATTTCCTGTTGCAAATGAAAATAATAATAATGTCTTCATCAAACAGAGGTATCTATGACCAAAGAGTTTAGTAAGAAACGTGTTTTTCCTTCAAAAACAAACATTACCTATGGTTTCAGAAACATAAATGTCATTGACATAGGGAGACACTGGATACAAGTCCTTAAGGGCTCAGTTCAGTTCTGAAGTACAGGTGAAAGAAGAATCCATACATTTTGATAGAATCCTACTTCACAGTAAGGGTGTCTGTCTTCAAGCTAAGCATCTGTAGATCGGATACTATCAAAATAAAATAAAATGAGTCTATAAATGTCTGAGTCACTAAATTTCCTACAAATCATCCATCATAGAATTTATTTATACTTTTACTGCTGATTGATCACAAAAATTCCCCCTTTTCCCCCCTACTCACTACCCTAATAAAATCTGAGCTGGTAGTGTGTGACTTTTTTCTTTTTTCAGGTCCAGAAATTACTTTCTCAGATATGTATGTGGGAGGCATTCTGAAATTTTAGATGCTTTTCAAATAATTGCCAGACACATCCTTCAGTGAGCAACCCAAAGACTTGGTTTTGATGAGACAATAACGAGTCATCATTTGGCACCCTTGGTTCCCGCGGCGGTATGACTACTCAAGTACACCTGTTCTAAATGAGCTAAACTTTTTTTTTTTTTTTAAGATTTTATTTATTTATTCATGATAGTCACACAGAGAGAGAGAGAGAGGCAGAGACATAGGCAGAGGGAGAAGCAGGCTCCATGCAGGGAGCCCAATGTGGGATTCGATCCCGGGTCTCCAGGATCGCGCCCTGGGCCAAAGGCAGGCGCCAAACCGTTGCGCCACCCAGGGATCCCTAAATGAGCTAAACTTTGAAATCCGTTGACGATCTAAGATGTGCTTGGAAAAATGCTAGTGGGCACTGAGGGTCCTCGAAAGCATAGCCAGTTACTATAAAGATGATTTATGAAGATGTATTAGTCACAACACACAAAAGCATTGTAAAGTGAACACATTTACCTACGCTGCTCTCTGTATCCACATGCAAGCTCTCCAGATATTTACGTATTTGAGAAATGTCCCCAGTTGCGTGAAGCGAGCTCAGAATGGAATTAGTCTAAAATCTCAATTGTAGAGGGACATCCAGGACAGAACCAACCGTTCATGCGTCTTTCCCTACCTAAGATGCCAAGCCTTGGCCCTGCTGCCCTCTGCGCTGCGTAGCCCAGTGATTGGGCCTGGGAGGACTTTATCGTCACTCGCTCCATCTCCTTCTGAAGTGTAGCAGAAAGCGAGAGTCTTGGTTTCTGGTTCAATTCTAGCAGAATGTTTAATTTTGCCAAGTTCCTTGACTTCTCCGTGTGCAGCTAGCTCGTCCTTCGTAAACTGGGGATTTTTTTTTTTAAGATTTTTTATTTATTTATTCATGGCAGAGGGGCGGGGGAGAGAGAGACAGGCAGAGGGAGAGGGAGAGAAGCAGGCTCCATGCAGGGAGCCTGACGTGGGACTTGATCCCAGGTCTCCAGGATCACACCCCAGGCTGAAGGTGGAGCCAAACCGCTAAGCCACCGGGGCTGCCCTAAACTGGGGATCTTGGGGAGTATCTTGAACAGCTGTGCTAATCCATGAGCCTGAGCTCCCTCAACTCTCAAATGTCTGCCTTAAACCTACAGGCATAGCAAGGATGCAGGCATTCATAATATTGATTATTTTGGAAAAGATAATCCTAAATTTGGATCTACTGATCTATTGGTTGTCATACCTGGATTTACTCCTATAGAATTCTTACAGAAAATTTAAAAGAGAAGAATAAAACGACACATGCAAAGATACTAAGGATTCTCCGGGCAGAGACATTACATAATGGCTATCCTCAAATCCAGGATTAGGTGAAGTAGTCCAAGACCTTGTTCACTTTGTCCGGAAATAGCGTTGGAGTAAACCTAGTCTTAAAAGATCCTGCAATTCAGTTCTCTAAGCTTAATGAATTTAGACAGTTCAAACGAGACATTTGGCTAAAAGCCTGAATTTTTCAGGCCCTCAACTACAGCCAGCTCTTTCACCATGGGCTACAGGGCTTCAGGTCTTGATTTCTAAAGAAAAAGGAGTATAATTGCCAAACTCTCTGGACATGAATGCATAATATCTCATATCTGCCCCAATTTTTTCTCTAATTATATATACAAATCTCTCCCCATCGATTTAGTAAATGCTGTGCTGATCCATGGTTCACACTGTCTGCCGGCAAGCCCTGTCAGATCTCGCTCTCAGAGGGACAAAGGAGGCTAGAGAGTTTATCTTAGTAAAATCCTGAGTAATTGAGTGTTTAACCTGGAGGCAAAATCTGGCTTCTCAACAGTGGAACTACAGAGATGAATCATTCCACTCATTCGACTTAGCCTCTATCTGACGTCAGGGACCAACCTTCATTCACAATGAGGTGAGGGGCAACCCGGGAAGCCCCTGGGGAAGCATCTGTTCTTCTCCCCACTCGCCCAGATCTAAAAGCCATTGAGAGGATCACCCTGGCAGGTGCTGCCTGCCTCAAGATACCAGGACAGATGATCTCCTAGGTAGCAAGAGCCTAAACTTTCGAGGCGTTTCGACATTATGTGAAATGTGTAAGAATTTCTTAAAATACAGCAAAATCTTCAGCTTGCATTCTAAGTTTCTCTATGGCTATCCAGGCAATGCAAATAAATGGCTTTTCGGTTACTTTCTGCTAGGGTCAAATTAGGTCATCTGACGTATAATGTCTATCTTCAAAAAAAACAGTGTGAAACATTTACAGCTAAGGCTAAAGATATTTCAGAGTTCAGTGAGGTTTAAAATGTTAAATTTTTCTGTTTTATATATACCCAACCCTCATTTTTTTAGACGATTAAAGAAATTCATTTGAAAGTGTGTGTTTTTAGCACTTGAATAGTTTTCCAAAGAAGCAACATCATAAGTAAATATGTCAGAAAGATCTATTTGGTGTAGTGAGAATACTGGATAACTGTGATCACAATATTAGAAGTGGAAATATCTAGTAAGTAACCAAAAAAGTACAAAACGCGAGTGAGCTTGATTTGTTTAGTACTGGTGATTGTAAAATAAGGAAAGATGAAATGATATGTTGAGAATGTCAAAAATCTAAAAAGATAATATTGAGTACATGTCACGGCAATGGTTCCCTTATAGGTTCATGTTTTGTAACAGCTTGAATTCTGGGGCAATTCCAGAGCAGGAGTCAGCAAACAAAAGAGGGAAGAAGTCATGGCAGCACATTTGAATCATGACGTGCAGAATCATGGTTGAAGAGGGTGATGGGACAAAAGTGAGTCACAGCATTAGCCATCGCAGACATCTGTCCATTTAGGATGTCAAGACTGCTGCACTTGCCAAGGAACCTGGGACTGGACAATGGCTTCAAGCAATGCTTCGGGCAATGTGTGATCATGTATTTGAAAATGTGGGAATAAAAAAAAAAAAAAGAAAGAAAATGTGGGATATCCACAGCGAACTGGAACTAATACCAGCAAGTGATTTTTACTACACTCCAGGCTCACCAACACAGGAGACTAGACCCGTCGCTATGAGCCTGGTGTCTAGTCGGAGTTAGATCATGAATCTGACTTCCTAATGTGCCTTCTTGCAAGGTAAGCCTGTTGGAATCAGAACGATGATTACAATTAATTTGTTAAATTGAAAAAAGAGTTAAAGCAAAATAAATCTTGTTTGGTTAACCATGATATTTATGTATTCCTTCACTGTCCCAACTCGTGGTTCTAATGACATTTATTTTATCAGGGAACTCCCTTAATCTTCCTAAACTAAAATAACACCCTCCTCCACGCCCCACATTTTCCGTCCTACTTCCCTGCCTTGCTACCTCTTCCTTGTCTATTTATTACCTGAATCCCTGATAAATCCTATTTATCACCCTAGAATGTGATCTCACCAGCTCAGTGCTTTGTTTTATTTACTGCTGGGTCCTTTGGCCCAGGGCCGTGCCTGCTATACCACAGGCACTCAATAGTGAATGAATGAATGATGCGCTTTAGAGATAACTGTTCCTGCTGGAGACTCTACGTCATATTTCACACACCAGCTCCATGCTACTATGTTCTACTCCAGAATTATGCTGTGGTTTTTTCCCACATATATCTGGATAGATTATTTTCACATGTTCAAATGTTTGTGGTCTCTCTCCCTCTCTCTTAATTGGGTGACTAGAAAGTATTGGCTCTTCATTAAGTTTTAATGAAACAGGTATTTTCTGATTTTGAATATATGTGAAGCTACATAAGATTTATCCATCCTGATCCTAGAAGAGAAGGGAATAAATTCATGATTGACATTGTTTGGGTTCAAAGCTTAAAATACATCACTATATGAAGGCCATTGATTAGATGTTTATGTGTTACTTTTCTCATTTCTGTATAAGTGACACATGATACATATTACTTACCAAAATAATATAATTTTCTTTTTATAGCACACCAGTTCCTGGTATTCATAGTTTATAGTCCTGGGCTACAGCAGAATAAAGGCTCATGTTTTCTATTGTTTATTTGTTTATATCCTTAGAATGGAATTATCCTGACCAGGAGCATTTAACTACTTAGCTTTTTTTTTTTTTTTTACTACTTAGCTTTTAGCCACTTGTATGAGCCACTTTTTTTTGTTTGTTTGTTATCTTGCAAATTAAAATAGGTAAAAACAGAAACAAAAATAAACTGTAGTAGAATATTTCTGGCATTAGGTTGGCACATTTTAAAGAAAAAATCAAATAAATTATTATGTAAGATAAGATTTCTTTCTCCTTCACTTAACACACAAGGCCTGTGATAACTGTTTATTTGCTTTTATCTTCTAAAAATTAAATAGATGTTAATGGGCTATAGGGCATGTAATGGAAGGGAGAAATTTCTTATCCAGTATAAAAATCCAGGTGTTAATGACTCAGTCTGCATCTTTAGGACAGAAATAAAAAGAAAAGAAAATTGAAAAATGAAGAGTATAACCAAAAACAAATCATCTGGCTTTCTCAAATTGCCCAATTGGGTTTATGTGGTAATTATATCCCTAAAATGAATTTGGGAGCTTGAGAATTGGGTTGACTTTGTATAATACAGCATATAAATTAGATAAAAGCCTATATCTTCTCTAACTTGATCCTGTTAAATAGTAAATTGAGCACCACCACGGTGGAATTCGGACCCCATTTATTTGAACATATGAATAAAAGAATGTTCAGATGCACAGATGCATGCATGCACATAAAAAACGCTAACCTAACCATTTGAAATGAAATTTCATAAGAAAAAGACTAAAAATTAATTTAGTGATAAACAATTTTCACCAATAATTCCATGGTTCTGTTAAAATGAAATAAATTGGTAATTCAGTGCAAAAAAAAAAAAAAAAAAGGCAACGTGCTGTAACTGTGCTCTGAATTCCTATGATGGGAAATCAAAGAGAGGCAGTTCACTTCTGTGTTTGTTTTTCTCAACAACAAAAAGTTTCTGCAGGTCGAAGGCCGCAGGGCTAAATGCTCCCCCCAATAAAACCGGCGCCTTCCGACGAAGGCAACTTCTGGATGCGGCTGCTCTCGCGCTTTCCAGGCCTTTCCTCAAGCCCTGCTGCACCGTGCGATACGGACGAAAATGTTATTTGGTTTTCAGGGCGCCCAGAAGGGCGGTTGTCGCGGGGTCCCCGGCCTGGGTGCCCCCTCCGAGGCTGCGGCCGCCCTCGGGCCGCCCTCCCGCTCCGGCTCCCGCTCCCGCTCCCGCTCCCGACGCCCCCGCGGCCGCGTCAGAGGCCACCGGCGGGGGCGGGGCGCAGGGGAGCGAGGGCTGAGCGGCGCGGACAGGGGCCCACGTCCCAGAGGGTCCCTCACCAAGGCAAGACGCGCAGAGTGTGCCTAGGGCCGCGGCGGCAAACCTCGGGCTCCGCTCGCGTCGCAGGCGGTGGGCGCAGAGGGCGCGGGCACGGGTTCCCGCTCCCGTCCTTGCCGGCGGCCGCCCCGAGGCTCCCGGACGGCCGCGGAGACGCCTGCGGGCCCCGCCGAGCGCCCCGCCCGTCCCCGCGCCCGGCCTGAGGGCCGCGGCCTGCCCCGGGACGCCGCCTGCTGCCCTGGGACGCGGCCTGATGCCCCGGGTCGTGGCCTGCTGTCCCGGGTCGTGGCCTGCTGTCCTGGGACGCCGCCTGCTGCCCCGGGTCGTGGCCTGCTGTCCTGGGACGTGGCCTGCTGTCCTGGGACGCCGCCTGCTGCCCCGGGTCGTGGCCTGCTGTCCTGGGACGCGGCCTGCTGTCCTGGGACGCGGCCTGCTGCCCTGGGTTGTGGCCTGCTGTCCTGGGACGCCGCCTGCTGCCCCGGGTCGTGGCCTGCTGTCCTGGGACGTGGCCTGCTGTCCTGGGACGCCGCCTGCTGCCCCGGGTCGTGGCCTGCTGTCCTGGGACGCCGCCTGCTGCCCCGGGACGCCGCCTGCTGCCTTGGGTCGCCGCTTGCTCCGGGAGGCCGCCTGCTGCCCTGGGACACCACCTGCTGTCTCGGGTGCCAAGCACTAAGATTGGAGTCCCACTGACTCGCTGTGAGCCTGTCATGGTAACTAAAGGAACGTGACTAACTTTTTAAAGCAGATTCACCAGAATGTGTTTGTTTATCCAAAAAGAAAGCTGTGGCACAAGATCGTAAATAGTGAACTTGTTTTTCTGAAGTAATCGTAATTCCTAGGAGGCTTAATCAATAAGCTGAAAAATACTGGTTTTGGTTTAAAAAAAAAAAAAAAACAAACTACCAAATTTTATTATATAACAAAGGACTGCTTTTCTTATTTATTAACCGTCAGCTTATTGAGACCTGAGATTTGATCTCAGGCATGTATGTTTCCCAAAATACTATATGCTTAAATAATTTCGAACAATGATACCCTTCACATTCTAGTTTTAAAGATGATTTCAAAAGAGGAATTCCCCAAACATTTTGTGCAGTAGCAATGTTCCTATAATAAGTACGAAACCCAAGAATTAGTATGGAAACACTCATTTAACTGTTTCAGTGTTGTTGTTGTTGTTGTTGTTGTTTTTTAAAGTAGCAGTCCTATTACTTTAAACCATACCTCATAGTTTAGGGTAAATTATGAAATTGTTGTACCAAAAAGGATTATTACAGGAGATTAAAGATTTCTAATTATTCTAGAAATGCAGGTGCAAATAACAGCTTCTCAGAAAGATGTTGGGATCCCCACAGATATTTTGAGAAGTTCTGAGAAAATAGAAGGATGAACATCGAATAATTCTAAACAGCTATTTATTGGCAGTTAATGAGCCATTTGGTTGGTATAGTTTTTAAGATTCTTCCAAAAGTAAAAAAAAAATGCAAAGAGCCTGTCACACTTTTATCTCACAAATGAGAATGAGTAACTTTGACACAGCAACATCTTTTTCTATCTACTTGGGTCGAAAAATGGTCTTTGTAACCCTTGGGTCCTTGCAAAGTAACAATTAGTACAAATGAAGCTCTGAAAGTTTTTTTTTTTTTTAATTAATAATAACCTTTTAGAAACATGAAAAAAACAGCAGAAGTTGACATTGAAAAACTGCCCATCCTCTTGGCAGGTGTTTGGGGCAATAACCTTCTTTATATGTTACTGCTAGAAGTGAAATTCTAAGAAAACAACCAGCCGATCCATATATGAAAATCACACACATATCTGCACACAGTTTGACTCAGCCATTTTAATCCTAGAAAATTATCCTGAGCAAATAACCATGGCAAGACATTAACCGTTTGTTAGGATTACATCAGAGTATTATCAAGAATATCAAATCTTTGGAATTCACCTAACTAATAGTGTATTGGATAAATAAGGTATGTCTATGAATAAAGTGGAGTACTATAGGTTACTTAATGATACTGTAAAAAATTAATCATCTAGAAAATTCTGCATTTTATATTTTAGGTTAAAATATGCAGATTACAAAACATTGAATTTGTATATGAAGAAAATACTGGATTGATAAGTGAATATCATTTTATATATCAATACATATAATATGATCCCATTTTGTAATCATATATTTAACTGGTAACTGTTTACATATGATAATGTATAGAAAAATATTTTGAATGGAAAAGAATGTTACAATTGGTTACCTTTGATAGTTTGATTAGTAATGATCTTTATATCTTTATTTTCTAAAATTGTCTGCCATGAAAAAAGAATTCTATAAAGAAATGCCTTTTTGAAGGAATTTGCCAATAAATATATGAAGAGCTAATCAAAAGCATTTTGAACGAAATTAATACAAATCAAAACAATTAGGTACAATTTCTTAAAACTAATAAATACAAAATGATAATGTCTACTTTTATCAGGATATAGTTAAGCACACTTTTAAAATAGGCACAGAAAATTCACTTTTAGGATTATATCATAGGGAAATTATCAGAGTCATGCAAATATGAATGCAGGTGGATCATTTGCACATTTGTATAAAATATTCCACCTGACAACATATAGCATTCCTTCATGACAAAAGCCCTCTGCATAAAATAGAACACATTTCAACATTATAAAAGCCTCATATGAAAAACTCGCAATCAACATCATACGTAATGGTGAAAAACTGAGAGCTTTCATCCTAAGGTCAGGAGCTAGTGGAAAGGGTGTCATTCTCACCACTTTTAGTTAAACATAATATCTGTAGCCATTAGACAACATAAAGAAATACAAGGCATCCAAATAAGGAAGTAAACTCTCACTATTTGCAGATGAGTCTATGTAGAGAAAACCTGAAAGACTCCACCAAAAAACTACTAGACCTGAGAGATGAATTCAGTAATGTCACAGGACGCAAAATCAATCTACAGAAGAAATCTGTTGCATTTCTACAAACCAGTAAGGAAGCAGAAGAAAGAGAAAGTAAGAAAACAATCCCATTTACCATTGCACCAAAGCCAATAAAATACCTAGGAATAAACTTAACCAGAGAGGTGAAAGACCTGTACTCTGAAAACTATAACGTGCTGATAAAAGAAACGCAAGACAATGCAAAGATATGGAAAGATATTCCATGCTCGTGGGTCAGGGGAACAAATGTGGTTAAAATGTTCATACTACCCGAAGCAATCTACACATTCAGTGCAACCTCTATCAAAATACCAACATCATTTGGTATTTCTAGTTCACAAAACTAGAACAAACGATCCTAAAATTTGTATGAAACCACAAAAGACCCTGAATAGCTAAAGCAATCTTGAAAAAACAAAACAAAACAAAAAACACAAAAAAAGCCCCCACAAAAAAACAAGGCTTCATAATTCTAGATGTCAAGTTATATTACAAAGCAATAATAATTAAAACGTCATGGTACTGGGATAGAAATAGACATACAGACCAAGGAACAGAACAGAAAACTCAGAAATAAACTCACAGTCATATGATCAATTAATCTTTGACAAAGGAGGAATGAATGCATAATAGGAAAATGGGTCTCTTCAACAAATGGTGTCGGGAAAACGAGAGTCATATGCAAAAGAATGATACTGAACAACTTTCTTTCACCATACACACACACAAAACCCTCAAAATGTATTAAAGACCTAAATATAAAACCTGGAATCATAAAAATCCTTGAAGGGAGCACAGTCAGTAATCTCTCTCAAATCAGCCTTAGTGACTTTTTTTTTCCTCAATACGTTTCCTGAGACAAGAGAAATAAAAGTAAAAATAAACTGTTGGGACCACATTGAAATAAAACGTTTCTGCAGTGAAGGACACCATCAAGAAAACTAAAAGGCAACCTACTGAACAGAAGATATTTGCATGTGACATATCCCATAAGGGGTAGTGTTCAAAATATATAATACAACTTAACACAAAATAACAAGTAAGCTAATTAAAAAAGGAAGAAGAGGGGGATCCCTGGGTGGCGCAGTGGTTTGGTACCTGCCTTTGGCCCAGGGCGCGATCCTGGAGACCCGGTATCAAATCCCTCATCAGGCTCCCGGTGCGTGGAGCCTGCTTCTCTCTGCCTATGTCTCTGCCTCTCTCTCTCTCTGTGACTATCATAAATAAATAAAATTAAAAAAAAAAAAAAAAAAAAAGGAAACCAGGTTGGATTCCTTAAAAAAATAAAATAAAATAAAAATTAAAAAAAAATTAAAAAAATAAAAAATAAATAAAAAAGGAAGAAGAAATGAACAGACAGGTCTCCAAAGAAGACATCCAGATACCAACAGACACATGAAAGGATGCTCAGCATCCCTCAGCATCAGGGAAACGCACATCATCACTGCAATGAGGGGGCACCTGGGGGGCTCAGTGGTTGAGCCTCTGCCTTCAGCTCCGGTTGGGACCCTGAGGTCCTGCAGTCAGGCTGCACCGGGCTCTCTGGTCAGCAGGCAGTCAGCTTCCCCCTCTCTCCCCCAACTTGTGCTCTCCCCCTCCCCCCCCCAACAAAAGGAAAAAAGAAAAAAAAAACACAATGAGATACCACTCTACACGAGTCAGAATGGCTAAAATCAACAAGACAGATGTTGGTAAGGATGTGGGGAAGGGGAACCCTCTGCACTGTTGGTGGGAATGCAAAGTGGTGCAGCCACTCTGGAAAATAGTGTGGAGGTTCCTCAAAAAGTTAAAAATAGAGCTGCTCCACGACCCAGTAATCTTACTGCTCAACAATTTACCTGAAAAATACAAAATAGCAACTAAAAGGGATCCATACACCTCTATGTTTATTGCAGCATCATCTATAGTAGTCAAACTGCAGAAGCAGCCCAAGTGTCCACTGATAGATCAATGGAGCTAGGCAAAGTCATACACACACACACGCACACACGCACATGCATACACACATGCGCACATACATGCACATGCACAGACACGCACACACACGCATACACTGGAATATTATTCAGCCATAAAA
Organism: Canis aureus; assembly: GCF_053574225.1. Lineage (NCBI taxonomy): Eukaryota > Metazoa > Chordata > Mammalia > Carnivora > Canidae > Canis > Canis aureus. Next base: position 30,404,741 of record NC_135645.1, read on the forward strand.
TTAATGAAATCTTGCTATTTGCAAAAACAGGGATAGAATCAGAGGGCACAATGTCACACAAAATAAATCATTCAGAGAAAGACAAGTACCATATGATCTCACTCCTATGTGGAATTTAAGAATCAAAACAAACAAGCAAAGGAAAAAAGAGGGAGAGGAGACAAACCGAGAACCAGACTCTTAACTATAGAGAACACACTGATGGTCACCAGAGGGAGGGGTGTGTGGGGGGGATTGAAGAGTATACTTACTTTGATGGAAAACATAGACTGACAAAAATTAGAGAAAAGTTAGATATAATAATAATTTTCCCATAATTAGGGGCTGAGTTTTAAAAGATGGTACATCCAGATAATAGAATGCAAAAAATGCTAAAAATGAAAACTTGAAGAGTATTTATTGACAGTGAAATACATTCAACAGCTGTATTGCTAAGGGAAAACCAGGCTATACGGTGACATTAGGAATAATCCTCTTCTAGTCATGTGCTCACCAAAGGTGTGTATGATAGGTACGTGGAAAAAATCTGGAAGAACTGAGTGGCAAAGTCATGAATGCTCTCTGTGGGTGGCAAAGTGATGGATGACTTTTCTCCTTTTATTGCTTTGTTTTGGAATTTTTATAACGTGAGCATGTGTTACCTAGGTAAACATGAATCTTAAAATGATTTAAAATTATATGTAGTTGGACAGAGGTATCCAATCTGCTTACTAAAGGTGGCTCAACCATGATGCAAAAATGGGTAAATATGAATACCCCAGACTCCAGATATGCGGCAACCATGCTGCCTTTGTGAGGGAAACAATAAACCGATGTATGATGTTTAATTTTTTTTTTTTAGGATTTTATTTATTTATTCCTGAGAGACAGAGAGAGGCAGAGACACAGGCAGAGGGAGAAGCAGGCTCCCTGCCGGGAGCCCGATGCGGGACTCCATCCTGGCCCAGATCCTGGGATCCCGCCCTGGGCCGAAGGCAGGTGGACACCACCGAGCCCCGGGGGGCCCGACGTTTCAGAACCACAAGCATTACCCGCCTTGTAAGCAGCGACCATCTATTTTGCCCAGAAGTCAGGGCATTGCGTGGGTAAAGGACAAGTGTCCTTCAGGGGAAGCTGGAACCGACACACCTGACTGCTACTTATTTGCAGGTCACAAACCACAAGGTAGACAATAAAGACAGAAAGGGAAAAAAGAAACCACAGAAAAACAATGTCACTCACCCTTGTGGTGTAAGCAGCTTCTGGATCGTCCTCCAGAACACGCGAAAGTCCAAAATCAGAGACCTTACACACCAGGTTACTGTTGATCAGAATGTTCCGGGCGGCGAGGTCGCGGTGGACATAGCCCATGTCCGAGAGGTACTTCATGCCGGAGGCTATTCCGCGGAGCATCCCCACTAGCTGGATGCCCGTGAACTGGGCGTCGTGTTTCTGAGAAACATTCCACACACACAGTTAAGACACGTTGCTGCTCTTCCTGAGACGCGTCTTGGTTCCAGTCTCACCCTGAATTGTAAAAGCCCTGCGAGCCCTTGGCTTCTGGGCCCTCCCGCCGTCGGGGCGTGTGAGCAGGTGCCGGGGCTGCACCGGGCACCCCGAACCCTGAGAACCAGACCTCCCGTGGGCTTTCTGTGACGTGCAAGCCCCTCGGAGATTTTAAATTCAAGAACAACAAAATGAAATGAATCCTGTGGCTATTTTAGTTTTACATATTGATTTGATCAAATGTCCGTTCTTCCTTCTGGTTTTCCAGATTATTCCTGGCTTCAAATAAAGTGGATAGTGAACGTGTAATTTACCGTCCTAAATAAACAGTTTGGAATTAGTCAAGAATATTTACTGAATATTTTTTTCTCCTCAATCTTGAATTATACATCGTAAAATGGAAAACAATAAAACACAAAGTCAGAGTCTGGTATTTAGAAAAGTTTCCAATTCACTTGGATCAAAGTAGAAATACATGATTTATATGATACATAGGTAAAGAGACACACACACATGTATACATATACATATGTGCATAAATGCCTGTACAGATAAATAGATATGAAATTCCGTGTTCAGTTATAGATACACAATGACAACTTAAAAGTATTTATTATAATGGTTTCAATTATGTAATTTGAAAAATATTTGTTTTTGAAATGTTCGGGAAAATGATTGCTGATAAAATTTGTATTTGCCTCATGAATATTAAAATAAAGAATATGACTTCTCATTTATAGAAAATTTAGAATTTTCCTCCATAATAATGAATTATTCTATCTTTCCTATCTATCTATCTATCTATCTATCTATCTATCTATCTATCCATCTATCTACAGTGCTGAATGCGCATTGAGGACAGAGTATATGGGGTTTTCTTGGCCCTTACAGTGACTGGTGATTGGCAATGTCTTGTTCTCCATAAAACTTTTGCATTTCTTTGAACAAATATTTACTGAAATATTTTTAAAAATTAAAATAAATAAAATTTTAAAGTTTAAATAATTAAAAAATATATATGGATGCATATGTATCAGGAAAATGGTATCTCTAAATTGAAAATACTTTGGAATTACAATGCTTGCTTATTTTCTGAGACAAAAGCTTTATGTGGTAGACGGTCTTCTAACAGCAGTCTGAAGGTATTTTAAATGAAGGAAAGAGGATATTCATCTTACATCATTGTTTTTTATGTCTTACTTTAAGAGTCTTTTTAAAATTTTTATCTTAACCAGTGTGGGTCCTGGCAGTACAAAGGGTAGAAGAAAGATTGCACAAATTTGTTTTAAATATATGAACCATTAATTTTGGATCCTGCAAGATAAAGATGAATTTGGTCTCTTTGTATTTAGTCCTCCAAAATTTCCGTTTTGCTTTAACTTTTGTTATCTGATTGTTGGCAAAATATCAGAGGTTGCCTCTGACATTTTCAGTAGTTCATTCCATATTTATGCATATGTTTATATAGATAGAAGGATAAAATATAAAAAATAGATAAGGATAAGAGATACATGAATATATATAAAATCTTCTACTTACACGTAAGAAACTGTCCAGGGAACCATTCTCCATGTATTCTGTGACAATCATCACTGGTTTACCTGGATATACGGTAAATTGTAAATTAAACATGTCTAATCATGTTTAGAGTTCAACAAATATCATGTGATGAATACATCTAGTACACCTTGATACCCCTCATGGATTGTAAAATGTAAAAGCTTCCCCTGTCTTCCCAATTTTGCAAAGTCACAAAAAAATTTTTCCCAATAAAAAAATTAAACCAAAAGAAAAAGAAAAAGAAGACTGGGTTTCAGAACAGGGATGATAACCTACAGCATCCAAATTGGCTTATTTGGCATGGCTTTCTGTGAACATAAAATACGCCCCCTTTCTGCCCTTTAATAATTGCATGTCAGCTGCTCTACAAAATTAAGTATTTCTGCTTTCCAGCCCAGGTCAGAGCCAGGGTCTCCACAATCACCGACACGTTCCACAGGTATTGACAGTAGTAGTTGGGCAAGTAAAGCAAAGTCCCCATCTTCATGGATCCTATATGTAAATTTCATAAAACAACACCAATCATTGTAACTTTTAAAAAATCTGTACTCAACACATTAAAATAATATATAAAATCCATGTTAAAAGGAAAATAAAGTTAAAATTGCTGCTGGCAATTTTACAAACTTACAATAACCATTGTAGAAATATGTGGCCTTAAATACCATTATTAAACCTGTTAATGAACATTTAACTTTATTTATATAGTTAAATATATGTGCAAGATGCTGGTTTAATTATTTTATATGTGATATCTTATTAATTATTATCATTTCCATTTTGCACACGAGAAAACTGAGATATGTAGAGGGTGATCAATGTACTCAATGTCATACAACTAATAAATAATAAAGCCAAAAGCAACAAACTGCACCCATTATGCTGTTAATTTTGGAAATTTATACTGAAGGAAACATTTAAAATACGAACAGCATGAAATACAGGAGTGTTAAGTAATCTGATATACAGATTTATGAATAGAATAAATGTTCAGGCAACGATTGGGTGTCAATTCTATGGATTATTCTGAATTAAATTGACAGCTCTGAAGTCCGTAACATTTTAGATAATTGTTATAGTGTAATGTCGTGAACAAGGCTGAAAATATAACTCTATATACATTACAAAACACGTAGGAAAATAAGTAATGCAAAATGAACATTTCAAAAGGAAAAAGGAATATGGAAAATGGATATTTTTGATATACAGGAAACACTAGTAGATATTTTTGCATAATTAGACTCATGTAACATCACATATTCATATGTGTGTATATTACATACATACCTCACACCACTTCATCTTCGCGTTATCTCGTGCTTTAGTAATATACATTATTCTCATTTTTTTCGTGTCCCCAAGTGGAAGCATTGTGAATTTAAGGAAGCTGCTGGGTCACACAGTTAGCTAATTTTCCAGCAGATCCCAGACGTGCCGTCTCTGATGTCAAAACCTACTGTATTGGGCAGCCCGCGGGTCGGGGCGGGGGAGCTCAGCAGCTTAGCGCAGCCTTCGGCCCAGGGCATAACCTTGGAGGCCAGGTATCGAGTCCCGGAGTGGAGCCTGCTCCTGCCTCTGCCTGTGTCTCTGCCTCTCTCTCTCTCTCTCTCTCTCTGTCTGTCTCTCATGAATAAATAAATAAAATCTTTTTTTAAAAAAGAAACCTATGCTATTACTACACGGTAATTCTCTTCCCATATTTTCGCTATGATCTTGTTTAAAACTTAATTTCATCATGTCACAAAAAGAAGGAACAGCGCTTGTCCTCCACGTCTGGGGCACCTGAATCAGCTCTTGAAAAAGCGCCACTGAAAGACCTGGGCAGGTGGCTTTTCACAAACACTGATGCGCCCCTGACCCGTGTGCACACTTAGGTCTTCCTCACAGGCTCCTTCCCTATCATGAAAGTTAGTCTGCCTCTGATGATAGAAAACAGCTTTCTTTGCTTCCTTTTCCTTTCATAGGTTAAAACTCTCATTCACACTACTTATGAATAATGTTGCTTGGTACTATGAAGGTTATACTTACTGTATTCAGTACTTCGATGTATACTAGGTTATAGGTTTAAAAGGTAAGAAAAATGATTTAAATTCTATGATTTTCAGACAAATTTTATACACGTGACAACCAACTGATACACCAATCTATTTTCTGTGAAGGTACTGATTTAATTACATATATTCAGTAACATGTCATACATATCTAATAAATCTGATAATATAAATCTGTAAAGTCATTTAGCCAAAAGTTTCAGCCTCTAGAACTTGCTTTTCTAAAATTCAAATTAAGCTCTGATTTGATACTATTCAGGAAGAAAGGGAAGATTTGACTTTTCTTTGGAAACTTCTCTCTCTCCTGAACTGATCACCCCGATGCTAAAGAGTAGTCCCAGAGACTGATACAAAATTAAAAGCATGGATAAGTGAACAAAGGAATGAATGAATGAAATCTTTCACATGCATGTTCTCTGTAAATCACTATAATTGTCTTTGTTCTTGCCTCAATACCATTCTATGGAGAATAACGTGCTCACAAAGTTCAGTGCATACGTTAAGCGTAGTCACAGGTATTTTGTCTCCTACAGCAAACTCCCAGTGACAGTCACCATGTTTTTGTGCTCCCCAGACTGTTGCTTATCACTTGTTTCCTCCTGGCTCCCAGCCTCATGCCTATTCCATTTCTGGTTAGCATGTCTGGTGGATTGTTTGGCAGGGGAAATAAAAGTAGCTGAAAAATCAAGCCAGTCAATTAAGCCAAAGCCCCATGACCATTCAGAAATCAGATCGGGCTGCATTTAGCTCTAAGATTTAGGTATTTGTAAACACATCAGTTATGATGGGCAAGTCTGAAAATATGCTTTACATTAAGTTCAAAGATTCAGCAAACCCAAATGTACAAAGAATAAACAGAATCAAAAATATTCCACCTTGGAAAGCCTTGATTTCTAAGTTCTATTTTTTTTTTTTTTTTTTTTTTTTTTTTTAGTGTCTAAGCTTATTTTTAGCCTTAGTTTCCTTGTGCTTTTGATTTTAATGAATAGGGTTAAAGGAAAAGAAACTCTCTGCAATAGTGGTGGGAGCTCATCCTAACACATATTAAAGATTGCCGGAAATTATTTATAAAATATTAGCTCACCTGCACATGGATGCCATGTGTTTCTATCCAGGTTCATGCTCTTTCACATGTATTTTGATTTAGAAGTGACATTCTCGTCTTTTTCAAGAACCCTATCATTTGCTGCCCTCGGAGATCCTAAAATACATCTGAGCATCTGCACGAAACTCAATAAAATTGTTGCTGGATGACGGCTGAAAGGAAACACTATCAAAAATGCGCAAAACAAAATGTGCAGCAGAATTTTACTTTTTTCCTACATTGATTTGTAAATATAAACAAAATTATGATATTTCATGATTATAGGGTTAAGGGAAGTGAATCAGTCTGTTACAATCAGTTCATTTCCCCAATTACCTCCAGTGGTTCAGATATATTATTAATCATTGAACCACTGTTTGATGACAGAAGAAATGTGATTCAGAATATCCAAGAATCCCAGGTTCAACATGGTATATTTCACCACAACCTTTCTAATCACATTTTTATAAAAAGAAGAGCCGAAAAATGTAATAAATATTTAGCCATGCGTAGGGATTTTTATTGTAATTATAAAATAGATGTTGGCTTTAGATTAAAATATTTGCATTCAAACATAGTATTTATCAATGATTAAACTATTAAACTTTATTGGGGTGCCTGGTTGGCTCAGATGGAGCAGTAGACTCTTCATCGTGGGGTCATAGGTTTAAGCCCCATGTTGGACATAGAGATTACTTTAAAAAAATAAAATTAAAAAAGTTATTGAGGGGAGCCTGGGTGGCTCAGTTGGTTAAATGACTGACTGTTGATTTTGGCTCAGGTCATGATCTCAGGGTTCTGGGATCGAGCCCTGTGTAGGCTCCACACTCAGGGTGGAGTTCACCTGTGATCCTCACCCTCTTCCCCTGCCCCTTCCGCTGCTCATGCCCATGCTCGCTCCCTCATTCTCTGTCTCTCAACAGCTCTTACATCCACAAGTCTATGGATTAATGAGGGCAGGGGCCAGCTCCATGCTGTACCTAGTTCTAAAACCAGTGGAGTGCCGGTTAAAATGGATCGTGTCTATAGTCTCAGGATGGCCAAGGATCATCTCTCTCTTCAAAGTCAGGCTGAGAAACACTTTCTCCACGTTTTCCTAACCAACCATCCTCCATCGATCTGAATACACTGAATGCTTCACATTCAGCTGACGTAACATTTCTAAAATTTATTTGTGCTTAATCTGAAACAAGATTTAATACTTTTGAAGATGGGAACAGATGAAGAGGACACATAGGCTATACAGGCAACAACAGGCCATGCACTTAAAGCTGGTACATCACTGTATATCCACTACACCTCAACGAAGAAAGAAGACAGGGATGATATTTCTACTTTCCCTTGTTCTATTCAAAGCTGATTTGTATAATAAGTCCAATAACAATCAATAAATATGAAATCTGAATGTGTTCAATTGATTTTACAAGGACTACTTAGTTTTTTTTTTTCCTTTTCAAGCTTTCTATTTTCTTTGTCTAATTGTAAAAATGAGGGGGATCCCTGGTAAAAACGAAGACCTTAGGTACAAGAATGAATTAAAGTGATAATAGCAGAAAAAAAAAGTGATAATAGCAGGATTCTCATTTCTACCCTAAGACAAATGCTTTTCATGTTTTACTTCTGAATATGATGTTGTAGGTTTTTTGTTCTGCTTTGTGGTTTTTACGTATATTTATCAGACATGCATATTTTCTATGTAGGATGTGCTAAGGAAGACTTTTAAGTTAAAGTGTTTATTTTCTATATCTTTAGAGACTGACCTTTTCTTTGCTATTAATGTTATGAATTTCTAAAATGACTAGATAAAAAAAAATAAAATAAAATAAAATGACTAGATAGTAAACCAACTTGCATTCTTGGAATAAACTAAACTTGAACGTGATCTAGTATCTTTTTTGATAAAATTGTTAACTATGGCTTTTTATGCCAGTGTTACTCAAGTTTTTTCATGCCTTTACAGTTATTTTCCCCTCTGAAAACATTCTTGTATAATTTTCAAGATATCATCATCCTCATGAGTTAGGGACATTTCTTTTTCTTACTTTTTGCAAGGATTTGTGTATGATTAGAATTAGACAGTTATTAAGTAAGTGTATAATTATGGTTCTCTTTTAGGAAAGTTTTTGTATATTTAAACTAGTGCTCTTTCAAAGTTGGTCTTTGGACACATGTAAGTCCTTTTCTAACAAATGTTAAGTTGCATTTAACCATTCAAAAATATCACAAACCCATCATCCTATCTAAATGGGGAAAATACATAACATATTTTCTTGTAATTCAAATGTGGCCAATTTAACCAAAAAACATGGATGGACAATATTGAAAAAAATAAGGAAAGACTTACTTTGAAAGACTTTCCTAATTTTATTGCTGTGGACACTTTGATAGAAATGTTCTAACCTCCTTTCTCAAATTAGTTATGAATGCATGAGAACTTGTGTCATGAGAGTTTACTCTAACAAACTATTTCTATATATTATCAATAAAATAAACATAACATATATATTGTCTATTTTGAATATTGCAGGGAGTTAGTACCCTTGAGACAAGTGCAGATGAAAACTTTCAGAGAGAAGCAAATAGGACATAGCAAGAATTTGGCATTGTCACTGCATAATGATATCTTATTTCAGCAATATTTTTATCATATGTCCAGGAGATGGAAAGGTGTAAATAAATGACTAAGCTTTTGGTGTAAAGTGGATGCTCACACCAGTATAGAAATGCTTTAATTATGAGTGATTGTCCTAATATTCTGCTTACTATATTCCTTAATGATGTAAAGTTACAGTGACGCATTATTATTTATTATTATTTTTAAATTTCAGAAAATAATCCCTCCCTAAATACCAACAAACACATCAATTTTATCTAATATAATTCCTTCTGTGTCACTAAGTAAAAAGTGGCCAATGGGGGTCTTCTTGGATTATGAACATCACTTGACTAATGATGTGATGGCAGAAATATCAAACATTTGCTAAAAACAAGTTCCATCTTTTTGAACTTCAGCTAAAATTGATAACACATGTTAGTACCAAGTTCTGAGCAGAGACGGTGCCCCCAGCTTTCTGCTACTTTGAAGATCAGAGACTCTCTCACCTTCTCTTGTTTAAGACCATCAAGCTCAAAACGTATCATTAAAATTGTTTAGGGTTCAACTCAAATAAATGGAAATATAATAATTGAATAAAGGGCTTTCTCTAAATGACTTGAAAATAATACCTTATAACAGATGTAGTGTTTCAAGCGTATAATTAATAGCAATATTAAAAAGAATTACCATGGAGCAAAAAAAAAGTATAGCTTTCAAGAATGTTTTTCTATACAGCAAAGATTAACTGATAGATTCTCAAATCTACCAGAAGTGGTAACTTAGATTTTCATAGCTCGATTCCACTTAAAACTGTATTCCTAGATAATTTTATTTGATTTTGAAAGTATCCAGAAATAGTGACATATAACTGCTATTCTGAATTACAAGGGAAAAAACCAAATCTCTATGAGTGGCCTGATTTGCCAGAGTCCCACAACCAGTTGGGTTGAGTAAACACTTGAACTCTGACCCTCTGATTCTTAATCCAGATAGTGATATAATCAGTTTTCTTCTTTAAACACAAACATGTTTATTATGTTTTAAGCCCTGTATCACTCTTGGGGGGTGTGTTTCTGAACCTTGCAGTCATATATTCTCAGGAAACAAAGAAGATAATAGGAGTGGATGAATCACTTCTCATGACAAAATTGCCTTAACATATTTATATGTTAACTGCAATGTATTAACTTTATTTTAGGGCATTTCTGTTTCCTCTCAGATGTTATAGGGTACCAGATAGAGCTTTTATATATGCCACGAAAGGAGTTCAAAATCTAATTTAGGTCTGCGACTCTATTATGTGTGCACTATATGAGATGACTGGGATCTATATCGTCGGATTTGGCAGCCTTTTACATGCTTATTTGACCGGGGAGATTCATCAAATTTAGAACTTTCACCCTGAGACTAAGGCAGTTGTAACCCATATTAGAATGTTACAAAATCAGACTCGAATAAGGCATTTAATGGATAATACCTATGATTTTTAAAAGTCTTTTTTTTCCTTAACGCATTTTTTTCTGCATTTTGTTCTTGGGGATTGTTTTACAGATTTCTTTGCCAGCTGACGATAGCTCATACTTGATGATTTCATTTTTATACTGAAGGAAAACTTGCCATAATAATTATGGCTTAATGTTGCACATCATTCAGTGAATATTGAATTGATAGGTAACAGTCAGCAAAATGTAACAGGTCATTTTCAATAATTCATTAACACTGGAAACCTCCCCCCCCGCCCAAATCAATTTACATTCGGTAAAATAGAAGAACCTATCAATAAACTTAAATTTAAATCTGATGTCTATTTTGAGCTTCACTTTTATCTCCTCTTCTAGGAGGTGTAGGTGTTGGAGAAGTTAGGTGATAATTCTTGCCCATGCTAAAATGTCATGGTTTTCTCCGTCATTCCCTAACTGCTGCAAGCAGTCACGCAATTGCCCTTCCTTGCAGCATGCGTTCAATTTGATGAACCAAGATTGAAGAAAGACCTCTAGGTAGAAGATATTGCTTTTTTTTTTCATTCAAAGTATCAATATTTTTATTTCTTAACGTTGCTAAATTAAGAACCTAGTACGATCCAGGTTCTATTCTCAGTCACTGATTAAAAATAACATGGATTTTTGCCTTTTATGAGAGTTCACATTTTTTTAGGTATTAAGGGTTATTAATTATTACTAGAAAATTTTTGAAGCTTGAGGGATTCCTTCCTATGATCAAGTTATTAGGGGAAACTTAAAAAAAATCAAGATCAGAAAAAAAAATCAAGATCAAATAAGTAGAATACAAAATGAAAATTAGAAACTCATTTTTATCCACTGTTAGGGCCAGGGGAAGACCAACCTTCTGACGCTATCTCCAGCACTTTCTAATCAGACCAGCCACTTGCTCTGTATAGTTATTGTTTGTTCAAATATAAAATGGAATTATCATATCTGATTCACAGGGTAGTGATAATAATGAAATGACATCCATGGTGCAATGTGTGGCATACAATGGTCAACCCATAAAGAAAGCCTTACCCAAAAAAACAAAAAAACAAAAAACAAAAAACAAAACAAAACAAAACTTTATGTAAGTTGAGTTAAAAGAAAAACAGCTCTACAAGTACAAATGAGTTTTCTCCCCAAGAAGTGCTCAAGATCTGAAGGACCCCCTCTTGGTAAGGATGATTTAAAGGAGAATAAATGACGAATTGATTATTAAAACCCCAGTGAGACACAGTTCTGTAATTCCACGGGCATTAGCTAGTATGGTCTTAACAAAGGATTTGAACATTTTCCCAATCCTTACTAACAGTGTTTTTATTAATAATCTAAAAAACAGTAAAAAAAAATGTTCTTCGTCAGAAAAGATTTCAGGGCTACTACTAATATAACCTCATTTTTAGGAGTATAAAGGGAAAAATGCTTCTTACAATATTTAATACGGGCTCATAGTTTATGGTTTAGTTCTACATTACTCAGTTCTTAATCTTATTTATTATATAAGAAAACTCCAAAGCAAATCAAAGTACATTTCAATTTTACCATGCTCTTGTGAGAAAGGAACTGCCTTTTTAGTCACACTAAGATGAGAATAGGTATTAGTGCCATTTGGAAAGTGCTCCATGTAATGTTAAAGAAAAATATCATTGTGAAAAATATAATGTGTAATGTCTGTGGGTAACCATAGAATATGTAAATGTGGTGCCAATGAATTATCCCCTTAAGGATGCCAAATTTCCTGCCATATGTTGTCTTTTGCTCTAAGTAGTTTGTTGCCAATTTAGCTTATTCTTCATCCTGTGCTCCAAAATCTCAAGGAAAAAAAAAAAAATCCTAGAGCATTCTCAAGAGGTTTTCATCGGTAACAAAGCCAAAAATCACATATCTGCCTCACAGGATTCCTTCTGAGTCTGGCTGGAGAAATGATCATGGAAATAAGTCCAGATCTCTATCTCGGGCTATGAGGCAGCGTTTCCCCAGACTGGTCAGAGCTCCGTCTGGGACCCTAGATTAGAATTATTTGAAATCCACAGAGTACCAGGAAGAGGCCATGGGTCTAATGTGATCCCAATCTTTACAGCTCAGGAGCATTCTCCAAACTCACATAATTGTCCTGAAGTCAGGGAGGTAAAGATTTGGGAGTTTAACTGAAGCTGTTGACCAATAACAGAAAAGGCAGCTCCCTGGGAGTTCCCAGCAATTCCTGTCAAAATCGAGTCATTGTTGTTCCTCATCCTTCTGCACCACAGAGACGTCTTTATGATTCACTTCTGAATCATCTTTTCATCAGTGGACCTTAATACCACCCCATTTTTTAGCTCCTAAATTTTCCCAATTTTTGAAGATCTAGAATAGCACTGTCCACATATGACCAGTTAGATATCTTTGCTCTCTTACTGAAGAGAGACACGTTGGCCTCAAATGAGTTTTTCTGTTAGGACTGACAGACAGCTATTAAAAAAATAATAATAATCAAAATCCTTTAACAATTGAGTGTGGTTTTAAAGACTCTCTGCTCGACATGGCAAAAGTTTGTCTTTCGACTTGACTTACTCTTAGTAACCACTCCCTCCAGTCGGATGATGTTGGGATGGTCAAATTGTCCCATGATACTTGCTTCTCCTAGGAAGTCTCTCCTCTGCTTTTCTGTGTAGCCCACTTTTAGGGTTTTTATGGCCACCGAAATCTCTTTTTTTGAAGGAAGTTTCAAGCGGCCACTGCACACTTCTCCAAATTCGCCTATCAGAAGAACAAAACAACGACAAAAGGTAAGGACTTATGTCATTAAAAACAACAACAACAACAAAAAACTGTCAGTGGAGAGCAACTGTTTCCTCTCAATGATCCCATTCAAAATATTTACACCTTTGATCTGCAAGGTGTACGCTGTAGGCCTCCAACTTATCTCACAAGATGATGATCAGAGACTCCCTGAGAAACTCCAGGACATCTACACCCCACTGGAAAATGGATCCAGTGAGTAGCCTCGTGCATTTTGAAGTACTACACTGTGAATAATAGAACATGAAAGAACAATGGGAACGTTGAAAGCTACAGCTAATAGGGTTTTACCTCCTTGTTCTCATAGCAACTACTTCCTCAGGGTAATCAATAGACCAGCACAGATATATTATGGGTTGAGCAATGCATTAAATTTCACATGTTTCTAGCCATTCTGTTATTATTAAGAGGGCCAATTTAGCTGTATACTCAGACTCTGAGAATGAGAACAGAAGCATCTGCTACCAATTCATTTTATTGGAGTATTGGCATGTTGCATTACTGACATACTAGCTATAAAGTTCTCTGAGCTTCTGGAAGGAAGAAGAATGTACTAGTATCAAAAAAAGCACATCTTTTCTACAGAATCACTATAAATATTTTCTTAGATTCAATGTCTTCAATAAAAAAATGCATGATTAATCCACAATTAACTGAATATGGAGTGTTGTTCACTTTTAAATAGTCTAATCCAACTAATATAAACTTTCTAGAACTAGTTTGAGCACCAACTTCACATATATTGTTAATTGAGGAGATATACCCATAACTCTTTCATCATATTTTGAGTTTTCTGAGAGCAGAGACCTTTATATTCACTTCTCTAACCCACTGTTGCCACGGTAATTGTCACAAAGTAGTGCCACCCATAGATTGTTCCTTGTTCATAGAGGAAATCCTAGAATCATGTGGATTATTCTGTCTGATTTGTACAACACCTTAAATGTGTTTTTTTAATATCAAATGAGAAGTTTTTCTAAAAAAAAAAAAAAAAAGCATTAATTACACGGTTGTCAGGCCATCTGTGGGATGGAAGAGCATTCTTGGTCCAACCTTCTCACTGCGAGTTTTTGTGTAAGCTCCACGCCCCATGGATCAGCCAGAGACAAGTTGTCAAGAAGTAAGATGCTTCTTCTCTGTATTTTGTTCAAGTGTTTCAGCCCAGAAATGCAGCAGGTTATTGGTTTACCAGCTGCTTTCCTACAAATGACTCGCTTCCCTTCACGAAGCTGTATGCTCCCCCAGGCTTGACCCTTTCTCCGGAATTCAGTTCTGTCACTGTTTCTAAAACGATGATTTATGCTATAGCTTGTCAAAGTCATTTAAGGTCCAAAAGCAGTTATTTATACACTTTTTAATAAATACTCATCAATTGGCAACAGTATGACAGACACGTTGAAAAATACGGAGTTACGCTAAAGAAGGCAGATCTCATTTCTTCCCTTTGAGGGAGTGTAGAGAAGATAGTGACATTTGGGCTAGACTGTTCTTTTGGATTATGGGGAGAATCAGGTACAGAATTTGAGAACATTCATTGACTTTTGACGTCCAAGGGAGAATATGGCATTATACAGTGTGTGTATCAGGGAGAGGAATAATGATTCAAAGTAAATAACTGTTAGAATTTGTAAGCAAGAATAAGGGTTCTGGGGTGCCTGGGTGGTCAGCCAATTAATTGTCTGCTCTAGGCTCAGGTCATGGTCTCGGGAGTCTTGGGATGGAGCCAACGTCAGGCTCCCGGCCCCACGGGGAGTCTGCTTCTCCTTTTCCCTCTATTCACCCACCTTTGTGCATTCTCTCTCTCTCAGATACATAAATAAAGCCTTAAAAAAAGAGTAAGTGTCCCTTTCTCTAAACTGGGTTCTTGGAACGTTGCCAGAGAGCCCTCGTTCATGTTGTGTCAACATTAAGTTTGAGCAAAACCATAAGGAATCATCCATAATAAACTTTTACTTTCTGAAAGAAAGTTCTGCCATTATCATGAGTCAATATGTTGTGATGGGTCTTGTTTTGAATTCTGATGTCATCATCACTCATTGTAGGTGACAAATCACTTGTCAGCAGACTTGTCAGCACAGCAGACAGCACAGCACTGTGGGACAGAGCATGGACTCTAGGGTCCAACTGCCTCTGTCACCTATTAGTGTATGATGTTGAGCAAGCATTTTAACCTCCCTGTGCCTTTGTCTCCTTCTCTATAACATGGGAATACCAATTGTGTCCAACTCATAAGGCCTTCGTGCAATTAAAGGAATTAATGTATGGACGGACACATAGTGCGTGTCTTCTATGTGTCCATTACTATTTTCCTCTCTGAGTTCAGACCCACCTTAGGAAAGATAAATTATCTATCTACCTCTGATGAGTTAGGTCAAGTTGAAGAATAAATATAAAAATGCTTTATAAAATGTCCAACTCCGTATTGATGTAACAAGAGGTGGTTGTGGTGATGATGGTGAGAACAAGGTTCATGCCATGTTGGGTAGGTATTTGTAAAGGAGAGTGCTTCCCCCTCACTCGGGATGTCAGGGAAAGGGTTCACATTTCAAGTGGGTCAATTAGGGTTCCTTTCTTTCTTCTCAATGGGATATCTGACATACGGAAATGTCTATCTACCTCCAAAATTCAGAAAATGGTGTTCTCACAATGCTAATTCTTAAAAACCCCAAAATTTTGAAATGCGATTATTCCATCAGATAAATACTAGAAATGATCACCAATATATTATGCTGAACATAGAAATGTCAGATATTAATTCACTTCTCTTTATAATAATTTAAAACAAATGGGTTAGAAAAATTAACAAAGATTGGGCAAATGCAACGGTCGACCTTTCCACCTACTCAAATTTTGCATGGTCTTATTCAATTAACTTTGAATGCATAAAAAAGAAAACTTAGTTCCTGTCATTCTTGTCATTTCTAAGTAAAAGCACAACTTCAAGAAGATCATTTGGAAGGCACTGCTTGATTTTTTAAATCCAATTAGTGCAGCAGTTTTTATTTGTCCTCTGAAATAAAGTATGTGTTGTGTGGATGGGCACACTGGATTCTGATTAAAGATGCATGATGCAAAATTGCTCAAAATAAAATTTCTTACCCTTATGTCACTTAAAATAGGGAAAAAATCTATTTGTGTTTAAGTAGAATGGCACTCTGTCTTAGTTTCAAATTCTAATTTCCTACTGTTTTAATAAGAGAAGCATAATAAAAGTGCATATGGGACAATGCTGGTGTGTCAGCTAAGCATTGTTCATGAACTATCTCAATTAATCCTCACAAAAATGTGAGAGGAAGGCACTACTGTAGCTCTTAGTGTCTAGTGCAGACTTTGAAATTGGAAAGTCTGAGATTCAAATTTTGATTTCCCTATTAATAACTATGTGACTATAGGTCACTCACATTTTTAGCTCTTGTTTCCTTATCCAGTGAAACGGAGATAATGCCAATCCAAAAGGCTAATGAAATTAAATAGCATTCAAGTGAATGCCTAGCATAGACTAGGGAGTTAAACAAATATATTCAAATATATTCTACCTTCAGAAAATGTCTGTATTTAATCTTTGAAATAATGGTTAGATGGAAGAATAAAAATGAGAACTGTAGTTATTATTAATTCCACTGTTAAAAATTTTACTACTTTGAGAAAGCCAATTCATGGCTCAGTTTTAATTCTGTTATTTGAAATATGGGTATAAGTCTTCTGATTAGTCAAAGTATAAATGAGAGTTTCCCTTAAAACTTATTTCTTTGTATAAGATCTCTGATGGAAAATTAAGAGAATTAGCTCACATATATAGAGTCTTTCTGCATATTTAATTGACTTGTAAAGTCCGTTCATTGACCGTCTTTGACTCAGCCTTTTAACAATGGAAGGTAGTTGCTATCAATTTAGCATAATTATTAAGTTTTTATGGACAGCGTCACTTTTAGAAATTTAAAAGGAGATTGGAAATGAGTAAGTGTATAAATGAAAGGCTGGCTGGGGATAGATTGTTTTTGAAGTTGTGGAAATGGTACTTTTATACTATACTCTCTATCATCCTATTGTACAATTTCATCCACTTTTGTAGATATTTTACATTCTGCAAAACAACATGCTAAGAAAACTTGAGAGCTCTCAAAATCTTGACCTCTTATTCTATCTTGGTGATGACAAACCCCTGCAAGGGGAATCAAGATAGACTAGAGTTGGGTGTGGACAGTCTTATATTGAAATCTTCTAGGAGTGGTGTAATCGGCCTCGAAGATACTCTTGTTTGCAAACAAAGCCACACAGATTTATTGCTCTGAATGTGGCAAATGAGGATATTGGCTACAAAACCCTGAAAATGGGCACAGGTCTAATTTTTTGCAAATATGTTTGAAGGGAGAAATGGAAAAAAGATGATCCGTTGTGATCTTTCTTGAGGATCGGGGATTATTATTAAATGAGTCAGTGCAAGTAGCCTTTCCTTTTGTCTCATTTATCAAATGCCATTTTCAATGAATGTGTTTTGTCTCACACTACTGGGTACCAGATATCTGGTATAATCAATAACATCTATATATTTAAGCTTTTACTAATGCAGAGGGCCCCCAAGTTCAAGGTCCTGAGGTGTCTGCCCAGCCTTGTGGACACTAGCTGAGCTTCTTGTCCTCACATCAACTGAGGGTGCAAAGTCTCTGTGCTACATATGCTCCCCAGATTTCCATGCTGGAGAACAGTGCACTCCTGTGGGACAGCAATGCCAGGACCACAAAATCCTCTGCACCACAGGGCCACTGACAAAGCTCTACACAAAGAACTATACAACTGAGAGACAGTGATCAATGCATATTTGTTTCAACTGGATTGACAAAGGTACGCCATGAATGTGTATATTCTTAAGTCTTAGATTGTGGAAAAAGAAGCACATGGTCTACTTTCCTTTTGTGAATTACTGGTTCCATGTTTTAATATCACCTGCACATGTGAGTTTTAGGCAGATAAACTATCAATAAAGTTAGAGGAGCAGATTTCATGCATTATCAGTTTATTTAGCTGATACGGAATTACTCAGGTTGTCCTACTTGAGTGGCAAGTATGGCTAGAATTCTAAATACTGCCTTGAGGTGCAAAGAAAAAAAATCATAAAGAAAAAAAATCATAAAGAAACAAAATCATACGATATTTGTGTAAAGATGTATCAGTCATAGATACACAGTACTTGCAGAAAATATGATCTGATCTGTTATGTGTAATTCAGTGAGCCAATTTCTTGATCTTTCTACTTCCTACATCAACATAACTACTTTGCATTTGTTTTGGAAACAATACTGACCAATGAGATGATGGAATAAAAAACTATTGTACAATATTGTTTATTTTTACTTCGGAGGACTTAGTTTTTATTTGATCTCAAGCTACCTGTCTGTAGGTGCCATATGTTTATGTGCATATGTAACAATACTGTTACTTTATGAGTATGGTTTTTATTGGAAATACACAAGTTCTATTCTATGAGAACAAGCTTCCACACAAATGCATTAAGACTGTATGAGCCTACAGGCAGATATTAAGGTGGTGCACTGCACGCTGCTTAAACTATCCACTCAAAAACAGTTCTGAATGGATTTGTGTAAAATGTGTCATTTATGATTTTGTGTTCTCTCTTTAATTCCAAAGAAGTTTCTAAAATTATTATTATTATTATTATTATTATTTTACCCAAACCAAAATCTTCATGTAGTGAGCTTATTTAAAGTAGGACCCTGTTTTATCCTGTTATCCCTGCACAGCCACACAGGCTTGGTGACATGGGACTCGGGTAGCCAGCGGAGGATTGAGCTTTTGTGGCTGCTGGCTCTGAAATCCAATAAATAAAAACGCCGGCCATGGTCTGTGAGTCTGTAAGTCTGGCACCTTCGAAATCATTACATTCCATTAAATACTCCCTCGTTTATTTATTGCCTGCCTTTGATCATGAAAAAAAAAAAGTCCCTTTTCATAGCAATACAGCTGAGGCCTGAGAACTTGAGGGACCCGGGCAGCATTCCTCTCCGTAGTGGTGATTTGTCATCACCATGCATGTTGGGGGTGGGATTGGGTCGTGGTTATTACCTGCTCCAACAACTTTGTCGATGGATATGTTGGTGGCATCCAGTTCCTTAGCAAACTCATGAACTGCTTGAGTAGGGTCTTCGTACGTGTGGGGGTCAACGTAGGTCCTGAGACCTGGAAGTTTCACTGTGTGCAGGAAGGAAGGAGAGAAAGCAGGCGTTAATGGAGCTAGATGTAGGAAACCTTAACTGAGGCAGTTGTTTAATCACATTATTAGTGGGGTGGGGGGGAATCCCCATTATGAAAAAGTACATTGATCTGTCGTTTATTGTCAGGTGTCACAGCAGTCGGTAGACACAGAATTTGGACTAAGTATCAAACGACATTTCCCATAATGAGACAAAAGAGGAACCACTGTGAGTTTTCTCCGCAGAAACATTAGACAGAAAATGTACTTTCGAAAAAGGGATCTCATGGGGAGGGTGGTTGGGAATTGAGTAGGCCCAGTGGTCACCCAGTCCCCCAAGACGCACTAGCACAGGAAGCAAATGTTCACGATGACGCCACATCTGACCATGAGTCAAAGCTTGTGAGACGATTTCATAGGGCAGAAGGGCAGCTGGGACACAGAGCTAAGTTACCTGAAGGCCACGCAACAGCACGTCTTTGTCGGATACCATTCTGCGTTTAGTGACATTCACAACCAGCGTCCCCGCCTGCAGTCACAGACCTCCTTAACCCCGTGAGGAGTAGTCTATACACTGCATCCCATGCCTGTACCAGGGCAGCGTCACCTCGCTGAGACCTTGCTGGACCGCATTTCAACACAGTTAAAGGCAGTATAGATTCTTGGGGAGTTTGGTGATGGTGCTAAGGAACTAAATTCTAAACATGAATTATATTTACAACTTATCAAATATAAACCTCTCTCATAATATGTGTATTTATTCAATTATTCTGAAGATGAAAGAGCATGGATAGAAGATCCTGGAGAATCGTTTTGGATTGGACATAGTTCTAATGAGGTTCCTATCATTTGGAAAAAAAAATAAATCATATTGGAAATGATTTGGAATGTTCAATAACTAATTTTCTCTAAAGTAAAACCATTGTCTTAAAGTAAGCTCTAGGCCCAATGTGGGGCTTGGACTCAGGAACCTGAGATCAAGAGTCAGTGCTCGACCGACAGAGTCAGCCAGGTGCCCCTAAACTAGATTTTATCAAAAAGGGAGACTGGGATCTATCAAAGTACATACACATGCTCTGACGGTAAGGATTTTATGTGCGTACTAATACAGTGGGTTTTTACTTTTGATTTTGGACACATCGGTAAAAATATATTGGTAACACTGTTCCAGCAAGGGGCAGGATGCCTGATGGTGATATATGGCTTCATTTATCCCACTATGTTTTCAAAGATATTTTGATCCCAAAGAAATGAATAAAATCAGATGTTATCTTTTTCCAATATGATTTTATAATGAAAGAATCTTAATGACAAATTGCAAGTGAACATTGTGTGATGACTGGAGACTTCTTGGAGTCCATTTTGCTCTTTGCTTGAGGTGGGCATGGAGATGGTGATGGCAATTACTCTGGGGAGCCGGCCACACGGCACACGCTGGGCCAATGGGTCCCACACGGCAGAGTGCGGACTGGGCCATTACGAGTCCGCTGACCTACAGGCCGTCTTCATGAAGGCCACGGCTATGCCACATCATAGTTTCTGTTCCTGTAGCGTATCCACGAAGGGTTTGAGTAAAGAAATAGGAGCCTATGGCACCCCGGGGGCTCCATCACTTAAGCGTCAGCCTCTGGTGGCTCTCGCTCTCTCTCTCTCTCTATCATGATCTTTCTGTCAAATAAATACAATCTTTAAAAAGAAAGAAATAAGGATCCCTGGGTGGCACAGCGGTTTGGCGCCTGCCTTTGGCCCAGGGCGTGATCCTGGAGACCCGGGATCGAGTCCCACATCGGGCTCCCGGTGCATGGAGCCTGCTTCTCCCTCTGCCTGTGTCTCTGCCTCTCTCTCTCTCTCTGTGACTATCATAAAATAAATAAAAATAAAAAAAAAAGAAAGAATCCTAAGAAAAGCAATGGATCATAAAAATAAACGGTGGTTAGGAAGCAAAAAAATTCAGTGTTCCCAGGCTGTGTGTAGAGAGGATTCCAAGACTGTAGCTTAGGAATGGGACGGGGGGAACCAACGGAGGAGAGAGGCCGATGCTCCTCCGACGCGGGCCTGCGTGGACACGGGCACAGCAATCCCCCGGGGCCAAGTGCAGGGAACTGGGGAGACGCTCTCCAGGGAGTCACGCCCGCAGAAGTGGGGAAACGGCGTGGGCTCTGCCCCTGCTCTGAGCAAACATGGACGGGGCGGCTTTGGAAGGTGAGAGCTGTGCTCCAGAAGCTTTCCAACTCTGGGCAGCTCCGCAGAGAGAAGGCTCTGGAAAACCTGCGGTGTGCCCGCCCGACACCGGCCAGCATCAGGATTTTCGCTGGAGGCCGTCTGGTCACCGTCACCCGCGTGCCCGAGGTCTCGGGAGGCTGAGACCCGCCGTCCCCTCGGGGCTGCCGCTGGGGGCTCCAGCTCCGCTCACCGTGGGACGCCCGGCGGCCGGGCTGCTTCGGGGGCCGCGACGCCCTGGAGCCGCGGCAGGTGGCACAGCCCTCCCGGCCGCGCTGCTCCCAGCTCCCGGGGCCCACCTGCAGGGCCCCCGATCGCCCCCAGGAGACCGCAAGGTGAGGAACTAGGAGCGTGCGGAGCTTTACTATTCCTTTGCAAGGAAAAAGAAACTTTTTAAAGATACGATAAAAATTAACTTTTCCCCAAAAAGGATATTTTTTTCTTGTAAACAATGACAAATGCCTTTATCTTGCCCAACGTAAGGAAATCAACTTGGAAGCATTTTACCAGCATCAGGATTCGCAAAGACCAGCATAAAATGGGCTGTGAGGAGCAAAGTCTGAGACATTTTAAACAAGCACAGGCTTTCAGCAGCCCTGGGAGTGGCTTTAGAGCCACCCTGTACCTGTCAGCCCCGGGGCGGAGATGCCTCGCTAGATAATCTGAAAATTCCATAGTCATCCCCAAATGAGATCAATCACATTGCTCGCCTTAAGTAAAACCACATAAATTGTTTTCCTATGCACACAAAACTTGGCGAACAATGCAATTAGAAACACACACCCCCCCTTCCCCCCCAGTAAGATCGCCTGTTCACTGTGGGCGCCTCGGCTGCTGACTTTTAACTGCTGACCCCAGAGGCTGCAGGAGTCAGGTGATGCAGGATACCAGGCACATAATCCCTTCACACCAATAATTAAGGGCAAGGTACAGAGTCACTGGGCTGTGTCAAGAAAACCAGATAATAAACACATGCACACGTGTTAAGCTGCACTACTTTACAGCTCGTTCTGTGCAAACACAATAATTTACATTTCCATTTTACCAGCATGAGTTGCCCTAAGGACAGCAAAAAATAAAAAGGCCTCGCCAGAGAGGGCAAGGGGACAGGATCTCAGGAGGTGAAACACATTTCTTTCCTTTTGAAGCAATGTTATAGGATTTGTAACGAGGCTGGAGGGAATCGTTCATAGCTAGAGCTTTTTAAAGTAATACCAGCTAAATGGTCTGAAATAAAACAGCTGCAGCATTAAGACGCAGAAAGTTTACAACATGCACAGAAGTTCCTTTATACCCCTATAGCTCGGATAAAATGCATTTCTTTTTTGTCTGTCTAGTCATAAAGATATTGTGCATTTGAAGAAAATTAAAGTTTCAACCAACTCCACCAGGAAAACCAACGGCTGAAACCAGACCGGAGCGACCCAGGCATCCTGCTCACGACTGGGACACAGACATTTACCAGTGTTGCAAATTCAGGAGATTCACAATTCTGACGTTAAAAAAAAAATCAGTACAGTCTCGCTGTGTGGGCGATATTTACACTGACTGTCCAACCCCAGTGAAGAACCGTTTAATCCACAGGAAGGTTGCCGCTCTAATTGGTTCCTTCATTCTTTTAAGATGCTGGAGTTGGTGACCTAAGTCATCTGAAATGATGGGGGCGTCGCTCTTACGAGCATAGCACTTGTGCTTTTGTGAATTATTCCACAACCACGGCGATGCGATGCATGAACCAGACCACACCGTCAGTGAACGCCGCCCCGTCTCCCTCGCACGTCAATTCACATTTGCAAGATGCTCTTTTTCTCCTTTTTTTGCAAGCTACCGTGTCCCCCTGCCTGTTAGCCGCAGGTAGTCCGCTTTTACCTGCGTTATAACTAGAGCTATAGTTGTATCGAGTCATTTATATGAGGTATCACGCGGAATTGAGCATATTTTCACAAGGCGGCAGTGAATGCCGAGGACAGCGATGCTTACGTGAGTTATACTGAGATTATTCAAGAGCAGATGAGTATAGTCTGTCCTAATTTCCATGGGAACACGCTGTTCCCTTTGGGTCCACTCATCAGTAACAGGCCACAGTAAACTGAACCATAGTTTGGAAAATCAAAGCACCTGGGATGATTTGTTTTGCGCGAAGGGGGAAAAAGGAGTTTTCTTATTAAACACTTCATTTTCTTAAGAAAAAGTAGTTCTTTTAGAAAATATTAAAAAGAGACCAAATGGATTGGTATTAAAATCTGAGGGAGGGCAGCCCGGGGGGCTCAGCAGTTTAGCGCTGCCTTCAGCCCAGGGTGTGATCTGGGGTCCCGGGATCGAGTCCCACCTCGGGATCCCTGCGCGGAGCCTGCTTCTCCCTCTTTGTGTGTCTCTTGTGAATAAATAAATAAAAAATCTTAATGAGGGAAGAGCGCTGGCCTTCCTGCCAGGGGGATGTGGTGGGACTCCAAGATACAGTTTGGTTGACAACACGGAGTAAAAGGTATTTCCCATAAACAGAGGCTGCTTACGTGTATTTGGGGGCTGGGAAGGGGAGAGGCTCCTACTTGGGCTTCGGCAAAGGACGAGAGCAGGGACGGCAAGGCCAAGGCCAAGGCCGGGGGGCGCAGCGCGGGCTGCGCGGGCGGCTGCGGGGCCCGGGGGGGGGGGGCTCGCTGCGCTCCCCCCTGCCGCCGCGCCGGGCAAGGCTTCCCGTGGAGCCTCGGGTTCCCTCTGCATTTAAAATGAACTGAATTTGCTCAATTCGTTCATGAACTGGCTTTTGCGGTTTCCATGCCGGGACTTACGCTGTCCGTTGCCGAAGTGCAGCCGCTTCTCGTCCGCCCCGGGCTTCGACTTGTTGTAGCCGCAGAACCTGCAGGCGAGTCGAGGAGACAAGGCGGGGGAGCGTGTAGGGCGCGGGCCGCGGGCACAGCCGGGACCCCTTTGCCTCAATCAAACGCGCGGGTGGAAGCCTGAGGGCTCCGTGTTCCCCAGGTCCCTTACGGAAGGGCCCTCCCCCTGGGGCTCCGCACGGCCGCCCAACCCGGGGCAGGGGAGGGGGCGGGCGCAGGGCGCAGGGCGCAGGGCGCAGGGCGCAGGGCGCAGGCTGGGCTTCCACGGTGGCCCGGGCCGGGGGTGGGGGGGGGGCGGGTACAGGTGTGAGGAGTGGGGTGGGGTGTCGGGGGAGGCAGAAGCCGAGCTACGGGGAGAGAGGGGCGGGGGGGGGGGGGGCGACGGGGATCCAAGCCGCTGCACCCCGCGCGGTGACTGGGCGGCCACCCAAGGGAGCAGCAAAGAGCCGCGGACCTACCTGCCGATCAGGACGTAGGTGACCACGGTGAGGAGGATGACGGCCACGGCCGCCGAGATGGCGATCATCACCACGTGGCTGTTCTCCCCAGAGATGGAGAAGGCTGCGGGTGGAGGGAGACAAGGAAAGGCGAGGCGTGAGCGCAGCGCAGCCGACGTGTGCCTCGAGCCCCCCCCGCAGGCCCTCACCCCCCGCGGCTTCCTGCCTCGGGCAGTGTAAACGGAACTCCTCCCTGTGTGCTAGGGGGGTTAGACGTTTCCTATAAACGAGCTCGAAACTTGGCACCAAGAAGGTAAAGTACTCTGTTCCACGGCAGCGGTCACAGGTGAGACAGCCTGCTCTGGTTTTCTCTAGCCTCCGCGCACACTCATTGGGTGGGTGGCCCAGGCGCTACCAGAGAACCCGGAGAACGGGTAAGATTTCCTGGAATTCAGGATAAAGGCTTCCTTTTTTTTTTTTTTTTTTTTAATTTATTTTTTATTGGTGTTCAATTTACTAACATACAGAATAACACCCAGTGCCCGTCACCCATTCACTCCCACCCCCCGCCCTCCTCCCCTTCCACCACCCCTAGTTCGTTTCCCAGAGTTAGCAGTCTTTACGTTCTGTCTCCCTTTCTGATATTTCCCACACATTTCTTCCCCCTTCCCTTATATTCCCTTTCACTATTATTTATATTCCCCAAATGAATGAGAACATATAATGTTTGTCCTTCTCCGACTGACTTACTTCACTCAGCATAATACCCTCCAGTTCCATCCACGTTGAAGCAAATGGTGGGTATTTGTCATTTCTAATAGCTGAGTAATATTCCATTGTATACATAGACCACATCTTCTTTATCCATTCATCTTTCGATGGACACCGAGGCTCCTTCCACAGTTTGGCTATCGTGGCCATTGCTGCTATAAACATCGGGGTGCAGGTGTCCCGGCGTTTCATTGCATCTGTATCTTTGGGGTAAATCCCCAACAGTGCAATTGCTGGGTCGTAGGGCAGGTCTATTTTTAACTGTTTGAGGAACCTCCACACAGTTTTCCAGAGTGGCTGCACCAGTTCACATTCCCACCAACAGTGTAAGAGGGTTCCCTTTTCTCCGCATCCTCTCCAACATTTGTGGTTTCCTGCCTTGTTAATTTTCCCCATTCTCATTG
The DNA here is from genome assembly GCF_053574225.1 of Canis aureus. Taxonomy (NCBI): domain Eukaryota; kingdom Metazoa; phylum Chordata; class Mammalia; order Carnivora; family Canidae; genus Canis; species Canis aureus. The sequence continues at coordinate 30,430,662 of NC_135645.1, forward strand.
GTGTGAGGTGGTATCTCATTATAGTTTTGATTTGTATTTCCCTGATGGCAAGTGATGCAGAACATTTTCTCATATGCATGTTGGCCATGTCTATGTCTTCCTCTGTGAGATTTCTGTTCATGTCTTTTGCCCATTTCATGATTGGATTGTTTGTTTCTTTGGTGTTGAGTTTAATAAGTTCTTTATAGATCTTGGAAACTAGTCCTTTATCTGATATGTCATTTGCAAATATCTTCTCCCATTCTGTAGGTTGTCTTTGAGTTTTGTTGACTGTATCCTTTGCTGTGCAAAAGCTTCTTATCTTGATGAAGTCCCAATAGTTCATTTTTGCTTTTGTTTCTTTTGCCTTCGTGGATGTATCTTGCAAGAAGTTACTATGGCCGAGTTCAAAAAGGGTGTTGCCTGTGTTCTTCTCTAGGATTTTGATGGAATCTTGTCTCACATTTAGATCTTTCATCCATTTTGAGTTTATCTTTGTGTATGGTGCAAGAGAGTGGTCTAGTTTCATTCTTCTGCATGTGGATGTCCAATTTTCCCAGCACCATTTATTGAAGAGACTGTCTTTCTTCCAATGGATAGTCTTTCCTCCTAGGATAAAGGCTTCCAATGAAGCTTGTTCCACCTTCAAGATCAGAGTTATGGGGCAGCCGGGGTGGCCCAGCGGTTTAGTGCCACCTTCGGCCCAGGGCCTGATCCTGGAGACTCAGGTTCGAGTCCCACGGCCCGCTCCCTGCATGGAGCCTGCTTCTCTCTCTGCCTGTGTCTCTGCCTCTCTCTCTCTCTGTGTCTCATGAATAAAATAAAATCTTAAAAAAAAAAGATCAAAGTTATGCAGGTTCTCTATGACACATGCCACATACAAACTGTTCACCTAGTCCAGGTGTTGGCACAATGGCCCAGGAGGCAAACCTGGCCACCACCACCAGGTTTTGTAAAGCCCAGGAGCTTAGGATGATTTTGCATTTTTTAAAGGGTTGTAAAAAAGTCAAATTAAGATTTTTTGACATGTAAAAATCATAGAAAATTCAAGTTTTGGTGCCTATTGGTAAAATTGCATCAGACCGTGGCCGCATACACTTGTGTGCTGGCTTCGGCGGCCTTCTTGCTACCACGGCCAAGCTGAGTGGGGACGACAGGACTGTACCCCGGGGCCTAGGACACTCCTCTCTGGGCCTTCACAGATTATGTTGGCTGACCCCGGATCTGGACCCGTGGTCCTCTAACTCTGGGGATCACTCAACCACTCGGGAATCTCTTGGAAAAGTGGCTTCTGATCCAGTTGCTGTGGAGTGGGGACAGAGCCTGTGCCTTTCTGTGAGCTCCCGGTGACGCTGGTGACTCTAGCGCATGTGTTGAGCAGCACGGATGGAGTCCAGGACTCTGAAGGCCCCTTGTCATCTCCCTCTCTGATCCTCCGCTCTTGAGCGAATTGCTGGCCTCTCTATGCATCTTTGTCCTCACTCTCTGGTTGCCACCAGAAGCTCCTCACTGGCCTCCATCTGCGTGGTGACGGCCTTGTTCCCCTGACCTCCACCAGCTCGCTCTCAGCCAGGAGATGCTTGCAGGGCTCTCCCGTCACATTTAAGATCACATTTAAGACAGATCCCCTCGCAGAGCAGGTGAGGCCAGGGTAAGGCCAGGTGAGGCCAGGTGAGGCCAGGGTTAGGCCAGGTGAGGCCAGGTGAGGCCAGGTAGGGCCGGGTCCGTGCCTGCAGCCCCCAGCTGCTCACAGGCTCCCGGCTACGGTCACCCCCCGACTTCTATATCGAGTGGGCTCCCAGCACCACGCCTGTCACAGGCCCGTGTTTTAACATGCTCTGCGCGAGCACTTCACACACATCTAACAGACGCATGAGGGACGTAGCAGAAGAGCTTAGAAGGGCGACTTTGATGGTTTGGATCATGTCCTCGTCAGGAGCCAGTATCAGGGTGCAGGGTGGTCACAGGGTCACTTCGGAGGCTCGTCACCGTCGGGCGCCGCACGTTTGCTCGGGAGGCGGGAGGCGGTGGGAGGGCCTCCCCCGGCCGAACCCCGAGGCCGTGCCGCGTCCTACAAACCATTCGGAGGAGGTTTTCCCGAAAGCGAACTTCTTTCTCTCTTTCTTTTTAAAAAAGATTTTCTTGATTTATCGGAGAGGAGCGAACGCGAGACAGATGGCAGGGGAGAGGGGAAGCAGGCTCACCCCGGGCAGGGAGCCGGAGGCGGGAGGCGACCCCGGACCCCGGGTGACCCCGAGTGACCCCGGGCTGAAGGCACCCGCCACCCGATGGGGCCCCGCGGCGCCCGCTGCCCGGGTTCTGGCCCCTTCGCCCCCGCGAAGCGCGCTGGCCCGGAGCTTGTTCCTGCGGAGCTCGAGGCCTGCGCCTGCACCTGCGGTGTGACGGGACACCGCTGTTTTGAGGAATAAAGGGGCTGATACGGTTAAAACACTTAAAATAGTGCCACGCACACAGTAAGCGCTTAACGAACAGCATGTATTCTTATTATTCCACTTCCCGGTGAAACACGGGCAGAAAGTGCTGCGGACTCAGGTCCTGCTCCCTGAGGGCCTCCCGTGCCCGTGTGCCCCAGCGTGCCCCAGGGTCACAGTCCCTACTGGAGACATCGCGGTGACCCTGGGAAGCCCTTTTACTCCTATAAACTCTACAACCTCAGCTTCTCATTTATTTACTTATTTATTCATTTATTTATTTGTTTTACTCTGCCATCAGAGCCCTGGGTCAGGTCAGTAACTCCAGAACATGGAGATTCTAGGCTCCTTGACTCCACCTCGTAGCTATGCAACCTAAGGAAAAAACATATAAACTCAGGGTCCTAGTCCACAGATAAAGGAAAAGATAGTACCTGACTGGCCATGGAACAGGACAGATCAAATGCTGAGGATGTATTATGGCATCAATACAGGGTTCTAGAATCAGACCCATCACATACCAATGCTGTGATTCTGGGAAGCTTATGTAAACCTCCCTATTCCTCAGTTTCCTCACTGGTATAAGGAAAAACGATAATCACTGTAAAAAATAAGATATTTTTAACCAAGTTCAAAAAATATTATCTAAATTCCAGATAAAAACATACTTTGTTCTACTGAGAACTATATGTGTTATGAATAAGAACTTTTCATATAACTTAAAATGAAAACTAGAAAAAAAAACTTAAAAAATAAGTACAATAAATAGCAAACTGTTAAGGAAACACAAGCACGAGTCTTTTACATATATATATTTAAAATATCAATACATAACAAGACTCTTAAGTTCCTAGAATTTTTATGAAGATATCTTTTAGATTAAAAAAAATAGAAAGTTAGGGGCACCTGGGTGGCTCAGTCAGGTAAGCATCTGCCTTGGGCCCCAGTCATGACCCTAGGGTCTTGGGTTCAAGCCCATGTGGGGGCTCCCTCTCCCTCTCCCTCTGCCCCCTTCCCCACTCATCCTCTTCCTCACTTGCTCTCTCAAGTAAATAAATAAATAAATAAAAATAAATAAATAAATAAATAAATAAAATCTAACCACTCAACTCGAAGATTCTTATAATTGAGAAAGAGGATGTCAAGAAGTCATCTTTTCCTCATCCTCTGTATCCATCAGTGGAAGTATTGCAAATATAAAATGTACTTGGCAAAACCCCAAGACCCTGCAGTTTTCAAAGGCAGTATTTCTTAACCCTAAGACACGGAAGCCTCAGTAGGGGTTCATGCAGCATGCTGCTGCAGCAGCGTGTATACTAAATCGGGAACCACATTCATACATTGGAGTTTGTTGTTCCCTTTGCAAACGTACATATCAGATATAGCCGAGTACTGATTAAGAACATGCATGGTGTTCCACGCACACATCAACATAATTGGTGTTTACCTAATGGTGATCTGACTCCTGCTCCCCAATGTGCCTACTTTCTACCACAGGATATGATGAACATGTTTTTCTCTTCATAGGATTTGTGATCTTTCTTGGGAAAGCACATACAGATTTCATCATTGATGCCTTAAATACCACTTAAAAGTCCGGAAAAAAAACTCAATTCGTAATCATTTCAGAACAAGAAACTTTTCTGCAGGGCACCTGACTGGCTCAGCCGGTGGAGCATGTGACTCTTGGTCTCCGGGTTGTGGGTTCGAGTCTCATGCTAGGTGTAGAGATCATTTAAACATAAAATCTCAAAGAAGAAAAAAAAAAAAGGAAAGAAACTTGTTTTGCAGTACTTAAATGTTACAAAAAGATTCAAAATTACGAATGTTAAATTGTAATTAAACTTTGTTATTATGTCATCTAAAATGTTAGATTTGGTTTTAAAACTCCTTCAAATGCTGGGCACCTTGGTGGCTCCGGGGCTTGCCCCCCAGGGTCCCGGGGTCAAGCCCCACATCCGGCTCCCTGCTCAGCGGGGCATCTGCTTCTCCTTCTGCTCTTCCCTCCTGCTCATGACCTCCCTCTCTCTCAAATAAATAAATAAAATTTTACACAACACAAAACAATGACAAAAATGAATCTTCTTCACATGTGTCACGATGTCTTCTAACATTTCCTTTGTAATGCTCTCAGGGAGTGGTTTCTCCTCGGAGTCGCAGAGCGGGGCCTGCGCTGGAGGGAGAGGCCTGCCCGAAGCCCGCGTGGGCGCCTGGCCATGGACGGGAGCGCCGTGCAGGCCGCCAGGGGCCTGGGGGCCGCAGCTGCAGGTTAGCAGCCGGGAGGTGGAACAGACTCCCCCGGGGCGCCCGGTGGTGGATATGCACCCACGTCACAGGGGGACCGGGTCTTGGAGCGGAGATCTGTGCCCTCCAGGGTCGCAGCTCCCTCTCCGGTTAACACTGTCATGTTTCCACCGTGAGCCGCTGCTTTCCGAGCACACTAGCTTCTAGCTTCTCAGTACCCGCAGAAGGTACCGCTCCTTATGGTGGCATTTCTGATCACCTGACAACCTGGGCTATAAAACACCTACTTGATGGGGTAACTATTATAATGACTTGAACGGCTTTCATAATTTCTGTTAGTCCTTAACATTTCTATTAGGTGTGGATTGTGGGCACAATCAAAATATCACTGTACCAAAGCCAATGTGATTTTAGGACATGAACAAAGCACTTGGATAGGGAACATACTTGTCAGGGGCCATGGCAAAGTAGAACCGTCCAAAGGGATCCCTGGGTTTCCTTTCTGGACAGCGCTGGCCCTTGTCAGACCCTCCCCGATAATCTGTTTCTAAAGGGTGTTCATCTCTGACTGCCTCTCTAGACTACCATACGATGGTGAATTTAAGTGACTTGTAGAATTTCTCCCATTATGATTAAAATAAAACATTCCCTAGAGACATAACTGGTTTATATGCAGCAGAAAACATGACTCCAGTCACATTTATTGTCCTATAGGACACTAACAAGTTTGGGACACATTGATGAATTAAAGTATGCCTGATTGCCTAAATACATAGACACACAGATATGTATTTATATGTGTATATGTATTGTTTCTTCAAATTTTCCTTTAAACCAATTTAATCTAAATAAATAAATAAATAAATCAGTTTAACCTTTTATAAGATATAATAGACAGATAATATATATAATTATAAATAATAGTCTCCTCATTATCCTCATTAATTAATAAACTAAATAAAATCTTGAACATGCGTTCAGTCCGTATCAGAGCCTCGGCCATAATATCACCTTTTTGAAAGTTACATTTTAGCAAGGGTTTTTCTAATATGAAGCAAATGCATTCGAAGAAAAGAGAAACGTTTTGTTAAAGTGTTTGCCAGTTTTAGACCAACTTTTGCCAAATTTGGTGTCAGACGCACGAGACCATCCAAACTGCTTGTGAATGTGAATGCGGTGATAAATCTGGTCTGGGAAAATCCCTCAGCTCCAAGGAATACAAGACTGAATGTGCTGAGGATTAAAACAGTATTAAAATCCTTGGGCAGCCCCAGTGGCCCCGCCTGCGGCCCAGGGCGTGATCCTGGGGTCCCAGGATCCAGTCCCACGTTGGGCTCTCTGCATGGAGCCTGCTTCTCCCTCTGCCTGTGTCTCTGCCTCTCTCTTTCTGTGTCTCTATGAATAAATAAATAAAATCTTAAAAAAAAAATCCTCGAGGACCAGCAAGCTTCGGTTTTGTAGGCTGCTGAATCATGCGATGAACCTAGAACATCTGGATTAGTAGGTACCGGGAGTGGATTACCATATTGCCTAGAGGTCCTTAAGGCAATTTATGGCCAGCAGAGGACCGGTAGCCTTCCAGGGGCTAGAACATGCTTGATTTGTAAAAGAACAACAACAACAACCCACAGATGCACAGATGCACACCCAGGCACATCCACATCTACACCCCAGGCCACACAACCGTCAGACATTTCAAGCAGTGTACTTTCCAGGTGTATCTAGATGCATTTGACCAAGTTAAGATTTAGAGAATGAACCATCGGCCCGCTGCCCCAGCCCACCCCTACGCGCCACGCCGAGAGCTTACGTACAGTCTGGGCTCGTTTCAAACTCGAACTTGCGGCTGTTGCTCCCATAGCCCGCGGCGGTTCGGGCGCGGATTTGGAAAACATAAGCGGTGTCAGGCTTGAGGCTACTGATGGTGACGTTCGTGCCTCTTGCCCTCAGAATGGTGTAACTCGTCTCTTGCTCCTGCTTTGAGGTTAAAAAAAAAAAATCATGTTAAAATCAAGTCTTCATGATGCTGTCCGACGATACAAGGCGATCCACTCAAAACCAGTTCTTTCAGACGTTAGCCCAGAGCGTAGGGCCGCGAAAGACTCGACCCACAATCACTTCACTCTCCGGGTGCAACTGGGGCATCTTGAGGCTGAAGATACTCCCAGAATTCCCCAACGGGGGTGGAATGCCTGGTGTCCCGCACATAGAGCAGGAAAAGTCAGTTTTCATTTTTCCCATTTTTTCCCACTTAGTGAATATATATGCAAGTGGAAACACGTTTCCCTCAGAGCCGGGTCTGAATGAAAGCTTCGACCTAACTTCAAAAATACACTCACAAGGAGGAAAACACCTCTTTGCATTGAACTTAATAGGAATGCCCTACTGAGTCTGAGGAAAATATTTTTATATGATGATAAAACGTTAAACTTAAAAAACGGTCCAGGTTTTATATATACATACATATATGTAGCTCTACATGCATGACTTTAGTTATATGTGCCCTGTAGTAAGTCACTGCGGTTTAGTAGAGACAAATATCTTCAGATCAAAGTCTAGAGGAATTTCCCCAAAGGATCTCCTCCCGGAGACTCATGTTGTATATTAGGAGATTCACAGCGCACATTAACAGGGAAAGCTGTTTGGGTCAAACCTTGTGTAGAAAAATTGGATTTACATGGAATTGTGTTTTTCCCCTAAGGCACATTAATACGTGTTGAGCATTTTATGGGTAACCTGGTTTTGAGCACTGGCGGGATGTCCCTGCACCTGGGGTGGGGCCCAGAGTGGGTATCCTTAACCAAAAAGACGCAGGATATTACCGAAGAAATGAACGTTGCAGACATTTTGCAGTTAAACAATAGCATCTGAGTTGGTATGTTTAAAAAATGAAGAGGACCAAATATACTTATTTTACAGAAATAATTATTTCATTTGTTAAAAAAGTTGTTGTGCCTATACCCCAAAACTCAACTCTGCTCACCATCATCAGTGAATTACTGTCAAAAAAGCAAGAATGTAAGTTCTAGTGAAACATTCAAAATATTTTCAAGCATTATATGTATTTGGGAATAATTCTTAAATTCATGCATGTGCGATGTAAATATAAATATGCAATATTTATAATATTGCATGTATGCTAGTAGGCAATTTTAAAATTCTTAGGGAATAACGAGTAGATTCCGCTGTTTTTTTCCGGTACTGTTTAATATTGTTTTAATACAAGGATCTGCATTGTGCTTTGTCTGTAGAATGTCAAGGAAGTTCAGAATTTTTGTTTATGTCCGTAAAAAATGCAAACACAGATTGAGCCGTATTTCTGAATTGGCCCCGTAGCTCTAAAGGTTGGGTGCTTCCCAGGTCTGCTATCCAGTCTGAACTGAGGTGTATCATTACCTTTCTTTTTATGTTGTTGCACCGTCTATAAAACACGATTCCTATAGATGTCCGACCTATCTTGTCATACTTTTAAAAATAGAAGATCGTGATCGGGTGAGTATTTCACAGTGCAGCAGCGGAGCACCAGGAGCTAGGATATTAGTTACCCACTATGACTTCAGCACAATGCAGTTGATTAGGCCTCTCTTTGCTTTTAATGAAAGGGACATTCCTTTGAACATCTAGGACAAAAAGACGACATCATGCTTGTGAAATGCGTTAACCTCAGTGAAGAGAACTGCTACACAATGCAAATGAATGTGTATGCATTACACTTGTTTTTCTACAACGGATCATACGACTAATTCTCACATCCCTAATGATCCATTTTTGTGTAGAGCAAGGCAGGTTATACAGAGAAATCCACAAAAAGATAAGTCATGGGGGCTGGGATTCAAACTCGAGACCTGTTTATTAGCAGTGAGGCTCTGAGAAATTCAGATGATGCCACTGACCCTGTTTTCTTATTTGTGAATGAACCTATTTACCTATTTCATAGGATTATCAGACTTCTCAAAATTAAATATGTATGCAGAAGTGCTCTATAAAATGCTATATAAATGAACAATTTGTTTTTAATTCACTTGAAAACACTTTGTGGACTGCATTCAAATAGTTTGTGTTCACATGAGTCACTAATAAAACCTCCCAGCTCTGATACGGTTTGAATACGTATTGGTTCCAAATCTCACCGTAATTTATAACCAGGGAACGGCAAGTGCACTTTAGAGGTGCTGAAACAGTATAGTAAAAATTCCACTTATAAGTAATTATGCATCTATTTTTATGATTGTATCACCAAACCACAATTTTTAGGACGTGGAGCAAACTCACGCACCCCCTCGCACCTGCTAAATTACCTTGTACAGAATCAAGAAAGCTTTTCATTGTCAGACCAATTTTTGGTCTTGTTACACAGTTCAATGTTCCCATCTCTGCTGAAAGAGATTCCCAGGAATGTGAAGGTCAGGAAACGGTGCTTCGGGCCACAGAGAGCTCATCAATAGGCTAAGAGATCACTGTGAAGTAATTGGTACAACGGGGGTCTTGGTGCAGAAGGACATTGATGTCACTTCTAACGCCACACCAGATGGCTTAGGTTTGGTACTGACATGGTTGCCGTGACTTGTCGCTAGAGAAGGGGAAACTTAACACGGTGACTTCCAGTCCCCCCTCCATGGATCAACCAAAGGTGCCCCACGACCAGAGTCCCTAGCAGGGCCCCACCACTTCCTAGCAATGCCACTGGTGTCTTAGCAAGTGCACAGCTCCTAAGAAGGTGACTCCTTGCCCTACACTCCTGACCCTTTCCCATGGTTGCCCCACCTTTTCATAGTACTTGACCTCGTAGTCCAATATGATCCCATTGGGGTGTTCGGGCTCCTGCCAGGATAAAGAGATGCTGTTCCTGGACGTGCGATCCTTCTTAATTGTCACGACGGGCGACGGAGCTGTAGAGACAGAATGGGAGGGGGTGGTGGGAGGACACGAATGACTCCAATCAGAAAGGGCAGTAACGAGGGGCTGCAGAGAAGGCAACCAGAGAACGCTGGCTACGATGCCTCGTCCTTGCCGAGAAAGCGCTCTCCCCATCTCCGAGGAGCTGGAGTCTGGACGCCGCCCGCCTCGGCGCCCGCCAAGGTAACCAGGGGACACCTGCAGCGCCGGGGCGACTGAGCAGATGTTTCCAATCTGCTACCATGATGTCAGCAACGAAATATACGTGATATATTAAAAAAAAAGAACAAAACATCAGGGCTACCTATTTGCTATAATGTTGCAAAGTGATTAATGCCAGATTCTTCAGCTCATTGATAACATTTTCATATGGGACTGACTGTGGGAGGGCTGGAATCCATTAGGCACAGGAGTCCCTGGTATCCGTAGGTGATAATAATACTGGGTGTATTGCCAAATAGGCAGGGTTTAGAGCATACCACGGTAGGTCCTGACTTGCCACAAAGATCTTTGATGAATAAAAATATATATCCGAAAACAATGTCTTGCTATTACATTTATTATTATTATTTTAATATTTAATTAGAAGTACTGGGGAACTGACCGTTCTTTGTCAACGAATCTCTATGTTCTCAGGTGTCTGACTGGGTGTTGACCCACATGTGTTGTGTTTTGCTACGTATCATCAAACGGTTAGAATATAAATAAATGACATGTTTGGATCAGAGATTACAGGGTTAGCCTCATTTCTAATTGAAGATTAAATCTATTTTAAGGGATACCCTACTTCAAATCCTTCCATTAAAAAGGAAAATACCTAGGACCCCCCAGCGCACGTCTGGCTGCAGATCTGAGCCTTGGAACGCTGGCCAGCGGAAACGCCTCACTGTGGCCCAACGGATCCTGCCTTCATGGAACGAGCAAAGTACACAGTAAACACCAAACAAACAAAAATCAAGAATTCACAGGTACGTTAACTGCTGAATTGTTTTCTTTGCTAAGAGACCTATTTCCTTATAGATTTTTCTTAAATGAAGAACTATTAGAACCCCGTGTATCCATGTTCCTTTAACAGCAGGTGTTGGAAATTTGTATTTGTGGATTCGATGTTTCCACGATTGTCACATGCTGATGTTTGCATCTAACCTCCCAAACTGTTCCTGTCTACAAATGCCTTTCATTTTTATTCCTCACTTAAAAAACCGAGCTTCTGTTAAGCTTGCCAGGTGACACTTTAAAAGAAAGTGTAAGTCTAAATGAGGAATCCCTCTCAGTAAGTTTCCCATCCTCCTATTCCTATTATTTGTGGAATTTTGTGTGCACTTTTGTAACCAAAGCATCATTAATTTTATGACCTGGGAATGATGGTTTAATCTCTTTCCAAGGAAAAATGTAGGTGCTGCTTTCCTGACGGAGAAATGAATACATTTTCTTATTCATAATTTTCTCCCATTAGCAATTACTATCATTTCATGTAACTTAACATCATTGGCCTTTCATACTTAATTTTCATCTATTCATTATTATTATTTTATTTCCTGGACTGGCTTCACCACACCCTTGCCTCCCAACCTCCAACCTGTAGTGGTTTGCTGCTCTGAAATTTATTCTAAGCAAAGGGCAACTTATTTTGGTTATAATTAGTTAACATTTAATAAATGTTTTCAATGTTTCCAAATGTATCACTTAGTCATAAATAAAGGAAATGTGTTAATTTTTGGAGAATTATTTTCTTTTAACCTAATCCAACTATTTAAAAAACATTCATTATCCAACTGCTAATAGAAAAATTATAGCCATAACATCCTCGGAAACAAATTTTGCTTCTTGTAAAAACAATGGAGAAATCCCACTAATTTTCCTGCTGAAGTAAGCCCATTAATAGGCTAAATTTTTAAACAGCATTTCAAAGATGCTTGATGTTGGAACACCTCCCTAATAAACCCACGGAGACCCTACATTCATTCCATATCACCATGAAACTGGTTTATTTTCCCTACCAGTGAAAATACATTTTCAAAGTTTTTAAAATTATCATGTCTGGTATCTCTCCTTAAAAACAAAACAAAAACAAAAACATGAGAGAAACCAATTCATTTCAAAGAACAATTGTGATGGAGACTGTGTTAACTTTTTAATGAGAGCTTCTCAGGCTGTTTGGGATCTGCCCAAATTTTACTACTTGTGCCCTGAGCAGAACTTTACAACGGCTGAAATCCTTCAAAGGTCTTGGAGCAAGCTGCGGAGCCCTGTTTGACTGTAATAAATGGTCTTTTGTAATTCCACACTTACTTAAGTAGAGGCAATTGCTCGAAGCTTGTGCCATCTCAGAGTTAAATGAACCTTTTCTGATTGCTGCTTTTAGGCCCCTGTCAAGTCATTTGTTCTGCTCTTTTAATACAGGCCTCTCGCCTTGGCTGCGTTTCAGCAGTTTCAACTCCGTGCACCAGCTGGAGTCCCGTTATATTTATAGGTAATGCTCATCAATATTTTAATATTAATAAATAATTAACAAAAATTGTTTTTCTCTCTCCTGATAAATAATTTTAAGACGTAATAAAAAAAAACACATCCTGCAGAAAGAGATGAATTCCGTGGCTAATCCCTGTATCAATGCTTTCTTAGAAGGTTTTCTACAACACTCAACTCATGTCCTCAAGTATAATTTACCCACACTTCCTCACATGCTCATAGAATTTGTAATATTAATGAGAAACTGTGATACGGATCACATTTTTTCAAGTTAGTTCCCAGGTATTAAAGAGTAGTTTGCTCAAAGTATTGACTTCCAAAACCCATAGAAATCCATTATCATTCTTTTGTGTAGGAGATCATGGTATTGTGATATATATTGTGAAATAGATTTATTTTTGTCTCCATTTCTGTGTTTTATTAACTTTGTGATTTGAAAGAATCGTGGGTCATGGTTACATGGAATGAAAACAAAACAAAACAAAACACCAAGATCTGTCCCAAGACAAGAGAAGCGCCCAGCACTGGGGTAGGAAGTTCCATAGGCAGAGGAGACTCGGGTCTTTTCCAGCAAACTGCAGGTGTTTGAGATGAAACAGCCATTACTGGGGAACACCCCAACAGCTCCGGAGTGACAGTTGCAATCCAGTTTCAATCCTTAGATTCCTTAAATGACACATTACTGAGATGACTCTCTCTTATCAAGAGGAAGAAATCGGTGATAAAGTAGGCTACTGTGAAAGTGGCCAGGCCCGAATTCGCGCAGGTTGGTAAATGTGGAGGCCCGCAGGGAGAAAATACTGACATAGATCCCAGTTACTTATTTATAGAGGAAAGATTTTCTCTCACTGTCAGTGTAACCTGAGCCATTGACGGCATCTAATGAACTAATAATAGTAAAAAAAAATTACAATGAAGAAGCAAAACATATCGGGCTAAGAGGTTTCCACGTACAGACACTGGGTTTGAAACGGGGCTGTACGGCTTGCAAGTTGTATTCGAGTTACACTGGGTAGACTTACACGCCAAATCCACCGACAGGCACGGAAGAGATTGATTATTCCAACTACGGTGTTTTTAAGCTACATTTATTATGGTTCTGCAGCTAAAATATGACCCATCCTTAGAATCAGGAAGTCAAAACTTCAAAATTCAACTCCTAAAGGATCCGGGTTTGGTTTGTTTGTTTTTATTGGGACTTTCCTCTTTCTGGGTTTGGGAATTTCTAATGAACCTCTGAGGTATCTGTGGTTTAGAGATCGGACAAGTTAAAGTAATAACAAAAAAGCCTCAGTATTTCTTTTCTAAGTGAGCCAAAGCTTTTAAAAATTATCTCCATGGGAAAATATCACGAAGTAAATGGTTGAAAGATTTTTACTTTGAATCAGACATGCTTTTAAAAATACTACTCTCTTATATTTTTGTACCACTCGGTACAATGCCCACTTAAGAACATTTCCTTCTTGGGGTTTTTTCTTTCTTTTTTTTTTCCGGAAGTGAACCCTTCTATTAAATCCAGAAACACTCTTGGGTTTGAATTAGCATAATCATTCATAGCTTCAAGTTCTCCATCTCACCAGCCCTACCCGGACTTCCTCCACCTGTTATTCTCTGGAATTTCCTGTTGGAGTCTCAGGACTCGATATCTTTACAGCCCAACCAGTTTGGATTTCAGAGGTAAACTTCTTTATATTTTCTCCCTCACCATGAACCCCACACGGCAACAGTTTCAACATCTGAAAGCTGACAAATTTTCTTTATTCGGTTCTAGTTTTCCAGCCCTGCTTCAGTTCAAACTCTTGCCAATTTTCCCCTAGATTCTATATTTTCCATCCTGATTGTTCCAGAAATTCAACTTTCTACACACTTTGATGACTTATTATTTTATAAAGTAAATGGAACATTAGCACTCCTCTCCTTCAAAATTTCATAATCTCAATCAAGTTTTTTCTAAACTCATTAACTAAATAATAAGATCCAAAAGAAAGGTCTAGGAATTTAAATTCAATTTGCCAACATATAGTTTTGAATTTAAATTTAAAAAATGTAAAACAAAAAAGAAAGCTCTAGGAATTTACATTTTTAAGAAGTTTGTATCAGAAGAGTCTGAAGATCACAAATTTGGGGAATGTCCTGGACTACAATAAGATACATAAATTGAAATTCATGACATAAATATTTAAGATTCCTCATAAGACCGCAACACACATACCAGCTTTATGATTTATTGCTCTCCTTTCAAACTGAAAACCTAAAGGTAATTCCTTTGGTCATCTGTCCACAGGGTGCTGCTACACTTGCTACCTGGAACATTCAATCTCTTCCTTTTTTTGTCTGAAAAATCTTTTGCATTTGTTATCCTTAGAAATCATGGCTGGGACACCCAGGTGGCTCAGTGGTTGAGCATCCACCTTCTGCTCAGGTTGTGACCCCGGGGTCCTGGGATCGAGTCCCACATTGGGTTCCCTGTAGGGAGCTTGCTTCTCCCTCTGCCTATGTCTCTGCCTCTCTCTCTGTGTCGCCCATCAATAAATAAATACAATCTTAAAAAAAAAAAAAAAGAAGAAAGAAACCCATTGCTAATTCAATTCCCCCGAAAGCCCTTCCTGAGTCCCTTAGACAAGAGTTACTCCGCTTCTTCTTGTGCCCGGACACACAGAATCCTGTCCATTCTCTTACTCCTCAGCCCGCAGCATTGTGCTGTGGTTGCATCAGTTGCTTACCAGGCTGTCTCCACTGCGTTATAACCCCTCCTGGTCTTCAGTGCCCAACCTGACATCATGAAAACCTTGCATAAAACTAGCTGTGCAGTTTGGTTAGCTCTGCAGGAAAGCATACAATATATTTTGTGGTTATTTCCTTTGAAAGATAAGTTCTGTTTAGCTCTTGATGTTAAAATAATAGAATTCAAACCAAAGTGAAAACTATAATGTGTTTAGCAGAGATACCATTATGTATAAAATTATGTCATTAATTTCCTACAGTAAAGAGAAAAGGAATTTTCTCAATGGAACCAACGGTGCCAGAAGAAAAACACTTTAAGGCTGTACATTGAAAGTAAATTCACTAGTGATAGAAGAAGGGCTCATTTCATAGGTGTTTATTGCATGGGTCCTTTAAGAAGAGGTCCCATTTTTCACTTTTTAAAATTGCTTTTCACATTCCTTATTTTTAAAATTAAGTTTTCCTTTAAATATCATTCAATAGCCACACAGAATCAATGTGGTCTTCAAAAAAAATTTTTTTTTAAACTAGTCTTTTCCTCCTGTTTCTCTTGTATTTTCCTATGATTACCATAGTCACAACACTTGTGCTCACCAAACGCAGGGCTTTTCCGCACCGGCCAATTCTAGGACACCAGCGGGGTCTCCTGCGACACTATGTCCCGGGGAGGGGGGGCGTCAGGCCCCAGGGGGAGCGCCCGGCCCAGGAGGCCCCGCTTACAGAGCACGGCGGCAGGTGGCAGGACCCCCGCGGCGGGGCCCCCCAGGGATTCGCAGCACTTCCTCCCGCACCGGATCCCCTAGGAGGGCTCGCAGCTCTCGGGGAAGGACTTGAGTTCACGGATTTGTCACAGACGGTGACGGGGACGGGGACGCGGACGCCCCGCGACCAAGGGACGCCCGGAGCGAGGGGCGGGAGGGTGCCGGGCACAGGAGCCCCCCGCTGTGGAGGCTGCGGGGGCTGCGGGGCTCTGCAGGGCGTCTCCGTCCTGCTGCACGGGTGGGCTCCAGGAACCGGGTCTCCCCGCGCCCCTCCCCGGGGTCCTCCTCCCCGCGCCTCTCCCTGGGGTCTCCTCCCCGCACCCCTCCCTGGGGTCTCCTCCCCGCACCACTCCCGCGGGGGTCTCCTCCCCGCACCCCTCCCTGGGGTCTCCCCGCACCCCTCCCTGGGGTCTCCTCCCCGCACCACTCCCGCGGGGGTCTCCTCCCCGCACCCCTCCTTGGGGTCTCCCTGCACCCCTCCCTGGGGTCTCCCCGCACCCCTCCCTGGGGTCTCCCCGCACCACTCCCGCGGGGGTCTCCTCCCCGCACCCCTCCCTGGGGTCTCCCCGCACCACTCCCGCGGGGGTCTCCTCCCCGCACCCCACCCTGGGGTCTCCCCGCACCACTCCCTGGGGTCTCCCCGCACCACTCCCGCGGGGGTCTCCTCCCCGCACTCCTCCCTGGGGTCTCCCTGCACCCCTCCCTGGGTCTCCCCGCACCCCTCCCTGGGGTCTCCCCGCACCACTCCCGCGGGGGTCTCCTCCCCGCACCCCTCCCTGGGGTCTCCCCGCACCCCTCCCTGGGGTCTCCCCGCACCCCTCCCTGGGGTCTTCCCGCACCCCTCCCTGGGGTCTCCTCCCCGCACCCCTCCCTGGGGTCTCCTTGCACCCCTCCCTGGGGTCTCCCTGCACCCCTCCCTGGGGTCTCCCCGCACCACTCCCGCGGGGGTCTCCTCCCCGCACCCCTCCCTGGGGTCTCCCCGCACCATTCCCGCGGGGGTCTCCTCCCCGCACCCCTCCCTGGGGTCTCCCCGCACCACTCCCGCGGGGGTCTCCTCCCCGCACCCCTCCCTAGGGTCTCCTCCCCGCACCCCTCCCTGGGGTCTCCCTGCACCCCTCCCTGGGGTCTCCCCGCACCCCTCCCTGGGGTCTCCCCGCACCACTCCCGCGGGGGTCTCCTCCCCGCACCCCTCCCTGGGGTCTCCCCGCACCATTCCCGCGGGGGTCTCCTCCCCGCACCCCTCCCTGGGGTCTCCCCGCACCATTCCCGCGGGGGTCTCCTCCCCGCACCCCTCCCTGGGGTCTCCCCCCCGCACCCCTCCCTGGGGTCTCCTCCCCGCAACCCTCCCTGGGGTCTCCCCGCACCGCTCCCTGGGGTCTCCTCCCCGCACCCCTCCCTGGGGTCTCCCTGCACCCCTCCCTGGGGTCTCCCCGCACCCCTCCCTGGGGTCTCCCCGCACCACTCCCGCGGGGGTCTCCTCCCCGCACCCCTCCCTGGGGTCTCCCCGCACCATTCCCGCGGGGGTCTCCTCCCCGCACCCCTCCCTGGGGTCTCCCCCCCGCACCCCTCCCTGGGGTCTCCTCCCCGCAACCCTCCCTGGGGTCTCCCCGCACCCCTCCCTGGGGTCTCCTCCCCTTACCCCTCCCTGGGGTCTCCCTGCACCCCTCCCTGGGGTCTCCCCGCACCCCTCCCTGGGGTCTCCCCGCACCACTCCCGCGGGGGTCTCCTCCCCGCACCCCTCCCTGGGGTCTCCCCGCACCATTCCCGCGGGGGTCTCCTCCCCGCACCCCTCCCTGGGGTCTCCTCTCCGCACCTCTCCCTGGGTCTCCCCGCACCCCTCCCGTGGGGGTCTCCTCCTCGCGCCCCTCCCTGGGGTCTCCCCGCACCCGTCCCCCGGGGTTGTCCCCCCCGCACCCCTCCCTGGGGTCTCCCCGCACCCCTGCCCCGGGGGCTCACGGAGCTGGCCGGTCGGGGCGCCGTCAGGGCCGCCGGAGCCTCAGCCCTTGTCCCCTGTGCAGACCCCGGGCGCGGCCCCAAGAGGCCCAGGCCGGCATCGCCGCGGGTCCCGGCTGCGCAGAGACGCCCCAGGGTCCCCTCGGGGCCACGACGTCCCCTCGGAGGCCAGGAAGCCCCGCGCCGCGGGAGCGGGGGGGGGGGGGGGCGTCAGGTGACCCCGTGACTGGGCGCGGCCCGCCCGAGGCCCCCCGCGGGCCTGCACGGAGGTGTGGACGGGAGACACGCGGCCCTTCGGCATCTGCCGCGCGCTTGGAGCCCCGCCCGAGGCCCGCCGCCCTTGGTCTGAGGCCCGCCGCCCGCGGTCGCTGCGGTCGGGCGGGGCAGGTCAAGGCCTGGTGGGTGGAGCCCGCGGCGGCCGCTCAGCCCAGGCCTCTCCCAGCGCCCGCCCCTCTCCGGCTGCCTCTCCCCCTCCAGGAGCTGGAGTCTCCAGAAAAATAAAAGAGGTAATCATTTAGGTAGGAAATACTCCGAAGTAGAACACAGAACGGTTTTTTTCTCGACTATTTGTCTTTGAAGAATGTAGCCGACTAGCACATTTGTCCTAAGATACTGAGACTCCTAAAGAGGCGACATACATCTGCTCCATCATTACCTTTTAGGAAAAAGAAGTATGTTCCTTGGATTTGCCGCGACGTTCTACAATCTTCTTTTAAGGTCGTCTGGTGGCCCTGAGTCCTTTCAAAGTCTATGCAGTTTCAGAGTCTCATGAGCTCTACCCGAAGACATCACGGGTTGGTGTGCAAGGCAATGGTAGAGAGTTGGTTCTTCATCTAAATCTCTCTGTGTGTGTGTGTCTGTATGTATGGCTTTTAATCTAATGTTGTTTCTTATACAGATGATCGGATGCTTCTGGAGGGTCTGGTTGTCCTTTACTCTTTGCTAGACAACTGAAATTCCACTACATCTGGGGCATTCCTCTGTTTCCTCCTCACTTACACAGGAAACATAAAGTACCTCAAACTCCCTCGACATTTAGCTATGCACACATCATTTTAAAATATGCACCATTCAGAAAAATAAAAAATAAGATATGCAATGTTCTTTATTTCTGAAAATATATGCTTTAGACTTCTATCTGCCTAAGCCTACCCTCAAAAAAATGCATTCCAGAGATAATATAAACAGTCTACAGGGAAAGGATAGAATCTCCCCTTCCAGACAGCCAACAGTTGTTTGAGAAATTCCTCACGTCACGAAGTTTCTTAATATCTTAAAATTTCCAGAATATACAGCTTGACTTTGTGAGTATTAATGTCTAAATCCTGAATTTTTTAGAAGTCATCTTAGGTATGTTTTCCTAGTTATATATTTAGAAGATTTGCCCCAGTGGGATTTTCATATCTCAGGTCCTGAACGAATGTAGGATTACCTTCAATAACATCTCCTACTTTTTGTCTTAGTTGAGTGGTTTCCACAAAATAAAGACAATAGAGTAGAAGCTTCAAAATTAAAGTTAGCAATCAAAATAAACAACTAAATGTGAAATCTTGGGCACAATCAGTTGCTATTTTATCCAACTTTTTAGTATAGACCAGGCTATTTTAGCACAGATGGTTCCAAAGATTGAGAGACAATTGTTGAATGTAGCTAATGGAAACATGGTGGTGGGAAAGGATTGTGGTGGGAAATGAAGCCCAGATGAAAGAGCAAATCTTAGGTTGTAACTAAGCTAACCACACTGTGAGTGTTTGTTTGCTTGTTTGTTTGTTTGTTTGTTTGTTTGTTTGTTTTAAAGGGCTGCTGAAGTAATAGGTCTCTTCAGGCTCAGGGTCGCTCGGACAGAGCTGCTGCATTCCAGCACGGGAGAGAGGGAACCGACCTTGGACCTTGGTAGCATTCTCTCGTGGAGCTTGTGACAAGGGGCTGCTGCTTTCTAATTGACTGTGGGAGTGGAGACGTACGATTTAAATAGTTCCTAGTGCAGAAGAGGCCTGACATTATTCAGCTTCCACTTTACAGACAAAGATAAGAAATCTAGTCAAAAAGATTATCTCGTTGGGTTGTTTGATTCATGTGCTCAATCGAAATGGGAAGGAAAAGAAAAATTTACATTATAGGATGTTATGTTACATTTGGAAACAAGGCATACTGGTCTTAAGTAAAACTTCTTTAGGCAAACTAACTAGATGGATGGCAAGAGGCCACTGATAGAAATACTCAATGTTTTGAGTGGGAAAGGTATCTTTTTCAAAAGTCATTCTGTTTTACACTTATAATGCACTACATATGCACTACATATAACTATTATAGTGCACTACAATGTACTACATATAACTATTATTTCTATTTAAAAAGAAGCAAAAAGTTTTTTTACTCAAATATCATATCACTTTATTGACTATCTTTTTTGTAATTTTCTGTATTCTTGATGCTCTGGTACCTGAAGCCTTGCTGACTGGAGACAGACTGCCTCTCCCAAGACTAGCCAATTCTTAGAAATAGCGAAGACTAACCAAGGAGGGTGCAAACTAATCAATCTAGAGCCTTATCTATCTGCATTTATATTCCAGGAGACACTTTTTCTCTGCCCGAATCATCTCAGGGCTAGATACAAGGCAGCAAGCAAGCCCCAGTGCTTCAAAGTTCATCCTAGGTCTACTTATCTTGCCTTGCCCAAAGAAACCATGATAAAGGCTCTTGCCCATTCTATCCACTTGCTCCTTCTGCCTTCTGACTGATGCTGTGCCCCTCCCCCCCATACTGTGGTACTCTCTCCCCTTCCTCTTGGGAAACGTGACAAACCATCTTTTTCATAACAATCATCACCTGGTGATGATGGACCAATCTGTTGGTCTCATCACAGTTGAAGAATAATAAAAACTACATCTTTAAAACAATTACAAGAGTGTAATATTGACTAGAATTCATTGCATACAATATACCTCTTCTCAACAGTACTATGAGCTATCTAAGAAAATATCTGGCATGCACAGTCTTGCTATGATTTTTTGTCTCACTCCCATCAAATCCAGAGACTTCCATGATGTGCCATTTTTGATGCTTAACCAACACGAAGGGTTAAAAATAGCCTACAGCAACTTTAATAATCCATGATTTTAACCTCTTAAGCTATTTAAGGAATAGCTACTTCTTTTATAAGGTTGTTGTCTGTTGGGCTCCTGTGTCTCTGCTCATCAGTTCCATGATTTTTTTTTTATATTTTATTTATTTATTCATGAGAAACACAGAGAGAAAGAGAGGCAGAGACACAGGCAGAGGGAGAAGCAGGCTCCATGCAGGGAGCCCGAGGTGGGACTTGATCCTGAGTCTCCAGGATCATGCCCCGGGCTGAAGGCAGGTGCTAAACTGCTGAGCCACCCAGGCTGCCCCAGTACCATGATTTTAGCCAGATTACATCATTAGTTAGAAACCTCACACTAAATTGTAAGCTAACACTTTTATCTGGACCTTGTTGGCACTCTTGGGGCCTCAAGGTGAACCATTTTGTTCTGTCCTCACCAGATCCTTTCATTTTTTTAAGAAAAGAAAAGACAATGGAGACAATGATGCCATAGTTGTGTCAGTGCAGATTTCTTCAAGGCATTGTATATAAACCCTGTTGTTCAGGATCAACTAGGGTCTGTGTCAGAAGTAATAAGTAGCTAACTTTAATTGGGGCATCCAGATTGGAAGTGTGCGCACATACACTCTCTGGCATTCATGCATGTGTATGAATTCGAGTGTGGTCCTATAATAACTTCACTTTCACTTATATACTTTTCTTGGGTGGGTGAGAAATTGATTTACTCCTGAAGGAATGACAACTGTCCTTATAAGTATCACATGCATGAGTGAGCAACCATTACTTTTACTGCTGTATGAATCATGAATTTTTATAGTGCATTATCCCTCCATAAATGTACACCATTGAAGTATATGTTACATCTAAATATTATCGATTCTGTGTGCAGAAGCAGAAAAAACGTTGAGAAATGGTGCTTAGCATATGGCTTATGTAGACCTGGCCCATATGGCTTGTTCAGGGCTAGCAATCTACCCTACGTGGGGCAGAGACCAACTGTAGCAGGAAAGTCCTCTCTAGGAGTCATGGAGTGGAGTTCATCTCTTCCTTTAGGGGGTAAAAGCCCAAACCTCCTATACCAGGAAATCTGCAAAAGCTGGTCAAACACTGGAAATTGGATTTTCAAAATTAGCTCAGACTTATCCAATTTACTCACATATAGAAATACTCAGTGGCTTGAAAAGAAAGGGGGGAGGGGCAAGAGAGTATTCCAGAAAAGAAGATTTTTGATAGGTCGCTATATAGAATTCAGACTATTTGATTACCATGAAATCAACTTCCCGAACAGCCCCACTTCCATATTATCTTGATGCCAGGAACTTGTTTATGACACAGTTATGCTCTTAAAGAGCACCGTGGTCTTTATTTGTTAATTTGAAAGAAATCACCTGGAAAAAGTTTTTTTGAAGATTTATCTGCTAATTTATTAAAGAGAAAGAGTATGTGAGAGAGAGAGAGAGAGCAGCAGGAGAAGGAGAGAAGCAGGTTCCCCACTGAGCGAGGACCCCCACCCAGTGCCAGATCCCAGGACCCTGAGATCATGCATGATCTGAGTTGAAATCAACAGTCAGATGCTCAACAAATGGAGCCACCCACGTGCCCGTCACTTGAGAATTTTCAAGTAAAATGGGAAAAAGTTAAATGCATTTGACAACTGCATGATTCCTCATACGTGCTCTACATCCCCTGAAATTATGCATCACAACCCCATTATCTGATTTCGATTAAAATTTAAGAAATTCAATAATAAAAAAAAAAGAGGTTGTGTTTATTAATTTTGTGTAGTTCAGCTGCCTGAAGGATGTAGGTGGGAAGTATGCTAATTTGGGTGTGTTTGCATATTTATACAAACAAAGTGCACACCAGCAGAGACAGAGTTTCTCAAAGGAATCATGCCTGCAAAATTTCTATTTTGGCTGTAAAATTTGCATTGTTCATGCTTGCATTTAGTAATACTTCTCAAACTTTTTTTGTCCTAAACCAATTCCCTTTCTCTAGTCCATATCACTTGATTAAGAAATGAAAACATCTAATTGCAATAAATAACATTTTATTCCCCACAGAGATGCTAAAAAATATAAGCAGAAACAAAAGGGAAATTGCAGAGGCAGACTACCTGCTGCTTAATTTCCATGATGCCTGTGGTTTGACCTCTTTAGTTCCAGGCACAAGATTAATTTATCTAAAGAAGTTTTGTCAAATGCCTTTTGAGCTAGCATGAGTTTTGGAAGAATCTGAGTTCTCAGGTCCATCCAAATAAGGAAAATACATCAATACATATTTTTGCCATTATGTAAACTCTTCATAATTGACCTTAGAATTTTAAGGACTGGAGCAAATTAATTTTCACATGCCACATAAAAATTTTAGCACATTAGAAAAAAATAGCCTTAAGTTGTTCCATTTTTGGATTGCATAAGTAAAGCTAAAAAGAAAATTATGTGGATACAAATATAGTAATACTTGTTTCTTTTAGGAATTTGGCTTTCCCTTTAATGTGTGTATTTAGTTTCCTGCATTTCGAATTCCCAACAGCTAGCAGACAATTCTCCTTAGTTTACACAGACCGAGAGTTCTCAGACAGAGCTGGGTAAACTGCAGGAAGGGAGACAGTACATTTTACCTAAGGTGTGGAAAAATCCTAACATTCAGTCCCAAGTTTGTGAACTAAACTCAAGTCACTTTGTGCTGAGTTTTATTTATGAAAAATTAAATTCAATATGAAGACTGTTAAATTAGAATTTACATTTAAAACCAGAACTTAAAAGGCAGTACAGGCTCATCGTTACTTATTAGAGGGCTAAAGATATCCTCACGTATCCCACCAGTCGAATCAGTCAGAAGAGTTACTAAAAATTTTGAATTATACACTTGAAAATGGCAAATTTCATGAGATGTAAAACACCCCAAAAAGTCATATACTTATGCATGTTTTTATAAAGGAATAATCTGAAATAAAAAAAATAATATACATGGTTTACCGGTACTGAGAGGTGGTTACATTAGTTATATGGCTTTGAATAATTTTGAACATTTTTCTGCTGTGTTCCTAATATTTTTTCTCTAATTTTCAGGCTTGTTTGTGGGGAAAAAAAAAAACCATATCTGGGTGAAACTATTTTATAGGTATTATTACTTGTTACTGACCTGCTCTGTCAGATTTCTTCCGGAATTGAAAAACAATAAGCCAGGAATCATTATTATTCACATTGCAGTCTGTGGTTTAGCCACAGAAACATGCTTTTCAAGTTAAATTTCCTTCAAAATGCACCTAGCTAGAAAAAAAAAAATAAGGGAAAAATGCTAGAGGCAAAGTAAACTTGAGGTTTGAGAGGACTGGCAGTCCATTCTCCAAATGCAACTGGGTTTTTCTACTGCATTACATTAGAGGGGGCCCACAGTTGGTTTTCAAATATGCATTTATGGATCTATGCATATATCTTGTTTTTCTGGATGGTTGATGTGTGGTATTTTTATTTTTTGTTGGCCTTACAAATTAACTGACTGTCAAATGGATTTGGGGCTATAATGATTTGGTTTAATACTCTGAAAGGGGGGGGGTCCTGAAACAGGAATCCTATAAAACCAGACATTGAGGGGCACCTGGGTGGCTCAGCGGTCGAGAGTCTGCCTTCGGGCTCAGGATGTGATCCCGGGGTCCTGGGATCCAGTCCACATTGGGCTCCCTACAGGGAGCCTGCTTCTCCCTTTGCCTGTGTCTGCCTCTCTGTCTCTCATGAATAAATAAATAAAATCTTAAAAAAAAAAAAAAAGACCAGACATTGGGTTCTAAACAATGTATTCAATTTGCAAATGAGTGCATGTGGAATGAATATTCCATTAATACATAATGTTCAATATAAAGCATCTAATGCATAGGCAGTTACACAAAATCAATATAATGTCTGTGCTCTTTTCATTCATAAATTCCAAAAGAATGCATACAGACACATTGGGAAGTTCTTTTGGTAATTCACCATGAGCGTCTATTGAAATTGTGGATCATGATGTCAGACCAGAAAAAAATCAATCCAAATAAAACAAGTTTTGAACAACAACAACAAACCTATGTCTTTGTTCTAAAACCCCTATCGATTAAACCTGTTATAAGGGAAAGGACTAAAAAAACTACAGACGCAAAAGGAAAATTTTGAGAAAAAAATTTCCAACACATTCCATGAAAAGTCAGCAGGGTTTTCCAGGAAACAATCAAGCGATTGTAGGAAGAAAACACGCAACCAAAGATTGTATTCAGTTAACATCTATAATTTAACAAAATAACATATGCTCAAAGTCACTTTTTGAAGACAAATTAAAAGGTCCTTATGGACTATAAATTGCTAACTACTGATGTTCTTCTAAGGAAACGACGAATGATATTGATGACTAACTATCCCAAGAGGGCCTGCTGAAAAACTGGAGTCTGAATATTTAGTGCTGACTTTGCTGGTAACTTCGAAATCTTAAATCAACACATGTTTAATCCAAAGTGGAAGATAAGCAATTTAGAGGAAACTCAATATTTTTAAGAATAAATATAAATTCAATAAAAAATTATGAGCACAAATATTTTATGAAATCTGAACATGAATAGAGCTATATGGATCATCAGAGATCCAATACCAATGAAAAAGTTCTATATCCATAGTATTTTCAAAAAGAACACTGATGGAATGTGTAACCTGAATGTAATGATCTTAAAAATCCTACACAGGAAGATATATTTATACATATATGTCACCTAATATTTTAAAATATATATTTATTATAATAAAGATGTATGTACCATTGACATATGTATCTTATCTGCAGCTTGGCCTTCCAGGGTTTCGGCTACCTGTGGCCACCCATAGCCCAGTAGCAGGGGCTCCTCCTTCCAACTTAGCATGAGAATGGTGACCTGATGCTACTGCCCAGGCCTACGTCATTCACCCCATTTCATCTCTTGAGGAAGCAGGCATCTGATGCAGGCACATCATCAGCATAAGGAGGGTGTGCAAGTACAGGTGGAACTTTGAGGGGAAGACAGAGACAGGGAAAGAGCACATTCCCATCACCATTATCAGGCTATAATCACTCTGCTTTATTCTTAGTTACTGTTACTCTCTACCTGTGCCTGATTTATAAATTAGACCTCAGCACAGGTGTGGATGCATAGGAAAAACGTAGTGTATATAGGGCTTGGTATCATCTATGGTTTCAGGCCCTCATGGGGATCTTGGAATGTGTTCCCCTCAGGGCTGTCCTGCACACGCTCACACACACACATACACACACACACATCTCCTATTCAAACCTCAATTACTGATCATTTTATGTATATATAACAGATATTTTATATTTTATACATCATATATATTTTATATATATTTTATATTATATATTTTGTATATCTATTTTATTTTACATATTTTATATTTATATATAAATATGATCTTCTATATATCACACATTCTTTTATTTAATTCTAACAGCTATCTTACACAAAAAATGAGATTTATTTTTTCCAATTCCACAAAAAGGAAACCCAGAATTAAAACATTAAGGAACTCAGCTAAAACAACAGTTGGCAAATAGTGATGCTCCCATTCACTTTCACATCCTTCTCTCATTTGAATCCCTTCGTTCACACCTGCCAGTACCCTTTGCAAATCATGAGAGAATTTGTTTCTATTTTACAGAAGAGAGAAAAAAGTGAATTTTCTAAGAAAAAAAAAGTTTATGAGTAGAATTCACCCCCCTGCCCTTCCTTCCTACTTTTCCCCTGGAATAAGACTAAAGACTATTGAGGTGGTTCTCCGGAGAGACGCTCGAGGCCTGACCCGCGTGTCATCTCGGGGAGCCACCACCCGACTAGCCACCCTCTCCTTATTATGTCCTCAGGCCCTTTCTGAATCTCTAGTGTCATGACTAGACATGCGGCTTCCTTTCGCATACCTGCGGTTAATGCCTTGGCACTGAGTGGCACAGTCCTCCTTGTGCTACTGTGTGTGTGTGTGTGTGTGTGTGTGTGTGTGTGTGTGTGAGATCCCAGCGAGGATCTCTTCACGAATTACTGATGCCCCTGTTCCCCCAAACGCGCATGCAACCTACTACCTCGGTTCAGCACCCGCTGGCCCGGGCCCGCCGCTGGTCGCCGGATTCCCGTGGGCGTCCCACCCGTGTCCCCGCGGTGCCCCCGGGCGCCCCCAGAGGCTTCTCAGCCGCACCCGGCCCGGGGCGGCCTTCCTCTGAGCAGCGGGGTCGCGGCTGGAGGTCCGAAGAACAGGTGTCCCTTGCCTTACTTTCACCCTGGGACCAGCGCTCAGGTGCCCCCGACGACGGGGGGCGGTGATGTGGGAGCCCCCGAGGCTCTCTGCCTTCGGGGGGTAGCCCGGGAGCCAGCGTTCTCCCCAGCGCCCCCCCCCCCCGCCCCCCACCGCGTTGAGCAGCACAACCGGCTTCGGGATTCTCGCAGGGCAACTTGACCAATGCCCCCCCTCCCCGGGTCGTCTCGCGCGTCCCTGTGTCGCTTCCACACTCCCCTACCTGTGTCACCTGGCGTAATCTCCCCAGAAACCAACTTGCATTCAAATCCTCATCTCAGCATCTACCTCTGGGAGAATATGAACCAAGTCACCTTGCGTCAACAACGGTTCCCCCCCGATAATGACGACAGCCAAGTCTGTCCTGAGCTCTGTTGAGATTTCTGGGATTAAAAAAAAAAAAAAAAAGATTTTATGTATTTATTCATGAGAGACACAGAGAGAGAGAGAGAGGCAGAGACCCAGACAGAGGGAGAAGCAGGCTCCCTGCAGGGAGCCCGACAGGGGACTTGATCCCTGGTCTCTGGGATCACGCCCAAAGGCAGGCACTAAACCACTGAGCCACCCAAGGGTCCCCAGGTTGCTGAGATATTTAAGCAACTTAGATCTGCTCTGGTTAACAGCCGACTGTGTCCTTAGGACGTTTTCGCCTGCGCGGGCTCTGCACCCAGGAAACCAAAGGCAGGCACCTCAGCGAGTCACGGTGACCAGAGCTCGGTGCACACGCAGCCCCACCCCAGCACCCTCACGCTCTCAAACTCACGCTCGACAGTCGTAGATCGTCACAGAGATAACTTTGGAAGCTATTTGAGTAACAGGACTATGGCTGCTGTCGTGGGGCGAGCCCCCGTGGTCCGTGCGGCAGCTGGGTGGCACCACCGACTCAGTGAGGCCTCCGTTTCTCCGTCTCTGAGCAGCAGCGGCTCCTGAACCACAGTCCGTGTTTAGAGATTTCTGTCCGCCCCTGTGCGCTGCAGGCCACGCGGGTCGCAGCTCGCCCTCCTGTTCTCTGGTGACCCTGCGGGCCCAGCTCAGAGCTCCCTGTCACTTCTGGCCCCTGGTACCAGTGTTCGGCGGTGAGATGGCAGTTTGGGGAGCTGGAGAGGTAAAGGCCGGCACCTTCCTGCTCGCGCTCCCGGGCGCGGCGCTGCCAGGTCACGGAAGGGCAGGCTCGCAGCCGCACCGCGGGCCTCGCAGTCTTGGCCGGCGTCTGCTTCCAGGTGCGGGCCAGCTTCCTGCAGCTGCTGGCCCCCGACGGCTCCCGAGGCCCCCGGACTGCGGCCGCCCATTCTGAGCCACTTAAAAAATCCTTAAGACACATCTTGAAATTTTCTTTTCCGTGTGGTAGACTCGGTACATTTTTTGTGCTGATTTGTGAACTTGGTTGCCAATTCCCAAGCAATCAAAAAAAAAAAAAAATCGGTATATATTTTACCTTTCAGTTTGGGGACTCACTTCTAACAGATCCCCCTGTTGTCTTAACCCCCGATGGCTACTATGTCTTGTACTGTACACGGTGTCTGTATCATAGTAATTGGGCCAAGTGGCTCGTTCTTAGAGTTGGTGTCTCGTGTGGAGGGCGAATGAAGCCGTGTGACGCCACCTTTGCCATCCTACAGGTCTCAAAGCTTTACAGAATGCGACTTCAGTCTATGTTGGGGTGACACGTCACAGAAGCCTACAGAGGAGCCTGGGCAGGACTGAAAGCTACTATCGCTCTCTGAATAAACCCTGTCAATCCACACGGTGGGTGAGAACTGGAGTCCAGCAGACACCAGAGAGAGGCAAATAGGCAGGTGCCCTCAGGGAGAGACTCCTCCACAGCCACGTGATGATGTCGGGCATCCCGCTGTCTGGGAGACTTCACCACGGACACACCTGTCACGTAGGAAGTGGAATGAGTGGGCTTACCCAGAAATCTTCGGCTTCCTACTTCCTCAGTTCCCACACAGCTACCTCACCACAATTACTCCCAAAATATTGTTTTATGGGGCAAGGTAGACCAGAAAAAGATGTGAGATACATATGACCTTATGCAGGTAGCCTACTATGTAAAACAAGGAAAATATTATATACTTATATTAAGTTTCCATCTTACCTAAGGATCAGGTTTTTAAAAAATGGTTTTGAAGAAATTACAAATGAACAATATAATATCCTTAAAAGGAAATATGAAAGGAGATGAAAAAAGAATAATTTATCCCTTAGAAGGTTCAGATTTACATACCCCTTACATTTATAAATCTTTATTCTTGCAAAGATTTGAAAATAATTTGAAAATATTGATTTCACAAATAAATATGTGGAGCGCCTGGGTGGCTCCGTCAGCTGAGTGTCTGACTCTTGATTTCGGCTCAGGGCATGAACGCAGGGTCGTGAGACGGAGCCCACACCCAGCCTAGAGCCTGCTTATGATTCTCTCTGTGCCCCTCTCCCTCTGTTCCTCCCCCATCCCTCTTTAAAAAAATTTTTTTTAAAAAGAATAAGTATGAATACAGCATGAATTCTATTATTGCCAGAGACTTAATCAAACTAGAAAATCATAAAAAGAAAAACGAAACAAAACAAAACAGAAACAGGCTCATAAAAACTGAGCAATACTGGTGGTGGCCCGAGAGAAGGGGAGTGAGCAGATGGGTGAAGTAGGTGAAGAAGGTCAAGAGGTAGAAATGTCCCGTCATAGTTGACCAGCCTCGGACTGTGGGAACGCAGCCTGAGGGATAGCGTCAATGATATGGATGTGATGATAAGGCCTTTACCTGGCGACGGATGGTGACTGGACTCATCACGCTGAGTGCCCCAGAAAGCACATGGATGCCAGTCACTATGCTGTGACCTGACCTCATATAATATTGTGTGTTGACTGTTTTTCAAGGGAAAAAAAAGTTGAAACTGTTTTTACGGAGTAAAAAGATTAGAAAAGCGAAGTGATAAAATGTCTGGGAAGACCACATATTATCTTAACCCGGATGCATTTGTTCGGTCAAATGACTTGTTCCGTGCAGCAGTTCTGTGCAGATCCATCCTTGGTTCTTGCTGCGGTTTACACGGATTTTCTGCACGCTGCCTTTTAAAATGTATTGCCAGCGCAAACTGAGATACTGTGTGTGTGGAGTCAGACGCGAAGTTATTCTATTTGTTCTATTTATGACTTAAGGTAACTGCCTCATTCATCAGCAATACGCTGACCGCAGTCTTCAGGCGACGGGGACTAGGCCGTTCACATGAATGACTATGAAGTGAGTAGCTTGTGCCAAAGGATGATTCATTTGATATAAAACACATTTGTAGAATGGATTTTTGGAACTGTGCACACTTGCTAATTTTCTCTTTTGTGTGATTTCCTTTCCCTTTTGTAGGCTGGCGATCAAAACCCACATTTCAGCGGAGCCAAGTGAGAGGCGGCGGTTGAGAGCATTCCCAGGAGCGGCACGTATGTCAATGAATCGCCTTTTTCGCGATTAGAAAAAATAAAAAGTCTGTGCTGGCATTAACAGAAGCTGCTGTGTGGTTTTGGGTCTTTTAGAAGAAAGAAAGAAAGGAAAGAAAGGAAGAAAGGAAGAAAGAAAGAAAGAAAAAAGAAAGAAAGAAAGAAAGAAAGAAAGAAAGAAAGAAAGAAAGAAAGAAAGAAAGAAAAGAGAGAAAGAAAGAAAAGAGAAAGAAAGAGAGAAAGAGAAAGAGAGAAAGAGAAAGAGAGAAAGAGAAAGGAAAGAAGAAAGGAAAGAAAGAAAGAGAGAAAGAGAGAAAGAAAGAAAGGGAAAGGGAAAAGGAAAGGGAAAGGGAAAGGGAAAGGGAAAGGGAAAGGGAAAGGGTGAGGAGTCAGGGACTACAGAAACCTGACCTCCGGGAAGCACAAGGGTGACGAGAGATGATCGATAAGCTCCATCATGCTAGACAGCCACCGGGCCAGCGAGGACTCCACAGGGTTTAGGTCACAACTCGTGAAGGTGCGAGGGGTCCTAGGGTCTCCTGGTGGCACGCCCTGCTTCCTCATCGGGGAGTCCCCAGGGGCTGACCCATACCCAGGTCTTCACATGGATCCTCCTTTCATTCCAAGGTGGCCAAATGCCAATCCCAACCCGGTTGGAATGTCTCAGCCTGGATTGATTTGTAGCTACGAAGCAATCTGCAGTGCCAGTTCTCGTCCCTCCTTCTCTTACATTTTTGGAAGTGAACAACGCTTTCAGACAATTTCCTAAGCTAAAAGTGAATCACAGAGAATTGCCCCGTAGAAACAACGGGCCCGGTCCTTAAGTCCACCCCAGACATACTCTAGTAAATCGTTGAATCTTGATTGTTCACAAACTATGCCTAGCGGATCAAAGTTGACCAGGAAACAAAAAATTTCCCTGAAAGAAATTATTTCCAGTTTTGAAATTCATGACTTGTTTTTCTTGTCTTCCCCCCCCCTTTCATATTACTCTGCTTTATATAATATATAGAGGAACATATACGAGAGCAAACTCCCCATCAACAGGCTTCCCCTAATAATTTCAAACATGTTAGACCAGACGGCCGCAGCTTCCTAACCCAGAGAAGACACTGACCTACAGTTAGTATTTGGGAAACTCCACGTGTTCCCTGAGAGGGAATATGAACATATCAGACATTCTTCCTCTTACATATTTTCCTAGGTCTTTAGCGTACATGGTGGACCTAGCATAAAAAAGGGTCCTGGGGCACCCGGGCGGCTCAGGTGTTGGATGTCTGCCTTCAGCTCGGGTCATGATCTCCAGGGCCTGGCATCAGGCCTTGCATCCGGCACCCGGGAGTCTCTCTCTCCCCATCCCCACTGTGCCCATTTGTTCTCTCTCTCTCTCTCAAGTGAATAAATAAAATCTTTTTAAAAAAAGGGCTCCTGAATAATGGATACAAGACAAAGAAAGATAGCCAAGAGCATGTTCATGGAGTAGAGAAGTGAATCTTCCAAGGAAATTTAAGACATGAGAACAGATAAAAGACAGTTTTGTTTACATGTGTTCACACCTAAAATGTTAGGATAATTGTGCTCTTCGGTGTGAATCAAAATTTTTCAAAATCAACAAAAAAATCACTGAAGTCAATATATATGTGTGTGTATGAACAACACACATGAAGATTTTGCAAAAATGGATCATAACTATGCAAAAATTAATTTACAGAGAACATGACTCCTTTGAAATATTTTCATGTAGCTTAAGAGCGGACATAACACGGGTTCCATGAGGACTTCCCCAATTCCCTGGTAGTTCCTTTATTTTCATAGTGTGGACCCCTAGTGAGCTGCCCGCGGGAGAGGGCGCCTCACAGTTTGCCTCACAGCTCAGTGATTTCTGCATCCTTGCCCCATTCAGTTCCATCCCGTGGCGTTCACACAATGCCCGTGTCAGGCCAAGTGACTCTGTGGATTCCCCCACGGCTTCGTCCTCTTCTCCGGGCGCGGGTGAAGCCTGTTCCTACTCCCGCCTCCGACTCGGATCCACGGTCCTTCGCGTCCTCCCTGAAGTCCCCAGCAGCCGTGCCCCTGGCAGCCGTGCTGTGGGTGGCGGCATGCTTCGACGGGAGGCAGGGCCGTGGGTAAGGATGCGGGGTGCTGTCACGCTCAGCCAGGCCACCAACCCTTGGTTTCGGCTCAGGGCGTGACCTTGGGGTGTGACATGGAATCTCGAGCGGAACCCTGAGCAGAGCCCTGGGTCAGGCTCTGCGCTCAGCGCGGAGTCGGTTTAAGTTTCTCCAGCTCCCTCTCTGTCTGTCAAATAAATAAATGTTTGGGGGGTTGGGGAAACGGATTCAGGTAGTGCTGTCAGATTACCTGAATTCAGATCCTGATCCAGCATCATCTGTGTGACTGTAGGCGAGTTACTTCCTGTGTTTGCCTCAGTTTCTTCCGTTGAAATCCTGGGCACACGGTAATTGGCCTTGCAGGGGGTGGTCTCCCTGCCCCGTGGAGCCCGCGAGGAGACTGCAGCGCAGGAGCAGACTCGGGCCAGGCCCCCTGTAAGGGTCCCAATGAGGGGGCACGACAACAGCACAGCTGGAGACCCCCGGGGCCCCCAGAAGGTCGCCGCAGGACTAGGGCAGCGCGGGGGCTGCTGGCCCCAGGGCCCCAGGGCCCCGGGCCCCCACGTCCATTGGGGGGACACGGAACGTCTGTGGAATGTCAGCGTGGAGGAGATGCGTCAATCACAGACCGAGAGACAAAGTGGCTACAAGCCGCAGCCCCCGAGGCTTACACTCCTTGCGGAGGACCCGAGGTGGACAGGAAGTGAGGGGGCCCCCAAACACCCTGCAGGCCGGGCTCCCTGCCCATGCCTCCAGGGGCCGGGATCCTATTTGGGGCCTTTTTTTTTTTTTTCAATAAACTGCCCTCTTGCCTTCCCTTGCCGCTTCTGCTCTGTGACTCCCCGCTACACAGCCCCACGGGGTCCTCCCCGACAGCCACCCTTTGTCCTGCTTATTTATACGGCCACCGGGAAGAAGTAGCGGCCCTCGGCCGTATTCTCAGCTGCATGGCCTCCACGGCTTGCACGGCCTCCACGGCCTGCACGCCCTGCACCGCCTGCACAGCCTCCACGGCCTCCACGGCCTGCACGTTCTCCATGGCCTCCATGGCCTGCATGGCCTGAGCACGCCGCCGTCCTCTGCCCTGCTCTGAATCCATGCTGTTTCCTACGTGTTTCTATCATTTTCATATACGAGCGAGCTGCGACTTCCCCGTGTTCTTTGTACATCCTGATTTTCATCTCTGAGAGGTTGTCTCCCTAGTTCCTCCCACTTGCTTCAGACGCTGCTGTTGTCCACCTGGGTTATTGGTAGGTGTCCACTCTAGTCAGACCCCTCAGTCCAGGTCACATCATGCCATTCTGCTGCAGAAAAACCCCATCCCTTTTTGGGCATCCTGTCCCAAATCTGTAGCACACACAAGCACCGCTAGGTATAAAATTAAAAAAAAAAAATTCCTATGCATGCTTGACTTAAGGAAGTTGCGTGGGCTCCATAGGGTGCTGGGTCTCCCACACCAATGACAGCTGGAAGGTAGACGTGCTACGCAAGATACTGGGTCACTTCCACCCTCATCCTTTTCTGTCCAACATTACTGTTGTTGCTCAATGGGCTCCGGAACCAGAAGGGCTCGATAGTTGGAAATCGCCCCCTAAACTGAAGAGCGCAAATTCTTGGTGGTTTCTTTTCAGAAGACATCGTCCAGAACTGAGCAGTAAAGGACGGTGCCACCGCGAGGCGACGGTGTGCGCCCAGGGCTGGCAGGACCCTGGTGGGCGCAGGCGGTCACTAGGCGGGGCCCGGCAGGCACTGCAGAGGTCAGGGCGTAAGGAAAGCCAGCATAGCCTGGGTCTGCTGCTGCGCCTCCGGCCCCTTCACCTCACTTTCGTTCTCTGTCCTCCACTAAATCTGTTTGCAAATATTGGTGTTAGTGTATGTCTACTTCAGTCTAACTGAACACTCTGGGGCGTGCACACTTCACTGCCTTACCGGTACGTCCTCCAGGCAGTGCTCCCTCCCCCATACGTCCTCCAGGCAGTGCTTATTTTCCATTGCCACCTCACAACCCACCTCTTCAATAAAATCATTCTCAATTTCCAAACTGGAAATAATCATCCCTTTTCTTTATTCTGATACATTTTGATTTGCAAAAACTATATTTAGGTGATTAGATGTCGAAGTTAATGATAAATTCCTTGCGGGGGGGTGGGGCTGGCATGTGCTCATTATCCTTACATCCCCCACTGTACACAGCACCAGGTTGGTCGCATAGCAGTGTTCAATAAATATCTTGAAATTAAACTGAATAGCAAAACATTTCATTGTTACAACAGTGCAATCACTTTACAAAACAAATTTTAGAAAAAAACTTTAAAAGCCGCACCGACTGTTCAAAATGCAGAACAATAACTAACCACTAGTTGATGCATCCTTTGGGTAAAGTCTGTATCTTACAGACCTTCACATTACTTTGTAATAACTTTGGAAGAAAATCAAATACAAATGGATGTTAGAATCCTTTAGAGATCAATGGATTCAGAAAATATTGATAAAATGAAGATAATCTTTAACATTTGCATGAAGTTTAGAAAAATAAGTGTTGTCTTTTGAAGCCAACATAATATTAATACACATGAATCTAGTTTTTAATGGAGGTTTTTCCATCTTCTATTTCTACAAATTCAATATGCATGGCTTAGGCCAGGCAGTTAATCTCAGCTCAAACTGAGCAGAGGCATCAAAGGTGAGCGGGCGGTAGATTTTGCGCCCATCCGAAACTTTGCAGGTGGGAAAAACTCTCCTGAGAACTTCTGAGTGCTTGCTGATGAGATTTGGATATAGAGTGTTTTGAATATACATTGTTAAGGAGCCCTACTTTTATTTTCAGAGACGTTAAATCTGTAGGATCGACTTGGCGTAGGTATGTGTTGGTGCGCTGAAAGCTTCTGAGTGACTTCCTAAAGCAATTCCATGTCTAAAAATCACTGAGCTGAGGGTTCTCACAGGGAGCACCCTCAGGGATGATCAACAAGCTCTCGAAATAGTGCCCTTGGCAGTCAGAATGCCTTCCTAAATTTAGGGATGTCCCCCTTAAAAATAGAAGGGAGGATGGAGTGTGGTAGAGGCTTCCTCATCAAACCTGAAAGGTGTCTAGAATTCTGCCTAAAAGAGGTGTGTGTGAAGGTGACCTCCAAAAGTACGTTGTTGGCATCAAAATATTTATCAGTAAGAAACACTAACACGTGCCTTTTCGCCAATTCCATCGCTATTGGTAAGTGGTCACCTGAAGGGGGCCTGGAAACTCCTGTATTTGGGGTAGGCCTGGGTGAGGATATTCCGTGAAGCAGGAGGCGTCCAGGCCAAAGGAAGCCTAAGAAAAGAATCTCAAAGAATGAGCAAGACTCAGGGAGGGCGAATATCTGGATGGTCAGCGGGTGAAATCCAGAGATTACTGCTGTGTGTGGAACAACTTATCCTGGCCCAGGTGTCCGGAGCAACACCGGTCCGGAGGTCAGCCCGGAAGGTGGGGCTCAGATGAGGCGAACGCTGAAGTCCGCAGGCTTTGGCGGCAGCAGGCGGCTCACGCCACGCCGCGGCCCTGGGAGAACACGAAGCCCTTCCCGGGGACGCGGAACTGGGCGGCCGGAGCCCGGCCTGCAGGGGCTGGGCCCGCGTTCGCGCCTCCAGACCCATCGCTCCCGGCTCTCTCCACGTATACACTCGCACAGTGTACAATGCAAACAATGCTTTCCAAGAATACTGACAAAACCAAAAGCTATGCAAAAAAAAAAAAAAAAAAAAAAAAAAGTCAAGAAAGGAAAGACAAGACAGGCACGCAGCCTCGTTCCACACAGATCCATAGAACTGTCGTCTCGGGGCCACAACCAGGGATGTCAGCGAGGTCACGGCTCGGGCTTGTGTGAATCATCTTGCGGAACCCGTAGGGGCAAAGGGCGGCGGCGGCTGACTCGTGGCTTGGGTCCGCACCTGTAACCCCGGTCGGCATCGGCACGAACGCTGCCCCGTAACTGAGCAAGACTCGTCCGTCATTCGCGGGCGGGCGGTGCGGGGGGGCCCCCGGGCTGTCCCAGAGGCTCGGGGGCACCTGGCGCGCCCCGCCCCCCGAGCGCCCCCGCCGGCTCGTCCCGCTGCGGCCCGAGCCTCAGAGCAGGTCCGCGTGCCGGTGCGCGCTCAGCGGGCGGCGGCGGGTGCGGGCGGCGGGTGCGGGCGGCGGCGGGTGCAGGCGCAGGGGCACCCACCCCGCAGGCCCGCCGCCCGCCAGCCCGGCGAGCGGGGCCACGGGGCAGGACGAGCGGGGTGCTCCCGGCACGGCGGTCGCGCAGGACGGACGACAGTGCCCGAGGCCCCCCCCCCATCCCCCGGCGCCTGCACTCACGGAGCCCCGGGCCGGGTCCACCCCCGGAGGCCTTCCCGGGCTCGGGCTCGGGCGGCAGGTGGTCGTCCTAGGATGGACTGCGTCACCCCCCGTTGGAAGGAGTAGCGGAGGGACAGCGATCAAGTCAGGATCGCAAGCGACTGTCGTGCGGTCCCCAGGGCTGGCTTTGTGGAATTCAGGTCATCATCACGTCTGTGGGCCCAGGGAGTAGCCCGGACCCGGCGGAGAGGAGAGCGGGGCTGGGCCTCAGAAAATGCTCATTGCAGCTCTAGGGATCTGTAAAGGGGGAATTTCATTAAGGAAAAGCAACATTTTCGCGTCCCCTAGACTAAACTGTGAAACATTTTTGAAAAGCAGGGAAAATCCTTATTTATGGCAGGAATGTTTGATAGTCAAAAGATAAATGCCACTCGGAATGCAAGCGTGTTCTAGGTCCCTAAAAGGTAATGGGACGCAGCTGTAACAACAGCCACTGAACCAGGGGCCTCTCTATATCATGTCATTAGTTGACTTGTTATAAGCCGATCTTATGGCCCTTTTTATAAGGGCCACTGGGGTAAAAAATAAATATATCATGTACTGAACATCTGTGGTTCTGTCACAAAGCCCCACTCGTATCAACTTTCAAGCTTATATCTTGGGCTACACATGACACCCTTTTAAAAATGGGTCTCAACAAAATGTCTAGGTTAGGGACTCCTAGGTCTTTATTTCCAAAAGTCAAAGGGTCCGAGAAAGGCTGAGCTATCTATACCTTGGGTAAAATGGATGCTTCTTTTTTTCTTACTATTTCAGTGTATTCTTTTAGGTTCAAAACCATATGTGCACTCTAGGTAAGCTTCAGATGAGTATTTTACATGTGAGGTGTTAAGTGAGGAAAGAAACGTCAGGTGTTCAACCTATCGACTCAGTAAGTCATCAAAATCATGAGTCAGCATTTAAGAACATACAATTATTAGCGGCAAGTCCTGCTTGAGACTTTTTTTTTTTTTTTTTTAGATAAACCTACCTGGTCATTTGAAAGGCTCCTTCATCTTTTCATGATCAAATAATAAAAAATCTTGCCTGTCTCTCTTAAAAGGAAAAGGGAAGTAAATAAAATATTTGAGGTAATTAGGAAATTATACTAGTTATAAAATATCTCAGAAAAAAATGCAAACACCATTAATCTATTAATTGAAGCCATGAATGATATTAAACTCTAGTATAGTTACGAGAGGCTTATCTCTGTAGAGAAGGTTTAGGTGGAAGGAAGACATCCAGTCAGTTTATGATGAAACCAGGGTGGTAGCAATGAACATAGTAAGGAGTGGACAGATTCTCAACATACATTGAAGGCTTTTTGTTTTGTATTGTTTTGTTTTTGTTTTTTTAAATGCTGATGGATCAGAGGTAAGATGTAAGAGGGAGAAGGGAGTCAAGGATAACTCCAGCAGCTTTGATCTAAATAACCTGGAAGGATGGAGTTGGCGACTGGCGGCGAGGCTGTTGGTATCAGTGAGAAGCAGATTGATACTCACCAAGTGTTCCAGCTTCACCCTGAGTGGTTCATGAAAGGATCTCAGGAGTATAATGTGGACAGACATTTACGGAATTAGTCACAATTTTTTGGCAAATGGCAGTTTTTTGTTTTTTTGTTTTTAATTTACAGAAGGGATGTTCTCTTTCAAATAAAGTCAGGACACAAAAACCGATGCTTGATTTATGTGCATTGATTTCTAGTGTCCTGGTGATACATGGTTGAACTAAATCCCCATAAGCAGTAGGTTGTTTACTGACAACTGGGAAAACCACTGTATTGGAAAGACCCGAGTTCAAGTCTCCTTCCGCCATCTAAGCTAGATAAATGGTGTTACTTAACTAAAGTCTTGAAACAGTTTTGTCTTCTCACAATGAGAGTAATGATGCTCAAATTCTAGAGTAGTTTTAAGCCTTCAATGATACCTAAAAATACTCAGCAGACTGGCAAACTGCTGGCACTCCACACTTGGTTGCTCCTTTACCTAACACATACTCCGATGTTTGTGTCCATTCAACGGTTCCTGTAGACCACGACAACTGTAAGGTACACGTAAATATACGTCCACCAGTCCAAGAAGAAATAATAAAATATTAAATAAGAAACTACTGATAAAGAAGTGATTTTTATCTGAATATATATAATTTTTAAAACTTCACCTAGTATTCTAAAAATTATAGCAAATGGTAATATAAATACCAGTATTACGTGTGTAAACCACATAGATTTTAGAATCCTTTCAAGTAAAAAAAAAAAAAAAAAAAAGAATCCTTTCAAGTACTTCCCGAGAAGATAAACTCATCTCCCAATGAAGTGTATATGCAGCTCAACTTGGATAAAGAATGATGGATTATTCCTTTATATCTAATTTCTTTGAGAGATTTCTCTTTTTGAAACTCAATTCGATAGTTTTTTACTTGTAATAGAGACAGTGGGCAATATCTTTTAACTTTCACAAATAGGTGATAATTATAAACGTGGATATCCTATGTTTAAATATTAAAAGACATAGTAGTAAAACCTGGCATAACATGTCATCAGTGCTAAATTATGGTTGTGTATCTAGAAAAATTTTAATTCATGCTTACAATGATTATTATGAACATTTCTAAAATTCTGACATTTGCTTAATTTGCTGAGATAGTTTCTTCCGTGATAGTTACTGTCATTGATTTCAGAGCCTTCTAGTTTCATATACTTTACATGGTAACTATCTATAAATTTGTAAATTTAAATAAATGGAATTGGATTTGTTCCAATAAAAAGCTTGATTGATCAGCAGAAGAGTGAATGGACAGATTGATGAATAAAACGAGACCCATGTGGAGAATTTCACTAGACGGATCTAAATATTTGGTCTCATCCCACTATTATAATTTTATATATTTTGACTAAGTGCTTTATGCGATGGAGATACATGCAGCTGAGAGACCATTAAATTTCATAGGGAACTATAATTTGTACATAATTTTCCTTTTTCCTCTTTGGTATAGTATTCTGTTTCTTAGAATTACATCACAAAACACATCATTAAAAAGGTAGTTTTTAAGTATCTCCATTAGTAATCATAATTTTAAAAAAGAAGAAGCTAGCATATATAATCTGGCATTATCTGTGAGTTCTAGATACATATTTCATTTGGGGAGCTTCACAGAGCTGCTGATGCTTGTTGAAGTTTCCTGGCAGCTGGCTTTGCTTGCCTTTTCTTGGCCAAACCAATCAATTTCACGCTGGTTTCTTAAAATCTTTAAGATCTCCTACTAAACTGAGAGCTCCTTGAAAATAGTAGCCACATCTTAATCATCACTTTACCCACAGTGCATCCAGCACAGTACCTGGCTCATACTAAGTACTCAGTCATCACTTAGGTAACAGAAAAAAGCAACTAATTAAGTACGTTACTTACTGGCAAAGAAAACCAGGACTTATGTAAAAGTTACTTTGATCTTTAAGAGCGAGTGTGTTGCACATGCTCTAAAAGTTCATTAAAGATACTAACTACCAAGTGTCTGTCACTTGCGAGAGGCCAGCACTACACACGGCATTACAGGCATGGGGTCCCGTCTTGACTACGCCTCGATGTAGAGGTAGTTCTTATTTAACAGATAAGATAGTTAAGACTAAAACTATCCAAGTTCAAGCAATTTAGTAGAAAAGAGACTTTTTTGTCTCAGATCCATTAGACTTTACAAACTTTTTTCATGTTTTTTTTTTAAGATTTTATTTATTTATTTATGAAAGACAGAGAGAGAGAGAGAGAGAGAGAGAGAGAGAGGGAGAAGCAGGCTCCATGCAGGGAGCCCGACGCGGGACTTGATGCCGAGACCCCGAGGTCACGCCCTGGGCTGAAGGCGGCGCTAAAACTCTGAGCCACCAGGGCTGCCCGACTTTACAAACTTTTGATAATTTAACTCTTTCTGAGCTGTCTATTCTCGACCTGTGTATATATACACACATAAATAGTAAGTGGTAAAACCTTGTTCCTTATCTAGCTGCTTCATATTAGAACTTCAACAGGGACATTTATCTTCTGTCTGCAATAACAAGAATTCATGAAAATAGCTTAGAATGAGAGCATATTTCAAGGAAGACTGATGGGGTTTATTTCTTCAACTATTCAGAAATAAAAATTTTGAACCAGACTAAGTTTTTCTCCCATATCAGTTCAAATCAACAAATAACTATGTTATGTTCTAAAATTTAGTTCTTTACTGGGAGTTAATGTTATATTAGGCGATGTATTTCAGATATCAACTATAAAAAACCTTTTTGTTTTTTTTTAAGATTCTATTTATTTATTCATGAGAGACAGAGAGAGAGAGAGAGAAAGGGAGAGGGAGAAGCAGAGACAGAGGCAGAGGGAGAAGCAGGCTCCATACAGGGAGCCCAACGTGGGACTCGATCCTGGGTCTCCAGGATCAGGTCCTGGGCTGAGGGCGGCGCTAAACCGCTGAGCCACCTGGGCTGCCCTGAAAAACCTTTTTGAAAGCATTTTAATATAGAAAGAAAATAAGCCTTAATGAAATAGAAATAGAAATAGAGGCTCCTTTTCCTTGGCATGTTGGAAATCTGCATAACTGTAATATGTGTTCCTCAGACGATATATACAAAATCAACCTCCATAGATGGAAAAAGACGGACAAACTGCTCAAAATCTATATTCAAATGGCAAGATGAAACAAACACAAGTACATGAGAAGAAATATTTTTCTTTAATATCTGTAGTGAGCATGATTTTTTGGCATTTAAAATTAATAGACTTACTGAAATGTACTTTAAAAACAACTAATATTCTAATGATTAAAAGTAAAAGATGACTTTTTTTCCTTTTAGGGGTTTGCTCTTATTTATTTTCAGCAAAGCAGATTAATAAGTGATAGGCATGGAGAAGCTACAAAGTCTCAGGAAATCATAGGACTTCTCAGGGTCAAAGCTCCTGTTGTAGATTTTGTTTTCCTTACTAGCTGATATTGAGGAACCAAGGAGAACTGCCTTCAAGTTTTATTCTTGAAAGACAGTTCCTCAAACCTCC
Source organism: Canis aureus (assembly GCF_053574225.1). NCBI lineage: Eukaryota > Metazoa > Chordata > Mammalia > Carnivora > Canidae > Canis > Canis aureus. The sequence goes on from NC_135645.1 coordinate 30,472,441, forward strand.
CTATGGCCTTTTTTTTCTTTTTTTTGACTATAGTTGACACAGGATGTCTACATGGGTTTCAGGTACACAACGCAGTAGTGATTCGACTTCTCTATACGTTATGCGGTGCTCACCACAAGCACAGCTAGCTACATCTGTCACCATACATTGCTATTATAATATCATGGACTGTATTCCTTATGCTGTGCCTTTTATCCCTATGACTTATTTATTCCATAACTGCAAAGCCTGAATCTCCCACTCCCCTTTACCCACTCTGCTTAGCCTCCCTGTCACTTGCCTCTGGCAACCATAGTTCGTTCTCTGTATTTATATCTCTAAATATGCTTTTTGTGTATTTGTTTATTCATTTGCTTTTTAGATTCCATATACCAGTGGGATCATAGTATTTGTCCTTCTCAGTCTTACTTAGGGTAATGTTAAGTAATTGCAGTCTTTGTTTCACATCACAACATTGTTTTTGGTTAAAAGTTTACTATTTTAACTCTATATGGAATGATTGCTAAAATATTCTTTTGTCAGAGAAAGGACTCAAATAAAATCACAAACGAGAGAGGAGAAATAACAACCAACACCACAGGAATACAAACAATTAAAGGAATATATATTATGAAAAACTAGATGCCAACAAATTGGACAACCTAGAAGAAATGGATAAGTTCATAGAAACACACAATCTACCAAAACTGAAACAGGAAGAAACAGAAAATTCAAACAGATTGATTACCAGCAAAGAAATGGACTTAGTAATAAAAACATTGCCAACAAACAGAAGTATAGGGCTTGCTGGCTTCACAGGCAAATTCTACTAAACATTTAAAGACGAGTTGATACCTATTATCAAAGTATTCCAAAAAATAGAAAAGGGGGAAAAAAATTTCTAAATTCATCTATAAGTTCAGCATTACCCTGATACCAAAACCAGATAAAGACATCACAAACAAAGAGAACTGCAGGCCAATATTTCTGATGAACATAGATGCAAAAATCCTCAACAAAATACTAGCAAACCAAATCCAACAATACCTAATTGTTAATAATAATATAATGCATCACAATCAAATGGGATTTATTCCTGGGTTGCAGTGCAGCAATCAATCAACATGATTCATCACATCAATAAGGAAAAGGATGAGAACCATACAATCATCTCAATAGATGGAAGAAAAATACATTTGACAAAGAACAACATCCATTTTTGACAAAAACCCTCAACAAAATAGGTTTAGTGGGAATATACCTCAATATAATATAGGCCATATATGAAAAATCCACAGCTAACATCATCCTTAATGTGGAAAGACTGAGAGCTTTTCCCCAAAGGACAGGAAAAAGACAAGGATGTCCACTCTGACTTTTATTCAACATATACTTGAAGTCCTGACTACAGCAATCAGACAACAAAAAGAAATAAAAGACATCCAGATTTCTAAGGAAGAAATAAAACTCACTATTTGCAGATGATATGACACTACATCTAGAAAACCCAAAAGAGTCCATAAAAAAACTGCTAAAACTAAGAAACAAATTCAGTAAATTTGCAGGATACAAAGTGAATGTACAAAAATCTGTTGCATTTCTCTACACCAGCAATGAAGCAGCAGAAAGAGAAATCAAGGAACTGATCCTGTTTACAACTGCACCAAAAATAATAAGATACCTAGGAATAAACTTAACCAAGGGGTGAAAGACTTTTACTGTGAGAACTATAAAACACTGATGAAAGAAATTCAAGACGATGCAAAGAAATGGAAAAACATTCCATGCTCGTGAATTGGAGGAACAAATATTGTTAACTTGTCTATCCTATCCAAAGTAATCTACACAGTTAATATGATCTCTATCAAAATATCCACAGCATTTATCAGAAGCTAGAATGAACAATCCTAAAATTCGTATGGAACCACAAAAGACTCGAAATAGCTGAAGCAATCTTGAAAAAGAAGAGTAAAGCTGCAGGCATCACAATTCCTGACTTCAAGTTCTACTACCGAGCTATGGTGATCAAAACAGTATGGCACTGGCACAAAATAGACACAAAGATCAATAGGACAGAATAAAAAACCCAGAAGTGGACCCACAATTCTATGGTCAATTAGCCTTTGACAAAGCAGGAAAGAATATTCAATGGGAAAAAGACAGTCTCTTCAACAAATGGTGTTGGGAAAACTGGGCAGCCACATGCCGAATAGAATCTGAACCACTTTCTTACACCAGACACAGAAATAAATTCAAAGTGGATTAAAGACCTAAATATGAGACAGGAAACCATCAAAATCCTAGAAGAGAACATAGGCAGTAACCTCTCTGACAGCAGCCATAGCAACGTTTTTTCTAGATATGTCTCCTAAGGCAAGAGAAATAAAAGCAAAAATAAACTATTGGGACCGTATCAAAACAGAAAGCTTCTGCACAATGAAGGAAACAATCAACAAAACTAAGAGGCAGCCTACTGAATGGGAGCAGGTATTTGCCAATGATCTGGTAAAGGGTCTGGTAAAGGGTTAGTATCCAAAATATGTAAAGAACTTAAAAAACTTAACAACCAAAAACCAAATAATCCAATTAAAAATGGCCAGAAGACATGAACAGACACTTTTCCAAAGAAGACAAACAAATGGCCAACAGACACATGGAAAAATGCTCATCATCACTTATCATCAGGGAAATACAAATCACAACTACAGTGAGATATCACCTCACACCTGACATAATGGCTAAAATCAACAATACAAGAAACAACAGGTATTAGAGAGGACGTTCAGAAGAAGGAGCCCTCTTGAACTGTTGGTGGGAATGCAAACTGGTGCAGCCACTATGAAAAAGATTATGTGAGTTCCTAAAGAAGTTAAGGTCTGGCAATTTTACTACTGGCTATTTACCCAAAGACTAGAAAACACCAGTTCAAAGGAATACGTGCACCATGTTTACAGCAGCATTATCCACAGTAACCAAACTGTGGGAGCAGCCCACGTGCCCATCAACCAATGACGGGACAAATAAGAAGGGACAAATAATGGACAAACATTAGCCATAAAAAAGAATGACATCCTTCCATTTGCGAAGACATGGATGGAGTTAGACAGTATTACGTTAAGTGAAATAAATCAGGGAAAGACACCATAATTTCACTCCCAAGTGGTATTTAAAAACCAAATGAGCAGAAGAAAAAAAGAGAAAGGAAAAAAATAAAGAAATAGACTCTCAAATGTAAAGAACAAACTGATGGTCACCAGAGGGGTGGTGGGAGAGGGGACAGGAGAAATAGGTGATGGGGACTAACGGGTGCACTTGTTGCACTGAGCACTGAGCGATGGTAGGAGGTGCTGAATCACTCTATTCTACACCCGAAACTCATGTAATACTGGATGTTAACCAGCTGTGATTAAGATAAAAACTTAAAAAGTATATACATTCTTTGGTCACTCATTTCTTCCTATATCTCCATCCATTTCGTTTCTTTAATCATTATGGACATCCTTTGCCTGATTATCATTTTATTATTCTTACCTATCCCTTTATTTTATTTATTTATTTATTTTTAAGTAGGCTCCACACCCAGCATGGAGCCCAAGACCAAGGCCTGACCTGATACCAACAGTCGGACACCTAACTGACTGAGCCCTGCCCCCCGTGCCCCACCTATCCTTTTATTTTATGGATGTTTCTGTTCTAGCTCAAGTACCAACACAGTAGACCAATATATCCAACCGCCATAGTCACATTTATGTCAGATCTTCCTGTTGGTGCCTCAAAGCCAGCATACACACAGATGTGCGTGTGTCTCACAGGAGGAGCAAGAATGGCTACGTGTACTGAGACTTGTTACATTCAACATATATGAATCTTGGTTTAGAAAAAATGGGGGCCTCAGCCATTCACATTAGGTAGAATATTTCAGAGGTCGATGTCACCCTTTAACATTTATTCAAATATATTTTTTTCATTTTTAAAAATATTTCCCTAGACAAAGCAAGATCAGTATGATTACACGGGAGACGGGGCACGGTGACTTATTTATGCACTTCTGTGGTTACACCGTATGCTGTACCTTTTTTTACTTACTCCTCACAACAATGTGTGTGTAGTATTGTAGTATTGCATCTATTTCAAAAAGGATGCAAGGACTACAGGTGAGTCAAATAACTGCCTTAATTTAGTTTTTAAATGGAATTGGGAATAAATTCCTCAAAAACATTAAAAAAAAAAGTGGCAACACCTAGATTTACAATTGGACTTTGACACTGTCCTACACCACTTTTGCCTTTCAAGTACTATTTTTTTTTCTGATATTTGTTTCAGTTATAAGTAAACACTGGGTTATTTTTCCATGAGTACATGATACACTCTGTATTAATTTAATTCCTTATTAAACTTAGAAATTACTTAGTCTAAGTGTTTAGTTCTTAAAAAAAGACAAAACAATTGCTATGAGGAGTGACCTTGTATTCAGAGGCTCAAGCCAAAGATTGGGAGCGCAGAGGACCTTTTTGGACACATATTCCAGAACTCTTCCTCCTGTGACCTTTATGCCCATCCTTTAAAGTTGGTTATTGAACAAAATTGTGACCAAGGATTTCCTTTCTTTTGATTTGTTATCATTATTTTTTTCCTAGTGAAACAAAAATAAAAGCCAGTAACAGGTTATTTCTGGATCATAATAAATTATCAAGATAAAGGCTTCTTTTTTGTTTTTCTTTTTTAAAAAAATTTATTTATGATAGTCACAGAGAGAGAGAGAGAGAGGCAGAGACACAGGCAGAGGGAGAAGCAGGCTCCATGCACCGGGAGCCCGATGTGGGACTCGATCCCGGGTCCCCAGGATCGCGCCCTGGGCCAAAGGCAGGCGCCAAACCGCTGCGCACCCAGGGATCCCTAGGATTTTTTTTTTGAAAGGACGCGCCGCTCATTCAAGATGTATTCACGGTGTCTACTTCTGATTCTCCTAAGGGCCGCCGTTGCTTCACCCCGCGAGGTAGCAGGCCGCACGACCATTGGCCACAAGGCTTCTGAGATCCCTTACTGGACATAATAAGCTGATAGGCACACTTAAAGGTACACTTAAGGATTGATTAATATTAGTAACGAAGCTCTGATTTGTAGTCCCAGCATTACTAAAGATAAGTTAAATAAAAAAGAGAAACAAATTATAATTGGATTTCTAGGTCAATGCCTTCACATGATTGTGATTTTTGACCAGATGAAAAGAAGATTTGTGTCTTTGATCATCAGATTAAGTGGATGATAGAAGCCATTCCGTGTAAAGTGGAGGGCGGGCATGTTTTCATTATATTGGATGATCTCTAAGATGTTATCCTCCTTTGCATAAATTAGTGGTCCTTCAATAGGACGTCCAAATAAGGCTACATTGAGTTTTTTTTCTTTTCAATAATACTATTTTGTTGTTATTTTTTTTAATGGCGTGGCAGCCATGAAATTTGCAGAGTGATATCCAGCACCTAGAGAGTCCTACAAATCAGTGTTGGATTCCCCTGCCTTCATATTTCTTATCTGAGTTAATTCATAGAAAAAATATTAATTTATTCATTATTATAAATACGAGCTATTTTATAAATAGGAACTTAAACAGAATATCACTAAGACTTTAGTGGTACATTTGACAAAATTGACAAGTATCTGACATAATAGCAGGGAACAATGTGAATGTCCTGATTCCGAGAAATGTACTCAGGTTCTAAGAAATCACAGTGTTTTTAGGAAATTTTCACTGAGAAGCTAACAGCAAAGGGGCACATCATGTGCAATTTACTCTCAAGAGGTTCAGAAATGAATATCTATATAGAGAAGGAGAAGGGGGGAGAGAATGATAAAGCCGTTGTGGTAAAATGTTAACTTCCAAGGGATCTGGACAAGGGTTTAAGCACAAAAAGTGTGCTCTACACACTACTTTGTCACATCTGTAGTACTTTCACACATCTTATGATAGAAATTGTACACACACTCAGAGCTCTACTAGGGTAAATTGAAAGACGAGGGAAAATTCCATTCTCTCTATGTAAGCATCGGGGTCAGGATCATGTTCATAAAGAAAAAATAAGTTTACACAGAACTAGAGAAAAATATTAATGTGCATGCCTGGAGCAAAGAAAAAAATAAATTAATATTGGAGAAATAATGAAAAGGGAAATACTAGAGCAACAGCAGGTCCCAGAGAGTGGAGGAACAACTAACGTAAATTGAGAGAAACATGATGGCATTCACCCAAGTGTCAAGTTAAGGTTAGTTGATCCAGTGATTCTAGGACGGATGGCACTTGAGGGTCAACGATCTGGCAATCCCGAATCCAAGGAGAAAAAGGCCCAAATCCCTAAAACTTATTTTTTGAGGGTAAAGTTTATAGCTTGAAAGTTTTAAAATGCCATGTGAGAGTTGAAAACAATAATTGCAGATAACGTAAATTCTCATATAAGCCCAATGATGGTATTTATTTCGTTCTTTCATTATAATTAAGTCAGTCAAATTCTAAGAATTTTAATTATTGACTTTAATCCCTGCTCTTTTCAATATTGCTACTTAAAACACAAATTGAATGAAGTTACCCTCCCACTCAAAGTGTTTTTATCTTCATCCAAAACCCTATCATGTGACCTTCAGGTTGGTTGGCCGTCCTTGACTATCCAAACTGATTTCTTGTGACCCTTTTTCAAGTTCACTTTCCTCCTCCCAGCCTAGCCTTGCTGTCATTCAGGGAACTCAACTCCAGTACTGTGATATGACTTATATACTTGTTTCCCTTATATCTGATTTATTTCTATTTTTTCAAAGTACATTTAAGTCTTCCTCAAGGGCTTCCCTAAAATTTTTACCAAACATAATTACATAGTGTCTTATACACATCTGTTCCATATATATTGTTTTTGATTCTATACTTGGCTGGAGCACATATGACATGAGGTGAAAGAGGCATTCAATGTACTTGTTGACCCATTAGCCCTTTTTACACCTATCTAAGTTGCTAAGCAGTAAAATGGTTTTATTTAAATGAATACATTTTAGTTCCTACTCTTTTTTATCTTGGAATCTCAACATAACTAAAAGATGACTGTTGCAGATCATCACATCATTCATTCATAAATGCTCTAACCAGGAATTTTGGAAAGGAACACTCCAAACAGAGGAAAAAGTATGAGGATCCCACAACTGAAAGGAAAAATCAGTAGCATGTGACAACTTCTTAAATGTAGAAGGTGAACCAAAGATGCTTCCAAGTGTTAGATTAGAATCTGGTGAACTGGGGAATGGTGGTTACCTCGGCAGATAGGAAGAAAGTAAGGAGAGGAAGTTGTTTGAGGGGGATTATATTTTAATTTTTGAATGGTAGAAATGTCCATCATTCATTCATTCAACATTTGAGTGATTTTAAGGTGCTAGGAGGCAGTGTTTCCAAGTCTGACAAAAACAAATGTGAACATCAGAGAGGGTCCACCGCCCTATGAAATTTATATTCTTCCTAACAATTTAACATAAACATACAAATAGGAAATTATTACTGGTTTCTAGGAAGGGACTTGCTGTTGTGTGAAGGTAGAAATCAAGCCCTAGTATGAATGAGGGAACAAAAGAAGTAAGGATCACTCTACAAAACAAAACAAAACAAAACAAAACAAAACAAAACAAAACAAAACAAAACAAAACACCAAACTAACCTTAGACTGAACATTCAGAGAGAAACAGGATGAAACCTTGCAGACTGACACCCTGGTGTGTGTGTCTTACTGCTCCTCCCGTTATCTCATTCCTCTGAACCTCCGCTAAGATGGAGGGGAAACCTCTACAACTGCACAAAAAACAAAGAGCCAGGAGGCCGCATGTTGGGGATGTGGAAGGGGTTTGTTTGGGCACATTCTGCACAGGCTGTGGAATCTGCAGGGACCACGGGAGGAGCGGAGGCCTAGGGAGCCGGGCTGGCAGTGCGCGAGGAAGGCCAGCAGTTACTTTTTCCTCCTGCCCATTGTGGTCTCGCTTCGTGAGGACAGCGTAGGAGGGAAACACACCCGGGTGTCTTCCAACGTCAACACTCCCCTCACAGCACCCTTCCCCTCGGGTTACCAGCATGGGAAGACTTCCCTAGGCCCTGAGCTGGGTGTCCTATGCCTGGATTCAGTTCCTCTCCTTCTACCTGGAATCAGCTTCCGGTCCTCCAGGCTGGGGCTCCGTCCCCTTGCCCTCCTCTCAGTCGCTGAGCCTGAGTCCAGGTCAATCTGGAGCCTGGCTCTGATGCCACCAGCTGTGGGTCACAGTCCCACCACCTCCTCCCTGGGCTCCATCAGTTCGCTGGGGCAGCTCTTGGGTGCAGGAAGCACTGGGCCTACGGGGTTAGCAGCCCACCACACACAGATCCAACTGGGGGCAGGTGCAGGGGAGGACCACCGAGCTTCCATCCTCTGTCCTGATGGGTTGCCCACCAGCACCAACCAGACACACTCTGAATCCTATCTTTTCACCCTTTAAGGAGGCTCATTACGTAGGCAACAGTGATTTTGTCCTTGGCCTCTGGTGATTGAATTGTGTTTCCAGCCCGTCTCCACCTTCTGATCCCTGGTCTGGTTTATCTGGCCATCCTCCCCACCTCGTCCTTACGGGATTTCCAAAAGCCAATCTGTTAACATAAATTCAGGCCCCGTGGGAGGGGGTTATGACCAACAACATACACCTTAAGTACTCTGATCGCTTGGGAAATTCTAGGGGCTTTAAGGAGCCTTGTGCCCTGACCTGGGACCAACAACAAATACATCATTTCTTTTTGTAAATCATAGTATCCCAGAGGGAGGATCACCTGTGGAGAATGAGGGCACAAAGGACGAGATTGGGTCTGCAGAAGAGTAGGGATGGTAAGGGAGGTGTAGTGAGACCACCCCTGAGAAACCCCGGGGCAGATGACTGAGAGGGAGCACCAAGTACTAGAGGTGCACAGGTTAGAGCGAATGCTCCAGCAAGTCCCTCTCCTCTCCACGGCTCAGCATTTACTTCTGTAGCTCGTGGCATGGATCACAGGACGACAGAAACAGTATGAGGACAGAAGCAGGGAATGGAGGTGGGGCTGGGATGGAAATGGGAGGTGGGGCTCTTGGTGGGATGCTGGAAAAGCCTGTGGGGCTTAGTGTCTCCAGCTGTGAAACGGGGGTGAGGTGGACATCAGAGTGCAAGCCCCACAGCCTGTCCTGGTGCTTCTGCCGCAGTCTGGCATGGTAGTGCTATGGGATGGAGGGACGGGGCACATCTGTGATGGGGGCTGAGAACCAGCAGCCGGGTATCCCAGCAAATATCTCAGCAGGTGTCCCAGCAGGTATCCCAGCAGATGTCCCAGCAGGTGTCCTACCAGGTATCCCATCAGGTGTCCCAGCAGGTGTCCCACCAGGTATCCCAGCAGATGTCCTAGCAAGTATCCCAGCAGGTGTCCCAGCAGGTGTCCTAGCAGGTGTCCCAGCAGGTTCCCACCCAGTATCCGAGCAGGTGTCCTAGCAGGTTCCCACCCAGTATCCCAGCAGGTGTCCCACCAGGTATCCCACATGGTATCCCAGCAGGTGTCCCAGCAGGGGACAGTGATCTTCCGGACTGAAAGGCAAACCCGCACCCTCGAGGAAGCAACCACGGACTGGCGTTGGCACCAAGCTGTGCCTTCCCAGGCCCGCGACTCCACGACGCCGGCTCTCCGCGCAGACGGGGCTTGGACCCACGGGCACGCCGCGTGGAAGGGCTGAACCCCGCCCGCGTTCACAGCCCCCCCCCCGGGGGGAGTCCTGAGGACAGTCAGCGGCCTCCTGGCTACGGTCAGGCACACGTGCGCCCCCGCCCCTGCCCCGCGGAGCCCGTTCTCCAGGCCGCCGGCCACTATCCTGCACAGGAGCGAAAACGCAGCCAGACAAGGCAGGGCTCCCTGGCCCCGCCGCCTGGCCCTGATCCTGCTCATGCTCCAACTGTGGGGTTTGGAGCCCCAACAAGGGTCTCCCCCACCCCAGGCACAGAGCAGGATTCAGACACCCCAAAGTGAATACATCAAATGCCTAGTGCTGCATCGTGTGGACACAACTGTGATTCCCTAAAAAACAAACCAACCAACAAAACCCCAAACAATAGTGTAGTTAGAGGGAGTAGCTGCTGTGGTCCCTGCTGTGTGTGTCTCCCCTGTGACTTGTGACTGTGAGGCCAAAGCTCCAACCCCATTTACTTCCCGGTGTCTTGGCTGCTGGCGGTCGCCCTGACCCAGGGATCTGGAACTGTCAGCTTCCCGATGGATGCACGTCGAGAGCCAGGGGCCAATGATAAGACAGGAAGGAAGGAGCTCCTGCTTGTTTTATACGTTTCTGTTTGACTTAAGAGATAATTATAACGCAGATGGATGCTCCTATTTTAGACAAGGTAGTAAATCAGTGTGAAATATAGGATTCGGGAAAGCCATTTGCCACATAATTACGATTTCTTAAAACCCCTGGTTCACTGAATACGAGAAGCTGTAATCAGGGAATATTTAGCAACAGCATCACTCATCTTTTTTGCTCTTGGAAGGCCGCTGAGCAAATCTAAGTCACCAGTGTTTTAAATACTATTAGTCACAAAGTTTAACTACCATTAGCTGAAGTGAAGCAAGAACATCTGTTGGCAGTATGGGATGTAGCTTCGAGGTGGGGGGGTCACAGAGTCAGGACGCAAGAGTTGAATCATGGTTCAGCTTCCTTCAAAGTCCCGTGTCTCCCGCAAGGAAAGTGCATTTGTCACCCAATGCCAGGGTGTAAAGGTGTGAGAGCTGCATCGACAGAGGAGGAAACCAGGAACAGCACAGGGATTCGGAATCAGAAAGTGAGACGATCGATCGCCCGGGGACCCACAGGGGTAGTTAGAAGGGCTCTGAACTAGTGTAGACGCCGCTCCAGCGGCCAGCAGAGTCCCACGGGTGCAGGTTCCCCGGGTACCAGCTGGGCGACGTCTCTTGGCACCTGCCGGCCAGGTGAACCCGAGGTGGCGTCTTTCGGCGAGTTCCCGGGCTGCCGCTCTGGCCTTTGTCAGCTAGAGACACCCGAGTTGGCTCCCCGCCCTTTCTACACCCTCCGAGACCTTGCCACCGGCCGGGGCGGAGGGCAGTCCCAGCAGGCAGCCCCAGGGTGAACCCTGTGCCTGCAGCCGGAGCCTCCTCAGGGCACAGCCTGGGTCCCCCCTGCCCCCCGTTTGGGCTCCACCATTTATCTGTGTGTAGATGATGGGCCCTGACCGCTGGCTGGCGGCGGAGGCTCCCCGATGTCGCACCTTGGAGCAACGAGTCTGCAAGGATCGCAGCCCCGCCGCCGCCGGGCCTGCCGACCACCGGGCCACGGGCCTCTTCATCGCCGGTGTCACCTGCGCGGCTCTTGTCCGCTACACCCCTCCCCGTGTTGGACACAATCGCAACTACAATCTCAGAAACAATTTTGGACTCTGCCCCATTTGCGAAACAAAATAAAACAAAAGCAATAGTAAAGAGGTCATAAGGGTTCCCAGAGAACGGGAAAGCAGGGAAGGTGTAAGGTGACCGGGGGAAGAGATCCGCCAGCCGTCCAGAAGACACCCGGCGGAGGCCAGATAAAGAAAACTGAGGCCCGCCTGTCCTCTCATTTTTCCAGTCCATGTTCCAGGGCCTTGGCTTAGCACCTGCCGACGGACTAGTTTGTTTTAATTGGAAAAAAAAAAAAATCTGTCAGTGCAAAATGCAAAAGTGACTTACATTTGTGATAGTTTTACATCAGCGGTTCTCCACCAAGACCTCCTGTCACTACGCTTCTCTGGAAGTTCGATACTTTGAATATTTAAGTACAAGTCATTCCTATCAAATAAAATGTGTTCATTTTTTTATTTTTAATTAATCAGAGAATTATCTCTGAGCTGTGATACTCAGGGCTTCCGAGGAGCATACAATAATTGAATAAAGATATAAAAATAAGGTATAAAGAGATTTCTAATTTTAAGTATCCTGCATAACCTTTTACAAGCTCTTTAAAAATATCCCAACGTCCCAAGGAGCCCCGACAAGTACCATCTCCGGTGCGCCAATTACTTAAAGATCCCAAATTGAAAAGCAGTGGATTAAACTAGTTCAAACTGATCTAATACGTATATTATGCCTGCCCGGAGAAGTGCGTGCCGTTATTCAAGGTAGCCTCGCTGCCGAAATGGGTCAGAAAAGAAGATGCTGGGGCCCTTGCCAGCAATTTTTCCCACCCTTCTTTCCACTCCGCGAGTCGGCAGTGCTCCCGGCTCGAGCCGGCGCGGGCGGGCGCCAGGTGGACTCACCGGCCTGGTTGGTGGTGATGCTGACAGCGGCGAACTGCCGCGGAGGTGAGCTCAGCTCTGACACCCCGTTGGTGGCGTCGATCTCAAAGGTGTAGTTAGTGTGAGCCAGGAGGTCCGTCACCGTCACCGTGGTGTTGGCCAGTCCGAACTGTCGGGGCAGGAAGCGGACATTTGGGCTGCACGGCTCACACTGCTGTACGTTCCACCCACATTTCCTACATATGACATTGAAGGTGACATCCTTCCGGCCTCCCGTGTCCAGGGGCCAGCTCCAGTCCAGGATGACTGAGGTCTCGTTGATGTTGGAGATGACATTCCTTGGTGCAGAGGGAGGTCCTGCAAAGCAGTTCAACAAGGACTGATGAGCCTCACTGCTGCTTTCCACTCCCAGGGCCGTAGATAACCTACAGGGGCACCGAGGGAGCTAAATAGCCATCTTGCCTCTATTACCCACTGCACTCGTCCTTGGGGGGTCCACGAGCTTATAGACGCAAGGGTTCAAGAGCGCGGGCCTCCCTGGGCCACGAAGGGGGGAGTTCTGGCTCGAGGCTGGAGGCGCGCTCCCCAAGGCCAGCAAGGGAATTCACTACTAAATTCAATGCCCTTGCGGAAAGTTATGAAAACTTTCCTATTAGTTTTATAAATCTCAGTCCTTTTTCCCTATGACCTATGACCAGCACGTAACAAGAGGGAATAGAAATGTAAAAGCGCAGATCCCACAGCTGTCGCCTCCCTATCCCGTCAAATGTAACACAAGACGGAAACCAAGATAAAGAAAATTCTCTTTCTTTCTGGGGGTCCTGCCGCAGGAAGTGCTCTAAAAACTCATTCGTGTTGCGTGATGAATGTCGCATGTGTGGTGAGCCAAGCGTGGGGAGTGAAGCAAGGGAAGCTTTCAGTTTGCATGTGGATAACGGAAAGAAATGGGCCAAATGCTTTAAAAAAATAAAAATAAAGAGGCACAATAACAAGAAGAAAACAACAACAACAAAATAAACCAAACATGGAAGCATGGTTTGCAGCAGAACTACTCACGGGTACAAGCCATGGATGGAGGGTCTTTGTCTGCTCGGAAGTAATTATTCTCACACCTGCAGTTCACGGAACCATCTTCGTGGGTGGAACTGTGCGGTGGGCACTTGGCACACTTCATGTTACCGTCCGAGGCCTTGTAGAAACCTGGTCGGCAAGCTACAAACAAAATGACTTGTTTTAAAAGCCTGTGGTCATTTTGAAAATGTATTTTTGAAAATATGTAAAGCAGATTTCAGAATGTTAGGGAATGCATGCACTAGGAATAAAAATTCGTTTTTTTTTTTTCCCTCCCAGGATTTACAGAAGCCCATCCTGTGGCCCAGTGTCGTTTCTCCACATATACATCTGAATTTGCACCAACTCGTAAGGGGAAAAAACCTCCGAAGATTTAGATTATTTTGGCACTAGAGTGTGATGAAATTTCCAGCTCGTGTTTTCACAGCTTTCCTTGGCATTGAGCTCTTTGTGGAGAAAACACAGCAAAGCCATGTCACCATGTAGCCGTTCCCTTCTAGAACATGATGCCATGTGCACACTCTGAACTGCAGTGAGCACTGCATTCCACACGCCACTGCTTTTCACTGGTTTCTGTGTACCGCTCTCGCAAGCGTAAGCAGCCGAAGGAACAGATCATGGCTTCGTTATTCTATGATTCTTTTTTTAAAAAAGATTTTATTTATTTGAGTGAGAGAGAGAGAGAGAACAAGCAGGAGGGAGGGACAGAGGCGTAGGGAGAGGCAGGCTCCCCTCTAGCAGAGGCCTGATGGACACGGGGCTCGGCCCCAGGACCACGACCTGAGCCCAAAGCGCTTAACCGACTGAGCCACTATGTTAAGAATCTTGATGCATGGTTCTCGGGAGCTATGTCTTTTTTTTCCTTCTGCCTCGACAGTGTTGCACCTTAACTTCTATGGCAATGGCTTGAATGGAAGATTAATGTATTTCCTTGTCTGTATCTCAAATACATGGGAGGTATAATTTTTATCTAAATTGATCTACCTGTGAATTATTACTAGATTACAAGGTTTTTTTTTAAGATTTTTTTATTTTAGGGATGCCTGGTGGCTCAGCGGTTGAGCATCTGCCTTCAGTTCAGGTCCTGGGATCCGGCCCCACCTCTGGCTCCCTGCTCAGGGGGGAACCTGCTTCTCCGTCTGCCTCTCCGCTGCTCCTCTCCCAACTCACGTTTTTTTTCCTCTCTCTCTCTCTGAAATAAATAAATAAAATCTTAAAAAAAGATGTATTTATTTTAGAGAAAGACCCTGAGATCATGACCTGCGTTAAAATCAAGAGTTGGCTGCTTAACCCACTGGGCCACTCAGGTGCCCCTCAATCAAAACTTTTTAAGTAAGTGTGTCTTCTTTTTTTCTGGACTTCTCAGAATGACATTTCTTAAAGCCCAATGAACTGGTCATGAACTATCGATTTCAGCCGCCCATTTACTGTTCTTTATGTATTTATTTATTGCTCTTACAGAAATATGCCTCCACTCTATTATTTTTGTTTAATCTTATATAAGATTCAAAATACTGTAATGTTTCCTGGGATTCAATTCCAGAATTACATTGACAACGGAAATCACAGTGAAAATCCTACCAAGAAGTCTCCTGAAATTGTTTTGAGGATTTTGAAGGTCCCAATTTTTAAAGTTTCCCCCAGATTATCTTTGGAAGTCAGTGATTTCTTAAATCTCCACTACTTAATATCAATGCTACATTGAGATTTGATGGCATAAAGCTCTGACATGTAAAATATTCCCTATACATTTTATCATTGAATCCCAGAATTCTCCTGTATCAACTTCATAGTGGGAATAACAGGTTATCTGCACACAAGTAAAGCCTCTATGGACAAACCTTAACTTTTATAATCATTAAAAGCATTTTGAAAGATAACACATTACATCCAGAATATCTTCCCACTGGACGTTTCTTGAGAAACACACTGCCGAGAGAGATACGCCGTCAGGATGCACAGTTACACTAACTAAAAATGATAGCGATCGTTAACCTAATCTTGCTATTTTCTAGTTTTATTAAGAATGGCTGCACTAGGGTTATCTTACATTACATTGAACAGCTTTTGGTGCCACATGGACGGCCGCTCAGATAAATTCTATCACCCCAACCAAACACGAATTAGGTGTTGAACACTGTTCTTGAGCACTGGTTAGAAACTTCCACTCATATCTCATGTCATATCGCCTGGGGGGGAATGATATAAAGTACAAACAAACCATGCACTTAACTTCTGGTTTCAATTTAGCTCATCGAGCACTTTTAAATTTGCAAGAGGGCAAAGCCGAGTCTTTAAAAGATTGGGTTGCAGTGCTTCATTTTGTGTCTTTGGTTGCTTATAAGTTTATCTGTATGATTTTATTTGAGGTTTTTACTGCTTTTACAACATTTAGCATAAAGGCATTCACTAAACACTCAATCACTTTTTGTTAATATTACGAATGGCTATACTCGGGCATTTAAGGAAAATACAAGGCAGTCACATAATCACTTCTTAGCTACAGCACAGGACTTGTAATAATAACAGGAAAGTAGCTATAGTTTGTAAACCGAAAAGTTAAAAATGTGATTCATACTAGTAACTAGACTTTCTCTAAATACGATTCAATAATCTTAGATAAAAGGAAAAGGTACATAGACACATATATATTCAGTCTAATAAACGCTTGTCCATCATTTACTGGTGTTCAAGGCCTCTGTTAGCCTTGAAGATACAGACGTCCCTGATTCTGTCCATTCAAAAGGGCCTTTGCGATGGAAAGCAGGCACCAGGCATTTCACTCAGGCCACGTGGAGCAAGCATTCCATTCTGACTGAGCCCTTGGAAGGAACCACAGGGAGGGAATCCCATGTGAGCAAGATTGGAAAATATAGTAAAAGTTGGCCTGTAAATAGCAAAATTAAATACACAAATAGATGAAGGGAAAGACAAGCTGTTAAGCTGAGGAACACGGTGGGTGCCATGGGTCGCATGCTGAACACCTGCTTTCTGCTTGCTCATAGAAGGTGACCTTGCTCAGAATCGCAGTGGGCCAAGTCCTCCCTCACACAGACGTGGTCGTTATGGGTGGCCGGTGAGCACCGAAAGAGGAGCGGAGAGATACAGACCGAAATCTGATGAAAGTCTTGGAAATACCTTTTTTTTTTTTCTCCCTAAGAAGATGGTCCAAGTGTAATGGAAGCTGCTTTAGCTGCATTAGTCCCATTGATTCTCAGTGTAATGGTTTATGTGCAACAAAGGCCAAGAAAAATAATTGTGGAACCTGAACCTGCTGATTCAGCTAGCACCTGTCTCTCAAGATTTCTTATAAGGGTGGAAAAATAACACCCTATCTGTTTAAGTCGCCACAGGCAAGCTTCTTATCCCTGCAGCATAAAGTATTTCTGAAGGATGGAGGGCACATGGAGAACGCAGTTGAAGGGTACAGCCGCGATAGCCCCTGCTTTGCATCCTCTGGCCCCTGTGGCTAGCTGCTGGGCTTTACCCATCCAATGTGCTGGTATTCATCAGATTTCAAGCATGTGCAGAGTACAATAATAGACCCTAAATAGTAATAGTGTAGACATCCTTACTCTTTCTGAAAGACTTTCGTATGTACCATCTCAATGGAATCTCACAGCAGTTGTATTGAAATTATTGGGGCAGATACTAATCTATTCACTTTACAGAACGGACAATTGAAGCACAAACAGAAGAAAAATAGTGTGTCCAAGATAACAAAGAATTCAATGGTATGATCTGAAAAAGAGATTTTTCTGCTGTAACTGGAAGCAAAGTATTCTCTAAAACCATGGAATCTTTTCCTACTAATTCTAAGCTGCCCTTATGATGTTGAAGAATAGTCATTGAAAACTGATTTAATTAAACAGATGCAAGTCTTTTGCCATCTACTCCTAGTAAGAAACTATTTCAGAAAGGGCAATGTTTTCTCATCATCCCCCATTTGATGCCTAATATTTTTATGGGGAGATGAGCAAAAGTGTTTCTTCTTTCAGTTGTCAAATTCAGGAATAGCACAACCCACACTATATGTGGGAGTCACACAAGTAAATTTTTCCATTCTTGCTAAAAGTATGATCTTTAAATCTTCTACTGAGACTGCCCAACAAATTTGAGACTATGACTCAATAATTTATATTCATTAATAAAATTATACTGGCAGGAAACTCTTTAAATGTATAAGTCAAAATTCTTTGTATAGCATACTTACTTCTGAATTTTTCTCATCAACAATCTCCCTTGTAGTCAATTTGTGCTTAAATACTTATCTATTATACCATCTTCATCTTTAAAAAATTCCCCTGGAAGAATTAGGAATTTTACCTCTAAGGGGCATTAATACTCGTGTTTTAGTATCTTTTTTACAGTAATAAAAGCAACAATTGTTATTTGAAAGAACCTCCTTTCTCCTTGAATGGAAAACTAGTGATAAAACAATCAGTACATTTCCTTCATTTAAGTATTATTTCAGAGACTGAGAAGGTTCCGCAAAAAAAAAAAAAAAAAAAAAAAAGGTAAAGGAGTAGAAAGTAATGTTTTCTTCCATTACTCAGGGGAAATTTTAGTCAACTTATTATAGAATATCAAAGAAAAAAGAATAGACAAAAGCATACTAAGTCAGATTTATCCAAGTTTATGTTATAAAATTTAAAAAAACCCACAATCTGTAGATAGTTAAGGCCTTCCCTGGTGCAGGCCAGCTCTTAAAGCAATATTCATGTAAGGTGGATAAACACATATTCAAAACCTCAGCGGTTTGGTGCTGCCTTCAGCCCGGGGTGTGATCCTGGGGACCTGGGATCGAGTCCCACGTTGGGCTCCCTGCATGGAGCCTGCTTCTCCCTCTGCCTGTGGCTCTGCCTCTCTCTCTGTGTGTCTCTCATGAATAAATAAATAAAATCTTTAAAACAATAAAAAAATAAAAACAAAACCTCCACCAAAAATGACGAATTCTGATTTACAAATTTCAGGTAACCTAGCGTATATGTTCTTATCAGCCAAACAACTGGTAAAATCATTTCGCAGATTTCAGTCCCGGGGTAGTGAAACCAAAGAGCAGCTAAACTGTTTCATGTCACTTGGGTGGAGGTAAATTACCACCCTACTTTTTGTAGAAATGTTTTATTCCCCTGTGTTAGTGAAAATTTTTGAAGTAGTTAAATGGGGCAGAAGCTCTCATCTTTGATTCTGTGTTGATAAATCAGAGTAAGATGATCCATGCGTCTAAATTAATAACCATTCAAAACCAGCCAGAGGTATCAATTCCTCAAACCCTACTAGATAGCAGCCCGGATTTCTTAAGTAATGCGACTTATTCATACGATGTTTGGATTTTGTTTATGCATTTTCCCCAGACAAATATGTATTAATCTCCCAAAGGACCTAGACATTTTATTGTGTCCAGTCTTACAGGGATAAAAGCTACAATCCTAGCTTTAAAAAGATCAAATCCATATGGCACGGTTATTTTAGAGATGGACCTCCTTGCTTGAAAATGTGAGTGCTATGGTAACTTTCAATATGATATTTTAATGTTATCTTCACCAAGAAATTCCTTAATTTCTTTTCTTTTAATCCCAAGACTTCAAGTTGTTTTCAGCATCCTATAGGAAGAGCACTGGACTAGGAAGGAAGAAATGCAGGTTATGATCTAGTCTTTTCTGCTAATTAGGTATTATCTCAAAGTCATTGACAAAGAGTATTCAAGTTTTAATGAGGTGACTTCTTCTTCTATAAATAAGTCTGAAGTTCCATTTGCAGTAATTACCATGTGTTCCCAGGTTAGACCCTGAACAATATAGAGACAAGAGTTACTTCCAATTCATCTCCTACTCCAAGTGTCCAGTACATTGTCCAGCACCCGGCAGCTGATGAGATATGCATTTTTGAAGTGATTGAGCACCTGCAAACCAATTGTACTCTCTACTCTTCTATTTTTTCATTTGTCAAGTGATGGGCATTGACTAACTTATCTCTATAAACTCTTCAGGTTGACACTTTATTTTTTATTTTTTTTAAAGATTATTTATTTATTTATTTATTTATTTATTTATTTATTCATGATAGGCAGAGAGAGAGAGAGGCAGAGACACAGGAGGAAGGAGAAGCAGGCTCCATGTAGGGAGCCTGACGCAGGACTCGATCCTGGGGTCTCCAGGATTGCGCCCCGGGCCAAAGGCAGGTGTTAAACCGCTGAGCCACCTGGGGGATCCCCCAGGTTGACACTTTAAAAGATCAATATTTTTTGTACCAAAACTTGTAAAATTCCTAGAACTTTCTAAGTAGGAAAAAAAAAAAGGCAGATCGACGTATCTTCACTTCCATCACAGCTTTAAGGATAAAAATTAACTACTGAGGGTACCTGGATGGCTCAGTGGTTGAGTGTCTGCCTTTGGCTCAGGTTGTGATCCCTGGGGTCCTGGGATCAAGTCCAGCATCGGGCTCCCCGCAGGGAGCCTGCCTCTCCCTCTGCCTATGCCTCTGCCTCTCTCCCTCTGTGACTCTCATGAATAAATAAATAAAATCTTTTTAAAAAGTAAAATAAAGTAAGCCACTGAAATTATAAAATCACACAGGGCAACAAGACAAAGAAAATAGTTCTCTTCTGACTTCAAAGAAATATCCTTGAAAAAGAAATAACAGATTTTTATACTCTTTTCAGTGTTTTTCTGTATCAAAGCAATAGGTATTCAGAGGGCATGCTGATTTTGTGACTGGATGGGTTGAAAAATAAATTGACCACTAAATTAATAATTCCCTATTTCATACTTAACCAATGGCACAATAAAACTATATTTGATTTTATGTACATTTTAGATAGAGTAGGATGTTAAAGATTTTGAGAATCTTATGGGAATGAATAAAAATAAAATTATTGATATTATGCTCTTTAATTTTGTAAGATGTAAGATGATGTGTTTTTTTGTTTTGTTTTTTTTTGTTTAGATTTTATTTATTTATTCATGACAGACACAGAGAGAGAGAGAGAGGCAGAGACACAGGCAGAGGGAGAAGCAGACTCCATGCAGGGAGCCCATCATGGGACTCGATCTCGGGTCTCCAGGATCACACCCTGGGCTGAAGGCGGTGCTAAACCACTGAGCCACCCGGGTTGCCCTGATGTGGGTTTTTTAATGACAAAAATGAGCACAAGATTGAAAAAACAATTTAAAAGAGAATACATTTGTCTTCTGTTACTCTGCAGTGAGGTTGTCTTTTCCTTGATAATCTAGATTTTAGTTCCTCTAGTTTACATGCTGAATTCATGAGAATATGCTTGCTCATTTATTGAATACATCCCCAAACTTATTGAAAAGTCCCAAGATAGGCCACAGTGGAGCCAAAATGATAACACCCTTGCAAAATGTTAATTAGCTATTGAGAAACACTACAAATATGAATAATAGGAAGCCAAAATAATACCAATTTGTAGTGAATGAATTAAAAATATTCTGGGAGTCTGCTGATTCCATATCTATGAAGAGGTAACAATAAAACAGGAACTAGTGACTACAGGTCAATAGGTGGGTAAAAAAACAATAAAACAGGAACTAGTGACTACAGGTCAATAGGTGGGTAAAAAACCAAACTATCAGCTTTGGAAAATAACAAGGAAAAAGTATGAAATATCATCATGAGCACTATGTATACAATGAATAATTATAAAAAAGCTTCAAGAAAGAACCTTGGCCTTATTCCCAAAGCACATAGCATACTTTCTTCTCAGTCATAATTAATGGGTTTGAGCTCCGCTGATAGAGAGAATGGGTAAAGTTACCATAGTGAAAGGAAAACAAATGCACTTAGTAAACCAGGGTGGCTACTGTTGAAAGAAAGTAGACAGCCTTTCAATTGCAAAGTGAATTTTGTCTCCAGTTGACTAATGTGGTTGACTTTTAAGAGAAAACATGGTCCTAATTAAGGGTTAAAAGGCTCATTTCAATTTGAATTAACTTTAAATTAAAAAATAAAGCTGTTGGTAAATAGGTCCCTTTTAGTATTCAGACTTGAGCTCCACGTACACAGGGCTATATTATCAATTCCCAGCCATAAACACAAACTAATGACCAGAACCAGCACTGACTAAACAGATGATTTCCTGGCCTTGCAATTCCAGGCCTGACAGGGTCTATTTGCCGGTACAAGGTCAAAGCAACTGTTTATTCCCAAAATGAGCTGCAGTCCACAGTCCTACAGGAACTCTATTCTTTGCCATTTGAATAGAGGTACAAGGCTTTGAGGCAAGACCGAGGCATTTCAATACACTGGAAGTGGCTACGTTTAGTCATTAAAGCCTGCCTGCCATGTGCAGCATTTATAAAGTGATCAAGTGTTTCCTTCTTCTGTTCCTTCCACTGTTCGATAAAAAAAGGCAGACGGCAAAATGCCACCACACCATAAAACACAACAGGATCAGGCAATCTAGTGTGGCTCAAAGATGGCTTAGTAACAAGACTTCATTGTGCTTGTTGTGGTTTGATCAGGTTCAGCAGGACAGGTGCCAGTGACACTGCGGTACGTCCAATGCACGTTTGCCACAAAGGGAATGCGGAACAGCCCCCGATGCTAAGGACCTTGTGTCCGGCCAGCTTTTCAGTTGTCTTCCACTTTCAGGGAAGAACCGTGAGTCCTAAGAGTAGCACTGCTTGAGCTTCTCTGTCCGTAATTATCCATGCCCAGAGGAGACCCATGAACCAGGTCTACGAACCCACAGGACTGTGTACATAATGACACGTAAACACTAAAGGAGGGGAAAAGGAGAGAGAAGAGGGAATATGAAACAGAAAATCCTTTTTATGGGGTTCTGTGACGGTGACTGTAAAATGTGCAGCACCTAAATCCATAGTCATGGCACACTGAGAGACAGCCTGGAAAAGACTTTCAGAACAGGTCCAAAAGTTTTCTTTAGATCAGACTAGCACTGGAAATGTCTAAGAAAATTATTCCTAGGAAGGGATTTTCTGGAGAAGGTAAATCACTTCTATATTTAAGAAGTCCTATAGATTAGCATTCTCCAGGCTGCCCTGGAACCTAGCCAGAGCACGGAAGTCAGCAGCCCAATGCTTCTTTTCATGAACTAATTTTAGAATAGAATTTCCATAACATGTTTGTTATCACCCAGAGTAGGAGCCCGAGACACACATCATGAAGACTTAGATGAAAAAAAGAAGAAGAAGAAGAAGAAGAAGAAGAAGAAGAAGAAGAAGAAGACTTAGATGTGATTTCCAAAGGATCTATTGCATGTGAATGCATGAAGCACAAATATGTAATACGGACAGATTAGAAAGAACACTGTCTCATCTCAGAAAAGTGGTTGAACTAAGCCATGGTCATACATTTTCACAAACAAATTATATTATATTCATACATTTATCCGATGGAGCTGATGTCTTGCACAGAAAGGCGCTCATGACACTCTTCTGGGAAAAGCAGGATAAAACAATAAATACGGAATGCTGTTTTTATTGTTTATCTACACTTACGTATCATCCTTATGTGTGTCTAAGGACAAACAAAAACTAAGGGGGTTTTTGGAAGGGAAAAGACTGCAGCAGGCACACACAGCAAGGCCACCTCGCCTGCGTCCATGGGCATCGTGTGTGAGCTGCACGCTGGCAGAGACTCACATGGGGAGCAGCCCCGGGCCTCCCACTCCCACCGCGGTTCTCACCACTTCCTTTCCTGCTCTACTGCTCTAGGTCTGGCCCTTTTCCTCTTTTCTCTTCTTTAAAGAATGCAGCACGGGGGCCGGTTATCGTCAGCTGTGAGCCTGGACAGCTCCACGAACGAGACTCTCACCCTTGGTTTTTGTTTTAAAGGACTTTATTTATTTATTTATTTATTTATTTATTTATTTATTTATTCCTGAGAGACACGGAGAGAGAGGCCGAGACCCAGGCAGGGGGAGACGCAGGCTCCTGCGGGGCCCAACGCGGGACTCGATCCCGGAACCCAGGGTCACGCCCTGGGCAGAAGGCAGGGGCTCAACCGCTGAGCCGCCACCGGATCCTGTCTCTCACCCTTTGGATCTCGAGTAAATATGCCTCCCCGGGGAGCATTCACACAGCAAATTGCACAGTTTTTCAAATTCAGGATTTAATGGAAAGCCTATACAAGGTAAAAAATTCAGAGGAAGAACAAAAAAAGAATTCTGCGCGTGCTGCAAGACAGCGCGAAGGCAGGCGCGATCCTGGTTCTAGGGCTAGTTGTCCGCGCGCCCGAAGAGAAGACCACCACCGAGACCTGGGAGAAACGGTGACATCATTATATTTTATCAGAAGTCCTTTAGGTTTGCTTTACTTTCCCGGTAAGTTTATTTTAAAATAATGTCTTTTTTTTTTTATTTTTAGTTTTATTATTATTTTTTTTATCCGGAGCAAAGACCTCTCCAACTTTCAAACTTGCACCTTAATTCATCGTATTATCCTATCAGTTTCTCAGTCCATTTCTACCTTGTGAAAAGTATTAAAATGATGTTTGATAATATTGTGGTCAAACATAATGGGGTTGGGATCCCTGGCTGGCGCAGCGGTTTGGCGCCTGCCTTTGGCCCAGGGCGTGATCCTGGAGACCCGGGATCGAATCCCACATCAGGCTCGCGGTGCAGGGAGCCTGCTTCTCCCTCTGCCTGTGTCTCTGCCTCTCTCTCTCTCTCTCTCTCTCTGTGACTATCATAAATAAATAAAAATTAAAAAAAAACATAATGGGGTTAACATAAACCTATGATGTGTCATTTTTATGTTGAGTATTCACTTGATTAGGACAGCATATAACCAACTAGACGTGAGCAACTTAAAAGCACCCAATATGTGCTTTGAACGCCTTCACAGCTAACACTTGTAAGGTAACAGAAAAAAAAAGTGAATTAGTTTAATTCTAGGGTCTCTTTCTTCATGTATTTTTATGTTTATGGTAAATACTTGCCCTGAGATTAAAAAAAGGGGGGGGATTTCTACTCAACATATTCTGAGATTTTATTCCCTAAATGGGTAAACGTGAACTTCACAAAGAAAACATAATAAACAAATAGAGGCCCATAAGTAGATGCCCACGGGGTCCACAAAACTATTAGTCAAACAAGCAGTTCATCAAAATTTCCACCAATCATCTATTTTGAAACTGTTAGGGAGGACAGGTATCTATGACCGTCTAAGAACCTGAAGAACACAGGTGTCCCCTCCACGTAAGGAGACGAACGCCATTCCTGAGGGTCCCCAAGCAGCGCTCCTGCTACCTGCCCTACCCGACAGGCTTCCCGGGGGCAGACCCAGGAATGCCCCGCTCTCCTGGGGGGGGTCCCTCACCTGGGGGGTTGGAAGATGCTCTCCTGGGGGTCTCTCTTCTGGGGGGGGGGATGCTCTCCTGGGGGGGTCGTTCTCCTGGGGGGGGCACTCTCCTGGGGGGCGCTCTCCTGGGGGAGGCACTCTCCTGGGGGGATGCTCTTCTGGGGGTGTCGTTCTCCTGGAGGGCGCTCTCCTGGGGGTCGCTCGCGGCCTGGCCGCGCGGAGGCCATCGGCTGCTCTGTCCACCTGGGGCGGTAACCAGAGGGGCCTCCAGGCGTGGGCGCGTCCGGGCCGCCCCGTCTGGCTGTGCGCCCGCCCCTGGTCCTGTGCGGCTGGAGGTGAGCAGGACGCAGAGGCCGCACGTCAAGGCCGAGGCCGCGCAGGTGCCTGGGCTGCGAGAGGCCGCCCTCGCCTGGTGGCCGCGGCCCTGCAGAGCGGTCTCCTTCAGCGGCACGTCCGCGCACGTGTCAGCCGGTGGCCGTGGCGGAGGAAAGTTCTCGTGACTGGGGACAGCCTGCGCCCCGGGCGCTCCTCGCGGCCTGCGCGGTGGCGCTTGGCGGTCGCCCCCTGCTCTGTGCTCTCCGGGGCCACCAGGAGCTTGTGGCGGGGGCGGAGCGCAGGCTCGGGGTGTTTCCCACCCAACCCCGCGGCCAATGCGACCCCACTTTATGGCTCTAGCCTCTGGACGGGAGAGGCTGCGGGCAGCCGGGGAGAGCAGACCGTTCAACTCTGTCGCACAACTGATAGGCCTTTTTCACTACAGCGCGCCCTTGTACTCGGGTTCTTCAAGGTGCCGGCTGGAGACTAACTGCTCAGGGTGCCCGGGAGTGGCAAAGCAGGGCTTTCCCAAGGAGTGGGGTGGATTTGATGCACGTGGGAACCATGCCTCGCACAGCCTTCCGCGCGGCCTCCGGGCGTACCTGCCACTCCCACTGTGCAAGAGGCCCACCCGAGCAGCAGCAGATCCAGAACCAGGAAAGTTGCTATTGATTAGGACTGGAAAACAGATCTAAAACGCCTGCACATGACCTGTAGCAGCTGGACCCATACCCCTTCCCTCCGGGGAAACCTTGGTTTCACAGTACTCTCCGATTATTTGATGACCGGTAGCAGGGAGCTAGGCCTCAAGCACACCATCCCGTTTTGTGACTAAAGAGACATCAGTACTACCTGACACAGCCCAGGAGCCCGGCCCAGCGGCCACTCTGACCACCGTCACATTGCACACTCCACATGCTTACAGGCCATAGAAATTCCCCACCACCTGAAGTCCTTCCTTCCAACTGTCCTCAGCTCAGTTGGTAAGTGATGCATCTTACAAAGCGACACAGTTACCAACCAGGCTGACATGTGGCCTGAATGCTGAAGAGATAATCCTGCTTTCACAAAACATGTGTATCAGTAACATTCTGCTCCCTAAAGCTCAGCTCCCATTGTATTGCTGTGCTGTGACAGAGGAGGCAAGAAGCGCCCCCTGGACTTGCCCCCTTATTCCGTGGTGCCTACTAGGATGCCTGACTCACAGAAGGCGACGGATACGCCTTGCGAGAAGAATGCAAGCTTTCATCCCTCCAGAGCAGCGCCCTATTGTGTAACACATCCCACGCACAATTACTAGGTTCAACCGCTCATAAACATCTCAGAGTAAATTTCCCTATAGAGTCAGTCTCATGCTATGAATAAATTATAAAACTTCATGCTGAAAAAAAATGGAAGAAGATGGACATTTTTTTCTGAAAAAAAATATGTATTCCATTAGGAGGTAAGTGCAGAAATACATAATGTAATATGTATAAGATACACACAGTATGTAATTATACATACAACTAATAGTGATCATAAATTGTACCTAAAAGCTAGAAATAAAGTTTCTTGTAAACATTTCTTTTGAGGGCAGCCTGGGTGGCTCAGCGGTTAAGCATCTGCCTTTGGCTCAGGTCATGATCCTGGGGTCCCAGGATTGAGTCCCACATTAGGCTCCCCGCAGGGAGCCTGCTTTTCTCTCTGCCTGTGTCTCTGCCTCTATCTGTGTCTCTCATGAATAAATAAATAAAAATCTTAAAAAAGTAAATACATAAACATTTCTTTTGAAAAAAATCCTTGCCTTATGTCTAAACAAATATCCCCAGGATAAAAGAATACATAAGGCGTATATCCTAAAGCAACCTTGTCTCCTGAATAAAGCTATAAAGTTAGTTGAGAACAAAAAGGGGTAGTGGATTTCCAACTGAGTGGTAATAATTACGGTATGTGTGCCACCGAGTCCTAAAGCTGAGCACTATCAATTTCCGTGGTGCATACAAAGGACTACAAGATTCACGTGATGTGATGTGTCAGACAGGAGCAAACAGTGGACAGCAGCTCATTCTGGGGTGAGAGTTCCTCGAGGCAAGAGTTTGGAGAGCTTTGAAGGTGAAAGAAAAGAAAAGAAAAGAAAAGAAAAGAAAAGAAAAGAAAAGAAAAGAAAAGAAAAGAAAAGAAAAGAAAGAAAGAAAGAAAGAAAGAAAGAAAGAAAGAAAGAAAGAAAAGGTGGAACAGGGAGCCTCCCCCCGTGGAAGGGCCCCGCGCAGGAGGCGGGCCGCGAGATGATTCCCGCTCCCGTGGGACACACGCCCTGACCGGAGGGAAGAACGGAGGAGACGGGGACCCCTGGGGCAACGCGGGTTAGAGACGTCGCGCCGCGGAGGGAGGAACAGCTGCGAGCGCGGGAAGGCGTGTCCTCGCCTGAGATCAGCCTCCAAGGGACACTGACAGGTCTGGCGATAGAAGGGACGCAGAGCGCAAAGTGGGAGCAACCCTACGACGGGACGCCCAAGCTTCTGGATCGAGTTGTTGGGAGCCGGTCCTGTTCTCTGAGCTCGGGAAGGGGCCTAGGCCGCAGCCCCCGGAACGCGCCGTCTGGTCTGTAAAAGTAAGGGCGCAGCGCCTGAGTCCAGGTAGGCCGCCCTGCGGTGGCAAGGAGGCGACTGCTGCGCTAAGCTGGGTGGCAGTCGTCATAGCTGCACCGCAAAGAAACCGGTTCCACCATTCGCATGTTAAGGAAAATGCCAACTTCAGTCTCCTCCGTCCAACAGGCTTTCGTTTACGGACAACAGATGAACTTGGTTCTCAAAAACCTGGGTTTCCAGAGAAGCCGACACGATCAAGCGATCTCTAGGAGGTTTTTTTTTTTTTTTTTATGTAAAAAGATTACAATAAGGTATTGACAGAGAAAGCCTGCGGGTCACAGACACATTTAGAAAAACAGCGTCTTGGAGCACCCGGGTGGCTCCGTTGGTTACGCGTCTGCCTTCGGTTCAGGTCGTGACCCAGAGCCGGGATCGAGCCCCACGTGGGACCCGGCTCCGCGGGGCCTGCTTCTCCCTCTGCCCCTGCCCCCTCTCATGCTCTCTGTCTCTCTCAAATAAATACAATCTTAAAAAAGAAAACAGTGTCTTTACTGAGTTGGGTGATTCTTCTTAGAACGGAATATTGATTTTGGTTTGTTTAGGAACCAGATACTTGGATTTTAAAACAGAAAACCGGGATCCCTGGGTGGCGCAGCGGTTTAGCGCCTGCCTTTGGCCCGGGGCGCGATCCTGGAGACCCGGAATCGAATCCCACGTCGGGCTCCCGGTGCATGGAGCCTGCTTCTCTCTCTGCCTGTGTCTCTGCCCCTCTCTCTCTCTCTCTCTGTGACTATCATAAATAAGTAAAAAATTAAAAAAAAGAAAAAAATTAAAAACAGAAAAACTTAGTCCCATGGACTCCAACATCCGCCGGATTTTGCTAATACACACGACTTATCCCAAAGCAAGAAGAGGAGAAAATTTATGAGCACATCAACGAAAATATACCATGACTATTGAACCAACAATTTAAAATGCAACCTGAAAGTTGGAAAATCAATAGGAGATATTATTTTGATGTGCCTATTATAATTGTGGGGAATGCAGTTTCTGACGGCTCCTTTCAAATCTTGACTCCACCCTTTACTGCCTACACAGCGGAACAGGTTAGAGTCCTTTCATATTGGCCCCTCTGTATCTGTAAAATGGGAACCGTAAGAGAGTCCTACCAAGATTTATAGGAATTAGACAAGAGCACAGAAAGTTTCAAATACACATTAGCAAATATTAATATATATTTGAATATAAGCAACTAAATATAACGTGCACCAACATTTTAAAAATCTATGGCATGGATCAATAAATTTCTCAGTGTACTTGAACAATGTAAACCACATTTGTCTTTTCTTGATTTTCTACTTATGAGATGTGTTAAGCATTTGTTTCTCCTTAAGATATGATTGCAAAAAAAAAAAAGATATGATTGCAATATCCGTCTCCATTAAAATTATATATTTTTCAGAGTATTCATGAATATATACCACAAAAGAGCACCCTTTAGTCCAAGAATGTTACTGACAGATGTTGGGCCAGTCCCTCACTGCATCCAATATTTCCAACCACCTCTTCATGACCCTAGAGATTTCCGCAGCTATCTTTTGTCTACACAGCTTCCTACTTAACGTACACAAACCAAAGCAATGCTTTGCCCTTGGTTCTTTGTTGACAGGCCAGTCCATCGCCCTACATGCTACAAACTCCTTTATCCTCCTTTGAAGTCCTCATATTTACTGGTGGAAGGACCAACACCGAACCGGCCCCTCAGAGGTAATTAAAATGATCACCTCCAAGTCGTAGCTCAAAGCCTCTTAGCTTCTGTATTCAGATTCACGCTTCCCACTCCGGACATGGGCAGTTTTTTATTTATATTTTCTTGGCTGCCATATGCACGAACCAACACTTACACACTTGGCTGACTTCCCTCCACATCTTGTCTTCACTTCTTGAAGGATCTTTCTCTTCCTGGGCTTCAAAATAAATCTGACTTTGAAATTCTTTAGTTTTCCTGAGGCTTATTTCTCCCTAAGTACGGACTGTTGCTAAGGTGATACCGATCTTTTTACCTTTCAGCCCCTTGTCCAAATCTGTATGATGTTGGCACTGACCAATGTCTCCCCTGCCTGATAGCTTTTCTGACAGTTAATGAGAAGTAAAAGGCTGGAGCTATTAGTCCAAATCCTAGGGGATAAGTGTCCAGATTACAGAAACCACATTCACATATGGCAATAATTGGCAGCTCTTTTAGGTGATCACAGCCTTATTTCCAAAGAGCCAATGGATACTTGAATAATTCCTTGGTGCCAAATAGGAAACTGTCCCGAGTAAGATAAGTATATACTGATTTTTTCCTGGTACAGTTATTGCTTTTTTTCAATGGACTTTTCCACTAAAAGCTTAAATAGTTTACGCCAAAATTTATATGATTCTACCAAAATTCCAGACTTAACTCTTGGCAATTGAAACCTGAGAAATAGGATACTTCAGTCTCACACTGTGTAAGGTATTATAGACTTACATCAACAGAAGCCAATATGTTTATACATCCAAATACCACAGCAGCATTAGGAGTAGCAGCAGCTCAGCTTTGTAAATAATATTCCTTCAAGAATCTGAATACCATTTATAGAATGCTATTTTAACTAATCTTCCTCCCTCTTTTGATTTTCGGAGGTCGCACAACATGAAACATTTATTATGTTTCATCTATGTAAAAACATTTATTAATTTAATACTTAAAGATTGAATTGTATGTGCAGTAAATCATGTATCCTTCCAAGTCCGCTCCTTTGCCCAGGCTGGTTTTCAAGGCTCTATTGTACTCATTTCTGTGTCTCTCTAACCTTTCTGGTTAATCACACTTGGTAATAAATGAACGACCCCCAGACTCACAAGCCTTCAAGACGTGAGTTGAACACTGCAGGAAGGAAGGAAGAGGAGATGTTTAAAGGAACTGCTGGATTAATACAGTGATTTCAGAACGTTTCTTAGAGCAGAACGCGTTTCACTTAATATTTAGATTTTTGACTTACTATTATTTCAGTTTGAAGTGTGACTGCAGGCTCCATCTTCAACTCTATCTTTGGGTGAAGGAGGAAGAGCAACCCCAAGGCTGAAGGGCAGGAGACCTGTGCTGGGTCCCGAGAGCACCTGCCTCGCGGAGCCCTATCGAGGTCACGGCCACTGGCGCAGAGCCCAGCCTCAGGGGTGGCAGGGAAGAGGCGACGCCCCTTCCTCCTTCAGCTCACCTGTCGCTGCCGCTGGGCTCGCAGCATAGGACTCCGAGCTACTAACACATCTCTCCTGAGCCGGGACAACCGGGCTGCATGTACTGCTGATAATATTCGACTCTCCAGACATGTTCCCACACTGAGCTCTGGGCACAGTCTAAGATGACAAGCCAGTGCTACAAACTCTCTCGTGGAGGAACAGAAGAAAAAAAAAAAAACACTTCTCCTTGAATTTATATTATCCATTGTTTTTTCCTCTATCGATGGCGATAGGAACAGGATTGATTTTTAAATAGCTGGTAGGATGTTGATTCCATTTTAGGAATTCCTTTTTAATTTTACGCATTAAATTTATGGAGAATTTTGTGGTGTCTGTTCATATAGATAGGTTGTTACTTACTCCTCCTATGAATAAAATATTTTATTTTTAGTCAGTAGTAACACGTCTGCACGTAAAATCCATTAATGATTTTTCACGAGTTATAAAAGACTTCCAGATACTTCTTGTGATGTTGTATCTCTATAATCATTGCTAGTGACCTAAAACTAATTTTTGTTAATTAGGATCTTAAACAAGCATATAATTAAGTTTAAACAAGGATTAAAAACCTTTGCCATGTAGCTCCATGGTTTAAAAACAATCACAGATAGTTTTATATAAAATCCCATATCCTAGACTAAATAGACCTCCTCATGTATTTAGCATTAGTCTCCCAGGATTAGAAGATGATACAAGATGGCTCAATGATTACATTGGAAAATATGTTTCCCCTAAAGCTAAGATGATCCCTGTAGTCACCTTTAGTTTAGTTTTTTTTTTTTTTTATTTCAAGTTACTCTTTCATTTGCTGAATTTCTATTCCTCTGTGTCAACTATAACTTGAAAATTAAACACCTATGGGACACTAGGGAATAGCATGAGATGAACACTATTCTGACCACAGCTGGAGGCCAGAAATGCTGCTGTACCAGATGAAGCAAAAGACTGGGGGGTCTGGGGAGCGGGACAGCAGGGAGTTGGCACTTGCATCTGGTTTCCTCCACTATTTTCTATTTGAATTCTAGGTAATGCACGAATGCCTATCATTCTTCTAAATATAAAACACTGTGTATAATCATACAAATGAAACAATGAGCTACCCTTCTTAGAATTACACAATTTTTTTTCGATGTTAGAAATTTCTAGTACTCAGAATTCTGAATACTTGGAACATAGCCATTGCTTAAATACATACTTTTTTTTTTTTTTTACAATAACAGAAAAATATCTTCTTTATTATATGTGTGTATAATGCACACCATTACTCTGGAGATAAACTTAAGAGTATTTTACATTCATTTCTACACATATTTATAAGAAGCAGATTAAGAGTGATTTGTATACCACGAGCTTCTACTGAAAACCTACTAACCTTTGTAGGGAATTTACGTGTTTGCTTAGCATTAAAGAGAGAGAAGCTATTTCACAACTTAATGGCATCAGTTTGTGCGATCTGAGGCCCCCATTTCCACAAAGGATCAGCCTGTGTCCTGACAGGATGAGTTTGGGGCAAGGCCTCTCCTCAAGAAGGTGTCTGATGGCGGCATCACTCTTCTAGTTTTAGTTTTCTCACGATCCTGATCCGTATCATCACTGTTTGGTTCTTCTGTCTGTAATTTGAACATCTGCGTATACTTTGATCTTAGCATGTTATAGTCTCAGGATCTCTCTGTGGGTATCTCAGCCCTATTTCACTGAAAATTCATTGAGAAAAGGGATTTTGTCCTAAATATCTTTGTTTATTAGATATCCTAACATTGCTTGATACGAAATGGGTAATGTTTACTGGAACAAATTAACATGAACTCACACATACATGTACATACATGTAGGGTATGTGTGTCCATGTGTGCATTCTGGGCGGTGAGCATGCCATGTCCCAGCGGGAGCCCCCCTCCTGATCTCTCTCCAGCCCCTACTCCCAGCCTCAGTCTCTAACCAAAGTTCTTAGATTCTAAAGGAAAATATAATTGAGAAAAAAGAGAAATTACACTTATGAACAGAAATTTAGAAAAATGTTTACATTTTGTTTTTTTGTTGTTTGCTTTTGTTTTTTTAAATTATTCTTAATTTTATATTTAATTTAATTTTATTTTAATTCCAGTTAATCAACATACAGTGTTATATTAGTTTCAAGTGTACAATATTGATTGAACATAAACTCAGTGCTCATCACAAGTGCCCTCCTAAATCCCCATCATCTATTTCCTTCATCCTCCCACCCTCCTCCTCTCTGGTAATCATCGGGTTGTTCTCTATAGTTAAGAGTCTGTTTCTTGGTTTGTCTCTCTCTCTTATTTTTGCCTTTGCTCATTTGGCTAACAGCCTACGTTTTGGAACCTGGAAAGTGTAAATGATACTGGGAAGGAGTTATGGGAAGTGGAGAGTGGAATATATGCATACTGAGGTCAATAATTTTAACAAAAGCCTGGGCAAGAGTAAAATATTCTGAGTGAAATATGAAAAGGGTAAGAACTGGGGAAGTATGATTTGAGCTATCAGACTTTTGGCCTAGAGAACATTGACCCGTCATTCCTTTAGGGGTGTGTGTGTGTGTGTGTGTGTGTGTGTAATTCTGACTCCACAAAACTGTTTAAATGTAATCCACAAAATTTAAGCATCTGTGTAAGGTGTTGCACATGTTCAGATATGTGTGCTGTAAGAAAATTCTTTACTATAGCAATTCTTGTGTTTCATAACTGTCTCATCCTCTAGTAGTGTCATTTTCGTATCTTTACACATTGTAGTAGATGCACCTTGGCGTCTCCAAAGCTACAAGTTCTATGATTAGGTTCTGGATTAATGTAAGCTCTTGATTGGGGAGATGCAGTGCAATTAACCATAAGTCCCATATCCCTTCTGTATCAAGCTAGCCTGTCGTCTGGTCATTTATGTGCAAAGTCAGATACTTTATCTGATCATTTTGTGCAAAGGAACAGGGGCCTGCATACATGGAGGGATTTCCAGGAGAAGTCAAATTACTTAACTTAAATGTCTGAAATGGAAAGGGAAAGGATTTGAAAAGAAGCCAAGATAACCAAGTTAAACACACTATTGTCATATCCCAGCCCTCCCCTGCGACAAAAACATCCAATCAAAGGACGTGGAGACTGCTTAGAAAAGAAACGTCCTTAATAGATGTTAATAATGTACAAAATCAGACCTTAACATCTCATTCCAAGAAGAGAACACTTAAGTTTCCATTTCACTCCAGAAAGCATGATTTCCGTTCATCAACGGTATAGCTTTCTAATACATCTCCTCGAGTTATTACGTACGGTGTTTTATAACCACGCCTGATTGTAAAATATGATGTTACAAAAAATCAATAATAAAATATTCATACGATTCAAGATTTTCCCAAATTGGATCTGACTGGGTCATGGGAGTATGCTGATGCCTGGAATGCAAGTAATACACTATATTATTGATGCCTGTCAAATACCGGAAATTGTTACAAATTAATTCATCCCTAACCTAATTAACCCCGTGTGCAATATTATATGCATTCCAGAAGAGTACTGTTTTGCTCTGGCCATAAAACCAGGAAGGACAATATTTCAACCTATAAAATCGCCTTTTAAGCCACTTAGAAACCTCAAAGAATATTGCTTATGTAGAAGTGATGCAAAAGAATGCATTACCTCATCTGTTTGAATTATTTTTGGTCTGATACAAAATGTTCGCTCTGACTTTTTTTTGACTGTAAAAATAATCTAGGAAAATGTCTGGTCTGTCTGGCACACTGAGTAGATAGGATACATTCTTATTAGTAGTTCGCATTATTAGAAATAAAAGCTGTGTACCTTTTGGAGGGGAAATGGGGAAGCCTTAACATTTTCTGCATATTGTAATGCAGAAATCATTTTCTTTCCAGGCTATCCCATAGTCCTGACTTTACATGGCATATATATCAAGACATCTTTTATCACTGTATACAGTCAGGACTGGTCCTTTTGGAATTAGTGGGTAGGTTGTTGATTTTTTTTTTTTTATGGAATTTTGCAATTTCTCTCTAACTCTCTCTTTAAACCTATCCTTCCTCATTCCTGTTTGTCAACAATGCCCTGCTCCTTGGTGATGCAGAGCCTGATCCAAACATACTTATATTTGAAATTTTCCTATGCTCCAAATCTGTCTTGGATCTACAGCACATAAATATTTATCAGTTCTTTTTTTCCTTTTCTGCTAGTTGAAAATGCTGGTGTGCTACACTTCCTAGTTTTTTTAACTGATTATTAAGCAGTTAAAAAATAATAAAAAGGCAACTCCAAAGAGAAAAATCTCACTGTGGAGCTGTTCTGAACTATTTCAGGCTGACTTTCTGGGACCATCATTTTATATCACATTGCAACATTTTCGTCTAATTATGGCCAAACATTCTTATTTTTAAAGTAATTTTTCAAATTTTAGAATAATTTGGAATTTGGGTAATATATTTCAAAAAGGGAGAGAAGGGGGACTTGAAGGGCAGTAGAAAGGGTGTGCAGATGATAACGTTGGATCTTGGGGAGGATCAGGGTCCTGTCCTCGGTCGGCCAACCTCTTTAACCTTCATTTCCACAGGTGCATAGTGAACACAGAAATGCCCGCCTCACAGGGTGGGCACGAGCACGGAAGCGATCATCCACCAGCAAGGTCTTAGTAAGAAGGACTTTTTATTATTATTTTACAGTTAACAACCGGTACTTGTGTGCAACGTTAGGATTTTTCAATTCTTAGCATCTCAGTCTGGGCATTGCTTTGACACACGTCACTATCTAGTGTGTTAAAAAATCCGTGGATTTGATTTATTTGCTGTAAAAGTGCACTAGGTACTCTTAAGGAGAAAGCTGTCGCACATTTTTAAAGAGAATCTTTGTGCCTTAAAAATCTAAAACAAGGACACCTGGGTGGCTCAGCTGTTGAGCACCTGCCTTCGGCTCAGGTTGTGACCCCAGGGTCCCGGGATCGAGGCCCGCATGGGGCTCCCCGCAGGGGGCCTGCTTCCCCCTCGGCCTGGGTCTCTGCCTGTCTCTGCGTCTCTCAGGAATAAATAAATCAATCTTTAAAAAAATCTAAGATAGAGGGGGGAAAAGCACTTTGTGGTTAACCTCCACATGAAGATATACACCTACCTATATATCTGCATCTCCACACCTGTATCTGTGTCGAGAGAGAGGGGGAGAGAAACACCTCTGTATTGCGCTGCATGTTGTCAAAACGCATTAGTGAAATATCATATCTGGTAGCCGCTAACGGGAAAAGATACCCACTGATCAGAGTGTCACGATGCTGCGGCCTGTTGTCCGTGACACCACCGAAGAGGATCAAAGCATCTTTCACGGTGATAAAGTTGGCAATATGGACGGGAAACTATGCCAGAGAGACTGATTAAGTGTTAACATTCCCACCTGGTGCCATGAAAACAGGACACAGCGTCCGAAACTCAGGATGCTTTTCTCCCTGTATTTATGCTGTGCCAGCGGCGCTACTTGAAAGAGTTAATCCTGACGAACACTGTCTTCTTCGTGGTATCTCCCCACGTAAGGAGAAGGTTAAAAGAGGGCTCCTCTTTCAGTGTGAATCCTTTCAAGGAATACTTTTCATGTTTATATGACATATCAGAAAGGTCGTTCAGCGGGCACAAAGGCGTGCTCCGCTCCCTGCCCTGCTTCCCTATCCGGGTTGACAGATACCCCACGCAAGCCACCTCCTGACTGCCAAGCCCCTCAGTGGGCAGGTTTGTCTTGCGATAATGGTTTCAAGAGAATTCAGGGCACCTGTATCCAGAGTTACTCTCAAGGAATAATGTCAACTAGAATATGAAGTTCTGAAATGAGGATAAATCTGTATCTGAAACCATGCTTCGTCTATCATGATTGAATTTGCTGGCATCTGGCATCTTCTCGTCATTGTCTTCTCTCCATGAAACTACCTGTGAGGCAAATCCAGGGTAAGCCCTGAAGGGAAGAAACTTTGCCTGAATTGCTAAAGCTTAGATGGTTAAGAAGATAATAGTGCTTTCTTTTTCTTTTTCTTTTTTTTAGGAAACTCTCTTCACAGGCTTCAAGCATCCTAAATCAAAAGACAGCAATCTTCACTCAACCTTAGGGAAGCGTCTCCTAAAACAAGATTAAATGTCATTGCTAAAACAGATCAATGGTAACACATTTGTGTGAGTCACTATTATTCACAAGACAAAGAAGCTTTTATTAATTCCTGAAGGCGCGCCCAATTGTTCTGCCCACTGAGTTATGAACTAGACAAATGTCTCATCACATAATACGACTGACACACTCAAAGCATGCTCCCTGACACTGTCCTTCCCAGTCCGGTTTTTGTTGGCATATGCTCCTGTGATAAGACTACACTTTAACAAACATAAAATAAGTTTTGCACGCACATTCACAAGTTTCACACACACACGATATTTTTTCCCCAAATATATACATCAGGGAGTCATTTGCTAGATGTACCCAAATGATGTAATGATGTAACAGGTATTTCTATTACTAATTTGTAGATTTTAGGCAGGCTTTATGGTCCATTTGAAGGCACTGTGTTTACATTCTGAGGCTGCCATCGAGGTGCCAGATAGCTGAATGCATCTTATATTACCGATGAGGTCATCACGGAGTAGCATGCTGAGAACAGCAGGACCATCACCAGGCTCTGGAAATGAGGCACACTCATGAAAATGTGTGTCTTCATTTGTATCCTTTCATAATTTATTTCCAAGAGCTTTCACTCTACAATGAGTGTGCTTTGGATCTTTGATAAGCACATTATGAGCTGTTTTGCATGACATCACACTGATGTACACTATATTAAAGCTCTCCCATTGTCTGAACAAAGTATCTTATTCATCCCCATGTGATCCTCATGACCCATTAGTTTATATAAAAATTTAGTCATATGCTTTATGTGTCACAAAGCAAAACAAAACAAGAAATATTGATTAGAAACTACCCTAAAAATTAGAAAAGAAACATTTTATGGAGGGTTAAAAAACTGACTTGCCCATGTGCTGATAATTTCAGGGTGAAGGAAGTGGCTAACTTTGACAAAATTTGAAATTTGACTACATAATCTGTGGCAGAAAAACTGACCTCTTAGAACATATTTAACTCATGTGTAATATTCTGTAACGGTAGATGCCTCAAACAATCCAATGGAGAAAGATAGGTTGAAGTGCTCAGTGAAATGAAAAGCAATATGAAATGCTAAGCCTTACAATGTGTGTTTGCTCTCTGTGTACAACACAATATCGAATCCATATTATAATTACCTCAATTCCAAGGAACACCATAGAACCAAAAAAATTTGGAATTCTTGCAATTGTTGGCTTTATAAAAATTGTATGTTTCCCATGATAAGAGAATATATTATTTTATTTTACTGATGACAGCTCTAAATAAAAATATGTATGTAGAAGCTAGAATGACAAAGATAACAGAGTGCAAGTCTATTGATTTTTGCTTTTTTCCTTTGTGTTACTATTCATTAATATATTACTTCTTTTCTTAAATTATTTGAAAGCCCCACAAGTGGTTAAACATTAGACTTTATATTTGTTTGTAAGACATATAAATATATATGATAATAATAGCAGGGAGAGGAGAAAGCTACCCCTATAAAAATTTCTGACATTTTGGGGATCCCTGGGTGGCTCAGTGGTTTAGCACCTGCCTTTGGCCCAGGGCGTGATGCTGGAGTCCTGGGATCGAGTCCCGCATCGGGCTCCCTGCACGGGGCCTGCTTCTCCCTCTGCCTTGTCTCTGCCTCTCTCTCTCTCTCTCTCTCTCTCTGTGTCTCTTATGAATAAATAAATAAGATCTTTAATAAAAAAATAAATAAATAAGTAAATAAATAAATAAATAAAATCTAAAAAAAAAAAAATTCTGACATTTTACCAGAAACAATTTACTGTCAACTTGAAGTAGATTTTGATAAGTTAGAGATGTACACTGAAATCACTACAGAAACCGCCAAAAAAGTAACACAAGGAAGCATTATTTAAAAGTGAATAGAAGAATCAAAAGAATACATGAATTAGTTGTTGCATTAAAATAATGGTGTAACAGAATAAGAAAAGATTAAGGGAGAAACAGAAGGAGAAAGAAGGATTCAGAGGAATAGGAAACAAACAGCAAATGGCACACCCAAGCCAAATATATTAACTTTTACATTACACGTGAAAGAATTAAATACTCCTAACATATGGCAGAGTCAGTCAAATTGGATCAAGAAAGCCAGATTCACTTATTTACTATCTATGAAAAAAAACACTTTAAATTCAAAAGCAAAAAAAGTTAGAAGTGAAAAGATGTAAGAAGACGCACCATGAATGTAGTAGCATAAGAGATTTGGAGTAGCTATCTGAGCATCAGACCAAATAACTATTAGGGAAATAAATGTGATTAGACACAGGAGAGACATAAAACATCCACACAGTGGAAAGAAATACACTTATAAACGTCTCTGAACCTCAAAAATAACAAAGAAACGCAAAACAAATACTGATAAAATTTAAAAAAGAAAGGCAGATTTTGAAACACTTAAACTGCCTTTATTTACAGACTACACAATTGCCTGTATAGAAAATGCTAAGGACTCTATGAAAACAAATGACTGTGTAACTGTGAATGAACATTCACATTGTAGGTTGTCTCTAAAAAATACCCTCTCCAATCTCTTAGAAGTTTTCTTAGAATTTGTGAGACTTATTAATAAATAGAAAAGATAAGCATTATTATAAGCCCTGAGCACCTTAAGTCCTTCAGCAGAGTTAACATTACACGTTTTTTTTTTTTCCAGAGTTGCAATTTTGATACTTTAAGGCCATATGGTATATTTGTTTATCGCAGCTCCAATGAGAATTAAAGAAATTCAGACAATAAAGTTTAATACCCAAATATGATTATTAAGCCTGGTAAAACACAGAGATCATTGAACCAGACATTTTAACTGAACATGAGTTTGATAAAACCATACAAATCTTCCAAGTGATCATAAATCACTTCTCATTACAGGTATTTCAAGCAATTCAAAAGCCACACACACACACACACACACACACACAAGCCACACAAATTACACTTTTAAGATTATAGTTGTTTAATGTTTATCAAATTAAATTTCTACAACTAGCAAGATAACCTATGAGTTACTAGCACTCAGTCTGCGTCCTAGGGAATATTTACTTGGGGATCCCAACTGCACCGAAAGCCAAATGGTGGCCAGCATTTCCTGTGTGTGAACTTTTTTCACTTACACCTTTGCTCAAGTCATCTGTTTTTTTCGAGGACTACCATTGTGTGGCCAACGGTGGATTGGTCCCCCGAGTGTGCAATCAGAGAATCTTCCTAGACACACTGGCCACACCATCTTGACCAGCAGGCACACTACTCAGGTCTCCAACGTGGCGCTCTTGATTCTTTGACCCACCGTGTTTCTTGAAGAGAGGGTTTAAGCGAGGACCCGCTCTGGCACAGCTTGTGAATTACCTCCAAACCGACGGAGGTGGAGACGGTGCCCACCTTCAGTCAGCCCTGTAACGGCTCCTCACACCGCAACAGGCCCGCTTCCCTTCTGTACGAACTGGATGGTGCCCTCCCCCGGCCTTCAGTGTGACCCCAGTCTTCTTCATGTCCGTGACCTGGGAGGGCAGCGGAGGACACCATAGAAGATGCTGACACCACATTACATGGTGATTTTATTGTTACAATGGGTCACAAATATATGTGAACAAAAGGCCTGAAACAAGTAAACCAAAAACGTTTGTGGAGGAACGGGCTGACCACAGGAAGCGAGCGCCCAGGGCTGGGAAAAGCCACACAGATTCCATACCTCCATTCTCCAACTTTAACTGTTATTTAATTTAGTTTAAGGGTTTTCTTGTCATTTTTGGCACCTCCCTTTTCCTCTCTTCAACAAATTATGCCTGAGTCGTACCATCCTCAAAAGCCCTCTTCAATATCCAAATTCTCCGTTGGACAAATCCCAGAATATTTTTACACATTACATAGAAAATATCCTAAGTTGCACTGCCAGCTACGAACTGTTGGAAATACAAGTGTCTGTGCCAAAGAAGGATAAACTGAGGTCAAAGAGCCTTTGGAAGTACTAATAAAATAGATAATAAACAATTCCAGAGCTGGCATTTACCGAAGAAAGATAATCCATATTCACTAACTCAGAATAATAAGCATGAATTTTAAGAGGCAGTTCATGGCTTGGACCACGACTCTCCTAAATCCATTGGGTCCTTTGGCTAGTACTAAAGAGAATGTTGAACTTGTGCACATCTGAAAATTCTGAAAATGCCTTGACTCAATTATGATTATAATATGTTTCTTTCCACCCTCAGTGAACGATACACATGGAAACAAAAAGCGGAATTTCAAAATCTGTTTCCGTTACTCAAATCCCAGTATCACCTTTTGTTCCATTTTGGACACCAACGTTTGTATGGTTTCACTTAGATTGTTGGTCGACACAGCAAATGTCAAAAGCAAGAACAAAGAAATGGTAATATTCACCAAAAAGTCCATTTCTCCAAAATGTCAGCACTCCTTTGTCAAGGTTAATAGTTAGGGGAACAAAGGAAAATGTGTTGAAGTTCCTTTTATTTTTTTTCTCTTTGCAATCCAGAATCTGAAATGCATCTTCTTCGTTTTTCTCTTTCATTCTTTTTTTTCTACATGGGGAAGATCATTATGTAATATCTATCATATATTTTTTCATTTGAAAAAAAGAGAAACTATTAAATAATGGAAGTGATCATTCATAGAATACTTACTATTTGCCAGGTATCTTCCTGCTTCTTATTTAATTTTCACTATAATCTTTTTTAAAAAAAATTTATTTATTTATTCATGAGACACAGGCAGAGGGAAAAGCAGGCTCCATGCAGGGAGCCTGACATGGGACTCCATCCTGGGTCTCCAGGATCACGCCCTGGGCTGAAGGCGGTGCCAGATCACTGAGCCACCGGGGCTGCCCCACTATAATCCTTTGTATCAGGACCATTAGGAGCTCCATGATACAGAGAAGACCAAGCACCAGACAAGTAAAGTAACTAGCTAGGAAGTAGAGAGGAACGCAAGCATTTTGGTTTCAGAGACTGTGCTCCTAATCTCTATGCTTATAAAATAAAATAAGCCAACACATTATAGGCTGATGGCTCCAAAAGACTAAAATTTGCTTTTTTACTATTGTTGATACTTAATATCTTTGTCAATACATCAGCAGTCCAACTAAGTTATCTAGGTCTTATATCCAAACAGCTCACAACACATAACAGTGATGCATTACTGGGAGATTTATTTTATTTATTGACTTCCAAGAGTTCATTACTAATTAATAGATGCTTTACTTAGTAGAATGTGTTCCAGCCTTTTGGAGAAATGAATAAGTAAGGTTTTGGAGATAGGAGTAAGACCCAGAATATAAAAAACAGGGTAAAAAAAATAGAGTTCATATCAAGAAATGGAGGAATTAAAATAATTTAAGCTAAGCTTCATCTCCTCAGAGTGCTTTTAAGTTAAACTATTTACCATTAAGAATTCACAGCTTAGAAATACCAATATTAACCCTAAGAGTGTTTAGGGAAGCATTTCATAATGTTCTGGAAGCAGCCCAACATTATTCTGTGCATTTGTAAGGATAACTGTGATCATCTCTTCAATTTCTGCTTTTTCTTTTAAAGCTATTACATTCTCTATTTTCCTATCCCTCAAAATTAGTACTCTCGTGATCTAATATGCGTTTCTACTTATTTGTCTTTTACTTTTATATATCTACTTTATCTATAAAGAACCCTGGTTTGAAGGCTCTATGGGTTGTATAGATACCAGCTCATTAAAAACTCTACTGTGCAACCGTCTGTGGACATCTTAGAGACTGTGCCCTTCTCATTCAGAACAGAGAGCTTACGGCTTGTGAAGAGCACCCTGTGGGTTTTCTGTCAGAGACGCGGCTTACTAGAAGAATCTCAGTTCTGAACTAACGAGTCCGATTTCTTCTGAGCTTGAATATACAAGATGTGTGACTTAGAGTGACAAAACCCTACAGGACAGGAGAGTCACATTATGAAATCAAGTATTTGTGTGTGCGGAGACATTTTATCGTGTAGAAAGAAGAAAGAAAGGATGGATCCAAAGCTCTGTCAAGGCCACTAAGCCTGTATTCACTTACTTAATAAAAACAATTAAAAATTTGACTTAAATGACTATTGACACAGAAAACATAGGTTTGGGGATAAAACCAAAAATATTCCTAGTTGAAGGCTATCAGATAAATGAATTAAATAACAGTCACAGTTAAGACTAAGCTGCCTGTTTAGAAATGCTCCAAATATGCCCAGGAGGCTAATAAGGTTCAGAAAGACAGGGGGCTCTGTGTGTGCACGCGTGGACATGTGCAAAGCAGGAGACTGAAGGTGTATGGCAATAATCACCAAAAAACCTCATGACTTTGAGAGTCTACAACTAACAATTACTACTTGTCTCTCTCATACAGCCTCCACCTGCACACAATTCTCACCACCTCTCCCATGTTAAATATTATCAATTACGAGGCCTCATACTCATTAGCCTCTCTCCTGATGGTCATAGATTATCTCAAGACACTGCTTTCCTAAACAAACCAAACAAACTAATATGGTCTCATAATCAATCCCCTTCTCGATGCGAAAGTGCTGATGTAACTATTACTTTTTCATCTCCAAAACAATTAGGGAAAGGGTTTCCTCTCTTCTTTCTACTTTCTTATGTCCATTAATTCCCCAACTTTTGCCAATTTAATGGTGACCTTTGGGCTAAAAGTCAAGACTAATATTTTTCTTGATTTTCTTGGTTAAGCGATATTTGGTACTTTCACTCCACCCTCATTTAAAAAGCTTTCATAATGTTGAGACATCTTTTTTACTTTCTTCTCAAAAATTCTAAGAGATTTTACCATCTTTTTACTACCTAACTTCTGGGATGTTTCTATGAATTTTCCTCTGTTTGCCTCCTAAATGTAGTGATTAGAGACTAGCAATCATTCATATGAAAAAGCAGTAAAAAC
This sequence comes from Canis aureus, assembly GCF_053574225.1. Classification (NCBI taxonomy): domain Eukaryota; kingdom Metazoa; phylum Chordata; class Mammalia; order Carnivora; family Canidae; genus Canis; species Canis aureus. The sequence goes on from NC_135645.1 coordinate 30,516,266, forward strand.
AATTGAATACAAGGACGCCTGGGTGGCTCAGCGGTTGAGTGCTTGCCTTTGGCTCAGGGCATGATCCCGGGGTCTTGGGATTGACTCCTGCATCGGGCTCCCTGCAGGGAGCCTGCTTCTCCTCCCTCTTCCTATGTCTCTGCCTCTTTCTCTGTATGTCTCTCATGAATAAATAAATAAAATCTTTAAAAAATAAAAATAAAAAAATTGAATATCTTCTTGAATCCATTGCCTTTGCCATCCAAACCATTTTACATGTGCATTCACTAGTAACCTTCTCAAGTAATCATTATCATCAACACAGAATTACTGAGTTGCATTCAAATTGTTATTCCTAGCTCCTTTTGCACAAACCTCTTCACCACTCCACACATCTCAATACATCAGTCTCACCACCTGCAACCAGCTATAGCCCAGGTGATGGTTCATAATGCCTGCTGAGTTGAAGGTCATTTCTCAGCTCAAAATCTGTAGTTGAGAATCACTGGCAAAATTCATTCCCTTAGCTACAGTCCACAGATAATTTGCTTCCTTTTAACTTATTCCCACTTGTTTTTCACTCCTTCAGTTAAGGCTGTTAGTATAACCTTTTGCTTCAACATTCTCAGTTGCTCCCTGTACCAGGGCTCCTCATTTTGTTCATGGCACGTCCACTCCCCGTACTTTAAGTCATAGCCAGCTTCATCTATTAACCGTCTGCTTACCTCTCAGCTTTGATGATTCTAGTTCACAATGATGCCCTTTCTCAGACTTCTTTTGTTCTATCTATCATCTATCTATCTAGTCTATGTGTGTGTGTATATATATAATGTGTGCATATATATAAATTATATATAATGTTATATTTACAAACTATTCGAACCATGCAGTTGTTATCTAATGCTTTTCACATGTAGGTCTTTATTGCTGTGCAGTTCCATCTTTGATAAAAGTGATTTAACAGTTATTGTCCATCACAACTTTCAGCTAAATTTTTTTTTCAGCTAAATTTTATTCATCCTTTGTGGTTGAACTCATCATAATGAAGAAAATTTGGAGAGTAGATTAAATAAAGTTAAAACAAACAATTAACATAAGATGATCCCTAATTCGACACGTATTAGTATAGTTACCATTTTAGTAAATGCAGAGATGCTCTATTTAGAACAAAAATGTTATATGGTTAATCTGATTTTTTTTCCTATATTTTTTCCTATACTCTTAACTGGTGTAATAATGCTACCAACTGAATAACTCAATAACTAAATCATAATAATAAATGAATAACTGCATATTTAGATTTCTCTCTGTTTTTCTAGTGTTTTATTTGGTGGTTTTGTTTTCTTTGGTCATCATTAAGTTTAGTAACTCAATCCTTTGAGTGAAGATTCTTCACTTGAAAATCCCAAGGCTACCCCAAAATGGTCAGGGATTCTGGCTACCAAGAATTCCCTCTTTCCCTTCTGGGAGCATTCAAGACACTTTTAGGATTTTTTTGGTTTCCATGATTCTGTTAGAAGATGAGGAGGAGGATGAAGAGGAGGAAGAGGAGGATTTTAGTGTAGTTATATTATTTATTTTGGGGGATTGTATTTATTTGAGAGTGAGAGAAGAGAAAAGAAGTGGGAGGAGCAGAGGGAGAGGAACAAGCAGACTGTTGAGTGAAAGTCCAACGTGGACTCAATCCCATAACCCTGAGATCATGACCCTGAGATCATGACCTGAGTTGAAATCAAGAGTCAGTTGCTTAACCGACTGAGCCCCCAGGGGCTCCTCATGTAGCTAGGTTTAAACAATCTTAGGTACAATACAGAGAAGAGACTGTGAAAATCTATGCACCAGTAAAATTGAAATTCATCAAGCTTCCTCACACCTTGGAAAATGTAGTCACTTACACCAATACACATACATTAATATAAAATTTAATGACAAATTACTGTTCCTTTGAATTTGAAGTTACAAATATAGGTCTAATATTTTGAAATGTGAGAGAAACAAACAATGATTTAATATGAGATTTCTTCAATTTTGTGGCTTTTTTCTTCATTCCTAACCAAAGGAGTCCTGAAAGGTACTTCATCTAGAAAGGATTATGTCAAATTCAAAAGGACCAATTTCACAGTTGGCAAGTATCACCTGACAAGTAGTGGAAGACACAAATCCCTACTCTCAGCTTTCAGCCTTGCCAAACCACAGCATAGTCAGGACCAAACAGACCCAAACCCACAGGGCTTTTCTGAGGATTACTCACAATTTGCTATGAATGAACGGCTAGACTGAGCTTAGGTAAACTGACCTGCAAAAGCCATGAGTCTGATGGTCTATCAGACCTGAGCTTTATGACATTAATTTTCCTGCCATTATACAGCCCATATCTTTGTTTCCCAAAGGTCTCACCCAAAACTCAACTATAATTTATCATGTAGAACTTTATATGGTCACTAAGTACTTTCTAGAATACTTCATTAAGATGGCTGAAATAGAAAAATTAAATTTTCTGAAGGCAGTGCTAACACGAGTTCTATTGTAACCACAAATATTCGCAATGCTATCTAACAACTTCCACTTTTGCTTTCATGATAATTTCAATAGAGTTAATCGTTGTGAGGTAGCTTAAATTCTCAGCCTAGAGTTTAATGGGTAGGATAAAACCAAAATAATAGAGTAATTAAGAAAAATAGGTTTGAATACTCCAGTTAGAATTTTAGCTTCACCATTTACAAGCACTATAGCCTTAAACAGATCACTGAACCCCTTCGTGCTTCAGGTTTTCACCTGTGTAATGGGGATCAAAACAGTAACTCTCTCATCCTATGATTGCTGAGATTACTTACTACTAAACGTAGAATCCTTAGAACATCACCTAAAACAGAGTAGGCACAAAAAGAACACGATGATGATGATGATGATGATGATGATGGCGGCAAGGACAAGGACTCTTCTATAGCTATCTCTACCAAGGTGTACCAACTGGTTCTATCAATGATAACTATACAAATAGCAGTCTTATATTTTTGCATCCTCATTTTTCCTTTTAGGAAATACATCTTTCCATGAAAATCACTTTTGTTCTACATAATACTTGATTTGGTATTTTATCACTAATTGGTTGAAATAATAAAAATAAAAACCAGCTGCTGCCACAAGACTTCATTCTCTGCATTGTAAAAGAGAGTGAAGGAATCTGATAGGACACACATTGTGAAGAGAAGGATGCAAACCCAGGAATGCAGTGGCCTGAAAGTGGGAGCAGCCAAGGCATTGATACGGTCAGCGTGGAAAATGGTGTCAACACTAGGTCTGAAAAGATACATTACAGTTTTCCACCTAACAATCAAGAACCCCAAATATATAGTAGAATGAGTGAAGTTTAAAGGTAAACAAGATATTAAAGACTAAGTTTGAGAGTGTGAAGTGGCCCATTCATTACCCATACAATGAGAAAGTAGTAACATGAAGAATTTTTCCCTATAGTTTTCTAAATATCAATCTGAGATTCTTTCCTTTGCTTTACATGATGGGTTCAAAAAGGAACTGCTGGTAGTTCCAAACTTTAAATGTATTTACAAATGTTCACAGAATAAAGTTATATGTCAATTCTGTCCTCTATTAACAGATGGTATAATTTGTTATGTGGAGTAATACTTTCCTTAGCCCTTAGTTTTTCTTTTCTTAAAGATTTTATTTTTTATTCTGAGAGAGAACAAGAGCAGGAGGAGGGCCAGACAGAGAAGCAGACTCCCCGCTGGGTGCAGAGCCCAACACAGGGCTCCATCCCAGGGCCCTGAGATCATGACTTGAGCTGAAGTCAGACACTTTACCAACTGAGCCACCTAGACACCCCTACTTTTTCCTTTCAATGATAGCAATTTTCATGTGCTGTGCTAAACAGCTAATCATGTTGAACGTATAAAATCAGAGAGGGCTAAAACAGATTTTCAAAATGGGAAGATAACAGCAAAAAAAGAAAAAAGGTAACAAAACAAGAAGGTGCGAAGAAATGGGAAATGTTGGGGGTATTAATGGGATAATTCTTTAACTAAAAAGGATTCCAGATGCAAGAGAGAAGCATGTTCTATATAAAAACTGCTAAGAAATGCAGTTTTAAATAGAAATAAACTTTTATAAGATAATTCTCTTTTTTTTAAGATTTTATTTATTTATTCATGAAAGACACAGAGAGAGAGAGGCAGAGACACAGGCACAGGGAGAAACAAGCTCCATGCAGGGAGCCGGACTTGGAACTCAATCCCAGTCTCCAGTATCACGTCGTGGACCAAAGGTGGCGCTAAACCACTGAGCCACCCGAGCTGCCCTATAATGTAATTCTTAAAATGAATAATCTTTTAATCATGTGACCAGAGAAGGCAACATCAAAGTAAGGTGCTTGTTCACCTAAGGACACTTTTGGAAACACTTTCATTTATAAATTCATCAAATATTTATTGAGTGGTAACTATGTTCCATGAGCTTTTCAACATGCTTAAGATTCATCAGTAAACAAAACCAATAACCCTGCCTTCTTGGAGTTCCCATTGTCATGTGCCCTGAACAGCAGGGAAGGAGAAGGGAGAGAGGGAAAAGAAAAAGACAATAAATTACAAATATAATAAATACATATATTATATTTCTGTTAGATACAATAGTAATTAAAACACAAAAATTAAAAAAATAAACTGTGAGGTTAAAAAATAGAGTGTGAGGGGAATATTTTAAATAGAGCAGTCACTTTGTCATGGATTGGAGTCAACACTTACTGGATGTAAAGGCATGTGTCACGTAGATACCTGAAGAGACTACTCCTGGACTAATAGACAAGACAAAGTCCCTAGGGTGAGGACACAGTTTGGGAACTCTAGAATGTCCAGGGCATCTACAGTGGTGGAACCAACGGGGCGGGCGGGGATAGTAGTAAAAGAGGAGTCTCCAGAGTCAAATTCTGTGTAGGACTCAAAATCAGTATGAGGACTTTGACGTCTACCCTGAGTCAGTGGGGGCGGCATGGAGGGTACAGGGCACGGGAGAAAACGAGCGGGCTCATTTGGGAAAATGTCATGGAGTCTGTGTTGAGAACGGACGGTAGAAGGGTAGGAGGCCAACATCGAAGATCGTCATCCAGCTCTCACTAGACAAGTAGCAGGCGGGGGGGCTGTGGCTACAAGACGATGTCTGATACGGTGCTGGAGATGAAAATGTTATCCGAAGCCACAGCTTGTTCTAGAGATCCAAGGACCTTTACATTTACATCCACGTGAGCAGCAAAGCCAGGCCTGGGGTACCGGGAACTAAAGGTTCTCGGAGTTGTGTGCTTCAACAGACTGTCAGTGTGGAAGAAAAACCTAAAGATGTTCAAGGGCTGAAGATCAGCACAGGAAGAAAACCAGGTCCGGATCAGCCCTGACTTGGTGAAACATCAAGAGACGGCAATGTCAAAGTCCCCTTGGTGACTGGACATAAAAGCACAGGGCACACAAAGGGCTACCTGGACTATTTGAGCAGCCAAAGTTTTCTGTACTAAGCTTTTGGTTTTTCTTCCTGGTATAGCAAGTCCATTTTTTCATACCATGAAGAATAGTTGCTTGATTTTTAGCTTCTCAAATACATCATTGAGACTAAAAAACCAACATGAGATGGTTATTTGTTTAAAATGTTCCCAGATAACTAAAGGATCTCTCCAGGATCCACTTAAATGTGGACTAACGTGTCTACGTGTCTTCTGTGCATTTTTCCATAGAGAACTGATAATTATAGACACGTGTATAGGACTAATAAGGATGCATGACAACCACTTCCCCTGGAGTAAGCTTCCCCTCCCCTCTCTGCTGCCCTCCCCTGCTTTCCTCCTTTCACCTTTCCTTCCGCCTTCCTTCCCCTCTCTTGTGCTCTTCCTTCCCTTTTTCCAAGATATCCACGTTTACATTTTTAGCCTCATCTTTTTGAATTCAGGAGAAAACGATTTTCAGAACTGGTACTGGGAAGCAGCTTTTGAAGGTAACGGTGACTGGAAGACAGGAAAGAACATTTATAGCGGTTGGAGGCAGAGAAGGGATGCGGTGTGCAGAGGGCAAGCACCGCCAATCAAAATTATTTTAAAAGTCGAGAAATACAGTTTGAACAAAGGAAGGAGAAAAGAATAAAGACCAAGTGCTGTTTTACACAGTCCTGTCATAAACATGGTCACTGGGCCAAACGATAACTTGCTGTCTTGAAGGTCTCACGCCGGTTAGAGCAAGGGCGATCCCGGGGCAACAGCAGGGAGCTAGGCCTCGGGAGGGGATCGGCAGGTGCGCGACCACCGTGACCCGAACTTCGGGCAGCCTAAGGGCCTTCTGAAGATTTTTAGGTATCTTCAAACGTGAGGGGAGGAGAGATGAGAAAATAGGCAGCCACGAGCCACACGTGGAACCAGGGCCCTGTGGCGCCCTGGGCTCGCCCGGTCTTTCGCGCTTAGGCCCCACTGCGGCCCTGCATCGTCCCACCTCCTCAGTCCCTTATTCCCAACTTGCACCGAGTTAGCACAGAGTCAGACTCCTCAAAGGGATTTGAAATAAAAGGTTTCTGTACCTTCCACAAAGCATGCTAATTAAGATCCCTTTTGATCCACCACAGCAGCTAGAGGAGCGTTTAAGGAGAGGCTGTTGTAGGGCAGGAACAGGGTGATGGCTAAGCGGCCAAGGACTGGAAGCGGGGAATGGTGTCATCGTGCAGAAGTGTTTATTCTCTACTAAACAATAACATTATGCTGCAATATGAATATGATCGACTTTCGAAGACGCACTAAATAGATCGCTCTTCTACCTACAGAAGACACGACTCTGGGGCTTTTATAGATCGGAAAATAAAGCGAAAAAGCTGATGGGATGCCATCCCCTCACACGAAAATTGGAATGATTATCTTATTTATTTATTTAATTGTCCAGACAAGATTCTTTCATTATTGTAAGTAATGAAAGGTTTTCCAAAGTGGTGAGGTAGTCAGTTTATTTTTCTTTACTTCCTTGAATACATCCAAGATGTTAAAAAGATCGACGTTCACAAATTAGCCACACTCCATTTGTTTCAGTGGCTGACGTCCCCAGTAATGTTCCCTAAGCGTCGCACCTTTACTCAGACAGAGCTTATCGACACCAGTATCATATCCTCAATTAACATTCCAGGGTCTGTTCTGTTGTGTTGAGCTTCTTATAAAATTAAAAAAAAAAAAAAAAAAAGAATACATCTCCATTCATGGAAATTTGTGGAGAAGATTATTATTTCAACTCTAAATAAGTATCCTTTGGTATTTTATACTTAACTCTCAATTTACACAATTTATATTTACTGTAATACATTGGGATTCAGATGACCAGAATTGTTCTTCGAATATAGTTGCTGAATCCGTAACAAATGCTCACAAGCATGGGGAGATGGAAAAATTTAAATACATAAATCAAGGTATCATGTGACTTAGTTTAATTAATATGAAACCCTATTTTATTTTATTACTGAAAGTGACATTTATCAATCCCTTGTGCATGTTAATGTGCTAGTCTCTGTTCAAAGTAAGCTCAGAAAAATTTATTTAAGACTGAATATATGGGGATCCCTGGGTGGCGCAGCGGTTTGGCGCCTGCCTTTGGCCCAGGGCGCGATCCTGGAGACCCGGGATCGAATCCCACGTCGGGCTCCCGGTGCATGGAGCCTGCTTCTCCCTCTGCCTGTGTCTCTGCCTCTCTCTCTCTCTGTGACTATCATGAATAAATAAAAAAAAAAAAAAAAAAAAAAAAAAAAAAGACTGAATATATGTTTTATTACTAAAAGTGACATTATCAACTGTTTCTGTCAAAATATCCACAATATATCATTCCAAATATTGTGGCAGCTTAAAAGTGGAAAATGGGGAAGGCTCCACACTGATCCCACAATGCAGCCAAGACTCAAAACGTTTTGAGAACTCTTTTTTGACATCGCCACGAGAGACATTTTACCAGCCACACAAGAAAATATTCTTCAGTGCTTTAAATGCATGACTCCTTTTCTTTTCTTCTCTTCTTTTTATCCCTAAGTGGCCTTTCTTATTCGGTAATTCATTTTATCAGCAACCGGGTATGACTCTGGATAATTCCTAACAACTATGAAAATTCAACTTAGGAAGTTCAATTCTCCTTATGGGAAAAAAATAAAAATGTGTGTCTATTGCTTTTTTTTTTTTTTTTCTATTGCATTTATTTAAAGAATGGCTCATAGGTTCTGAAGGAATGATTTGGTACCTTCATGGAAATGCCAGACAGGTTACTGTATAAACGGGTCTCACAAACAATGTAACTTAGAAGTGAAGGAGACACTCAGAAGTCTCCGAAACGTAGGTATGGCACTCTGGTAAGGAGACAGAGGCTGTACATTTTGAGAGGTTTCATTTTTAAGAAATTGGCTGCACCACACAGGATTTCCTTTATTAAAATAAATGGCAGACACTATATTGACTCAGTATATCTTAGTGGAGAGCAGTGTGACATTGTGGTTGGAACCTGAACTCTGAAGTCAGACAGTGAAGGTTGAAATCTGGCTCCAGAGCTTATTACCTGAGTGACACTGGACAAATTTCAGACAACGAAGATAATTGTTTAAGTATTAAATGAGATCATCTAAATAAAACTGTTTAGCATGATGTCTGGAAACATAGTATGTATTGAGTAATTCAGTCCTCCCACTTTCTCTCTGCTTCTGAGCTTAAGCCTGTGCGTAGTTTGTCAGTCCATCCAACTTTACATGTATTGATGATGCTAAATGGGTTTCAAGGGTAGTTTATATTGATGTTAACTTTATTGCTTTTATTATAGAAAAAGAAATGAGTTGGAGTAAATGCTACCTTTCTGATATATATATATATATAAAAATATATATATATTCCAATGGGGAAGACAAGACATTTTGGTCTTCAGACTTTAATCGTTCCTTGTCAATTAGCAGATTTACTGAGTAGCTGCATAATAAACAAAATGAAGTAATCACAATTACCCAAGACATAAATCTATTGTGGTTCAAGTCCTGGTAAGTACTAGCACTAACGTTTTAAATTCTTTCTTCATTTGGCATCGGGGTAAACATAATGTGACAACAAAAATAAAAGTCTTATGTCCAAGAGAAAAATTGACATAATAGATACAGAAACAGGCAGGTACACGGTAATACTATTTCAGACTGTAGGTAGGCAAAACTATGAGAGTAGCTGCTACTGAGTGCTATCAAAATTGTTATTTAAGGCTAGATATAAAAATCAATTATATTTTCCTGTTTTATCGATAGTGGTAGACAAACTCCTGTCCAACATGTTTTCTTTAAAACTCTGCCTCTATCATTTTAATGGTAATTAATTATGATAAGAAACTGGGCTCTGGAGCTGGATAGTTTGAGATTCAAATCCTGACCCCACCACTTCTTGCTGTCACCTTGAGCAGAAGACTCAGATCAATACCCTCATTTGTAAATTGCAGATGATCATAAAAGCTTATAATGGTGGCGTGATGCTTGAATGAGATAGTCCATGTACAGATTTTTGCACAGTGCCTGCACATATTACACAGTTAATAAATATTTCTATTTATTATTATGGTATTATGTTATCACTACTTTTCTTCCATTCATCTTAAATTTAAATTTCCAGACTAAGATCTCCTGATGTTCCATTTTCTGTTGATAGTTTCATTATGCTCTTTTCTCCACATGTCAGTCATGCTAGAAATTTCCTTTTTTCTTTTCTGCATACAATCATCAATCACCAACTACTGCCAATTTAGGCCATGTAATCCTTTTGTCTTTTCTTTCATTCACATAACCAACATATTAATTCAGTTTAGATAAGTATAATAATTTTCTTACTATTCTCCCTAATATTTGTTTCCTTGTCACTTCATCCTGATTATTATTGTCAAAAATTGGCTATATCATCATCCTGTTACTTGTTCCACAATTTGAATGGTTACTGCTGCCTTTATGTAGAATGATTAACTTCAAGTCTCTAAAATCTCAAATTTACATACTTCTTCAAACATATTGTCATCTTTTATTACCCTCTTACTTAAAATTATCTCTTCTTTGATCATTTTTCTCTGCATACTTCTCATATGTAGTATTTATCTACATGGAAAGGCTTTCTCCAAATGAATATACTAGCCTTAGAAAATTTGCCAACATTATAGCTTGTCTACATAGGAGTCTCTAAATATCTAACCTTTAGTAAATTCTTATAAGGCTGAGCTCTTGTGTTTGTAAGCCAGTTAGTGGTTAATTATACATTGTTTTTATCTGTTCTATATATTTGATTGACTTATATCCCACACTTTTTCCTCATTTTAAGAATCTGCAGCACACATTACTTTATAGGATCTTATGCCTTTCTCAGCACCTCTGATACATAATCTTAAAATACAAGCAAATATTTAATTAATTTAATTAATACCTAACAAATCTCAATCTTTGACTCCTGAGCAAGATAGAATAACAGCAACTAGATTTACCATATCATAAGAGGAAAATAAAGACAAGAAACTTGAGTATCAGGCAACAAAAACAGTGATTCTTAAGAAAAGGGAAATGGCTAAGATGAGCTCTGCAATGTAACATCTTTCTGCCATTAGATTTTCCAGGCAGCAAAATGAGGGGGAGGAACTAGGACAGAGCTCAGGAAACTCCTTGATTTCAGGAAGTGAGGTTGAAATTTCAGGGAAACCAAATTCACTAGAGTTCTCAGGAAAGACTACCAGAGAGGAGAGAACTGCATTGAGAGAGACAATGGTCATCTGTGGAAGATCTTCCTTCAGCTTCCAGCAGAGTACTACTCATTAGCCCATGTGTGAGAAAACCTCTTGAAACCAGGGAAAGAACTACCCCAAGTATCATGTTCGGTTCTCATAGAAGGCTGGGAAAAATGCTTGCTCCCACCAGCCAAATAGGAAAACCTTAAGACTCATGGAACATTAGAAACATGGAAGTGTCTTACTTAAGAGTGAGGAATACACAACCCTTGTTTTAACATTGCTGTGATTCCACATTAAAGATCTGAAAAGCCAAATTCACAAGAATCGAACTGCTTCCCAATAATGTAACTGTGTTCCATTAAAAAAAGCTCAAGAATATTTATAGAAATACAAAAATATCTAGCAATCAAGAAGGTGAAAGTCACAATGATTGGCTTAAAAAAATTACAAGGCATGTAGAAAAATACAACTCATAATAAAGAGGAAAATCAATCAAGATCAACCCAGAATTGTTATAGATGTTAAATTTAGTAAGCAGTGATATTAGAAGTGTTATTAAACTATATTCCAAATGTTCAAAAAGTTAAATACAAAATGGAAGATATAAAAAGGATACAAATAAACTTCTAAACATAAAAATTTCACAACATTTGATGGAGTGCCTGGCTGGCTCAGTCGATAAAGCATGAGACGCTTGATCTCAGGATCATGAGTTCAAACACCATATTGGGTGTAGAGATTATTTTTTAAAAATTACAGTGTCTGATATTAAAAATACACTGAATTAGACGGGTGCAGATCAAATGCTACAATGAAAAAGATTCATGAGCTTTAAGACATAGAAACTATCTAAAATGTAGAATACAGAGAAAAACAAAAAACGAAGAGCATTAATGAACTCCAGAACTACTTCAATTTGCCTAAAATATGTGCAACTGGAGTTCCCAGTGAGTGGTGGGAATATTGGAAAAAATAAAAACTGAAAGTTTTCCAAATTTGATGATAATAAAAACCCACATATCTAAAATCAATAAATCCCACTCATAAGAAAAAGAAAACTCCACGAAGGCACATTATAAACTATTCAAACCAGTACTGGAGCCAACTGAAAAGCAAGCACAGAAAAGTGACACTTCACATAAAAAGAAATAAAGATTACAACAGATTTCTCATCTTGGAACAGTAAGAATGGAACAGCATCTCTAAAGTTCTAAAATAAAAAAATTGTCAACCTAGAAGTCTATTCCCATCAAAGTATCTTTCAAAAAAGAGAGTAAACTTTCTCAGACAACCAAAGTTGAGAGATAGATGCCCAGCAGACTTACACTACAAGAAATGTTTACAGAAGTCTTTAGGAAGTAAGAAAATTATACTAGATAGAAATAGAGATTGACATAAAGAACTAAAAACAACAGCTTTAGTAACTACACTGGTAACTATATAAGAGTGATAACTTTTAATTTATTAAACTATAATTGAATTTTTAAACTAAAATATTAACAATGTATTATTAGATTTACAGCACATGTGTAAAGGTAAACTAAAATGTTTGAAAGCAACAACTTAAAATTGAGGGGTGGAGAAAGTACAGTTCTCTCAACAAGTAGTGTTGAAGCAATTGTTTCAGAATCATTTGCAAAAGATGAACTTAGTCCAAAATTTGCATCACATTCAAAAATCAATTCACATGAATCACAGACTTACTGAAAACCAAAACCGAACCCAAAAACTATCTAGAAGAAAACATAAAATTATTGTGACCTGTGTCAGGACAATAGTTGGCCCACAGGTCAAATTAAACCTCCCACCTAGGTTTCTATGATATATGAGCTAAAAATACGTTTTTTACATATTTAAATTATTGAAGGATTTTTAAGAAGAAGAACATTACTTCATAATACATAAAATGTGAAATTCAAATTTTAGGAAATAATTACTAGAACACAACAGATTCATTCATTTATACTGTTTTTGTGGCAGCTTTTATACTACAAGCACAAAAATGGTTAGTGAAGCAGAGGTTATATGGATAAAAAGCCTAAATAGTTGACATCTGGCCCTTTAAGAAAAATAATTGCCAACCCCTATGATAGGCAAAGATTTCTTAGATATGACAGCAGAAGCACAGCCAATAAAAGAATAAATTGATAAACTGGACTCTGTCAAAATTTAAAATTCACCTCTTCAAAAGACTATAAAGAAAATGAAAAGCATTAACATAAACTGGGAGAAAATAGTTGTAAGTCAAAAATATCTGATGAAAGAATTGTGTTGAGTGTATAAAGAACTCTCAAACTCCATGGTTTAACCCCAACCATTCAAAAAAAGGACAAAATATTTAACCATACATTTCACAAAAGATGATACATAGATTGGAAATAAGCATGTGAAAAGATGCTCAACATTATTACCTTTACGGAAACGCAAATCAAAAGTACAATAAAATACCAAATATGCACCTGTGAGAATGGCAAAAATTTCTCCAAAAGTATTGCCCCTACCAAAGGTTCACAAGGATATAAACTGGAATTCTCATGTAGTGCTAGCAGGAATATAGTAGGTTTTAGACATTTTGGAAAACATGTTGCCACCTTCTTCAAAGCTTAAATGCCATGTGAGAAACCCAGTTTCTGGTGTTTATTCAAAAGAAACTAAACATGAGCCAGGCAGCAAAATGAATACAAAGAAGTCGTATGCACAAATGTGTACTCAATTCAAAGATTTTTGAAATTTGGAATAAATTTCAGCAATGTGTGTGTGTGGGGGGGGGGTGTAAGGGGAGAAAGCAAGATTTTAAAAATTAAACTAAGTGTAGAAACTTTGTGTTTTCTTTGTTTGTTGTATCAGGGTTTTTTTCTTTTAAGGTTTAGTCAAAATACAGGGCAGTATTGGTGTATGGAGTAGAATTCGGTGATTTATCACACAGGTACAACAGCCGGTACTCATCACAACACCCTCTTCAATACCCATCCTCCAAGTAGCCCATCTCCCATCTAGCTCCCTCCGCCACCCCTCAGTTTGTTCTCATCATTTAGAGTCTCTTATGACTTATTTCCCTCTCTTTTCCCCTTTCCCCCATGTTTATCCATTTTCTTTCTTAAATTCAACATGTAAGTGAGATCATATGATATGTGTCTTTCTCTGATTGACTCATTTCACTCAAGAGAGTACACTCTAACTCCATCCTCATTATTGTCAATGGCAAGATTTCATTTTTTTTTGATGTCTGTTATATATATGACATATATATATATATATATATATATATATATATATATATATAGGCTATTGTTGATAATGCAGCTATAAACATTGGGGTGCATGCATCCCTTCAAACCTATATTTTGTATCCTTTCGTAAATACTTAGTATTTGCTGGATCAGAGGGTAGCTCTATTTTTTTACTTTTTGAGGACCCTCCATCCCGTTCTCCAGAGTAGCTACGTGAGTTTGTATTCCCAACAACAATGTAGAGGGTTCCCCTTTCTCCACATCCTCACCAACATCTGTTGTTTCCTCTGTTGTTAATTTTAGCTATTCTTACTGGTGTGAGGTGATATCTCATCGTGGTTTTAATTTTTATTTCTCTGATGATCAGTGACGTTCAGTATCTTTTCATGTGTTGGCCATCTGGATGTCTTCTTTGGAAAAGTGTCTGTTCATGTCTTCTGCCCACTTCTTAACTGGGTTGTATTTTGGTTGTTAAGTTTGATAAGTTCTTTATAGATTCTGGATACAAACCCTTTATCAGATATGTCACTTTCAAATATCTTGTCTCATTCCATAGGCAGCCTTTTAGTTTTGCTGGTTATTTCTTTCACTGTGCAGATGCTTTTTGCTTTGATGAAGTCCCAATAGTTCAGTTTTGCTTTTGTTTTCTTTGCCTCCAGCAACGTGTCTAGTAAAAGTTGCTATGGCTGAGGTCAAAGTGACTGCTGCTTGTGTTCCCTTCTAGGATTTTGATGGTTTCCTGTCTCACATTTAGGTCTTTCAACCATATTGAGTTTATTTTTGTGTAAGGTATAAGAGAGTGGTCTAGTTCCATTCTTCTGCATGTGGCTGTCTAGTTTCCCCAACACCATTTGTTGAAGAGACTCTGTTTTTTCTATTGAATCTTTCCTGCCTTGTTGAAGATTATTCAACTGTATATTTGCAGATTCATTTATCAGTTCTCTGCTCTGTTCCATTGATCTGTGTGTCTGTTTTTGTGCCAGTACTATGTTATCTTAAAGACTACAGCTTTGTAATATAGCTTGAAACCCACAATCGTGATGCCTCCAGGTGTGTTTTGTTTTGTTTTTCAGAATTTATTTGGCTATTCGGGGTCTTTAGTGGTTCCATACAAATTTTCAGGATTATTTCTTCTAGCTCTGTGAAAAATGCTGGTAGTGTTTTGATAGAACTTGCATAAATGTCTAGATTGCTTCGGGTAGTATAGACATATTAACAATGCTTGTTCTTCCACTCCATGTGCATGGAATGCTTTTGCATTTCTTCATGTCCTATTCAATTTGTTTCATAAGTGTTCTATAGTTTTCAGAGTACAGATCTTCTACTTCTTTGGTTAGGTTTATTCCTAGGTATCTTATTGTTTTCCTAGGTGCAAGGTGTGTTTTCTAAGTTCCACATAAAAGCTAAAGTAAATTACTTCTTACAAGCGTCTTCCTTGACCTCTTCTACTTTTCCAATGAAATATTCCTTTATTTATTATTAAAGGGATTTATGGAGATAATTGTAGTACCTTTGTAGCACATTTTTTTTAGAATTATAGAAATAATTAGACTTACTAGTCCATTGAGTCCAAAATCTTATTGGCACCACAACATGATAGGTTGTCAACTAAATATTAATTTGATTGCCAGATAATTTACATGCATCTCTGTTCCCCAGGCATCGGTAGTACCATGCTTTCAGATTAATCCTGCTATAAAAAGTAGACTGAGGATCATACATTATCACAAGTTCATTGAAGAAGCAGATATTTTAATTTATCCTGGCCAGCTGGCACATGTCCCATAAACCAGGCCAAACTTTTAGCCTCACAGGGTGGAAAGTTCTGATTTTTTAAGTGACAGAGTCGTAAAATGGAGCAAATGATCCTTACACGTAATCTCATGCAACATCACACTTGAAGGTCCTCAGCGATTTAGTAATAATTCTTCAGTCTTAAGCACCTGCAATTGACTATAAGTTATCTTGTATCTGTCTTCTTCTGATTTTATTACTCAAGAATCTTGTAAATAACTTTTCATCTCTTCTTATCTTTTTATTATTACAGAAGACTGGTCTAAATCAGGTGTTAATTTATAAAACTGATGCAATCATGCACACACTCTCTCAAATATGATTTTTAGAAAATATTTCTAAATAAAAAAACTGAACCTTTGTTTTGCAGACTTCTTTTCCTCTGTAATACAAACTATGAAGTTAACTACATGTAGTTGAATTGTGCACCATCTATAATTATTTCTTAGATATATAGTCTTACTTATAAAACTGTAAACAAAGTACACAAAGAAGGGAAGGCAGTCTAGGCCAGCTCTCACATTACGTAAGTGATGGTCCTTGGGATGGGAGAGGTTCAGTGACTTGCTCATGGCCACAGCTTGAGGAAATGCTTAAATTGGACTTGTATCCATCTTCACTCGCTAATTAATTAGGCAGTTCTAGTGATGAGCCATGTATTATGATAACTATAAATCTTGGATAGAGAAAAAGGCACAAAGCCAACGATCTGAGCGATCTGAGTAAGGACGCTCTGATAGGGAAGAAATCTAGGCACACATCACTCATGTGAATTGATTCTTGATATCTATAGTTCTTCCCTCAAATCTGCCATTAAAGATACATCACAAACAAAATACTTATAACATTACATCAACAATATACGATTGTGAGTTTAATTTATTTCAGTTACAAAATACACCCCATAACTCTTTTTTAAAAGAAGAATAGAGGTTGCCTGCAAATCCTTTTTATCAAGGAATGACCATTCCAGCTTTTATTTTACTTATTTATACATCTAGCAGTAACAGTGAAAATAAATTCTTCGTGCAATGCTAAAGTTTAAAATGGACAGGTAGGTGTCATTTTTATTTACAGATATACCTTCAATCTCCTTTGCAATAAGGTACAGCTTTATTGTTGACCAAACACATGGTTGCACTTTGCTTTCAAGTGTACCAAAAAAGAAAAAGACAAAGAGGAATTAGTAAGAAATTTTAATTAACACTGTCACAGTTTCTTTTTCATAACTTACCATTATACTTTTTGAGCATATTTTTGAAGAGTTGTATCCATTCTTTCTAAACCACGCATGATGCATATGTGAAAACATATTTTCCTCTATCTACTACTCTGATGAGACCACACTTCTTTCTTTTAAGATTTTTTTTATTTATTTGAGAGAGATAAAGAGCGCAAGTGGGGGGGGGGTGGCAGATGAAGAGGAAGAAATAGCCTTCCCGCTGAGCAGGAGCCAGACGTGGGCTCCATCCCAGGACCCCAGGGTTATGACCTGAGTTGAAGGCAGCCGGTTAACCAACGGAGCCAGCCAGGTGCCCTGAGACCATGCTTTCCACACTATTTTTATTTGTTGATCCAGCAGAGAGAAGAAATAAAGAATATATCAGAGTGAGTTTGGCAGAAATCATCAGAAGATTGTTGGAAATAGTGATACTATTCACCAAAATAATACCCATACCTTTATAAAGGCTATAGAGGAAGATGTAAGTTTTGCTTATAACACTTGTAATAAGACTTCCGAGACAAGGGCCTAGTTAGAAGGAGGTGATCAACAGAAATGAACATTTCGGATAGCAACAGAGCTGTCTAACCAGGAGCTAACAGTAGCCTCACAGTTTGTATTTTTTAATTTATATTTGATAAAAACACAGGAGGGATCTCAGAGGATGAATCTTAAACTGTAGGACAAGAAACATGATCCGTTACATTAGGTGCCTCTGGACTGAGCTTTCTTTGATGGTGATAACCCAGAAAGTTCAAGTTTACCTATAATGGCTCCATGCCTCAGAAAGACCACCCACTACCATCCAATCCATAAAACGATTCACGCCTATTAATCAAACTGTGTTTCTCTAAGTCCCAAGTCTCTATATATGTCATTCTCCACTTGCATGAGTACATGTGCAAAATCTCCCATTCAGAAAATTAGATAAAATCATAATTTCTAATATAAGGCTCTATAGATAAAACGTTGTATGTACATACACTGCCTGTAAATCTACATATATTCTTTTTTAAAAAATATTTTATTTATTTATGAGAGAGAGAGAGAGAGAGAGGCAGAGACACAGGCAGAGGGAGAAGCAGGCTCCATGCAGGGAGCCTGACGTGGGACTCGATCCTGGGTCTCCAGGATCACGCCCTGGGCCAAGGGCAGGTGCTAAACCCCTGAGCCACCCAGGGATCCCCATGTAAATCTACATATATTCTATAGGTACTACCCATCTAGATATACTTACATTTATATACCCTATAAGTCTCAGAAAAATTCAACAAATTAAAAATTGGTTCAAGGCTCAACTTGCCTGGCACAATCTGTCTGCTCCAGGATCCCATTATAAAGGATGGATTACTCTAATATATAACATATAATTTCTTTCCTTTTTCATAGAACACTCTCAGGAGTAGGTTCTGAAATCATTGATTTTTAGTACCAACTTTAATACCAAATTTAGCCATCTACAAGGGAACTTGATTAGTATTCCCAGTTATCAGTAGGAATAAAGAATAAAAGGCAGAGCCAAGCATCAGCTTCCTTCTACCAACCCACATCCCATGCTAAAGAAACTGAGATACAGGAAAGTTAAGGTCTATCTATCCCAATGATCCCCGATGATGGGTGGACAGCATGCACTAGCTCTGTGACAAGGAGCATGTCAACTCACCTTTCCATTTCAGTTCCTTGGCTTGTAAAACAGATGTAATAGTAATAGTTACCTCATAAGGTTGTTCTGGTGACTACAGAGATTAATATATGCAAACACATTGTCCTTCACAATGTACGTGCTATATTAATATTCTGTTACTATAACAGTTATATCATAATTAATATGTCCACTAGTAAAACGTTGCTATCAACATAAGGTGAACATATTTTCAGGATGCTTTACTAAGACCAAAGAACATTTAACAGAAGTGTTCTCCTCAATCTCGGGTTAAATTAAAATGCTTTCTATTTTGAAGTGTAAACTTTCTCTTGAGAACTTTCTAAGCCATGATGTCTCATCTTTCTACAACACTGAAGAAAGGCAGTATGATTATGCAACAATTACGATCCTTTTGAGTTTAATATGCCTAGCAATGTTCAAGGTTTACATATGAAGGATTTATTATCAAACTCATTTTAGGGATCTTTGGTTGGATTTGTCACCTAAGAACATCGCTAGGTCACAGTAACCATTTGCCATTAGCATAGAAGGATTGATTCAAGTCTCCTTCCCTGGTGATTCTAAAACCACCCACAATAATAGAACACTGAAGTCCAAGACACTTTTCACCACGTGATAGTTGCTGTGCTTGTCCACACACGGGCACTTTAGAATAGATATGCCATATGCTCTGCATCCACTCAAGGATTTGAGATAAAGTCCATGAAAGTGGCTATAAATGTCAACATTATACAGCATCATAGTCCTATATTTGTGTCAGGAAGGCGTATTACCAGTTTAAGGCTGTAATCATTCATGTCCTACCAAGTAATGGTATGACACATCCATTTAGAAAGATGCTCTGTGCTCAGAGAGTATTGTACTAAAAAGACAAATGTATATACACCCCAGCTTGAATATACAACATTGACTATGTATGTGAGAAATTGCTTTTTATCATGGTGACTATTATAGATAAATGTCGAACAATTTTTTATTGGCATTCTCTTGTAGCTCTTGCTAAGTCATCTTTTGTTAGGAAGCATGCACATCTCAGGCTACGAATTAACTTTTTTTTTCCCAAAAAAATAAATTCTGGTGTGTTTTCTTATTAGACAGTCATCTCTGTGGAACTGGAATAGTAATCTGAGTTATATTACCATATTTATACATATTTCTAGTTGTCAGGGGAAAAAAGGAAGATAAAACATTGTGTATATATTCTGATATCTTTAAGAAAAATTTGAGGTCAATGTCCCACCTTGGAAGAATCTTGGTGTGGAGAAGAAATGAGAGAGGTAGGATTAAACATAACTGACCCAATCTGGGTCAGCATCAACCTGTGTAATATGGGCGATTTTCTGTTTTTCTATATGTAGGTAAGGGTGTTGACCTCAATGATCTTTATGAAAATGTTTTACTTCTAAAAAACATTTAATGCTGAACTAAAAGTTTGTTTGACCTTCTTTTATTCCTTTCTTTTGTCCTTTGGGTTTTGTTTTGTTTTGGATTTGTTTAATAAAATTGCCTATCTGTACAATATATATTCCCAGAATGTTATAGTTATTCCAGGTGGTGATGGTTCTCTCTTCTACTTAGCTGACATCACATCGTTGAGGAACCCGGTCAGCCCACAGGCAGGAACAAACCTAGCAAATATCTCTGCAGATCTCACCATTATTGCTCCCTTCTCTTGTGAAGCATCATTAGCACAATAAAAGGACACATTTACCATTGGGGCCTGATCCCTTGGTTTAGAATCTCAATTTTCTTACCATGCTTTCTAGAAGCTTTGGCGAGCCATTTCACATCACTGGGCCTCAGTTTTCCCATCTGTCAAGTAAGGATAATGATAGTGCTTTCCCTCTAGGGCTGTTCTGTACTTTACATGGAAAGACAGGGAACTGTGCTTGATGCTCAACAACTGTTAGCTACTGTTTTTCTGTTCTTAATTTTCTGCAGCTATAAATTTTAATTTTCTGTTAAAAAGCAAGGATAAATTAAAAAAAATCTTTCTCTCGACAAATAAATGTTTTCAGAGGGCTCCTTGTGAGTCAGGTTTGGTCAAGTAGCTCATCTTCCTGTGCATACCATGCTTACAATCCAGCCGGCACAGAAAGATGACATCAAGTAAAATGAAACATGGATAGGAGATTTCCAGGTACAGGCAAGAGTCACAACGAAAATAACTCAAGGACACACAGGAGACATGAAGAGGGCTCGGAGAATGAGTGGGGAAGGAAGAAGAAGAGCTTTTACTTGTTCATGTGCGTGATCTGCTGGAGGGCCCAGGCCCCGAGACCCCCTGCCCGCCTGCCTCCCAAACACAGTGCATCCGCCTGTCCCCGCGCACTGACACCTCCCGGGACTCAGAGCCACATCTTGCGGACCCCCGGCTCCTTTGCTGCCTTCTCACATCCGCCCTCAACCCAGAGCAGGGCCACCACTGGACCTGCTCTCCCCACCACACGGCGGCCTCCGGGCTCTGAGGCCCTGAGGCCAGCAGCTCCCCACATTTCTACTTACAGTTAATTAATTTAAACTGATTCCAAATATCAGACAAAGCTCTCCTTACCTTTAATGTGCTGTGAAATGCATATTTACATAAAAAGGCCCTGATATGTTAGGATTGGTTATCCATTTTTCTACCTGAAAATTAGCACAGATGTTTCCTGCAAAGTAGAAATATAACTGGGTCCCGACCCAGTGTTATTACTGGTAGTGCACGAAGGTGAGTGAAAGCATAGAGCATGTGGGGAGCCTTTTGTTACTCCCTCATTCTCAGGTATTTCATCTCCCTAACCAGCCCCCACTGAAGAAATTTCAGTGACAATGCAATATAATATTTTCCCTCTGCCTTAGGAAGCTGCCTATAGGGAATTTTATGAAGATTCACGCAAACAGGGGCTTGAACTTTCAGAAAACCTAGTGCTATTCACCAGTTCAAACAATTTTTTGCCTTGCTATTGATTTTACTTTCCTAAAATAAATTATTTCTATTACCCGTAATGACTAGTTAAATCTTGTTCATGCCCTGTTACTTCATCTGAAAGCAAGCTCCATATACTGCATTCCAAACATAGTCATTTGTGTTGATTGGATCTACAATGATTCTTTTGCAAGGCTAACCCTATACCACGTACAGAAACAGTCAACTGCTAAACCAACATTATATGAACATTAATACAACTTAAATTCCAAGAAATAAAGGTAAAAACTTTCAATGGCTTCTAGTATTTATGTATCAGTTAACATGACAAAAAGAATCAACAAGGTTTACACTGCTATATTTAAAAAGTCATGAAGCACTTCAGCTTGGGTCTAGAGAGTTGTTTATTTCTGTATAGAGAAAAGACAATATATTGGCTGCTCATGGTGGGTATTATAATAATAATAGTTCCTTGTTCAGTTTTATTCACTTGTTAGCTTAAATCACAGTATTAGCACTTATAATGGGTTATGGGTCTTTTAAAAATACCAATACAGTAAATAAAAATATGGGAGAGAGAGCATGGTGTGCATCAAATAAAATTATGTTCTTCCATTAGAGGTAATGATCTATTAACTCCCAAGAGTATGGAAAAATCGGCCAGCATCATTTTCTCATTGCATAGGAAGGGAGCGGGGTTTAGGAAAGATAAAAAACGCAGGAAAAGAAATTCTTAATGGAAGGTACACAGTAGATGACCTATGCATGTTACAAATCTACCACCAAGAAAAGGTGCTTATGACTTACAATTAATCAACAAGGATAATGGATATCTTCTATATTAGAAGATAAATATCAATGTTCAATGCTATTTCCTCAACTCTTAAGGGTCTGGCATAGAGTAAGTGTTCATAGGAAAACAGCTTAGTGAACTCTGAGAATAGATTATCATAGCAATCATCACAAATCTGATGAAATAATTTTTGGATTATATGTATGTTTGCTCAAAGATTGAAAATGCCAGAGAAGACAATGGAGTGTCTATATTTACTCACCACTGTATGTTGCCCTAGATGTGTGTCTAGTCCACAGTAGACGTTCAGTAAAACTGTGCTGAGTGAAAGACTGTGAGTGGACCTCCACGTGTATGTGAACACCACAGCAGATATTTAGTAAATAGCAATAAAATACACACAAGTCTACACAAATCTAAACACAAGTACTATGACTATGACGGGATTAGGATGTTCCCACTTCTGGGAAAATAATTCAAAATCCACCCTTTTCATAGTTAGACAGCAATGCTGAAGATGGTATTGCTAGTATGTTTTATATACTACATATGATCGTGTCATGCTTATTACCTGTGATATGTCCTTTATACGTATTTTATAGCTGCACATAGTGGTGGGACATGCACAAATACGATGTAGATGCCTTCATGCACCAAAGCTGTGTCTTTTTTTTTTTTTAATTTTTATTTATTTATGATAGTCACACACACACACACAGAGAGAGAGAGAGAGAGAGAGAGAGAGAGAGGCAGAGACATAGGCAGAGGGAGAAGCAGGCTCCATGCTCCGGGAGCCCGACGTGGAATTCGATCCCGGGTCTCCAGGATCACACCCTGGGCCAAAGGCAGGCGCTAAACCGCTGCGCCACCCAGGAATCTCCAAAGCTGTGTCTTATAACCTTACTGATGTATTGCTTAATTCCACTGGAACCCAGTTACACCCTGCTCAAGGCTCTGAAACACAATCATCCCCTCCAGAAGAGTTCACTCGGTACTGAGAGACGAGGATTTTGACCTCTCTACTCAGTGCTTTGACTTGTGTACACTGCACAGCAGGGGAAACGTGGTGACAGTGCACCTCTTTCCCAATACCAATCCCATTTTTCATCCCAGACCTCTAGAGCCATGTTATTGATGAGTATTAACTCCGAGATGCTGTCTTTGTACCAGAATCACACAACTGTAGAAAGACTCTCTATAAACACTTATTCCTTAAGTTCTGTTTAAAGGTCCATCTAGGGGTTCCTGGGTGGCTCAGTTGGTTAAGCATCAACTCTTGATGTCAGCTCAGGTCATAACCTCAGGGTTGTGAGGTCAAGCCCCGCACTGGGCTCAGTGCTGGACCTAGATCCTGCTTAAGTAAGATTCTTTCTTTCCCTCTTCCTCCCGTCTCTAAAAACAAAACAAAACAAAACAAAAAGCCATCTAAGCTTCCTATCTAAAGTATCAGTATTTTCTATAAAACTGTATTTAAAAATCATTGTGAAATATGACCATTGCTAAATAAATCCACTTACGTTTTCAAGAAGCAAATGTCATTACATCAATTCTGTATCTAGCTGTGTTGAGGTAATGTTTTATTCTGTGCTTCCCATCACAGACACACAGGCACACGCACACACACACACACACACAGGCACACACACACACGGGGCCACATAACAAAGAATGTTGAAACACTGTAATGATCTTATTTATTTTTTCCTGAGTTTGTAATATGAGTTTATGGAATGAATAGAGAATGATAAAAAATGTTGATATTATGGTTAAATGATTTTTTTAAAAAGATCATTTCATGTTATTAAAATAAATACCTTTTTTGTGTCACATTTAGTCTAATGTGGTTTTCCCCAATGCAGTATATAATAAAATTGAGTGCTCAGATACTATTTATTGTCATTTTTCTTTTCTTTAGTGACCACTAGCTACTTAGCAAAGAGGACTGTGACCAATAATCAACGAGAAGACAAATTAGTAGTCAAATGTATAACATAGTTGCTCAACCCTAATGTTAGAATCATACTCAAAAGGATTATAAGATACTCTATTCTGAGAGATGGTCAATTAAGGAAAACTCAGTTGCTTAAAAGAAAGGGAAAAGAAAAGGAAAGGAAAGGAAAAAGGTAAATTAGCCAAAGTCTTATGTTAAAAATCAGCTTATACCCTAGTTCACTTCATTGAATTTTAAACACATTAATCTCTGAAATTTTAGTAGCATTTATTTTGAATATTTATTAAATACACATCTAAGCCAATAACCAAAAGGTAACCGTACATCAAAAAAAAAAAAAAGAAAAATAGAAAAATTAATTAGCTATGAACAGCATGAGGTAAATGAATATAACCTATTCAATAACTAAATATTTATGTATAGAACAAGGGGTGGTTACTGACATTTTCTCTAGATCTTTCTAGAAGGCTAAACAATGTGTACATTGCATTAATAAGAAAAGACTCTTTCTTTAAAACTCCTATATTTCTCCCTACTTAAGTGAGGTTTTGTGAGTGTGCGCACATACTAATAAAAAAAAAGAGGAAAAAAAACTCTAAGAAAACAGTGTCGTTTCTTTGACATAGCTATTTATTTGCAAAAACAATTTTAGATTTAAAATAAAAGACTACTCTCAGAATTTAAATAATACATAGTCTGCTATTTAAGAGCCTAGAAAAAAACCCACCATATACACATTTGGTTCAAATTTTCCACAGTTTAAGCTACCACCATGCAAGTCAAATGCATGTTTAGGAATCCTCAAGGACGCAGTTGTAAACACACTTACACATGAGCTCAGTCACACCCCTCCCCTGCACAGACACTCAGAGGAATGAAACCTATCCTCTCTTTGAAGTTCATTTGCTTTCATTTTGGAGCATTTCTTCTGGGCAATTCAGGCAAATCTCCGGGGCAATGGGCCTAGTCATCAGGAATTCCCTACCGGAGAAATTGATAATTTATACGTACAGATCTCTGATACGATCTACGGAACTCCGAAAAACAGAGCAATCCCTTCCAGTCTGCTCCCCATTCGCGAACCTGGGGCCGCGGGTCCTGCAGGAAGGGCGGGAGGAGTCACGGCAACAGGGCTGCGCCCACGGGGCCAGGAGCTCTCGCGGGAGGACGCCCGGCCCCTGGGACGCGCGCCTGCTGGGTGTGCCCCGGCCTTCCCCGCGCCTCGGGCCGAACGCTGACCGGTCGGGCCGAAGCAGACGCCGGGAGCCGGAGCCGAGCGAGGGCCGCGCTGCAAACGCTTTCACTTCATGGCCTTGGTCGGCTCGGCACGTTGGCAGGGCTCGTCCGCCGGGTTCCCGCCCGGGAGCGCCGGCCTGGGGGCTGCACGCACCTACAGGCCGCACCCGCCGCGGGCCCTCGCCGGCCGCCACCGAGCTCAGCAAATGACGTCCCAGTGCGCCCGGCATCAAGGACAAACCTTTTGAAATGAAGCGCGAAGCAGGACGTGCACTAACGTCCCAGCCGGTGGGCTAACCCCCCCCCCCCCCCCGCACAGGGGGCGGCGAGACCGCTGGGGAGTCTGCGTGTGCGGAAAGGCGCCTCGTAAAAAAGAGAGTGTGAACCCATCATAAACCTCGTAAAAGCACAGACCTTTGTCAGAAAAAATACAGCAAACCTGTCTGAGCCGAACCTCACGAAGGC
This sequence comes from Canis aureus, assembly GCF_053574225.1. Lineage (NCBI taxonomy): Eukaryota > Metazoa > Chordata > Mammalia > Carnivora > Canidae > Canis > Canis aureus. Next base: position 30,542,246 of record NC_135645.1, read on the forward strand.
TCCGGGAGGGCGGCTGCAGCGGCGCCGCGGCTGTGGGGAGGCGGAAGCGCCACGCGCCGGCCCGGCGGGGTCTGAGGAGCAGCTCGGAGCGCGGGAGCCTGCGAAGGGCCGGGAGGCCAGGCCGCGCCCGCCCCTGGGCTGACGCGCGCGGATCTTCCCAAGTGGGGGAAGGAGGAGTCCCCGAAAGGTACAGCTTCAGGGAAAACCGGGAGAGAAAGCGGCCAACGGGGGGGGGGGGGGTCGCGTCGTGAGCCGGGCGCGGAGGTCGCTTCCCCGCGAGGCGCAGCTCCGAGCCCCAGCGAAGGTCCCCAGGCAGCGCCCCCGGCCCCGCGACCCCCGCGACCCCCGCGACCCCCGCGACCCCGGGCCCCGGCCCCGGCCGCCTGCTGGGCGCACAGGGCGACGGCACCACGGCCTCCTCCCAGGCCCGAGGGAGCCCCGCGTTCCCCGCAGCCCTCGGCGCCGCCCGCCGCCGCGCTTCCTCCCTGACCCCGACCCCGACCCCGACCCCGGCCCCGGCCCCGGCCCCAGGGATGAAGAGCCCGGGGCCCCTCCCCACGGGGCTGCAGTCCTCACTGCAACACGGCGGGGGGTGGGGGGGGGGGCGGCTGAACCGCGGGAAGCCCTGCCTGCGGCTCCAGCTGCGAGGAGCCCCGAGGCCGCAGGGCTGACCGGCGTCCGGCACCGGCCCCCAGCACCGCGCCCCCTCGGCGTCCCCGGGACGCACGGGCCGGGCCTCCGGGCCTCCGGGCCTCCTGGCCTCCTGGCCTCCTGGCCTCCTGACCTGCGGGCCTCCGGGCCTCCTGACCTGCGGGCCTGCGGGCCTCCTGACCTGCGGGCCTCCGGGCCTCCTGGCCTGCGGGCCTCCGGGCCTCCTGACCTGCGGGCCTCCGGGCCTCCTGACCTGCGCGCCTCCGGGCCCCATGCCTCCAGCCCCCGGGCCCCCGGGCGTCCGAGCCTGCGGCGGGGAACGCGCACCCTCCCCCCCGTGGACGGCGCCCACTCGTGTGGGGCAGAGGCACCGTCCCCTGTCCGTGGGACGCCTTGTCTCAGACACGCAGCTTCTCCAGCGGTGGGAAGCTCGGGTGGACACGTACACAAAAGCAGCTATGCTGGCAAAGCACATGGACCTCAGGGTCCAGAGGACTTACTTTTCTTTTGAACTTCAATTTCAATGAAACTAAACAAGGTGGAGCTAGCTGTTCCATCTTGAACGAGTCACACCCATTCTAAGCTTTAGTTTTACCGTTAAGTAAAATTCTTAAAGTATTAACGTCTACTGAACTGAATGTTAGGAGAATCAGAAAAAAATATACACGGGAAGTGCCTGACGTGCATATCAGACTACAAAATGGGAGCGTGACATCTGGTTGATACACGTGTACGGGAGAGTTGGCCCCCCTTTCACCTGACCGGTAGGTATTCTCGGGAGGAGGAGCTCGGTGGTGATTAGGTCGTGCTTCCCGTTCTTGAATTTCTCCCTTGACTCCCTGGTTACTAGCCTAAATCATTGTTCAGTCTTCAAAAGTGCAAAACACTGTAGCAAAGAGGTAAAAGGCAGGTATTCGATTCACTATATCAAAGTGACTCCCGAAGATACCAATCTTCATCTCTAGCCAAGTTGTTTTAGTCATGACACAAGTGATCTCTCTTTCAGACGTGTTTTTCTGTTCTCTATTGATTCACTGAAATCTATGGCCTTCAGATTAAGCTATCATTCCTTACTCATTAGAAAATATTAGAATTTAACATAGACCATGAGACAAAAGCCTGATGATTTTACCGCAATGATGTGCCCTAACCTTCCTCCTCTCTAAATACTGAGTATCTGCCATATTTATAGAACACTAAAGAAGGCTAAAGTAAAAAAATACACCAACACTATAGTGACCAAGATGGAATGATTTAGTTTCTTAGATTTTAAAACACATCAAAGAGGCCAGAAAACCAACTATTGTGAGGCTTGGACAAAATGGGAAAGTGGCAGATAAATAGGAAACAACAAATGAAGTTGATCGTCATTATTGGTGACTTCTGCATATGTGGATTCGCCTCACTAAAGTTTATCTGTCACTACAAAGTCAATACCCAAGGCTCGCTCTTGGTCACTGGAAGGTTTGTACAGAGTGGCAGAAAATTTTTGGCTGGACGTGCACATTTCAAAAACAAGGAGAAATCCTGCCAGGTGGGTGGCTCAGTGGTAGAGGATCTGCCTTGGGCTCAGGGCATGACCCGGGGTCCTGGGATGAGTCCTGCACTGGGCTCCCCGCAGGGAGCCTGTTTCTCCCTCTGCCTCAATCCCAGGACCCCAGGATCACGCCCTGAGCCCAAGGCAGACGCTCAACCGCTGAGCCATCCAGGCATTCCTAGCCTGTTCATTTTTAAATTAAAACACAGATAGGTTTTTTTGTTTGTTTGCTTGTTTTTAATCAGAAAGAAAGAGGAAAAGAGAAAAATGGTTAACAAGGGAAATTTTCTAGGGAATGTTTGAAAGCTGACCTTGCATCTATTCGTTATAACCACGAGGCGCAGACAAGATTGGATAAAGCAAGATCCTTAAGTAGAACTCTTGTTGAGCTCAACTTAAAGGAGGACACACATTTAAAATGGTTATGCTGGACTGAATGCATACGCAAGCCACAACATCCCACACACTCCTGCGTCCCTACAGACGTGAGACAGACGTGAGGGTCAGGCCGGCTGTAGATCAGGAGAAAGGGTGCACATGGCTGACACTTAGTCATGAAGAACAGGTGGGCCAGCAGCTGGCCACAGACGGACAGGCACCAACTAGAAGACAGTGGACAGAAGGCCTGTCAAAGGAGGGTGAAGGATTTCAGAGTCTAAGGTCAATGGGAAACAAAAAGCCCAGGCTTCTCCAAGTCAGATAATAACTGGCAAGGATGATGATTAATAATAGTACCAGGAAGAGCAACAACAATAATAACAATATGCGATCTCAGTTACTAAGCATTGGCTGTGGGTCGCCGTGAAGAATGATTCAACATATATTAACGGATCCTCGTATAATACTTAATTCCCATCCTGTGGATAATACAACTGAATTTTGGATTTCTTATTCACAGAAGATCCACTAGCTGTCTGAGGTCTGCCTTACATACACTCTTAGTACTCCCGACACCCCGTCAAAGAGGGATTGTCACCACTTACATTCTAAAGATAACTCAGGCACTCAAAGACCAGTGACTTGAAGGCACACACCTCGTAACTGGAAATCTTGTCATTCAAAACCAGGCGGTTCTACGCCAATGGTTCTCACACGACATCAGTGGTTCTCACATGACGCAGGCATCATGATCACCTGGCAAATCCGCATTGATGAGCCCCCATACAGAGTTTCCGACTCAGTCTGCACTGGGACCAGACAGCTTACATTTCTTTTTTAAGCTAAAAAGAAGTATTTGAAGTATAGTTCACATACAGTACCGTATTTATGTGTATGACCTACTCCCCGGTGATGCTGCTGGTCTGAGGTCCACACTCTGAGAACTACTTTTCTAAACTCCTTGGATGTGGGAAGGTCATTTAAATTCTCTGTACCTCATTCTCTATAAAATATGTAAAAGTCAATCTTCCTCATAGGATGGTTTTGAAGATTAAATAAGGTACCATGTGAAACTGTACCTGAAAGTGCAGAGTACATAAAAAAAGAAAGTCCTAAGTACATAAAAAAAAGATCTTATTATTGGACAGAAGAGTTCCAAAAGTAACACTTGAATTAGATTGTGATGTTTTAAGGAGTTGGAAAGCAAAAACAGTCATGTCATAAAACTATATTTCTGCAATTCTAAGTAATAGTCACAGATTTATCCTGTGTCCTTGTATCAGATACAAAACCTTGTTTTGACCTCAAGGGTTTTTTTCTTTTTTTTTTTTTTCTTCCTGACTTGTAAATAACAAAAATCATATCATTTACCACAATACAGGAAGGTTGAGAAGAATAACTTGTACAATTATTTTATAGCACTTTGTGAAAATAATGGAGTATATAAAAGCTAATAATAAATTTCACCTTCCTCAAAGAACATTGTAAATTTTCAATCTTAGCTGATTTACTGCTATAGCTAAAGTGCTAAAGTTATAGACAAGATTTTTTTCCTGAAAAATCATCACCATTAGGCTCTCTCTTTTAATGTGTCATCAATATAACTTATAATTATCTAATTGTCCAGTATCCTGACAATATATTCAGTTTCCTCACTTTCAAGTACATTGATTCTGTAATAAAAACTTCAGTCGCTTATAAAGAATAAAAACAGTCATTTTTTAACATAGCCCACGCATGTTAAAAAATCAGAAAAGGGAAAAAATCCAGTTTGGAGCTTTTAGAAAGTTGAAGTATCCCTTTACACTTTGAGAACACAGTGAACTGAAAGATGAGTGATCCTTTCTTATTATTTCTTCCTACGCAATGAAGATTAGCCACATGAACAGACATATCTTTCAGCAGCAATAGCATTAGGAGACATGTGTTTTCAGAAAGAGAAAGTTAATCTACGGAGGGCAGTTTGAAACTGGGGTGGCCTCACAGACTAGGTGTCAGAAGTTGTGAATTTTAATCCCTCCCAAACACCACCCAGTGCCACTGACTTGTGTGGCCTGGGGCAAGTGACTTGCTGCTTTTGGCATTTAAATGCATCCTTAGGAAAAATGGATAACGTTCCATTAACCTACCACAAATAATTGACCACGTGACTCTTCTGAAGGACTTCAGGAGCCCATCCTAGCTATCAGGGCCTTCACCTATCTTCTCCACTATCGCAAACATTTGGCAGAAACTTTGTAGAAAGCCAATGTGAAACGAGACTGGTAACAAAAAGAGCCTCCAACCAGTTAAAATTACAAACAAAACATACTTGTAGCCTAATGGAATCACGCCCTTTTAAAACAAAATCCTATCATTTACTGTTGTGCTTTCCTCAAACAAACCCAGGATCATCTCAGAAACTGTTAGCATTATGGCGTAACATTTTAAGTCTTTGCTTGATTCCCGTTTATTCTCAACATTTAATTTTTTTTTTTTTTTTTGCAGTTTTCAAAAAAAAAAATTTAAAAGTCAGTCCAAGTTTAAGGAGAAATAAAGCAATGATTGATGCTATGCGGTGTGACTATACCGGGACAGCCTTCATAAAGTTATTTTTAAAACTTAACTGACTAAAAAGCAATATCTCCTTATGAAGTCTTTCCTTTTAAACCACCTTCTTCCAGCATGAAGGACTTTTAATGATCACGGAGAAACATCCTTTCTTTGGGATCCTGCTTCCAGGCTACCAGCGAGAACAGCAGGGCTGTGACTTGTGTCAGTCAGTGGTGCCCAAGCCTTTCTTTCCAAACGAGAATAGGATTCCAGACTGAATAAATCAAGTTTTTCCCTCTCTGCCTGAGTAACATCTGAATTAGCCACAGTGTAAAATAACCAAGGATAATTAATTATATGCTTTAAGTCAACCCTCATTCGCTTCCAATTCCAGTACACAGACATCTTTTTTTAAGGTCGTTACAAAGGAAATTACAATGATGCTCATCGTCTTCTACTTCTTGAAGGCTTTGCCATTACCTGCTATAACTTTTATAAAATAATCTTTGGTAAGAAAAGCTAACTTCACCCACTATCCTGCTGAGTTACCACTCACCTTCTGTTACGTGTTTTATTTCTATTTCGTTTCTACCCGTGCCTTAGAAAGAGAGATTTCTCTTCATCCAGTTTTCTTATACTCTGCAAGTTTCCTTACATTCTCTGAGAAAAAGATACCCCCAGGCAGAAGATGAGAAGAAATGGTAGAAGACATTAGACAATTTTTTTTTAATGCAGTCCTATGTTAAATCTTTTTTAAAGGCCACTGGCTTCCAAAGGTTTCAGCCCTTTCAGAGTTGGATAACTGAATCTCTGTTTCTGAAGAAAAATGTGTTAGGACATATTAAAGGAAGTTTTGAGAATATTATTTCATATTTGGTAAATGACCATGGTATTTTTTCACTGCTAAATTTTCCAGTCTATTCCTGTTTTTGAGATAATTTATTTTTAATGAGGTATCGTTTAATAAAACCAATTTGCTATAATCATAACAGTAGTATAATAATCATGTTGATCAGGAGAAAACACAAAAATATAAAGAAATCTAAAGTGTAAAAAAAAAATCTAATTACTCATGATGATTAAATATGCTAAGGGCTTAAGTAACTGAGTATCCTCAGTTTTGGAAGAAAATTAAGAGGTGTTTTAGAAACATTTACATGTAAAAACTGAGACCCTTTTGTCAAAATCTATAGAAGTCACTGAAGTTCATTGATTTATGTGTTGTGCTACCATTGAATTTAAATTCTCAATTGAATATTGACATAACTAAAATAATGAGACAGAATTTTTTTGTTTATAAAGATTTTTTTTTTAATTTATTCATGAGAGACATAGAGAGGCAGAGACACAGGCAGAGGAAGAAGCAGGCTCCCTGTGGGCAGCCCAATGTTGGACTTCATCCCAGGACCCTGGGGTCACGACTGAGCCTAAGGCAGAGCTACAACTGCTGAGCCAGCCACCCAGGCGTCCTGATGAGACAGACCTTTTAAAACTCATACTAGGGATCCCTAGGTGGCGCAGCGGTTTAGCGCCTGCCTTTGGCCCGGAGCGCGATCCTGGAGACCAGGGATCCAATCCCAGGTCGGGCATCCCGGTGCATGGAGCCTGCTTCTCCCTCTGCCTCTCTCTCTGACTATCATAAATAAATAAAAATTAAAAAAAAAACCTCATACTAATATGAAGACGTTCAGATTAAGCTAGATGGGAACTAAACTGGTTTCAATAAAATGATGGACATGAAAGCTACGATTCGGGATAGCTCAGGAGCCAGTTAACCTGGGTTCAAATCCCATCTGCTTCCCTTAGTAATTGTGATCTAGGGCCAGTGATATAAACTCTAGGTCTAGTTTCCTTCTCTCTAAAGCTGAATTAATAATAAAACCTATTTCATAGGTTTTTAAATATTAAATGAGTCCACACTATGTTGTTTTCACTGTGGTTAAATGACCTTCGGAGTGCCAAACCTAGGAATTTAAATGAGGTTAGGTACCTACTGCTAGTGTCCATCAGACTTGAGAATCTTGACTCACAAGTTCCCAAACAACTTCCAGCTCCAATCCTGAAAACCTCCTTAAAAAAAAGAAACAGAATTTGCCGAGTATATATTCTCACTGTCATTTCTTCCTACTTTCACATTCAACTGAGGCAGAGGAACTTTCACAGAAGGGGGGGAGGGGGCTTGCAAGAAATAGGTCGCCCAGTTGTCCAAGCAGTCCTCACTCTTAAGACCTGACTTTCAGAGTGTGCTAGGTTTCATAAAGATTGAGAGGTAAAACACTGCTTAGTCCCTGACCTCTGCTGTTTCTACGTTCTTCCCTAAAATAATAATTTCAGCAAATAACGGGATGTATCCAGAAACCAGATGCTATTTCTTAAAAAGAGAGGGCATCATTTTATCTACTCAACCCTAACTGAGAACAGAAATTAATTAAATAATAAAAGCCATTGCATATTTTACTTTCTACATTTCCTAAAAAGCATTTCATGAAGTATTGGTGCACCAGGATGTTTACAAAGATTATTAAAATATGTATTTAGAGGGGCATTTTCTTCCCCCCAAAAACTATTTTCTGTAGAACTATTCAGAGCTGCTACCTCAGTGTTGCGCTTAATGAAGTGAATGTGTGAGGGAGAACACTGAATACAGTATTTCCTGAAATTATTTGGCCTGGGATTCCCCATTTTTTCCTCCTGTAGCTCTAAAGGATTAATGTTCTTCATGATATCAGTTTCGGGAAATTTAGCTTTAGATAAAGGGTTACTTAAAAACAGAGAACTTTATTGCATTTTTCATTTATTACAGTTACAATTTTGGAGATGCACTTATACTAAGAAAATTATAACACTAACAAAGGTTAAAGTAGACTAAAGAAGAGTTTCTAATAACGCTGAAAAGAAGTTTTAAACTGTAATCAATTTCCAAAAGTTATTTTAATAATTCAGAAGTCCTCAGTTCCATTCAAATCTTGAAGTTACCAAAAGCTTAAGAGTCAACTTCCATTCCATCTGTATTCTTAGGACTCTTTGGAACTTTAACATGGAATCAGGCATTTGATTCAAGACATTATCTTAACTCCCAAAGTGGAAAAGCCATGTTGTTTTCTTTGAAGACAGAATTCCATTTCTACTTTTATTCATTAATTCAGTAGTATCTCTCGAGATCTTAACATACCCTGCATGGATATATGCTTTGGGGATGTAACAGTAAATAAGATACATAGTGATGCTGTCTGCTCTTATGGTCTTCATCCAACTTGGAGACACAAACATTAACAAATTTATTTCAGAAATTACTTAACTCTAGTAAATACTGGGAAGCTAAGGTGCATGTGATGGTGAACTTATGTGTTCACTTGACCAGAACAAGGGATGCCAGACATCTGGTAAAACCCTGTTTCTGGATGAGTTTGTGGAGATGTTTCCAGAAGAAATGAGCCTTGAATCCACGGATTGAAAAAGGCAAAAAGTCCTTCCCAATGTGGGTGTGCATCATCTAATCCACTGAGGGCCCCTTAGAACCAAAACATGGAGGGAGGAAGGTTGAATTCTCCCTCTGTTCCTGACTGCTCACCTGAGACATGGATTTTCTCTTGTCCTGGGGCTAGAACTTACACAAATTGGCAAGTCTGGTTCTTAGGCCTCTGGACTCAGACTGGAATTTAAGCTACCAGCTTCCCTAGGTCTCCAGTTTATAAATTGCAGATTGTGGGACTTTTCCATCTCCATTATCATTATATATAATCTTTTGTATATATACACAAACAACAGTAGACTAGAAGAACATTTAAGAATGAATATTTGTCAATGAATATACGTCTCCTATTGGTTCTGTTTCTCTAGAGAACCCTCACTAATACAATGCAGATGAATGTTAGTGTGGGAGTCTGTAACCAAGGGACCTCATCTACTTAAGAAATTTAAGTAATAGGTAAACCAAGACTAAAACATAAGCAGGATTTCATTGAGAAGGGGTAGGGTTGATGTGGGAGTTGATGAGGAAGGGAACACAGAGCAGGGCTGACATCTGTAGGCCTTTCGAGTCCTGCATGAAGCCACAGAGGAATATTTTCGGACCTTGAACCCTAATGGAATTTGCCCTGCTGGGACGAAGACTTGCTTGGAACAAATGACTCCCTTATTCCTTACATTTTCTCCCTGTGAGAATGGGGGTGTCTATCCTATGCTGGTCTCACCATTGTATTCTAAAAATAGATGACTTATTTTCTAGATTCACAGGTACACAGAAGAATAACATTTTGCTCCTAGATAGAGTCTCATTCATACTTTATTTAAAGGATGAAACTACAAATTTTTTTAGTCTATGATACTTAGATGAGAATTTAATTTAGAGGCGATGCTAGAATGGATTAGGATTTTTGAGAATGTTGGAATGGGGTAAATGTATTTTGCACACGAGATGAATATGAATTTGGGGGCCATCAGGCAGACTATTGAGTCCTCCCAAATCAACAGAATCCCCTCAAAGTTACTATATACTGGAACTTCAGAATGTAACCTTCTTTGGAAACAAGGCCTATGCAGACGAAATTAGTTAAAATGGAAAGGATGGGCCTGACATCTAATGAGTGGTGTCCTTGGAGCCTGCTCAAGAGAAGACACACACAAAAAGGGAGGAAGGCCACGTGAAGACAGAGGCAGGAATTGTGATACAGCTACCAGCTAAGGAATGCCAAAAACTGCCAACAAATGCCAGAGGCCAGGAAAGGGCAATGAAAGATTCTTCCCTAGAAGCTTTAGAGGGACCAGGACCCTGCCAACACCTTGATTTCACCCTTAGTCTCAGGAACTGAGAGAGAATATTTTCTGTTGTTTGAAGCCACCCAATTTGTGGTTGCCTGTCCCGGCAGCTCTGGGAATTAATTCAGTTTCTCACCAGAGTCAATAGCCTGAGATATTTTTTGTTTGCATCACTATACGAATATATATATATCACAGAGGTTTGTGAAGAGTACAGTTGAATTTCCTAGTTAGGTAGGCTAGGTAAATATATATAAATATAAATATGGCAGTATCTTCTGAGGCTAGTTATAATGACTTGGGTTCTTTCCAGTGGAAAACCAAAATCTCAACTTTATAATATTGCATGTTTTATGTTTTACCTTTGGATATAGGTATTCAATAAGGTAAACGAATACTACCAATAGGTATATTAAGGACAACACTATGATATTATATTATCTATTATTATAGAGTTGAATTCCCTAGGTAGGAAATTTCTAAAATAATAAATATGGTTTTCTATATAGATGTCTCTATTAGTGTGTTTGAAAGTTAGAGGTCGCATAACTCTAAATAGCTGCTTAAAAACGTAAAATGGCTGAAAATGATTTTCGAGGAACAATGTGAATCTGATATGCCAGTGTTATGGATAAATCAATATCTGATGCTTGTAGTTAATTTTTATTTAAATAATTACTTCCTGGGTATGTACATTTATTAAAATATCAAGTGGAAATCAGTGTTATCAAACATGTATTTATTTTAAAATATTTATTTTGGGAGCACCTGGAGGGCTCAGCTGGTTAAGTGGCCGACTCCTGGTTTCAGCTCAGGTCGCGATCTCAGGGTGAGATGGAGCCCAGCGTCCAGCTCTGCGCTCAACAGTCTTGAGACTCTTTCTTCTTTCCACTCTGCCCCACCCCACTTCTCCAAAATAAATAAATAAAATCTTTAAGAATATATTTATTTTGACCACCTGCCATATATAAACCTTGTGCCAAGTGCATGCAGGTTAGTGGGAAAGAAACGATCCACACAGTTTAAAAATTCATATAAAATAGTAAGTTCTATGTAGGGTGTGGTCACGGAGAAGAACAATACGTATATGTTCAATCGAGCGATCAGGGCGCGGCCCCCTGAGCGAGTGGCTTTTACCTGGAGGCTGAAGTAGTAGAAGGAGCAGAACATAGAAGAGGGGCAGGAGGCCCGCGATGTTGGGAAACGCTGACGTGTGACATCCCTGCGCAGCACATCACGTTTCCAAACTGGCGAGGGGAAGGGCCGAGCAAATGCTAAACTAACATAACGAAATCAGGTAAGCCTGAAATCAGGAAGTGTAAGGCCATCTTTGAGAGATTTTGACAGCGGAGCGTGCGCCCGGGCCTTGAGGATGGAGTCTGAGAACCACCAGCACCGACAGCCTCCCGGGCCATCACCCGCGCCGGCCTCGTGGACGCTGACGGCGGCGGAGGGAGCAGCGCCCAGCCGGCGGCCGCCTCGTGGACTGGAGCTGCGGCGAGGACGGGCGGGGGCGCCCGGGCTGGGTGCTGGAGCCCCGCCTGTGGTCCAGGGCGCCACCCGGGCCCGGGATCCGGCCCGCGTCTCCCTCCGCCTGTGCCTGCCTCTCGCTGCGTGTCTGGGGAAGAAATAAAGTCAAGAGAGAAGAAAAGAGAAGAGAAAGGAGAAGAGAGAAGAGAAGAGAAGAGAGAGAAGAGAAGAGAAGAGAAGAGAAGAGAGAAAAGAAAAGAAAAGAAAAGAAAGAAAAAGAAAGAAAAAAGGAAAGAAAGAAGAAGGAAAAAAGAAAGAGAAAGAAAAATAAAGAAAGAGAAAGAAAGAAAGAAAGAAAAAGAAAGAAAGAAAGAGAAAGAAAGAAGAAAGAAAAAAGAAAGAAAGAAAGACAGGCGTAGGGAACGCATGCGCCGAGCGGGCAGCACAGCCTCCCAGAGGCCGCCCGCGCCCCGCGCCCACGGGAGACCGGGCAGGGCCGCCGCGGCCTGCTGGGCACCCCGCCCTCGGGGGTTCTCACCGCGAGCAGGGCAGAGCCGAGCAGGAAGTGGGTCGGTTCCGTCTACAGCACCGGAGCCGTGAGCCGGAGCACACGCTGCCTCGGCCCGTCGGAGCTGCGGTCCACGCGGGCCCGGAGCGCTCGGGAGCCGTGTCTCCCTGAAGCCCGGCGTGGTCCCGGCCCCGCAGCCCCGTAGGCCGCCCTCCCTGGGGGCGGGCGCCACATCCCCATCAAGCGCCAGCCGCGCAAAAGAGGAGTCAGAACGCGCTTGGGGCCCAAACCACGGGAGCAGGGCCTCAGGCCACAGCCTCCAGCGGCGACAGCACCCGTCTGAAGCCGACCGTGCGACCCACCGTGCGACCGACCTTGCGACCGACCATGCCACAGACCGTGCGACTGGCCGTTCCACTGACCGTGCGACCGACTGTGTCACCGACCGTGCCACCGACCGTGCGACCGACTGTGTCACCGACCGTGCGACCGACTGTGTCACCGACCGTGCCACCGACCGTGCGACCGACCGTGTCACCGACCGTGCCACCGACTGTGTCACCGACCGTGCGACCGACTGTACCACCGACCGTGGGACCGACTGTGTCACTGACCGTACCACCGACCGTGCCACCGAGGGCCGAGCACCGCCCGGGCCCCCAGACATCGTTGGGCCCACCCCGATCGCCTGGAGGAGGGGAGCCCAGCTCCCACCACCACCCAGCACCACTGCTCCCCTGCAAATGGATCAAAACTCTTAATTTCAAGGCACAGTTTCTATTAAATGCGTATCCCTTTCCCCTCATCATGAAGTCGAAGAAAAGTAAGTTGAACCATTAAGTCTGGGACCTTCCATCCTTGAAATCCAAGATTTGGTAGGTAATTCACCACTTAAGTAAGAGTATGTGCTTTGGGGATCCCTGGGTGGCACAGCGGTTTGGCGCCTGCCTTTGGCCCAGGGGCGATCCTGGAGACCCGGGATCGAATCCCACATCGGGCTCCTGGTGCATGGAGCCTGCTTCTCCCTCTGCCTGTGTCTCTGCCTCTCTCTCTCTCTCTCTCTGTGTGTGACTATCATAAATAAAATTAAAAAAAAAAAATAAAATAAAATATTAAAAAAAAGAATATGTGCTATGCCCCAATCATTCTTCTAGCCACTTAGTATCATCCGAAAACGAAGTAAATATCTGATGCAACTCTTCCTTCTAGTCAGAGAGACAATCAGCATAATCGTTAAGAAGATCACTAGGTTGATAGTGATAACCACACTGGAAAAAAAAAAAAAAAAACAACAATGTAAGTCAAATAAAGTGAGAGGATTGGAAGTTCTTTGGAGCATTTGCAGTAGTCTTGTTAAAGGCCACTATACCTGATATTTATTCAACAATTCCAGGCTAGTGACAAGATAGTGATGACTCTCCCCTTTCCTGTCATCCTCTTCCTACCACCTGCCATGTTTAGGTAACAGAATAATCCACTTCAACTCCAGTTACTGAGTTTCCCTATAGGAAAACTTTAATTTTAGTTCAGAACTGAGATCTCTCATCAGTTCTGCTTGGCTTTGGAGTCTCCAGCTATTGTGGCCATTGCAAGTGAGGGACATTGATAACAGGGGTATTCACACTTGGAAAGATGGTTTAAGAATAAGTCCTTGGGGACCCCTGGGTGGCTCAGGGGTTTAGCACCGCCTTTGGCCCAGGGCATGATCCTGGGGTCCCGGGATCGAGTCCCACATCGGGCTCCCTGATGGAGCCTGCTTCTCCCTCTGCTTATGACTCTGCCTCTCTCCGTCTGTCTCTCATGAGTAAATCAATAAAATCTTTAAAAAAAAAAAAAACCCAGGGGATCCCTGGGTGGCTCAGCGGTTTAGCGCCTGCCTTTGGCCCAGGGTGCGATACTGGAGTCCCGGGATCGAGTCCTGCGTCAGGCTCCCGGCATGGAGCCTGCTTCTCCCTCCTCCTGTGTCTCTGCCCCTCTCTCTCTCTCTCTCTATCATAAATAAATAAATAAATATTTAAATAAATAAATAAATAAATAAATAAACAAACCCAAATATTATTACCCAAAGAATATTATGTGCTGTCAATACATCAGTCCTTAAGAAAGTCTTGCTTTACCAAGATAGAGCTGATACTCTTTGAATAGGAAATTTTAAACTGAGCAAAAAATTTCAGGATTCACTCTACACACAATTGTAAGTATATTACCCATTATGTAGCCTCTCTTATTATTTGGGGTGAATGTAACATCAAACAAGGAAATATTATTAATCACAAAACTAAATACATAAAAATTATTTTCCATTTGATAACTGCAGAGAAGAATGATTTCAGGCATATATTATCTGCTGACAATGACTTTTTAACATGGAAAACAAATTCCAAGGTATGTTTCCAAAGCTTTTAAATAAGAGCTTATAGAAATTTACCTTGTTATTAAGCACAGGGTCTGAATGTGAATCAAAAAGGATATTTCAGAGTGGAGGAAAGTGAATTCAACAGACTAAAAGAAAAGTGGAAATACTGTTCATCATTTTCCTGTATTGTTTTCTATGAAATCGTAAGGATCAATCTTCAAATCAAATGGCTATATTTGATATTATTTATGAGGGCTCTAATTAAGAAGGCTGAACATTCTTTTGCTCTCTGATTTTTTTCCCACTAAAATGTATAGTATATTTAGAATATGGAAAGGAAGTAGGTATGCGCATGAGTAATGTAAGAGCATGAGTTCCCCATATCATGGCCTTTTGCTATGTTAAAAGAACGAAACAAAACATATAAAAAAAACTCATCCTATTTTTTCTATTTCAAAATTTACCACAAACTATGATTTCAAATCAGATTTTCTTAATACTGAGTTTATCTTTAGCCGTAAGCTTCTCATTAAGTGACAAAATTTGATGTTTATGCAAATATGAAATGAAGCTGGAGTTTTAGAATATTTACAGACTTAGGCATCTCTCTAGATCATTCCTATTTATTTAGAATGGTATCTTAAAGTTTGTGTTTTTGCAAGGAATTGACAATTGATCTCAATCCCCTTTGAGAGTATAGCCTTCTAATAAACATGTGCATGCACTTTAAAGTTCAAACCATAATACTTGTCTACATAGAAACTAAGAGAACAGAGGAGTGTTTTAATGATTAAAGGCTGGCCTAAGCCAGGCATAGTTTTGAGAGAAAGTGTAACTTTGAGGTAGGGAGGAGGGCATGGTGTGGGTGTGAATTTTATATATCTTTCAATTTTGTAAATCCACTCTTTTCAAAGAAAACCCCAAGAGTTCCTCAAATATAAGTGTATTGTATCTGTCTCCATCATGTACTTGAGGGATTTTGTCCCTAGAGTGGGGTATAGTTTAGCCATTGGAAAAAGAAAAAAGGGATAAAATACTATAGCATATAATTTATAGTTATTAACAGGGAAAACTTTGGTTTTTTTAATGTAAACCTATAACTCCTGCTGGGATCAGAAGTATCATTTGCAGAACTCTTTTAACCAGTGTTTCACCTCTCCACTTGTCAATGCATAAATCTTTTTCTATTGCCTGGAATAACTAAATGACATCTGGCAATGGTGAAACGACGAAGTCGGGGGTAGGGAGAAGGAAAGTCAGTTTAAAGCAAATGATTTAGAAGAACTAAATTCTATCAACGTCTTCCCTAAACTACATTGATGTTTTATGCTATTACCTTAAAGGAAAAGATATATATAGATAGATATAGATATAGATATATATTTATATATTACATATAA
Organism: Canis aureus; assembly: GCF_053574225.1. NCBI lineage: Eukaryota > Metazoa > Chordata > Mammalia > Carnivora > Canidae > Canis > Canis aureus. The sequence continues at coordinate 30,557,836 of NC_135645.1, forward strand.
TATAAATCAGTATATATTCTACAAACTATATTGTACTTGCTGTTGACATCTATCAAGGTAAAGGCATTACAAACTTGAACAATATCTGTAAAATATGAATAGACAAAAAGTTCAATGTTCCTAGTTCTCAGGGACTTTGAAAAAGTATGTATTTTCTTTTTAATGCTGAAGGATCAACTGGCAAATGGGATATGAATTTTTTTAACCAAATGTATTTTGCATCTGTATTTCAGTTGAGGATTTTCTTTTTTGATACGAATATAGCAAAAATATAAAGTGTTCTCTCTTGTTCTGGAATTTAGTCTAGCATAATATATGTTTAAATATGGCCCAAACCAGCCCTGGAATTCAACATTTCTAAAAGAATTCAACGAAACATTAATTATCATTGTTCTTGGCAAGCATATGTGGAAATTTGGAAATGGTGTACAGTATGAGAAATATATGGAATCACATTTACTTTGCAAATATTTCATATTTCTTTTTAAAGAACTGCTCCTCTAACTATGACATGTTTTTGCTCTATAATATATTATTCCCAAATAGAAGATCTATAGAAACTAAGACTCAAAGTATAATCCATGATTTTCTTTCGCATAAGCTGTATATCCCATAATTATTTTTACCTGTATCCATATGCTTCATTTCAAAAGACTAAACAAAATGCTCTCCATAACAAAGAACATATATAACATATTTAAATGGAGATATCCTACGCTACTTGGAATGATACAATGACCTAATATATTTTTCTATTAAACAGAATATATGGCTAACATGTTAATTATTTGAATTATTTCACCCAGATACAACAATATCATGGAGTAAAGAAAGCATGTCAATTGACTTACTCTATGGAAGACAAATTGACAAAAAAATTAAATTGTTATTAAAATAAAAATGGTATTTGAGTATTGTGAATTATATTTGATTGTTTAACATATTTATCTTTATAATTATGGGAGAGTTGAGAGAGCATGAGCTCAGTAATCAGATTGATTTGTGTTTGAATCAGAGTTGTACCCTTTGCTGATTATATTACCTTAGAGAAATTATTTAATGTCTCTGAATTATGATTCTAACCCTATTAATTAGATTTATATCACCTACCTTCAGGGCTGAGATATTATGAAAAACATATCTAACACATAATCTGCCTTATAAATTTCAGTCAACTCTCGTATGTCATTTTTAATGTTTACATATGATAAATTAATTTAGCCTAGAATTGTTACTGTGATTGAAACATTTATCACTTTCTATAGGTTATTATATTAGGCTCCCTCTTTAAAGAAATAACTATAATCTATTTGAAACATTTTTTTTAAAAATCCTGAAAAGAAGCATGTTTCCACAGGTTCTGATTCAAGAGGATTTGTTTGTTTTGATCTTTTCTTGTTTTTCCTGTTAGCAAAAAAGAAAAAAAAAAAAACAAAAAAACAAGAAACAGGAAGCCCAAACGCTTGACAAGAGTGTGGCAAGAGAAATTCTGTATGGTCCAATAGTCTGACAGTAAATTTTATTTTAAAACTAAGAAAGTTGATTGATTTTTCTCAAAACCAAACTTTTAGACACTAAACTTCTGAAGACTTTCAAATTTTCAAGACCAAAATCATTAAACATTATTCTTTATGTCTAACTGCTTAGTGTTAAGGCTGACCTTTTTGCGTCATGATCCCAAACAACTAAGTCTACACCTAATGTTTCTACCAATTCCATGAAAGATTGATTCTAACACTTGCTAACTGCAGCCTCGTGAGAAGGTCTGTAGAACTTACTTAGATGAACACAACCAATCTTGGTTGTTAAATTTGCAGTCTCACAGAAAAGTATCACTAAGCATTCCTTGGGAGAAATTTTACTGCCTTAGGGAATCAGTTGGGGCTTCATACAGAACACTGAGGGAAATGGTAGTATTTTTACATCTAGAAGCCATCCCGAGAAAGAGGGTAAGAGAAGAGCGCCTGAGGAACAGGCAATGATGAGACAGTTTGGGACCTTCTGTACACTATGACGTACTTAGTGTGTCCAGTTGGTGGAACTCACTGGAAACTCTAGTTTGGTGTAAGCATTGGGTCAGTACAGGTCATCAGTGGCAGCAGTAAGAACTAGGTCATTGAGACTAGGTTCTCGAAAGCGTAGCAGAGGAATCTGGAATGCCGTAGAAGAGTGTGAGGACTTAAGGAAGTAATATAACTAGACTAACAAATTAGGGAAATTAATTTTGCAGTTCTTCATAGGGTAGAAAAAAGTAGGGAGACGTGAGAGACAAACAAAAAACACCAAAAACAAAACCCAAACTAAACCAAAACAACAATTAGTGATACTTTGGTAATACATGTGGGAATTACTGAAGTCCTAAAACAATGTAGAAAGTATGCAAATTAATCAATAAATAGTAAGAGAAGAATTAACTGAGTGAATGTGTGAGGGTTGTTACATCCATAAAGCTTCTCTGGTTCTAGACAAGGAACAAAGGAGCTTTTGCTAATGCAGGAAAGTGGCTCAGGGGAGCTGATTTTGTAGGCAGGATGCTGATTTTGGTTTTGAATAAAATCAACTTTCTCAGTTTCAAGATATTCAGAAATTGACCACATTCAGAAATATAGTAATAGAAATATAGGACTTCAACTAAAAGGACATTAAACATTGGAAATTATGGGTAATACTGGGCAGCCAAGAATGGACTATAATGGACAAGATTGGTTGCTAGACCACAGTTCTCCTCACCTTATTCTCTAGCACAGCCGTCAGCATCCATGACCCACCTCCTCTCCTGGCAGCCGCGACCCTCAGAGCAAGCTGAGGGCACCACAGCTTGAGCCATGGAGGGCGATTGTGTCAGGACAGTGAATGAGCATGTGACTTCATTCTAATATCTAAGACCTGATATGAAGCCTGCTGAGAGAAATTGGAAAAAAAAATATCCCCTCTTGTAAGAGAAAACCTAGGAATACATTCTCTTTTCTGGATACAATGGAATGGCCACCACCAACTTATGACCAGCCTCCAGTGATGTAACTGCAGGGATTACGGCAGAACAGAGAAAGAATCTGGGTTCATTAGGATTTTTTGATTTCAGATAACAATATATCCTGAAACACATCATATCTCTGCACCTCCTGCCATGTAAAGTTAGATACATTTTCCTGATTTTTTTTTTCCTGCTTGTTCGACCAGGGGTATCTATTATTATACCCAAAAGCAATTCCCACTGCTAACAACATTTAAAAGATTTCTATGTCAAAGGGCCAAAGGGAAATAAAAATGGGAACAGAATACTGGCAGTGGAAGTTCATGTTTTAAATTGGGAAAAATAGCCATGTAGATCCGTATTGTGGAGATTAGAAAGGACCAGGGGTGATAAATCACAGAGCTGTAGAAAGGCAGACTTTCTAGAATGAGTCTGGTGAGCAACAGAGCACTTGCTTCAGAGAGATCAGGGAAGATGAGAATTGAGAAAGAAGGTCATTAATTTGGAACCTGGAAGTCTCACGTTGTGAACTCTAAGCACATCATTTCCACGTGGTACCACACGCAAAAAAAAAAAAAAAAAAAAAAAAGGCAGGGATTGTATGATGAAAGAAGGACAGACAACATATGCTACAATTCATTAAGGAAATGATTAGACTTCCATATTAGTTTAGATTAAGGAAAGGAAATAAATTGGGAAACTTGAGAAGATATATTGAGAAAGTATTTGTGTTTGTGTTTTGTTTTAATTGGGAAGACATCATTATGTCCAAGTAAAAAAAGGTAAATTAAAGCCAGGTACCGTGAACAATAGGCAGTGGACACAAGAGGCTTGAGCACGACTTCAAGCATCTGTTCCCCAAGGCTCTGCATGTTACCATTGTCTTTGCTTTCAGTCTCCGTGGACAACCTCATCCACCCTCTTGGTCTTTAGCTGTACCTATTATTGACAAATTTCACAAATCAATATGTCAATCATGTCTTTAGCAATGAAATTTAAACTCAAATTTTAAGTTTGCTTACTAGTTATACTTAGATGTCCATCCCACAAGGATTTTGAGGACAAAGTGCCCCAAACTGAACTCATCATTTTTTTTCACAGTCCTGTGTTTTCCCCACCCTTCTTATTTCTTATCGGAAAACAGGGTCACCCAGATTTCTCTCTCCCTTAGGTAACCTACTTCCATGGATTTCAGATCCTATGTACTTTTGGGGTCTGTTCATTTCTTCAGTTTGATAAAACTGGTTCAGGAAAAGGCCATCACTACTTCTTGAAGTGACAATGATAACAGCCTCCATCTTTCTATGTCTAATTGCCAAGATCTATCTATGTCAATGGTTTGTTTCAAGACATTCGAAGCTAACCCTTCGCACACATACCAAAAACACCTCCCCAGATGCACATTTACAAAAAGTTGCTAGGATGGTATAGGAGATGCTATATTACTTGTCCTCTGACTGTTTCTCAGGTAATACTTCCCATCCCTGCCACCACCCTTGTGTTTCAGTAACACCAAAATATTTGTCATCCTGCTTACATCTTACTTATTTCTTACCTTCCAAATTCTGTCATGATATTTTGTCTTATTTCAGGTTCCTTTATCCATTTCCCCTTTTATGTGCCTAATTATCTCCCAATAATTCTTCAAGATCCACCTTAAGTTTATTTGCTCTTTAAAATCATCTTCTATCCCCACAACTTGGGCTGAGTCTTCTCCAGTCTTAAAGGTTGATATCCATTAGTCTCTCTTGCTTGCCTTGAAATCATTTCCTTGACTGGACTTCTTCCTATTGTTTATCTCTTAAACAGGGAACTGTTGGGAAAAATAACTGGGACTTACATTTGCAATTATCCTCCATATCTAGAAAAGTACTGGTGCAGAGTAGATGTTCAATGAATTGTTGTTGGTGCTGAATATTTTTATTAAGAGACTAAGTCAACAAATACCTTATATACTTCTCTCTCTCTCTCCCTCCCGCCCACCCCCTCCCCCCCCAACTCAGATATATAAAGCATCAGTAAGAAGTCCTCGGACAAGAACTTCAATTTGACATCATCAAGCAAGAAAATCCACTTTTCCAGAGAACATTAAACTGACATTACTTTCTGATGATTTCAGAGGTAGTAAGGGGCAAAATGAATAAATCATTAAAATGTTCATTGTGAATTTTGAAAAAGTCCAGAATGCTTCTTATTACAACCCATATTTAACTTTCTTAGATGCTATTCAAATTCCTGTCAAAGAAAAGTGATTGAAAGTATGTCCACTGTATCATGGAACATGCAGGGTGACAATTGTCATGCAGTATATTCACACATAAAATAATTGAGCTGCCATAGCCCATGGAAATGATGGCAACTTCATTGTGTCCCTAGCAAGCTCTTTGACACAACCTAGCGGGAGAGTCAAAGAATCAGGCCAGCAGGGGGCCACATCTATTCAATAGCGGGTTGGGGTATGGACAGCTATGTCCTATATCACATTAAAGGGATGTCGGAGCCATCAAAATGCTACTCCATCTTCCAAAAATATAAAGGGTTTCATACAAAATTTCAACTTCATATCTTTATTCTCTTTCTAAAAATTAAAGCATATAATTAGTTCATAATAGGAGCTAAATGAGTTGCAAAAGTTTATGATTTACTGAGAGAATTTCTTTAAGCTTCTGAGTATCTAAAACACTTTTTATCCCATTATAAAATACAGATTGGAAGTTTATGTTTTGCGTTGATGTTTTTTATTGGGGCTTTTGGCTCAGTTGATGTTTCTCAGCCATGTTAAAATCTTCAGAACAACATGGTCTAAAATGCAGAAGATTGCATGACTTTAACAATTCCACATCCTGTGTGAATGTTATGTCCCTGACTTAAAGGGTTTCCTTTAAAGAGTCAGTTTTTCTATGGTTTAAATTGAGCATACCAGTCTCACAGCATCAGAGAACAGTAAAGGGGAGCTGGGATTCGAGCCTACTCTTTCAGTAAAGGGCTTTTTCCAGTATCCAACTGTGGGTCTAATTTATTCTCCTGAGATTCCCCATTCTAGTATTTCTAAATGATCTTGTATATGGCAGGGTTTTAAGTAACCCGATTATGCTCTTACTTTTACATCATAGGCAAAGAATTAGAAAAGCTGTCCTTGTACAATTTGACCCACTTCCCTAAAGACTTTTTAACCTGAAGCAAAATCCATTTAACCGGCCAAGGCTAGCACTCTGATAACAGTAGCTGCCAGCTGGGCGGACAGTTCCATGATGCACACAGGCATCCACGTGGACTCCAGACGATCCTGGGACATGATATTTAATTCACACTTCAGAAAAGGTGTTATAGATTAGTCGTCCACTGCAGTAGGATTTTGCACAATTATGAGAGTCAACTAGATTTGTAGATTTGTTCTGTCTCACCGGAACCACCCACATAAAGAACTTTATAATTCTTCTATCCCTTTCCATTTCATTATTTTTCAAGGTAAAATAACCTCTTGGCTATGTATAAATATTACTCTTTAATATTTATAAAATCAATCATCTTATTTACAAGACACAGAAAGCCATTTTATAAGGTTTGATGATATAATAGATATGAAAATAGCATAATGTTGTAATATTATTAACTATGAAATGCTTTAGAAGATAAATAAAACACCCTTTTCGACTGTCTTTCCTTCAAATATCATTCAGTTAATCATGGATTAACTGAATACTCTGGATACTCTAGAATGCATTAATATAATAGCTTTAAATTTATCTCCAGGATAAGGACATAAAGGATGTGTGAATTTTTAATGAAACTTCAAGTTTTGTTTTTTTTTTTAAGACCAAGTATGTACTAATTATTACTAGGTTTGGCATGATCTGTGCTATTTATCTTTTAAAAACAGTGAAATGAAGGTGAATTAAAACCATGATGGACATTGATATTCTGTTTTTTTTTTTTAATGTTTCTTCATGACTATCCAACCATGTTTACCCTTTCTGCATTTCTCTTTAATAATTCAGACCAACCTGAATGACAGCAAGTCATAGGAGTGTAACAGTTCATCTAGGGGGTTAACTGCAATTGAACTTTGCCCAAAACAATCGGTTCAACTGCATTTTCATAAGAACAAGTGTTACTTAATTTCCAAGAACGAATGCTTAGCCCAGTAGCAAGAGCTTGGAAAAATTAAGAAGCCAATACTTCCAACAGGATCATTCAGCTGTGCACTGTGTAGTCAGTGAGATGTTCTTGTGACATGATAGCCACTCATGAAGTCACATAGCAACATCACCGTTACTGATATTGGCACCGTGGTGAGTAAAGTCAACATAAGAAATTAAGATAATCTGAAACACCTTTCTATGTTCTATTCTACTTCTTTTCTAATCTTAGCATTTGTGGAAACACTTATACAAACTTTACAACCACTAAATTAGTACTTTTGTAAATAGAACAAAAATATATATATATATATATATTTGTTTCAAGACTCAAAGAATAAAGTATTTTTTAAACTTCTCATCTTCCTTTTACTGAAAAGAACCATTTAAATGTATTGAGTGTATAAAAATCGATGATCCGTGTGATTAACTTAGACCATTTTGAAAATCACAGTATTTAAACTTATAATATGAGCATACATTCCAGTTTGTCTGATTAAAGTATGAGCACACAAGCAAAGTAAACATAGAATATAATAAAGTTATTTCTTCCAGCTTTCCTTGAAATGGACATTCCAGAAAAGCCAGTGTGGCTGACTTAGAAATCATCCTAATAATTTTAGTTAAAAACTCTCGTCATGGGCAAATTTCTCCCAATATTTATTTTCAGCATTATTGTGTGTCAATAATGTAACAAAGTTACATAATGTTACAAATACATAGCATTTTTTTTTTATGTTACAATAATGTAACATAAAGGAAATACTAAACTATTTTACTGCAATGCACAATTAAAATGTTTCTCACATTGAACTTTATAACAATTCTTAAGTTACTTTATTTAAAACATTAATATTAATATGTGATCCTAACAAAATTATTATTTTTTAAGCAGGAATAGTCTATGGGTTTTAGCCTGTAGCAGGAATGGCTGTCTCAGTAGAATTATAGTTCTTGACGTGAAACTGCTTTAAAAATCATCAGCTCGTATTGCAGCATTGGTAGCAATTAGGTAAATACATTTCTCTTTAGACTTTGCACTGGATTCCCATCCCTGCCAACTGTGCATTTCCTTTCATATATATCCTCATCAATTGGAAAGCACCTTAAAAGAATCAACCTAGGTTTGAAATCATCTTTTATCGCACTAAAGGACAACTTAATCTTGTTTTCTGAAGCAGCAAAGTATAATTTTATTTACCGCCCCATCAATAAGATCCTGAAACTTGAGATTTATAATATCTGTTGGATATCCGGATAAACAGATATTATAAATATCTGTTTATCTCAGGGAGAGAAAAAAGAACTATTCAATAATTATGGGAAATATTTAGTTTTTGTTCTTGAGATACATATTTCTCTTATACTTTCATTAAAAAAACTCAAAGTGAATTATATCATCATATTTTTATTTACTTGTATTCCAAGAAATAATGAACTACTTAGATTAGAAACAAAGAATATGAACTACATTCTATTAAAACAATGTAGAGGGTGTTTAAAAAAAAAAAAGCAAGTGACTGATAAGCCACTTAGGTTTCTTCTTTTTTAAAATGAAGAAACTGATAATTCTTGGCAAAGAGGGTTGTTATGAGGATTAAATGTATAAATACATAAAAAAGTGGTGAAACTATCCCTGGCACAAAGTAAGGACACAATAAATACTAAGTGTTAGTAGTCCTGGGAGTTTAACTAGTTGGTAGTAGTAATTGTAGTAGAGCTTTCATTGTTAATGCAATGAAAATAGTAACAGGATTGCTAAAATACATGCAAATCACCACCATGGTTGTATATTTTAGCTGAATGCACTGAGTTAGTGGCAAATGGCAATCAATTTTCAATTACCAAACATTTAGCTACAGGAGGTCAATAGTGACTGGCTGATTCACTGATTAGTATGCGGTATGAAAATTCCCACCAGAAACATGGAGGTAATTGGGTTTGAGTGAAATAGTTGATCGCCTTTTCCTGATTCTCCCTGAGGGAAAACAAGAAGAAATCAAGTAAGACAAACATTAAAAAATCAGGTTCTTATCCAATGACTATTTTTGTTTGTTTGCTTTTGTCTTTTAATGTTCAGAATAGATACTGGACCATTTCAAATTAATAAAATGGTGATACTGTATTCCTATACTGTAGGAAGCTATAAGGTGTATAATGTATTTGTCAAGAAAATAAAGGTTTTTTTTTTTTTAAAGGAAGAAATACGTCTTTTGTAGAAGAAACAAAAGTTTTGGTTTGATTCTGTTTGCTGTCCATGTGCTTAGTTTTCAAGAACCACTGTGTTGCTTTAATCATTTCTTTAGCATTTCACTTTTAAAGTTCTGCTCTCAAAACTTGCTCTATAGTGATTATTGAAACTGTCTCAAATCAGCTTGTCAACCTTTATAATATTAATTAGTGCTGCTCTGTGTTATTTTTATTGGCAACCAATTGTCATTAATTACTATTACTTTACTGTTATTTTTCTACCATTTATCAGACATGTAATTATGTAATTATCCATTTATTATACCATTTATCAGACACATAATTAAACAGATGAGATGTGAATAGTTTTATTTATTTCCTTATTCTATTCTGAGTTTAAATGAAAATATCTCATAGATAACCATGGTCTATTCATATAATTGGAAAAAACAATATGTGATACATTTATTCTGTAGTAGATATAAAAACATTCTGTCCTAGGGACTTTAGTTAGATAGTCACATAAGACAGAGAACCTTTTTTTATTAATGTGTTGCAAAATGTCACTTATTCAATGGTGCATTCCCCTCCTTAGAAGGATACAAATATATCCTATATCCTATAACCATATTTCCAACATGTGTGAATATTTATATAATAATATGTGCACTGCAAAATACTAGTAGTTATTTTTTTCCCCTTCTAGAATTCTTAATTGTATTAATATGCATCCTCCCAGTAAAATGGTCACTGAAGTACGAATTATCATTACTGGAAGCCTTAGAGAAATCTCAGGAAGTTGTTTCCCGCAAAAAAAAAAAAAAAAAAAAAAAAAAAGAAAAGAAAAAGAAAAAGAAAAAAAGAAAATGACATCCTGAGATCGTATCACTGCCTCTACACAGAGATTCTCTAGAAATGCCATACAAATATATTATTTCAATCATTGACCTGCTTTCATCCCAGAAGTAGAATCTTGGGAAGTGCAGCCCCTGCTCTGGCCCCACTGGGGTTAGATGCCAAACTCTTGACCCTTCCTCTTGAATGTGCTTGGTTGTCAGTCCTGCCTGCGCAGCTGTTGGTATTCCAGAGGATCAGATGGCCAGAAAGGGACTGGAATGGGCCTATTAGCATCTCAATACGGCCACTCCAGTCCCCTTTATTACCAATTCACTCAAATTAATTAATTTTTAATTTTGCACTACCTCAACGAGTATAAATCAAGGCAGGCAGGGAGACAGAAAAGCACACTTGAAACATGAAACTGTCTGTGGTGTGAGTCACAGAGGCTCAACCTCTGCAATCTGTCACTGTGGAGATCAGGAAAAAAGGAAAATTATCCTGTGCAGAGATTATTGAAAAATATTTTTTGATGAATTATGCTCCTTTCTAAAGGTCACAAAAGAGAGGAGTAGTGGTGATAAATGTCTGTTATGTGCTTTAGATCCTTAAACCCAGGTTCTGGATTCAGAAAGACTAGCTGATTAAAAACAATGCTCCTGTGATTTCCCATTTATTTTATTTGAACCTAACATTTTATTGTCATATTAACCTGTATTCTGTACAAATAATGACTTTGAGTCTTAAAACTGACACCATCTGTAACTATATAATACTCCTAAAATGTAAGAATTACTATTACTATTATTATTATTATTTTGTTGGCTTGGCTTTAATTTCCTTAAAGCAGCATCCTCTAAAAGAGTGCAGTGGTTTGGACTGAATAATAATCTAAATTATAAACTGGTATTTTGAAATGCAGAAAGCAATGAAATCATTGGCAAAATATCCCTCTGTGCTCCTTTATCCTCAATTTACTTGAATTGGTCTCAGGAATAAAACTCATAGTAAGAAAGCATTTACTTTGAACAGTACAATCCTCTTTGAGTGAGGACTGATTGCTTTTGATATTCCATAGTGCAACATACACGGTTATAGATATATCATAGGGAGCTTTCTTTTTGACTTTGAGCTACAGAGTAGAAAGACCAAAGATTAAAGGTGTTCAATCATTCCACCATACTGTGTAACTTCTTACATCATATTCTTGAGCGAGGAAATGTGGCCAAATTTAAGATGTATTTATACCATGCTGGGTAGGATTTTTTTTTTTAACCTAATATAAACCTAGCTGTTTGAGACAGAATACAATTGGTTTCTGTTTCTGAGAATAATAAAGGGTAGATTCATGGCTACCAAATAACTCCTTAGAAAGTTTTCTTTCCCTCTCAGATATAATCAAGTCCACAGTGTGGTTTATTACAAACATTTATGAAGTCATTTAATTTTAAATATTTGCAACTTGCAAAATATTTGCCAAGTATTTTACAAGTACTTGGCATTTAAAGTTGTGGAAATGAAGTAAGTAATTTGTTGAGGTTAACAATGCAGTAAAGGAAGAAAGATCAACTCACACTTTAGGCCACAATTTCACAAATTTTCCTGGGCAACACTGCTTTCCCAAACCTATACTGGTTGCAGATAACTTGCCATAAATGACAACTATCCACATTTAAACAAACCGTAAAATGAAATACTTCCTTAAACGGAGGGTTGTTAAGTTCAAGTACAGATTTCTTACATTAGAATTGTGGTTAAAGAAGAATGTTTCATAATTATGAGACTGGCTTAACTGTGGTTCTGATGGAGAGCAGAAGATATCAAATATAAAATTAAGATCTTTAAAAAATGCAACTATGAATTAAAAACTGAGTTCACATGCCTCAGCAAGATTTCATACCACTAGCATAATGAAAAATTTTCTCCTTTTCCAATTCTCTCCTGTTTTTATTGAGATTGTTATCCAAATTCTGTGTGTTGGTTCTTTGGCAGAGAATGTTGTACCAACTGCCAAATTAAATAGAAACTGGCCCCATATTTTGATCAGGCTACCCCATGTTGTGTAGTTATCTCCCTTTAAAAAATACTTTTCTTTTTGGTACGTAAGAAAACACTCAATATACTAATGAATAGTAAATGCCAGTTATTTAAAGAATATACTGAATATTGTCATTGCTCTTCCCTCAGGTATCTCAGAAAAACCCTGCTCTGATTGCTTGATGTTAGTATGCTGAGAGACATTTGTTCTTTTCTTCTAATGAACAGTTTTAAGTTCAAAAAGTAACTCCTCTTTATTCTAAAATACTTTTACAAACTACAACTTGATCACGATTTAATACAACAGGTCAAAGGTATTCATTAACCACCCACCAACAAATAGCTTTTCATACAAATTCATTGTAATCATAGGCAGAAAAGCTTAGGGAAAAAATGTCATCGAAAAATAAGATTTTATGACAGTTATGGATATTATCTTATTTCTTTTTATTATAACTGAGTTCATAGAACTAAATCAACAATCCTTGGTTTACAAAATCTTTTTAAAATTGGCTCATGTACAGTCATCATTTACATATTTATGTATCTGTTTCCTTATTTGTTAATTCATGTGTCCATGCACTCCTTAATTTATTCAATTTTTTTATTATACTACTGTAAAAAGTATAGATCAATCATCTAGAATAGGAACTTGATGATAATTACAAACATCTAACCATATTATTTCCCCATTTCATTCCTCTCGCCCTTCACTTCGTGTAATTGACACTCTGAACTATATTTTCACCATAATATTGATTCCTCATATATATATGAGATATATATACATATCTTGATTCCATAAATATTTGTGGCACTTTAAATAATTTAGTTCACTTTAACTTTATAAAAAAGGGGTATCATGATGGAAACAACTTTAAGGACTTACCTGTCATTTAATATTATATTGCTAAGATTCATACACAATTTTGTATCATTATTTTTCCTTAATCCAAATTAAGGATTGAGGTATGATATTTCATTGTGGTACTGTACTATAGTTCATTCACCCACTCTCTTTTTAATGATATTTAGATTATTTCTAGCCCTTATTTGGCTTGAACAGTGCTTCATGAAAATATATCTTGCTGATCATAAAGAAGAGGTTTTTGGGGTATACATCTAGAAAAATGGTTTAGTTTATTTCTTGTGATAACATTAAACTATTTCCAAAAATGATTAAAACGTCTAAATTCCCATGTTATATTAAATTTAGACTATATATACACACACACACGTTGGGCCAGCTGGATGACCCAGTCGGTTATGCATATGATTCTTGATCTCAGCTCAGGCCTTGATTTCAGGGTCATGAATTCAACCCCTGTGTTGGGCTCCACATTGGGCATGGAGCATACTTGGGGCGGGGGGGGATGAATATATATATATATATATATATATATATATAATATGTTTCCCAAGTAGGCTCCATACCTATAGATGTATATATAAGTATATATTTTTTTGTCTTAAAGAGTTAAAAATGATCATTTCTTGTCCTCTTGGATTCCTCTCATCATTAATGATACTGAACATTTCTTCCAATGCTTATTGAACATGTATGCTTACTTTTGGGGGAAATTTATGACTTTCACTCACTTTTTTCAACACATATTCATTATTAATATACAGAAATTCTTCATTTATTAGTAATGCATATATTTTTCAGTTGTATGCATTGAGAATAATCCCTCTGAATTTGAAATTTGTTTTACTCTCTTAAAATGTATTTTGAAAAGCTGCATTTCTTAATTTTAAAATAAATAAAAATTCAGTGTCAAGGATTTAGGAAGTTTTCAAAAACAAAAATTGATAGATTATGAAAATATATTCAAGAAGTTTTAATAAATGTACAGATATACCATGTTCATGAAGAAGAATAATATATTGAAAATATATTAATTTTCCCAAAATTTATCTACAGTTTTAGAAATTCCAATAAAAACCTCAACAAGGGGCAGCCCAGGTGGCTCAGTGGTTTAGCACCGCCTTCAGCCCCAGGTGTGATTCTGGAGACCTGGGATGGAGTCCCACATCGGGTTCCCTGCATGGGGCCTGCTTCTCCCTCTCCCTGTGTCTCTGCCTCTCTCTGTCTCTGTGTCTCTCATGAATAAATAAATAAAATCTTTAAGAAAAAAAAAAAAAAACCTCAAGAATTTTCATAGCATTTAATAACCCGATTTTCAAATGTGTATGAAAGAAACTGTCAGTAATATGAAGGGCAAGAATGAGAAATTTACCTTTTCAGGTATCAGGACTTAACATAAAGCTATAGTAATTAAGAAACTGAAATACTGACACAGGGTGGATATATTTATCTAAAATATATTTAATTTGAGGATTAAATCTCCATATTGCCACTAAAAGTCATTTTGTTCTGTCCCTTAGAGTGTCAAAAGGTCGTTCAAAAAAAGATTGCACTTTTCACGAACATTTTTCCATTCTACAAAGCCATCAGCGAGTGTCAGGAAAGCATTTATCTTGCAAACAACCCAGCCAAAACCCACTCAAACACTGCAGCTTGCTGAAAAGCCTCACTGTCTTCTAACTCAAGCATACCACTGAAATTCATCTCTAGAAGTAATTAATAGTCTCCACTGCCAACGAAGAAAGCAGCAAGTTTTATTGGTCCATATCATACCCAAACAACAAAATTACCTTACTTAGTTACAAAATTGACAGAAAATAAACGATGAACTGTAAATGAAATCCAGTCACACAGACTGAATTTTGGTACATTACTGTGTAGTTTAATAGTTACTTTTTTTCTACATGTTTTGTAGAGCTTTAAAGATTTTAGATCAAAAAAAAAAAAAAAACGAAAACAGCTGTCACATGGAAAATTAATAACATCAAAATTTAATGTAAGCTCCAGTATAAATCAAATTCTCTTTTCTATTGATATTAAAATTTTATAGAATACCTCATTAGTGTTATTTTTATTCTGTTTTTTATTTCAGTCTATATAGCATCATCATTGTATAAAATTATATTTGAATTGATCTTTCACTTCATATCAATTTTAAGTTGGAGTTTTTTCTTTTATGGCATAATTTATTAAATTCCTAGCCTATATTCTTTGCCTTTTATTTATCTAAGAAGTGAAACTTCTAAAAAAAAAAAAAAAGTGAAACTTCTAAAACTACAATTCTGGAGCATACCACTCAGAGTTGTGCCGTCTTATCAGAGGCTCCCTTTCACTACCTCCCAACCAGACCCCACTTCAACTGAGGGCCCCTGGTTGTCATACTTTGCCTGTACAAGAGGGAAGAGGATAGAGAAACCTCTGTCACGTTAACGATGGCAACAGTATCTTACATAATTTATAAGCATTTTGTGTAGACCTTGGTCTTCTGACAAGACCAACTGTTAACTGCGGGAGCTAGGAAAGAAATAGATCTGTCTCACTAAAAAGAAAATAAAGTGAAGTGAACGTTCCTCTAGTTGCCCATGTTTAAAAATGGTAAATCATCATTATAGAGAAGTACAAAAAATGTCACATACCCCAGAGTTTCTCCCTAAGAGAATATATGAAAAAAAAAAAAAAAAAAAAAAAAGGCTTCACTAATAAAGTCTTAAAGCTTAACAAGACCCGGAAATCGTGACCCAAATTTCCTTTTTTTTTTTTTCTTTGATTTATTTATTTATTTATTTATTTATTTATTTATTTATTTATGATAATCACAGAGAGAGAGAGAGAGGCAGAGACCCAGGCAGAGGGAGAAGCAGGCTCCATGCACCGGGAGCCCGACGTGGGATTCGATCCCGGGTCTCCAGGATCGCGCCCCGGGCCAAAGGCAGGCGCCAAACCGCTGCGCACCCAGGGATCCCGTGACCCAAATTTCCACGCGTCTGTCCTGAGTCCGCCGGCCCGCGCGTGGTTGACGACAGGGGGCGGCGGGGAGGCCGGGGCGGGGCGCGGGAGGGCGCGCGGGGTCGCGGGGAGGCCGGGCGGGCCGCGGGGGCAGCGGCGCCCTCGGGTAGGCTTTGAGGTTGTGCAGGGCCGGGTAGCAAAGGCGAGGCCGCCGCGGGCTGGGGCCTGCCCTCGGGAGGTCGGGAGGGCAGAGCAGCCCCCCGTGAGGCCGGAACGGGGGAGACGATGGGGGCCTCGGGGCCTGCACCCTCTGCCTACCGCGCGAGCAACAAATGCGGCCAGGAAAGGAGGCCCTCCACTCCCAGATTCTCCTATTTCCTGTTTTCTAAGTAGTTCATGTTCCTGTGCGATAGAGTTAAGTGGACAAAATGTGACAGATTTCCAGAAGAACTTTTGCTTTTTTTCTGCTTTTACATCCTCATCTCTTTAAGGCATCCTCATCACTGCCTTTATGTTTGGTGACTAATTAGACGTGGAATATCTGTGGTCTTTGATATCGGCATAAATACTATCTTTTACTAAACTTGAAACTTGACCATCTTTAAATATAAAATGGGGATTCGTTTGCGCACAGCCTGAAGAGGCCAAGTTTCCGTTCACATCCTGAAATCTGGTACAGGGGAAAAAGGGAACTGACAGCTGTGATTCAACAACACGGAAAGTTCATTCCGTCTACTATTTGTCTACATTTAATACTAAAAATGACCTGAATGAATGATGGGCAAACAGCTGAGTCTCTTCTAGCTTGGAGTATAGGGTTAAAAAAAAAATCACACTTATTTTTAGTCTGCGTTTAGAACTAATTATGGATCACTTCAATTTCTTCTTGGCTATTTGAATATTCTCAAGTTTAAAGAGACCATTTTGCGTAACACATGGTAACATTGATTGTCTTTCATTATGTAATCTGGCATAAAATTGGGAAATGGCTTCTGCGACTAAACTAAATTACTAAAAATGTTATCTTTCCTCACTAGTACTTAAATTTTCCCATTAACTTAAATTTTAAATACACCTCCCCCAAAAAACTGCATTCCTATTTTTTTTTATTGCCAAGTATGCCATTCTGCCCTTTAAAATTACCTGAAGTCTCAGATACCTTTCTGCTTCCAACATAAGTTTTTATTTCAACCCACTCAGCAGTCTGGTCTGCGGCACCCAAGCTGGCCCACATGCCCAGACACACGTGTCAAAACACCACTGACCAGGTGGGCCTCCTGACTGTCCCAGCAGCAAAGCCTTCTCAGACCAGCCTGGCCAGAAATGGATATTCCTGCCTACCACCAACTCATGCTTTCTATTTTTGAAATATAGATACTTGAATTAGACTTCATTAAGGAAGTAGTTTTATAAGCAGAAGTAGACCCTCGACACTCTAGTCTGTAAAGTCTCACTCTACCGTGGGCCATGGACCAGCACTGCCCACACCATCGGAGAGCTGGTTAGGAATGGGGTGGCTCAGCCGGCCCAGCAGCTGACTCTCGATTTCGGCTCAGGTCATGATCTCAGGATCCTGGGATCCAGCCCTGTGTAGGCTCCGTGCTCCGTGGGGGCATCTGCTGGAGATTCTCTCCTTCTCCCTCTCTCCCTCCCTCTGCCTCTCCCCCTGCTTGTTGTCTCTCTCTTTTTCAATCTCTCAAATAAATATATATATATCTTTTTTAAAAAATGCAGAATTTCAGCTTCACCCCAGACCTACAGACTCAAAGTCTGCATTTTAAACAATATCTACAGGTAACCTAGATGTAAATTAACATCTGATAAATCCTATTCTGTACTGGCAAAAATATAAGCAAACAACACCACCAACACACAAACAACTAGTAGCTAGAAATGAGGGAGGAAGGGAAAGGAAGGAAAAAAGTAAATGTCAAACCGAGTGCATTCTTTCTAAGTTATGTGTTTAATAGTTTTACCTATAGTTTTACCTAAAATGGAGGTTGTGTTCTTTTAGGTGCATGTATACTGAGAGAGGTATTCATACAATATAGGAAGCATTTCAAAATAGGATGATATGCTCCAAATGTTGTAGTTAGTGAAGAGTTTGTTCTGATAGAAGTTGTTAGTATTTTGTGCCATAAATAATTTACTAATGTCCCATAATGAAAAAAATGGCAGGTCTATTTTTTTGTCCAATAAAATGGCACTAAAATTTAAGTTACTCTTTTTTAAATTTATTTTTATTTATTTATTCATGAGAGACAGAGAGAGAGAGAGAGAGAGGCAGAGACCCAGGCAGAGGCAGAAGCAGGTTTCATGCGGGAAGCCCGATGTGGGACTCGATCCCAGGACCCCAGGATCACAACCTGAGCCAAAGGCAGACACTCAACTGCTGAGCCACCCAGACGCCTTAAAATAGTGATTCTTTAAGGGATCCCTGTGTCAATGAACTTATCCTATTCATCTAAGTGCAAGTCATTAATAAGCAACTTCCTAAGATTGGTCTAGAGCACTGTCTGCCCACATTAATCCTGGAAGAGCATATTGGGGGGGGCTCCTGAGAGCAGATACATAGGAAAGTAAGACCTTGCCCTGACTCAAGGGACTCACAAAAGACACGCTTACAAAAATAGTTACAGTGTACTTGTGAGAAGGACCCCTGGAGCACAGAGGAGGGTGTATTTCACTCTGCCTAGGGAGTTCAGGGGTTAGGAAAAAAGTTAAGGAAGAGAATGAAGAATCTGCTAGAAAGACCTTGCAGGAGTTTCCAAGGCGGACCGAGGGATTCTGGTGTTGGGTATAGTCGATTTAAAGGGTCCATTTAATTTTTTTAAAAAGTGAGACAAGAAATCCTGTGGCCAGCACACCAAAGGCTGGGTGACTTTGATCATCACCTCTCTTTTCCATGGGTGTCATCTGCCTACCGTTGGCACAAAGGCAAAGTCTAATTAGACATGGGTTCCTAGCCTCAAAGGGCACGTGATGAATCACTAACCTCAACCTCTGAAATATGTTAATGAATTGAATTTAAATTAAAAACAAATAAATAAATTCGCAATTCCAGTGGAGCTTGAAAGAACTTTGCATGAAGTCGCAAGAAGAGGGAAAAAAAAGATGAATCTTTGCCTGACCTTGGAGAACGAGGAGCAACCCAGAAGGAAGTGAGCTTAGAGGTGAAAACAGACTTTTGAGGACAACTCTTAGTTTTAAAAAAGAGAAAGAGAGCAAGAGCGAGTGCAAGAGCTGGCAAGAGAGCTATGTTTGGGGCAGGTCCTAATTAAAACACCAGGAAGAAGTAGCCACTTACTGCTTAATGTCATCAGGAGGAGGTGGTCTGAAGCCTCCAGATCCAGAAAGCGCCAATTCTGCAATAAGTTTTGCATTCAGACAAAAGTATATTTACCTACAGGTAAATTGCCTTTAAAATAAGCACAGATGTGACAAATATGTGTCCCATATTTAAAAATTTTGTCTCATGATATTTCCCTTTCTTCCTTGAGTTTGCTTGTAATTCTCAGATGTCATATTCCAAAATATTTTTCCAAATAGCACCATGGTTTATTTTTCTTAATTTTTTCTCCTTGAACAACAACAACAACAAAAAGACATATGTTCATTCTCTTAGGTAAATTCAGTGATTCGAAATATGGGGGAGATGTGTATCAAATAAGATGTTTTTGAGCGTTTTTGAGTGCTACGTTAATAGCTTTTGTTTAATGAATTGCTTTTATTTAGAATCAGTGTAATACGGTAGAAAGAATATCACAGAAGCATAGATACTTGGCCATGGAGAAAGCCGGCAATATGAGGGCCACTGTGCTTGGTGCTTTAAAACAAAGACCAGAGCCTGGAACATAAAGCCTTTTTAGGAACAAATTTGGATTCAGTTGTGTGTATATGGGGGTGGGGGTGTATGTGTGTGTTTGTTAGGGCGGTGGGGCCCCCCAGGGGGATTGAGTCATATTGTAAAATCTGAAGGAAGATAAAGCCAGATAAAAAGACACTGGATTTACCTAAAATAGGTCTTTATCAACTAACCTCCTGAGATGATCAAAATCATCCAGCACGATGATTAAATTTCTTGTTATCTTCATACTACTTTTCTCCTTCATTCTAAAAAATCTTCAACAGCTAACTCCACACACAATATTTGAAGAAAGACAAAAATCTTTGGCCTAAGCCATCCAGCCCCAACATAACAACCATATATACCGACAACATTCCAATAAAAACTATAAAATTCAGGCAAACTGAGATGTTCTATGGTTCAGGGATAGAAGTGATGTTTCTAGGTGAAGACTTTTCCTAGCTTCAAAATTTTACACTGACTTAAGAGGCCATTTTTACTCAGTAGAATTTTAGCTTCAATGTTACATCCTTCATGGAACCTCTCTCTTCTTTATTGAGCCTTCTAGCGGGATGCTGCTGCTGACTGGAGGAGGGACCTTGGTAATATGTTTAATGGCTCTGGATTTCCATCTCTTCGTTACTAATATAAAGTGGTTGGCCTAGGGATCCCTGGGTGGCGCAGTGGTTTAGCGCCTGCCTTTGGCCCGGGGCGCGATCCTGGAGACCCGGGATCGAATCCCACATCGGGCTCCCGGGCATGGAGCCTGCTTCTCCCTCTGCCTGTGTCTCTGTCTCTCTCTCTCTCTGTGTGACTATCATAAATAAATAAAAATTTAAAAAAAAAAAAAAAAAAAAAAAAAAAAAAAAGTGGTTGGCCTAGATGAATTTCTAACTTTTATTACTCACATGCACCGTAAAATAATCTTTTAAAACCTACATATGTACTGACTCATATATTTTAAGTTGGCATTTAAAATGTTTTCTCATGAGTGTAAATAATTGGGAATGATGTAATTTCCACCATATTGTAAATATTGACGTTTAAAAATAAAGCTGTTACACCACTCTTCTGAATGCACCCAGTGCAATCTAAATACCATAGTGATTTGATACTCACTATCATGTAAAAATAAACAACTGACAATTTATTAGCTCTTCCTTCATTTTGAATGACAACAACTAATTGAAAGACACTTAACCTGAAACAGAATTTGATACAGACCCATTTTCACATCCTCAACGCCAAGTTTTTAATTCCTATTTAACACTTAGGTCCAAAGGGCAATGCACCTTAATACGATTTCAGAACCAGCATGAGGGGAATGCTTATTCTTCAGAAAAGACTGAAATAAGCAATCATGGAAAGGTAAGTGGGAAAGAGAACTAGCTTGAGAATTTGGGCTTAAACACAAATTCTCACACAAGTTAACATACTACATATGGAAATCGAGTAATTGAGTGTGTGAAGCTTAATTTCCTTAAAACCATAAATGTACATGGAACCCTTGGATATCCTCAAGGAGTCTGCACTTTACATGTAGCTTAGTTTGGAAACTGCTGTACATCCTCTTTGTGTATGTCTATAGATTACTCAGGTGTTACATCCTACACAGTACTTTGCATAATGCCTTGAGTTTAGTAGTCAACCAATATGTACATATAAAATTTGTAATTTCTATAACCAAATGTAGGCTATATAATAGTGTATCTAATTGTGCATACACAAAATTTGTATTTAAATGAACATAGCATTGTATTGTGCTTTTCAATATCCATTCCTAAACATGTTGAATTGTCTGACAAGAGCACTATAGTACAATGAGCTGGTGGATATGCTGTATTTATTAACACCAGGAAATTAATCTACTGTAACTATGTTGGCAGGCTTTCCCATTCACATTTTCTATAATTTCTTTTCCAAAGACCGCTAGATCTCAGTCATGTTTTCATTTTCAATATTTTGCTTTCTAGATTTTTGTGTACCACTTAACCACACGTTGCCAACAACACTAACCCAGTCCATGAATATCCACTAATAGGTGAAGCTGTTTTCAGCATAAACTTTTTCTTAAGTGAATCTAAGCAGGCATTTTATCTAGGGACCACATGTCTAACAAAGCAGCCATTTCTAACTAAGGATACCAAAGTCAAAGTTACAGCAAATTTATTTTGCAATGTTATCACACATGCCAAACATAATATTGAACTACCAACAAAATGACTGCATGCACAATACACTATAATTAACCTTGTAAATTCACCGTACTTACAGTCTTAACATGTATGTACTTTGGTGAAAGGAACCACAGTGCTGAAAGCAAATGTGAAATTTGCTAAATAAATTTTTGGAAGCTTAAGTCATTTGACCTTTCCAGTTTAAACAACCTAATAATACAGGAGTTAGTCATTCTTGGATATGGGACATTACAAATAAATTTCCCAAAATAATAGTCATCATGTTCTGGGATATCCTTGCTCTCTATGAATTATTACAATAAATTTCCCTGAAGAGTTTAAATGAATAAAATAATAATTCTCGGCCTCCTGAAATCACAGGTAAGTCTATGAATCAATCACCCCTCTAGTATATGAGAACACACAAATAGGGCTTATAAGTTGTTCCTGGGAGGGTACAGGGCACCTGAGGAATTTTAGTCCAAGTTCCAGGATTTAAATTTATATCATGACTTATAAGATGTTTTCCTTAGCGTACTGAATACTGACTTAAATATTCAATCTTCAGTGATATATAAGTTCCTCACTTCAATGTAATATTTACTCAAGAAGCATAAATTATGATTGATAAATGAGATAAATGAGAAATTAGACCTAGGAGTGATCCCTTGGGCTTCTATCTTCAATACCTAACTGAGACTACCTCCAACCAAGTCTAAGGTAAATTTCTAGAATTTCCAAGAGAGACTATTACTTATTTCACAAAGTCAATTTGAAACAATTCACTTAGAAAATGATTTAGCACTTAGTAGCCACACCACAATTAGGATCTCAATGTCAGAACTTCTGTCTCTATTAAAAAAAAAAAAAAGGTAGAATTGAAAACATTAGAAATAATACTGTAAAAGTACTACATATATAAATACATATACTATTTATAACAGATACCACTTATATATTTGACTGAGGACTTACATATAAAAATACAGTGACTGATTATCAGGTCTTCATTTAATTCTCTCTTTTGAACATTTTTAACCAAACTTGTTTGATATATGTGTAGTCTCTTCCTTACTCCCTCTCTGTCTCTGCCTTATAATTGTGCTCTGCTTTCCTACTGTTAAAAAAAAGAGACAACAGACCCAAAATGGAGTCACTCATGCTAAACCCCATGTCAGCAAACAAAGATTTAATATCTAATCTGTTTCAAATTTCAAATGTCTCCCAAGAATGTAATCTTAAACTGGTAAATCTGGAATTTTCTGGTCAGCACTAATGAGGTAATCTGCCCACAGATCCCTTCTGTCCCCCAAAGGAAGATGAACAATAGATTCCTTCCCTTGTCTCACCCCTTTTTTGCCTATAAAAGCCTTTCATTTTGCACAGCTTTTGGGAGCTCCTTTCTACTTGCTGAGTGGGATGCTGCCCAACTCATGAATCACTGAATAAAGCCAGTTTGACCTTCAAATTTTACTCAGGTGATTTTTTTTTTTAAGACTACCTATACGTACACACATTATCATACTTACTCCTACATCTCCCTCTCTGACCTACAATCTTACACAATGGAAGGCATCTGAGGGATTAAGTGTGATTAAAGCCTCAATAACCGTGCTTGAGCTTCAAACTTCACAATATTTGCAAAGTAGCTAATTATTTGGCCCTGAAAAAAGAACTGGTTTTCTACATGATAGAGGAAAAAAATACAATCATGGTAAGATAATTCAGACGTATAAAGAATTCAGAGTGGTATGACATGCCTTGTTTTAAAAGAAACAACCCTGAACCATGTTAGACAGACCATCAAAACCAATTACTGAAACAAGTAAAGCTATTTGATCCTAGAAAACTATCCAATCATGGATTGGTCTAAGTTCTAAATATATAAGAACTGAAGATCTCTCACTTTTGAGCACAGAAATATCATACACAACAAACCATGTACTGTTTAGTTAAATTTTATTTCATTTATTTTGGCCTTTTATTTAATATAAATGAATATTAAATATATTTATATATTTCAGTTTCACCTGAAACTAAGGCTTTATTCTTGTTATAAAAGCTACTACTTATTAAGTACTTACTCTGTGTCAGACTCTGTGTTGACTACTTTACAAACATTACCTCCCTTGAACTTCCTAACAGCACTACAAAGGAGATGCTCTTGTTATCTCTTGTTATCTCCAATTTATACCTGAGGTGAGGGACCCAGATTGGTTAAGTCTTTTGCCCACGGTCACACAGTAAATATGAGGTAGGGCCAAGATAATATCCAGAACTTCTGATTTATACCATTTATAACAATTAAAGCAATGATGTTCCTAATCCTCGTCTTCTGTGAAGGAGACATTGTAAAATGTGCAACTGATTAATTCATTATGATAGCGGAGAGAATAGAATTTAAATATTTATTGATACCTTATGGCCACAACCATGAATATTTCTACTTGTTTTATGGACTTTACAATCCTGAGATCCACTCAGGGTTCACTAAGCCGTGGAAGGCATCGGCCCCGCTGTGGCCTTGCTGTGGCCCCAGGCGGGTCTACTTCATCACCCTTGTATGTTCTCATAGCCCTTCTGCTTCTTGTCCTCTTCCCAGGCTGCCAGTTGTGATATTTATTGTATTTATGCTACTTTCCCCTTTTTCCACAGATTTTTAACTCCTATCAGCTTTGAAACTGACTCAGCGAGTTATAACTGTGTCTAAAGGAAGGTAGACTCTGACTGGGGCCTCAGGGTTGTCATAAGAAGAGTTCTCTACACAAACATCACTACACAAATGTGTGAAAAACCTCCAAGAAACACGTGCCATCCTACTTAACAATTAGTGTGTTTTCTGTATAATATTTTTTTTTAAGATTTTATTTATTGATTGATGAGAGACACACAGAGAGAGAGAGAAGCAGAGACACAGGCGGAGGGAGAAGCAGGCTCCATGCAGGGAGTCTGACGTGGGACTCGAACCCGGGACCCCAGGATCACACCCTGGGCTGAAGGTGGAGCTAAACCACTGGGCCACTGGGGCTGCCTTCTGTATAATTATTTGGGGAAAAAATGTATCTTAGAAAATATATTAGGCTATTATGATCTAATTTTAAGAACTGTCACCAGTTTAAAGACTCTGATAACCCTTAAATAGAAAGAAATGTAGAAATATGTGAGTGAGTGAGATGCATAAAACCTCACAGTTGGTAGAATGGCCTACTTTCAAACCCAGTGTACTTCCAGAAAACTGTTTTGAACATACCAAACACTTTCAGGGGAAGTATAGAGGTTCTCAGATTTACAGGATATATTCCCTACGTTTCTCAGACACAGAATCTACTAAATTATAAGGGCATTTTTTTTCATATCATTACAATCATCTGAGCAGCAACCCATAATCATGTCCCATAACTGAGCAGCAAATGAATAACAGTAAATACAATGCAATCACTATGTTATAACCCTTCAAATCTTTAATCTTAAGATAGATATTCCAGGATGGATCGTTTCAGCTGTAAATAACCATTTCCAAATGCCTTTTCATCCTCTAGTTGTATTTTTGGAAAGGAATCCATTGCCTTATTTATTTATTTTATTTTATTTTGCTTTAACTTGGGAAGGTAATCTCATAATTCACAGAAGCTTTTTTATTGGGCATGGGAAATTCAATAACGATTTTCATTCTCTATTTTTTTTTTTTTTTTAGATATTTTAAAGAGTATGTAGACCATCTGGACTTTGTAAGGGTGGCTGCATCTTTAATATAAACTAATGGCTATTTCAAGCACACTTTCTTCTTCAGAAATTAAGGCAGTTACTTTCCTGTCACTTCCTCTTTGTAGCCTTTCTTCTAAAAAAAGATACAAAGGAGGTTAAAAAATCTTTAAAGATGAACTAGTATGAAGCAAACTATGTGTTAACCAAAACAGCAGAATTTATTGTATCGTTTTATTGTTATTAACTATTTTAACTCCTCTGCCCTGAATGTTTCAATACTTTGTCAAAGATTTAAATTATGTCTCTATAAAGCTTAATTGTGGAAGATGATTTGTGTAGGAAGGAGTGATGCAGGATCTACAATCACAGAAGGTCAGGGTGTAGCAAACACCCAGGTGTGTGTGTGCCTATACCCCCCATGTATGCCTCATTCAAGAAAGTTACCCACATCTCACTGTTGCTCCATTTTCCCTATTATATATGGATATAGTGCACATGTGAATAAAGAAGAAAAATATTAGGTAAAGAAGCCATCAATATTCACACCCAAAAATGTGGTTATTGTGTACAGATTTTGAACTAGGCTCCGAAAGGATTTGTAAAAGAGAAGAAAGCACAGCTGCTACTCTTAGGAAGTTTATCATCTATAACAACAACAAAGTTTGCCTTTTATTTGCTTAAAAAAATAGTACTCATATTTTAGGATCCAGTTTACCAACGTTTCATTGCTATATTTTATGGTTCTCTCCTAACTCGACTCTTAAAAAATATTCTGAGTCAAGACATGCAAAAGCATATATATATATATATATATATATATATATATATATATATATAACTCAGGCAGCCCCACTGACTTATGCTAAAGAGTCTTACTGGATCTTTTGCAGTGAATTTAGATATATGTCAAGTCAAAACACATGTGATTGCACAGCCATGCTGAGTAGATCTCAGGTTTATTCCTAGACAGAGAGGTACAGAAACCATCCTGTATCAATACAGCCGACAATTCCTCCGTGGAGCTGACCCTTGTCTAGAGTTTACAGCATGAGCTTGGCTACTAGCCAATGTGAACAATGTTTAAATTTTTTTATGGCAGCTCAATGAGCTTTCAAACATTCATCTGCTTTACTTACTGTGCTTAATAAAAAGGCAAGTCAATGTATTTTCTCATTCCCTTTTCATCACTAATAAGAGCAACCATCAACCTTACAAAGGATAGGATCTGCGTTCACTTCCAGCTCCGTGTCCCCAGTAGCTCGGCACTGAAGCGCTCACAGAACACTGTCATCCCACCCACCGTCACTACGCAGATGTGGGTGGAAGGCCGCACATACTTTGTCCCTAGAACACGTCAACTACGTGTGGATAAAGCCCTTGGGAATTACTTCTGTACTTGGACATCAACATTTTAAAGGTGTTTTACTGTATTAATGAAACAGTTGCTTTATACAAGCCTTTATCTTCTGGAAAGCTCAAAAGATTGCAGAATTTTTTGTTTCTTTTTAAGATTTATTCATTTATTTGAGAGAGCACATGAGAGAAAGAGCATGAGGGGGAGAAAGGGCAGAGGGAGAGACTCTTCAAGCAGATTCACTGCTGAGCCTGGAGCCTGGTGTAGGGCTGGATCCCATGATCCAGGTTATCATGACTCAAGCCAAAACCAAGAGTCACATACTTGACTGACTAAGCCAGCCAGGTGTCCCACAAAATTTTCTTTTAGGTTTATTTATTTGATTCATGAGAGACACACAGAAAGAGGCAGAGACACAGGCAGAGGGAGAAGCAGGCTCCATGCGGGGAGCCTCACGTGGGACTCGATCCCCGGACCCCGGGGGTCATGACCTGAGCCAAAGGCAGATGCTCAACCACTAAGCCACCCGGGACCTCCACAAAGTTTCTGATAGCAACACAAAACTTTGTAATCTATGACAATAATGACATTGTCAAAGAAGGAGTTTCCTATGTGATCTTCCTATAACACAACCTGATGACTAATTTAGGAAGCATGTACATTTTTTAGGTTCATATTTATGAACCTAAAAGACTGTGATGATTTATTATCTGAAATTTTAAAGGTACGCATAGTCTATTAACTTATTTTGTGTGTTGCCTCGTTGTAAAAGCAACACAAAGAAACACAAGAATGTACGCGGCCGTCCAACCCCTTCTGAAGTTCGCTTTGATACTCTATTCCGTACTTCACTCATCTTAGCTTCTTTTAGAAAGAAGGTGCTTAAGTGCATTGATAAGTACACGCGCTATAATAACTAAATATATGTATGCTGGACGCACAGTGCTAACGTGTGTGCTTACGGGTGTGTACAAGCACCACGCACCCACCCGTGAACCTGTCCACGCCTGTACGTGCAGGGCGGACGTGCCTCCGGGCACAGGGCCTTGCTCGGCGGCCACACGCTGGGCCTCCTCCGGGCCACCTCCTCCGAGGCTGCGGGGCGGGGCCGTCAGAGCGAGGCGAGGCTCCACCCAAGCGCCCGCCGTGGCCGCATTACCGTCCTGCGCCTTCCCCGGAGCGGGAGGGAAGGGGTGCGGCCGAGGGAGGCCTGGCCCCCGCGGGCACCCCCTGCCAGCCCTCTGCGTGCGGCCCGGGAGGCCCCCGCTCAGGCCCCGGGAGCCCCCCCACCCCCCACCGGGCCCTGAGAGGCCCCGCCCACGGCCCCGGGAGGCCCCGCCCCGGCCCCGGGAGGCCCTGCTCAGGACCCGGGAGGCCCCGCCCCAGCCCCGGGAGGCCCCGCCCACGGCCCCGGGAGGCCCCGCCCCAGCCCCGGGAGGCCCCGCCCACGGCCCCGGGAGGCCCCGCCCCAGCCCCGGGAGGCCCCGCCCCAGCCCCGAGAGGCCCCGCCCACGGCCCCGGGAGGCCCGCCTCGGTCGCGGAGCCAGGCAGGCCGCGGCTGCTTGGCGTCCCCGCCAGACCCAGACAAGGCCGTCACGGGTCGGGTCGTCGGAGCCCCGGGGGCCCACCCAGGCGGCTGCCCGCGCCCTGGCCCAGGACCCCCGCCCCTGCACACGCGCGGCCCCCCCGCCGTGACCCCGTGCACTGCCCCGGGCCGCCCTCCCGCCCCTCGCTGCCGGCGATGCCCTCCTCCCTCCGTCACGGAAGTGCTCCCCACACCCGCGTTCGTTCTCCCCCGGGAAGAATCTTGCTTTTGTTTTTCTTTGCCTGCGGGTCACTTTCCAGCTACTGGGGTCCAGCGGACTCCCCAGGCCTCTAAAAGGCCTGTTTCTAAGTGAAGTCCAGGTAAATCCCAAAGCGTAAGCCCTGAGGTACTGTCATGAGACCCTTCAGCCTGGGTCCCAGGTGAGGCCCTGCTAATACGGGATTTGGCCGTTTGGCCCTGATTTAAAATTCCGTAAAAGGAGGGGTTACCGTCGGCCACGGTTCTCCGTCTTGACATGGTTTGCGGGGCGATGTGTTGTTACAGGGCTGCCCCGTGCACGTCTGAGGTCGAGCAACATCTCTGGCCCCTGCAGGCGAGCTGCCAGGGCAAGCCCGTCCCCAGGCTGTGACAACGGAAAGTCCCCCCGAGGCATCGCCACGCGGCCCGTGGAGGCAAGCTCGCCGGCCTGAGCGCTCAGCCTACGCTTTAACACCCCATCGGTGGTACAATGAAAGAATCTGCATTAGCATTTGATTCCATGACATTTCCACTAAAATCTAGTTTCCTTGAGGGCAGGGCCACTTTCTGTTGCGTTCAGTGCCGTATTTCCATGGTATAGTGGGTATTCATTCAATTCCATTGGATGAAAATGAATAAGTGATGGGATATTTGACTCCACAGAGATTGAGCCCTCTCCATTTACTCCCTTTTAGCAACACATTCTGGTGAGTCTCTAAGCCATATTCATCTCTTATGCTTACTCCTCGTTTTCCCCTTATGCGCTTACAGATATTGTGCTTGTTTCCTTTTAGCATAAGTTCAGTTCAGCTACTCTTTGGGATCCAAGGTGGTGGGGAGCAAGAACTGTATTGTCCTTCCCCCCAGCTCAGCACATTAATCAATTCTGGATGCTGTAAGGCCTTTACACACGTTGACTGATAGACCGGAATATTCCATCTTCAATATAGCAGCATGACATAGAGAGCAAGTGGATCCAAATCTCTGAAATACAAATTTTCCTCTCTAATAACTACCAGAGAAGCAAAAATGTTCCTTTCCAACCATTTATATTTACAGCTTCATTTCTGAGTCTCACAAAACTTTACATGTTCTTTATGCATTAATTCAAGAATGGCATTCTTTCATCCCATAGCATATGCTTCCCCCCCCCTTTTTTTTTTTAAAGATTTTATTTATTTATTCATGAGAGATACAGAGGGGGGTGGGGTGGGCAAAGGGAGAAGCAGACTCGATCCCGAGTCTCCAGGATCACATCCTGGGCTGAAGGCGGCACCAAACCACTGAGCCACCCGGGCTGCCCTGCTTTCCCTTTTGCTGAAAGTGAGTCTTCCTGTAAAAAGGCAGCAGCCATTCTCAATCACAGCATCCATGCTAACCTTCTGTGACCTTGTAACTGACCACTGAACACAGATTTTGGGGATATTGTACATGGAGGGTCTTTCATTTATTTAGAAGTTACTCTCACTTATTTTTATTTTATTTTTTTTTACAATGCAAAAGGTCTGTGACTGTTCATATGATGGTTATGAGTTTCATGATCTCAACTCACCCTTGGAATCTCTGGGTCTCCTCTCACAAAACATATCTGTGATTAGAAGTCCAAAACTGTGATTGTTTCTAAAGGGCAATCAGCAGCAACCTGTCTCAGAGGACTACTGGAAAGTGGTAAATAGCAACACAACTAAAGTTCATGATACATTATTTTTCTATGTGACATCATGGATTCTGTTCCTAAAAGAGACATCCCTAAGTGATCGCAGTTATCTGCCAACAGGATGTTTTGTCCACATCATGGAAGACAAGAAGAGCATCTATGCAGTGTCTCTAGTCATGATTTCTTCCAAACGGCTCTCACGCTAGGAGCACTTTCATCAAGTATCACCAAAACTTATACCCCTCTCTGCAATTGCTTTCTATTAAAGTCTAGCGTCAGCTGTCAGAGTGGTAACGTAAACCCTTAACAGCTCTCATAAGTTCTACTCTGAAACGAATAAGGGATTGTCAAAACTCCAAACACAGACAGAAATGGGGGCAGAAATCACAGGAAAGAAGGTGGAAAGTGCACAATGGATCTGTACTTGCAAAGCAATCTTTGTGAAACTACTACCAACGCCTCTCACAGAATCTAAGTATCTCAAGAGGGAGAAAAAGGTCTACTTCCTAGTTTATTTTGCATAAGGTTTGATTTCCCTAAAAACAATAAAACAAACTGGAAAAGTTGATGAAATATCAATAATCTCTTTTTAGAATGATAACATGCATTCTGACCAAATTTATACTGCATTCTTTAAATTTTAAAATACAGAAGCTTTAATAATATCTGAAGAGCTGGAAAGAAAAAGCATGTTGAAAAATTAAAGATGAATACTTTTTACAAAAGCTGTCGATGATGTATCAGCTTTAAAATACTTGTTTTACATGATGACATAATCCTTGTTTTACAAATCAGAACAAGGAAGACTATATGTATAGACCCCAGAGGAATCTAGAGTAAAGGAATGAAATTTCAAGAGTTCCTTCAGAGCCCAGCTACTTGACTGTAAATTACCAGGCCAGATCTGCGAGCTATCAGAAAAGGTGATATTTATTAGGATGCCAAATAACCATATTTTATATATAGTCAAAATAACTAATATTCCACCTCTCACACAGAAGTGGGCTTAAATGTGTCTTTTCCCTGGAAAATTCTAATCACTTTTTAGGTGGGTTTGCATTTCATAAATACTGAGTGAGTGGTATATAAAACCGTGTCCTAATCTTTTTCTGAAAATGAGACTAAGATGTGATGACAAAAACAACTTCTTTCAAGTAAAATTACACCTATTTTACTTTCTGCAACTGAAATTATTTTTTTCCTCCTGTCTTAGATTCCCATACTGAATATTGTATTGGAAAGCTCAATCCGCATTTTTCTACACACAGGCCCTCAAACAATTTCAATGAGAAAATTATTTGTGTTTCCCAAAGACTTTATATTTAGCATACAGGTATTGCTTAAATCATTATTTCCACCTTTGAAACACGAGACCAGACAAAGTATCTGAAGGTTCACAGATTTTATCATAGTAAAAGAAAAAGATGGTTTCCTAAAAGCAAATACCCTACAACTATTTGACAAGGGATGATGGTGAACTGCGTTAGAATCTTGGGAAAATATCTTAAAACTGACCTATGAAATGGCCCTCCAGGTCAAGACAAAGACTGGAAAATGATATTTAAAGAAGAGACGTCTTATTATTTTTTCCTCTCTAAACAATGGAATTGTCAAGATTATGTAGCTAAAGTTAACCTGTATAAGGTAACATAACCCATGTTTTACTAACACACTGTAATTTTCATTTAGTTGTAATCCTGTGTTAGAATGTTAGCGACATCTATAAAACTGCCTGTGATCCTTAAGGTCTTTTATGGTGGTTCATTGCTGATGCTCTAACTTGTACTTATTAATTATGAGGCACTCCAATAGTTAGACATGATTCCGTTCTACTCCTTAAGTTTAATGACAGTCATATCTCTCGTAAATATGTTTGCAATTAAATTGTCTCAAAATAATCTGATTTGTAGTTTGTACAGAACAAAGAACTCACATTTCTTTTTAGTTTCTTAAATATGCAAATCCATGGTTCAAATTTATATTGTCTGCTTTCATACAGATGCAGAAATGAACTACAATACTTAAGTAACTCACAAGCCAAATACACTCCCTTATTTTTCCTCTCTTTTTTATATTTTAAGAGTTTTTACTTAATTACTGTTTAGATGGTACGCTGACATAATTTGATTGAAAGTTTCCAGTAATATCATGCAGTGATTCATGCAAACACAGTTGGCATTTACTTCATACCATTTATACTGTTTTCCTCACTGCTATTTTTTTTTTACTCTTTAGATGATTCTTAAGTGTGCATAATAAATACATAAAATAAATCAAACCAATATAGTTCTACAAAGAGATAAATGATTTGACAAATATTTTTACTTACTTGATTACTTTCTTTTTGACTCACATGATTCTTTCTAGGCAAGAACAGTATTTATTGTCATAATTTCCCCCCCAGTACCTAAGCTGGTCTTTTATACAATGAATGTTAGGACATAACACAGTGAAAAACTTCTGATTTTAACATTTTTGAAATGTAGAATTTTTATTTTATTTTTCTACTGTTGTTATTTGCTTGTTCCTAAACTATATTTTTTCTTAAATCAGTTAAAACCTGAAGGCCTTTCTAGATCTATAATAATAAAAATGCTCATCTCTAAATTTAAGGCTGCTTTTGAATAATCAGCAGGAAAAAAACAACATGCCAGAAGGAATAAGAGACTGAGTCAAATATCAGATAGGAAAAGTCAAGAGTGCATGATGTGATGTTTAGAAGAAGCCTAGAACGTAACAAGAAGAGAGTAGAGGAGATATCACCTGTGACTGAATAGACTAGAAGCTTGGTGAAAATAAAAATGAAGTTTCCTCAGGAAAGGAAAATCCTACTTGAAGGAAGGTGACCAACCAATGAATAAATAATGAATACATAGATACTTACATTCATTAAAGACATTTTTTTCTCCCTCAAGGTATCTCTAAGGCTTAAGGTTTAAGGTAAGAGAGAGGCTGTTGAATAAATGAGTTCATCACATCTGTTTTGACACAGATGAAACAAGAGAGCAAGGATTACTCACTCCCAGGATGCCGATGACTAAAAATAATGATGATGTTCAAACACCTTTTACCCTCTGCTAGATACTCTACAACATGCCAAGTATACTCATTGACAATTCTAAAGGATAAAGATTGGGACGCCCGGGTGGCTCAGTGGTTGAGCATCTGCCTTTGGCTCAGGTCATAATCCCAGGGTCCCGGGATGGAGGCCCACATAGAGCTCCCTGCAGGGAGCCTGCTTCTCTCTCTGCCTGTGCCTCTGCCTCTCTCTGTGTGTGTCTCTCATGAATAAATAAATAAAATCTTTAAAAAAGAGTAAATATTATCATATTATCACACTCCCCCGTATGGATGAAGAAATAGGTTCAAACTATTTAGCCACACAGTCGATAAGCAGCATTTCTGGGGCAGTGACATTTGTCAGTGACAAGAGCCTCTTGCTAAATAAAACAGTTTAATGTAAACTGAAGTTTGAAAGCAAACATGAGTGGAGGGGCACTTTCTGCATCAAGCTAATGGTACGGTAACTTCTTCTATAAACTGGTGAGAAGACACAGAAACTCGATGAAAGATTTACATTAGTAATTATCAGTGGCAAATTTTTTATTAAAACAAATTCATTGGTTTGAAAAGTCATGGGTGCGCAAGTGCTAAAGGCAAAGTGGGAATGGAGGGCTATCATTTTAAACTCAGGGAAAACAGATAAATTTTTCATAATTCGAGGTAAGAAACCCAATAATTACAGACTCATCCTTTAATTACTGTGTAAAACAAAAATGATTCCAGCAACTTCATAAATAGAACTTTGCTTTATTATCGGTAGGACAGTCAATTGATTTTTTGCAAGTCAGAAAAACAATATTCATCATAAATTCATAAAAGAGAAAAGGTATTAGTATCTGGTATCTCTCAGGTACCAGATACTAATTAATGAATAGATGAGATAAAGTGATAGTTTAAAGTTTATTAGTCTCTCTCACGTTTTCACTAATTAACATCTGGATAGTTAGGTGGATCTAACAACTGTGTGACCTAACAGTCAGATGTGCTCATTTCAAATTCGATGAAATGAACATTGTCATGTGTCTGAAAGACGTTGCAGATTCAACGATAAATAGCATAAGGCATAGTCTCTCTAGAACTTACTCTGTAAGAATGCTTAGTTGGAATAGTTCCTTCTGTGAGGATCTATTCGGTAAGTATCCGAGAACTTAATTATACTCTGTTAGTTCTAGGTATGATGTTCCTAAAAAAGAACAAGACGTGGCCTCCTCCCTCAAGGAACTTCCAGTCTGAAACTGGAAAGAAATGCTTCTTGTTCTTTTCTTTTCTTTTTTTTAACTAGGCTCCTGGCCCAGCATGGAGCCCTCAAACTCACGACCCAAAGATCGAGACCTGAGCTGAGATCGAGATCCAGGTGCTTAACTGACTGAGCCAAGGGCCTCTGAGAGAAATGCCTCTGAACTCTCTAAAAATCATGAACTCCTCACAGTTCCAGAAGGTGCAAATAGAGTCAGTAGCAGGTGCTAAGAAACTTCAAATGAGATTTTCAATTTTCTCTACCTCCTCTGACCGAGTAAGCAAAATCCCCAAATCATTTTGTTATTGAAACCTTGACAACTTTTTAAGGGTTTCTGAATTGACCAAGAAAGCAATGGAGAATAACTGATATCCTGAGTCCTACGTGAAACAAACATAACCACGGATAATCATCAGGAAGTCTAGCTGTCTTCATACATCACATCAAACACACTTTTCTATTAAGCTGCTAATGTACAAAAACAAGGAATAAACTTTGCATTCCACCATGAATGCACAGAGATAAAACACAGAGCAACAGATTCCTCAGTGACATTAATAAGGTATTTGGTACATTAAGTCTAAACAAAGTTTGTAGGAGCAGGAATATTTATAGTAACCTCCTGGTATCTGCCTCAAATGTAATTAATTGACTATATAAAAATCCATTAGCATTCTCATATTTTCTGTCCTAACTAAATCAAAGCAGATAGCACAATTCATTAGCCAGGATTAAAAAAATAATAATGTTTCACAAGGTTCTCTTGGCATTAATGAAAGATTTCTTCACATCTCCAATCTTAAAAGGTTAAAAGAATTATGCTGGGATGAAGACATACAAATGATTTCCCTGGTGAAATAAATCAAGTATATTTTGATTGTTAATGATTGAAAGCAAACAGAAGATGATTTAGGTTTATAATTTTAATTTTTAATGTTATTGTTTTAAAAGAGGTTTATTAACATCCTAAAGAAACAACTCAACCTGTAATTTGATGACATCCAGTCAGCTCCCCCAGACACTGGAAACATGGTCCAAATGCTTAAGCTACACACAGTAAGTTAAAAGAGATACCATGATTTCCTCCTCTATCATTAAAGTGGTAGAAAACTTATTTAAACTAAAGCCCTATTTTAAAATTATATATTACAGGAACTACCAGAAAAATAAGTCTCATGTATGATTTCTTACTTTTCTTTTTTTTTTTAATTTTTATTTATTTATGATAGTCAGAGAGAGAGAGAGAGGCAGAGACACAGGCAGAGGGAGAAGCAGGCTCCATGCACCGGGAGCTCGATGTGGGATTCGATCCCAGGTCTCCAGGATCGCGCCCTGGTCCAAAGGCAGGCGCCAAACCGCTGCGCCACCCAGGGATCCCTGATTTCTTACTTTTCTTATTAATCGTTACATTGCTCTTTATCTCTTGAAGCATGTGTAGTGATTTACTGTCCCAATAACCCATGGGTGGTGAAATAAATAGTTCAGAATATTTCATTAGTAAAATCAGAAAAGGACCCGCTTATGGGATTGACCTTCTCTAGAAAGCCTCCCTGTGGAACAAGCTCAGAACACAAAGCTCTAATGGGCCTTCTGTGCATTTTTAGATGCTGAGATAATGATTCAATAAACAAATTATAAACTTTATTTTCTGCAAGGAGTAAGCTATGTAAGGTAGTTAGCCTCTTTTCCTTACAACGAAAGTTTTAACACTGCCAGTGATGGTCTAAATCTCTCAATGCAAAAGGCTTCTCACCATTAATAAACGATTTCCATTTCGTAAATGGAAATTCAAAAGTATTCCATTTTGAGATACTCAAAATTAATCTGTCCTTCTCCTACATTGCCAAAGTCCCTGGTACACCTGGTACAAGGTTGACTGGTCTGCCCTGCATTAAAATTATTCATTTGTGTATTTGTCTCTCATAGTAGATGATGAACTCCTGTGAGGTAGAAACAATCCATCCTCTGTGCCTAGCACATTATTACTCTGTACTAATAAATGGTCAAAGCATCTATTTAAATTTTTTTTGTATAGCTAAGATGCTTGATGATCTATATATCCAGATTTTATTAGATGTCACCCCGGCTAAGCTTAGTCTCCCCAAAATATTACACTTTGGCTAGCAACTCTTCTTTCTAAAAATTCTAGAAGCAGAAAGATGTGGAAAATAAGCTGAATTACATTAAACCTTATATTAACAGATTCTTGGTTACTTTGTGCCAAATCCCTGTGGTCCTACTCCTCCTTCAAGTTAACAGTACTCTTGACTCCAGTGGAATGTGTATCCTCATGGGGTTTCTTGGTCTCTGTCACCACTGGACTAAATCATAGGGAAGCAAAGTGGATTGAGGTTAAGGCTGCAGCCTTGGGAAGCAGGCTGCCTGGTTCCAGATCTGCAATCCAACACTTACTCATTAAAGAAACTGAGGCAAGATATTTAACCTGCGAAAGCTTTGTTCTCCGTTTTTTTAAATGTAGATAATAATAATAGGTACCTATAGGTCATGTAGAGGGGATAAATAAGGTCATAGACGTGGCTTAGCAAATAAGCACACTGGCATCTAGTAAGTAATGAAAGTTAAAAAAAATCTCTGTGTTATGATACAATGCTTAGAGTGGAATAGGAACTCAGTAAATATTCTTTCAAATAAAGTGAATGAGGCTTATCTTCTTTTGTATTAGGAACCTGAAAGCCTAAGGTTACTGATCATTGTGTTATAAAATTATCCCGAGATGTGTATTCCAAGTAGTTGGTATGTCAAGGTACTGACCCATCCTTTTTTAAAAAAGGATGACACAATATTTTTGGAAAAAAAGTAAAAAAACAAAACTGATCTCACATGAAGTTTGTTTAGCTATCTTTCCATTGGCTTCTTTTTTGAGGGTTACCATCCATCTCTGTCCTGAACAGCAGCACTGCTGCTAAAATGCTCACCTGTTAAAGTCCTGGCACGCTATTCAGGCCAGCCTATAAGCTTACTGAAAAGCCAACTGAACAATTAAAACCTAGAAAAGAAAGCTAAAGGGCACCTGGGTGGCTCAGTCAGTTAAGCATCTGCCTTTGGCTCAGGCCATGATCCCTGGGTCCTGGGATGGAGCCTCAGCTCACATGGGGCTCTGCTCAGTGGGGAGCCTGCTTCTCCCTCTCCCTCTGCTGCCCCCCTGCCTGTGCTCTCTGTCTCTCTCTCTCTCTTTCTTTGTGTTAAATAAATAAATAAAATCATTTAAAAAGGGGGGGGGAGGACCATAACCACCGCAAGAAATACCAGCACCACTACTGACAACAGCAGCAAAATTACAGCCAATAACCAGATGCAGAATGAATTGGTTGAGTATCGGATTTTTAAGACACACACAGTAATGTCCAAACTAATATAGTCAAACAAATATCTGTTAAATATGTAAATCAGAACAAAGTAGAAAACCTCGACACATTGTCTAATAACCTGAATACACAGAGACTTTGTGATTGTGAGAAGAAAGGAAGCCAAAATTCACTTGGAAACATCAGCAAATATCAAGATACAACTTCAAGAACATGTTCCACCTTTAAATTACATCAGTAAAGAAATTCCCCCCCCCTTAAATTACAATCACATCCCATTTCATGCACCATCTCTGATTCTACTATGATTGTTTTTATTGATTTATCTTCAAGACCTTTGTCTTAAAATAATTTGCTATTTATACATGTGTATCTCATTCTGACTAGTATTTCTAAATGCTGGGAGAGGAGGTCTGATGATGTAGCATCACTGTATCAAAGAGGCGCTGTTGGCATCCTTCAATCCTTCAACATGATAAACAAGATTCAGGGACATGAAGCCTTCACATATATCCTCATCTGTAAGGGCATGTAGGTGGCTGAGTCGGCTGAGCGTCCTCCTCGAGATTTTGGCTCAAGGCACAGTCCCAGGGTCCCAGGATCCAGCCCATGGGGAGCTCCATGCTGATTCACCCTCTCCCTCTCCATCTGCCCCTTGCCCACCTTGTGTGTGCTCTTGCACAAGGTAAGTACACACAGTTAATTAAAAAGATAAATAAAAATAAATCCTTGTCTCTAGGAGTGATCTTGGAATATGATGGGATAACACAGTAGTTACTTTAAAGAGCGGTTCAGTAAATTAAAATGAAGTTCAAAACAAAGCCACTCTGGGTCAGCGTCTGCCTTCGGCTAGGGTCATGACCCTGGGGTCCTGGATCGAGCCCCACAGCGGGCTCCCTGCTCTGTGGGCCTGCTGCTACCCTGCTTGTGCTCTCTGCCTCTCAAATAAATAAATGAAATCTTAAAAAATAAAAAAAAAGCAAAGTAATTTTGAATTCGTTGTGAACTTCCTGAATTCATCTTCACGCGACTCTTTTCTTCTTCTACTAGTTTGTCTCCAAGACATCATGTAACATAAGTTTGCATGCTCTATTTCTACTAATGATACTTTTGTGAGATTCTATTTACCTCACTGATACTTATTTTTCTATTTCTTACAACTCTCAATAAGATTTTTAAACATATGAAAATTATTTAAAATCTACAATCTAATGATTAGGTTTCTTGCTCACTGTCATAGTTTATGAGATAGTTCTGCATACATTGATATATATAATTGAGAAGGAGGCATACCGATTCCTCTCCTGGTGTGGATATCAGGGACCGGTTCCACAGAGACCAAATTAGAGAGAATGGACAATTTTGAAATTCCTCCTGAGTTAGGCCTGTATTGTTTTATTTAAAATAATTTTCACAAATATCACATATCATAAAGAGTACCATAGAGACAAAATGTGATTCGAAGTGGATCATAAAGGCCATTGAGATTTCTCTCCACGCATGTATATAAGGGGGTAGTATCTACTATGCTGCTTCAATTTTAGAACTTTCAAAACCGTATTTAGTAATGATATTTCTGATGGTGCTCGCCAAGGATCCAAGTAACATGGAGAAGCACGAGACCAGAGTGTAGACTTCGCTCACATTAAGTTTTTTCTATAGACCATGTCTCTAGTCAAAAGCAAAATGCTATGTTCCATTCACATTGTTAGAGAAGTTAATTTATGTCTAAAGGATATTCATTTCTTCTGCATGGTTTGAGATTTACTGAATGGGTACAAAGAGAATACCAAGTTCAATTTCTTTGTCCTAGTGTAACAGCAAACAAAGGTATTAAAATAGAATAGATTCCAAGAACTACATAGTTAAATTCTCCTATGTATTTATACATTAAAAACTTTTTTTAAGATGTTATTTATTTATTCAGAGAGACACAGAAAGAGAGGCAGAGATACAGGCAGAGGGAGAAGCAGGTTCCCTGCGGGGAGCCCGATGTGGGACTGGATCCCAGGACCCCAGGATCACGCCCTGAGCTGAAGGCAGACACTCTACCACTGATCACCCAGGCGTCCCCTATGTTTAAAATTTTTAGTGATTTCAGTGTGTTCTTAAATACAAACCTTGCCTAACGTAAAGTTAACAAATTTGGGATTAAGTGGAAGTTTTCATCCAATATTTCATATTTTATATGAAAAAAGGTTATTTTTTTATTAATTTTACTTCAAGTGCAAAGAGAGTTTTAATAAAAATCAACTTGATGACATATTCTTTGCTACTATATTAAGGATCAAATATGCATCCCAACCGAAGGTGTAGTACAGACATCCTCCTGGGCAGCCTACAGGGCCAAACCATGAAACAAAATATTTTTTTTAATTACCACTCTATACATCAAATGCTAAGGTATCAACCCTGATTTTGAAATGAAATAATCTATATTAAAGCACTAGTGCATTGTACATAAACACATATTTGATGCACAGATGTCACTGAAGACTATTTTATAACACAAGGTACATACCACTGTGAGATAGAAAAACACATAGTCGATGTAGTATCTAATTCTGTTAGAATCAGATTACCTGAGTGCCAACGATGTTTCTTCCCTCCACATAAAAGACACAGATTTTTTTTTTTTTTACTTTCAGTTGATCTACAGTCATACCACCAGAGTCATTAAATAGCAGACAAAACTTAAAAATAGCATATGTAACACCTCTAGCGGGATACAGGCCAGCACCATGCAGTCAAACACGTTATTATCTCTACAACAAACTAGGGATCAACACATCGAGTGAGATAAATTTGGTCTATAAATAGACTGTTCTGCTCGAGGCCCGTTTTGCTGCCAAGTGAGTTCAGGCTGGGTTCATTTCTTTCAGTTACGCAACGATAATAACCTCACCAGGGAGCAACGCCACCCGAAGGGAAACAGAGAAGACTCTTACCTTGGCACACGAAACCTCTCTCTTCATAGCCAGCATTGCATGAGCACTTGCCAATGGGTACGAGCCATTCGCCTTCCGTACTGCAGTACATCCTGGGAGGATCTTCCTCCTTAGAATTGTTAACACAAGACCCTCTGACCTCCACCAGGGACTGGGAATCCATGGGTACTGTGTCTGGAAACATAGCCAGATTCTTCACGGTAAACGGGCACTTTTTGAAGTACACTCTCACAGACACCAAGGCAACACAAGCACCAACATCTTGGAATGCCAAATAAAATCCCTTTTTGTTGACGGGACCTACTTCTCTAACCTCAGTGTTGAGTTTAAGAATACGGTCGCCGAGATCCATTTGGGTGAAACTTTCATCAGCTGCGATGGTGTCAATCTTTGTAAACTGGTGTTCTCGAAATTTGACCCCATGATCATCATCAGACTCCATGTAGTACAGGTTGAAAGTCTCCTTGCAAGTTCCCAGAACCAACGGGATGCTATTGCAATCCCGCAGAGTGAATTTGAGCTCCACGTAGATCTTCTGAGCTGAGTTTCTGGGGACCCAGTTTGTCCTCAGCCAATTATTTTGACTGTGATCCATGACATTGCACACCTGGTAAGTCCTGATGGGTGTGTAATGCTCATCCACACCACTGATCTCTTCCCACTGGAGAATCAAAGGAGAAGAAAATGAGAGGCAGAATTAATGAATGAAGCATAATGAATAATAATGAACACAAGAGGACGGTGTTAATGCAATCACAAGATATGCAAAATTATTAAAGAGAAACTCCAGCATTGCTCATTAAAAATCATGAGATGGAACAACTCTGTAACATTCTCATATGTAGGCTTACTATTTGCAAAGTTCTTTGAGTTCAT
Organism: Canis aureus; assembly: GCF_053574225.1. Lineage (NCBI taxonomy): Eukaryota > Metazoa > Chordata > Mammalia > Carnivora > Canidae > Canis > Canis aureus. The sequence goes on from NC_135645.1 coordinate 30,599,800, forward strand.
CAAAACTAAGCAACTTCTAATTTTGATTAATACATTCGAATTGTATTGTGGTTTGTGGGATATTCAGGGAAAAAGTTGCTTAGCAATTGATTATATGTAGACAAATACTCCAGCATCACAACCTCAAATCAGTTATCTCAAATAACACTATAAAATAGTTTTGTTATACATTCGGTTTTGTGTATTGTTATTTTAAGAAGAGAATGAAAAATACTGCTGCCTAAAATGAATTTTTATTCATGTTTTCCAAATTCAGTTCAGAATTTAGTAAAATCAATGTGTGGCAAAACAAGGTGAATCTAAATGATATCAATACCACATACCTCCTTGCATGACATTTTTTAACATAGTCATTACAAGGAACACATGTTGGTGAACTAAGAAAAAAATCTGAAGTAAAAATACAAACATGCTTCTCCCTGCCAACAAAATAAAAACTTAATAGACATACACAGAAAACAAGATGCAAATGTAGTGAACATTTCAATTCTTATTACCTTTTACTCATATTGAATTTTACACAAATAAGAAATAAGTGGCTATTAGGGTTTTTGTTCTTAAAGCAGTTAAGGTTATCCTAACATTTTTTTCATTGCAAAAACACTTAAAAAGTTTCAAGACTTTTTAGGACAGTGAAGCACTGCTTTCTGTGATCCTTAGAATAGGTCCCAGGAAGCTTTTAAGCTGCATCCCACTGTTTGTGGTACTTATGATTTTGCAACTATTTGCATCTGTTTCTAACTATTATACCTGTGTATAATAGTTTTTCTTGTTTTTTGGTTTTGTTTTGTTTTGTTTGCCATGCCAAATTTGTCTTGGGCTGCCAGGAAAATATGTCTTTTGTCCTGTCGTGCTTGAATTCAAAGCCTTCTTCTATGGCTGCCCATCGTCTATACAAATAACTTCAAACTCTTTAGTTCAGTATTGGCATTCTTCCAAAAGCTGATTCCAAAATACATTTACGTTTTTCTAAAAGTTTGAATTGAGATTAGTGAATTACATGTTTCACATACTACGTCCTTGTCAGTGTCAACGTTTTTACTCTTGTCAAAAGCCGTGTTAGATCTTCTTTTGTTTATGGTACGACCCCAACTTGACCGTGCTCTTTTCTCCCTGAAGCCTTCCATACCCCTGCCGTTCTTAAGAAACATTTCATACTATATGACCTTTATTTTTTTTCAAGTTTTTATTTAAAATTTAGTTGGTTAGCATACAGTGCAATATTGGTTTCAGGAGTAGAATTCAGTGATTCATCCCTTACCTACAACACCCAGTGCTCATCACAAGGGCCTTCCTTGACACCCATCACCATCTAGCCCATCCCCCCACCTCCCCTCCAGCAGCCCTCAGTTTGTTCTCTATCCTCAAGTCTCTTATCATTTGTTTCCCTCTCTCTTTTTCCCCCCTCCGATATGTACTATCCAACCTTTGCTAGATTCTTTATGCATTTATAAATTTAATCTGTGATACCCACTAAGATTAGTTTAATTTTGTTTCATATGCATTTGCTACCTTTTGGGACCTCTTCATATCCTCCATAATATGCAACATACAATTTTATCTTTTGAGAGATGTAGAAAAATTATTTTTTCTCATCACATACGTAGGAATCATTCAAGGGAGTACAAATATAAAGTTCATATTACAGAATATATTTTAATTTTGTAATTAAATATGTAAATGAAATCTTTGTGAAACTCATTAGAAATGGATCCCAAATTCTTTTCTCCATTAAGGGAGTTAGTTATTTTCATCAAGAATGGCAACTTTTCAATACTTACCTAAATCAATGGTATTTAAAATAGATGAACTTTTTCTATTTATATATTTTAAAAACACATAGGAATTCCAATCCAGAACTTCCTGTCATAACACTAGATAAAATATTAATTTATTGAATTAATGGTAATCACAAGCAAGAAATATAGCATTTATTTGGCCTTTTATTTTATTAGAAAAAATAAATTATTTACATTAGGATGTTTAAATTATCAAATCAACTTCTAGACACCCCCCAATGCAATAAACACAATTTAAAAGTTTCTTATTCTCCCTTGCTCTTCTACAAACCTAAAAACAAAACAAAAGCAACTAGTAAAAAATCACTACTTATGGTAATAACTTTGGTCAATCAGGGTCTAGAATACGAGAGGCACTCATTTTCTGGAAGCAAAATTGGTTTGACTTCTTTGTCATACCAATAGTCCAACAAAAGAACAAATTTAGACTATTTTAGAAAATCCTAGATCTGATATACAAATATATTTATATCTTGATATAAGAAAACCAAATGCCCATCCTGAACTTTTAATAATCTTTAATACACCATTTTCAAACACCTACTTTATGAATGTATTTATACAGGGAGTTCTCAAGAAAAAAAGTCTCCATAAGATTCTCAGTTCTGATAATCTTACATTGAGTTGCCTGTAATAGTAAAGTCACAGTCAAAGCAAAATTTATATATATGTTTAATATCAGAAAAATATAAAAAGAATGAACAAAGTTGGAACTCCTAAAAACTCTGATATAAAAAAGTCAGTACTATGTAGAATCTTGTCTATTATTATCACATTGCTTCTATAATGACATTGTAGAAAACTATGACAAAACGAGCAAAACTCCAGAGAATAAGTGGTGTATGTGGACATTTTACAGAAAATTAGGCCACAGATATCATTATTTAGAAATAAATCAATTGACTTAAAATGTGTTAACACAGGGTTTATTTTTTTTATTAGAATAGATATGAGTTTGCACTTCAGCTGATGAATCGGTTGCAAATTTATCCTGCTATGAAGATTATTTTACTAGGCATCAAAATAGAGGTGATGACCATACAGAGATTTTCATAATTTGATATACAATATGATTTTAATTATGGAGATCTCACTGCAGTTTAACATTTTTCCTCTCAATGTTAATTTGGCAAGCTATTACAAGTCCCTGAATGGAGAGGTATGAATTGCAGGAAGACAATGCAAACAGCACCAGCATGCTTTGCACATAAAAGGTTGCAAAGAGCAATTATCACTTAATTAATTTGTAATGAAGACCAAATTGTATGTAAGTGATGGTGGCTTGCCTTATCAGTCCACTTGCAAAAGCAGCAAGTCCCGAACCCTAGCATTTGCTGAGGACTAAAGACAGTAGAAATCCTGAGCACTGGGTGTTATACCGTATGTTGGCAAATCAAAGTCCAATAAAAAAAATACATTAAAATTTTTTTTAAAAGAAATAAAATCCTAAATGAGCATTTTCTCAACAGCAGCAGCAACCACAAATTATTAAAGCTGTGCCCGTGATGTTTACACATTACAGACTTGAAGTACGCCCATGCTTATCCTTTCTTCCTACTCCCAAGAACTAATGTGTGATGTTCATAAATTATCAGGAATACTACATTGCCATAGTAATTGTCCAGAGGAAAACTTAGAAGAAGAAAATGGGTGACATAGAATCAGGTGGTACAAAGAAAAAAGAAAGTATATTTCCCTTCACCTTCCTAATTAAAAAAAAAAAAATCCCTACAAGGGGTATTCAGCAGTAACAGTGTCTTCAGCAAAAGGGGACACAGAACTAGAAAGAACTCAAATTTTTTCTAAAGGTTAAATTCTCCAAATTCAACAATTCTGATGTTTAGCCTAGTTCCCAGATTCTTACTCTGAGCTTTTACTATTAGACCACAAAGGCCAGAGTTGAGTTCCTTGGTTGTTTTTTATTTCTTTTTTCAATCATAATTATTTCAACCATAAGAAAATCATGTATCCAGACTTCCTCTCCCTAAAAAGGTCGTTCTGAAATCTATTCCAAAAAGCATAGACATGGTGAACCTCCCTACTATCAAAACGCAGTGTAGGAAACAAGGGAGACAACTAATATTTTTCCGGATAGAACAGTTCCTTGTCGCTGAGTGAAGCATGTATTCTGGAAGGAAAACGCCTATTTTTAATCATTAATCAGCATTTAACCTAGTAACTATCATTCTGATAAACCTCAATTATAGTAATTAAGGATTTACACTCTATATCACTTACTGTCTTGGATACATCTTTAGTAACTTACTCTAGGGAATGAGGAAGGAAAGAAAATATGTACATTTCATTTAAGGAAGGAGAACCTATAATGTGTTTGGTGCAGAGGCTCACAGAATTTGGGAAATACTTAAAAAGAAAGAAAACTTCTCATGATTTACCTAAGATTTAATGCCAATCTCTTAGAAATCTGCAGATGACAAAAAGAAAATGATCACCAATATTCTTATGTCTACAATATTACGTTTGCATTTCAATGGCTATTAAGAAACACATAATTCTGCACTTCACAAAATGCTAAGGATGACTAATCTTATGCTCAACAATTGTATGTGATATTAAGTGGATTCATGTCATTCTTTCTTCACTCATGTTTCTTACTCCCACGTTTATTCCCCTTTGTACCCACGCAAAGCCATTTCAAAATGCAGTGCTCATCCTTGAGATATGTGAACATTTACTCTGCGTCAGCATCTTCACTCCACAGTAGGAATGTCACTGTTGAGTGTCAGGTACAGTGATAGCTACAAAACTTGCTATATTCCCATTTATTTTTAAATAGCTCTTTAGCCCATTCGGGTCTGAAAAGCACACACAGAGACACACAGGTACACACACCGAGATATATTTCTAATAGTATATTTTTTATTTTATTATTATTTTTTAAAAATATTTTACTTCTCTATTCCTGGGAGACACAGAGAGAGGTGCAGAGACAGAGGCAGAGGGAGAAAGGAGCCTGATGTGGGACTCGATCCCAGGACCCCGAGGTCACGACCTGAGCCCAAGGCAGACGCTCAACCATTGAGCCCCCTGGGCGTCCCTCTAATAGTATATTTTTTAGATTTCTCTTGCTGTTGATGTTGGATTTTAGTCACATCAGAGAATTACACATGTAACCTGAGATTGAGGAGGATGAGAGGGATTTGATGGTGGAGAGACAGCCTCAGGCCACAAGCTGTGGGTTAGAGCCTGAGAAGAGAAAGGCTCCAAAGGGGCCCGGGGCTGGCAATCTCGGTAACAGTGCCTACTGGCCGCTCCCCCACCACCTGCAACCCCTAAGCGTCCACAGAAGGTGGATCAAGTCAAATTAGAGTTGCCTCAGTTAATATGGGGGAGACAACGTCCTGTTCTGGCTAAAGTTTACTGAAAAGAGCTGAAACACCAGGAAAGGAGTGGAGCCCAGGGATCCTGGCTAAGGAAGGCCCCGGAGAGGCCGCAGAGAGGGAGCTGGGGACTGGAGGGCAGGGGGGGCGGGGGAGGGTGAGGCAGGGCCCTGGGGGGCCGCAGGAGGCCGGGGTCACGGCTAAGGAAGGAAGGCCCAGGAGAGGCCCCAGAGAGGGAGCCGGAGAGGGGGTGAGGGGGCTCCCCCGGGTGTGCGGAGGCCCCGCAAGCGGCGGCGGCTCCCGGGTCCCGGGGGCTCCCCCTGGGCCGGCTCCCCGCACTGCAGGGGCCCGGGGTCGCGCTGGCCGCCGCCGGGCCGGGAGGAGCGCGGGGCCCCGGGGGCTGGCCGGGGAGCTCAGGCCTCGCACTTGCGGACCGTCGTGCCCTATTTGTGGCCCCGGGACCCTAACTCTAGTCCGGGGGTCTGGGCGGCAGCAGTGGCCAGGGAGCGCCTCACAATCGCCGATTCAGGCGTCTGTTCAGGCGTCTGTGCAGCGGAGCGCTGTTCCCGGGCGCGGCCCCGACCCCCTCCCCGGGGGTCCCCGCCCCGGGGGTCCCCGCCCCTGCCCCCCGACCCTGCCAGCCCTTCCCCAGCCGAGGCCCTTGGCTCCGCCGTCGGCTCCTCCCCATCGAGGCGCCTCCGCAGGCTGCCCTGAGCGGCCGCACCTTCCCCGGCCCACAGGCGTCCGGAAGATACCGACCGCACACCCCAGGGGACGGCCACCTGGCCGCCTGGCCACCTGCCGCCTGGCCAAATGCTGCCTGGCCACCTGCCGCCTGGCCCCCTGGCCGCCTGGCCACCTGCCGCCTGACCACCTGCCACCTGATCACCTGCCGCCTGGCCAAATGCTGCCTGGTCACCTGCCGCCTGGCCCCCTGGCCGCCTGGCCACCTGCGCGCCTGGCCACCTGCCGCCTGACCACCTGCCGCCTGGCCACCTGGCCGCCTGACCACCTGCCGCCTGGCCACCTGCCACCTGGTCACCTGCCGCCTGACCACCTATCGCCTGGCCACCTGGCCGCCTGACCACCTGCCACCTGATCACCTGCCGCCTGGCCAAATGCTGCCTGGTCACCTGCCGCCTGGCCCCCTGGCCGCCTGACCACCTGCCACCTGGTCACCTGCCGCCTGACCACCTATCGCCTGGCCACCTGGCCGCCTGACCACCTGCCGCCCGGCCACCTGCCGCCTGGCCCCCTGCCGCCTGGCCACCTGCCACCTGGTCACCTGCCGCCTGACCACCTGCCGCCTGGCCCCCTGCCGCCTGGCCACCTGGCCACCTGGTCGCCTGACCACCTGCCGCCTGGCCGCCTGGTCACCTGCCACCTGACCACCTGCTGCCTGGCCACCTGGCTGCCTGGCCCCCTGGTCACCTGACCGCCTGCCGCCTGCGCGCTCGCCTCTGCTGTGCGGGGCAGGCGATTCCGGGGGCCTGCGGGACTGGGGGCGTCCAGGATGCCTCTCCGCACCTCCACCAAACTCTACCTGCGTTTCCCAAGTATTTCTATGTGAAGTTGGGTCGGAGACTAGATGGTAAAATGGGACTTTTGTTCCTGAGAAACGGATGCTGGCGGGAGAGGCCAGGGCCGAGGGGCTCGCTCGGGAGGCGGTTGTGCCGGGGGTGGGGGGGCAGGAGGCGGGAAAGCCTGGGCCCGAAGCGGGGCGCCCGGGTGGCCTGGGCGCCTGCGGAGAGCGCGGGGAAGGGGCGAGGGCCGTGGCGCAGGAAGTGGCTGCGGGGGCCACAGGCCGGGCAGCCGGCTCCCCGAGGGCCAGAAGAGGGCCTGGGAGAGAGGCCGCGAGCCCGGGGGACGCTGAGCACCGGGGCCCTGCCCGAGGACGGACGTCGAGCATTTCCCAGAAGATCCTAGACCGGCTGCGTCCTCCGATGCATGGAGGCAGGACGCACCAGGTGGGGAGCAGCACAGCTCGTTATACCAGAACTTTCAGACGACCCAAACTATTTCAGAAAGATTTCTGTTTTTACTGAAATGCTGCTAGAATTGTCAGAAAAAATAATCACAGTCCATACACATAAATAAATGCATTTTGTTTAAATTTTGTCATGAAACACTGTCCTCATCAGACTGTACACATCCCTTTCAAGAACATATAATTTATATGTACTGAATAACCTCCTGTGCCAAGCTCTACATGGATAACTCACGGGACAGAGACGGGGTACCTGTACCTAAGATACAGTGTCCTTATATCATATGTGTTGTTCTATCAACTGTCATTTTATAAAGACACAGTCACCTGTGGGGCACCCCGGGGCCTCGGTCAGTTAGGTGTCTGCCTTGGGCTAAGGTCATGATCCCGGGGTCCTGGGATCGAGTCCTGGGATCGAGCCCTGAGTTTGGCTCCTTGATCAGAGGGGAGTCTGCTTCTCCCTCTCTCTCTGTTCTTTCCCCCAGCTTATGCTCTTGCTCTCTCTCTCTGTCAAATGAATAAATAAAATCTTAAAAAAAAAAAGACATAGTCACTTATTTCTTTATTCATTATTCTTTCTCCTCTATACAGTCTCTGGTTTGGCTCATCTTTGCCACTCAAACATCCACCTTGTGCCTAAAATCAAGCAGCCACTTTACTAAATTTACTAAAATTAAATACCATGCAATGTGCCTAATATTAAATTTATATAACTAACAAAGCACAGAAGTAGGCTTCTGGGTACATCTTGCTTTGATTTTTAAAAATCAATATTTTGTATAGTTATGTCTCAAAGGGTGGCCCTACTGAGTAAACATAAAATCCATTCCATGTTTATGAGCATTTTTGCAGTTTTCTCTTAAAAAGAAGCAGGAAGTAAAATTCTAGAAACTATGCCTCAGTAAAGTTCTGATAAGGATTTTTGGAATAGATGGTGACAAAATTTGGAAGATGAAAGAGAATTTTAAGGTCTGGGAGATGGGGGAGTGGCAATGGAAAAACTTTCAAAAATGAACCAAAATGCTTAGAGGTCTACCAAAAAAAGTGAAAGGAATTGACTTGCAACAGATATGATGCACTAAAATATAAAATATACCATGGGGAAATTTATATAAATTAGCCATTGTCAAAAGTTTTCAATTAAGCCTGCTACTTGAATTTATTTTTCCTGCAAGGGGACACACGTCAATATCAAAAGAAATACAAGAAAAGTGTCATTTGCATTATAGGGTTTTGATTTTAATGATGAAATATTTCTATTTATAATATAAGAGAGACATAATAGGAAATATGCTATTCTTAGGACTATGAAGCATGAAGTATACCATTACCTAAAAATTACCTCAACGAAGAGGCCAACACAGTTAAAGAATCATTTAATAAACCATGTATCTATTCCTTAAAATTTGGAAAGGTTGTTTATATTTATCAGAGGTTTTCTCATTCTGTGTTCCTATTCACATAGATTCAAATAACTTTACGGAATAAATTTCCCTTGAATACTAGGGAATAGGACATTGAAACTATCATGTTTCCAATTCTCGGGAAAATGTTCAATGTGAAATTGTTCAATAAAAAGGTAATTTTAGAATTCAATATAACTGCTTGGAAATAATGGGGGGAAATTCCATGCACATTGGCTTAACTTGTCTAGACTGAAAACTGTGCTAAGACGGACATTTACAGAATTATTACAAATGACCAACTACTTAGAAATTAATGCATAGCAGTGACAGCAGTACATTTCATATCAGTTGTGAGATTCATGTAATTTCCTGCTATGATAATGGGTCACAGCCACAGTAATTCATAGCAATTTACAATATACCTGTGGAGCACTCACAGTGACGGAAATGAAATTAGCTCATGTCACTGTGGCACATATGCTAAGTTTTATAGATCTTCAGATAACTAAGTTTATTTTTAACACAGTAAGTGTAATTCTTGAGAGCAATTCCCTAAAATGTAAGCTGCTTTACAGCGACGATGTGAAAGCTGCAGACTCCTGCAGGACTTGCCACAGGGGTGGCAACCCTGTTTCCCAGGGACGGTTTAAGCCTTTCTCCATTGAGTATCCTGGGGAGCCCAGATTCAAAGATTGTCCCTTTGGACAAAGGGACCCTGGATTTGAAATCCAGCTCTGCTACTTAATAGGAGGTTCAACAGACCATGATGTAATTTACACATCTCTAAGATGGGAAAAAATAACAGTAAACTCTAGAGATGTAAACAACAGTAGATTATCTATTTAAAATGGGTGTGTGCAGCATCCAGGAAGCTAAAGTTAACAAAAAATGTCATCAGGATACACAGATTTTTTTTCCTTATAAAAAATATAAATATTTTTGGGGCACCTGGGTGGCTCAGTGGTTGAGCATCTGCCTTTGGCTCAGGGCAAACCCCGGGGTCTCGGGATCGACTCCCTGCAGGGAGCCTGCTTCTCCCTCTGCCTGTGTCTCTGCCTCTTTCTGTGTTTTTCTCATGAATAAATAAATAAAATCTTAAAAAAAAAAAAGTTTTTTTTTTAATTCAAGCTTTCCTTGTTTCCTTTTTTTTTTGTACTAGTCTAGTGTTTCTTCAAATTTATTTAAGATAATCACAGTTGTGACAAGTATAGTTTGTATTACTGTTCTGAAATTCAATAAATATAATAAATGACAAAAGTAAACTGAGTATTGGGCTATTTCATATTTTTATAATAAATGCGTCCGCTGTCTTTTATCTAAATTTTCTATTCTATGTAGAGTAAAAGCTTTTGCCCAGCTCAGAGCCTGATGCAGGGCTCAATCTCACAACCCTGAGATCATGACCTGAGCTGAAACCAAGAGTTGGATGCTTAACCAACTGAGCTACTACTGGGTGCCCTATTCATGTCCTATAATTTAATAAAATAAAAATATATATAATTATTATGCTTTTATTCCATACTGGTCAGTGTGTTGTGTCCATTATCTTATGTCTACATGGAGATAATAATAGGATCATTCAGTTGCTTGACTGATGATAGTGATAGTTAATAAGTGCTTCCATAGCTCTTCCTTGCTAACTAAGCAAAACAAATGTTTATCAAGCACTTACATACAACAAAATTGTTTTCTGGTACTACCATTATGATAGAGATGCAAAAGTCATGGTTTCCTGCTCTTGAAAATCTTACATTATAAAAACAGATATATGGGTCTATAAATCTATTATTAGACAGCTATTCATTTATTTGACAGAAATCCACTATAGTCCAGGTCTTCTTCTACGCCCTGGGGATCTCCTCTTCAGGAAAAAAAATAGAAAAGAAGAAGAAAGCCACAGTGGTTTCATAAAGCTTATGTTCTACTGAAGGCAAACAAGAAAACAAAGAGTAAGTACACACACGGTAGGTGTGGTGGTGATAATCATTACAAAGAAAAACAAAGATAAAAATAGGTCAAGAGGAGAGAGTGTGTCGATTAAAATGATACTTTAGATAGGGTGAGAATAAGGTCTCATTTCTGCAGCCACCTGAATGAAGTGTGAGGCCAGGCCAAGAGGATATCTGCTGATAAAGCATCCCAGGCTGAGAAAACCAACATCCATCTACTATGAGACTGAAGATGGTGTTAAAATCTAGGCAGAGCACGGAAGCCCCCTGTGGCTGAAATGGAGTGATCCAGGCATGAAAGGGTGAAATATTAGATCAGAGAGGTAGTTGGATACAAGAGCATTTAGGACCTCACTGACCATGTGAAGGACTTCGGATTGTATTCTCAAACAAAATAAGAATTCAGTAAAGGGTCTGGCCAGAAGAATGACATGACCTGACTCGTGTATTTAAAAAGGTTAAAGGCTGCTGTGTAGGAAATGAACTGTACGGAGAAAAGCTCTAAGAAATGAGATCATCAGGAGGTTATTATAATAGCTCAGGTGACAGAGGACAGGATGTTACTAGTAGAGGATAGATCAAATTATGGAAATATTTTGGTAGTAGAGCCAAAAGACTTGATGATAGATTGGCTGTGGGACATTAGAGGAGGGTGGAGAATGTGATCTATCCATCAAAGAATGGCAACAACCAATGTGAGGCCAAAGAAAAAGAACAGCAGCCGGTGGTGGAATTTAGGTAAGAAACTTAAAGACGAATGAAATTCTGACCAGTAGGGGATCCCTGTGTGGCTTGGCGGTTTGGCGCCTGCCTTTGGCCCAGGGCGCGATCCTGGAGTCCCGGGATCGAGTTCCGCGTTGGGCTCCCTGCATGGAGCCTGCTTCTCCCTCTGCCTGTGTCTCTGCCTCTCTCTCTCTGTGTCTATCATAAATAAATAAATAAATCTTAAAAAAAAAAAAAAGAAATTCTGACCAGTAAAAATAGGTGATGATGGAGAAAGAGGAAATCAAAACAAAACAAAACACCACATTCCAGGCATAGGAAGCAACATGGAAAAATGAATAAAAATACAAAAATACCAACTGAGTTTGGTTATCATGAAGCTGCTGAAGTGAGAGATGAAGCTTCCTTGATTAACTCAGCATGTGTTTACTAAACACTCGCTATACACCAGAGATCCTATTAGGTGCTGGAATTATAGCAGCAAGCAAAAGTAGTCTGAAGTCCCTCTCCTCAGGGAGCTTACCTTCTAGTGAAAAGACAGGCTAAAAAACAAAAGCAAACAAGATAAACAAAATGTATGTTTTCTTATACAGTGGTTATGTTTTAAGAAGTCATAAAGGAGACAAGAAGAGAGGAGGGAGAGGAGGGGACAATTTTAAAACCAATGGCCCAGAAGAACCTCACCGGAAAGGAGATATTTAAATAAAGATCAGAATGGATGGCTCATGGCAGAGGAAACTGTCACTGAGAAGGTGATATTTGCATAAAGAAGTGTGGATGCATCAGGAAAGGGCCATTTACAGCCAAGGAAAGAGAAGTAGAAGGGCCTGAGGAGTGTATCTGGAGTAAAAGACCATAAGGAGTAAGGTTCACGTGGTGTGTCCTAGGAAGCGGAACAAAAAGAGTCCAGCAGGAGCAGAGTGGGGAAGTCGGTGGAGTTAAGGTTCAATCCTGGGATCTGAGCAGAGGACCAACAAGACTCGCACTGCAGAGCCTCCATCTGGCAGTTTTACAAGGAACAGGAGAAAATTGGAGGAGGAGGAGATGACCACGTGAATGGTCTGGAAAGTAACCGAGGTTTGTCTCATCATCCAAGAGATTCAAACAGAGATCAGATTTAGGGACATCGCTTTGAGAAGAGCATTGAGGATGTTTTGGAAGGGGACTGGAGGGAGAAGAATTTGAGAGTAATTGTGGTTAGTTAAGGGTGAGTGAGGCGAGTTTGGCCACTTTGCTCATTATTGATGCCCAGCACCTAACATACATCCACATTATCCATTAATTGAATGAATGAAGGAATGGGTTAATTTTTGAAAGAGAATAATGTTTCAGAAGTAGGACTACAACTTGGTAATTGGTGGATATTGAGATCATTAAAAACCTGAAAATGACTCTGAGGTTTTAAAGCTAATAATATTTGATAATCATACTGACCATTTTACAAGGGTTTCTCAGAAATGCATCATTTTATCCTTCCAAAGCTCTAAACGGCAGGTGCTCTTACCAATTAATTTTACAGATGAGACAAAGGAAGGCTTAGTAAGAGATTCAGCCACTTGTCCCAAATTGGACAGCTGGTAAATGGTGGAGTCTGGACTCAAACTCAGAACTCTTTCATCACAAAGCCTTTCCTATTTTCTCCTCATTTGTGTTGTTGACTTGGAAATAGTGACATTAGGAGAGAGAGGCAGCAATATAGGTAGGGGATGTTACAGGAAGAGGAGGAGCACGTTTGTTTAATGTAAGCCGAGTCTGAGATGTCAGTGCAAAACACAAAAACTTTTGTTTTAAAAGTTAGAAAGGTCATCTAGAAGTCAGGGGGAAAAGGGGGATAAGAGTAAAAATTCAGATTTTAAAGTTGCATAATTAAAGCTTTGGAAATGGTTACGATGATTAAAAAAGAAAAAAAGGAATTTTAGAGACTGTTTTTGAAATGCTTATGTTTAGAGGTTAGAAAGACAAAGATGAGCTGATGAAAGAAATGGAATGTTTATAAAAATTGCTCTTTCAAAGCATCTATATTTGAAATCATCTTCACATAAAAAAAAAGAGGTTTTCAAGTTAAGTATAGCAAATGCTATTGGAAACGGAGCATCTATAGAGGTAGGATAAGAATAGGGAGAAAACAAGTCCAAGCAGACAGGAGAGAATTTCAAGATTTTCTTTTTAATTTAATATGAAGAACAGAGTAAAAAGCATATGCCTTGAGAATAAACTAGTAAAAAAAGAGGCGGGGGGGCGGGGAGGATACAGCTGACTTGCTGACTTATAAAAATTTTTTTTTGTTTTTTAGGTAGCAAAGGTTTTCCCAAAACTTCATGGAACTAAGGAAAGTATAGAAGAGAAGACATTGAGGCAGTAATTGTAATTAAAAAAAAAATTTTTTTTTATTTTGAACAGATAAGATTCGTGGATTCCATGGATACAGAGCCTGGAATAATCCATTTTACCACAGAAAGAGACCCTGAGATGTTCTTTACAAGTAAAGAAATTGACAGAGGAGATACAAATGTCCAACGTCACAATGCTAACAAGGGTCAAACCTAGATTAACCAAGATCCAGGGCTCACGCTCAGTCCAATATACTCTACTTTCTCTGCAAGACAGAAAGGGCTGATTTTCATGTCAGTTTTTGGTAGAACACTGACCCACTAGTGACCCACAGAAATTTCAGCTGGAAATTCCCCTTGGTCACAGGCAAAGATGAATGGGTTTGAAACACATGTCAGAAGATGGTACTGCTATTTTTTAGATGTAATCTGTTGCTTTATTTGATGGTGTGTTTTAACATATTTTGAAATATAAGTATTTTTTAAGAAAAGCTACATTCTGAAAGAATATTTGAGAATAGACCTAACTCTAATTTCAACCCTGACTTGAAGACAACTGTGAAAAAAATAAATGTGATAGATAGATATTGCACTTTGAAAACTACTACATGATTAAATATGTTCTACAACCTACAATGGATGTTTCATAGCCCAAAGTGAATGTGATTAGAAGTAAAATCAATGAAATAAGGTGAAATGCTAAAAAACCATGTGCTCAGAATTAGAAATAAGTGTATGTTCATATAATTTTAGGAATGAGTGAAAATTTAAACATTTTAAGCATAGATAAATGGTCCAGTATTATTTACCTAATATTTAGAAAGCAAGTAAACATACTAGGAGAAACTTATAAAACTAAATGGCATGTATTCAGAATATTATTTTCTGTACTAAAATGTTTCAAAGAAAAAGAAATTGATTTTAATAAAAATGATTGAGAAAAATTTTCTTATGACAAATTAAATTATACAAAATAGGTTTATCTAATTGGAACAATTATTCCCATAGTAATGCCAAGGCCATTATAAACTGGGGGAAATAATGAATAATTATCATCAGAGCAATTTTGAACTTTAAAAAAACCAGAATTCAAAAATCATAGCTAACTATATAAGTTACAGAGTTCTTGTTTTCTTTGTTCATAGTTTGACCATTTTCTTGCATGTGGTATCTCAAACGTTCCTATATTTTGTCAATGGCCCACATAAAGAGAAGGTATTCAGCAGAATATACGATTTTGTGGTTTCAAATATTATGTTAATATAAACTACAATTTTATGCCATTCTACCTCTATTTCTGACCCAAACTAATTTTGGTTCAATTTTCTGCAAAATATTTCAGAAAATATCCCAAGATAAATCTAAAGTTTCAATATAAATGATAGATGCATCAAAATATGCTTATTTAAAAATACTTCTCTAGGGATGCCTGGGTGGTTCAGCTGTTGAGCATCTGCCTTTGGCTCAGGGCATGATCCCAGAGTTCTGAGATCAAGTCCCACATCGGGCTCCCTGCAGGGAACCTGCTTCTCCCTCTGCCTGTGTCTCTGCCTCTCTCTGTGTGTCTCTCATGAATGAATAAATAACATCTTTAAAAATAAATGAACAAATAAATAAAAATAAAAATACTTTTCTAAATTCTATGTCTAACTTTATAACTGATGATCAGTTCTGATCTCCTGATCAAATGAGGCTAAAGCTGGTATATTTTAAAACAGTTGCTTGTGCTGGATGGGCAGCAGGATGGTTCCCAATGTTATTTTCCTAATATTACCTGCTTCCAGAAGTCTTCAGCATCCGAACTGTTTGGCACCTAAAAGGATGACATGTACCAGTTTGTTTGCATTGTGATCCTCTTCAAAATATAGAACCCATGTCAATGGGTAATGAATTAGGGTATGAATTAGGGTAATGAATTCTGGGCAATGGATTAGGATTACAGTACTACACTGAGGAAAACTAACATTAACTCTAGAGTTTATAGATTTTTATAAGCCCCCCTGAAAGGAACTGCTCTGGTGAGATTTCTTAGTCATTTTTATACTCTGGTTATTGGAGAGCTAATTCTTAAGTCCCACAACCATTTAGCCCATTACAAATACCATTTAGTATTTATTTTACTAGGTTTTACATATATGGTATATATAATATCTAATATATGCTATTTTATAATATATAGTGTTTGTTTTACACATAATGTATTCTACCCTTAGTCATTGTCACAGTTTACTGCTTTAAAATATTAGCCTTGTTATTTTGAAGACGATTAACTCTTTCTCCCTATAAATCTGGATCCAAGAGGGCTGAGAGTACAACATTTTTATTTGATTTTTTTATTTTTTAAGATTTTATTTACGTCTTCATAGAGACACGGAGAGAGAGAGAGGCAGAGACACAGGTAGAGGGAGAAGCAGGCTCCATGCAGAGAGCCTGACGTGGGACTCGATCCAGGGTCTCCAGGATCACACCCTGGGCTGCAGGCGGCGCTAAACCGCTGCACCACTGGGGCTGCCCAATACCAACAGTCATCTAATACTGCCATATGTGTCGAATGGAAGCTAATGAAAACCATACTGTGGTTTCTAGAACACATGACTAAGATTCACCTCTTGGACTGTGGTGTTCTTTCACCAAGCTTGACTGGTCCCCAACATCATCATACGCTGAATGTTTTTTATTAAGCAGACATTTTCCTGAGTTCTTGATATGTATAATCTAATATAATACTCATAACTAATCTAAAGAATAAAAGACTATTGATATCTTCTTCCCATCAATGAAGACACCCAACTTCCAAAAGATGACACAAGACCTTGTTGACACACCCTAGGGATGGATAGGAGATTTGAGCTCAGGCACTCTCACCCATAGGTCTCACTCTTAGTCATACTTCCCTGTTTTCTTCTGGTTTTTATTATAACTATTTGGGGGGAGTGAAGTTCCAAAAGACACTTCTGTGCCACTCTTCCGCATAAGTAGGAATCAAAATTCCTGTTTTCCCTGCTTTGCTGCTTCCCAGTGTCTACTCAGTGAGCTACTTTTCCATCTTTAAGTCACATTGTCAGTGAAGATTTTTGTTTCCCTCTCCCTGAGCTGAATCACTTGTTCCTCAGCTATGTGCCTGCATCACTTCCTAAACAGGCCTACTCTTACATATATCACCTCCTACTGCATTGATTTGCTTCAAAGTCTTTCTCCAAAGAGATTGCATTCTCCCTGGAAGCAAATTTATGTGATCTTTAAGAGTACAAATTCTCTGTGTAGCTGCAGAATCCAGAGGAGTGCTTAAAAATGCATGTATTTGCAGGGGCAGATCAGATGAAAGGATACAGCTAGCTAGGCACAACTGGGACTCAGGAACCATGGTAAGCTAGAAAGTACATTGGTGGTCTGAAGAAATCCCTCTTTAATTTTTCATAAACCCTCCTGTCTTCTAATCTATGGTATCTAGCAGGGTTCATCTAATAAATATTTGCTCAACTAGTGAAAGATGAACATTATATTTTAGTTGTTCCAATAAAAGAAAAATGAAATGGGTAAGCATTTAATCATGTGTCATTGGCTAAATTGTGCCTCCCTGCCACCCCCGCCCTGGCAAATCCATAGTGTTGAAGTTCTAATACCCAGTATTAGATGCAACCATATTTGGAGATAGGTTCTATAAAGAGATGATAACCTTGAGATCATTAGGGCAGGCCCTAATCCAATATGTCTTCATAGGAAAAGGAAATTCAGACACAGACACATAGAGAGGTAAAACTGTGGGAAGACAGAACAAGAAAACATCTATCTATAAACCAAGGAGAGTGGCCTGGTCCAGATCCTTCCCTCATCTCCCTTGAAAGAACCAACCTTGCCAATGTCTTAATCTTGGACTTCTAGCCAGTAAGAAGATAAATTTCTATTGTTTACACAATACAGTTGGTGGTATTTTGCTATGGAAGCCCTAGCAACGAATACACCATGTAATAACATTTAGGCAAAATTGAAAAGTATAATACTTCAAGTAAAGGTTGTTTTTGGCGCCCAGTTAATTGGTTGATTTATCATATTGTTCTCTAAAACTTCTGGTTCAAATGTTTTCATAGATGTGCCTGACAAACAGAGAGTTTTAAGAAGAGTTAGGAAAAGAATTAAAAATTTTTTTGTTATAATAAGGCCAGTCCAAAAAAAATAAATATTTTTCTTTATCAGCTTCTCCTAGCAAGAGTTAACAAATAATGTAAGTTCAGGTAAAAGTGATCTGATTTCTATGAGATATATAAAATATAAAAACAGAAGCAGATAAACCCTTTAGTGTAAGGAGTCATGGTGTCAGGAAATAGTTAAGTAGTAAAATCTTGAACTGCTACAGATGGAGGATGTTTAATACTGCTGCACAGGAAGTGTCTTAGAGTCCAAGTTTCTGCACAATGAGAGACCTGTTTTCATCTAAGACCTAATGTTGAAATTATGCTTCCAAATAAAAGTAGCTGAATTTAAAATTTATTTTCTATTATTATATTTTGGTAGACAATAACAAGGCTACTGCACAAGGGGAGGCATATATAAATAATAAATTACAGAGCATACTAGGCAAAAATTAATGCTTTCTTACTAATTTCATTGTTAAAAAGAGTACTTAAAGTGATTTTTTAAAATAGAGTAGCCAATATAAAAAAATACTGCAAATGAAAGAAGGATTCTCAAAAAAAAAAAAAAATAGCAAGGGTTGACTTTTGGAATAAAAGCAACTGAGTCAGGGCAAGTTGATATGACTCCATGAACAACTCATGGTAACATCATCAGGATCATTGGGAAACCATGACTTTTCAAGAAGGGTGACTCAGAACAGAGCTAAGTCTTTCAGCATAGTTTTCAATACTACATTTGGAATAAAAGATTGGACATTATACCAATGCAATGAAAGTCTGGACGTTAATTAAGTCTGGACCAGAATCATGCTTCGTATCAGATAAACCCTATGGTATATTTCCTACTTCATAATATATGGTCAGTCCTTGTGTAGCTCTATCCATAAGTGAGAAATACTCGAATTTATTCCCTTCAGATAGTTTCAACATATTTTAAACAGACTGGAATCCATTAAACTCCTACACTCTAGGCAGCACCAAATGAAGAAAGAGTTTCTAGAAGGGAAAGATAAATTAGTGACAGGCTTTATCAAAAGCTCTTAGTAGCTGAGAAAGATAAGAGTTGAGGACTGAGCCACTGCATTTGACCACATGGATGTTGTTGGTGTGCCTGGTATAGAATGAGACTTTAACTGGCGTATGCCTATCTAGATGTGCTTCATCTATTTGTTTCTTCAATGACATTTTATTGAAGAAATATTATGTATTGGCACTAAAGAGGTGAGTAAAAAATAATGAATCCATTTATTTTCATCATACAAATCATTAAGTCAAAAAATTAATGGAAATAAAAGGCCTGTATTAAAATTCTATATTTCTTCAGATTGCTTGTTCCTATTTAGGATATACTAATTACATTATTTAAAATTTAAAACTGTCAAACAATTGAGGGACTAAGAAGTTTTCTGTGTATGTGTTAGTTAATATATAACAGGTTTATTTTCCAACAAGTCAAGAGAGTTGCTATATTGCATTCCTCAACCCAATTCTTTAAGTTATGCCACAGAGCTATGTCACGGTCAATTATCTCAGATAAGTGCCTACAGTGACAAGACAGCTGCTTAATTTAGGTTTCTCATACACAGGCAGATGCACACACACAACAGACCTCAATAAATAATTTCTATGATATTAACCAATTCTAGAGATACACAGTCAAGCAAAACAAGGGGACAGTTCTTAGAATTATACTGATATTACAAGTCCAAATTCATAATTCCATTTAAGTTAATTAACATTTACTTCCTATTTACTTTATTATATTATACATTTACCTTTTTAAAACACTAATTTGATTTAGTAACATGGTAAAGGGCTTTTAAAAAGTAATTCAACAAAGGCAAGTTATGCATAGGAAAATAAAATTTAGTCTGTAGTTTCCCCAAAGAGTGCATTCACCATATGAAGTGAGAATCTGAACCGCACACTGTTGTTAAGTTCAATACACTTTTATGAATTATATAAATATGAATAAAGATTTTTAATTTTAATTTTATTAAGAAGAGGAAAAATAAGCAAAGCAGCAATGATTTTATATGGCATAACTCAGAGCTCTACAAAATGGACACATAAAAAATTAAAGATTGAATGCATAGCTCAGTTAACAAAAAATTCAATAAATTCAACAAGCAGGTGCATAACGTATCATTTCCTCGGCTTAACAAGTCTTTGAAATGTTATCTTTCTACACAATGGAATTTTCTATGGAATTCCCATCCACAACATGTTTTTCTATTGTCATTTACCTAAACACTGAACATACTGTGCAATCAGTACTGCTGGGCTGAATGAAACTGTAAAAAGCACCAGCTGGCTATATTCAGAATGGCACTTGTCCAGGTCTCAAATGTCTTATTTATATACAGTGGAGTTCTGCTGGCTGTTTAAAATTTAGGGCTAATAAATGTAATCAGCAGTACTACACAAGCACAACCAACAAAATATCAGAAAATACTTCTCAAAGTGAAGCTTTACTTGTTCTCCTCTCACATAATTCAATCTGTGACAGTGGAAAATAAGTCCAAGCAATTTTTCGTTTGAAATAATAAAAAAAAAATTAAAGAAAAAAATGTAAACGAAGCTGTAGGTGAGTTGTAAGCTTACCATCTGGTCTGCATTTTATTAAACCCGGGGCATATATTGATAGGTAAAGCTTATACCATTATTCGGATGAACAGAGGTATTTAGGCAGGTCCCCAGGCCTCTCAGACAAGGTAAAAGTTATTAAGTCCTTGAGGAAGCCACAATCTAGTGTCAAAATAAATTACTATCACATGAACATTGAGGTTTTACCAAGAAAGGTCTATATAAAAAGTATGATGGAGCCTCTAACTGTGCTGATCAAAAATATAACATTGTGATTTAGATTTTCATTTCTAGAAACTAACAGTAAATATGCATTTCCTGGGAAAGAAAAAAAAGAAAAGAAGAAAAGAAAAGAAAAGAAAAGAAAAGAAAAGAAAAGAAAAGAAAAGAAAAGAAAAGAAAAGAAAAAAGAAAAGAAAGAAAAGAAAAGAAGAGAAAAGAAAATTTTCCTGAAACAAAATAGATGACATTTTTCTATACTTTAAGTTTGATTGACAAGAAGGTGAGGGGTACCTGGGCAGCCCAGCTGGTCAAGCATCCGCACCTTGGTGTTGGCTCAGGGCACCTTGGTGTTGGCTCAGGCCATGATCTCAGGGTCCTGACGGAGCCCTCCTGGGGCTCGGTGCTCAGGACAGAGTCTGCCTGAGATTCCCTCTCCCTCTCCCTGCCCCTCCTATTGTGCTCTCTCCCCCTCCCTCTCTCTCTCTGAAGTACATAGATAAATCTCTAAACTTGATTGACAAGAAGGTGACCTTCCTCTCAAAATACTAAGACAATATATTTCATTATATTATATATATATTATATTATATATTATATTATATATAATATATATATTATATTATATATTATATTCATTATTTCATTTATTTTAGCTTAGAAATGGCTGCACCCTGAAGGTGATATTATATGAACCCTAAGCCTCCATTAGTATAATGGGGTGACTATGTGAACCCAGAATGCTCTAATAGCATCAGGAGTGGGAGGGCAAGGCTGTGTGGAGATTGTGAACACCCACATGAAGTGGAAAACAAAGGAGTATAACTGGATACCAAAGCATTCTTCAAATCGTACGCACACCACATGTAGCCCTGAAGAAGACATAAGTGACATAGTTCTTTAGCTAATAGTGAAATATAAGGAGGTAGAGACGATGAGGAACTAAATCGTTAAGAGACTCAAATACTAATTCTGTTTCTAGCAATTTCTGTGTAACATTTGGTAATTAATAACTACTTCGAAATCTCTATATCCTCATCTACTAAATGTATATCAAACATCAGCCCCCTTCTGCATAGTCACTCAAATGTCTGCTTCACCTTGGGAACAACAAGGCCACCAAAATCTATGAAGATGTTTGACATAATTTAAAATATATATAAAAATAAGCACAAAGAAGTTTTTGTCAGGGGAAATGCTAAAATTTTGCTGAACTTTCTCATACTGACACTGTTTTTACTTTATCATATATGCAAACAGATGTTTCAGGCGTTGGGTCCTTAATCATCCCCTGATTATAACTACACGTACACAGACATGCCCTGTCTTCACAGACAATCATAAAGCACAGAACTAATATCAAAAGAATAATCTAGAAATAGGGAAAAACAGGCAATAAAGTTGGGTATTCTATTTTAGACACGCACAAGTCAAGAACGTGCTTTCCAAACCGGAGATCCCAAACTCCCGGATAGTAGCAAACACAAGATTTGGATGGGTTTAGATTATTTAATCCTACAGTAGTACTTCCTCAGTTGACCTCCGACTATCACTGCTACTTAAGTGCCTTCTGTCTTCCATCCTGATTCCCCCCATCACCTGCTACAAACCACCCAGACTTATGAGAAAAGCAGGGGGGATATGTCAGGACTATTCATTTTTTGAGTTTTGTTCCATTTTATTTGAGTAATCACAAGGGATACCAGGAATTCTGACATGAAAAAATTGGAGTGCCATGAGCACAGTCTCTTTTCGTTGATTTTTTAAAGAGCTTTTCAGCATGTGTTTATATTTTGGATTATACTCCTGAAAAATATAAGAGTTTGGCTGTTCCAGGGCTTGTTTTGTTTTTTTTTTTTTTGTAAAGTCTTGCACTGACTACTACTTTGTAATTTCTGCATATGATTATTGAAAGTAGGATCACTTATGGCATATCTAAACTAAATTCAAAACAACCGGAATGTAATTAGATTAATGCCAACATAAACCACCAACCCAATGAATGGAGGTCTTTTAAGCACAAATAGTGCAATGGTTTTGATACCACATGATCCTTGTGGCCTGGAACCTACTAGGATACCATTGCTGTGCAGGGGCCTGCATGTGGATGAAGTCATTCAAACAGATCAACCAGGCAACGAACTGCTTTTACGTGGTTGTCCCCACATTTCCTTCTTGAATGAATGAATGAATGAATGATCCCTTAGGGGAATTGTTTACTTTAAGTTTTCAACTATCTGAAATAAAGTTGATCATTCTCTGTCAGTGATCTCTGTAACTACTTAGTCTTTGAAACATTTGAAGAATACCAACAGCCTGAAAATTCCAAATATTGCTCTGAATCAAGCAACTATTTTAAAACTAAAAGATCAAATCTTTTAAAAAGCAGCAAGAAAGGCAGCCCAGGTGGCTCAGTGGCTTAGCGCCACCTTCAGTCCCGGGTGTGGTCCTGGAGACCCGGGATCGAGTCCCACGTCAGGCTCCCTGCATGGAATGGAGCCTGCTTCTCCCTCTGCCTGTGTCTGTGCCTCTCTCTCTCTCTGTGTCTCTCATGAATAAATAAATAGAATTTTTTTAAAAAGCAGCAAGAAAAACTACACGTGAAAGTATTTATAAAAATTATACCCTTAAAACATCTTTATGGTCATAGGATATTTCATGATTTCCATCTCAATAATTCTATTTGATCCATAGAATCACCAGACTTTTTACAATCATGATTATGCCCGAGCCTCCAGGTTTGCAAAGGGATTTCAGATAGGATGCCAATGTAAAAATCTATAGCTACTTCCTAATTCCTGAAAAAATGGCATCTACTTAGTGACTTCAAAAAAATGTGTAGAGAGATGTATAATTCAAAATTTCTTCTTAAGAAAAGGTCAAATTTTATAGGTCCCACCCAAAGATACAAGTCAGGATTGTCTTACCTCCAACTGTTACATCAAATTACCATAGATAACGTGGCTTAAACAACAAATATTCCTTTCTTGCAGTTGTAAAATCTGGGCAGTCTAACCTTATGGCACCTGTAGGTCCAGAGCCTGGTGAGAGCCCACTCTCTGACTTGCAGATGGCCATCTTCACACAGTATCCTCACATGACAGGCCGTAAAAAGGGACCACCTCCCATGTACCTTCTTATAAGGGCACGAATCCTGTCCAAGAGAACTCCATCATCATGACCTAGTTACCCTCTCCAAAAGTCCACCTCCAAATACCATCACATACTCACATGTTCCATCACATGGGACTTTAGGCTTCAACATATACATTTCCAGGGGACAGAGACATTCAGCGCACAGCAAGGATGATCCAAAATGAGGTAAATCCACCAAGTGCTCAGTAAGGTATGTGCAACAGGAAGAGTGTGTCAGAAATTCAGTTCGTGTTTATATGGTCCTCTTTTTAATTACATTTGATTTTAATTTTATGTACAATATATTCAGAGATATGTGTCCATATATTGATATGTGATATATATTGATATGTGTCCATATATTGATAGGTACTTACCTAACACACAATAGGAGCACACAATAGGAGCTCAATAGTTATTTTAATTATAAGAGTATTTTGTCAAAAAATTTTGATGGTTTCAAATTATATTGGAATCTAACTTCAAAAATTACCTCCCTGAAGCTTCAAATTAAAATCACATTTGCAATCAGTTTTCTTTCCAGGTTCAGAAATGTCTGACATTCTAACAAATTTGAGTGCTTGCTTTATATATATTCCAATCCAAAGACCAAGCTATTTATCACCGATAATTTTCATTCAAAACATTTTAAATCAAAATAACATACCATGTGATTCTGGAAATCATAACATATGGAGTTTTATATATCACAAAAAGATGGTTTTGATCTTTCTACGTTTCCTCATAAAAAATGAGTAGGGAACATCTTACTTCCTTGACATTGTTACAGAAGTAGAAAAATATGCAAACTTTGTGTTGGTTATATCTCAATTCTTATGTATTATTTCCAGGTAGAACAGAAGATTACACACACATGCACACACAGTTAATGCCAATGATTTTTTGAAAACTCCTTAAGCCATACTTTTTCTATTCAAATTTTGCATATGCATTGACTTTTCCTTTTATTATTAAACAGACTCCACCTTACTCCTCTTTATGTCATAATATAAAATGTATCTTTTGAAATTACTGAATTGAGTAGAAATCCATGTGGACCAACTGGAGAGTCAACTGGACATCTATTCAAACTATAAATTTCCTTTACCAAACTATCAATGCATTCCTACCTCTTATTTTTAAAGAACATCCTGATATATTTAAACTCTCCATGAGGAATAACCGTATTTTCTGTACTGCACAGACAACACCACTAGCAATTATACATTCCTGGACTGATCTTTTGCAGATGTCAAAGAAATTTGATGAAAGGATGGAGGCAAGGTTGGGATAGTAAAGTGCCACCACTGAGCATGATATGCCCTTGCTATAGGACATAAAGGATGGTATGACACCCATATTTATTTTTCACTGAGAAGAGGGCAGAGGTGGAAGGTGGGAAGGAGCTGATTAAAATCATGAAGAAGAGCGGAGGAAGGAGGAGGAGAAGAGAAAAGAAATTTGTGATAGTATGGCCAGTAAATAGAGAAAAATCATAGTGAAATAAAGCTAACATAAATAAGAATGGAAATAATAATTGTCATTTGTCACATGGTCTGTAAGTGCCTACGGCTGGCTGAATAGATTTTATGCAGTATTTGATTAGTCTAAATGACAATTCTTGAAAAAGATACCAGTATTTTCCAGAGAAGAATAATGTGAAGAACTGGAAACCAGGTCTTACTTGGAGACATTCACCCTGACATGGTTTTGGGGCAAGTGCTCTGCAGAGGGGCACAGGACCACACTCGTAGGGGCCTGCTTTTGCTTAATGCTCTGCTGTCACCATCATCAAATTGTTCATAATTTTCGAACAAGGAATTATTATTATGCTTTCTGGCCCTCAAATTCTGTAACTAGTACCACCAATACTTTATAATATGGGAGGACATGTAAGGGCATGCTTATCACTGGGAGCCTGAAAAACTTAGAAACTTAAACAGGTTAAAACACCAGAGTATTAAATGCTTCAACATTTCTCTTCACTACCATTTTCATAAGATTGTATTTTAATGTTTTTCAATTTATTTAGCTGCACCCTTTTCTGAGCTGATTACCAAAGATATTTATTTGAATGTCTAGCTGTCTCCTCAAAAATGTCCATCAGTGAACAAGGCTGAACCGTATGACACAGTCCATAACTGCTACCTTTTGTGGTAAGAAAAATATTCTTCAGTAGATATCAGAAGAGTCAGATAGTATGGCTGTATTCATTATTTTTCCATAAATCTTTCTATGTTTTCTCAGCTAGATTGTAAATTCCTTAGGAATTCTTCTGTGTTCTTCAGAATTCCTATTACAACTTGAGAACAAGGCAGACATCCAATAAATACACGTGAATTCACTGCAAAACTAAAAAAGAATGAACCGTCATATAAAGAGAAACAAGTAGAATAAGGGAATAGTTTAAATAATAAAATTAGGAGATCATTCTAAGGGGGTCGGATATACATTGTTTGATTGTAAGAGCACTAGTGTTTAGATAAAAAGAAGCATTTTCAAAATCATGAAAGCCAATTTTAATTACTATATGTTAAAAAGTATGGAAAATGTTCTGCTTAAAATGATTAACTATTCATTTGATTTGTCCACATTTTGGTCAAAAGGCTGTGATAAAACCTCTTTCTCTTTTTTTTTTTTCATTTTTAACTCTTTTGGAAATTATTTTAGCTCCTTCTCTATAAGTGAAGTCTTCACAAATTACAGAAACTGAACTTGCTGGAGTGTTTCCATATGCATTTCACTTACCAAAAATGTTTTTCTTTCATGTAAAGTCCAGGTTTACCACCACAGAGTTTCATGGAAATAAGTTTTTTTTTTCCTTAAAAAATAATGACAGAGAAAAATAAATGACAAAGCTAGAGTTAAGGAATCTTGGAAACCGTCCAATTGTTTTATCAGCTGCACCGCAAGGCAAGCAAACCTTAACCTCGTTTGGCCTTATAAAGCTACTAAACTGCTGCTTTTCATACTCTGCATTTTGCATATATGAGCAGACTCTGCTCCTCAGTTTCATATGCTGATTACTGTAAAATAAGCATAATGTCAAAACAACATTTGACCCAAAGCATCATAAAGTTGTGGCTTTCTAACCAGTGCTCCTGTCGCATGCGGGTCGGTAGATACACACACTATAAATTTAAGGGTATGGTCTCATCTTTCTCTTTGGGGAATTGAGCATAGAGTCTTGAAAATCAAGAGAAACTAATTCCTGATTCAGTTTATAGCAGAGTGGAAAACTTACAGAAGAAAGAAACACCAGGTTTGGAATTGAATAAATGCCAATGTCTAAACATTTCGCATTCAAACCTGGTCTATCTAAGATACTTTGGATACATGGAAGGAGAGGGAGGGAAGGCCTTCATAGAGATCATTTTGGGAACATACAGCTGTTCTGACATCTTATAGTTGGTGTACTATGCATCTATGAATTTTTAGGGAAGAAAATATTCACTGTGTTCTAGAAAAACATCGAAACAAAAGGACAGATTTTCCAAACATTCTCAACTACACATCACGTTGTTTTACTTTTACTCCTCTATTCTTTGATACCAAGAATACATAGGAATAAATAAACCCCACTTGAGCCACATTTCTGCATATTCAGACATTTAAATTATTTAGCCTCTAACTCTCAGGGTATTAAAAAAACTCTACTCTCAGTAAGACACTGATTTCATGCTGTGACAAGCTCAAAAATGAAAACAACTACACAGATGAGAGGGTTTTTCACTAAACCGCAGCACTAAGCACAAATGAAATCCTGCTGGGAACATGTATCTACAAGTGTGAGTGTGTTTGACTTGGTAACACACGTTTGTGACTCTATGTGTTAATAGGAAAAAGTACAAAAAAAAAAAAAGGAGCTAGACAAGGATTTCATTGTCCATGTTTCTTGAAGATCTTTTTTTTTTTTTTTTTTTTTTGGTAGTTGGTTTAAAAATATTGGCAACATTTAAACATAACACTTATTGGCTCAAAGGCTGTCTTCACTACAGTTAACCATACAGTTCCCTTCACTGCCCCATCAGTGACCTCAGCCCAAACAAAAAAGATGAGAGAAGACTTGAACTTTATACTTTTACATTCCCCTTGGACCAGTCTGGACCAAAGATCATAAAGAGGCTCAATACGGATCACATGCTTTCTTTCTTCTTAGATGATGCAGTGTGCATTCTATTGTGGAAGAAATAAAGTCAGATGATGACTCCTTAAAGTTCTCCTCCTTTTTCTCTAATTGGACTTATTTAAAACTTCTTTGATAACCCCTATCTACACCCTGCACCTATTTGATAATTGAGGAAAGGATCAGAGATAGAGATCTTTATTATACTGGGAGAAATGCTAGAAAGAAACCTAGTCATTAGTCTTCCAAATCATTTCCATTTACGATATCACTTCACATTTCTTTTTATTTAGATCTCTGGAAAACATGAAAATGCATGTGAAGTAATTCAATATTGAAAGAGACCAAAACCATGTTTCTAAAATGGCTGGTTAGGGGATGAAGAAATTATTTTCTTCAAGTTAAAAAAAAAAAAAAAGGAGAATACAAGTTAGTTTTATAATAAAATATAAGTGATATATTTTGAATTCCTTGCTTTTACAAAAAGATCACACTGTAATAATACATTAACCTATAGTTTTTATACCATGACTAATTTCTTTTAGTATTTTACTATGACATGATAAATTATGGCCAAAAAATAAACTTAGGCCTTAAACATACAGAAATTGTTTGCTTCAAGATTCAGATGCTAATAAATAGCAATTGATATAAAACATATCTCTAATTTTTCTTTACTTATCCTAAAAATCTGATATGAAATTGCTACTTATCCCAGCAAATAGAAGTTATTCAAAATGTTTTTTTAAATGTGGGTCCTTTAAAATATGTCTTGAAAATATTAATATTTTAAATATTCAATTACATCATTCAGAAATAATCAACAATGGCTACACCTCAAAATCCCTAAAATATACATTTTAATGCACCTAAAATAACAAATGCAAGGTCTGTCCTAATCCACAAACTTCATAGGTAATGTACCATCTACAGTTTTAAATAATGGATTCAAAAGGGCCATATTCCCCGTGGCCTAAAAGTTTAGAAGAAAAATTTCTTTCAAGACAGTTGGTGCATCTTTACAACAATGTCTGACTCAACAGACAGATTTCATTTCTAATTCCTAAACCAACTACAATGTATGTAAAATTATAAGGTCTTTAATAAAATTCCTTTATACATCAGTCTCATCTTTCTGCAGATGAAAAGGAACATCCAGATAGAAATCATACATATTTATAGGTTGTAATAAATAACTTATAAAAGGAACTGAAATGTTCATAGGTATAAAAGGCTGCATGCGGGATGCCTGGGAGGTTCAGTGGTTGAGCGTCTGTCTTCAGTTCAGGGTGTGACCCCGGGGTCCTGGGATCGAGTCCCACATCGGGCTCCCCGCAGGGAACCTGCCTCTTCTTCTGCCTGTGTCTGACTCTTTCTGTGTGTCTCTCATGAATAAATAAAATCTTATAAATAAAAATGGCTACATGTGCCTCTTGATTGTATGATTTCAAAATATTATTTGCTCTTAATTAACAGTAATTTATGGATCATAATTCTAGAGGAACTGTACCTTCAGGTGGTTTAATTGAATAATTATTCTCAATATTTCAATACTATCCATATACAAGATGAAGTTTCAATATTGGTAAAATATTGGTTTTGATCTTTTGGTGAAATCCAAAACAGAAATCTATTTCAGTAAATACATAACAATATAGTAGTCCACCTCTTGGGATATTTTCCTCCAACACTTTGGTTCCTTTCAGGAGGTATTGTTTTTGTTATCTTTAGACATTATCACATTATCTTTAGACATTTTTGTTTTGTGCCCCAAGGTACTTTGGGAAATTCTGGGTAGAATAAATTAATCAATCAGTAACATTTCCTTGAAAAGCACACTATCTAAATAGGACAGAAGTAAAACGAATAAGGGAAAGGGAAGCAAGAAAGAGGAAATACAGTAGGACAACAGCAAACAGTGAATACAAATATAAAACACATAGGATATTGTCGACAAGACCACAGTTTAAATTACCCAGGGCAAGATGTACAGAGTGCTATGATAAAACAGTGCATTTAAGTTGCAATCACTAATTTGAATTACCTAACTTCGATATCTGCTTTATATATTTTTTTTCTGGCATTTTCAGTGGCTTTTCAAACCCCTTAGTAACAAACTAAATCTTACACCTAATTGACAACTTCAAAAAAATGTTAACAAAAATGAAATCTTAAGGAGAAATGGAGAAAGGAAGCCCTTCACATCTGCAGTGTGCTGTCAACCCGGGTCAGTCTTGAAAGCTGTTGACTGAAATCCCACCAATGGGAGAGAGAACATCAAACCACCAGAAAAGAGAAGACAGACATATGAGAGGGAAAAAATATATATATATATATTTTTTCTTTTTATTGTTAGTGTTCCAAATGTAGACAGGCAACCCGAGGCATCAGACCTGCAGTCGCTGCTGGAAGCCCCCAGAGACGTCAGCACTTGGTTGTCAGTGCACACCAAGGCATGCACAGCACCCAGACAGGTGTCTTTGCAGACCTCTTCACTGAGCTGCTGCCAAGTAGCTGACTAGCATTCTGCATGTGCTTAGAGGTGAAAATGCTTGTTAAGATCCTAAATCAGATATAAGAATAAAAACTACTTTAATGAACAATATTTAGCAAAGTTCCAAATGAGAAGAGATGAATGGAACACACACACACACACACACACACACACACACGAGCCCTTTAATACTACGGCAAATTTGGAAAAGCATTTTGGCTTTGCAAATTAGTTATTCATCAATATCTAAAAAATACTGTGTGTGTACGTGTGACATGTCTTATATCTGCGCTTTGCATGTATGTGTTGTTGCATGAGTGTCTGAAACACTAAAAACAAAATCTGTATGTTTTATTTTATTTTATTTATTTAATTTTACTTTATTTCACATAAGGGCAGACTGCCACATGCAGCACTTCATTTGGATGTGTCTGGAGTCTTAGAAGCTTGACTACCCTGTGTTCTCCTGCAAATGGCCCTTGAGAGTTTGGAGGGTGTAGCAGGGGAGTGCAGCTAGTCTTTGACCAAAGAATGGTCCTCTTCTCCCCTGGAAGGTCCTCTTTCACAGAGCATGCAGCTTCTGCAGGGAGGCACTCGGGTGGTGAGGGAGGAAGGGACACAAGCCTGGCCAGCCAAATCAGCCAGTTCAACTCTGGCGATCAACGAGGCCACAAGATATCCCCAACCAGCTCACCCTCATAACCTGTCTTCATTTTAGTTAACATAAGAAAATTGAAATTGTATATTTTGAAAGTCATTTTTGGATTTTAATTATTCTCCTCACTGCATTTTCCTATAGATGCATTCAAGATAGATTCCAAATAATTAATACAACAAATTCAGACAGTGACAAATAAAATATTTGCTTATGTACATACGGTTAAGTACATTTATAACACTCTTTGTTGTAAGCAATTTTAAGTGCTTTACAAAGTACTGTCACACGCAACTCTGTGAGACTTGTGTTAGTCCCCTCATTCTACAGGTGAGTCTACTGAGAGAAGGATTAAATGACTAGGACAAGAATAAAGATCCAGTGGCAGTAAGATATCTCCAAGTCAAGTGTTCAAATTTGGACACCCATAATCTTTGTGCTGTGCTGTGTGCTTTGTGTTTGCTGATATCAGCAAATTGAAATGTATTGAGATCTGCCTCACCCACATGTAAATGGAATGGAAAACGCTAGAAGAAGATTCTGGTTCTGAATTAGAATATGGAAAGTAGCCCTCAATACTAATATGCGGAACTTGTATCTAAAAAAAAAGAAGTTGCATTCAAATAGCATCCCCTAGAGACAAGGGGTGGCCATGCAAAACAACTGAAGAAAACCAACAAAAACACATTAAACCAATGAGAAGGAGAGATTAAGTCCCAGGAAACAGAACTATCTTGCCCTCTACCTCCTCCCTCATCTCCTCCTCTGCCCTCCTCCCTTCTTTCATCCTTTCTCCTCCTCCTCCAGTATGCCTTTTTTAACACTAGGAGGGTCAGAACATAAGAGAACCAGAATAAAATCAGAATCACAGGCATGGCTCAGAAACCAAAAGGAAATTTTTAGATAGCAGCCTTGCTGTTAGCGAAAATATTTTAACTAACGTATAGAAATAAAATATTTAAGATGGAATAATGTTGTGAACTAATATGTAGGAATAATGATCTTAAAAGACTATTAGAAGGAAACAAAATTTTGCTAATGCATTCAAAAATCTTAAAAACAACATTTTAGCATAGCTTAAAATAAACCTCCACATACTAAAATATATATATTTATCCATTCTTGTGTTTTAGCATTTAAAAATGATGTGGTTTAATAAATGATCAGTAACTGTATTGCACCTGTAAATCACAACTTTAAATGAATAGTTTAAAGTTGTCTAGAGCTTGTACTTGGAACGGATCTTGCAATCTGAGCATGGCTGGTATAAAATATATCATAAAATATTGACACTTTTCCAACTTAAAAGGGTGCCAAATTTTCCTGGAGCAAATTGTACTTGTAAACACCAATCATTTTTACAACACTTTAAATTATCAAGGGCTGGCACTCGTGACCCAATTTGTTTAAGCGTTATTTTGGATCACATCGAATAAAAAGGGCATATTTTCAAAGACAACATTCTGCTGCCAAATACAACCTACTCATGTTTATTTCTTCAGGTGAAAGTTTCAGGGTCAAATTTTAAAAAGGCTATCACCTTTTTTTTCCCTTACGAAACCCTTACAAAATCTATTGTCATCATATTTTCAAAGCTTGGTTTAATCAAAAAAGAATTATACAGGATGAGAGAATGCTACTATTATGTGTCTCTAATTAAACGGGGACACAACTAGCATCACAAAATGCCGTCATGTTTTTTTTTTCCTTTGCAAATGTTATTGTTGTCAGATTTAAAAGCTTGATGTGATTTTTTTTAATGTAGGACCAGAAACTTATAATTATTAACACTGGATTAAATTGGCTTGTGTAAGTACTTTCCAAATTTCCTACCTTTATGAAGTATCGTCATCTCTACAAATATCGTACTGTGATATTTGTTTCATGATTTTACATGGTACTTGAGAAAGAAAAAAGGAAAAAGACTTTCCATCAAGATAGGTACTTCTAAGACTGTTGTCTCTAGCTTATAACAAAAAAAAATAAGGGTAATGATGAATTTTGATTTACATTCAAGACAGGAATTCCTAGAGGAATTCTTCTAGAATACAGAGTAAATATACTCTCTCCAAATCAGTTGCTCTATAACTTCACTTCCTGAAGGGTTATGCAAATTATGTAAGTCCACAGTTCAGAAATGGATTAAAAAATCCAAACAGGCCAAATCCATCCACAGATAGTAAGTTCAATGTGTGAAGCTGCAAATAATCTATAGTCATACTTCACATGATACAGCACTTAGTTATGAAGTGTAAAGTAGCAACGGCTATGCATAAAAAAATCTCATCATTGTTTGTCAGTGAATATTTATATCCATATCTATATCTTTCCATGTGTATATAAAACATTTTTACAGATTTTGAATGCTGTGTTTTTTTTAACAATTTTAAAAACATTTATAATAGCTTGCTTGCTTTTTTTTTTAAGACATTTTTTAACATGAAAATCACTCAAAACCTTCAATGAATTTATAATCCCCAAATCAGGTCACTTTGGCCATTAAAATAATCTAAAGTGCCTTGAAATATTGTTTTATAGTATTTTCTTTAGTTTCCAGTACAGAAAAGGAAGCAAGACAATTTTATACCTATCGCAGCCCATAATCATATAATAATTGATGTCCTATTTTTATTGACAATATGGACTGGATCACCTTTCTGAGTGAACTATTAATGGTCCCTTATTTTCATTTTATCATTATTTTTCATATAAAATCAGTTCAGTGATAGGGAATTTTTTTTCCTCTTACAGTTGTTTTTTTTTTTTTTTTTTTCTCTTCGGAGCAATAGTGCATACATATTATTCTAATAGCTTCCAAAGGACATACTTGAGTGACCAATGGAAAGGTTAAGTTAGACCTAGAGAAAGCATTGCAACTAATTAATATGTCAGAGGAGTATAGCCTTAGCCAAAGGAGTTAATGAAGCTTGCTAAGGACACATGTGGGCCTTTTGTAATGCAGGCCTGACTGTACAGCCTAGTTAGGTTAAATTGTCTGTCAGTTACTGGCCAGTTGGCCACCACCTGGCTGCCTAGGCCAGTCTCTCCCGATCCCCAGCAGCCCTCTTCCCAGCTCTCAATGGCAAGCTGCTGCCACTAAACATCTAGAAGCCTCTGACAAGGTTTGGGCACACAATGGGCTCCTGACAAGTGAATGAAGGGCCAGGGTGACACTCTGAATGGGGAAGATTTTCCCCATTTAGACTCATAATGTTCACAACAACACCCATAAAAAAAAAAAAATCCCATCCTTGGTGTCAGGGCCATTAACATTTATAACAATATGCTAATAACCTTCTAGATTACTTTCAGTTTCCAAGGACATTTAAATACATGAATTGATGGCTTCAAAACGTAAAGGGAGTAGTGGGGGGAGAAGAAGGGGCAGTTGGCGAGGGAGGAGGAAGAAACAAAAAGCAAATGGGAGAAATTGCAATCTATCTCACAGAAAAGTACTTTAAAATGCCTTCCACCCAAACAGAGGGCTTCTGTCTATGGAGAGATTATAGTTCAGGCTCGTACAATGCCCCAGGGAAATGCAATCAATGACATGCATGTCTCCATGAGCCTGGCGTTTAAACACCACTTGTGATCAGAAGGTAACTCTTGATTCAAACTATTTTTAAGTTAAGCCATAGATCTTCAGTTTTGTGGTTGTGTGTCAGCCTTCGTTCAAGGGCCATCTTCGGGAGCATTTCCAGAATGCTCCAGGTAGAGCCTTGAACATCTGCCCAAACAACAGATTTTTTTTTTTTTTAAGTACTGTGAAATATCATATCACAGGAAAAAATAATGACATTTTGGAAACAGGCCCTGCCTGAGGTTGGACCCTGAAACGATTAAGAC
Source organism: Canis aureus (assembly GCF_053574225.1). Classification (NCBI taxonomy): domain Eukaryota; kingdom Metazoa; phylum Chordata; class Mammalia; order Carnivora; family Canidae; genus Canis; species Canis aureus. Next base: position 30,634,529 of record NC_135645.1, read on the forward strand.
ATTAGCAGACAATCCTGAATAAATTATAAAGGATGTTCTCTTCCCCATTATTTTATGATTTGCTGTTTTCTTAGCATAAAACAGGCATGATGACGTGGAGTTTGTAACATCATATCCCATCATATTCACTCAACAGAAGCCTCAAAATTATGTATCAATTTATGTTATCATAAAAAAACCCACCTATCATATACACCACCTGCTGTACTGCATGTCAGAATTCATTGCTTCTGCCTTAAAGAAAGACAGCAATACTTTCTTTAGTGCTGATCAGTGATATTCAATCAATTTGAAAAACTGCGGTTCCCCTAGATTTCAATATTGGGCTGTTGCCATGAAATTGAATCTGCCTGGCTTCCAACAAGAAAAGGCATTTGAAAAACATGATGTGCTTATTTTAAATCGTGTCACAAGGGACTTAACAAAGTAGAGAAGCCCCTCACATAACGTTTCACTTTAACTTAGTGGGTAAAATGCTTCTTTTTTTTTATATAGTTTTTGAAACAACTCTTGCACATTTGAAGCACCAAAATCTGCATGTAACACAGAGGCTAATTTATACTGATCTGCAAATACATGCCCACGAGGTGATGCTAAACAGATCCCCTTTTTGTAGGATTAAATCTTTTACAAGTAGTCCTTCCCTATCCAGCTGAGCAAAAGTATCATAATGTGATTCTTGAAACATAGTTCTAAAAAGTAAACATTTGCTTTCCATGCTGCAAACATCTTTTATTTTTGATGACCCCTTTAGACAAGGAAACTACTGAAATTAACCCCAGGTAATATTAACAAAAATAACAATAGCAGTGTGCATTCACATATTATTTTGTAATATTCAGATTTAGGATTCAGCATTTCTACTTGAACTTGGGATCCCACTGTCTACCCTCTTGTTCCGTCTTCGGGAGAGAGAATTGTCACAGGAGACACAGACAAAAACTATAGAAGACACTAGATCAGAGGCCATTGGCTCATTGGCCAACTTCATCCCCAAAGTGTGTGTAGTTAAAGGATCAATGGTATCTTCTGCTGTTCCATCTCTATCAGGACAGAAAACTAAAGTAGGAGGGGGTCCTTGGGGGCTTGGATCAGTGAAATCCATATAAGAAACTACTTATGAGGAAAAGTGAATAGAATAAGCCAAGTATCCCCATGTTTAGACTTAAGTAATTCAGGGCAGCCCAGGTAGCTCAGCGGTTTAGTGCCACCTGTAGCCCAGGGCCTGATCCTGGAGACCCAGGATCAAGTTCCACGTTGGGGTCCCTGCATGGAGCCTGCTTCTCCCTCTGCCTGTGTCTCTGCCTCTCTCTCTCTCTCTCTGTGTCTCTCATGAATAAATAAATAAAATCTTAAGAAAAAAAAGACTTAAGTAATTCTACTTCTGTGATTAAATCTTCCTTTTACGAGGAGTACTTTTTTAAATGATATTAATATTGATTTAAATGTTAATATTGTTAATGTTGATATTAGAACTTATCAACTTCTAGATCACCTACTTGGCTCTCCCAACACCACCATCAACCTTACCGGATACCCTAATAAACAAAATTTTTCAGCAAAAGTAGACTCAATACTACAATTTCTGTCAGAAAATGTGACTCGAAAACCAAAGTTAAGGTTATAAAGGGGCACTTACATCCCAGTAAAATTGAAATTGAGTTACATTTGGGTTTTAAAACAAAGAGTAAAGTGGCAAGATGAATAATCTGAAAGAAATCTTTTTATGACCTTGTGATCCTGCAAAAACAGATTTTTCAAGTTCAGGGACACAGAATTCTGAAATCCATGATATCTGATAATATACAGGAAAAACTGTATGGTCACACATGTGCTTTTCTTCTCTTCATTTGGGGTATGAGTTACATAAAAGAATTGCTTTACATAAACAATCAACAAGTGAATCGATATAACTTATGTGCGGATTATTTGAGGCTGTAGTTTATTCTACATATAAAAGGCAAGAGCATTTAAATAATTTCATCATAATTTCTGTCATGGTTAAAAGTAATAAAGAACAATGCAACTGAATCAGATATAGCACTGAGGAAGCATGGCTGAGATAAAATGAAAATGAATATACGACATCTGTAAGAAAAAAATTATGTTGCAAACTTGGATATCTTAAAAAACTACTTTAAAGTAGAGAAAAAAACATATACAATGAGAGTGATAAAATTCAACTAGTGCATTTTTCAAAGGTTGTCTGGAAATTTCATCTTTTTATACTTTTAAACTACTTTATGTTTTTAGATAAAGTTTTTAGAAAAAGAAATTTTGCATTCAGATGACTTAAATGGGCTGAGGCTTTTTCACTAAAACAAAGATTGTCTGGCTATTTGTCCAAACCTCCAGCCAAAAGATAATTGTTGTCTCCAGACAGAGACAATTGTTGGTGTTTATTCTACTGAAAAATGTGAATATATTGTGTTTCTGAGTATTTGCTTAATTAAAAAAAAAAAAAAAGCTTTATGGGCAATGAATTAAAAAGATAAATCCATGAAACTCCTTTTCTTTAAACTTTCTGCTAGTTTTATCTTCTAATGGTGCAGCAGAATTCCTCAACATTTTTATTTCAACACGTTTATACATTATAATCATTGAAATATATCACAATGTTTGAAAATTATTTTATATATTATTATATGTACAGATAAGGTTCCTTTACTCAGCCATAGGAATTTAACATGTAGCTAAATATCCATTTTACTCTTACTTTCTAAAACAGATGTGTAGGAAGAACTTACCAAGTATTCTTACGCGTTAATGAAAAATCTCTGCACTTCAAAAAGCATTGCATTTAGTTCATTATCAGTACACTTTTTTTTCCTTAACTACAGCTTTGGCCTCATATAGTAAACTCTGAAAAAGTTTCCATGAGATTAAAACTGAAAAGAGGTTTCTTAATTACTGTAAAATTACGTCTAGTTTATATTTCCCATAGTTCTAATTCTCAATATTAAGCATGCAAAAATTAGCTAAAAATAAATTAGGAACATAGAGGTTCTATAGCTACATTCTTTTTAATTTTGTTTTTTGTTTTTAATCATGCTCTCTTTAACCGTGTAGGTCTTTACAGTATGGCTTAAGGAACAACCTATGAAAATCACACATGTGCACACGGGCATGCGCACATACACAGACGCACAGCGAGCTTTCCACTCTGAGAGGTCCAATAACAAAATACCACAGTTGCCAAAGTTATCTGCTTCCTATCAAGACCCATGTTTGGCACAAGAAGTATTCAATTCATTCATCATTGTCAGTGCACTAGTACACTAATTATTTCAAATTGTTTCCTCAGCCAGAGGTCTAGGACAAATCAGGCAAGCCAAAAATAGCAGTTATGAATAATTATGCATAATTTACCTCAAGGCCTGGGCCAGTCTATCATTAAAACTTTTACTTGCCACACTGTGATCTCTGCTAATTGCAAACTTTAAAATGAGTTCAAGGTTGTCTTTTTATCCAGTGCCAACCTCAAACCCTCTTCCTAGTCACTCTCTGGTATTTTGAACACTTCAAATAAAGTGTCGTCAGAATTTAGTAAAAAGAATATATATATCAAAGGAAGGATGTAAATTGGTGGAGAAGGTATCGTTCCCACCTTTTGCAGTTGCTCAAATATGTCCCTGAACAGTACAAAGACGAGGGGTTAGAGGTCAAACTACAGTAACGACCCAGGGGTGGGAATTCTATCCTGTTTGAAAGAGAAGAAAGGGCTTTAGCAACAACGTGCAAACGTTTCTCTTCAGCAGCCCCTGGGTCCTCAGACCATCACTAAACTTTCTTAAGGAAGGGACTCTTGACATTCAGCTGTGCCCTGGAAAGTTCTCGGTGTACTCGGGCTTCCATCTTCACTAAAACAAAATGTGAGACACCCGCATCTTTCCACACTGATACCAGGACTTCTCACAGGTACCTGCAACCATGCGGTGCACGTAACACGCGCGTAACACGCCTGGAGACGCTGCATTTCTTTTTTTGCATACACGCACACACATCTCTATTTTTTAAATTCAATTTGCCATCATATAGTATAACCCCCAGTGCTCGTGCCCTCAAGTGCCCCTCTCAGTGCCTGTCACCCGGTCACCCCAACCCCCCCCCCCGCCCGCCCACCTCCCCTTCCACTTCCCCTTGTTCGTTTCCCAGAGTTAGGAGTCTCTCATGGTTTGTCTCCCTCTCTAATTTTTCCCACTCAGTTCCCCTCCTTTCCCCTATAATCCCTTTCACTATTTCTTATATTCCCTGTATGAGATCATATGATGATTGTCTTTCTCTGACTGACTTCGCTCACCATCATACCCTCCAGGTCCATCTGCGTCAAAGCACATGGTGGTGTCTGTCGTTTCTAGTGGCTGAGGAATGTCCCATTGTATACAGAGACCACAGCTTCTCTATCCATCATGTCGATGGACACCGAGGCTCCTCCCACAGTGTGGCTATTGTGGACACTGCTGCTGTGAACATCGGGGTGCAGGTGTCCCGGCATTTCACTGCATCTGTATCTTTGGGTAAATCCCCAGCAGTGCAATTGCTGGGTCATACGGTTGCTCTAGTTGTAACTCTTGGAGGAACCTCCACACAGTTTTCCAGAGTGGCTGCACCAGTTCACATTCCCACCAACAGTGCAAGAGGGTTCCCTTTTCTCCGCATCCTCTCCAACATTTGTGGTTTCCTGCCTTGTTAATGTTCCCCATGCTCACTGGTGTGAGGCGGTATCTCCTTGTGGTTTGGATTTGTATTTCCCTGATGGCCAGGGATGTGGAGCATTTTCTCATGTGCTTGCTGCCATGTCTATGTCTTCTGTGGAGAAATGTCTGTTCATGTCTCTTGCCCACTTCATGATTGGATTGTTTGTTTCTTGGGTGCTGAGTTTGCATTTCCAACTATTCCGTGGCATGACTTCTCCCACTCGGGGGTGTGTTCCAGACACACCTCATTACTCTTCCTCATTTCTCCCATCTCCCCACTCAGGTGATATTTTGTACTTAAACTTTACCTGCCTCCTGAAAGAAAACAGTAATTAGAGAAAAAACAGGTGTCCCTGGGGGGCTCAGTGGTTGAGCGTCTGCCTTCGGCTCAGGGCGTGACTACAGGGTCCTGGGATCCAGTCCTGCATCTGGCTCCCTGCATGAGCCTGTTTCTCCCTCACCTGTGTCTCTGCCTGTGTGTCTCTCATGAAAAAACAAAAATCTTTTTTTTTTTTTTTAATTTTATTTATTTATGATAGTCACACAGAGAGAGAGAGAGGCAGAGACACAGGCAGAGGGAGAAGCAGGCTCCATGCACCGGGAGCCCGACGTGGGATTCGATCCCGGGTCTCCAGGATCGCGCCCTGGGCCAAAGGCAGGCGCCAAACCGCTGCGCCACCCAGGGATCCCGAAAAAATAAAAATCTTAAAAAAAAAAAAAAAAAAGAAAAGAAAAAATCGATGTGTATTTTAAATGTGCTGTCCTTCACTTTTCCAATTTTACTTTGATTTTAATGTTTTTTTCTTCAGACCCTTGGTTTTAGGCCATAAAGACATGTATCACTAAGCTGTCAACCTCCTGAATTCTTTTCTTTGTGTGAAATAAAGGATGCTCCATTTCACCTCAGACGCATTTTGAGAGAAATGGGCCAATTTGCAGGAATGTTTTTCCTGGCTATGACCTGTCAGATAAACGCCTACTCCACCCCCGTTTTAAGAACACAGTATCCTTTCTAGGTCCGCTGCTTGCGTTTCTGCGCTGTTTGTTCACTGATGCTCTCGGAAGTCAGCCCCGCAAGACGCCCCTTCGACGTGGCCGGCTGGAGTCACGCCAGCGTGAGGGCTGCTGGGGCCTCCTGAGGCCTCCGTCCAAAATAAGTCGAGGGCCCGAGGTTCCCGCTAAAATGATGCTTTGGAAAACGGGTTGTTAAGTAGATGGTTCCAAGGAACAGAAAGAAAAGGAGAGCAAAATCTGAGGCAACTGTGAATTGGGGAAGAGAAGGAAAAGCCTGGGGATGGAAGCTCACACACGGGTCTTGAGCGCTCCACAGAATTCCGCCATGTTTACTGTTGGCGTTGGCGCTCTCTGGGTGCGGCTGCGGAGACGGCGCCAGAGCCAAGTCAGAAAGCGGCCGTCTGGGCGCCCCGGGGCCGCGAGCTCGTCAGCTCCGACGCCTCGGGCGGCCTCAGGCGGCTTCCGGCGGCCTCAGGCGGCTTCCGGCGCAGCGGGGGGGGGGGGGGGGGGGAGGGCGGGGGCAGGCGCTGCGGGGGCGGCGCGCTCCGTCCTTCCTCGGGAACCTGACGTGCGGCGAGGAGCCGGCTAACGAGAACCTCCCCAACCCCGAAGGGCGGAAGCGCGCAGCACGAGGGAGAAGCCGGGGAAAGAGGCGGCGAGCATGGGCGGCCGGGCCGGGCGAAGGGCGGGGCGCAGGGGGCGCGGGGGCCCGAGGCCTGGAGTCAGCCCGACCGCCGAGGTCCCGCGCCGCACCTGCTCGCTGCTCCGCGGCCTCCCAAGTTAGCAGCTGCCCCGGCGCCGGCACCCAAGGCCGCAGGGGGCGCGCGAGGGCGCCGGGCAGGCGCGGGGGGGGGGCGGGGGCGGCGGGGGCGACGGCGGGCCCTGGGGACCCCGCCCGGCGGGTGGGAGCCGCATGCTCGCGTCGCACCGCACTCCCCGAGGCTCGTTTCCATGAAGATGTGCCCCCCAGGCCTCCCGTGCTGGCGGCTCGTGCGCCCCCCAAGGCCCCCCCCCGTGCTGCCGGCACGCGACACCCCGCAAGGCCCCCCCCGTGCTGCCGGCACGCGACCCCCCACAAGGCCCCCCCCGTGCTGCCGGCTCGTGCCCCCCACAAGGCCCCCCCCCGTGCTGCCGGCACGCGACCCCCCACAAGGCCCCCCCCGTGCTGCCGGCTCGTGCCCCCCACAAGGCCCCCCCCGTGCTGCCGGCTCGTGCCCCCCACAAGGCCCCCCCCGTGCTGCCGGCACGCGACCCCCCACAAGGCCCCCCCCGTGCTGCCGGCTCGTGCCCCCCACAAGGCCCCCCCCCGTGCTGCCGGCACGCGACCCCCCACAAGGCCCCCCCGTGCTGCCGGCTCGTGCCCCCCACAAGGCCCCCCCCGTGCTGCCGGCTCGTGTCCCCACAAGGCCCCCCCGTGCTGCCGGCTCGTGCCCCCCACAAGGCCCCCCCGTGCTGCCGGCTCGTGCCCCCCACAAGGCCCCCCCGTGCTGCCGGCTCGTGCCCCCCACAAGGCCCCCCCGTGCTGCCGGCTCGTGCCCCCCACAAGGCCCCCCCGTGCTGCCGGCTCGTGCCCCCCACAAGGCCCCCCCCGTGCTGCCGGCTCGTGCCCCCCACAAGGCCCCCCCGTGCTGCCGGCTCGTGCCCCCCACAAGGCCCCCCCGTGCTGCCGGCTCGTGCCCCCCACAAGGCCCCCCCCGTGCTGCCGGCTCGTGCCCCCCACAAGGCCCCGCCGTGCTGCCGGCTCGTGCCCCCCACAAGGCCCCCCCCGTGCTGCCGGCTCGTGCCCCCCACAAGGCCCCGCCGTGCTGCCGGCTCGTGCCCCCCACAAGGCCCCCCCCGTGCTGCCGGCTCGTGCCCCCCACAAAGCCCCGCCCCGTGCTGCCGGCACGCGACCCCCCGCAAGGCCCCCCCCCGTGCTGCCGGCTCGTGCCCCCCACAAAGCCCCCCCCCCGTGCTGCCGGCACGCGACCCCCCGCAAGGCCCCCCCGTGCTGCTGGCACGCGACCCCCCACAAGGCCCCCCCCGTGCTGCCGGCTCGTGCCCCCCCCAAGGCCTCCGGAGCTGCGAGCACGCGGGCCGCGCACCAGGACGGGTGAGTCGGTCCTGCAGAGCGGCGCCAGCTCGGGCGTGGCTGCACCGCGGAAGGGAGGCTCCCGGCGTTCCTGGGCAGGGAGGCCCGGGGGGACCCGCGGTCCCAGGGCGCTGTCGGGTTGAGTCTCCCGCGTGAGCCTGTTTCCTGTTTGTGACGCGTCCCCGACCAGGAACAGCGGCGCCAGGAAGCCCGCGCGGCCCCGCCGCCCTGGAAGCCCGGTTTCTAAACTAGGACAGTCGAGGGCCCCGGCCAGCAGCGTGGCGCTCCAAGCCACTTGCAGTAGCGTCACCGATGCTTTGGAGTAAGTGTACGGGTTAGATTTCCTGTCAAGCCCCTCGTTAGTATCCGCTTCCTCCTCCTGCTGAGCAGGTTCCCGCCCCTGGGCTACACCGCGTGCCTGCCGCTGGGGGCGTTGGGGCCCTTGCCGCCTGGCGTAATGGGACGCTCTGGGACACCAGCGGGAGGAAGAGCATACACTCTCTCGTCTGGAGAACATGCCCATTGCCTACTTAATTTTTTTTTCCCCATGAAAGGAAAGGATTACAAGACCTCTATGATTTTGTGTTAGGATGTGTTGGGTAGCTCAGCAGAAACTAATGGAGATTCACACCCAAGACAAAATATGGGTAGAAGTAGATCCAACGGGCAGAAGAAGCTATGGACGTCCAGACTCAGCAGAGGCCGGGTGTAGGAAGGAGCTCTGGAAAATGCCTCCCAACAAAGCTTTCTGAGTTGATTCAAGCAATGACAACACTACACAACAGTTCCTCGACTATTTTGAGGGGGCAGGCACTGGATTTTGTTTCAGTTGTCTGGCAGGTCCATGTATCTCTAGATAGTCATTCTTCTGTGCTCTGAAATACCACCTCTGTCTGAACAACTCAGTATTATTACTAGATTAATTCTAGTTATTCCTATTCCCTTGAAACTAGTTGATACCATTTTTGATCCTGGTTTCATGCTTTTACCTACTCTCCATCCAAAACGGGGCACAGCCATTCAAATCCTGACGGTCCCCTTCTGTAATCTGCCCCAAGAACCCACCAGACTCTCATACTGGCCTTAAATAGGGTCCTTTATTTTAGAATGTTTTGTGTGTGTCTCTCTGTCCTCTGCAGTCCATCAATCTTGGAAGAATTCTTGTCTTCTCCATTGATTCTGATTTGTCCAAGAGTGTTGTGTTTTTCTGCACCGCTCAGTTGTAGCAGGGACAAGCAGGCCCATGCTAGAAACCAAGAAACCTGAGGTCTCCAACTCTTGGGAATGGCGTTCACGTACCTACAACTACTATCTGCTTAGGGTATTTAGAGGGTCCCATCCCTATTTCTCCATAGAAGTATACAAGAGAGAGTAAAGACCTTCACAGAAATTCTACATTTCATTTCTACGCCACAAAAACATAACACATACCTGGCATTTAGAATAGAATAGAATAGAATAGAATAGAATAGAATAGAATAGAATAGAAAAAAGTTTAGCTAAGTCAGAAGTCATATAAATGATATGTTTTGAGAAAGCTCACTTATTCTATCCCTTCATCTCCCCCCCCAAATAAAAATGTTATACTCTAAATAAAAAGTTAATCAAGTTATTACTATTGGCTTTTAAAGATGCAAGTCATCACTGCTGAGAGCCCACTAGGCACTGAGCTACACTCTATGTATGAAACATATCATTTAATTTGTACAGTAGTCTCGTGAAATAAGCATCACCCCCTCACATCACAGTCCGAGAAACCGAAGCTTACGGGGAATAAAAGGCAGAGGCAGGAGCCCAGCTCACGTCCGCCCTTTCCAGCTATAACCACTCTAATTGGGTTCACTCATTGTTCTTGTGGTAAATTAAACATCCCTGGGAAACCTAAGCTTAAATCATTTATACCTTAGTGTGAACGACCTTTGTTGAGTGATCGTGCTGATACGTGGGCTGACACTGCAGCGTGTCACCCAGACACCTCTTCATCGAAGGATGTGGTGTCCAGTCTGCTGGGTGTGCCACCAGCAGGCCACCTACAGCCCTCAACCCCTTCAGAGGGGGCCTCTGTGCGGAGAGTGGCCATGCCGGAGCTCAGACCCTTCCCTGGAGGTGCACCAGTAACTGATCACATGGGGATGAGAAGGCCTGGACATCTCAGCCCAATTCAAGATGATTCTAAAGATCATTCCGGGTCCTGCACTCCCAGGGGGAGGCCCATGAACCCGCGGGTGTGTATCTCAGCTCCACCTGCCTGCTGCCCACTCTGGCTTCGTCTTCTTCTGTGAGTAGATCTCCAGGCACCGCTTAAGTATCTGGCACACTGAACTCCTCACAGTCTGCATGCAGGGAAAGTCAACTCCCAATGACGGGGACAGAGGGAGAGGAATAAGGAGAATAATACTGAAGAAAGCAACACTGTACAAAATGGGCAGAAACCAAACCACACACGCACGCACGTGCGCAAAACCACCCCCTCCAGGTCACTGTGTTTGGGCCTGCATAAAATCAACATTACCACTCCCAGTAGCTAAAAATAGGTTATCTATACATTATTTATTAATTCGGTGGTGTATTTTTCTGATCTAATATCCTGTATATGGCATGTTCATTTATTTACTCCTGATTTTCCCATTTCTGTAATGCATGACTCCTAGTACACCACATTTCCTAGTACACCTAGAACAGTCTGGCTAGGTGCCCATTGTCCCCCATTTGAATTATGAGAAGTGCCCTCTTGGATTTCCCAAGCATCCATATAGGGATGATAATTATGTGTTCATCCAACTAATTCTCAAAACTTGTGTAAATCTATTTGTTGTGATTTTAAGTGAATTATGTCACTGAATAAGGAAGGTCATTGAGCATTATAGGTTTAAAAATTTTTTTTCATTATAATAAATTGAAGATTTACCAAAGCTCCATAAGCTTGAGATTGGTTTTTATTGGCAAGGGACGAAGGAAGCCAATGCCTTCATGGATTGCTAGCCAGAGAATAAACTGGTACAACCTCTACCAAGGGCAATTTGACAATATCTATAAAAATTTTAAATGCACAAAGAGTTTGGCTGAGCAATTCTCTATTCTAGGCATTTAACAAATATATATATAAAATATTTTATATATATATATATATATAGTCAATTGTGAGATGATATCCGTACCAGGTTACTCACTGCAGCCACTGTTTGTGTTAGAGGGAAAAAAAGTAAGTCACTGCCCATTAGTAAGGAAGTAATTAAATAAATCATGGTACATGCATACTATGTAACCCCCTGCAAGTATGAAGGTAAATAAAGTGATGTTCTTGATGTGAAAGACCTCCCAAACACGCTGTGAAGTGTTGAGAAAAATAAGACCCATAACACTAGGATCCAACATTGTCATTTACCTAAAAGGGGGTTTTATATTTGAATTTACACCATTACACAATTCTTACGTGTAAATACACAACTAAGAACATGAATGACCTCTAGAGTGGAGAAAAGGTCACCTACTGGCAGAGTTGAGTGTGTTACCTGTTCAAAACATTCCTTTTCACCCTGTTTCTTTTTCCTTTTTTTTTTTTTTTTTTTTTCACTCTCAGTTTCTTACCTATCATGGTTTTTCCTCCAAAGCACAGTCCAAGGAGATCAAACTGATTTCTAGGGTGCTGCTAAGGGGGCATTTGCCTTTTCTAATTGTCTCACTAGTGTTCAGTGAAGTTTTCCAGAAGCTCTGTGATGTGTGATGACATCATTGCTCTAATGTTAACATCTAGCAAGCTTATTGTTATATTTTAGGCGAATTAGTAACTTAATTAAATTTCTCAGTTTAATCCCTATCACACTAAATTTTGTGGACATCACCCATATAAACAAAACTTCGATAATTTTTAAGGGTATAAAAGTGTCCCGAGACCAAAAGGTGGGAGAACTACTATGATATACGAAGTTAAGAAAGAAAAATTTTTGCCATGTAAAAACATTTGAGGGTGTGTGATGGAAGCAGCTGGTAGAGCGAGGAGAGCACAGAAAATAAAACCTCTTTGCTGATGGATTTGTTAGGAAGAACCTGTAAAACACTTGCCAAGAAGATACACCAAGTGTGGAACAACACTGAGGGAAACTTTATGCCACAATATCAATTAGGGATGGGAATAAATAGGATATGAGTTTGGCTGTACAACATGATCATGGCTATGTTGAAAGGAGTGTACAGAAAAAAGAAAAAAACAAACTATATCCAAATCCCAAAGTTGGTTTTCTCTGAGTATTGGTTCCACCAGTTATGAACACTTATTTACAATTAGTTACCTATAAATATTGGTTCATTTTTTTCAGATTGAAAATGGTTCATAGGGCCTTCCCATTTAGTCTTATTTTACTCTCCTCACAAACTAGCAGAGAAATAACTTGAATATGACCATCATTTTATGTGAGAAACTGATACAAACAAGATGCTCTATACTGTATTTCTAATCTTCCTATGCCACGTATCAAACGTTAACATAAAAAACCCAAAAAACATTAACATATACAATTGACTTATTTATCATTTATATTGTCCATTTTCTCTTGAAGGAATGCATCAGACATTAAGATTGCTCCATAATATTATCGACTTCTATCATATTATATATCATGCTCATTTGCTGTATGTGCAACTGTCTTCATCTGATATGACGAAAGAAAACAGACATTTTTTAATTCAAATTTTTGGAGTATATATGATTTTAGGATAAAGTTCTTAAGGTGTTACTGCAATTGCAATATTTATTTACATACACCCAAATCTAGTATAACCTTTCTATTTTTGGAGAAACTCACCCCAGAAAAGAAAGGAAAGAAAGCAAGAAAGGGTGGGAGAAGGAGGGAGGAAGGAGGAGAGAAACAGAGAGACAAAGACAGAGAGGGAAGATCAGAAAGAAAAATATCCCAGACCTATATAAAGCCTAGTAAGCATTTGGTTTCTTACAAAATTACGGTTACACCCCAACACCAAGTCTCACAAATCACAAATCACTGTGTGAAGCTAATGTTTCACTACACTGACACTTAGGTATACTCTCAGATAACAATTAAGACTGCAAAAATAATAAAAGAAATAGTATTAGCGTCGTAAAGATATTTATCCTCCCTGGATTCCCAGGAGCTGAGTTGCTTTCCTACATTTCAATACATGACCGTCAAATGCTCCCCACCTATCTCCTGTAGCTCCAATTGGCAGTTGGTGCTGCACTCATCCGATATTCCCGGCGAGGCCTATGAAACAAGGGTAAGAGATGGACGGTGGACGATTTATCCTTGTGGCAGTGGCCTCCGAGATATCACCTGGGTCCTCTGGCAGTGTTATCAGCGGGTACCAGCCAGGGCCCACATACAGGAGGAAACTACAGGAACCTCACCCCTGGATTTTGCTGCTGTTGGCCGCGGTCCTCACCATACCCTCTGCAACTTGGATCCTCTTGCTTTTGACCTGGGTTGTCAGCTCTTACCAATTGTCTTTTCATTAAGTTTCTTTTCTGGCTAAATCTGCCTGAATGGGCTTCTGAAGCTTGTAACTAAGAACTCCGATTCATAAAATGAGTATCTATTTTATATAAAGATTCTAGCTTGGTATAAAATGATCAGGACTATAGAAATGACATTAAAAGTAAACCCTAGTATACCAAAATGCCTAGCAGATGTTTGATAAATATTGACTTAATGAATCAGTGAGATCTCATTAGAAACATTTGATCAATACACCAGCCATTAGTACAAAATGAACTAATAAGAAGTCATTGAATAAATAATGCATATACTTTTAAAAAATACGGGCAAAGTTACGTATAATACATTGTCCTTGCTCTATAATAATGTATTATTTAAGCAAATAACTAGAAAAAAAGATAGCCATTTCCTTTCTTCTCTCTGCATTATATGTTTATGAGATTTTTTTTTATTTATGTAAGGAAATTAAGGACAAGCACATTTATGCTTTTCCTGTGCAATGGCCTATGAAATTTTCATTCTTTTCAGATAGAACTGATTTTACATTTGAAAAATAGCTTGATCCAGTCCCCAACCAATAAATTGCATATTTTCAACCTCTTTTTAATAGATAGTAAAAATTAAAACCCTACCAACGTATAATTGCACCCTAATTGAGAACTAAGAGACAAGGTCTTATGATTAGAAAGCAGATACCCTTTGCCATGAGCATTAAAGGTAATGCTCACTGGAGTGATAAAACCTATAGTGACATAACCATTTTTTTGGAAAAATTGTTTAGAATTTTCTGGAGTCAAGCTGCTTAGGTTTAAATCCTGGCTCCACCATTTATTAGCTGTATAACCTTGAATGATTTACCTATCTTCATTGTACTTTAGTTTTCTCATCTATAAAATGATAACAGAATGCAGCTACCATGTGAATTAAAAATAATATTAAAAAATAAAAATTAGTATTAAAAATAAATATTAAAAAATCAATATTATAAAGCATTGGTATATACTGAACCATAGTGCAGTTCACCACCATTAGGCTTTTATATTACTTTCTTGGGCTTTTCTCTGCCATCCCCAGTTAAACTTTCAACCCTACCCATAGACTCTCCCTATTTCCCTGTCCTGCCTTAATTTTTATATTTTTATCTTTTTCCATAGTATATGTCACCATCTAAATGCCACATATATTATTAAGTTTGTTTTTTGTCTATCTTCCCTACTTTCCAGGACCAAGTCTTCTCTCTGTTTACCATTGTCTCCACAGATCTATAGAAACAACTTCCTGGAATTAGTCATCTGTAGGATAATTGTGAAATTAATATATGCACATCATCAGTCTCCAGAGGGCTTCATCTCTGTTTTTGGGTCCCTATGGCCTGGTCTTTATCCCCCCCAGCATTAGCCTTTTACAACATCCATCTGCCTGAAGCAGTATGGTTATTCAGATAACCACATATTCCAGAACCCAAAGGAAATCAGGAAAAGCACCTAAAAGAAATGTGATATTCTATGCAACTTGTTCCTCTTCCTTTTCCATCAACTTTGCAAGAGATCTGGTTTTGTGAGAGAACACCCTAAGAATGTGCTACAGGTGTTATGGTAACAGCTGAAGTATGAGAAAGTGCATGTGTTAATAAAGGTCAAATAGAACTTTTTTTAATTCAGTAAACTTAGAAGATTATTTGAAAGCTGCATTAAGGAATAACTGGAAATTGTTTTTAATGAAACTATCTTCTTTAGTTTTAATTTTTCTAAAGCAAAATTTGAGAATAAGCGATTCGATCAGAAAAGGTTGGAATTCAGTTGGCCAAGACTAGGACACTGGATCACAGTACCTTCGTTCATGTCCTGGCTTCTATCCCAGTAGAAACCTTCACTTCATCACATTTTCAATCTTATATATCTGTAAACCAGAACTGTCCATGAAAGTTTACTCTGCTCCTTCAGCGTTTGCACTCTACACATTAGGAGTCAGACACCTTGTTTCAGCCACATTATCTGGCTTCATTTGTGCACTGATGCTGTGTCAATTTTGAAACCTGTCCAGGCAAAAAGAGGTGTCCTGTTTTCTGTCCTAGGCCATCTGGCTGCCCTTAGTTACAACTTTTCAGGGAAAAAAAAAATGTGTGTGGTGGACATAAGTGAATATGAAGAGAAAAAAGAATGTGACGTTACGGAAAGTAATCAGAAAAATGTATATATTTAGCACTGTCATAGTCTACTTAATTTTTTGATAAAATTTTGCTGCCCTGTTTTTTAGCTTTTAGAATGCTAGTTTGTTTTTGATAATTTGCTAACTAAGTTCATTCTTATTTTTGCCTAAGCAAGAAAAAATTTCATTAAGAATAATGGAAGAAAATAGCACATGCTAGAAAAGCAGGCCTTGAAGTTTACCTCACAGTGGAATAAAAAACAAAAACAGTAGATGGGGGATCCCTGGGTGGCGCAGCGGTTTGGCGCCTGCCTTTGGCCCAGGGCGCGATCCTGGAGACCCGGGATCGAATCCCACATCGGGCTCCCGGTGCATGGAGCCTGCTTCTCCCTCTGCCTGTGTCTCTGCCTCTCTCTCTTTCTCTCTGTGTGACTATCATAAATAAATAAAAATTTAAAAAAAAAAAAAAACAAAAACAAAAACAGTAGATGATCTTTTCTGCCAGTGTCCTAGCCATCTGAGGCTGGCACTTTGGCCTAATTTTGCCAGGAGCACACCAAGTCACCCCTCCACACACGCACACAGAGAATAAGAGGAAAATCACTAACTACATCCCAAACAATTTGCTTAAAAAATAAACTTCATTTATTGAAAATCAGCTAAAAATAAGAGTACTTGACCCTTATTTTGTAACATGTTTTCAACTTTTTTTTTTTTCATTTTCATCTACTTTCTTCTTGTTTAGTACAAGGAAGTCCTTGATTTCTAACATCTAAATAAACCTGATGTGAGGAACACCCAGATACAAAGAAGTGCTTTTATAAGAAACAAAAGTCACATGAAAGCAGTTAAGGAAGTTTGGACACAATTTTTCAACCCCCAAAAGTCTACTAGTCTTGTCCTTGTCCTAATTTCCAAGTCATTAGTCTTGTCCTGATATTTGTTACTCATGTTTTTGTTTGTTCGTTCATAAAATACTCTGGGATTCACATATAAACCGTATCTTCTTTCCAACAGCTTCTAGTCCATATATCCGTCCAAGTGACCAAGTTGACTCGTTTAACAATCACTACACTGTTCATCCCATAAAGATTGTTATTTTTTTTCCTTTAGATACTTACAATCTGTTTCTTGTAAAGTTGAAAGGAGGTTGTTTTCTCATGTTGAAAGAACTGACAGCTGTAATTACTCCTACCACTGCAGCAAGACTTGGTTCCCAACATTTAACTACATACTGTAGAAAGCATGAATCTGCTCAATGTTTTCAAAGATGAGAGAGGGTAACCTCAGAAAAGAAAAATCACTAGTGCCGTATTTCCACTCTCTCAAGAAAATGCAAGCCTCAACTACAGGTCTATGAGATTTTTTTAAAATTAGACGTGTTAAAATATCATTGTAAAATTGGGCCTGTTTTGCTGTATTTTTTTTTTTCTTTTACAGATTGTATCTGTGAAGTCTAGTATTATGAAAAAGTATTGATCCTTTTTCCTTTTTGAGCCTTCTAGTAACAGTGCAAAATCCACTCTTAAATAAATCAAAATAGACTAACAGAGGTGAGCTAATCTTAGATCTCATTTAAAATTTTTGTTTGCCCTCTCATCTGTTGTAGCATCCTTCTGGTTGTAGCATGCTCAAAATTAATGCATTGTAGGAAAGATTAAATGAAGTCATATACCTAATATATGCTGTCTGTGCCCTACACACAGACAGTGATAAGCACTCACTAAACGTGAGCTGATAATCTTGCTCACATAACCTGAAAAGACTAATTTATAGGTTTCCTAAACCTTAAGAAATTTACTTTAAATGACATGGAGTGGGTGAAGCCACAGTTACAATTTAATAAAGAGTTTCTAAAGTATTAAAGTTGAAGAATATATAAGATAATTACTGAAATTTTAGAATACTGCTCATTACTTACCAATTTTATATGTATCTCTGTGCCTATGAGCTCCAAAACTTCTCCAGCCTGAGAATCCTGCCATATATTCACTTTTCATATTTAATGCACCATATTATCAGACACATTCACAGTAAGTGCTTAATAGATGCTGCTTTGAACAGACTTGGAGTTAAGAATCAGACTAAAGAATTCTTTAATGAAATTTTATCTTTAGAAAACAAAAATCTTCCAAGCCTTTTTACACAATTATCTCTCTATTGATTAATTCCCTCTTTGTACATTCTATGGATGAAAGAACGAAAATGTAATAATTAAAATTATACATAGCTTTCTGGGTAAGACTATTACTAAAATTCAGATAAGACTGTTATCTATGAAAAGTTTTAGGTAAAGCCTGGTCTTTTTAGTTCAATAGAGAGAAGCTGAAAGTATAATAAAATTATTCTGTAGTTATCTAGAATTTAAAGCTTGTATATCGACTTTTGTCAATGGATTGTGGATAAGCAAATTTATCACATTTTACAATTATAATTGTTTTACATTAATAATAACTTTTTAAATGCTCTTAGGCACTTTAGTGTGGCTTAAAGAAGTTGGCCTACTGAGTGTGTCACTTATCTTTGGATGAAATATATAGAACTGCCTAATGTCTCAAATAAATATTGATTTATTTTAAAACTCTATTCTTTTTAAACCATAGTCTGTTTGATTCTGAAAACTTTGTATTCCAGTCTTCAGTTGTTTGACCAGTCAACCAATTACCGATAGTTGTTTACTTAAAGGCCATCAAATGATTGACATTTTCTATAGGATTTATAAAGTCAACCCTAGCTTGATTAAAGAACTGAGAGCACTTTTCTTTATAGCCATGCATTATACACAGCAATTTCAGAAACTAGAGCCCAAACCTGTATTTTCAAAATTAATAAAAGATTATGATTTTCTGTACCAAATAACACATCTTTGTTAGCATCATATAAGCACACAGGGGCCATTGATACTAAAAACATTTTCTAAATAATTCATAGGGGAAGATACTGTTTTCTACATTTATTAATTTATTGAAGCATTCAACAAATATTTGTTGAGTGCCCACCTTATGCCAGGTCTTGTCCAACTGCTGAGAATAACCTGAAAAACAAAAGGTCCCCAAAATGTCTGCCCTGCCTTTCAAAAGGAAGGAGATATAATATAATAATAATAATAATAATAACAACTTATAGAGAGTTAGAACGTGATAAGTGTTACAGAGATGATAGAAAGTACAAAATGTCTTGTGGGATTTGGGGGGAGGGAAGAAATGCAATTTATAATATAAATTATATTACAGAGTAGTCAAGGCAGTCTTACTGAGCTGTTGGCATTTGAAGGGAGAAGAAATAGAGAATATGGGAGGGGGAGCCTCAGTGGATGTGTAGAGAGTAGAATAAATGCTGACACTCAGAGATGAAAGCAGACCTGACTCGTTGAAGGTCACCACAGGGCCAGTCAGGATGGAGCGGCAGGAAGAAGGGGAGAAGATAAGGTCATTGATAACACTGGAGGGAAGTCATCTGGGCCTTGCAGACAATTCTGGGGGCTTCAACTTTCTGAGTGGGTTGGTAAACCACTGCAGGGGTAACCAGTAACATTTTAACAGGATCACTCTATGTCGAAAATTGACCGAAAACTGTAATGGGACGAAGGTACAAACAGGAAGGCCAACTTTTACAATAATCCAAGGAAAAAACGCTGGTGGTGTCCTGGCTGGGGTGGCAGCAGCAAAGGTGGTTTAATATATGAATGATATATTATATCCCTTGATATAATTTGAAGGGAGAACCAAGAAAAATTTGCCATCATTGCAAGTGAAATGTGAAAAAAAGAAAGTCAGAGTGGACTCCAGTGTTTGGCTTGATCCCCTGGAAGGAGAAAGTGGCCATGAACTGACATGAGGAGGAGATCATAGGAGAAGCAAGGTTTGTGGGTCTGACAGGGAGAGAAAGAGAGAGTGAGCTTTTCATCAGTTTGAGATGAAGATGTTAAGGAGAAAGTCCAATACATGAGTTGTCTTCATCTCCAGACTTCTCAAAAACGGTAACAGCAAAGTCAGTGGAGTCACTGATGAGAAAAAAAGGAAAAAGGCAAGAGAACAGGTATGTCACGAGCCCCGTGAAGTGAATCTGTGACAGTGGCGTCTTCCCGCAGACTCACTGACCACACAGCGCAGGCCAAGCTGTGCCCCAGCCGCCCTCCACAGTGCGGTGCCCCCCGCCTTGCTGAGTCCCATGTGCTTTCGTCTCACCACCTGCACTTAGTTTTCTCCACTCAGCTATTGTAATTATAAATATACGCATAATATCTATTAAAAAACAGACAGTAAGATAATTAGATAATTTTACAGATAAATACTAACAACTCTGAGAGGCTTGTTCTAAATGTGCCCAGCAAATTGGTATCAAAAGTGTTGGGATTTACTTCCTAGCTCATAATGAAGCTTTTCAAACTGCTGTCAACATATATAGGCTTACGCTCCCTCTTTCATTTGAAATACATGAATAATCGCTTTGTGATTTTCCACGTCCACATTTGTATTACAGGTATTCCTACAATCATAAAAACAGTTTTAATTCTGTACTTACTACATTGCATTTTGATTCTGCAAAAAGTTCTGACCAGATAGGAAATGTGAGCATGCTCTTTTAGAAAATTTAAGTTTCTGAGGTTGAAGCGAGAAACGGAAAAAATAATGCTGTGAACCCAGTATTTTTTTTTATATATGTAACAGTATGTATTCCATTAGTCCTCCCTAAAATGTTTAACAGTATGAACACTTTAGGTCCTGAGAATTATTCATAAAAACAGATGAGTAAAATCACCTAGACATCTTGAACGGTCCTGACCCTAAGTTAAAACTTCCATATGTGAAAGGAGGTTGGGGGTGGAGGGGAAAGATCTGCGCAGTTTCTGAGAGCCTTTAATCATAATAAGAAACAGCACGAGGAGGCTGTTTCAGGTTTACTAGACATAGACAACTAGAGTATTTTGTTAATTCTAATGTATAGGTGACCTAGTTACGTTGTCTTGCCTCTGATTATTCCTGATTTGGATATAGGATTTGGAATTGTAATCAGATAAACAAAGAACACATGAATACAAATCAATGCAGACACCATAATGATGATGGCTACTTCTGTGATCCAGAGAAAAATGAATTAAAATACACGAGACTCTATGTGAAGCAATACAAACAAATCCACTTTATAATCTTAAAGTGGGGTAGAAGTCTTTATCAAATGAAAAATTCCATTCAAACAACATTTCATTTTTAATATTTTTAACATGGGATAGCTTTGGTTTTATAAACAAAATGATAACTTAAAGCTTCTTACTATTTTTTAAGAGTAAATGAGGACACACCACCGCAAACAGAGTATGTAAGACTGTTCCTCCCACCCTCAGGCTTCAGGATATATCAGACTATAAAATGGATTTGCAGATTTTATGAATATTTAATTTCTATATTTTCTTTGACTTCTCTTATTTCTAATATCATTGTTTCTATACGAAATGCAGAATGAGTGTACTTTATACATCCTCATACTAGACTTACTTGACTAAAATAAAATGAAATTCTTACATTAGTTAAGGATCATATTCTCCTGGTAGTGATAGAACTCGGGATGTCTTCAATAACATACAAGGTCTAATTTTTTCACGTGGGGGGTTTGGAAGTAGGCAGCTTAAACCCACTGTGGCCCCTCCCTGAACCGTCCAGCTCCCCCCAGCTTGGCCTACATTGCCCCCAGCATGTGGCTGTCCCTCGGATATCATCAGATGCATGGTCGCCATCCAAGTGCCTGTATCACTGGGTCAACACTGTGTCGTACGGACACCCTTTGAATTGATAGAAGCTGGGAAATGTATTTCTTCACAGGACACAGTGTCAGTCTGAATAAAGTATGGATTCTCGTCATTATCAGAGAGGACTGAAGAGATTTCAGAGTAGACGACTGGACACAAGATTGTTTTCAGGGGTAGACGATCTGCCAAGATGACTCGAGCTACCTCTCTGCTGCTTTTACCAATCATCAACTGTCCCATTCTTCTTATAATACTTAATTTGGGGATGCCTGGGTGGCTCCGTGGTTGAACATCTGCCTTTGGCCCAGGTCGTGACCCCGGGGTCCCGGGATCGAGTCCCACATTGGCCTCCCTGCAGGGAGCCTGCTTCTCCCTCTGCCTGTGTCTCTGCCACTCTCTGTGTGTCTCTCATGAATAAATAAAAAGCATCTCTAAAAAATACTTAATATCGTCAGAATATTTCCTTCATTAACAAAGTTAAGGCACTGAGCATATCTTCTGCCATGGGGTTTACTCCTTAGTATAACACAGGAGACGGTGGTGGAACTAGTTCAAATGTATAAACAGCAACTCTCAAGCTAAAAATGTCAATCTCATGAGTGTCCACCCGGTATGTACACATTAATCTGTCTCTCTGATGTTCTCTATAAGGTAAGTAATTAATTATTAAAAAAATCCTAATGCATAATAAAGCTGATGTCTAGTAAACATTTCAGTCACACAGAATGTCAATCTGTTATCAATATTGTGAAGCTCACTTAAAGGTGTGTATTTGGATTCAGGGAAGTTACATCAATTTTTATGATGACCATTGGTCATAAAGTACAGGAGGCCACCTGCTATCCACACTACGAGGTTTCCAAAATGAGCTACACAGGCCCCCGCTATGGATATTTGTTTTAGTCTTTTTAAAATTCTTCTTTTATCGGTGTTTAATGTACATTATTATCTATCTCTACATATAAAATATAAACAAGTGACATATATACTTGAAACACGTGTCAAATTTTACTGTCAAAATTTCATGAAGACCAGTGATGACTTCACATCTTGTTCAAGAGTCAAGGCATTCGTTCATCTGATCAAAGATACTGCATGGAAGTTTGGTTGCTGCTACTTTGACTTTCACGTCTGTAGTATATGTTGCATAATTAGACATAATTTGAGATTGTGTGTGCTTAACAAGTCATGAGACATTCGTGTGCCACCAAGATCCTCTAGAATCACATCCCTTTCTATCCCAACTGTGCCACTGAGCACAGAGGCAGAGACACAAGGAAGGGGGTGTACGGCACCCGAGCCTTTGAAATATCTACACCTATGGTAGGCTGTAGTCAAACCCAAGACCAAGTGGTACTTGTGCATAAGAATAAATTCCATTACAAATTTTATTCCTTAAGGGCAGCCGGGTGGCCCAGTGGTTTAGTGCCACCTTCAGCCCAGGGTGTGATCCTGAAGACCTGGGATCGAGTCCCACGTCAGGCTCCCTGCCTGCTTCTCCCTCTGCCTGTGTCTCTACCTCTCGCTCTCCCCTCTCTGTGTTTCTCATGAATAAATAAACAAATTTTACTCCTTTATCATACGGGCTGAGAGGACAGAGAAATCCACGTAAAATCTCCTATTAATTCAATACCCTTCCTTTTTCTATCACATATTGACATACAAGTGAACTCTTTTGCCTTTGAAATGTATTAAGTTATTTATTTCCTTTTAATTTTAAAAATAGTTAATATCATTACTTATTACTTGTCACAAAGTTCTGCCTTTAACAGCATGGATTACATCATAAGCCTACATTATTATTTTATATTTTGGTACTACGGCATGCTGAATGGCAAACTTCTCGATTATTGAATGAACCATCTGTTAAAGACTTATCAATAGTTTTAGAAAGTATCTCTTCGTTTTTAGAGCAGCTCAAGGGTTGCAGAATATTGATCAGATAGTACAGGTTTCCCATAAAGCTTCCTTTATCATATCTGCATCATTGTCTGCTGTGTTACAGTAGTGTGATGCACTTGTTAAAACTGAATGAAGTGTATTAACTTGCGTCTTACAACTTCTCAAGTTTTATAAAGATAAGGATCTACAACTTTGATATTTTTGGTAGCATTTCTATGGTGCCTTTTTTATTCTTCCTATGCATTTCGTGTGGGTACTTATAGAAGTACACACTAACCAACTGAGGTTCACGGCCAGCGTCTGATGGCTGACGCAGCATTTCTATACGACCAGTGTGATGGTTTTCTGTTTTCAGGAAAAGAAATCCAGAAGATGACTGATATGTTAGAATAGTGATTGTTTCATCTTCAAGTTAGTATTTTAAAAAAAATGTGTTGCACTGCCTCAGTAAGTATTTGTGGTAAATATTTATAGAATAAATGAATAATTTTCAAAGGCAAAACCTCATACAAGTTTTAATTCTGTCTGTAAAATCATGTTGGACACACCTGGTTTCAAGGAAGAAACCAATACTCCGCAAAGTCTATCAAATTATAGAAATCCCACGATGGTTTGGATATGGTATTCTCTATTTCGATAGATTCCAAGGGTCCGATGGCCCCTGCTGCAATTCCTCCATCCCTTTCAAAGGACCACGATCCCAAGATCGTTATGTGCTGCCTTCAAATTTCGCATTAGGTCATCCCAGCTCCTAGGGACTCGTACTTCCACGTCCCAATATTAATGAGCGTCTTCACAATTATGTCGTAATATATTGTGACTTTAATTAAACTCTATTTTCTATTTGCAAATACCTAATTTAGGTAGTTTCTGTGAAAAACAGAAATTTCTTCCTTTCTGGACAAAAGAGCAAGTGACAGGAGTTGAGAATAACTCAGATGCATCTGCTAATCATTTCTGTAAGTGAAGACAGAACTTCCAGAGATGGGTAGGTTGAAAAAGTTAGATTGGATTAAGTGAGTCCTCAATAATGTTCAAACAGAGTCATTGTGTTTCTCTGTCCTAAAAGTGGCACATTTTTTTAAAAACACATGTCATTCTAATATAAAAGGCACTAGTTTTTTCTGACCATTTTTCTACTTTTAAATAAAGAAACCCAGAGAAAACTAGATTTCAATTCAATTTGGGCTTCTTTCCATGAAAGATGGAAACTTTCTGTGTAACTTCTAATACTGTCATATCATCTTAATTCATTTATATTTTTTTTCGTGCGCTCTTAAGTAAAATTTACTTAACACTTCCTGTCTTCTTTACTCATCAATAAAACTTTTAAATGGAGTAAAAAAGGGGAGAGAGAAAGGGAAGGAGAGGGTCTTTCTTGTAAAATAATAAATCCACAGCTACTAATCCTCACTATCTTTTTTTAGATGCTGTGAAAACAAAAACACCTGAATATATTTATACTTTATTGTGATCTTTTGATCGACTATATTATAGGATCATGTTTTCATTTTAAAATATTTTAGCTTTCTAATAATTAATAAACACACGTGCACATGCGCATGTGCATGTGGCATTAGATGATACTTGCATAATATCCTCAAGACACCAGATCATTTATTCTCTCCCCAAAGTATCAGTGCACTTCAGGGACACAACTTATCATTTCTCCCAAATGGCTTCTTCCTTTTCATATTCATTGTACTATCTTGCCTCATGCTCCATACCTTCTTTTTCTTTAACTTTTAAATATAAAACATAAAGACTTTTCTATTTTGGTCCTCCCCCTCACCTTTTTTTGTTTTCCCAACTACCGCATGGTACTGTCAAATGAGCGGATGGAGTTTATCTAAACTTATTCTTCGTTAATATGTGAGTCATTTCACTCTATTAGTAGTCATCATCTCTATCTCATACCAGCATCCTTCCTGGCCCCGTGTTATACTTCTTGGGAAAAGACCCTCATGGTTGAGAATCAATCATAAAGTCAGGTTCAGTATAAATAAGTATTTGATTTTCAGAATTAGCATCTGTTTCATTTTTAACACTGTATCTCTTTTATTATCCTGATGTTAATTTTTCTTCCTTCATTCAATGACTTTTTAATTGTATTTATATATTATTTAAGCCAAAGTTCTTTTTACACACAGGTGTCTTCTTCAGTTACAACGGCTGGCCCATAGAGACAGTGACGGTGGAGAAAAAGAAATGGATTCTACACATATTTAAGCAAGAATCCTCAGGAAATAGTGAACAATTGAATATGAAAAACAGAAACAACAAATCAGAATTGATTCAAAGAACTTTATATCATGTGATTAAGTAGATATGTAATACATTATTTGAGATACATAATATGGAAGGAAGAGTAGACTTTTAAAATGTGAGGTATTTAAAACAGTTTATTCAATGAAGAGGATGCAAAATATTGAATATTATACTTTTGGAAAAACTTATGAAGAAAAAGTCACAAGATCTTCCAAGCTTTTATATAATAAAGATCATTCTACATTATTTTAAGTGATTTGGGTAAGAATTGGTTTAGATCACAGAATATATCCACCTGAAAACTATGTCCACATAAGAGAATGGTTTTTTTAAGAATGTCTATATAATGGGCATTTTTGTTATTAAAATAAAACAAAGCTTTTTATAGGTTTACCTGAAGAATCTATTTAAGAAAACGATGTTTTACGTGTCTCTGTGTATTTCTGTGTCTACCTACATCTGCATGTACACAATCAACTAAAATAAAGTATTTCTAACACATTCAATTTAAAGACAGTGAAGCAAATTCATTTAGAGCAAAAATTTGAGAACAGTGATTTTAGGCACGAATTATCAATTTTCAAATCCTTTCTTTATCCCCCCTTCTCTCTCTTTCTCAAATACATCATCAGAAAAAAAAATGTTCTTTATAAAAATCTTTTTTTCTTCAGTGAAGGAAAAGAAACTTGTCTATAAGAAGGTAGATTTAATTTTATGTTTATTTTATGAAATGCTCTACCAAATCCTGTGGCATTATTAAATACTTGCTATCGATAGTATAAAAATTATATGGTTGTTATTCTCTAACTTATTTTAAATTCCACAACAAAATCAGCCACCCAACCACTGTATTTCAATGCTAGACTGTGCCTGTTCTTACTTTTTCCCTTACCTTTCATTAAATACTCATTGCCTAATAACTAGCTTTGGAAATAGAAAAGTATAAATAATGACAATTCAACATCACTACAGACACAGAGAGTTTGAAAGAGGAACTAACAATATTTGAGACTCTAAACAAAAATAATTGAATCGTAAAAGTCACAAAAAATGTAGAAAAAATAATTATCTTAAAAGTGATAATATGCAAAGAAATGAATGTCTTGATAAGTCCACACATTTCCTAAGCAAATTGCATTCAAGGTTATCATAACCTTAGACCAAGCATTATGAAAGAAAACCAGATTCAAAAAAGCAGCAGTCCTTAATAAGCACACAATGGAAACACACTATGGACAAAGACTCGTTTGGTAAGCTCGGAATGCAAAGGACATACGTAGAAGTAGAAGTATATGTAGATAGTCAAAGAAAACACAGAACAGCTTCACACACAGAGGAACCTTAGTCCATATGGCTGAGTGAGTAAAACCAGTCTGAGGAAGACAGATACAACACGGTTCCAGCAACATGACTTTCTGGAAAAGCCGAAACTACAGAGACAGTAAAAAGACGGGTGTTGTTCCAAAAAGGGTAAAGAGATGAACCGGAGGAGCACAAGAGGTTTTCAGGACAGTGAAACTGTTCAGTGTGACACTGACATGGTGGATGCACACTTTACCCATTTGGCAAAATCTAGGGAACCGCTCAGTGCAGAGTCGAATGTAATGTAACCTCATCTTGAGTTAAAATAATGAATCGATATCAGTTCATCATTTTGAACCAACATACTCCAGCAATGTAAGATGTTTGTTAAAGGGGAAGCTGGGTAGGGGGAGAGTATACGTGAACCCTGTATAGAGTAGATGCATGCTCTGTACCCTTGGGTCAACTTTTACATGAATCCAAAACTATTCTAAGAAAGAAAGTCCATTAATTTGAAGTAAACTGATGACAATTGAACTCATATGTGGTCAAATGTATTACTGAATAGAAATTGATGGGGGAAAAATTCCTTCTTCCTGGAACACAAGCACATTAGTGGGAAAACCAGTGAAATCTGAATAAAGACGGTAGTTTGACTAATAGTTATATATCAGTGTGAATGTCTTAGTTTTGACAAATAGACCATGGTTATGTAAGATCTCAGCACTAGGGAAAACGAGATAGACTATATGGGAACTACCTGTATTCTCTTTGCCACTTTTCTATAAATCTAAAATTATTCCTCAAAATAAAGTTTTAAACCCAGCATCAAACATGATAATGAAATAAATAATCAACAGCCAGAACTAAATGTCCAACTACTACAGGCCACATTCATCTTTGGCTCTGAAAGCTGGATGTACAAAGAGAGACAAATACACAACTGTATCAGAAAGTCCTTCTCTCTTTTGACTCTTAAAATGTCTACAGGAAGAGGTGTTTATACATATTCAATGACTGATTCTCAACTGCCTAGAATCAGTTGAAAACAAATCTTCTGAAACCACTTAGTAGTGCAGCTTATGTTATATTACTTAAAACGACCACTTTTTATTTAATTTTGGTCTTCCTCACAGAGAGGTTGCATTATATACTCCAAAAGAAAGACAAAAAGTATTACTAGAAAAAGCAGAGGATCTGATCTCATTACAGACAAAATTCTTCTCTTCTAAATTATATAGATATCCTATGGAATCCAGTATTCAAATATTTTGCTAAATATGAAGTTTGGCACCTTTTGTGAGCGAAGCTTATCATTTTTCAAATTCATTATATTTTATGAAATACTATCTAAATAACATTTAGAAATTCTTTAATATTAAGACATCTACTAATTCGCTTAAAGGTCAAAGGGATTTCCCCATCCTATCGTTAAACATGTTACACATGGTTCACTGTTCAATCAATTACATTTTTGAATATGATCTTTACTTAGCACTGTGCTAGGTCTATGCTCTTTTTAAAAAAGGGATAAAATGAACCTCTGCTGGGTGAAGTTACTGAAATATTTGATGGATCAGTGGTTTGAATCAGTATACTAAATCCCAATTGATTATAAGAATAAAAATACAGTTATGTAAAATTTAAAGAAACCATTATCTCTTATATTTAAAAAAGAAATCCTTCTTTGGTACATATTGGTCATGGTATTTCATGAGAGATGTACTTCCCAGTCTTCCAGTTGACAATTCAGACCTATGTATGTTTGCTGAATATGTCCTCCAAAGAATGTATAAAATTAACATTAACTTCATTAAAATTTTGAATTAAAATTTGATAATTTAAAATATAAAAACATTCATTTATTTTGTTCTAATTTTTTTGGATAAAATGAATAAAAACACCCCTGAGATTTAAAACAAAACAAAAAAACAAAACAAAACAAAACAAAACAAACAAAAAAACCCAGGCCCAAAGCCACAAGAATTAGTTCATTTTTTATAAGTGTCTTGAGATATTTCATGTTCTTTTTGTTTATACTCATTTCCTATGGACCGATTCCCTGTTTCTATAACAGGTGAAGTAATCATTCCTCTTCTGTTTATTGCTGTAGATACCTACCTATGTCTCTGTGGAGAATCATAAATTCTACAAATGTTACATCTAATCAAATGTTAAAGGAAATGTTTTCCAAAGGGAAATTGAATACTAAAAGAAAAGCTATCTGGTGAACACTTTCTAAGCTCATCAACTGTTTAAAATTCTATTTAAGGGACGCCTGGCTGGCTCCTTGGTTATGTGTTTGCCTTTGCCTCAGGGTGTGATGCCGGAGGCCCAGGATCGAGTCCCACATCGGGTTTCCTGTGTGGAGCCTGCTTCTTTCTCTGCCTGCCTTTCTCTGTCTCTGCCTCTCTGTGTCTCTCATAAATAAATAAATAAAATCTTTAAAAAATAATAATAAAATAGAATTGTATTTATAATTTCATCTTTTATGTTCTAATTATCTATTCTTTGTCTATCGCATGAGTCCACTTTACAACATTTCTTCAGAAATTACTTGTTCTATATTGTAAATACTATACTATGTGAAATTAATACTGGGGTAAAATCTTAACTTCTTGCTTCTAAATACCTCCTACTGCCAAAATAGCCATATTGGATCTGCCAAAACTTTAAAAGTGCATTATATGACCTTCTGCAACTGCCTATGGTCATCTATTTGAAAATTTAGTCTTCGTAGCTTCTATATTTCTCTGTAATTCAGGAAATATTGGGGCAATGGTAAAGAATGTCAAATGTTGGAATAGCACATAAGATACCAACTGGGTATGTTATGGTATGTGCTATAATGTATGGCCAGATATATATATATATATATGTATATATATATGTGTCAATAACAAAGTGCTTTAAAAATTATTCTCAATCTTTATTGACCGTCTACACCGTGAAAATGGATCACATATCTCCTTTTAAATTCATTTAATCTCTACCATTTACACTTCATAAAATCAAACAGTTCAAATTTATTTTCGGTAAATCCCTTAATATTGATGTAGGACACTGATTCCTAAAGTGTGGAACTTGGACCAGCACTGTGAGCAATGCAATCTGTCACTATAGGGCTAGTGTCCCACGGTTTGTCCAGGGGCATTTGAAAAGTCCAAGAAATGTTCATCTAGGAAAAACTAAAATACATGAAAGTCATCATTAATCACCCATAATATCAGAAATTATCTTTGAATCCTCCAAGTCTTTTCTGCGTCTCCAGTTGGCATCATTTCTTACAGAACAGATACTGTAGATAACCTAGAATCCATGACCTCCCTCTGTGCTTTGCCAGATGTCTCTGATGACCTTAGAAGCTAACTCTTCTTTGCACCTCCACTCTAACTTCTCAACTCCTACACTGCCTAACAATTTTCTATTAAGAGAATTCAAACTCCTTGGCATGCTGTATGAGGCTCTTCATAATCCAGTTGAAATTTCTTTTCTCTTCCTTCGCAAATTATCACTTTACTCTTTCTGTACCTTACTTTCAGATGACATGGATGCATGTTTTTGCTTGGAACACAACACTGTTCTACACTGTGCTTTGTGTGTGGATCGCCCAGTCACATTCACCTTGTGCATTCCTACCCATCCTTAAAGCTTAATAACCTCTTAAAATAATTTTCCCTGACTCACGTCAAGCAGAGCTGATGACACATTCAATATGATATTGTACCTACTATGTATCTCAATTGATGATTTTTATTGTATTGTAGTTGCTGGTTCATGGGCCGATGTCTTCCACCATGAAGCTTCACCCAGAAATATATTCCTCGCCCCTCTTGAAAGCAGCAGGATAGAGCAGGGGTGATGTATGCAGTGTAAGGAGTCTGACTGACTGATTTTCATTCCTGACACAATTATTGGGTGTATATCTTGTTTGAGTTATTTAAATGTTTTGGTCTTACTTTCTTCTTCTATGAAATGAGAGCCAATTTTATACAATTGTAAGAATTAAATGAGTTGTTATGGAAAGCAGGGGAATCGAATATAGCATGTTGCAGAAATATTACCTTTTGGCAATGTCTGCATTCCCACTCCATGTGATAGTGCCTTGCACACAATAGGAGCTCAAGTGGTTATCAAACAACATGATGAATGGATGTCAATATACTAACGATTTTACAAATCCCTTTTATACTACATCGACGATTGAGAATTCAAATGCTTTCCTTTCTAAAAGAATGCTTGGGGCACCTAGAGAGCTCAGTCACTAAAGCATCTGACTCTTAGATTCAGGTCAGGTCATGATCTCATGGGTCATGAGATGGAGCCCTGACAGGGACGCTGTGCTCACTGGGGAGTCTGCTTGGAGATTCTCTCCCTCTGCCCCTCCCTCCTTGCTCACTCACTCTCTCTCTCAAATAAATCTTTAAAAAATACAAATTAAAATAAAATGAAATGAAATGAAATGAAATAAAATAAAATAAAATAAAATAAAATAAAATAAAATAAAATAAAAAATGCTATCACCCTTAGTCTTCCCCCAAAATGTTTATCACTACTGGGATTTTCTTTGAATTAGGATTATTTATTTCAGAAAAGAAAAGTAATTATTCTAGAAGAGATGATCACTACAGTAAATTTCACCACAAAATATTTCTTGGATTATAAAATTCCTATTTTTATATCTTAGTGTTCAAAATGTGTTGAAGAACTGACTTGTTAATCTAATTTTTACTCATCAAATTATTCATAAAATTACATGTGAGCACCATACATTTCTGTAAGAAAGAGCCAACAAAAAATTTATATTTTAGCAGTGCAGAATGCAAAAAAAAATATATATATAGCTAGCACTTTAGAAACATTTTAAATCTGAAAGAGGATTTACTGGCTAGAAGATAAAGCATCTACCCTTGTTTTAAGACTAATCACATTAAAATGATATAGTAATTTTTAAAAGTCTCTCAAAACATCCACTGGTTCTTACAAAAACCGAAATTATATGAGATTTGCTTTGGTTAGAAGCTAACATTTAAAAATACCCTTTCAATACAAGTAAATTCAGATTTATATTTGACTCTAAACTAAAATCAATTAGAGTTGTCAGAGAATGAGTTAAGAATCCTTGGTCATCAGTGACAGCTCAGTCCCTGGATCATAAATACAGCTGTGATGCAGGTAGGGGAGGAATGTGTACACAAGAATGCAGAGCTAATCATAATCCTATACAACTCAACCTTTCCCTTGTGCTTATGAAAGATCAGCATTTTTCAGCTGCTAGAAAAGAAGCTTGCATTGACTGATGCATCCCAAGATGCGTCATCATGTAGGGCACTATAAGGCAGGATCCTCGGACAAGATAGTTCTGAAATCTGGTGGTGTGTAATCTGCTAAGTATTAAACCATGTAATCTCAAAACCCTCTTTGGTACCGTCAGACCAAGACAGACAGGAATAATGAGAAGAGCACGAACTCAGACCCAGAGAGCAAGGATATGACGACCTTGGTCAAGTCACTAACATGCCCACAAGTTCAGCTGCTAGTCAGCATTAATTAGGGAATTATACCAGATGACTTCTTTTATTTTTTTAAGATTTTATTCATTTATTCTTGAGAGACATATAGAGAGGCAGAGACAAGGCGGAAGGGGAAGCAGGCTCCCCAACCCTGAGCAGGGAGCCCAATGTGGGGGACTCGATCCCAGGACTCCGGGGTCACACCCTGCACCTAAGGCAGATGTTCAACCGCTGAGCCACCCAGGCATCCCTGTACCAGATAACTTCCAAAGTCACACTAATATCTCTAAAATTGATTATCCTTTCAAATATATTCTACTGCTCCAAATAATATAAAATTTTGCTACCCTTAATAAAAAGTACAGCAGCTTGGGGTACCTGGGTGGCCCTGCCAGTTAAGCATAATAACTTGTAACCCCAGGTAGTAATCCCAGGGTCCTGGGATCAAGCCCTGAAAGAGGGCTCCATGCTCAACGTGGACACTTGAGATGCTCTCTCTCTCTAAAATAAGTAGATCTTTAAAAAAAAAAAAAAGTGAAGCAGCTCTGTCAATGAACATTTTCACAAAATTCTAGAGTTCTTTTTTGTGGCTTATGATTACATGGCTACTTACTGCCTTTCCAACACTCATGAGAATGGGGAAACTGAAGTCAAAATTTTATCATTAATTCTACATTAAAAATGACCTCCCATCACATATATTTGGATACAGATAAACAAATTTCTGTTTGCAGTTTACAAGACTGATTCATATCACTCAGAAGCTTTAATCCCCAGTAGGTCTTGGTCAGGATCTAGGATTTCTCATTTCTAACTACTTTTACATTTTTAAACTAAAGATTTATTTTTTATTTTTAAAGATTTTATTTATTTATTCATGAGAGACACACACAGAGAGAGAGAGAGAGAGAGGTAAAGACACAGGCAGAGGGAGAAGCAGGCTCCATGCAGGAAGCCCAATATGGGACTTGACCTGGGTCTCCAGGATCACACCCTAGGCGGAAGGCAGCGCTAAACCGCTGAGCCACCCAGGGATCCCTAAACTAAAGATTTTTAATCTATTTGATATATTTATAATATATATAACACAGATATCTAAAAATGTATCTAGATGCATTTTTATAATATAGTACAATATATTATATATTTATTCATACATATTACTTATTTATATATAAAACTGTATCTAGATATATTATATATACATATATATCTAAAAATGTATCTACAAATTATATAAATGCATTATATGTATACCTACATACTTCAAACTGCATTGTTAACAGAATGAACAAAAATAACTTGTAAATGTAGACCATTCAGAAAACTCTGTTGTCTTCTGAGACATATGTTTCTTTTCATGTCTAATGGAAAGGGGATGAATGATTTAAGCAAAGCCCAAGAAACTGGTATATGGTTTTTATTCATTAAAGGGAGCATTATTAGCAGAAAAATAAATAATGGTAATCAATGGGCTGTCAAGTTTGCAGAAATACTTAAGTGGTTTGCATGGTAAATAGTGTAATTTTTAAATGTTAGCATGTCAATGGCTATCATTTGGAACATGGGACTCATTTAAAAAGTGTTTCACGCTTTATTTTTTTTCCCAGAGCAAATTTAATTTCTTTTTTTTAATCTTTCAAAAAAAATTAGCCAGCAGATAATACCAAACCTAAAGATCAAAACCATTGATTCATGATATTTTAAAAAAAGAAAGAAAAATAAATAAGACTACTTTGGGCAAATTATTATTCTTTATAAATTTCTAACAAAATTATTGACTTTTACTTAATAGAATAACAGAATTGAAACTCTTTTTGACTGAGGTACATATGTTGTTTTATATCTTATATTCAAATGAAAACTTGGAAGCTTGAAAACACAGTGTTTATTTTAAGTATACTCTAAAATAGTAAACTAACTAGATATTTCTTAGCAATAAAAACATTGGTGTTCAGTCTGCTATATACTATTTGGCACATGTTTCGACACATTTAATGTATAATGAATTGAGTGAACATAGAAACATGAATGAATATAGAAATATATAACATTAGCAATGGAAAAAATGGATTCTATTTTCTTAAAGCACTGATAAAAATTCTGTTAGAATGAATAAAAAGCAACTTTTTAGTTTTTATACATTAAATGCTGCTAGAATAAATTCTACGTTTGCTGATTTCTACCACTTACCCACATTTCCCCTTCTATTTTGGTACATTTTGTTTCAAGGAAAAGTGAGAAAGAAAAAAACCTGTAAAACTTGGCCATGTTTTTCTAATTTGACCAGACATCTTTCCTTGAAAGGTCAGCACAATAGGTGAAAGTGACATAGTTAAAATATGTAGCATTGTTCATTCTAGGCAGAAAAATTTCAAATGACCCAGAATCACATAGCACATGTGTCAAAAATTTGATTTTCCTGGATCGACTACTCAGCATATGAAGCAGAATTTAGACTGTAATTCATAAAGGCAGGATCCCAGGTGGTTATTGTTGACATTCGGTTGTCAAAATACCCTTCCCGCCTTTCAGATACCATTCACAGAGTGAGAGCTAGAATTCCAGTAGGTAAGACTTAGAATCCAGACTTCAAAAACAGCAGCAGTCCCAACACTAAAGGCAAATCCCGTAAACTAGAGAATAAGAAAGTAATGACTTGCTTTAGAGAGAACTTTTATTATTCCCACTCCACGCTAGGATCCGTTCAATTCTAAACATTTCTACTTTTAGTTAAATGGAATTTATTTGCAGGATTCTAGCTTTTTACCTTGAAACAACAATCAAAATAAATTTCGATACAGAAATTCAGCTAGTTCTTTTTTTTTTTTTAAGATTTTATTTATTTATTTGAGAGAGTATAAGCAAGGAGGGTGTGGAGAGGGACCAACAGACTCCACGCTAAGGGCAGAGGCCCGCGGCGGGCCCCGACTCGGGACCCGGGACCACGACCTGAGCCTAATCAAGAGGCAGACACTTCACCGACTGAGCGCCCAGGTGCCATGAGCTAGTTTTCTTTTCAGTTAACTTCCAATTCATGGGCTGACAGTATTTTCTAAATGTATTTGCCTAACTAGCCTTGCTAATACAAAAACCAGCATAATATATGCAATAAACACAGGTATCTATGTATTCTATACTTACAGTATGTACGGTGTGTGTATATATCATAACTTCACTTACATTTTTGCCATTAAGAAGCGACTGGAAGCATTAATCGACACCATTTGAAGTAACAGATTGGAAATAACCAAATTTTTTTTCAACAAATACATAATCAATCTAGTTATCCTTCCTTGTTTCGGAAAGCTTTTATTTTTCCTTTATTCAGACAATTTTAAGTCATGGACAAGGAACCCAGGGACTTACAATGTGGAGCATAAAAGAGGGAGTTTCATGATGGAAACTGGCTTCATGGAGTTTTAGCTTCCTGGCTGAAGGAAGCAACAGTGAAATAATTGCATTAATGTAGAAATACAAGCTGTGGGGGTACAACAAAGAACAAGGAGGAGGAGGTTAAAAGTGTTAAATACTAGTCTGGGGGTGGTGGTGGCTGGGTACAGAAGAGGGTGGCGGAAGAGAGGCATGGGACAGTGAGAAGGGCTCCCCTGAAGGAGAAATGGTAAAATTTTGAGGAAATTCTAATCACTTAAAATTTTTTTAAAAGATCTTATTTATTTATTAATAAGCGACACACAGAGAGAGGCAGAGACACAGGCAGATCGAGTCCCCAAGTGGGACTCGATCCTGGGACCCCGAGATCACACCCTGAGCCAAAGGCAGATGCTCAACTGATGAGCCACCCAGGTGTCCCTAATCACTAAAAGTTTAAAATAAATTGGGGCACCTGGGTGGCTCAGTCGGTTAAGTGGCTTTAGCTCTGGTCATGATCTCAGGGTCCCAGGATCAAACCCCGAGCCCGGTGGGGTTACCTGCTCTGGGGGAGCCTGCTTCTCCCTCTCTCTCTACCTGCTGTTGTGCCTGTTTTTGCACACATGCCCGCCCGTTCTCTCTCTCTGACAAAATGTAATTTTAACAAAGTTTGAAATAAATTACAGTGGGCACGCAACTTTTGACTCATTCATCCACATTTTTACCTTTTCGATTCGAAATATAATGCCAAAGCTGTATCCACACTTTAGTCTGCACAGGTTAAATGGCACAACAATCATGTGATGTCAAAGGCCATGTTTGGGCTCTTAACTGAGAAGCAATGCCAGGCAATACTCTCATTGTTCCTTCTCCTAAATCGAATCCAAAATTTCACATATAGTCTGATATTTAAGATTCGAAGGGAAAATCCTCAAATTTATTTAAGAATAAGAAGTGGCATTTGTATAGCTCTTTCACATGCATTATCACATGTATTTTTTCATGAAGGATACATAGAAATATCTTATTTGCCCAAATATAATTCACTCCAAAGTGCTGTGACATAGAAATCATCATTATTCTGTTCTTAAAGGTGTGGAGAAATGTCCGAAGGCCCCTGGACCTAGAGCAGATCACAGAGCAGCAGGTGGCAAAGCCAGATTCCAAGGCAGGGTGTGGTTCGAGACCCCTGCCTATCGCCTAGCCTATTCGCTACTCTGCAGAGTACCTTTGACATCCCATGAAAGCACCAAAAAAAGATGCCCTGGCAAAATACAAATAACACAATACAATTAAAATAAACGCAAGTATGCATTGCCGTAGCCTCTATTTAGGAATTAAGATATTTGATCAGGAAATTAAGCATTCTATTCTATCAGAATGCCTTTAATTGAAAAGTATGAGAAATACTGGGAAGGCTGGTGGAGACTAGGAGACCTTTCAGGTGACTCGGAGGCCCGGCCGCCGGGCTCAGCTGGTTTCCCCTTGGCTGCTCCGAGGGGATGAGGGGAGGGCAGCTGCCCGGGGCAGGGACGCTGGGCCTTCCGGGGCAACCGGGCACCAAGGCCTTACTTAGCCTCTCCTCGAGGCTTTGTAATACGAGCAAAAATTCCCCAGAAGTCCGTGGAATTCTGCTCCAGCCTCACCGCCCTGACTTCCTCTTGCCTAACCCCAATCACGGGCAAGATGACTGAGCTCGTGAGGAGCTCTCCCATGAGCCAGCCCGGCCCAGGACACGGCAGGGGCCTGGCCCAGCGCCACCGCTCTCTCCCCGGGACAGGCCTGCGCCCGGGCCCTGGGGGGGCAACCAACAGGGCCTCTTTGCTAAAAGAGCATTTGGTTTTCATTTTGTTTGTTTTTGTTTGTTACCAGAAGTAAGGCACCAATATACAGCTAAGGAAATCCTTAAGGAAAAAAAATTCTAAAGAAGTTGAAAAAAGAGCAAGGTAGAAAATTTAAAAAGCTCCACAATTGTTAATTTCGAGACTTCTATCACCTGCTAATATACACGAATCACCCATTTCAGGCTGTGCTTTGTCTACACTTCCCCAACCCACTCCTCACACTCTTCTCCTTATCTGAGTTTCTGTAACTAAGTCAATTGAGGCTCATAATTCCTTTGTACTATTTGGTCAGCATACCAATACTATCCTAATTATACAGCCCTATCTCCCTCTGATCCCTCTTTTGTGATGATATGGATACTAAGCTTATGTGGTAGGTGGGAATTATTAATCAATCCATCAACCAACCAATCAATGCATTAAGTCATATTTAAGCAAAAGACTTTTTCAAAATTGCAATAAAAAATATAAATGGGCTTTTACAGGTGTTGATTGTCCTCTAAATAAAAAAAAATAGTTAAATTACTGATTATTTACTAAAATTTCTGAATATAATTATGCCCAGAATTCAATTATAATTCAGAATTCATGAGGATGGAGAATGTCACTGCCATGTCTGCCTTACTAAAGTGAACAAACTTAGTGTCAAAAATTACCCCATCAAATAAAACTCTTATTAAAACACAAATTGTGTTCATAACCCCCTGATAATTTCAGTCAAAAACTTTGAGTATTATTTTCAAGAATTTCATTTATAGGGGCTCCTGGGCAGCTTAGTGGGCTAAGCATCTGACTCTAGTTTTCAGCTCAGGTCATGATCTGATGGGTTGTGAGACCGAGCCCTGACAGGGGCTCTACACACAGCCAGGAGTCTGCTTGAGAGTCTCTCCCTCTGCCCCTCCCCCATCTCTCATACTTGTCCTTCCTCTCTCTCTCTCTCTTTCAAATAAATAAATGCATCTCTTTTAAAATTTAGAGAAAAACCAAAGCCTCATTAAATTTCCTCCCAGATACTCATTTGGAGTAATTTTCCCAGGCCTAATGGTATAGTACCATACTTTCCTACCAGGTTTCCTCTAAGACTTGAAGCACCATTTAAAAATAGAGAAATACTCCTCCCAAGAAAATTACATAGGTTAACTATAAGGTTTTATGCATGAATACATCTCTGGCGGAAAGGGGGAACAAAAATAGGAAAGAACATACATGAAGCAATGAGTCACTCTGGGACCTTTCCCCCCAAATATATTAATTTTATATAGCTCTGGCATATAATCATTTAAAAAAAAGAATTCATATTGCAAAAGATTTGGGATTTGTATGGGAATAAGGTTGAGGCTTAGAGAAGTTGCCAACAGTCTTCTAGCCTCTTTCCAGTGACCACCGTTCCTGAGGGAGTGCCATTACTCATCCCCCAAGCAAAGGTTTCACAGCCTGGGCACTGTCATTTTGGACCAGATAATTCTTCTTTGTGGGAGGCTGCCCTGTTCATTCAAGATGTTTAGCAGCACCCTGACCTTGTATGCCTTACCAGTCATGACAACCAACAATATGCCTGACATTTTCAAATATTTCCATGGGGCAAAATCAAAATCACCTTCCTACCTAACCCACCACCCTCATTACACTGAAAATCATTGCCCTAAATCAAAAGAGTAGGATTTTCCCTGCTATTTCCAACAACAACATGCATGAACCTTAATGGCATTATGCTACATGAAATAAGCCAGAGAAAGATAAATATCGTATGATATAACTATTTTGT
Organism: Canis aureus; assembly: GCF_053574225.1. Taxonomy (NCBI): domain Eukaryota; kingdom Metazoa; phylum Chordata; class Mammalia; order Carnivora; family Canidae; genus Canis; species Canis aureus. The sequence continues at coordinate 30,673,639 of NC_135645.1, forward strand.
GGAATAAACAAAAAAAAAACTAGTCAAACCCACAGAAACAGCATTTTCGGGGGCTGGAAGGTAGGAGAAATAGGAAGAAAGGAAGAAGTAGGTAAAAGACTATAAACTTTCACTATAAGATGAGTAAGCTCTGGGGATCTAATGTAAAACCCAGTGAATATAGTTAATAACACAGTGCTGGGTAATGGAAATATCCTAAGAGAGTAGAATTTAAATATCTTCTCTCTCACAAACACATACACAAAGCAGGATTCTCAGTCATCCAATATGTTATAACACTGTTACTACAATTTTTCCCCACAGTTTACATTTATATTTTAGTTAACTTACAAACAGATGCACTTCTTTAATTAGGATTAATCAATTAAAACACTAACAAGTCAATATTATTTCCAGTTATTATGTGGCATTTTTTAATGGAATATCACAATATTTTTAACTGTTTCCTTTAAAAGGGAAACTATGGGATCCCTGGGTGGTGCAGCGGTTTAGTGCCTGCCTTTGGCCCAGGGCGCGATCCTGGAGACCCCGGATCGAATCCCGCATTGGGTTCCCGGTGCATGGAGCCTGCTTCTCCCTCTGCCTATGTCTCTGCCTCTCTCTCTCTCTCAATCTCTCTCTCTCTCTGTGCTTATCGTAAATAATAATAATAATAAAAAATTTAAAAGGGAAACTATTTCCTTAAAAATAAAACAATCACAAAATTAATCCATTTTTTTTGTCATACTGAAAATGGCAACGGTTAGGCAATAAAAATAATTAATTAAATCTAAAAGCATCAACAACCGTAAAAGCAAGGATATTAAATCCCAAACCTTAATTGACTGCACAGTGCTTTTACTCAAGAATTTCATCAGTTTCTGAGGAAGAAATGGATATTAATCTAACATTTTCCAAACTAGTGCTTCTTATTTCCTCAGACATTATGGTTAACACAATATAGGGATACGATTTAAAGCAAAAACACACCACATAGCGCCACAGGACAATAATTTGCCTCTCTACCCTGGTCTCTCTCTCTCTCTCTCTCTCTCTCTCTTTGTGCTCTGAGATCTTGGGGTATTATAAATATCAAGACCTCCTGGGGAGATTTTTGTTTTCTCCCTGTAAGTTTTACTGATAACTCAGAAAACTTGGTCAGCTGTGTTAAGCTATTTATGCCTCAGAAAGAGGAGAGACAGGGCTACAAGGAGATGCACCAGGATAGCAAAGAAGAGGAAGCCAAGCTCCTGAGGCTGGCTCTCTGAGGCAACAAAAAGCCAAAGGAGAAACTGAAAACTGTTTGCTGGTAAAACCGTAAGAACTTGTAGACAAAATGAGGCAGGAAATTGGCCAAGAGATGGAAAAAGTCAAGAGGTGGATTGTCCTCAGTGGTGTCTCTTAAATGTAATGTGCTCAGGAATCACCTGGGGGCCATGGTAAGATGCAGATTCTGATACAGAAAGGCTGGGGCAGGTCCTGAGAGTCTGCATATCCAAGGATCTCTGGGGAACTAATATTGCAGGTTGGTGCAGGTACCACACCTCATATAGTAGAGTTCTGGAACATTCCTCCTCATCCCCAACTTGTGTCGGGATGCAGAAGTGTCAACTTTGTTCCACCACAAAATCTACAAGACTAACATGGTAGGATGAATTCATTTATGCAGTGTTCTCCCCAGATTCCTTAATATATAGAAATATGTTTTCTTTACACCTTCTTCAAAGGAAATCATGAAATAGACTGCTGCTTTGAAAGACAAGCTAATTTCTTGTTGATTTTTTTCAAAGCATTTACTAGTATCTATTCGTAAAATGTCACTGTGGTTTTTGCTTTTCATATATCCTGAGGCAGCCAGTTTCTATAGTAGATGATCTGACGGCGTAATGAAAAACTCTAATTTCTAAAATCAGAATTAAAATTAGTCTTGACTTTAGGATGATTAGTTTTAAATGAGTTTTCCAGCTCAATCTGGAGTTTTGATTCACTCTTTATGACTACCCAGGATGTGCTTTTATCCTAATCACTTGATTCCTTTTACACCTATGGGAAAACCAAACCCTGGCTTACTTCATACTCTCCTCTCCAAAGCAACTAACCAAGTCCTGATTATGTGATAGGTTTTGGCATTGTGTCAATGTCAAGGTGTACCAGGAAGAGAAACAGATTTAAGGATGACAGATAGATGAAGTATCCCTGATGTAAAACATCCGCCGGTGAAGAAGAAGCTGGTAGTACCGTAAAAATCAGTATGTTTAGGCACAAAAATCTAAAGACTGAATACCAAAATGAAGTGGAAGTAACTATAACCTCTTTGAAAAGAGGATGAGAATATGAGAAAAAGAATACACAAATTTGTTCCTATCCTAAGTGTTTCAAAGTGTCATTTTGCATTTTCCACGGGCTATACTTGGAAACAAGGGATATTTAGGCACTTATTACACAGTTTTGTAAGAACAAGAATTTTCCAAATGAGTAGAATTTTTCAGAAAAAAAAAAAGAAAGAAAAGAAACTTTATCATGCGAAGTCTTATCAGAAACATTAGGGTCACAAAAATACTGCACACTTTAACAATCTGTGTCTGACTTGGTAAAGTATGAAAGATATAAAAAGACTTTAAAATTTAAAGGTAGTCAAATTTTTTTAAAATAAAATTCCCTAGTCTTAAGCTGATCTAGCCATGCTGCAGACATTTTAAGTGAAGAAATTAAGGCATTGGGAACAAATTAAGAAATAAAGACAGAGAAATCAACAGTTTATACAGTTGCCAAATACACCCTACTTGGAATGACCATCAAGGCTGCCTTTGAGACCACAACCCTGCAGGTCCCCAAACACACACTTTCAATGTTACTTGAATTTGAATGTTACTTTGAATTCTTTCCAATGCATCTCTTTTGATCACATCACCAAAAAAAGGTTAGATGACCATCTACATGATGCCAGTAATAATTAAAAGGCTTAATTAGTGCCATCAAGCAACTGATAAATTCAAAAGAAAAATTAGAACTTCAAAATTTTCAATAGTTCCATTGAACACAAATATCTGGCTCTTAATCCATGTCCAGGATGTACTGATCAACATAACATATCACCAAGAGTACAAGTGTTCATTTTAGAGAACAGACCAGTAATTCCTTCTGTTCCCTACAAGACAATGGACAGAATCACATTTCCCTTCAATAGTTTGCCAAACTCACCCCGTGTGACGGGTAAGAGATCCAGCCCAGCTCCCCTTGAATTGTTTTTGAATCCAGCAGATTGACTAAAAAAAAAAACACAAATGCACAAATGCAGTTAAGAGAAATAAATCATTTCTATTTGCCTCTGTCAAGTTAACATTGTCTGTTGTTAATGCAACAATATCATCATGTTCAAAACACAGGACTCTTTATTATCATGATAGGAGCATGAGAGTAAAAGGAGGAAATGGTGAAGGGAAAGCAATCCTGGGGAAAGTTAAGGAATCAAAGTTTCTCTGGCTTCCTTAACTGTGCTTGTTTATAATGATAGATCAATATTCAAAACACTGAGAATAATTTTTGACAAAATGATTATAAGCTTAAAGAAGAAATAGTAAAAAGGCAAACAAGAAATATTAATGCTAACGTGATATCAAAATAACTTCAAAGATCATTAAATTTGCAAATTTACATATGGTTTCACTATGAAAGGGCTTCTTAAATATGCTTCCATAGCGAACCATTATTTCTGTTTGTGTCTGTCAGGACATCTTTATATTGTCTGTATCCAGCATGACTATTTTTTAATACCACATAAACTGTCTACTTATGTGTAACTAACAATTTCAGGAGAAACCAAAACAAAACCCTGTTTTACAAAAATCTCTGGAATAAGCTTTAGTTATTTAAAGAGAGTGTTGTTACCCAAAAGCTTTAATGATTTTACTCAGAACTTTGCACTACTTATTAAAAAGTCTGCTGAATATTAGATATAACATGCATGTGGTTGCATTTTGAATATATTATTAAAAAAAAGACAAATCACTTTTTTTAACACAGAGGGTATTCATTTGTAATGGATTAGAAATTAAAATATAAAAATATTCTTCAAGCTTAATTAATAATAAAAGGCTCACTTTGATTGTTGATCCATTAAACAGTGGAAACTATGGTTTTTCCTCATCCTTCATCTAAATCGGAAAGCAATCCCACAACTGACTAGTGGAGGAAGTGTCCACGAAATAGCCATGTATTATTAACACAAACCAGAGCAGGTGAGTCAATAAATACAATCAGAAATCATTGCCAGTCTCCATATATACAAAAATCAAAATACAATGTTAATACATGCACTGCATAAACAGGCCCATGTGGTGTTGATAAAGTATTCCTGAGACATAAAAAAGTACCACCTTATAATCACCCTAAAACAAGAAGCATAAATTTAATAAAGTGTTAAGTAAAAGAAATAATATATTTGACAGTTGTTAGAATTTTCGAGCACTGCTTTTTAAAGGAAGATATTTGGTGATCTAGATGAGTATGTAAAAATCCTCCTGATTGGGATGCCTGGGTGCCTCAGTGGTTGGGCATCTGCCTTTGGCTCAGGGCGTGATCCTGGGGTCCTGAGATTAAGTCCCACATCGGGCTCCCTGCATGGAGCCTGCTTCTCCTTCTGCCTGTGTCTCTTGCCTCTCTCTCTGTGTATCTCATGAATAAATAAATAAAATCTTTAAAAAAAAAATCCTCCTGATTATTAAGTTAGAAGTCATAAAATTTTCAAAGTTAGAATGTCTAAGTTTTGCTAATAAAAGAAAAGCACATAAACTTAATTACACTGGAATTCCTTAATGATTGAAGATTTTTTTCCTCACAATAAATTAATCCCAATGAGAAGTAATTATATTTAGATAAGAGAAGAAGACAGTTGCTGCATGGATTACACAGTGCAATTTCCATAATGGTATTATTTCCCAGGATATCAGTTTGGAAATGAACAGTATGCTTAATTGTATTGAAATTATCTGTCAAAAGTGATTTTTTAAAGCCCTCTATCAATTAATCAATGTTACAGATAATATTTCAGATTAATCAATCTTAGAGAATTTTTGGAAACATGAGAATACATCTTCACCTTCAGATGAAGGTATCTTACACATATTCATTCTGATAGATATGGTCCATTGATGAAGCCTAGTTGGATGGCTCTATCCGTCATGAGTTGATTTCTCTGAGTTTTACATAGGATTTGCAGGAATTTACAAAGCCAGTATTCATAAATCATTACATCATAGTCACAATGCCTTTAGGTTCTAAATGGTTCGATGCATTTGTGTATGTGTGATAACTGAATACGATGACCATGTGTCACTCAACATGCTAAGACAAATGGCTGATTTAATTTCAATACTAGTAACCAGAGGAAAAAACTGTTTGAGACAAAGAAGATATGAATATTGTCTCCATTTACTAAATGACTCATTGGGATGTAGGATGTTAACTACTAAATACCCTTAAGTTTTTTCTGATGATAATGAGGGGAAAAAGGACTGGACTAATCACTAATCAGCATTTGGTGTCTACTCAAAGGAAAAGAGCTAAGCCAAAGAGAATCATATCACACTGTCGATTAACATAAGCGTAATAGATTAATTAAATTCCATTTACTCAGCAATGGAATTTTTAGTGCACTCCATTTAGCATGAATGAGGAAAACACAATAGCGTCTTTACTCATGATTCTGATCCTGCTGTCTGTTGAACATAACTACATCTGCCCTGGTTACCTCCCAATATTGCGGCGGTGATCAAATAATATAAGCGCATTTAAAGCCACCGTGAGTTTATAACACGCTATACAGATTCAGTGTTCTTGTACGATCAATACCTTAACTAACAACCACACCATTCGGGTTTCTGAATTATATTTAAAATCTCCCAAAAAATAAAAAATAAAAAAATAAAAAAAATAAAATCTCCCATGGATATAGAACCTAACAGAATAGGATAGCAACATCTAAACACTTTTTTAAAAGCATTAATTTTGAGTTTATATGGTGCCTTTTCTTTATAACACAGAATCTAAGAATACGAGCCACTTTAGAGTGAATGATTGCTAAACCAGGACTTCCCAGGATATAACCTCAAGTCTCCTGTGATCGGTTGTGCAGCAGTCTGAGTGTAGAATAATGGAAATAAGCAAAAGAGAAAGCTCATGGAATTTGAAAGTCAACGTGTTGCGAGTGATTTCTCTAGACACATCGACAAAATCCAACATTGCAATATAACATATTGAATCTGACACCGAATCACTCAAGAACTGGGGTTAGTAACGCTTTTCTCTCCTAAAATAGAGGCCGACCTGATTACTATCGTGGTCCTTCAGTGACGCCACTACACAAACGTCAGGGCACATCTTTTGCTTTTTAAAGTTTCAATAGATCGAGTTAATATTGTATTTCATAGACTAAAACTTATATGATTTTTTTAGATTATTAATGAAGTCAACTATAACTTGTATGCAGATGCATCTTCCCATAAACTCTGTTAAGTTTTACAGGCATTTCGTCTCACGGAAATATTAGTCTACGATAATTTCTCCATCCCTTTAGCCCTAAAATCATTATGTAAAAGTCAAAGAAATAATTCTCTATGGGATCCCCGGTGGCTCAGCAGTTTACCGCCTGCCTTTGGCCCAGGGTGTGATCCTGGAGTCCCGGGATCAAGTCCCACGTCGGGCTCCTGGCATGGAGCCTGCTTCTCCCTCTGCCTGTGTCTCTGCCTCTCTCTCTCTACGTCTATCATGAATAAATAAATAAAATCTTTAAAAAATAATAATAATTCTCCAGTGGTGGTGGTTCTGTGAAAAAAAAAAATTTCTCTTGAAACATGGCATTTTAATAGCTTATTTCTGTGATATACACAGATTTCTGGATAAGAGGGCATGCTACCAACTTACTCTTTCTTATTCGCTTTTCCTCCTGAGCAATGATCTTGAATTCACGCCTATACAGGTCCTAATCATAGGAGGAACCGTAATTAGCCGCCCCTCTCCATCTTTGCCGAGAGCAGGGGCATCTCCTTGGCCTCCAACACCTAGCCTCACAGGGAGATGTCTGTGTTTCAGTGACTAGAGGTGTTCAAGGAAATAACAGGAACACAGGCCAAAATTCTGCTTGAAACCCGGGCACTTCAGTAAATGGAAACCCTGTGTTATTTCTGCTGTGTTAAAGCTTCCTCTTTTTTTCTCCTTCTTAATCTGAGAAACATAAAGGTCATCTAATATCATCCTATTACAGAGAAAACCGCTCTCACACCATCACGGGGAGTGCGTTCTCACAACAAAACAAGCCTTTCCATGAATGAGCGCACGGCCCACCTCAGCGTCCCGAGGCCTAGGAGAGCGCGTCTCTGTTTCTGTGGATTGTCAACTGATACTACGAACCATTCGGACAAGCGAAATGTGTTCCCCAAAATGTAAAAGTTTCTCAGAGTAGAACATGAATGATCATATTAACATTGTCGTTTTTCAACATATTTTGCTTTTTCAAAGCGTTCTGGGAAGAACAGCCCTTGTTCATTTCTAAGTCAGGAAGGCTTTTCTGACAGATTAAAAAGTGAAAAATGAAAAGATGTTAACATGATTATAAAAATAATCACTAAGGCAAACAGGTACGCTAGCCTCAGTATACACATTTTGCCTTCGCACCATAAATCGAGGCTGCCTTGGAATGGATTTTTTTTTTATCATAAAATCTTAATTATCAGCCTTCAACTACTAAATGAAAGCTATCTGTTCATACAGCGATTGAATGATGGCTATGAAGCTGAAACAGAAGAAGCACAGTTGGCTCAGTAGAACATTCTACCACAGCATTTCTTTGAGAAATAAAGTATTCCTGGAAGCCCTTGGTTAAATTTGGTTCAAAATTTTAATACCGAGAATAAAAAGCATCGATATAGAATTTAATTTCGATTTAAAGACTTTCTCTGGACATCTTTATGCCACAAACCGTGTTTTGTGTTTTTTTGTTTATTTTTTGTTTTTGCTTTTGTTTTAATTTCAGAAGATACCCATGGCAGAACAAATTGATTTAAATTTCTGGGAAAGTAAGATCAAGGTATAGCTTTGGCTCTATCATATTCTGGAGGACAACTTCATCTGGACTTTATGTCACACACCATGACCGATGTCTACAGACAAACACATACGCACATACAAACTCCTCAAGACATAAATATGGGTCTCAGTAAAGGTCCACGAAGGATCCAATGAGGGGCCACATGCTTGTCAGTTTAATTCAAAACTTTCCACCTTAGAAGTATGGTGTCAAGGAAAACAAATCAAAGTATTAGTGCTGGTGATAGAAAACTTTTAACGCGTCACTGCAGGAGAAAGTAGAATTCAGAAAAACCTCAATGTGATTTTTCTCGGTAGTGTGGTCAATATGAGTAGCATAGAAAAGCTGCTGTTTGGGGATGGTTCTTTTTTGATATACGATCGTGTCTGTTTCTCATATATTCTTATGCATGTGAGTATGCACCTACTCACAATTTACATTGGACATAGATCTGTGCTTACTAAGAAGAGCTATTTCTGAATGTTGAGTACTTTTTTTTCTATAAAGATTGTATTTATTTATTCATGAGAAACACACACACACACACAGAGAGAGAGAGAGACAGAGAGAGAGAGGCAGAGACATAGGCAGAGGGAAAGCAAACTCCATGCAGGGAGCCTGATGCAGAACTTAATCCCAGGACTCCAGGATCACACCCTGGGCCAAAGGCAGACGCTCAACCACTGAACCACCCAGAGATCTCCTGTTCAGTACTTTCAAAGGTGCTTTGTGCTTATATATGCTTACTTATGCATCCATTCCAATTATTTTTAAAGTTTTCTAGATATAGGCAGGAAAATAATTGGGATTATAATCATGCTACCACATGACATTAGACAAATCATTTAATCTTCTCTCCCTTGTTTTTAACTTATTAACTTTTATATTTAAAAAAAATCTCTATATCCCAGGTGCTCTTTTCTGGGAAGTTAATTGCACCCTCCTCTGAAGAGTCATATTGCATTTTTCTTAATTTTTATATCTACGTGAAAACACAAAATCTTTATATATTCATTTTGTGGTCACCTGTTCTACCTAAGTTGTCTTCAAGGGCAGAAAGTATAGCCTTCCCTAAGGCTTCTTTTCCAAAGTCCAATATGTAACTAATATTCCGGTGTGCACTGTTTGATAAATAAATAAATACAAAAATGGGCTTATTCAACATGCAAATGTTTAAGGAAATCTGTTCATTCAGATGAAATCATACAATTATGACTAAAAATCATTTTTCAAAAAACAAAGACTATCAAAGCATTAAAATTTCAGATCAGAAATGTTAAGAATACCACAATAAAATCTGATTTTATCTTTTTTGAATTATCTAATGTAAATGAGTATTAACTTACCTATGGTAAGCCAGATCATAAAAGTAAACCAAGGGAAAAATACTACTCCCTTTTACGCTGCTTCTTTAAAAACATTTTCAATATTTAGGAATAGCTATATTTGACGGAGTTTATATACCTAATAAGAGAACAACAACCTGATTTAATTTCTATTTATAGTTTCTATGATTATACCAGTTATTTACATTCAGTTAAAATGCAAAACCAACCCTAAATAGTTCTGACATATGAAAGGGAAAAAAAAAATCACAATTTGTACATAACTCTGCTTTATCCCATCTTTGAATATTATAGGTAGATTAAGGGATCCAGGTGGGGAAAATTTGTAAAATTAGATACTGACAAATAACTTAAAAATGGTTATTTTTATTTTTCCTCATCACCAATTTGTAATCCCAGGAAACAGAGTTGAATAACATGTTGATTCTAAAAGGCATACAGTCATTCATAAGATTGTGCCCACGGTGTGGGGATAGTTCTGTTCTGTACAACAATACTATTGGTGACACAGACACACACATATAGACACACGGTGCTGCTGCAAACTGGCTTCCCAGCGTAACTTCTCCTTAGTGTGAAGACTACCATTACACGCAATAAATAAATGTATCTTTCCAAAACCTACAGATGTGTATTAATTGCTAAATTAGATTTGAAAATCAGGAAATCAATACATGTTAAGTACTAACAAGAGCTGTTCTCTGTTGCCTTTAGTCGCCCTGAGGTAGATAGAGAACCTCTAAAAAAGATTCATACTGATTGGAAGCCAACCAACTTGATCATTGACAAAAAGTTAATTTTAAAGCCTTATATTTTCATCAAGGGAGGGAAGGGAAGGGAGGTAAAGGGCAGGTATTACTCTTTACTGGGCCTGTAGAATCTGTTCATCTATCTTTATTATTTGGAAGAAGATAAACTAGCCTCACCTTAATGAACATACAGGAAATTCAAGATGAAACCATTTGAATATTGATATTGATTAATGAGCAATGAAATTAACTCGCTTATCTTTTCTTTGCTCCTGTACCTTTTGAGACCATTCTATGTACTTAGTCAAGTTTTTTTTTTTTTTTTTAAGATTCGTTTATTTATTCATGAGAGACAGAGGCAGAGACAGAGGCAGAGGGAGAAGCAGGCTCCCTGTGGGGGAGCCCAATGTGGGGTTCCATCTCAGGACCCCGGGGTCATGACCTGAGCCAAAGGCAGATGCCCAACCCCTGAGCCCCCCAAGTGCACCATTAGTCAAGATTTTTGTTTTAAAACAAGAGGCAAGTAGTTTGGAGACTTTAAAGTTAAGTTTACATTTTCCTGAATGAGAGAGTTCCGCAAACTCAAAGATAAATTTAAAAAAAATTAAAAATAGCAAAGATAGTTGTTGACTCTCATTATCCAGAAGCAAGAAAAGAAAGATTTGTTCCTAAGCCCTTACTTTTGCTTCTGGCAAAATGTGCCAATAGATTGAGCGGCTGAATCATTGTTGGAAACATAAGGGATCACACATTAGTTTTTTGTTTTTTGGGTTTTTGGTTTTTGTTTGTTTGTTTGTTTTTTGGTTTTTGGTTTTTTTGGTACATTACAGTGAAGAAAGGAAGATACTAAAAGCAGCTTCCTGACTTGGAAGACTAATGTCATCAATATGCTGTTTTTGCTCTTTACCAGGTTAACAGAATTTATTGCAGCAATTAATGCAAAACATATGCGCTGAAGTACCCACATGAAAAATATAATTGCCCCCAACTTAATTTGCTACCTTTCAAAACCCTGTTTTAGCTACCTTTTCTCAATGCCTCCACTTAAATAGAGTACAAGTGTTTTTATGAAAGAGCAGATAAATCATTGTAATTTATTTTCTCATCTTAAGTAATTTATAAATTATCTTTCAAATAGGGAAAAGTTTCCACAGGGAATAAAAGGTAGACTTTTTAGGTCACGTTCTGTTTTCCCCGGTGCTGATTTATGTAACAATTCCAATAGTTAATTCCCACTCTGTTTTTATTACATAAAACTTCAAATAGTTATATTTGCATTATACTGACAATTGCATCACAATCTGTGTATGGGATTCCTGACCAAAAAAAAAAAAAATCTTCTTTCCAGCTCGAGGCAGGGACTGTGTGAGTGTCAGGGAGTAAAGACAGAGGTAAGACTGTGTGAAGAACAGGACGCACAGACATTTTCTCCTATTCCTCTGTCCACAACAAATTTTCTTTGAATTATTTTCTTGGTGCGTCCCCCACCCATGCAGATAATCATCAAACCTTAGAGGAGTGTATGAACCTGCACAGTTTCTAAGTACTTGCAAGCACGGTTTTTCTTCCCATTACTCTGGGTATTTCTAGGTTATTCTTGTAAAGTCACAGGACAAATTAGCCAGTCAGTAGGGTCAAGGTCCAAAAACCAGTGCTTTCCGTCACTCATGGGCACCGGTGATCCTGAGCAAACACGAGGTTGGAATCAAGACAAAGAGGAGAGGACCTGGCTCGGTTGCTGCTCGGTTGCTGCTTCACTGTGATTGGTTTCCTCGGCTTCTCTCCCGTGACCGCGGAGGGGCCGTCGTACCCGCCGTGGGCTGCAGGCAGGACGGGCCCCGCGCCCAGCGAGGCACGCGGCGGGGGCTCTGCAGCAGGGCCCAGCCTCCGAATCCCCTGGATCCAGCAATCCGCCTTCGCGAGAAGTCCTCAAGGTCCACCTGCACAAGCACGGAAGCGTGGGCATCGGCCCCAGCCGCCCCACCTGGATGGCAGCGCCCCGGAACCCTCGGGGCCCCCCGGGCGGCGGCGGCGAAGCGCAGGAGCCCGGGCCTGCGGCTCCCGAGGGGGCTCCCGGGCGGCCTCAGACAAAGCGGGGCGTGGGGGCGCCTCTCTTTATTTTAAGCGACTGAAGAACCAAAGAAAAGGCGGTCGGGAAGAGCCACCAACAGCCACGGGGGCGCGAGCGGCGGCGGCAGGGCGGGCGGGCGGGCGGCGCACCTGGCGGGGTCCCCGCAGAGCAGCTGGCGGCGCCGGCCCCCGACACCGCGGGGGCTCCGGAGGCGGCAGGACGGGCCCGCGGCACCTGCCGGGCCTGGCTCCGAGGTGCCGCGCGCAAGGCCGGGCTGAGGGCGGTGGGGGTGCGGGCGCCCCAACATCCCGGGCCCAGCCCCTGCCGGAGTCAGGGCCCACCTGGCCGACCGAGGGCTCCGGACCCAGCTCGCGGTGCGGAGGACCCAGGTGTGGAGGCGGACCAGGTGGGCAGGCGGACCCAGGTGGGGAGGAGGGGCCAGGCGGGGAGGCGGATCAGGTGGGGAGGCGGGGCCAGGTGAGCAGGAGGATCAGGTGGGGAGGTGGGCCCAGGTGGGGAGGCGGGGCCAGGCGGGGAGGCGGGCCTAGGTGAGCAGGAGGATCAGGCGGGGAGGCGGGGCCAGGCGGGGAGGCGGGCCCAGGTGAGCAGGAGGATCAGGCGGGGAGGCGGGCCCAGGCGGGGAGGCGGGCCCAGGTGAGCAGGAGGATCAGGCGGGAAGGCGGGCCCAGGCGGGGAGGCGGGCCCAGGTGAGCAGGAGGATCAGGCGGGAAGGCGGGCCCAGGCGGGGAGGCGGGCCCAGGTGAGCAGGAGGATCAGGCGGGGAGGCGGGCCCAGGCGGGGAGGCGGGCCCAGGTGAGCAGGAGGATCAGGCGGGGAGGCGGGCCGAGGCGGGGAGGCGGGCCAGGTGAGCAGGAGGATCAGGCGGGGAGGCGGGCCCAGGTGAGCAGGAGGATCAGGCGGGGAGGCGGGCCCAGGCGGGGAAGCGGGCCCAGGTGAGCAGGAGGATCAGGCGGGGAGGCGGGCCGAGGCGGGGAGGCGGGCCAGGTGGGCAGGCGGTCTCCGCCCCTCGGCGCCCGCGGCTCGGCGGCAGCAGGCAGAGGGCGCACGTTGCCCGCGCCCGGGGTCCAGCCGGCGCCGGATTGGGAGCCGCCCCGCGCCGCTCGCGGCGCCCTCCGCCGGCTGACAGCGCCCGGCCCGCCCCGCCCTCCCGGCGGGGGCGGCGGCGGCGGCGGGGGCTCGGCTGCGGGAGGCCGGGGGCGCCGGGCCGCTGGCAGGAGCGGCGGCCGCGTCCCGGAGGGCTGGGGCCGGGCGCGCAGACCGGAGAGGAGCCTCCCCCGCCGCCTTTCCGCCGGAGCCGGAGCCGGAGCCGGAGCCGGAGCCGGTGCGGCCCGCGAGGCCGCGGGCGGTGCAGGTGCGGGGGCGCTGCCAGGGCGCCCCGAGTCCTGAGGGCACGTCCGGGCGTCCCCGGGACCGCGGGCAGGCGGGGGTCGCGAGGGAAGGGGCCGCGCCGCCCCGGCCCGCGTGGGATCTCGCGCGGCGACGGGCGGGGCCGGGACCCGGAGGGAGGGGCCTGCGGGCGGGCGGTCCCCGCGGCCGCGCTCCCCGCCGTCCCCGCGAAAACTGTCTCTTCTGCAGAAGAACCGGGGTTTGCGCGCCTAGGGAGGGCGCGACCACGCAGACCTCCCCCTTTTTCTTCAGGGGCAGCTTTTTAGGGTTTTAGTAAAAACGGATTAGCCAGATGTTTGAGGTGATAAATATTTTCTCCTTAAGCAAAATATTTAGTGTCAACATTGGTTTTAGAACCTTTGCACATCTCCCTCCATCTCTCTAATGAACTTTTTATTTTCTTTCCACTTTCAAAGGCTTTTTTTTTTTCCTTTGTAAACGACCACCCTTTTTTATTTCAAAGAAAGCTGATAGGAGGCAAACTGAAATCTGACTTTCCTACTTTTCCAGGAGAAAACTTCCTGCCAGTTTTCAAGAACTACCTGATACCAGGCAGCTTGTAACAGACCCAGAGGGCAAAATGAAGGGGGGCTTATGCTCCCACGCCCTGATTCCCACCGGGAGTGTCTTCCCACACTCCCAGCTTGATTTGTGGCTTGAAAACCCTTTGCATTTTATAAAAGTTACTACGTTGCTTCTATTTCTTAAGTCATTAGGAAAGAATTGTCTAAGGCTTCCGATTTTCGAAAAGCAAATTTCAAGTCCTACTTTTCGGAATACCTGGATGAATGACATAATGAGTGTTTCACACCACCAGTCATCCCTTTATTTGAACAATCTGTGGAAAGCTACTTGTCCACTTTGTAAAAGCCCTGCAGTGACCCTCCCTGCTGATAAAATCCAGATCTCTGAAAACAGAACACAAGGGGGGGGAGGGGACACCTGCATCTGTTTTTCTACATCTTTTATCAAACAGGAATTAGAAGAACAAGGTTTATTAAATGTTTTAAAGAAAAAGTGTGTATATTAGAAAATAAAGTTGAGGATCTTGACAGAAAATGATTTGTAAATCTAGTGTTCTTCCAAGAGATACATATTTTCCTTACATCTAGTATTTATGCCAAACAAAATCATGGGGAATGACTAATAAAATCAAAGGTAACCCACATCATAGAATTCTTAGTAAGTAAATGTCTGTAAAAACTTATCGAGTTTTGATGATTTGTGGAAAGCTTTATTAATATTTTCTTGAAGATTTTATGACTTGGAAAATGTAACGCTCAAGAACAGTTCTTGTTCTTTCCATTTGTGTTGAAGTTAGTAAATCAAATATACTGTGGAAATATGTTTTGCCTTTAAAAATCCTTTGCAGATGTAACTGATTATTTGATATTTAAAAATTGCATATATTTTATTTCAGGAAAATTCCAAAGCTTCAGAAACAATTCTAACATTTAGGGTACTTTATAAAGAAAGTTACTGTGAGAAGCTATTAGAAGTGGGGTATTAAAGAAAACACACCAAAATTTGAATATTGACATGTGGATAGTATAAAAATGCAATAAAGAATTTTACTAAATTTTTTCTTTAAAGATATTAAGTTTCTTAAGAGTGAAGGTGAAACTACTAAATTGTTTGAAGGAGCAAGGCACAAACTATAATTATATTCAATTTAAAAACTTCACATGAAACTTCCTAACAATGTTAAAAAAAATGCCTTCAGGTTTTGATTGTGTACAATATTTTGTTAAAATTTTTTACATTAATTTTCAGTGCCTTTCATTTTTGCTCCCAATTTCTACATTTCATGGAAAAGACAACTTTATGTAAAAACAACCATGATGTAACACGTGGCAATGGTGTATTATTGTATGTGGTTTCCCTTTTATAGTTCCAGTTGTTTCTGAGTTATAAATATATCCAATTGACCTTAAATCTTAAAATAAGCAGAAAAGTGGTATCAACTAGAGTACCAATAATAAAAAAGTATAAAATTGAAAATTAGATACCTGGTTTGTGTTTATAAATCTATTGTTATTGCCATTGCCAGAATATTTATTATTTAAAAGAATTTTTAATTGCTCACTTATGACAAGGACTAGAATGGTGTAATATATGAAACATAAGAGTGAGGAGAATGGATATTTTTCCCAATTGAATTATTATCAATAATTCAATAATAATAATCTGTTGGGAAGATACAGATTCAAAATGAATTAATTTCAGGATAGATTTTGAGAGGTTACAAGAAGTTTCTTTCCGGCACAATCAAAATATTATCGTAGCAATTCAGGTTGTCAGTAAAAGCTTAAACAAATTTGCTGATAATCCTGTTAATGACCTAGGTCAAGTGTTAACTGTTGTGGGTTATAAAATAGTGAAATTAAGGTTTCTCCTACCTTCAGGCAAATAGCATAGTTATAACTATTGGGGGGTGGGGGTGCTATTAGGGAAGCTATTAAATTACAAAAATGTATAATGCATTCAATTATTTAGTCTAGCGTGATGAAATGCTATTAAGAGCAAATGTAAACCCTCTTCAAAAAAAACCTATAAAGATATGACAGCTTAGTCTCTATAAATATTTCAATCACAATGTATTATTAGTTGAGGATAAGTGTTTATATATGAAAAGTGATGCCAATTTATAATAATTTTTAAAAAGAGGAATAATCCATTGTTTAAATGTTTGTCTCCAACATTGGCTTAAATGTCAAAGGGAAGCATACAGTGTTCATTTGCAAATTTTACCTTTAAGGTTCAAACAATCACATAGTCGC
The DNA here is from genome assembly GCF_053574225.1 of Canis aureus. Classification (NCBI taxonomy): domain Eukaryota; kingdom Metazoa; phylum Chordata; class Mammalia; order Carnivora; family Canidae; genus Canis; species Canis aureus. The sequence goes on from NC_135645.1 coordinate 30,690,054, forward strand.
CTTTAGTACTTAGGAGATTTATGTTCAGTAAAATATACTTCATACATGCAGTGTCCCAGCCACTCCAATAAAAAGTCTCCCAAAATAAGTAGTATATAAATAAGCAGATTTAATTTTATTTACTTTTATTTTGAAAACTCTGATTTCCAATCTAAAGAGCTCTATGGGTAATTGTTAATCTGATTCACAAATGCTTTTGGATAGAAAAATGATTTAGTGTTTATGTACTGAGAATAAGCAGTTCATTCTGCCTCAGACTCTTTCAAACGTAGGAAAGTATTTAAAGAGAGTACTTTATCCATTGCTAAAAAGATTGATATGTTACTCAAGTTCCTACCTCTTTACAAAGTTCTTTTCATTTACCATTATTATCATCCATTTGGGATCGGAATAGGGAGCAAATAAACGAACTTTTTAAGGAACACATAGTGTAGCGATCCTACTTTGCCATGAGTAGTTCATTTCCCACTAGAAGTCTTGTATTGGTATATCATGTAAACAGAGACCTGATAAGATTTTTAACAAAGTTCTATGCAGCTTTAATAAAGTTTCTGTTTAAGTATATAGGCCAATTGTTAGTTTAAGTGATCCCAGAAACTACGAATAATCTATTATCATTGAGGAGGCCAGTGATTGTCACCTGGAATCATTTTCTTGAAAGCATAATAAAAAGTTATTTGTAACTGGGTCAATAAGAGGAAAATTCAGATTGAACTTTTTCTAAGTTTGTTTTTAACTTTTCAATCATAGGCCCATGGGCATTTTAATACTAATTTTTGGTTATCAAATCTCAAATTTTAAAAAATCACACTAGGGAAAACAACTCAATGGCTTCATTTTGTTCCCTTTTAATTCCATCATGCCTAACTTCATAACAGATTATGAAATAGGTTCTAATAATTTTTACTAAATTTTCCACAGTGTTGAAACAAAATTTTAGCCTCGTATTTTAAATGCAACTTAGAATTTTATATCTCAGTTCTCAAAATCTATATCAGAAAGCTATATTAACCAGATTCATTTTATCAATATTACTTCCACCCAATATATGAATTTTCAGAAGCATTTTACTTTCTATTCAAGTGACGTTGTTAGAATTGCATGAAAAACTTGGCACAATTCCTGGATTTTTCACTTTTCATGTTGTTCAATTACTAAGATTTAAGCTATTGCATTAATATTTAAAATTTCACTCAAATATTACTCAAGTTAAGTCATTCATTTTAAATTTTGTTTTAAAACTTCCTTTCAAGACCTCAGGAGGGAAAGGAGACACTACCCATAGGACATGATCTGGAAAGAATAATCCCATGAACAATGGATAAACGTTTATCCAAACAAATTAAATGTAATTTTGCCAGTTTTCTGTAAATATTTCCCTTTTTATATACAACCCTGCCCACCTAAATAATATATACATTATATACTGAAACATACAGTCTGGCTTAAAAGCAATTTACATTTGATTACTCCTGTTTCATTAAATTAATATTCAGTAATTTTATGTGAGCATAAATAAGTTTAAAGGGTCTTCTCTTTCTCTTGCAGTATACTGAAAGGTTATGTTTTCCACAAAAATATTGACTCTCAGCTCTATCCCTGTGCATTATTAATTCAGTAAAACCCATTATCCAAAGAGTTTATAAATATTCCATCTGGAGAAATAAAATTTATCATGGCGATACAGGAATAATATTACTTTACTTCTAGTTATCGTCAATTCTTAAATATCTTTAAAAATAAGATTAAATAAATAATAATTTCAGTTTACTGATATGTTACTCATTATACAAATGATTACTCTTGCCTCTCATTCAATGAAAAATGATTGACCATTACTTTCAAATAAAGATGTTATTTTGATTTTTAAAAAAATAAAAGTCACTTAGAGGTGATTAGATGATTTTCTTGATCCTTATATTTTAGAATTTTTCACTTTCCCAGTTGAAAAAAGAGAAACAGAAAAATTTGATGAAATCTGCCAAACTGATAAAGGCAGTCACTAAGGAAAGAACAAAATTAAACTAGTCTATTAGCAATGAAAGTAGGTCACCAAATATGAGAGGCAGTTTTTAGATCTAATTAAGAAGTTTCTAAATATTTTGAGTATTTACGTGTCTTTAAAATAATCCATATCATATACATTGGCTTGCCAATGTACTTTTAGTGACAAAATATATGGTGACGCATTTTGACATCGTTGTTCAGTATTGCTAAATCGCAAAATAAATTGCTCAATGTCATTGTTACCAGTCCAAAATGATTAAGAAGAAATCAACGCTGTAAGTGTTGCTTTAAAGCAATCAATTATTTAGGGAACTTTGTCTTAAGAGTCAGTCATTGTATTCACAAATCATTAGGAATAGGTGACAAAAGGTATACATGAAAAAGGCAATGTATCCATCAAATGCCCAATCTTATAGGAAACATTGGTGTCGTCAAGATCACATTTGCACTTTAATCCATTGAAAAGGGATGAATGTCCATCAGGAGGAAAATAAATAACCCAACATCAGGAAATGCCATTTGCTACATTTGGACATTCTTTCTTAATTTGCTATTCAGTTATTTACCGTACCTACCCAGGAGCTTGTCACTTTTCATCATATACGGTCCCTTATTCGTATGTAAGCCCTTAAACAAAGAGAATCCAACCTAAGCTTATTGCAATTCCCGCAAATATTACTTATGTTAATGTGGCATATGCTGCTCATTAGAACCTGTACCACAGGGCAGGCCATCGCCTGGCGGGATACACAGCACTTGGTGCTGCAGATGCCACAGAAACACACCCCCCGCGTCCACAAACTCGGAGGTACCCCTCGTCCCTTGCTCAACGCCCGGTCCCAAGGAGGAACAACCTGTCATCACCTGTACCCAAGGATCTGGCGAGGAGGGTCCAATTCTCCCTTGAACTTCTCAGAGTACTACGCGGTCATGAGGAGGAATAAAATACTGCCACGGCTATTTGGCACATTCACGTCTTGGGTCGTAAAACTGGAGGATTTTCCTTTCTTTCGGCTTAAAATTGGCAAACAAGGTAATTGCTTGAATTGGTATCAGATTAAAACCACATTTTCGGTTCGGGCCATCCAAAATCCGCTGTCAAAGCTCGGGAGGCGGCGACCCCAAGAGCACGTTCCCGGTCCCCCCGCGGAGGACCTGTCCGGGAAGGTGCGGAGGGCGCGGCCCGGGAAGGTGCGGAGGATCCGGCCCGGGAAGGTGCGGACGACCCCGCCCGGGAAGGTGCAGCGGGCGCGGCCCGGGAAGGTGCGGACGACCCGGCCCGGGAAGGTGCGGACGACCCCGCCCGGGAAGGTGCAGCGGCGCACCTGCTTACCTTCGTTGGGGGGCGGCAGGGTCAGCGCGGCGCGGCAGCCGAGGACGGCGCAGCCGAGCAGGAGGAGGACGCAGGGGTGACAGCCCATGTTGCCGGCGCACCGGGCAGCGAGAGGCGCATATCTGCGCGGAGCGCGGCTGCGAGGGGGGCGCTCCGACCGCCGCCCGAGCTACCATGCTCCGCTCGCGGCCGCCGGCGGGTCCCCCTCGGAGGCGGGAGGAGCCTGGCGGCGGTCCCCGCGCGGCCGGGCTGCCGGGTCCTAGCGCCGCCGGGGCGGGGGGCGGGGGGCGGGGCGGGGGGCGAGGGGGCGGGGGGCGGGGGCGGGGGATCCACAAGTGGCGGCGGCGCCGGGCGGCGCGGGAGGACGGGAGCGCGCGCGAGCCCCGGGGAGCAGCTCGGCGTGGCTCGCCGCCCGCGGGAACCAGCAGCCCTGGGGGCGCGGCCGCGAGAGGCCGGGACGCGGTGCGGAGCCGGGGCCCCTCGTTCAGGCGGACTCGGAGCCGCTCGCGCGGCGGGACGGACCCCGGGCGCTTGTCCCGCGCCGCGTCCCGCCGGACGCTCAGGCGCCGCGGTGAGGCCTGGGGCGCGCGGCTCCCTCCCTCTCCGGGCCTCGGAGCACAGGCGGCCCGGGGACCCCGGGCACGGGGGCAGGGCTGCACGGTGGGTCCCCGCCGGGAGCGGGGCGAGCCCCGGGTCCGGGAGGGCCCCGGGTACAGGGGCGGGTAAGGAGTCAAGCCCAGGTTCCCGCTCCCAGGCATCGCCCCCGCCCCCATGCGAGCGGCCGGGTTCCGGGACACAGGACACGGGGTCGCAGCGGCAGCCGCAGCCGCTCCCAGCCCCTGCCAGTCTGACGGTGGTTGGACGCGGATCGGATCGTCCCCGGCACCCGGGTCCAAGGGCGAAGCCACGCGCCCGCGCTCTCACCGCCCCGCGGCTGGAAGTGAGCTCTCTTAGTTCGGGTGCCCTTGGTGGACAGGACAATCGCAGTCGGTTTCAGCTGCGTAATTTTGTGATTTATATTTTGAGAACTATCTTCAGGTATCTTTAGCACACGCACACACACGCACACAGAGACGCCGGAAAATGATCACTCAGGTACCCCCATCCCCCCCCCCCACCCCCCGCCCCGGCCTGCCTCTGGCCTTCCCTAGTCTCCGCAGAAAACACAGGCTTGCCTTCCTGGCACCGCCGAAGGGAGGGAGGGTGGACGACTTTTTTTAAGATCAGCGATCAGTTTTAAGGCCCTGAATGGTGGAATCTGAGTAAGGGTTTGCAAAGGCCTTGTAATGGCATATGCATGTCACGAACACCACGCTCTGAATGAGGGGACAGGACTTTCACAGGAATTGAAGTTAGGGGTTCCGGGAGCAGCTTGCTTTGGGTTGGGAGGTGGGGAGAGGCCAGAGGAGGAGGCCCACGCCCTCTGGGCCCTCCTCCGCGTCCCAGACTCCTTCCCACATGATGTCACCGGAGGCTGCACGACCCTCTTGGAGTCCCAAGTCCTCCAGAGTTGAAAATAATGACAGATACGGAACATGGGACTCAGATAACGGTGACTCTGGCATTTTTTTTTCTTAAGTTGCAACACAACTTTAGCTTTTCCACAAGGCACACTTCCATCGTTCCAGGGTTAGATAACATTTTTCTGGAACTCAAAAGAAAACAAAGTCGTATGCGGAATGACAACTTATAAACATTTCAGGAAAATATGCCAATGTGCTGATGCCCACATACGTGGCCTCCCCTCACGCTCCTCCTGTCTTCACAGCTAACCACTGTCACTGGGGAAAGATCCATGTTGGGAGGAAGCTACGATAGTGTGGAGACGGGAGAAGGCAATTCTTGGCCTGGGGAGAGAATGGAAACCATCTGAGATCCCTCAGCTACGGACCCTCTAGGTCAGGAGGCGTCCAACAGTAAGGAGAGTTTCCGCGAGCTGAGCACCGCTCTGGACGGAGCTAAACCACAGTGGTGGGGTTCGGGGGGCCCCGGCTTGGCCACAGTAGGAATAAAGGACACAGGTGAGAACAGCTGTTTCAAGGAAGCCCCCGTGAAGAAAGTCAGGTTTGGGTGACAGCGGGGGGAGGAGGAGGCGCTCCCTGGCAGAAGGCCGCAGGCAGGCCCACTAATCCGCCTGAGGGCAAGACTGAGCGGCTGACACAGAGCAGGGTCTGCTGCTGCGCCAAGGCCAGGACGCAAGGGGCTGAGGTCGGCCCGAGGGTAGGATGCTCTTCCACCGGCAGGTTGGAAACTGCAGAAACTTCTGTGCCACATGCCCCTGATCGGACAATATATTCCAGACAAAGCAGAGACACCAGAAGCATTTCAACAGGTAATAATAACTCAATCCTGTCCAGGTTTTAGGAGGAAATTTCACTGACAGCATAGAGCAGAGCGTCTCTGCCTGTGGTATATGGACCCCATCCTGCTGAAGTATCTGAAGTGCTTAATGTAAAGTGCCTATCCTGGGGCGCCTGGGGGGCTCCATTGGTTAAGCGTCTGCCTTCGGCTCAGGTCATGATCCTGGGGTCCTGGGATCGAGGCCCAGGCCGGCGCCCTACTCAGCGGGGAGCCTGCTTCTCCTTCTCCTCCCTATGTTCTCTCTCTGTCTCCCTCTCTCTAGAATAAACACATAAATATTTTAAGAAAAATAAAATAAAAATTAAAAGATAATTTTGACATATTTACATGGGGTGAGTAAAATGGAAGCAAAACCACGCATTAGGTTCCCTTTGCAAGAGGATGGCTCATATCGTGTGGAGATAAGAGTGAATGGGGCTCCTGAGTCACAGTAACCTAGGTGGCTGCCCTTGCTGTTTTACTCTTAGTAAAATTCTAATAACAGAGCCTCCGTGATAGGGACACTGTGAGGATTAGATAAGATCTGGGCTGGTACAGATAGAGTCTGAGCCTGGGGCTTCACACATCAAAGCATTCTGTACATTTTTCATCTTGATGTAGAAGAGAGATCTAGAAGGTATGAGGCTGAGCAGAGACAGCAGAACAACCAGTCACACAAATATAAGTGGGAGAAATGGGCAAAACATCATAAGACATCGATTCCAAAGAATGCGATGGAGGGAAGTGTCTAGGGAGATTTTCAGTCTCTGGCTGGAGTGAGGACATAACAAGGAATGCAAACGTGAGAATGGGCATGAGATACAATAATTCCTACTTCAGGTGTATCTACATGAAGTGGCCCAAGGGAAAGCCAAGGACAGATGAACTACTAGGAGATGAAAACCTGCACTGGAGTTCTTCTTTTGCAAATAATTTCCTTTGCAAATAATTAATATTTTAAAAAATTAAGTAAGCTTCATCCACATAAGCAAAGTGCTGGCAGAAAGATGAATTGACCAAGGATGAAACCCTAGCATATACCGGTACTTAAAGGACAGGGAGAAATAGAGAAGAACAAAGAACTAGAAGAGAGTAACACATTATTAAGACTTTTTAACGGTTTCACAAGGAATTCATGGTCATCACTGCAGGCCAGAAAAATACTCAATAAAATATTGACTGAAGAGTGATAGTTGGATTTGACAGCTGAAGGTTTTGATGACTTGGCGGGTGGCAGTTCCGGGTGGAGGAGGGGGTAACTGGCTGCATGTAAGCATGAGCTAAGAGAGAAAAATGGAAAGTGAAGACGTAGAAATAGTAAATGTACCCCTCTTTCAGGAAGGTGAGCTTAGAGGAGAAGTCACGGCTAGAAAAGGAAAAAGCAAGAGGTGATGAGAGTTCTAAAAAATAGGAGAGGCTTGCAAGATAGGAATCTTGTGCTGGGCTGGCCTGTGATGCAAATAATTGACAAGGAATTCAGTACATCAAATTTGGGGGTAGGGAGAAAAGGTGGGGAAATACTGGCTTCCGTGAAGGACATGGCAAGACACAAGTGTAGACGTCCAAGCCAGGAGTTAGAAAACAAGCCCAGAAAAGGAGGGCAGGTTAGACACTGCAATTTCAACAGTCCTTAGTGAATTGGTAGTAGCTCAATCCACTGGAATGGTGAAGTCTTCCAGCAAGGTCATAAACAGCAGGGGGGGGGGGACCAATTCTGTTAAATAAAATATTGAAAAGGCAGGCAGAAGATGTATAATTATCTGAATTAACTGAGTAGGAGGACATGTTATAAAAGAAAGGTAAAGAGAGAATGAGGTGGAGATGGCAAGAGAGACGAAAATCTCAGAGTCAGCAACAAGGTTTTTCCAGGGACTAGAAAGACCAAAGGACTGGGAATCCCCCTCCTACTAAAAACAAACAAACAAACAAACAAACAAACAAACAAAAAAACAAATCGTATTTAGAGTTGCAAAATTCTTTAAAGCTTATCATTTTACAGGTAGAAAACGACTAAAACATTAGTGACTTCATTCTGTTTACAGGGTCAAAGGCAACAATGGGGGGAGTTATCTGACAGCTCCTGCCAGTATGGCAAAGAAGACATTAGAAAAAATACTTACGAGGAACTTTATAGGAAATCTTCCATGACCTAAGCGTTCGAGGGTGATTAGAATAGAAAAACCCAAAGGCTTCTTGAAGGGTTCTGATTTTTCGGACAGTTACTAAATTTTGGACTTGAAAACAGTCACAGTAGGTTGCATAAATTAATGTGCTGTACTTTAACAGATATCCACTCAATTAACATATCTCAAATTTAAACATGCAAGTTTAAGCAATCAATATAAAAATTGGCATGCCTGAATTAATTGAAAAATTCTGATTGTGAATTAGAAAGATTTCGTTCAATTATTATAAAGTCAAAAGCAAAGCTAAAAAAGAAAGATCAGAAATGTGATTCGCTTGTTAGGATCGACCAATGGTATTTAAAACATAGTCTTATATTGACTTTTATAACTACAGAAATGTCTGAAACATTTCTCCATTTCAAAAAACAGACTTTACTACTACCATTACTTACTTCTCAGTCTCCCATTTCTCATGCCAAAAGACAGTCAACACAAGCAGAATTTTAAGTTCATCTTAAAATCTAAAGGAAACATCTGGAACCTCTGAGCAAGAGTAAGTATGTGGATCTTGAGGTGGTGGGGGAGGGAGGGAGCATTTGGCTGAAATACAACCAATTTCACAGTCCTTTTAAGTCCATTTTCAAAATAAAATAAAAAATAAAAAAGTAGGGGGACGCCCGGGTGGCTCAGTGGTTGAGCATTTGCCTTCAGCTCAGGGTGTGATCCCAGGGGTTCTGGGATCGAGTCAATGTTGGGCTCCCTGCAGGGAGCCTGCTTCTCCCTCTGCTTCTGTCTCTGTCTCTGTCTTTCTTTCTCTCTGTGTGTGTGTATCTCTCATGAATAAATAAAATAAATAAAATGAAATGAAAACTAAGTCCATTTTCGAGAAATAATCATGTGTTTACCCACGTATACCTTCGGGTACATATGCGCACTCACGGTCATGTGCCCCCGCGGAGGCAGCACTGCAGTGCCACCCTATCCAGTAATGTCCTCAGGAGCGGGTTGCACCGACCTTTAACGTGCAGCAGACTGGGGAGCTTGTAAAACTGCAGACTCGGATTTTGAGATTCGAGCTCAGGGCCTGAGATTCTGCATTCCCCCAAGTTCCTGCACTGCACCTTCTGTGGGTCTGACAGCACTTTGGACCACAGAGCCCTAGAATACATCAATCTTGTCTGGAACATTAGTATGAATATATATATATATTTATATATACAAGCTTAAGCATATTACGAAGTCAGATGGTAGAAATATAAGAAATACACGGCCCAGCAGATTCACCTTTATGTTTCAGTAAATTTCCAGATAACCCTAATGCTCCCACAAACTAGTGAGATAACATGATCGTACCTGCATCACTCCCTGAGTGAAAGTAAGTAGTCCAGACTAATTCACCATCACTGTGGACTCTTATTCTACTTTTATCTAAATCACTCCTGCAAGCTTTTTATAATAGACGGTTCTGTACTGTTAATTGAACTGTTTCAAGGGTATGGACTCTCCGCCCAGGATTTTAAGTTCTTAATGACAAAGTAAATACTAAACGTTATCTAGAGGAGAGAAGACAGTGGTCAACACAAGGATGTATAATGAGCTCTTTCACCTTATTTCAGATATGTTGAATATGTGATCATTACAGTTTGATAATTTTTTAAGGTATTGAAGCCAAAGTTCAAGTATCCAAGGGGATTTGCAATGCTTAACAAGCATAAGAGAATCATTGCAAAAATAAACCTGTGACTTAATACAAAATTAGTGTTTACATGTTATTAGGACAAGTATCTAAAGATGAAAAAGTAATGTCCCTCATTTCTTTTTTTTTTTTTTTTTAATTTTTTTTTTATTTATTTATGATAGTTACAGAGAGAGAGAGAGAGAGAGGCAGAGACACAGGCAGAGGGAGAAGCAGGCTTCATGCACCGGGAGCCCGATGTGGGATTCGATCCCGGGTCTCCAGGATCGCGCCCTGGGCCAAAGGCAGGCGCCAAACCGCTGCGCCATCCAGGGATCCCTGTCCCTCATTTCTAATGGATTAGTTTTAATTATAAAGTAGCATTTTAATTTTCTTGATATACTGATAGGTAGCTCAGTAAAACAAGTAATAGGAATATCACTTATCAATGGAAGGGAGTTTTTAAATGATGTATATATAATTATAGCTCAGGTGAAAACATAGGTGCAACCAGAGTATTTTTTTAACAGAAAGCAAAAAATGATAAAGGATTATTAAATACTCCGTAGAAGTATTTTGAGAACGCATGGCTTCAATTTTGTTTCTCAAGGATCTTGTAAGCCTGAATATAAAATAGAAGTACTCAATACAGAAAATTAACTGATTATGTGCTTGTCTAACCATTGTCGTCAATTCAGCTGGGAACCAGAAAAATAATCCATATTAAGTCATAGGGATCTTATATTCAACATTTGTGATTTTCCACGGATGCTCTGGTTTCCACAAGTGCCCACATAACCTCACCTGCTTTTCCAATTTGTCTCCTAAACTGTGCTATGGGTCAGTGAGCCCTATCAGGTCACGTCAATACAGTGGTTAACAAATGATAAATAATTTAAAATGTGGCAGGCAATCCACATCTTAATGTCAATCATCTTTACCCCTGCAATATTTCCCAAATTAAAACGGAAGCTACTTCCATTTTAAACTCTAGGTTTTTATACGTCCAAATATATTTCCTTAAGTAAAAATGACATATTTTACATATTTATTTGAAGCTCAAAAGGTAACTGAATTTTAAAAATAAATCAAGGTAAAAGGGAATGCTCCTAAAATATTTAAATACAGTTACACATATACTAATGACATCATTTTTCTTCTAGAAAAATAGGATACCCTCCTCCAGCTCCTAATTATGGCAATGAAAGGATTCAAAATATGCGTGTCCTATTCGTGTATTCACTTAGCAATTTCTATTATTTAGTTAGTTTGGACTCGAATATTCAACCGTTATTTTTTGAAACCTTTGGACAAGTAAAGAACCAATTAGAAGAGTGGACCTTTTTTTAACTCATTTTAGAGGAAGCCAGTCTGTTGGAGCTGGGTCACCTTGAAACACGTGAAGAAGTGATGTCATATCCAGCACTCACTTCACTCGATTTCATGAAAGACTTGGTGCAAAGTCTCCAGCTTAGGAAGGTGCTATGGGCCGTGCACTCCACCAGAGGGCTCTGCAGAAGCAGTGGCTACTGCAGCTGAAGATTCAGGTGTGAAGATCAGCTCTTTGACAAAAAAGCACAGAGGTCTTCCCCGGAATTGGCATCACTTTATTTTTAGGTTTTGTTTGATTGGCTTCCTGATTAGTAGTAATTAAGAAGGGTTATGGAGGCCTATGTGTGAGTTTTATCTGATCATATAGCCACCTTTGACTCACCGTATCTGGACTCTGTGATGAATTCATCTTAACCCCAAAGAATCCAGAAAACAAAGCATCACATTTGATTTCTGGTCCAAAGAAGGCTACTTATGTCTACACTACAAGGTGTTGAGATGACTGACACTATTTCTTCTTTATCATCCTCTCTTCTACACAGTTTCCTCATTAAACTTCCCCATTGAAATGGATAATGAGAATGCATGAAGGTAAGATTTACAGTATATTTGAGATTCTTTCTCCAAAATATGAGAGTGTAAAATTTACTGAACAAGTTAAAGGAATATGATGAAAGTGATGGTGATTCGGGATCTCCAGGATGGTGATGCAGGATCTCCAAAATGGGTAGTCACGTGCATGGTGTGTCTGGTGTGCGTGGTGGACAGAAGACAGGCTCACCAGTAGTATTTATGGTAAAGGTATTGCAGAGAGCAACAACTATAGCAAATACTGAATAGCTCGGTTTTAACACTCCAAATTTAAAAGTTTACATCTTCAAAAAGGGATCAAAATAAAAATGTATAGACCAAATGCCCTAATATCCTTCTTGAGCAACAACATACCTGATGTTCCCATGGAATGTCTCCAGCTCTCATTAGTAAAAGTGACACCCCATCATGCTATTTCAAGAGAGACATGGTACACTCTTTGAACAAGTACAGAAAACTCTTGTAGGGATGAGCCTTTCCATTGGAGGAGAACATGCCTAACTAAGAAATATGGATTTCTTTTCTATCTTTACTGTAAAAAACTTGAATTATGTATTTTTAATAAACTTCAGAGTGGAATTTTGAATGACTCACAATATTTAACAATGTCTTCGTTTCACAATCTTCTTAGAATTATATTTGATGGGTTGATGGAGACCTGTCATTGATGGAAGGACAAGCCAAACCTAACCAATACCACACTATATTAAGACAAGCCTGATGAAGTCCAGGATACTGCATTGTTGGGAATATAAAGGTGTCTACGAGTGCGGATGATCTATAGACCACCTGTCACCAGAATTTGAGCCTGCCAAAAGATGAGTTCATCCAAAACACTATGTAATTAGCAAATAAAATATAAATCCCAGGAGAGCAAAGATCTTGGTCTCCTTTGTTCACTGCTGTCTTCCCAGCATCTAGAATAGTACTTGGCTCATTATAGGTCCACAATCAATATTTGTTAAATGAATGAAAACATAATTCACATTCATGATAATATATCATGAATTAAGGGGTTTTTTTATTCTGCTTTGTCCCTTTTTCAGATTCATTTTATGTCAGACCTCAACACTCTACCTCGTAGCTTCATTCTTTAGTTTTCCTTTTCAAATAGTTTAGCATAGCCCAGAATGCAGACAGAGGAGTTACTCACATGTAACTCCAGTAGCACGGTGAATTAGTAAGATATATTCCATTATATTTAAATAAATTAACGCATTTGCCTTTATGATGGAAACTTAAACAGCAACCCTATACCTGCATCCCTTTAAAAGATAGATAACTAGGTTGACTAGACAATGTTAAGGGCTATTTAATTGAACTATTGACCCTAGAGAGAGATATCTGGAAATTATTCTTTTTTTTTTTATTTTTGGAAATTATTCTTGAGGCAACCAATAACCAAACAGCAAAACCCTTTTTCTGTATATCAGTTGAATTTATTTATTTAACAATCTTTGTTAACTTATTTATTTTCATTTGTAATAAGTTAACTTTCTACAGAGGAATTTAAAGAAGACAAAACTACAATTTAACAAAACAGTGCAGATACTTCGATCTATAAAATTGTAGAATGATAGAGAAATAATTCTCTTTATTTTTAAAATTTAAAATACTCAAAATGCAATCAATATTTTATTTTGCAGTTTACCCCCAAAAGTAAGGAGAAGGACATTTTTATAGCTTTAAACTCTCAACAAGGCAAATCACACAGTCAGAGATCTCTAGGCCTCGTGCATGCATAAATAATATGAAAGTAAGTATTAGGTATGAATATTTGAAATGACTGCTGGAGAAATCAATTGCCATATATAGGCAAATTTCAATTTTTAGAATTCCCCAAAAATGTCATTTAATGTCCATAAAGTTTAATTTATATTTTTAATTAATTGTACCAAAGAATAAGTGATCTTCATTTTAGAGCCATCAATATTTAGCAAAGTAGCAATACATTTTTTTTTATTTGCTAAATAACTCAGTGTGGAATAGAATAAATGTAGCATCTGATTTTAAAAGACACACTGGTAAGCAGGTGTGAGATTTAGAGTTCTTATTTGTTGTCAGGAGAAGCATATTACAGAAGAAGATAATGCCACTCGAGTTCCTCTATGTTCTACATGTCATAAGCCAGCTCACATCTCATATATAGTCTTTTATTTGATTAATTTTCTTCATCAACATATAATTACCTGAATATCCTTATGTAGCCACTTGCATTTTTTAAATCTTTAGACGATAAGGAAAGAACCTAGAGAAAAATTTTAATGCTCTAATCATATTTTTGTATATTTAGTTATCTCCTCATTTTTATTTGTATATTTAGTTATTCAAGAATTTAAGAAAAAAAAGAATTTAAGAATAAGCAGCATTACCTTTGGGTGAAGAACATCTTCCTAGTAGGGCTAAAAACAGAACACAGTTGCCAAGAGAGGTAATTATAGAGAGGTTTCCCAACTCGGAAAAAATGAGTCTTTATTCCCTTGGATGCTTCTTTGTTTTATGGAGCATTGAAGTCCTAGAATTGAGGCAGTGAATAATGTGTGGGTAAGACTTCCTACACTGAGAAATTCTCCAAAGCAATCTTAGGCCATGGAAATCTTGCAATGTATTTCAGCAGGTTATATTGCAATAGAATAAATAGAAAAATTATGAAGGAAAAAGAAAAAGGCAGTTGTAAACCAGGTATAGAAAATTCATAATATCCCCTACATCATGTTAACATACAGAATAGGACATATTTTTGCTTAATAACAAACTCTCTAGAAAGACGTAAGTTCTTGAAGATATAGGGTAAACATGATTTTAAGTAACAGAAACAATAATTCAATCTACTTGATTAAGACACACTTTCTACCACTTCATGCTGTGTGCAGGGCCCTTTACAGATATTTAGAAATTCCTCCGTGATTGGGGTGCCTGGGGGCTCCGTTGGTATGTGCCTGCCTCCCACTTAGGTCATGATCCCAGGGTCCTGGGATGCGGCCCCATTAGGTTCCCTGCTCAGTGGGGAGTCGGCCTGTCCCTCTCTCTCTCTTGCTCCTCCCAACCCCCTCCAGCACGGGTTCCTACCTGATGGGCTCTCTCCCTCTCTTAAATAAATAAATAAAATCTTAAAACGAAAAAAATTCCTCCATGATTTCATTTTAGGGCCTTTCCAAGATGTCTTCTTCCAAAGGACAGACTTTTCATTGGTACTTGCTTGCCCATCACCTGGCAAATTAGCTATAGCACACTTAGGGAGGAAGCTGTTAACCTTGTAGAAGTTTGTCCTGATGCTGGCGAGTGAATGGCTTCCAGGGGGAAGGCCAGGCTGGGTAAGGAAGCAGTGACAGGCGGAAACTGGAGCAAAAAGGGAAGGTGGCAGGGGATGTTCAAGCTCAGGACAGCAGAAGGCATGAACTCTAAAGCTAATTCAGTAACAGGCCGCAGTCAGAGGTCAATAAGATGCAGTTAATTTGTGATTCATATAGAATCATTTTCTTTTACAGATCTTATTTATTTATTCATGAGAGACACAGAGAGGCAGAGACACAGGCAGAGGGAGAAGCAGGCTCCCTGCGGGGAGCCCAATGTAGGACTTGATCCCGGGACCCCGGGGTCATGACCTGAGCCGAAGGCAGACGCTCAACCACTGAGCCACTCAGGGATCCCTAGAGTCATTTTTTCTAAAGTTTAATGATCCTGTATTTTTCTTCTATGCAAATAAAAAAGGCAAGTGAAGTAAACTGAAAGTAAAAAGCAATAAAATATTACAAACTTAAAAGAATAGAAGCACAGGTACATCCCTTTTGCTGGTGATCACCTGTCTTAGCGGCTTTAACTTAAGCCATTTTCCTAAAAACAATTTGATTAAGAAGAACTACATTTTCCTTCAAAAGTTTTACAATTCCAGATATTAAGTATTTTAAAATTAAAATTTAAAAAATACAAACTGAAGATAGATATTAAGAGGATGTGCTGATTAAATAGGTATTTTTTTGCTATTTGCAATTTTATTACCAATTTATCTTTCTTATTGAGCTTTTTAAAACAGCTAAATTGGATCAAAGATATATACTATGAAATACAGTAGTTTAGAAAGTTGATAGAGAGTATATCTATAGTTTGGGGAAGAGAGCCGCATGTCACATACACTCCTCCAAAGATATCTCTACCAGAAAATAGAAAGTCAGGATTTTCTTAAGCAGAAAAGTTCCCAGGAAAACTGTATAACTGAAATATTCCAGTTACATATATATATATATATATATATATATATATATATATATATATATATACATACACACACACACACACATATATGGTACGTGGTCCTGGATATTTAATTCCATGATACATGTTCTAACATTTTGTTGTTATTGTTGTTGTTGCCTATGGGTCCTTTCATGGAAATTGGTAAGTGGAATACTTCAGATATATTTATACATAATACATGTATTTATCTACAAAAATATATATAGCAGCGATAACCACCAGCTAAAATGATCTGTCTCTACCAATAGCAACATTTAATTTCAGACTCTTGGCCATAGTCAAAAACTCACTGCCATGTCATGAACAGAGTTCATCAGCTATAACTTGTCTGCAATTTCCCCGCTTGCATCTAAAATATAAAATATTGTGAAAACATTGACACTTTATTTAGTGGGAGAAAGAGAGAATTCTTGTCATGAATCAGGACCTACAAGTTCACCCTGACCAGGGTAAACAGGTTAATTTTGTGCAGTGACATGAACTCCAAGGAGATTTAAGATCAACATGTTTGTCTAAGGGAATCATGACAACCACTCCGATGTGCTGATTACCATGTGGACACAAGACTGTTTTACTTAAAGCACATGTGAACACACACGAAAACTCTGTAGGTTATTTTTTCAATAGTGAATATCAAGGAGAAATAATTATTTTTGTCCTATAATGGCTGTGATACTACTAGAAAGAAAAGATTGAGAAATCTACAGGCTAACATTAAAAAGGATTTTTCCCCTCTTACATTTGGTAGGCTCAATTTATTCGAATATATTATTGTGGTTGTGGGAGTCAGGTTACATACCTTAGATATATGATTTTATAGTAATACAGTCATTTAATTTGAATGAGAACTTTGGAAACAAGATTTCTTTTTGAATGTAAATATAAACTCCCAGTAATAACATAGAGTAATTTGATTTGTTGTCTTTAATTCAGGAATTAATAGGTGGATAATGGTCAGAATATTTATATTCTCCCAAACTTTTTGAGTGAAGAAAAACACAAAGGTTTACTCAAAATTAATACAGTAATGTTCCAGAGATGAATAAAACCTATGATTTGGGGGCACCCAGGTGGCTCTGTGGTTTAGTGTGCTTTAGCTCAGGTCATGACCCCGGGGTCCTGGGATGGAGTCCCGCATCAGGCTCCCTGCATGGAGCCTGCTTCTCGCTCTGCCTGTATCTCTGCCTCTCTGTGTGTCTCTCATAAATAAATAAATAAAATATTTAAAACAAAAACAAAATTTAAAAAATCCTATGATTTAATAGAAAGAGTCAAGTTCTGAGAAGTATTTGTCTCATTTCTACCCAAACTTGATCTGTAATCCTAAAACAAGAGTCTCTGTTTACTGTCTTAATCGGCAAAATAAGTGGGATTTTTTCGCCTGTGATTTCTAAGGTCCTCTCTAGCTTTAACACTACAAAGTGAATCCAAGCAAAATGACCTTTTAGTGTCCTACACCATTTTCCTTAATTTATTTCCACCAGACATTATCCTAGTGGTTGCCCTACCTGGTGTGCTGGAACAGTAGTTGCAATAGGAAGATATTTGCCTGCCTTGCCAGAGTGCATTCATATCATTGTGTATTTTGTCATTTTTTTCTTTATAACTGCAGCTTCAAACACTCTTAGGTTGACAAGTGATGCCTGGGTTACCAGTTGTCTTCTCCTCCTCGCCTGATTCCCAAGATGCAAAGCAGGTGGCTCATTACATGGGTCTTTTCAGAAAAAAATACAACAATGCTAAGTAACATTGAAAGGGGCGTAGGCATCCCTGGGTCCTCGCCCACCTTACTCCCTGTCTCCTACCAACATGCCTCGAAGCTTGTGTTTGAACAAAGGGATATTTCTCTTATATATAGAATGTTTGGAATTTACAAAATGTAGGGAAAAAAACCTAAAAGACACCTTAACATACATTCTTCCAGTTTTGTTTGTTCTTTTGTTATATATACATTTACCTGGTTCAGATCTTCTAGACAAACCAAAATCCATCAAGCTGTTCATTTTATGGCATTTTTAAATGTGAACATATCATACTTTGATGATTTACTTTTTTCCCAATTTTAAATCATTTTTATTATGTGCATATTTCATTATGTATAATTTTCATGCATGTATGTTTTCATTACATAAACTTACTTGAATTTTACCCAGTGTGTGTATCTGTGAAACACCCCCAAGGGTGTGCTGTACAATATTTCCATCACCCTCAAATGTATTTTCCTGCCTGTTCACATCCCATGCTGACTTTGATGCTCGGCTGTAGACAACCATTGATCTAGTTTGAGTTACAACCCATTGGTTTGCATTTTCCAAAATTCTAATTGACTAGAGGCTTACTGTATGCATTACTTTGTGTCCTATTTTCTTTAAGTCGAGAAATCAGCTTCAGATCATCGATGTGGCATGTACATCAGCGGTCTGTTTGCTTTTGTCACTGAGAATTATTCCATTACATGGATATGGCTTTTTCTAACCCGTGTACCCTGAATAGACATTTGGCTTCTTACCAGTTTTTAGCTATTGTGAATAAAGTTGCTATAGAAATTCATGAAGTAACTTTCTAATTTCTCAAGAACTGTGTATGTGGGCCCCAGTTGTTCAAGACTCTTGTCCATACTTGGTATTTGAATTCAGCGCTTCTAATGGTGAGCGGTGGTTGCTCACTGTGGTTTTGGTTGCCATTTCCCTTACTGATGAACGCAGCTTCTTGATGTTCTGCACCTTTTCTTGTGATTGTTGACCATTTTTTATATCTTCTTTTGTCCACGTCCACTCAAATCCTCCACCCATTTTTTTAAAAGATTTTTTATTTATTTATTCATGATAGACAGAGAGAGAGAGAGAGAGAGAGAGAGAGAGAGGCAGAGACACAGGCAGAGGGAGAAGCAGACTCCTGCGGGGAGCCGGATGCAGGACTCGATCCGGGGTCTCCAGGGTCACGCCCTGGGCCAAAGGCAGGCACCAAACCACTGAGCCACCCAGGGATCCCCTTCCACCCATTTTTAATTGGTTGTATGCATATTATTGAGTTATGAAGATTAGTTGCATTTTATGAATAGAAATTCTTTGTAAGATAAATGTATCATGAATATTTTCTCCTTTGTTTGGTTCCCCATTTTGTTGTCTTAATATTGTATTTTGAAATATAAAAGTTTTTAATCTTGACAAAGTCCAAAATATGATCTTTTTTTTCCATTATGTATTGTTTTTGTCCTACCTAAGCATGTGTTGTCCACTTCAAAGTGCCTAATGTACTTCTGGGATTTTTTTTCTAGATGTTTTGTAATTCCAGCTTTTCTATTTAAGTATTTGACTGATTGAGAACTAATTTTTGAGTGTGGTATGAGGTACAGTTAAATACTCCCTTCTCTCCTATGTGAATAGCCAGTTGTTCTAGTGCTATTTGTTCAGAAGACTTTCTTTTATCATCAAATTATTTTGATGTGTTTGTCGAAAACAATATAGCTTGTACGTGTAGATCAATTTCTGGATTCTCTATTCTATTTCACTGATCTATAGACCTCTCATTTCACCAATACTACATTGTCTTGATTACCAAGACTCTTTTACTTAAAGCACATGTGAACACACACAAAAACTCTGTAGCTTATTTATTCAATAGTGAATATCAAGGATTTAGATAAAGTCTTAAGATTAGATTGTCCTATAATTTAGTTCTCCCTTCTAAACATTACTTTGGCTCTTCTAGGTCATTTGCATTTATATATACTGTATATATACAGTTTTGCATTATTTTTATCATTTCTGCAAAAATACTGTGCTAAGACTATGACTGAGATTGCAATTAAGGAAGAAGTGCTATCTTGAAAACACTGAGTCTTCCAACATATGAACTTTATATACTCATATTTCTCTTACCAGTGTTGTTAACTTTGAGTGTAGATGTCTTACACTTCTTTTGTTAAACTTTTTCCTGTGTTTTAGGTATTTTTGAGCTACTGCAGATTCCATTTTCCAATTTTGCAACCTTGATGAATTCACTTATCAGTGTTACTGGTGCTGTATGTTCCTTAAGATTTTCTATGAAATAACCTTGCTGTGTCTAAACAGAGACAGTTTACTCCTTCCTTTTTGATCTTTTTGTATTTATTTTTATTATGTTATTGCAACGACTGAGGCCTTCAGTATGCTGTTGAATCTTCCTGACCTTGTAGAGGAAGCATTTAGTATATCATTCTGTTGGTCAGAATTCTCCAGAGCAACAGAAAAGTCCCCCCCCCCCCCCCTCAGCAAGAGTTGTTACCATTTGACTACATGCCTTTCTGAGAAATGCCTAATGGCTTTTATTGGATTTAGAAATCTCAGAAAGTTTCTCCTAATGATGCTTACACTATATGAATGGCAATATATCTCTATCACTTTGTTACATCCATTTCTAAGATTCTATAACTAGTTAGAATTATAGAATCACAAAATATTTAATAGATGTAAAAAGGCATAGATAATTTAATATAAACTTGCCCTTTGCTTTTCTAACTACGATAAAATTCTGTTCTTGCTAAACATATTATTATGCTTAATTAATACACTGGCTCAGTAGGCTTACACTATGCTTGCCCATGGTCACTCAAAAGTAAATTATAGAGTAAGGGTAGGCAGAGAGGACATTACAATTCAAAGCAATGGTATATTTTAATCAACTTTCATGTAAATGATAAACAAACACATGTAGCCAGAAAGTATATAAATTCCTTTGCATTTGCCTACTTCCAGTCCTTGTTAAAGTAAAATACACATGAATGACAGTAACTATAATTATTTTTAGACTGTCATTTATTCACTATGTTGAGGTTGAAAGGAGTTTAAGCATTTTGTTTCAAATTTGTCCAAATAAAACATATTTGTTTCTCAAATATTAATTTCTAAAAGGATAATAGCAAACATTTTTGAGAGAATATTACCCATATACACCTATGGGTGTACGTTCAAAGACATACATGTATATGTAGTAAAGATTTCAAGTAAAGTTTTCACAAATATCCCCCTAAAACTAAACTCTGCCAAATAAATAAATTTCTCAGGTGAATACCCTGCCATTTGCAGAAACATATAGACTGAAGCTATGATGATAAATTTAAACATATAAAGCAAGTTCCCAGTTAGAGATACTTTAATTTTCATTCTCCTTGTCCAAACCAGAAAACAGATGTGAAATCACCAATGGTTGTGTCCCACTCTTCAAAAAAGTGATTGTACAGGTGAGGCCCTGAGGTCCCTAAGGATTGTTCCACTGTCCCAAGAAAAGTATCTACAGTAAGAGTGATGTCTCCTAACAACCTCAAAGAATCTGATCTTACTATATAACAGGAGAGGGCTTTTTATTTGCAATCCATCAGTGTGTTTGTGAACAAAGTGAAGAAAGTGTGAACTTAACCCCATCTGTGACTTAACCCCTGGGGTCCAAAGTAAATCTTTTTGCATCTTGAATCTAGAAATCTCTTAAAAGGATTGCATCAGTTTCTGCCCTGTCTTTTAATCAAGAATTTTATATGAATTTTCTCTTAAAAATCTTATTTTGAGGGGCGCCTGGTGGCTCAGTCAGTTGAACATCTGCCTTCGGCTAGGTCACAATCCTAGGGTTCTGGGATCGAGCCCTACAATGGGCTCTCTGCTCAGTGAGGAGTCTGCTTCTCCCTCTCCCCCTGCCCCTCCCCTGGCTTGTGAGCTCTCACACTCTCTCTCGCTCTCCCCTCTCAAATAAATAAATAACATCTTTTTAAAAACCCTAATTTTGGGGATCCCTGGGTGGCTCAGTGGTTTAGCATCTGCCTTCAGCCCAGGGTGTGATCCTGCAGTCCCGGGATCAAGTCCCACATCAGTCTCCCTGCATGGAGCTTGCTTCTCCCTCTGCCTGTGTCTCTGCCTCTCTCTCTCTCTCTCTCTCTCTCTGTCTCTCATGAATAAACAAATGAAATATTAAAAAAACCCTAATTTGAGATTCTGACACTCATTTTTTAAAATACTTTATTGAGACACATAATTCCCATAATTTTAGTATACCCATAAAATTGTGCAACCCTTACCACATCTAAATTTGGCACATTTTGATCACCACAAAAGAAAACCTCATACCTATTAGCAATCAATACTTAATTAATTCTACTTCTCCCTCCCCTACCCCCACCTCCCCGCTCTCAACTCTAGACAACCACTTAGGTACTCCTGCCTCAATAGATGAGCCTATTCTGGAGATTGTCTAAAATAAAATTATACAAAGATGGTCTTTGATGAGTGGTTTCTTTGACTTAGCGTGATAATTTCCATCTATATTGTAGCATGCGTTAATACTTAATTCATAAATGATATTTTTTCCTTTTTATTCATAAATGATATTCCATTGTAAGGATATATCACATTTTATTTATCCATTCTTCTGTTGATAAACATTGAGGTTATTTCCACTTTTTAGCTATTTTGAACAATGCTGCTAGAAACATGCAAAAGTTTTTGGTGGACCTTTGTTCTTGTTTTGCTTGGACACATTCCTAGAAGTGAAATTGCTGAGTCATATAGCAACTCTGCGCTTAACTTTTTGAGGAACTGAAAACTGTTTTCCAAAAAAGGCTACAGCTTTTTACATCTTCCTCCGCAATTAAGAAGTCCAGTTTTTCCACATCCTCCTTAGGACTTGTTATTATCTGTCTTTTTAATTATAGCCATCCCAGTGGGTGTGAAGTGGTATCTCACTGTAGTTTTAATTTGCATTTACCTAATGGTTTATGATGTTGAACATCATTTTATGTGCTCATTAGCTTTTTGTATATCTTTGAAGAAACATCTACTCAAATCTCTTGACAATATTTTGAATTATTTTCCTTTTTATGGTTAAATTGTAACTTTTCTTTACATATTTAGAATACCAGTCCCTTATCAAATATATATATATATATATTTTTTAATTTTTATTTATTTATTCATCATAGTCACAGACTGAGAGAGAGAGGCAGAGACACAGGCAGAGGGAGAAGCAGGCTCCATGCAGGGAGCCTGACATGGGATTCGATCCCAGGTCTCCAGGATCGTGCCCTGGGCCAAAGGCAGGCACCAAACCGCTGTGCCACCCAGGGATCCCCCTTATCAAATATATTAATATTTTCTTCTAATCTGTAAGATTTTTATTTAATGTTATAAAAATGGTGTTACATATGTGTTTGACATTACATCATATGTCTAAGAAGTCCTAGAAATTATTGCCTAATTCAAGGACATAAAGTTTACACTTGTGTTTTAATGTAATCCTTTGTGTTTTATTGTAATCCTATGGTTTTTAACTCTTGCATTTAGATCTGTGATTATTTCTAATTATTTGTGTGTGTGTTTGGGGTAAGAAAAAGATCTAACTTCATTTTTTTTTTTTTTTTTTTTGCATCTGGACATTCAGTTGTCCTAACATCATTTGTTGAAAAGACTGCTTTCAGTCTTTTGACTGAAATGTATTGTCCCCAATGTATTGCCTTACACTCTTTTTAGTATCATCTTGATTCTTCTTTTTAAAAATCATTTGATACCGGTCCAGGGGTTGGCTACCATGACATCCCCTCTATTACCTTTCTTTCCCTTAGCTCAAAGCCAAAAATAACTTATTCTCTTACAGAAAAGCAGGCCTTTAAGGTTGTAAAAGAAACAGCGTCTGCCATCTTTAACTATTTCTGTAAATAAAAATGATTTCCTTCGAAGGTAAACAAACAAGTAAAGAGGCTGTAAGTCCAACCCAAGTTTTTTACAAAGCTGAAAATGGTCAGCAGATTTGCAATCTTAATTTACTTTTAAGCTGTACACTGTGATTTCTCACTTTAGATTGCATTCTTCTTGAAACACTACTCAAGCTACTTTCTACTTCCCCTCACCCTTGCTATGCCTGAGATTTCTGCAGAAATCAGGTTGCTCAGCTCTGAGATGACAGCAGTGGATGCATCCGTATTGTGGAGTCACCAACTTGTTCCTTATTAAATGACTGAAATATTTTGTGCCTATGGGATGGATGGAGAGATAGTTTCCCTAGAAGAAAATTACAGGATTTAGAAACCTTTGTAAACTACATGTGTCTTTAGCTAGAAGGTAAGTGATCCACATGAAAGGATCAGATTTCTTACATTTTTTTTGTTTTTGTTTTTGTTTTTGTTTTGCCTTCTCCCTACGATGCTCTAAGAAGAGCTTTTTAAGTTTCAGTAAGAAACACAAACAAATGAAACTAAATTCTACCTGTATGCTAGCACTGTGCTGTGATTTGGCGACAGAAGTGATAAGAACAGCTGCTCAGTCTTCCTGTCCTTTCTTACTCATATCTGAAACAAAGTCCATTTTATTTTAAATAGATCTTCATCATAGAAATACAGTTGCCATGTTAGTTGAAATGGTCTGTCCCTAAAAGCCTGCCATTTATCACCTCAGGAATGTTAGAAGATTTACAGTAAAGTCAGCCTTTTAAGTATGAAAGATGTGTGATATCGATTGTGGTGGGCACGGCAAAAAGTCTGCATTTTAAGCAACTTTGTCTGCCTTGAACATCAGCAGATACCATTGATGAATTCCAAATAGAAACATTTGGGATTCTACTTGAGATTTATCCTCCTTTATGCTTTTTTCTCAACCAACATTATCCATTCACTCAGGAGCACTTATGTTCCTGGAACAAGAACAACAAAAAGAAATGGCTATTGAAACGCAACAGGGCAGGATATTTCTATCCAGGGAAAAGAAATCTTTCACATAAATGTATTTCATTTATAAGGTATATTCTGAAAGACTTATAATGTCTGCTTTAATACTATCGGGGAATTTTCAAAGTAACTCCCAGTGTCCAAATATTGGTCTTGATGACAATATTATTCACTATTTGTAACAAAATTTATAATAATATAGTTCCCCAGGACGATTATAAAAAGTCTGATCTAAATACATAATTTACTACTATTTCTAACTCAGTGTATACAGGAACACATATGGCACCACAGTTATTTGTTTTTGCTTTACTAAGTTTAACATGCATGATACAAAACAGGATACAAATTCATGACAATTTACAACTATGAATACTTGGTTAACATAACATAATAACCCCAAATGCAGCTTCTTTGGCACTATCAGCATTAATATACGAATATGAAATTATGTATTAGTGTCCCATGTTCTCCTTGATATACTGGTTTAAAAACAAACTCTAATAGCAGTTATGATGATAATTGTTCACAGAAACAATGATAATGCGTTTAAAATTTTAAAACTCATGCTCTTAAATAAGCAATTTATGTAGAAAGCATTCTGTAATAATATTATAACAAAAAGAAAGAAAACAAAGAAATTCCAAGTAGGACAATGGTTGAATAAATGCCATGTGCTAGAATATTACGCAGCTGTAAAAAACTACTCTTTCCAAGAGTGTTTAATTATCTGACAAAATGCTAATGATAGAAAGTATGACAAAATAATCAGGCAGTGGAACTGCATACATAATTAGATGGAACTTTGAAAAACTGGACATATAAACAGAGCAGTAGTTTAAAAATAAAACACCAATAAAAAATTGTCCAGCAATAACACTGGGCAGTAAAATCAGGGAGAATTTTTATGTCCTTTGTAATATGTTCTCCCTTTTCTTTAATGTGCATGTACTGCTTTGTAGACAGAGAAAGAAAAAAAAATTGTTGTCACTTGCTTTCTAATGTCAGAATTGTTAAAAAAAAAAAAAGAAGAACGACAATATCTAGTAAAGCAGCTGATCATCAGAGGGGGATAAATATTCCGTGGTCTCTTCTGTTAACACTTAAACAACAGCTTTCATTCTTAACAGATGATGATGGTTTCTGCCAGGAATCAACTGGAAAATTCAGTTTCAAGATAGAAAGATACTAAATTCTTGCAAGTTGACTAGATAATTCTAAGAAAACCAAAGGCCAGTTAATTTGATCTTGTATACTGAAGACACACACACATTTACATATATACATGCATATATTTACATATATGCACATAGTCACATGTGTACATATCCAAAATATATACATATATAGTTACATATATGCACATACATACATATACACATACAGGATATATGTATGTATATATATCAGGGTATATATATATATATATATCACATGCATACATTTATTTTGGTGAGTAAAATATACTGACATCACATATTAGCCTATCTTAAAAAATAATAGACTATATTTGAGAACTTAGTGGAGTAAAATTTTATCTTAAACAATGCAAATGGCTTGTTCTGGAAGGATGATCAATCACACTGAAAACAATTTGCAAGGCAAGTATGATGAAGAGAAAAGAATTGTGCCCTGGACTGACCTCCAGAAAATCTACACGTCTTCTATTTTTCACTCCAAGCAGCACGGCCAATGTGCCTTTCTTCCAGCTCTTGTCAAGCCTCTCCCTTCCCTCTAGCCTAAGAATTCTTGAATTCTTCTTCACCATTGAAGAACCAATGATTCCAATTGTCTTTTTCAAATTTTATTTTCATTACTATCTATGCTTTCCATTCTCTTAAGTTTCAGATGGAGGAATCCTCATTTTCCTTTCTGGGGTTTATGCCTGACCTGTTGCCTTGCTATAATCCCCTTCTGCATCCCCCCTTACGGTATATTGCCCCAGGGCCCATTTACACTATCTCCTTCCAAGGTATCATTAGTTTATTCCTCCATATTGACACAAATAGTCCTCCACACAAATACTGTCAAGATCACCTTTATTTACCCCAATTCCTCTTTCTACGTAGAGGCCCACACATGCACTTCACCAACATTCATTGAACATCTAGTATCCGCAGACACTATTCTCCATATAAGAATACAGCATTGAACAAAACGGAGGAAATTCCTGCTGTACTATAGCTCATATTTGGGGGGAAGGAGGATAAAAAATACATTTTTAATATGTCAGGTTGTAGTAAGTACTCAAAAGAAAGAGCAGGCTGGGATAGCAAGTCACGGGAGAAAGAGTAGGCTCTTTGAAATCAGGTGGCCATGGAAAGTCTACTTGTGAAGGTGACGTTTATGTGAAAGATCATGGGAAGAGTGGAGAAGATGAGTTCAAAAAATTAGCAGAAGGCCGACTGAGGCAGAGGCACACAGGCTATCATAAGAACTTCTTATTACATTGGGAGTTAGATGGAAATACCTGGAGGGCTTAGAGCAATGGAGAAATGTGTTAATGTCTCTTTCTGCCAAACGTCTTTGATTTATAATCTGCTTTCGTCATCATCCCCAATTTAGTCATCTCGTGTTTTCATTGCAAGTGGCTTCTGCTCTCACTATTCACCTAAGCCCACACTAAGAAATGGCCAATAATTTTCTAAATGCCTCTTCATAAACTTAGCTTGTACGTGACATGACTGCAGCTTTTGACCTAATTTTCATCCATTTTGTTAACATATACAATCTCTCTTGGCTTGCCTTTTGTTTTTTTTTTTAATTTTTTTCTTCATTCCTGTTTTTTTTTTTTTTTTTTTTTTTGGTGGTCTCTTTATGCTAGGACTGCTAGATAATTTCCAAACAACTCCATGTGCAATTCCCACAAGTACTTCTAATTCATATTTTGCAAGGCAATTCCACTTCTTCATTACAACTTCCTTACAACTTCATTCCGACTTTCAAGTGACCTCAATTATTGGTACCACCAGTTACCTCTTCGTCTCTACTAAGACTGCTGCTGCCATATCCAACTGGTTTCCTTCTTCTCAATAATTACACTCTACTGCTCACATTCCTATGAGTTCTATAGCTATACTGACTTTTTAATTTTTAAAAAATATTTATCCTTTCCATTTCTAATGTGTCTTCTTATCCTTTTGGAGAAAATTCATGTCTGTATTCCTGCATCCAGAAACTTCTTGTTTCCCTCAAGAAGAAAGAAAAAAATCACATTCATACATCCATCTCTTCAAAATATAAACGTGATCATCCACATCCCTGATATAAATTCAGTTAGTTCCACATTTCCCCAATGAATAAAACCAGGCTTCCTTAGCATGGTATCCATAGTTCTCAACACGGTCCAGCTCCACCTTCTGACATGGGATAAACTATGGTCATGAAGCACTTTCACACTGCTCTTTGTTCTTCACATCCCCTTACTGGAGTGAGTATGCATTCCCCATTTCCTCCACCTTTTTCTAACGCATGGTAGTCATCTGTTATAATTTACTTGGGCTTCATTTGTGTAGACCTTTTTTTCTCAGTTTTTCAGTTAGAATTTATCAGTGCATTTTCTGTGCCTCAAGATTATTTTATTTATTAAAGAATCCTACCAATTTTTATCTTCCAAGCACATGGCAGGATTGAAATTTACCCAACCTCTTGATGATAGTCAAAGCTATGTGATGTGATGTACTTTAACTCATATATGTAAATACAGAGATGTACTTCCAGGAAGTAACTTAAAAGCTGGTCCATAATTCCTTAGCTTCTCTTTGTCCTCCTTGGTGACCTGTCACATTCCAGTTTGTAGATCCTTCATCCACCTGGCTTCTATAATGAACATTATATCATGAGCAGGAAATAAACTTTTTATTTTAAGCAACTGAGATATTGGTCTTTTTGGTTAATACAGAATAACTAAGCTTATAAAAAATAATGCAGCTATTTATTATACCTCTTTTAAGTATCTACTATGTGCCACTTACTCTGCTGTTTCTGCAATGCTCCTGTAATATTTTATTGTTGTTGTTGGAACAAGAAGGAATTTCAGAAGCTCAGTATTTTACAGACTCAGATGAGGCTTCACTCCTTTGGAGACAGAATGTAAGCAAAAAGTTAAATTTCCTGATTTCTTGCTCTGTGTCCATTCTTCACCAATATATATCATAAGTAACAAAATATAAACTCGAAATACTTGTAAAAATAGCTTATAAAGTATTTCCATTGTTACTGTAGCAGTGGAAAGATCTGTGATATAGGCAGCTGAGAACAAGAGAAACGTCCTCTCTGGATGGCACTGGTCTAGCCCCAGAGCATCCTAAGATTTCCTCAGCAGTGAGCAGAGAGAGGTGAGGGTGAAGGTTACAAACAATGGGACATATTGCTGTTTTGAAAAGCTGTTATTTGCTTCATGGTGATAAATATAGGAAGATAATTAAGTGTAAAGAATTCCTCAATGAACAAATATTTAGAAGCGTTTACCCTGTGCACTCTTCCAGGTGCTGCAAAATGATGATCAAGAGATTAGATTTCAACTCTTCTAGAACTCAAATTCTAGTGGGAGAAAAAGACATCGCAAAGAAATAAATACAACCAACTCAGTATTGTCCTACAGCATTAGAAGTGCCATGAAGACAAGGTGGTATTGTGAAAGCGAGTGGCTCATGGACTGTTTGATTGGGTGAATCTGCCTTAGGAAGTTAAAAATAACCTAAGACCTAAAGGGCTAGGAGGATGCAAATACCTGGAGACCTGGGGGAAGAGTCTCCCAGGTGTAGGTATAGGTATGCTGCAAATATCATAGGAAGAGAACAAACTCAGACTATGACAAGCTGGCCAGAGCCAACGTGGCTGAAACAAACTGGACCCGTGGGAGGGTTGCAAGAGGTAAGATCAGGGTGGTAGACAAGATTGTGACCTCACAAGGATTTATGCTTGAGGCTATAGGCTTACGATACAGGTTTGTAGTTTATTCTGGGTAGACATAACATCATATAAGGGTTTTACTAATGGATAAACATGATCTGCTTGGAGTTTTTTTTTTAACAGCTATACCAAGACATAGTTTAGATATCGTATATTTCCCCCATTTAAAATATACACCTCCAGATGGATTTCCAGGGGAATGCTACCAGACATTTAAAGAAGAGTTAAAAACTATTCTTAAGCTGTTCCAAAAAACAGAAGTGGAAGGTAAATTTCCAAACTCATTCTATGAAGCCACCATTGCCTTGATTCCAAAACCACAGACTCTACTAGAAAGAATTACAGACCAATATCCCTGATGAACATGGATGAAAAAATTCTCAATAAAATTCCAGCAAAATAAATCCAACAGTACATTAAAAGAATTATTCACCACGATCAAGTGGTATTTATTCCTGGGCCGCAGGGGTGGTTCGATATTCTCAAATCAATCAACATGATACACCGCACTCATAAAAGAAAGGATCAGAACCATATGATCCTCTCAGTAAATGCAGGAAAAGCATTTAACAAAATACAGCGTCCCTTCTTGATAAAAGCCCTCAACAAAGTAGAGATAGAGGGAACACATTTCGACATCATAAAGGCCGTATGGGAAAGACCCACCGCTAATAACATCCTCTCTCGGGAAAAACTGAGAGCCTTTCCCCTAAGGTCAGGAGCACGACAAGGATGTCCACTCCCATTACTACTCACTTGGCTCGGCTGGAAGTCCTAGCCTCAGCGGTCAATGAAAGAAATAAAAGGCATCCAAACTGGTAAGGAAGAGGTCAAAGTTTCACCATTTGCAGACATGAGACTCTATGTAGAAAACCCAAAAGAACTCTACTAAAAAGGGTCGGAGGGAGGTGTCAAGGCCCCGCGGTGGGGTGGGGGGGCGGTGTCCAGCCGCGGCTGGGAGCGAGGCCTGGCAGAGCTGGGCGGGAGGACCGGGCGGGAGGACCGAGCGGGAGGACCGAGTGGGAGGATGAGGTGGGAGGACCGGACGGGAGGACAGGGCGGGAGGACGAGGCTGGAGGATCGGGACGGGAGGACGGCGTGGGAGGACTGGGAGGGAGGACCGGGAGGGAGGACCGGGAGGGAGGACTGGGAGGGAGGACGCAGCAGGAGGACGAGGCGGGAGGATGAGGCGGGAGGACGGGGCGGGAGGACCGGGCGGGAGGACGGGGCGGGAGGACGGAGTGGGAGGACCGAGCGGGAGGACCGGGTGAGAGGATCGGGATGGGAGGACGTGGCGGGAGGACGAGGTGGGAGGACCGGACGGGAGGACAGGGCGGGAGGACGAGGCTGGAGGATCGGGACGGGAGGACGGCGTGGGAGGACTGGGAGGGAGGACCGGGAGGGAGGACCGGGAGGGAGGACTGGGAGGGAGGACGCAGCAGGAGGACGGGGAGGGAGGATGAGGCGGGAGGACGGGGCGGGAGGACGGGGCGGGAGGATGAGGCGGGAGGACGGGGCGGGAGGACGGAGTGGGAGGATGGAGCGGGAGGACCGGGCGGGAGGACCGGGCGGGAGGACCGGGGGGGAGGACTGAGAGGGAGGACGGTGCAGGAGGATCGGGCGGGAGGACGGAGCGGGGTGGCCGCGGCGGGAGGACGGGGCGGGAGGACCGGGCGGGAGGACGGAGCGGGGCGGCCGCAGCTTCGAGGCGGGTGCGCAGGGCAGCAACCCCTTTGTAAGAATTCAGCCGTGTTGTATCTCAGGGAGATTTTCGTTTACTTACGAGGCTATCGGAAGGTGAAACTCGGCTTTGTGAGGCTCTGCAGGCGCCGTCAGCAGGGAGGGAGGCCTGCAGTGTCCACGGGAGGCCGCAGTCTGTCGGGCGGCGCCGCGGGAACCCCAGGAGCACGGGACCTACAGGTGTTCACTTGAGAGGTGACCTGCACCCGTGTATCGCCTGCTGGCACTGCCGCCTTCTTCCTTATCCAGAGAAGTAATATCATCTGTACCTTTTTTCCCTGATCAAAACATACCCTTGGCTCATGATGCGGTGCAATCAGAGCTGTTGGTACAAGAAAAACCTAATTATATCAGGTTTTCCTAAGAATATTTTGCTCAAATCGTAGTTTACCTATAGGTTGTATTGAAAGTGTATTCTCAAAAAAATAAACAAATAAATAAGTGTATGTTTATTTTCAAATCTCATGGTTTTCCACAGCGTATTTTCATACTTGAAACATTATTTTCTGTATAACCAGGAGGGCTGCATGGATTCTAAGAGCCATTTGAAACAAAGTACAATCTGGCTTAAGATACTATTCGCAGAGAAATTCCTACTGTAAAACCCATATTGAAAAGCAAAAAGTTAAAATGGATTTTTCCCATGGCAAGTAGGTGCAAGAGGCCTCTTAAGTGTTTAGGGTTTGAATAAAATAACAGTATTCCATCAACAAGTTTCTTTTGTTAACAAGTTGTCTAACTTAAGAGTTTTCACTGAATTGAAATAAATTAGTGCATCATAGACTTACTAATTTAGTACCTCTCTATACGTACTATGGCTAATCATGTGTTTCAACAATTTTTAGTCATTTTCTTTACTTATTCAAATATCAATTTAAATAGTATTTACTATACCGATCATAGTAGCTTTTTTCTGTATACCTGGCTGCTCAGTAAACTACAATCATAGTGAAAATAAAAAAAGCAAAACAAGAAATTTATTGCATACTAAGTTCAAATAACCCCATGTGCACAGAACATCTTATCCTCAATATGTCTGTATTATAGTGTTGAGACAGTTTGTGGATGCACCTAAAAATTCCTAAAATTCTTCATGCCATTGTACCTCAAAATTCAAATCGATTCTAATAGAAGGGGTGTTTGAATAAAAAGTAAGTTTATTTAGAGTGTTCATTTGTACCGCCATATTCTGAGAGAGAAGTACTAATGTTGAAAAGATATAAGTCGTGTGTCTATAGTTTAGTATTTTTCTCTATTGTTAATCAAAAGAAAAACAGGAGAAAGTGATAAATATTAGCATATACATATTCTAAAAAGGCACATGTTTTATAGATGAATTCAAGTCTCTTAACTGTGAATAACTGGCCTAAGACCAGAAAAGGCTTAATTTCAATCACTATCAACTTACTTAAGGCCAAAAAAAAAAAAAAAAAAAAAAAGTATTATTAATGTATTTTAGTTAATCAGAGTGGGATTCCTTTCACAAAGTGAACTTTATGGAAACAACAAGTCACTATTAGGGGGAAAAGTTAATGTTTTAACAAAACTATTCTAATTTTTATAATCATAGACTTTTTAAAAAGTTTTGTCAAATTCTACAGCTTATATTTTAAATACATTTTAAAAAAATTATTACTCAGGTAACACATGCTTCTGTTCAAAAAGGGATAAACAGTTGAGAAGATGTGCTTTTCCCCAAAAGAAGAGTTCGACTTGCAGAAGATTTGTGAGAATAATATGGAAAGTAATTGGTCTTGGATTAATTCCAAATGGTACAACATAGAACAGATTGACTTCTTCATTCATTATGGAAAACATCAAACCTCTTTTAGGCTAAATATAGATGGTATAGAACGTATGTACATATCATATGGTACACTTAGATTTTTGCAGAGTGGTATTTTATTATTTTGTGTCTGGAGATTAAAAAAAACACCAACCTGGGAAACAAACTGTTTCTCTTTATTTTTCACAAACTTCTGTGAAGTCCATATCTTTAATTCCTTACTCACACATCGTTGGAACAGTTGACCCCCGAGTATGGTAGATTAATGGCACAGCACCAAGCGGGCATCAAACAAATGTGGCACTTCTGAAGCTGCGGCACCAAACTGCAAATTGGAAGTACACCCCTGGTTGTACTGTCAACAAAGGAGGCCCTCGATGTGTGATTCCACTCATCATTCCTCTTAAGCCGTTATCAGACAGCTGAGATCAGACAACAATAAAAAAACATGTGCTTGATTGTTAGCATGTCAGACGTACATTATTAAAAACAGTAGGGACGAGGGGAGAGACGAGAGGAAAGGCATTGGCTTCTTTGTTCCTTGCGTGAGGGCTTGTTTGAGAAGAAAAGAAATCTAAGAGGCCCTGTCACGTAACTCCCTATCATGAAGGCCTTGCTTTTCCCTCTGTTCATTTGATAATGACATTTATGGTCTATTTTTTCTTTTTTTTTAACTTCATAATGAAAATGATTAAGAGCTTGTTTTAATTGCATGCCCATTCTTATCAATCCCAATTGAAAACTCATTTTTATCTGATTGAATCTCTCATCTTGAAAGATCTGTATGTAAATTACTGGGTTTGGATAAGAACTTTTCCAATCCCTAACCCCCCAAGTGTAGTAAAGGAGAAGAGTCAGGGATTGTCATTCAGATCTTGCAACTAAAAGTCAGCAATGATCATTTTATTTTCGTATATCATATTATACATGGTTTAACTAAAGTAAGGGCTTAAAGTGTAGAAGAAATAAACGAGAATGGATCAATATTTTATAGTTTCCTTTGAGACATTTCCTGAAGAGAATTTGGAATTTTTCCCCTAAAAAATTGCCACCATAGCATCAAATATATCCACAGGATAGCCACAAAATAGAATTTATAAGTTTATAAAACATAAATGAAATTTATTAAAAAGAACTTTCTTTCCAGACTCTCCGTAACTGCAGGAACAAATTAAAATTATATATATTGTAATATGGAAATCTGCTTTTTTTCCCCATTTCTCCAAATTTATTATTTTGGGCAATACTTTTCTTAAGTATTCTTAATCCTTTTTTGAAGTACATTATTTTTCACAATGACAATGTATATCTATTCAATAATGTATATAAATAGTTATTTTTAAAATTATAGTACTACTTGTCTTATCTCTTGTTGAGAAGGAAACTCATAGTTTCATTTTCTTTTATTATGAATTATCATACTACTCTACCAATGTCATCAAAAAAGTGCTCTGTGGAAACCACAGATTGTTATCTTTAACTTATCTCTTTTGATCTACTTTCCCAAATAATGAATAATTGAGGCTTAAATATTGTATTTGTATTAAAATCCATTAAGTTGTTATATTTCAGAGTTCTTATAACTTCATTGAAATATAATTTCTTTACATTATAAAAGTTTAAAACATTCTGTGTCATATTCAAAGAGATTCACAGACTAACAAGAATAAAATTATAAATTCTTGTCATGATATTACTTAATTATAAAGGGAACTATAACTTCATTAAAATATTTCTAACCAAGTTTCAAAAGTAACGAACAACTGAAAACTCTGTTTTTGCTAGCTACAATCTCAAATATTTATCTGAAAAGCCTAAATTCAGAATAGATGGAATTAAAGTTTTGATAAATCCTAAATATTTATTTGCAGATTTCAAAGTCATTATAGTAATAAAATTTCCTTTCTGGAATCTAAAAATTACCATGTGTATTGTGCCCATAATCACTTAAATACCATAATATCAACTGTATTCCAGTGTGCATTGGGAACAGATACAAATGTGTGCAATATTTATATTTAAATGTGGAAATATTTGCTTATGTATTTGTGGAGGGATAAGGGACAAATGTAAATATTTCCACATCTTTTCAGCATTTATTGTAAGGACATCCCGAAATACTTAGAACATATTATTTACTTTTTGAGTAGTAAGATTTATGTATATATTGTTGATTTGGAAATCTTTCAGCGTGAAAACAATTTATAGTTGTTGAAAGGACATTAACCGTTTTCAATTACTCAGTAACATTTTTACCAATCACAATAATTATAAATATTGTTTTTCATCTAGAAATATTATCTGTTGAAGGATTTATTTCTTTTTTTTTAAAGACTTTATGTATTTATTCATGAGACACACAGAGAAAGAGGCAGAGACACAGGCAGAGGCAGAGGGAGAAACAGGCTCCCTGTGGGGAGCCCAATGTGGGACTCGATCCCAGGACTTTGGGGTCACGCCCTGAGCTGAAGGCAGATGCTTAAGCACTGAGCCACTCAGGCATCCCTGAAGGATATGTTTCTGAACATATTTCATCTGTCTGTCCTTTAATAATTTTTATGTAACAAAATCATTTCTATGTATAAATGTAGACTGTTTGCAAATATCTCAGAAATATAAAATGTACTTGGTAAAATGTACTTGGACAAAGTACATTGTCTCACTTTTAAAAGTGCTTTCTGATAATGAAGAAATTATAGGCTAACTTTTGAAAGGTAGAGAAATAAATAGCACTTGCTTTCCTGATTTAAGATTATTGATAGGTTGACGTGGGTCACACATCCTTGCCTTGTTACTGTACTTTGAAAACTCTTTGAGAATCAGCACTGAGCAGTGCATTCAGCTGCAAGGAACTAAAATTGTGCATAAAGTGTCTTAGATCATAAGACATTTATCATTTTCCTAACCAGAAATCTAGAAATAAACAGTCTAAGGGTTACTTCAAAACCTTTATATTGTCATCAAAACTCTTTCTTCATACGGTGATTTGCAGAATTTTTTTCTTTATACAATTTTGCTTCAACACTAGGTATCATATCCATGTTTAAGGCAAAAAGAATGAGAAAGAGGCAATGCTGACTTTTGAGAAATTTTCAGCATGATTTTCTTGTATCTCAGTGTTCAGGAATGTGTCACATGGACACTCCTGACTCCAGGGAAGCCTGGAAAAGTAAACATCTGACAAAAAAGAAACACACATGGTTGGATATGTTGTTTCTCCAAACAGAAGTACGACTCAGTTTATTAAAAAAAAATACATAGAGGGAAAAGACTATTCATACCAAACATTATTTTTATTTAATTTTTAAATGTCTTTTATTTGATTAGACTGAGAAGCTGGAAAGAAGGTGTTTAGATTTTTTTTTAAGTGATCTTTTTACCCTATCAAGAGTAATCTTCTCTACCATCTTTGCTGACAGAGAAATATGGATTATTGATGAGTTCTTTGGGATAAAATTAAATTTTAAAGATATAAGTTGTAAGATATATCAATGGAAAGTTAATCATTATCTTTTAAATACAATATAGGTTTTATTTCTGAAAGCAAAAAGTTATTTCTTTCTTTTAAAGATTTATTTTATTTATTTACTTGAGAGAGAGAAAGAGAGGGTTGGGGTGGGGGGAGAGGCAACAGGAGAGGGAGAAGGACAATCTCAATCAGACTTCCGCTGAGCTCAGAGACAGTTGGGGGCTCGATCTCAGGACTCTAAGATCACGACCTGAGCCAACACTAATAGCCAGATGCTTAACCATGCAGGTGACCCACAAAAAGTTATTTCTAACACCTACCTAATATCCAAAATGCCTTTAAGACACCATAAGTTTTTGACACCATCCTTTCT
Organism: Canis aureus; assembly: GCF_053574225.1. Classification (NCBI taxonomy): domain Eukaryota; kingdom Metazoa; phylum Chordata; class Mammalia; order Carnivora; family Canidae; genus Canis; species Canis aureus. The sequence continues at coordinate 30,726,677 of NC_135645.1, forward strand.
TTGTAATTTACATTGTGTTGCACCTCTACAGGACATAGCAAGTAAAGGGTGGGCTGGGGGCTGGCATTCCTTAAATCAATCAAGCTCAGGGGTTTTTGTTTCTTGAAACAAACAATTTATTATATTATATTTATATTATAATTAAAGTTCATTTTAAATTAATAAACTAACTTTTAGTATTTCTCCTTCTATTGATTTTTTTTCCTTCAGGGAACTAATCTCAATAAGGTTTCTATTTAAGATCTCAGAAAATTGTAGCATAAACTTTTCCAAATGCGGCTTTTTTAACCCAGGCAGGAAGGATTACTTCTAAAACATTCTTTGCGTGTCCCACCCTTTTTAACTTCCACTATCCTGAGAAAGAAAATAATTGGTAATGAATGAGATGAAGAGTAAAAGAGAAGAGGATCATGGGAAACAAATCTATGTTTAATTCAGGGAGAGCTCCCTAATGACATCTCCCTAATAACTGAAAAAAAGAAAATATTCAATTGAATTTTTGATTTAAGGATTGATAGGTATAGGATGCATTCTAAGAGGCCACTTGCACTACTTTTTTCTCTATTCAAGGAGTTCCAATTGGAAAATCTTACTGTAATACAGTTACAAGGCTCCTTTAAATCATAAACACAGACACATACATGACAACAACGAAATTACAATGGTTGTCGGCCTTCAGTCTCAGGAATTTATTTTTGATTTCAAAGTAAATAATTCATCTCCATCTATTTCCTCTCATTCTGTCCTCAACGGAGATGAGGAACACCTGGACAAGTGCTCTATGTAATTACCCTTGATATTGCTGAAAGAGTTGTAGTACCTTTTATTCAAGTCGTCCAAAAGCAAAATTAACTTTTTTCTATTACCATTCTGCATACATCCTATTTCCTAAGCCTTTGCTATTTATTTTCAACTTTGGAGCTATCCCAACTCCATCCTATTGAGTAATGACTCTCAGAACCCAAGAGAATAAGCCAAGAGAATACCCAGAGGAAAATAAAATCCCATCAAAAGTTTCTGAGCCTTTTAAAATTTAGAAAGAGAAAAGGAAGTTCTTGACATATATAAGACAATTGAAAACATTAATCAGAACCATTCTTTTCCTCTCCTCCCTTATATTGATAATTTTAAAGGAAAATATGCTTTCACATGCTTCCTTTGAATTCTCCACCCTCCAAAGTATCAACAGCATGTTTAAAACAAAACAAAATGCAAAACCTAAGTAGATTAGTTTATTATCTTGTGGTATGTGTGCTCTGTCTCCCTCATACACACAGACACACACACACAATTTCTGTCCCTCCTCCTCCCTTCTTATACACAAGTTTCCAAATACTCAGAACTCTTCCCAAGTCAAGGGTACCCTCTTCCAAGATCTTGGGCTTGCTTTATTTGATATATTTTACCTTGTTCTTTATCATAACAATATTTAGTGTACTTTTTCTTCTCCTTTTTGTTTCTCTACTAGATTTCTATTCTGATATTCCTTAGGTTGTTGCAGGAAATATATTCTAGTTTTAGGTAAAAGCCAAAAAAATTACTATTGCTTATTATATTTCTGGTTTCTTGAGATATGGGGAAAAAATTCAATCAGTACAAAAAGAGTAAATTGGTATAGAAAAGCTGCATACTTAAAATGGCAGCTGAGCAGAGTCTATGTGTGTTCATCTTATTTCCTGCCACAACTAGCTTTTTATAATATATTTTACAGAAATACCTAAATCATGATTTTACATAGAAAATTATTTGCGAGCCTTAAAAATGTGATTATTTCCAGAATTGTCCATTACCCTTAGAGTATTTTTTTTCCTCAAAGTATATTATAAAGGTCAACTGAATTAAAATGTTGAGGTAGGTAGGTACTATTTAACATGCAGATTCTGGGACACATGCCAGATTCACTCAGTCAGAATATTTGTGCCAGGGCCCAGGGACGCCAATGTTCCAAGATCAACAGTTGGCTTTAAACTCACGTTAATATGAAAACCACTGATGTAGAAGCCATAGAACCCAAGAAAAAATACTCCCTGTAGTTCTCATTCTAACTCCAGACCCAGTGCCAAAATGTTTAAAGCAGATGCAATCAGTTTAAAATGAACATCAAGGGCAAATTTAAATAAAAAATAAAAATTGATGTAAATCATAAAAGATGAGCCTTTCCCCTCCTTTAGCTGGTTGGGAAGTCATCAGTGACTTTTCGTTTAGCACAGGTGGGGGATGTGATCTCTCTTTATCCCAAAGACAGTTCTTTGAGTCCATATTGTGTTACCACTTGTCACACGGCAAAATGGTGCCCTTAAGACGTTGAACTGAGGAGGGGAAGGCCCCAGCGTGTTACCTTCCGGGGGGGCCTGATGGAACTGAGGATGTTCGAATCCTAAATTCTCACAGTCTTCATCCTGCAACTCATACAAAGTTGTCACTTTGCTGCCAATGTCTGGCACCTGCAAAGATGATCCAGGAACGTCCGTGGACTTTTTTCACCATGTTGCAGTCGCTTGACCCCTCACCCCCTCACACCGAAGTGCCCCAGTGATGACACGGCCTTGTGTTTGGATCATGCTCGACCTCATTTTCCAAAATGCTATCATGTTCCTTGATCACTTTGAGATCCAGAGAAATATTATGAGGAAGGTTGGATACATTTTTAGGTCCACAGTTAATCGAGGGACAGATTGGAGCTCAAGAAGGTAAATAACCCATCAAAGTGTTTGGTGTATTTCAGACTCCAGATTAGCCCTCAGAGCTTTCGATTTAACCGGGATGCGTCCTCTCCACTCTATAAGGTAACGTACTGTAAAGGAACATGGTATTTGCCTACAGCTTATATATCTTTAAACAAAATAGACATAATTTTATTCCTTTAGTTCCTCTCCTTCACTAAAATATGAGCACTGACATAGCAGGTTTTGCCTCTGTTTTATTTCTTTAAATTTATTAGCTAAATCAGTGAATGGCAAATAGTGGGTGCTAAATAAATAAAGTTTGAATATAAATGCCCACCCTAAATAATTGTCTTTAATTTGTCTGACTCAAAGGAACTTTGACTTTTTTTTCCCCCTAAAACAGACCTAGATTAATTTGAGACGGCTGGAGTATCTTCCTAATGGAAGTTCATAAAATACTATTTATTTATGGGTTTCTGTTCAATTGTTTCATTGTTGTTTTTCTGCTCAGGTTCAACATTAATTGTCAATGGAAAATGAACCAGATGACCTTCTAGGTGTGATGCAAGCTCTAACAAATGAAATCTTCATGACTTAAAGATTAACTGATGTCAAAATTTAGATATAAAAGTTGAACTGCAATTATTTCCAACAGAATCTGCAAACCCCACAGTTAGAAGCTAGAGAAGAAATGTGTGGGGGCAAAACATCTAATGAGGTCTGTAAGGTTGATATGCAAGAGAAATGTTTTAGTTTATTGGAAGATGTCTTATTTTTCTCATGCCAAAGTAAAGCCCAGTGATCTCTAATGACTCTCCATGTTTTGCTGTTATTGTTGTTGTTTTTGGTCTCTTGCATTTCATACTGTGTTTGCAAACAATTACATCAGCCCGTGGGGAAATAGTTTAGAGACCTAACAGCCTTCTCTGAGCCAAAGCCATTTGTGCACAGAACAAATAAACAACAATCAAATGAATATCAACATGTAGGAATATAGCATAGATGGAAGATAAATCTAAAACCACTAGTGCAAACTGCCAGTCCAGTCAATACATATGGCAAACATATACATCAAGTGTACTGTCTGTCATGCACATGCATTGCTTTTGCAGTTTCTATTTCCCCTTTTATTATGGAAAGTATATATTATTGTGACTAAACACTTCTACTTGGGGAATACAATGGTTTCCAGGTCAATGAAAATGTGAATTTGAATTATTAATCCACCAATTAAGGGTGGAGTAATTTAACCCTGCTTTGACCTTTATCCCTTCAGGTGAATTGATATATTAGAACTGTATATTTTGAGGGAAAAATACTATGGTAAAAAGTACATCTGTATAATACTGTGCTCAATCTAACAATAGTATTCTTAATGTGTTAATTTGAAACAGTGTGTAAGGATGTGGGTACATTGTGTTCTTGTATGTGTGGTGTGATCTTTCAAAAAATGGGATGCTTGGGTGGCTCAATGGGGCGGCTGGGTGGTTCAGTGGTTGAGCATCTGCCTTCAGCTCAGGTCGTGACTCTGGAGTCCTGGGATGGAGTCCCACGTCGGGCTCCCCACAGGGAGCCTGCTTCTTCCTCTTCCTGTGTCTCTGCCTCTCTCTGTGTCTCTCATGAATAAATAAATAAAATCTTTTAATTTTTTTTTAAAGAAATGGCTTGCCTTTTCTACCTAAGCATTAGGCTCCCTTTATATTACATGAACATAAACTTCAAGCGTAAATACATTGAGGAACAGTGTCATTAAAGCCAGAAAGAAAGTTTCTAAAGATTCACTTATAGATTCTCATTTGTAAATTCTAATAGGACACTTTTCTTAATAGGATTTTCAGAAAATGACAAGGGCTGAGAATTTCCTATGCTTTCTTGACCCTATGTTTCAGTAAGAGCTGAATGTGTGCGTGTGTATGCATGTGTGTGTGTGGTGTGTGAAAAGTCTTCTGCTTACCCCAAGTGTGTAAAGACCTAGAGCTGTGAAACATGATCTTTCAACCACCATGCATGTCTTTGGATAAAGGAGGAACTGGTATACCTACAGGAACCAGGCATTTTTCATAAATATATGAGTTAAGATAGCACAGCAGGTGCATTAGGCTTTGCGCTAATCTATCTGTATGTGTCTATACAGCACTATACCTAGTCTATATCTATGTCTAGACCCACATCTTCTTTTTTTTTTTTAAGATGATATTTATTTGAGACAAAGAGAGAGAGACAGCAGAGCAGAGAGGAGGGGTAGAGGGGGAAACAGACTTCTTGAGGAGCAGGGAACTGAACGTGGGGCTCGATCCCAGGACCCAGAGATCATGACCTGAGCCGAAGGCAGACACTTTACTGACTGAACCACCCAGGAGACCCCTTTCTTTTTTTTCAGACCCACATCTATATCTATATTTATATGTAGACCTATAGAAACATCTCTAGGTCTACATGCACCTATCTATCCTCTATCTCTACCGTCTATCCACCCATCATCAGGCCTCTTCAGCCTGAGGATCACACAGAAGCCACTCAAGCCACAGTCACAAAGCTACTTTGCTGCAGAGTTGATAGCCACCCCCCCCCCAAAAAAAAACCCAAAGGTACTTTTTCCAGTGTGTCACAAGTGTACCAAAAAGATACAAATCAGGCTTTTAAAACGCTTGAAATAGACTCAGTTTCCTTGTATTTAAGAGCACTGAAACAAAACTTACGCTGGCTGATTTTTATTGTTGTTAATTCTGTACTGAATGACCAGATAATTGAGGCACAATTTATTTAATATGAGTAACAGTGTGACAATCTCCATTACACAATATTTACACAATATTGTGAATTAAGGAATTTTGCTGACAACGTGGAGAGCAAACAGTAGTATAAACAATACTTGGTTGAACAACATCAAGATAATCAATCATTTTAACTGAGTTTTCTGTTAAATGGCTGTTTTTTCTCCACAGTATAGCCCTTGAAACGAGGAACTAGAGGCCATGTGCTACAGGGTGGAGGTGGTTTTAGGGATCTATGGATCTTTCCTAAGGAGGAGCCAACTCCTATTAAGTCATGAGGCCCAGCCAGCGGTTGACGGAGGCACAGGAGCACATATATTTTAGGTAGTAAAATTTGACATATTAAAGAGGGAAAGATGCTTTTACAGAAATCCTTAAAATAACATGGAAGAAATAAGTATTGAGGACAAAGAGAGTGTTGATGGAGTATTTTGACTGAAGTTCTTTCAGAGTATAAGAGAAGGTTTCTTTATTGTAGCCAAAAGAAGAGACGACCGCGATGCGTCTATGACCGAGCAGTAAATTCGGATGGAGAGGTCCTCATTGGTTGAGCTGGCTGTGTGTGTGCCACTGAAGCACTTCGTGAATTATCTTCTGATTTCCCTCAATAGGATCGTAAGCCGAAGTTTTCAAATGAACACCAGGAAATTGGTTTGAAGAAAAACTGAGACACGATGTTATTATTTTTGAAGGTTTTTTTTCTTCCATCGGTTTTTTTTTTCTTTGAATATTTTTCCTATAGGGTCTGAAATGCCTTGACAGTTGTAAAAACAGTTGATTATTGACCCCATGTCTTATACTGTTGTTTATACAACAGAATAGTTAGCATTCAGAGTAAGTTTGTTCTGATAATCTCTCAACCGAGTTCCTAAGACAAACCGAGTTCCTCAGCCCCTGGGAACTCGCAGCAGCGTCATACAGATAGAGGAGGGGCCCGTCCATGCCCGGGGACGTGCTCCCGCACACCAGGCCCTGACGTGCCATCAGACGGTACCTTGGATGCTTTCACGTGTATTTTAAACTTCTTGGCCTTTCAGGAAGATAAAATTACAGAATTTGGGGATCTCAAGTACATTAATGTTCCATTCCACTGTCCCCAGCATTTTCACAATTTATTTACTTTTTTCTTTCAATAGTCTAATCCTCACAGCTAGAAATGATCCATGGCTTATTCATTTATATGATAAAGCCGTATACTCCCCCACCCAAAATTATTCATTGTTATTGGTAGAATGTAGAGTAATGTACTTTAAACACTATAAAGTGCTATATAAATAAAGATGTGGTGAATTCCAGGGGAACGAAAGAGGAAAGTGGAAATAAATTCCAGAGCGAATTCATAAAGATGATATATGATTTGAATTAATACCTTTTATAAAGAATTTAAATACATGTGTGTTTTTAAATCCTGTACATCTATATTCAGACAATATATTCTCTCTCTTCTGAGCCACTGATTTTTCAATAAAAAGGCATTTCCCCTCAGGGGACAACAGAGAAATTTTATCCTCTGAATAAAACTATTAGGAATTAATATAATACAGAGGGGAAGACCAGCTACTTGTGGAAACTTTCCAGACATTAGCCTAGAATTTAGAGTGATTGATAGATATTTCTGCAGAAGCCACATATGAAACCTTAGGATATACAAGCATCTAAGGTGAGATCATTCCATCATCTCTAATGTGAGGGCACTGGATTAGAGGGTGACCCCCCAGAATTGTATCCTCACACTGACACCAAGTGCAAAGAGAGAGGAACACAGGCGGGGCTTAGCAATGGAATGCAGGAGGCAGAGGCCCATCTGAGGCAAGCGCTAAGGGCAGCGTGTGCAGTGTGTGCGCTGCAGTGTGTGCAGTGTGTGTTGCAGTGTGCACAGTGTTGTGTGCATGCTGCAGTGTGCGTGCTGCAGTGTGTGCAGTGTGCATGCTGCAGTGTGCAGTGTTGTGTGCTGCAGTGTGCAATATTGTGTGCTGCATTGTGCGCAGCGTTGTGTGCTGCAGTGTGTGCAGTGTGCACCCAGCTTGCAGGTGTGAGAGGTGAAGAGCATGTGCTCCAGGCTGAAGGCAACCGGGTGAGGGCAACAGGCCGCGTGAAATGAGACGGGTGAGCCACGGCCAAGTGGGCCCCAGAGAGGAAGCAGCAGGACCACGCTGGCTGCACAGCACGTTGTGTAATCGTTGGCACGCGCATTGTTTGTGACCCGTGTGAGAGTGCGCCCACGTGGGGAAGCCCTGGACTTACCCAACAGGCAGATTTTGTGGCTTCTGGGTTGGGGTTTGGCTGAGACAAGTGTTACAGGCGCCTGTGGTACAGGGTTACACAGACTCACCCTTTTGCGTTTCCAGTTATAGCAGAGCACCCCAGAATAACACGAGTGCTGAGCCGTGGCTCTATGGTTGATGTTTCTTTGCTACTAAATCCTGTGACTATTTTTCCTCCCATTTAAACTTTTGTAAGCTACTTAATAGTGTTCTGCAACCACGCCAACTCTTTTGACCCACCGTGGCATGTGGGAATAATTTATACAAAGATAACGCATCATTTCTTGCTAATAAATGTGTGAGGACTTTCTTAAAAAATAAACCACAGATCTATCTCTGAAGACGTCTTTGAAAATTTGTTGACGCTCTAGGAAGCCGCCGTCAGATTTTGATGCAGTGAGCAGACTTCAGTTTCGATAAGGACATTACAACTCGTAAACATTATGACTAGCTCCCATTTGCGAGACTCTTTATAAATACTCTAATAGTGGCCAAATAAGCCCAACGGATTGATTTTATACGTACTGTTGTACTAAATACTGCCGCCTTCCATCCATCTATGATAATATTGTAAACCTGAGATTTATAACCATTTGTGTTAAGTGATAACGTGTGGCAGGATGCCCCCCACCCACCCCATGTACTTAACATTAATTATTTCATTCAATTATGAGAATATTTTGCACCGCGACTGTAACATTATTATTCCAATTTTGCAGAAACGGCAACTGAGTTTTTAAGATGTTATGTAGCTTGCCCAAGGCCACAATGCTAAGGAGCTTCACCTGTGGGATTGAAGACTTTAGAATTTGAAGTCAGACCCTGATACTTTGTCTTCTGTAAATGCCATTCCCCTAGATTCTCATATTCACCGAGCTCTACTACTGAATTACTTTAAAAAAAAATTAAAAGCAGTACTTTCTTGTTTGACTGTAATGATGGGTATGGTATCTCAACAGAGGCCTTTCCACGCTGCCGACAGTAGAACCCTCTGGATAGCAGAGGGGAAGCGCTGCTAATTTCAATGAAGCTGACCTGAGGCTGTGACCCTGCTACCTGAGGTCAGTATCTGAGCAGCCTCCAGTGGGAAGAATAACAGGTGGGAACCCTGGGGGGCCAGCTTATATTATTGGAGCAGAATATCATAGAAGAGCAGCTAACCTCTGCTAAATACACATTAAATAACTTTGAGCCCCTCATAATGAGCCCCACTGGGTTGCTCACCTCGCTCAGTCACTTCTCCCCTCCTGCCTCTGCTCCACAGCACCCTGCGGACCGTCACGGAGCTTCCACATCTTCATGCCTCTCATCTGTAGTGTCCCCTCTGTCTGTGAGCCTTCTTCTCTTCCGTTGTAAGTCTCATCATTTGTTATGATAGCTCAAATGGCATTTTCTCGTAAGAATTGAGAGACCTCCCTGAATCATGATGCCATTATCCTTTATTCATACTTCTTTTCTTGGGCTTTCCACCTTGCACTCTCTCCTATTGACCACTAGTGCCTTCAAGTAGGGGAAAGTATTATGGTATCTAGTGCTTGATGTTCCAGTGTGAGCTAGGCTAGTATATAATGGCAGGCCCTGTGTGAGAAGTGGAAAGACCTTTTGAGCCTCATCTCAGTTTCCTGGAGAATGGGTACATGAGATGTAAGAGAATATAAACCAGGACACTGTGGGGAGAGGTGATTTGTCATGGGCTCTGTGTCCTGCGGGTCCCTGCTGGGTGTACCAAGAATGTAAGACTATGCTGTCTCTTGCTTGGGCCAATTTTCAGGATGTCATTTGCAGCGAAGGATGAAGAGTGAAAGCAGGTATGCTTGCCCCTCATGATAAGATAATCAAGTCTCCAAGTTTAGTATCCTCAGTCATGGCACAAATCTATTGTGTATCCGGTATTCATACGGGTCCTCTGCACCCCCTTTCTGGAGCCTGGAGGGAGGGATGGCAAGGAGAGCTGACACATGGAGCTCATGTGGGCTGCTGTGCTGTGAGTAATGAAGTTCTTTGGCTGTGACCTAGGAGTCCCATGTCTTGTGCCAATAACCATGAAACAGAAATAGCCTAACTTATTAGATCACAAGCAACTAAAATCCAATAATTTTCACAGCTCTTGATAGATTTCAGTGAATGTATATAACTTGATTCTTTCCTAATTCCTCAACAAAATAAACCTAAGTTATCTTATTTGGCTTCCCCCACAAGCAGGCCTTAAATCAAGGATGTGAGCGCCAGTAGCTTATTTGCGATTAGCAGAAAACACTGTTAAGTGAATAAAGAAATGAGACAAAAAAAAAAAAAAAGAACAATCAACAAAGGGTAGTTACATAAAGCCAGTGGTCACTGTGGGTGATGGTGCTTAAACCCACTGGAAAAACACTGGAAGTCAGTGTAAAGCACATGCTTCAGCGTTTTCCCATCTAAGAGAGAGGGTGATGGGATATTTATATACCAATTCCCATCAGTCACCAGTTGGAAACTACTCTTAACGGGTGTTAAGTACTTGGCATTTCCAGGATGTCAGGCGTGTGGGGGGAATGGTCTCTGGATTTGGAGAACGGCATCAGGCATTGAAAAATACAGATACTGGAGTTGGCATCAACTTGTGTCCACTGAAATTATGAGGCTAAAGGGATGTGGCTGGGCAGCAAAATATCAAATAAGTGCTAAAAATGGCCCTCCTGGAATGAAGAAATCACAAGTTAGAGGAGCTCATGGTCATGAGTTTTTAGCCATCGGTGCCAACAGATAAAAGAACAGGGCATGGAAGCACAGGTTCTGTCTACTAACAGCATATTCTGCTTTGTTTCATATGCGTATTCTGAATTTCTTTATTTTTCTGACTGCCATGTTATCCTTACATAATATCCTAGTATTGAGGTCTTCTGTGTCATTGTGACCCACCACAACCTGCCCAATACATGTTTGTTGAAAGAAAAAATTGAGTGATAAAAGTGTACATGGTGAGCATCCTGAAAATGCATAGCCAAAAAGATCATTGGTTGACAAAGACTAAGTAGAAAGTTTCAAATATACTTTTTTATGGTATAAAGGTACATCATGGAGAGAACAACCTTGCATAATCCAATTTAATATGTGATTAAATTGGTTGGTTTGGCTCATACCTTTCCCTAACACGAAGAATACTGGCCAGCTGAAATGGATGCTGGGAAACTCCTGGGGCATCACGTTATCCCCAAGGAGGACAACTCACTTGTGAATAATCAGGAATTGGCTATGCAGGAAAACCTTACCATTGCCAGGCTTTCCATTCAGAAATAAACAGAAGTTACTGAATGTCTAAGGAACAGCGGTGGAACTAGCATGAAGAATACCTACCATATGCTGAGAAACAGGCCATACAATTCACGTGAATTCGCATTGACCTCTTCCCCCCAGCGGTTCTTAGAGGTTTCTGTTTTCCATGGTGGAGAAAACTGGGAAGTCTAAGTATACGTTTCCAGAAGCTCAGACTAAAGTTCAGGTTCGTCTGAGTAAAGTGCATGCAATTTCTACACCACCCTTGACTCTCTGTGAATCCCTAGGTCATGCTGGGTCCAAATCAAACCTTTTTGATTCCAAATCAAACATTCCAAATCAAATATTTTCTTCTAACATACATAACACACACACACACACACACACAAGTAATAAAATATAAGAGCCCATTTTGGTGATGTTTGACTGCGGACAACTTTCAAGTCCCAGCAGTTCCCTTTCCCCTGCGCACATATAGGCAAGCTGTCAGAAAGTCGAGGTGCTCCCTCCTTTGGTACGCATGGAAAGTTCAGACCTTCCAAGTCCCAGCCTTTATGGAGAAACTCCCTTACTGGCTCCGCTCCTAACTCCCCGTAAACATCTCAAAGCTAGTCTCCCCACCCCACTCTCCTGGCACATGTTTGGACCTGTTAGGCCCAATCCTGCTCTCCCTAGAAAGTCCTATTGTATAGTAACGCATTGTTAGTCTTGACATCTGAACCAAATATTGGGTAGAGGGCCCATTTCTTTATTATGAATGTTGACAACTCTTGGCACAGGGAAGAGAGAGATTGGATAATGGCCACCATCACCAGGGAGCTTCCTTTGCTTACATTGGCCCAATAATACATCGTGCTTGCTGGCCATCTTGTGTTTTGAACTGTGCTGCTTTTGTGCTGCAACTGCTAAGTCCTACCTGATGCAACCAATCTGAGTTTCAAGTTTCAATTATTAGCATTGAAAGATAGAAGTATGTGACGGGGGCTCTCTTTATATAATAATTAAAGAAAGAGAGCTGATTGGCTTTGGTGTCTCTGTAGTACAGGCCCTGAAATAACTTTTAGCATCTGCTGAAATGCACCCCTTGGCAAACTTTCGTGACCATAATCAATACCGGAGCTCAAATTACAGTTCGACCTGGAATCCTACTACATTTAGTCGTGGTGTTCCCCATAACCTTAGAGATTTTCCTGAATATAAAACAGAGGACAAAAAGACATGTCTTAACCATGGGACTATTGCCTTGCCAACATTCCCCAGAGCCATAGCGACCATTGTCCTAAAATATCCCATAGTGGGCAGAGGGGATCTTAGTCAACGAATAAAAAAATGAAATTAATTAATTTTTCGACATTTATAAATGGCTTGACAAAATGGGAGTCCATGGTCCTTTTCTTCCCTAGTTAAAACAGTTAATACAGACCAATGTAAGTTAAAACAGGGCCTTCACAGATTGAAACCCATTATGGAAGACCTAATGAGGCAAAGGATGATTACTCCCACTGCTTCTCTATTTAACAGCCCAATTTGATCTATTCTTAAACTTGGAAAGAATGGATGGTGCCTTTTGGTGCATTCCCCCAACTTAATGCCCTGGTCCCATTCATTAAGGCTCATACCCAATATTATTAAAATATTATTCAAATTACTGTCTCCATCCAATTAGCAACTGGTAATAGATTTGGCTAATATTTTCTGATCTGTTTCTATTTCAACAGCCTCTCCAGCTGCAGTTGGTTTTCGCCTCTGAAGAGACCAATACACCATTATCTGGCTGCACAAGGAGTGCTGCAGCAGTCCCACCGTCACACGTGACCCCTGCAGGCAAGTTCTTACTTACATTTGACGCTCTCTGGCAGCACAGGTATGATATTGTTTGGATGACATCACTTTCCAAGGAGGCCTGCTTGACATTTTCACTCAGGCCATACAAATGCTTAACAAAAGAGCTCACAAAAAAAGACTGAGCTGTTGTACCACAAATAGTACATGGCTGCACAATTTCAGTTAAATTCCTGAAAATGATTAGGTAAACTGAGGCCACTCTGGCATTGTCAAGAAACAACTGTTGATTTGCTCATCACCCATAATTTAAACAAGCCAAACATCTTTTAGGCCTTTTTGAATTCTGAAGGCAACATTTTCTTAAATTAGAAATTTACCTTAATAAGCCCTTTATATTGTTACTTGAAAATCAACCCACTTTGAATGGGGCATCCAGGATGGCCATATGTTTCCCATGGACTTCTAGTAAAAGAGAACATACCCCTTGACTCCATACCATTAGAGTGGCTACTGCTGGTTGCATACTGGGCTCTCCCAGAAACACAGGTCCTCACAGGCCCTAGGCCCACAGCTCTCCATATCCACTGTTCTTGTCTTGGGTCATAGAAGCAGAACTCCACAAGTTCAGCACAACCAGGGAGTCTTCCTTCTAGAGAATAGAGTCAAAGGTGGGTGCTAGCATATCTCATCAACAGGATGGGTGCTGCGTCCATCCTCTAATGTATTGCCAAGTGTCACAGTTCTAGAGGAGGACACCTCTGTCCTGAATGCTCTGGCCACTTGGGTGATCCCTTGTGTACATCTGTGTGAACAGAAAAGGAAATTCATGGTTTTGGACAGCAATAGCACATACAATGGAGCTCACTGAGAGGTTGTGCCTCACTATTCCTTTCCTGGAATGTCCCTGATCAAGGATAGGATCCCCAAAGATCAGCATGACTGGTTGTACACTAGGCAGCCATCTTAACATTGGATACCTTGGCCAACAATTGGCCCCATCTGCCATTTACAAACTCTTGGTCATTGCCAATGGTTTGACCATCTGCCCTGGCAAAGGCAATAACAACAATTGTTTACCCAAGGTTAATCTGTTTTAACATGAGAATCTGGTGATCTCTTGCTTCATGGATATGCAAAAATTAAGTCAGGATCACACCGTTCCTGCATATATTAAAGACACAATAAAAGGCACCACCAAAATACTCCTTACCCCTGTCTGAGTTCCAGACTCTATTACTGATAGTGACCAAAGCACTTATTTCACTTCCAAAGCTGCATAATCCTGGACTCTTGAGCAACACATTCAATGGAACATTCATTTTCCTTACCAGCCTCAGGCTGTGGAGCCTCAGGACTCATAGAGGATGGTGATGGCCTATTTAAATAAGTTCAAACTCAGTTCACTGAAATATTGCACACTTCAGCCATCAGTCAAATATCAGAGGTGAATTGTAATAGAGTCAGATTCAATTTTCAGTGTTTGTTTGACAGCTGACAAATTTCAATCCCCACCACTCTTTTTCTCCCTCTGCTTTATATCTGGGCAAGCTAGTGGGAATTCCAAACCACACAAGCCACATCCTGTGTGAAAGAATACTCACCCTCCTATCTACCAGAAAAACCCTACAGACAATCTTTGTTCTCTGCTTTTTCAAGGTATTCTTGGACCTGCTTTGGGAGCACATTCTAGTTTATCCCAAGAAAGCCTCATTATGTAAGTAATAAACCATTTCATACTCTCCTGGTGTATCTATGGCATCATCAATCTTGATATCTAAACTAGATTTTGAGTTTGGGAGTATTAATTTCACCTCTGTCAGGTGACCACCCAAAAGCATTTCAGTTATTTTGGTACAGGACACCTGCATAATAATGACTCTTGGCATTATGATATAGTTCAGTTGCGTTACCATTACCTAAGAACCTTAAATCTTTTCTGAAAATGTACCTTTTCTTTTCCCTTTTTTAAAGATTCTATCTATTTATTTGAGAGAGAGAGAGAGACAGCATAAGCTAGGAAAGGGACAGAGGGAGAAGCAGACTCTCCACTGAGCAGAGAGCCAGATGCGGGCCTCCATCCCAGGATCCTGAGATCATGACCTGAACTGAAAGCAGACTCTTAACCAATTGAGCCATCCAGGTGCCCCTGAAAGTGTACCTTTTCATATAAGGTATATAAAATACAAAATTCTAACAAAAACTTTTCTTACAAATAAAATATGGTCTTTATGATATGTCTGGCTAAGCCTTACCAAAGAAGAAGAAAAGGTTTTCCTTTTTCTTCACTTCCTGTATGTATTATACAAAATTTAAGTCCCCAAACATTTACAAATGCCCATCTAAGTCAAAACAGCAATGTTCTAACTGGTTCTGCATTCAGTTAAAAAAAAAAAAATCTTCAGTGGTTTATGTGCCAAGGCGAAATTGCCATTCCATGCTGTATTTAGTATGTATTTCATGGAAATTTTTTTCCAGGATTTATACTTCCTGAATATTTACATTTAACTAATTTGAATATACTTTAGAAAAGTTATCCAGTATTCAAAAAAATTAAATTTGTTCTTCACTTATTTTTATAAACCTTTGTTAATTTTGTTGAGGAATAAATCCTACTCAGTTGTCTTTGTGAACAGTGACACTTGTGAGAGTGTTGAGAGAGGAACATTTTGACGAAGGCATGTCTGATGGTGAGATACCTATAAGGATGAAATTCGTTGTGAGTGTTAAAGAGTCACTAGAATTCAGGAGCTATGTTTATGCATAGTACCCTAAGTCAAGGAGCCTTAGTTTAGAAAAAAAATACAAATTGCAAGGGGTTAGGGTTGTCTTTCAGAAAAGAGTTTCAATCATTAAAAAGAAACTTGAGGTAGAAAAGAAATTAAAGTGGTAGAAAGAGCAGCAGGATTAGTAGGTGAGATCATCAAATACAAAAAGAACTGGGTTCATATGTCCAGGAAAACTGTTACAGGGAACCAGCCCTGCATCAAGCAAGTATCTGCTGAAGTTTCTCTTTCCTACAGGGCCTCGCTGGTGTCACACCCATGCTGGTGACACATGAAGATGTGTTGTTGGCCATTGAAGACAGGCAGAGTGAGCAGCAACTCTTCAAAATAAATCCATCTCCTTTGTTTCCTGAGACTGACTTTTGAGTTTAGATTCCCTTTGGTTTTGGGTAAAATCAGTTCATACTGTAGCAGAGTCTGCTTTAGTAAAAATCATCATTGATTTTCTCTTTCTACATCTCCCAACTTTCCTCAACAGTTGGGCATTTTGTATGAACCTCAATTTCAAAAACACACACCTACACACACACACACACACACACACACACTCAGACATGCTCCATGGGAATAATTTCCATAAATGTCTATTGCTCCCATTGAGTTATAGCCTTTGTGAAGTTAGGAACTAGATTATATTCATCTCTGGATTCTTTACTTCTGGCATATAATTTGATATATGAGAGCCTCAGTGTGGTGCTGCCTTATTCAAAAGGCAAACAGACTTATCTGAGACTATTGAACAGCTGTTACTAAGACCTCACTCATAGCCCATGACAGAGCTCTCGCCTCTGTTGGCGGCACTATCTCACTGTAACTGGATGCTCGGAGCTTTTTGTCACATTTTCTTACATATGATTTTATGTCATAATTAATCGCTGAATGGTGAGCTCCTGTTATTCTGGACAACATTACACAAGGTCATGCTTGCATCTCATACAATGTATTGTGCAGAGATTCGTTCAATAAATGTTTCACTTAATATTTCTTTGGCATATATTTTTAATACTATGAATTTACTGGTAACTATGTGAGATAAAATTACTAAACACTGTTCACTTAGGGAATGCAATGTTCTCTTGTACATAGTAGACATTCAGCAAGTATTTTTTGAATGAAAGGATAAATAGATTTGTGGGTCTAGCAGAGTGTCGGAATATTTATGGTTTAAAGTAGAGCAAGTTGACCATGAAAGCAGAAGCTAATTATGCGGCTCACCCCTTGCAATCTTTCTCCTCGTATAGTCAGGAAGGGTCAATTCCCTGATGTTAAACTTTTCTTGTCAAGAGCTACCCACTAGCTTCTCAGGATCCGGAGGAAATATGTAAAGCTGGCTCAGCGATTGCCGTAGAGACCTTTTCCCCTGCTTACTTGGAAGCAGACAGAAAGTGTCTCCTGTTCTGTGCATGACCCTGATCTGAGAAGAATCCTCAGGTTTTTTTTTTAATCTGTTCAACTTCCTTTGAGAGGTAATGCAGCTCTAATAGAGCCTGTACCGTGCCCTGCAATGGTGCGCTGGCTCCTCATTCTAAACTACCTCTCATAATTTTGGCATTTCTGGATGTCTGTGAAACTGGAAATTTAAGGAAACGTGAGCCATAATGAACCCTGTGTAACGCACTTGGATAAGGCCCAATGGCACCTAGAGGCTCTTCTCCTGGCCTAGAGTCTCTAGGCTGATGGGCTACTAATGTATTTCCAACTTCTCATAAACTCTGATATGCATCTTACCATTAACCCAAGGCCTGCCTTTGAAATGTGCCTGGTTCTTAGAGGCAGGTTAAGGCCTTGCTCGCATAGTACTGACACGGCACAGGCTCAGCATGGCAGAGCCTAGGTCCTTTCCGCCTAGACCACTCTGTTTCCTGATGGAGATTGAAAATCTCTCTCATTATAGATTTGAAGATAAAGATTTACTGAGTGCAATATATAAACCAAGGGACAGACAGATGGGGACTCCTATTGCATTGGGTGGCCAGAGATCTTTTTTTTTTAAATTTTTTAATAGGAATGTTTGTCAACACAACCTTCAGTTTAAGCATATAAAGAAGCCGTTCTGGACATATGGAACAGCAAAGAAGATGATAGAAAAGGAAATATAAACTGAGATGGTTTCCAGAAATGTGTGAACAGCCAAGAAAGGACAGAACCACAGCAGCAGGAAAACCCTAATGTAATAGTTAAAACCCAATGTAAACCACAATAAATACGCTGCCCTCCAGATTTCAGTTGGGCAACAGGCCCTTTGATACTTAGATAAAATTAGCTCAGCCTTTATCCCACGTCCCGTGGGAGTCCTGTCCGCGTATATCCCTGGATTAAAATTCCCGAGGCCACTTCTGACAGGCGTTTTCTCTTCTGCGAACCTCAGCTTCTCCCACGAGGCTTGGTTTTTGAGGCGCTGTCGGCCGAAGCCTCGGAGGACGCACGCGGGTCTGCGAGCGGCGCCTGGAAGCTGCTGGGCGCGGGGGTGCGGGGTGCAGGCCGCTGCCCCCCCTGCCCCCCCGCCCCCCGGGTCCGGCCCTCTGGGAGCTCACAAATCCTCCCCAGGGACCCGAGGGCCGGCACAGGGATGGGGAGAGGCTTGAAAAGACGACAGCTCTGCATCACAGGCTCCCTTCGAAGAGGAGGCCCCCCCAGACCCCCGGGGCGGCGGGGAGCAGGGCGGCGGGGCTCGGGGCCAGGGCCCAGCTTGTCCCGCGCAGGCCTGGGCCGGCGGTTGGGAGTTCAGGCCCCGCGGGGCCCCACGTGGAGGTGCGGCGCCCCAGACAAGCCACGGCCAGGCGTGGGGCCTCCCGAGCAGAGGGCGCGGCCCCGGCAACGCGGGACTTCAGCACGGTGACCTCAGTTTTGGATTTCCGGCTTCCAGAATTGTGAGGCGATCCGTTCCTGTCGCGTTATGCCACCAAGTAGGAGGTAATTTGCTGCAGCTGCCACAGGGGACTAGTGCTCACCCTTCCCCTCCTCCGCACACCTGTGTTCCCTGCTCTTTCCCCCCACCGTCCGGGGCTCCTTCTGCAGGGCGGTCGGCTGCCCCCGGGGAGCCCTGGGTCCCAGGATCCCCACCCTGGGGGGCGGATCCCCACCTTGGGTCCGGGATCCCCACCCTGGGTCCCAGGATACCCCCCTTGGGTCCACCCCGGCTGCATGGGATCAGGGGTTAGGCGGGTCGGTCCGGCTGGGCCGCATAAGACTGTGGCCAGCGCTTGCACTCACCGCTTTGGGAAGCGTGGGCCCCGCCGGCGCAGCAGGGCTCTCCTGCCTACGCAGCCCCACCTCCGTGGGCCGGGGCAGGGGCCGTGCAAGGGGCCTGAGGAAGCGGAGGCTTTCCTTGTAGTCACAGCAACGCAGGGACTGGGAAGCAGGGCCATGATTCCCCACCCCCCACCCCGCCACGGAAATAAACCTTGGAAAATGCTTTGAAGGGTCGGACCAAACAAGTACCCACGAGACACTGAAAGACAAAGTCGGAGGCAGAGGAGACACACACTCGTGAGCTTTGATGGGGACGTGAGGCTGATGCTACAGCGCCACGATCCCTCCACCGGAGGAGAGACGAGTCGCCAGCTGGCCTGACTCGGTACCCTAGCGCCAGGCCAGGCATGATGTTGGCGGATTGGTTGAATTATTTGTATATTTTGGGGACATTTAGCATATTGTGGAGGTTCTCAGAAGCAGCAGAGACACCTGTGAAACATTGAGACATCGCCTAGACCCCAGTCGGACTCTGTCGGAGACAACTGACCATTGGTATTTACAAGAAACTAAATTGGAGAAACGCTAATCTTCAGAAGGCCACGAAAATATCCCTGTTTTGTTCCATATCTCAGCTTAAGACGCCTGATGTCTACCCCAGCTAGACCTAGGGGAAGTGGATCGCTGTTTCTCTCCGCAGGGAACAAATAGCACTTACGATAGGTATCTCTGGTTTAATTGGCCTGGATTCCTATCCATGTGGCAGAAAAAAGAAGTTGGAGATTATTTTTTAAGCCATGGTGAGAGACAAGGCAACATCATTTGTGTAGAGCTGAACTGCCTAAATTTAAGCGGCAAAGTGTACCAGTAGGATCAGATCTAAAAAAAACTGGAAAGATATAGATCCCAAAAAGCTTTTGCTCTTGATTTTTTTCTTTTTTTCCCTTCCTTTCAAAAGCTTCAGACCAAGGAACAGGGCCTTGAGTTCTCGGGATGAATCTGAGACTCCTGGGCTGTAGGACGGCCGGTCACCTCCAAGGTAACTAGGCCTGGGAGCCCACAGGGGCAAAGAAGCAGGTTGTCACCTCTGAGTGGGTGGGTTGTTTTACAGACTAAACTGCATAACATAACCCAGTTTTTCTGACCTCAGAAAAAAATAGGTTGTCTCATTCAGTATAATTCTTTTTCTCTGATTCAAGTAAGTTTAAAAGGACAAATTGTTGGTTAATATCCTTTTCCTGAATAGGGTATTTGCTTTAAGGATGATCAACATTAAGTGTTGGTAGAAACAAAAGCACTCAGGGTTTATTTTCGGGCTCATCATATTAAAACAGATTTGTTTTTATTTTTAAGAGAGGAACTTTTATGTGGCATATGTACTCAGAATTTTAATGTCTACTAATTTTCACAGTTATCTGAAACCCATGCACAAGGCAGTAACATGTATTAACTGGTAAACGGCACTTCTGTAACTTGTGGATGTTTTGCAAACTGCTCTGTTTGCAGAAGGATGGGCTTTCGGGTCCCCAGGAATTCATCATCCAAATGATCTTTCTCGTCATGGCTTCTGAGGAATGAAACTCATCTTAAATTGAGGGGATTCATCACAAGGTAAACAGACTGTCCCCCTTGGGTGGGGAGACGTCAATGACCTCGGAAGCCTGAGTCTCCTTCCCTCAGGGACCCGGGCTTCGCTCCAGCAGGTGTCGCCACAGCAGATGGTGGGCCGGGCACCAAGGTGCCTTGCTGGCGGCCTGTCGGGGAGGCTCCAGGAAGTCAGGGTCCGCCGCCGGGAGAGGACGCGCAGGCAGCCGGCCTGCAGGACGCTCTGCGGCCGTGGCTCCTGCGCCCTGGGCCGCGGTGTGAAGACCGCGTCCCGCCTCTGGTCCGGGTGAGTCCACGAAGCCGGCAGACCCCGCGGCCCTGGGAGGGAGCGCTCGGAGAAGGGCCCCGCCTGACACGGGGACGGGAACTCGAGGCCTGGTGGAGGCCGTGTGGACGCTTCCAGCGCAGGAACATCAGCCGACGGCCTGCAGTCACCGCTCAGCAGGAGGAGAGCGCAGAAACTTTGTTTTCTTCTTCCACCTTAAAAATCATAGTAAAGAACTTTTAAAAATAATTTACTGGGGTCAAAATAAAAAGATAAGGAAAAATTAAAAATCATAAAGATTCCAAGTTGATACTTCAGTTTCTCCTGAGAATAAATTAATATGAATCTGTAGAGAAATAATAATATAACTAATTGGTTTAAAAGCATCAGACTCCTTCTTTTACACAATGTATGCTCAATGCTAGAAAATAAAAGCAAACAGCCTTGGATTTTATTAGTAATTATTCTGATGACATTTATTTAGTGAAGGGTCCCCTGGCATTTATGTGCATATCTTGTAGCCATTTCTTGCTTGGTTATACCTTGGATTCTAACAGTATCTACTGATTAAAATAGTGTGTATGGTACTGGATTTTTCGCCATCATAGTAGTAACACCAAACTAACCACGCATGGCCGAGATAATTATTCAGAGTATTTGGTATGCCAAGTCTCCCTTTAAAAAATTAAAGTCGTTTTTAGTTTGACAATGTATTCAGTTAACACTTTTTTTTTCCTTTAAATGAATTCAGTGCCTCATAAAAGTGCAGGATTGACAGACTTTTGGAGAGAAGGCTTTTGTTTATCCCTCAAATGAGGACAGAATGGGCAGCAGCAGGGGAAGCTTCCACTTTTAGGCAGGTGGAACTCTCAAAAAAGAAAATTCACACTCCTGTCAATACCATTTAAAGTTCTCACTTACACCAGTTTCACATGAGATAAAGCATTTTGTGGTTGTGACTCACATATCACTCCCCTTCCCGCGCTTGACTGAAGTTTTCCAGCCAATTTTGGAATTAATATAAATCTGCCCATGTCACTGGCTCAGGGTAAGCACCTGCAACACTAATACCACCGTTTCTAAACTCCAAGAACTCATTTTTTTTTTTTTTAATCTGTGGAATTCATCCTTAGTCTCACTGGAAATGGATTAAAATAAACTGGATCTAGGAGGGTCAATAGGAATCTGGCTTGTTTCATTTATTATGTGTGGACATAACAAATATTTGTTTAATTCAATGAAAATATTTAGCCTTCAACTTAAAGACTTTTTTCCGTTGAAATTCCCCTGTTCGAGGTAGGGAACACTTCCTTCTAACTTTAGCTTTGGCCTCACTAGGGCAAAAAAATCCCTGAGATTCTGATGTTGAGATTTTTTTTTTTAATTAAAATACTAACTAATACTAAATGTTTTGTCATAGCATCTGCTTATAAATTATTATCGGTAAAATTTCTGGAGTGTATTAATCAAATGATTAACTTTGGCAACTGATTTTTGGGTTTTTCAGATGCTTAAGCTCTGAATATATGCCATGTAAGTTTTCAGAGGGATAAATATTTTTTCAATTATAAAAATGTAAGAATGCAAGCTCTGGTGAAAATACATACAGAAAACAGTTTTGATAATAGCTGTTTATATTAAAACCTGTTAGTAAAATAGTATAAAAGTCTGACAAAGTCCTACAGACTTTTAGTAAATTATTAATTTCTGCAGACAATAGGCAGCATGTTAAGTGTAGATAAGTATAGGTAATGTATATTCATTTTCCAGAAAGAATATATCATAAGGCTCTTTCCATTCTTAATATGAATGGTATGATCTTTTCTAGGCTTTGCAGAAGAAATATTAATTTGAGCAATTGACACTAAATAGACTACAGGTGTATCTTGGAGTTATAATGGGTTCAGTTCCAGACTGCCACAATGAAATAAATACGGCAATAAAATGAGTCAAATACATATTCTGGTTTCCCAGCACATGTAGAAATTATGTATACACCATGCTATCACCTAATAAGTGTGCAATAACATCGTGTACAAAAAATGATGTATGTAACAACTAAAAAATACTTTATTTCTAAAAATTGCTATCATCTGAGCTTTCAGCAAGTTGTAATCTATGCTGGTGGAGAGTCTTGCCTCAATGCTGCTGGCTGCTGACTGATGGGTGGTGGTTGCTGCAGGTGGAGGTCGTCCTGGCAATTTCTTAAAATAAGAAATTATCCATATCAATTGACTTTTTCTTTACCCATGATTTGTCTGCAGCATATGATGCTGTTAAATAGCATTTTATCTGTAGTAGAACTTCTTTCAAAATTGACATCAGTCTTCTCAAAGCCTGCCACTGCTTTGTCAACAGAATCTATGTAATGGTGAAAATCCTCTGTGGTCATTTCAAAAATCTTCACTAGGGGTGGACACCATCTCAGGAAACCACTTTCTTTGCTCATCCGCAAGAAGCAACTCCTCACTCCTTAAGGTTTTATCATGAGATCACAGCAATTTAGTCACTTCCTCGGCTTCTACTTCTCATTCTGGTTCTCTTGCTGTTTCCATCACATCTGCAGTTATCTTCTCTGCTGAAGTCTTGAACCCCTCAACGTCATCCATGAAAGTTGGAATCAACTTATCTCAAACTTCTGTTCATGTTGACATTTTGACCTTTTCCCATGAATCATGCATGTTCACAATGGCATCTAGAATGGTGAATTCTTCCCAGGTTTTCAAAATGCTTTGCCCAGATCCACCAGAGGAATAACTATCTGTGGCAGCTATAGGCTCACACAATGTATTTCTTAAATAATAAGACCTGAAAGTTGAAATTACTCTTTGATCCATGGACTGCAGGATATATGTCATGTTGGCAAGCAGGAAAAAGACATTCATCTCATTGCACATCTCCATCTGATCTCTTGCGTGACCAGGTCTATTGTTAATGAACAGCAATAATATTTGGAAAGGAAACTTTTTTTTTCTGAGCAGCAGATCTCTTTAAATATTTAGTCAACCGAGTTGTAGGCAGAGGTGCTGTCATCCAGGCTCTATTATTTTATTTACAGAGCCCAGGCAAAGTAGGTTTAGTATAATTTTGGGACGCCCTACAACTTTTGGAATGCTGAACGAGCATTGGCTTCAATTAAAAGTCACCAGCTGCATCAGCCCCTAGCGAGAAAGTCAGCCTGTCTTCTGAGGCTTGAAGCCAGGCATTGACTTCTCTCTAACTATGAAGCGCTAGATGCTGTCTTCTTCCAAGGGAAGGCAGTTTCCCCTACATGGACGATCTGTTGTTTAGTGTCACTACCTTCATTAATTATCTTAACTAGACCTTCCGGACAACCTGCTGCAGCTTCTACGTCAGCATTGGCTACTTCACCTTGTACTTTTTTATGTTATGGAGATGCCTTCTCTCCTTAAATCTCATGAACCAGCCCCTGCCAGCTTTATTTTTTTATTTTTTATTTTTCCAATATTAACTTTTAATATGCCAGCTTCTGTTTCATCCCTCCCATCTGGGGCCACAGCTAGCTTCATAAAAATATTTCAATACAGTACTTGTTAATCATTTGCTCTTATCCACTTCTGGAAACAATATATATAAGGGAGGTTTTTTGTTTGTTTGTTTGTTTTTTAACATCCTGAAAGCCTGGAAAGAAAGGTAATTTTCCAAATGACATATTTTGAGCTTCAGCAATTTATGAGATGTGTTTTAAATGTTTAAAGAAGAAACCATACCTATTCTACTAAAGCCCTGCTGGCTTTAAACTTTTCTTCTGTAGTGTCCTTGCCTCTCCCAGACTTCACAGAATTAAGGACAGGGCCTTGCTCTGAATCAGCTTCCGCTTGAGGGAATGCTGTGGCTAGTTTGATCTTCAATCCAGACCACTGAAATTTTCTCCATCTCAGCAATAATGCTGTTACACTTCCTTATCATTTGCGTGTGTTCCCTGGAGTAGCATTTTTAATTTCCTTCAAAACTTTTTCTTTTGAACTCACAACTTGACTAAATGTTGGCACAAATGGCCTAGCTTTTGGCCCATTTCAGCTTTCAACATGCTTTCTTCAGTAAGCTTAATCATTTCTGGCTTTCAATTTGAAAGTGAGGGATGGGAGATTCTTCCTTTAACTTCAACACTCAGAGGTTATTGTAGGGTCGTTAATTCACCTAACTTTAGTATTGTTGTGGCCCAAGAAATAGGGAGTCCTGGGGAGAGGGAAAGAGATGAGGGAGCAGCGCATCACAGAGCAGTCCGAGCACACACAACGCCTTTTGGTTAACTTTGCAGTCTTTTGTGGACACAGTTCACGGTGACCTGAAACAACTCCAATGGTAACACCAGAGATCACTGATCACAGATTCCATAACAGGCATAATAGTAATAGGAAAGTAGGAAGTATGGCTATATTTACCAGAATGTGACACAGAGACACAAAATGAGCAAATGCTATTGAAAGAAAATGGCACCAAAGACTTGCTTGATGCAGGGTTATTACACACCTTCAATTTGTAAAAAATATGATATCCGCAAGGCACAATAGAGCAAAGTGCAATGACATAATAAATGCCTGTACTCTTCAGGATTTGAGAGTAATCAGCCATAACATCCAATATCATATAGGTCATAGATATTGATTTGGATGGCCTAATTTATTATTTATTGAACCATTCTTTCTTCCATCATTGATATGTATTGTCTACCTAAGTAGTATAGACTTAAAGGTAAATGAGGCCCTTTTCCTAACTCTAAGCATAATAAGCATGTACACCAAGTTGGTAATAAAAGACAGTAATTAAATGAAGAACTCTGGGCTTAAACATTGCCCTGTGATTCTATATACATAAAAATATAAAAAGCATTACTTTGGATTATTTAAGTGGCCCATCAGGACCATGATTATTTTTAATAATGGTACCAAGATACATTTTATAAAAAGAAAAGTTATTTTGTGGCTGTCATTTTTAATTTCCAATCAATTAAGCGCCACCAGTCATTCTACCTGTGCTTGAGGAATTCTTCCTTAAGGAGACCTTACTTATCTCCCATTTGAGATGCTGAGAATGACTTGCTGTTCACTCTCCACTCCTCACTTGTAGCTAAAGCATTGGCAGACTTTCTCACTTAGGTTTTTGCCAAGCATGTGAAGCTGCCACAACTTTTGAAGTTAGTGAGATATAGAAGCAGGAACCAGAGTGAGCTTTTTCTGGTGAGCCCAGTGTCAGGAGTGGCAGCTATGGCAAGTTTTCAGAATCAGCAGCATCAGGGTTATAATATCGTTATTCGGTGTCCAGAAGGCGTGGAAATAGTGGTCCACACTGTGGTCTGCCT
Organism: Canis aureus; assembly: GCF_053574225.1. Taxonomy (NCBI): domain Eukaryota; kingdom Metazoa; phylum Chordata; class Mammalia; order Carnivora; family Canidae; genus Canis; species Canis aureus. Next base: position 30,752,586 of record NC_135645.1, read on the forward strand.
AGAGACAGCAGCCTGGAGAAATGTGTTTTCAACTTGAATCAATGTAAAGGGCTGCCCTTTTGTAACTAGCACTTCTTTCTGGAAAAAGAAAAACAAAAGAAAGCAGGGATCCTGGGTGGCTCAGTCGGTTAAGCACCCAACTCTTGATTTCATCTCAGGTCTTGATCTCAGGGTCTTGACATCAAGTCCCACATCAGGCTCTGTGCTGGGTGAAGAGCCTGCTTGGGATTCTCTCTCTCCCTCCTCCCACCCCCAACCCCAGGCTTGCACTCTAGCTCCCTTTCTCTTAAGAAGAGAAGAAAGAAAAGAAAAGACAGGAAGAGAACTTTTTACTATGTGAGAAATTCTCTGTCACAAAACGGAATCATTAACAGAGTGAAAGACTGATCTATCAAAGGGGAAAAATATATGTAAATCGTATATCTAATAAGGGATTACTATCCAGAATATATAAGAAACTCCTATACCCAACAACAATGAAACAAATACCCCAAATATTTAAATAGGAAAATAACTTGAATAGACAGTTCTCTGAAGAAGACATACCATTGGCCAATAAGCACATGAAGAGATGCTCACCATCATTAATCAGTAGGGAAATGCATTCAAAACTCTAGTGAGATACCACCTCACACTCACGAGGATGGCCACTATCAAAAGAATATAAAACAAGTCCTCACTAAGACGTGGAGAAATTGGAATCCTTGGGCACTGTGATGGGAATGTAAAGTGGTATAGTTGCTATGGAAAACAGTATGCAAGTTTTTAAAAAAATATTAAAAATAGGATTACCATATGATCCAGCCATCCCCCTTCAGGATATATATCCAACATAATTCAAAGAAAGATCTTGAAGAGACGTACTTGTATACCCATGTTCATCATAGCATTTTTCGTAATAGTCAAGGGGTGGAGGTAACCCAATACCCGTCAGTGATGAATGGACAAACAAAATGTGATACATACTTACAACAGATATTATTCAGCTTTTCAAATAAAAGGAGATCCTGTGTTACAGTGTGGATGAACCTCAAGGACAGCACGCAAAGTGATACAAGCCAGTCACATGAGGACACAGACTGTATGAGTCTATACACATAAAGTATCTAACATAGTCAATATCATAGAAACACGATGTAGAAAAGTGATTGCCAAGGGCTGGGTGGGGAGGGGGAGTTTGTATTTAATAAATATAGAGTTTCAATTCTGCAGGATGGAAAAAATTCTAAAGATCTGTTATACAACAATGTCAACATATGTAGGGTTACTGAATTGTCCACCTAAAAGTGCTTAAAAATGGTTGATTTAATGTTAGGTGTTCGTAATCACAATTACAATTACATTTTAAATTGAAATATTCTTTAGGGCAGCCCAGGTGGCTCAGCAGTTTAGCGCCACCTTCAGCCCAAGGCGTGATCCTGGAGACCAGGGATGGAGTCCCACATTGGGCTCCCCTGCAGGGAGCCTGCTTCTCCCTCTGCCTGTGTCTCTGCCTCTCTCTCTGTGTCTCTCATGAATAAATAAATAAAATCTTAAAACAAATATTCTTTAAAAAGTTTTTCAGTCATTTTTGTGTCCCAGGGTTCATCCTCAAATCCACATCTTATTTAGTTTACCTGGTCAACTCTGATTATGACTAGTTTTCTGCCCCTGAAACTTTTCTCTCCTCCTAGATGTGGCCACTTCACAAACACTATCATGCTTGTTCTTCTCTAGATCTTGAAAAACAAATCTCAGGAAAAATTCTATAAAAATTCCCACTACTTAATTACTCTCAAATATTAAAATTCTTAGAAGTCTGCTCTCTGAATTTTGTCTGCTGTTAGGCTCCTGGACATGGCTCTACTTATGTAAAATGCATGTTATCTCCTTCTACATTTCAGTAGAAATGTCTGGATGCTGTCCGAATTTTCCCCACCTAAATTTCTGCTAAGTTTAGCTACATTTCCTGTGTACAGTTTTCAACAGCTTTATTGAAATATAATTCACAACTCATTCGATCTGCTAAAAATTACATAATCTAATGGGTTTTAACGTAGTCACAGACATGTGACACCATCATGTCACCATCATCACAATTTAATTTTGAATATTGTCATCATCCTGAAAAGAAATGTGGGACAATGTATGAGGGTCCTAATTTCTCCATTTCCTTGCCAACACTCGTGATTTGTAGGTTTTCTTTGGAGAAATGTTAATTCAGATTCTATGCCCATTTTTAAATTTGTCTTTTTAAGTTCTAAGAGTTCTTTATATATGCTGCACACAAAGCCCCCCTTACCAGATTTATGGTTTGCAAATATATTTCCCATTCTGTGAGTTTGCAGGAAAAAAAAGGTTTTAATTTTGATGAAGTCCAAATTATCTATTTATTTTTTTTCCTTGTGTTTTGTTAGCTTGTCAAGGCATCTTTCCCTAATCTGAAGTAAAGAAAACTTACTCTATGTTTTGTTCTAAGACTTATAATTCTAGACCATATATTTGGTCTTGAATTAATTCTTCATTATGGTGTAAGGAAGGAATTGAGCTTCATGCTTTTGCATGTGGACATCCAGCATTCACTGCACCATTACTTGAAAAGATTACCCTCTCCCCATTGAATTTTCTTAGCAAATGTGACAAAAATCAAATAACCATAAATATAAATGGTTATTTTAGAATTCCCAATACTATTCTAATTATTTTGGGTCTATCTTAGGCCAGTATCAATCTGTTTGATCCAGTAGCTTTGTAATAAGTTTAGAATCAGAAAATGCAAGTCCCCCAACTTTGTCTTTCTTTAAGATTATGTTGACTATTTTGGGTATCTCAATTTTCCATATGTATTTTAGGATGAGCTTGTCAATTTAAAAAAATGTAGTTGGAGGGGCACCTGGGTGGCTCAGTCAGTGAAGAGAACAGCTCTTGGTTTCGACTCAGGTTGTGATCTCAGGATCATGATATCAAGCCCCATATTGGGCTCCATGCTGAGTCTGTTTTGGCTTCTCTCTCCCTCTCCCTCTGCTCCTCCCACTTCTCTCTCTCTCTCTCTCAAATAAATAAATAAATAGGGATCCCTGGGTGGCGCAGCGGTTTAGCGCCTGCCTTTGGCCCAGGGCGCAATCCTGGAGACCCGGGATCGAATCCCACATCGGGCTCCCGGTGCATGGAGCCTGCTTCTCCCTCTGCCTATGTCTCTGCCTCTCTCTCTCTCTCTGTGTGACTACCATAAATAAAAAAAAAAAATTTAAAAAAAAAATTAAAATAAATAAATAAATAAATAAATAACTTTAAAAAATGTAGTTGGAATTTTGATAGGCTTGCATGAAATCCAGATCAATTGGAAGTACTGAAATTTTAATTCTAATATATGTTCCAAGCTATGAATGTGGAATGTCCATCTATTTATTAGGTCTTCTTTAGGTCTTTATTAGGTCTTTATTATTTATTAGGTCTTTTTTTTTTTTGAGTATTAGGTCTTCTTTAAGTCTCTCAAAATGATTTGTATTATTCAGACTGCAAGTATTACACTTATTTTGTTATATTAATTCCATTTTATTTTATTATTTTTAAAAATTATGTAAGTTGAATTGTTTTTTAAATTTTATTTGATGATTGTTCATTTAGTGTATAGAAATGCAACTGACTTTTAAATATTGATATTGAAAACTGCAACCTTGCCAAAGTAGTTTATTAGTTGTCATAGATTTTTAATAGATTCCTTCAGATTTTCTATATACAAGATCATACCATATTAAAAAAGAGAGATTTTAAAATTTCCTTTTTCCAAGCTTCTTCTTTCCTCTATGTACTTCTTTCTTCTTTCTTCTATGTTTCTATTGCTTGATTGTTCTTTCTAGAATCAAGTAAAATATTGGAAAGCACTGCTGAGAACGGACTTATTGTCTTCTTCCTGGTCTTAGAGGGAAATCTTTCAAACTTTTACCACCAAGTATGATGTTATCTGTGTGTTTTTCACACATTCTCTTTATTAAGTTGAGTAATTTCCCTTTTATTTCTAGTTTTTCAAGTGATTTTTATCATCAAAGAGTGCTGGATTTTAAAAATAATTTGTGTCTCTTGTTACTATTGTGGGGCTTTTTATCCTTTAGTCTATTAATGGTAATCCCATTAATTGACTATTGTATGGTTTCAACCTTGCATTTCTGGGGTAAATTCCACTTGGCCATGGGATGTATAATTTATAGATAATCTCTTTTATATGTTGGTAGATATGGGCTATTGGTGTTTTGTTGAGGATTTTTGCATCTTTGGTCATGAGAGATACTGATCTGTAGTTTTCCATTTTCTTTTTTGTGATGTTTTTGTTTGGCATTGGTCTCAGGGTGATACTGACCTCATAGCATGAATTGAGAAAGAAGAAAACAGTAATATGCAATTATGTTGTATTTTATGATTGCCTACATAATTATCTTTACCAGCATTCCCAAGTGTATGTTTCAAATTACTACTGATGGTACTTGATTTTAGCCTGGAATAATTCATTGGTATTTCTTGTGTGGCATGTTTACTTGCAAGAAATTTTTATTTTTAAAAAATCTGGATGGGTGCCTGGATAGTGCAGTGGATTAAGCATCTGACTCTTGGTTTTGGCTGTGGCTGTGATCTGAGAGTCCTGAGATGGAGCCCTCCATCAGGCTCCGTGTCAGTGTGGAGTCTGCTTAGGACTCTCTCTCTCTCCCTCTGCCTGCCCCTTGAACACATGCTCTCTCTCTCTTTTTCTCTCTCAAATAATAAATCTTTTTGAAAAATCTGGAAATGTTGTGTTTTCACCTTAATTTTTAAGTGACTTTTTGGGGAAAGTTTTCTGATTATAAGATTTTAGTTTGAGAGTTTTATTTTTTCTTTCAGCACCTCAAATACGTCATACCACTGTCTCCTGACATCCATTGTTTCTGATGATAAGTCATATTTATTCTTATTGGCATTCCCTTTTTGACAAGTTAGTTCTATTTGCTGCTAACAGAATTTTTGTCTTTGTCCTTGACTTTGAACATTTTGATCATGATGTACCCACTGTTGATCTGTTCACATTTATCCTACTAGATTTCATTGAACTTCTTGGATGTGTAGAAAAATGTATTTGATGAAGTTTGGGAAGTTTTTAGCCATTATTTTTTACACTACTTTTTTCTTTTTCATTTTCTCTTCTCCTTTAATGTACCTCCATTATGCAGATAGTACTTCATTTAAAATGGTAGCCTACATTTCTCTGAAGCTATACTTATTTTTTCTAATTCTCTTTTCTCTCTGTTCTTCACATTACATACTATTTCTCAATCCTACTTCAACACTACTAATTTTTCTTTCTGCCAGCTCAAATCTACCGCTGATCTTCTTGAGCAAGTTCTTCATCTTGGTTACCACACTCTTGGACTCCAGAATTTTCATTTGATTCCTTTTAAAAAATAATTTCTGTCTGTTTACTGATAGTCACTATTTGATGAGATATTATTATCATAACTTCTTTAATTCATTAATCATGGTCATTTTTATTTCTTTGAAGATACTACTAGGAGCTGCTTTGAAGTCTTTGCCTTTTACGTACATCATTTGTGCTCTCTCAAAAGCAATCTCTATTGCCTGTTTTTTTCTAATAGATCACACTTTTCTGTTTCTTTGCATGACTCAGTTTCTGTGTCAAATTATTTTAGATAATATATTGTAGCACTTCTAGCTCCTGACACCTCATTCCCCAGTCCTATCGTTTCCTTGTTTGTTTATTTGTTTAATGACTTGGTTGGACTAGTTCAGTAAAGTCTATTTCTGTCTCAATGTGCAGCTTCTGATATTGCTTTTGGAGTGTAGGGCCTTGAGTGTCCCTCTAACCTATACAGAAGTAACAGTGATTTTAGTTTGGGCTCTTTGTCTCTTTACCTGATCTCTCTGCTAAGCTCTGGGTGGTCTGTCTTTAGTGGTATCCTATTTAGCTACCCTCCTCTAATTACTAGCTGATTAATATATTGTTTTCAACCACTCTCTGGGCATAGATATTCCCATTGTCTTATCCAAATAAAGTGTGGCTGCCCCACTCAAACTTCTTTCAGGGGTACACTCAAACTTCTCTCAGGTCAGTCTTTGAAACTTGCTTTACCCCCAGGATGGCTCCTCTTATTCAATTATTTCCATGGCTCTTCTGTTAAACTTCTATCTGGCCTTCTTGTGGCTATCATGAAGCCTGCTACTGTCATAGAAATCTCTTATTTGCTCTGCACCAAGATATCCACCGATTTTAACTCTGTCCATGGGTATGAATGTCCCTCCCTGTGTTTCAGATAAAATCAATCCCTTTATGGAGAACCATTGCACCTTGTATTCTTGTAGACTGTATCTCTGCCTGCACAGAAGCTCTGTGTCACTGCTCCAGAGCTGGAGGCAAGGACAGTGGCCTGCTTCTCTGGGACTGAAGCTCTATTTTAGGACTGGGCACTGCAGTTATGGTGGTGTATGATACTGTTGTCTTCTTGTGTGCTTCTATTGGCCTATAACTTCCACCCTGTAAGCAAACCAGGGGAAAGGGAAAATGGGCCCCCATCTTCTCAGCCAGACACTTCTGAGTTAGTGTTTCCATAACACAAGCAGAGACTAGATGAAGGAAACTCCAAATCTCTTAGCTATGTTTGCCTGGAATACAGCTTTTGCAACATGAGCTGGAGGAAGAGGATAAGTAATGTTCACAGTGTGTTCTTCTCAAGGAGAACTTATCACCTTAGACTGGGGTCTGGCAGGAGAGTGAATTCCATCTTCTTGGTGGTACCAGCCCAGAGTAGAGCTTTCACTACTCTGAGCTAAGAGAGGAGAAGGACCTGGGTTTAGATGCAGTAGTACAGACTAAGATTGCACAGAATTTTTAAAAAAGATTTTATTTATTTGAGGCAGAGAGTGCACAAGGTAGGAAGGGGCAAAGGAAGTGAGACAATCTCAAGGAGATTCTACACTGAGCACAGAGCCCAACACAGGGCTCTATCTCATGACCCTGAGATCATGACCTGAGCTGAAACCAAGCATCAGAAGCTTAACTGACTGAGCCACCCAGGGGCCCCAAGATGGCACAGATTTTTTTTGAATAAATATTTCTCCATTTGCTGTTTATAAATTCCTGGAGAACCATTCCCAGAAATTTAAAGTTTTTTTTTAATTACTTTCATGAGTTATGGTTGTTTTGCTGGAAAGAAGTTTCAAGGAGATCCTCACAGCACCATTTCACAAGTGTTTCTTGCCTTTTGTACAGTTGTACAGTCTGGTAAGTTTATCTGAAGGTATTTATATGTTTCCCAGTTCCACCACTTGCACGTTTGTTTTTGGAAAGCAGATCCTATGTTGATGAGTTTTTCACACTGTTCTCAATGGTTGTTTGTTAAATAAGTATGCCATACTCTCCATATCCAATAGTCTGGCTAAACTTCCCTCCATTCAATATATGGGGTTTTTTCTCTAACTATCATCTTTTCCTGCCTTATAAACTAGTCTACTTTGTGCATTTATTTCTTGTCTCTTCTAACACATTTCAAAGTACATGTAGCTCAATGAATCAAAGCAACAATTCTTAAAACCACTCTGTCTCTTCAATTAGTTCTGTTGCACTACCTCGTATTCTCTACGAGTTGTTTAATCATGTTGATGTATAGTGATGTGAATTTTCAAATTACAGGCGTACACCACATAATTGTATAAGGACAGGAATGGATTTATTGTATGTTTCCAACAATAGTCCCAATGAAAAATATAGCTATCTTTTATTGAGTACATACTACATGTTAAGCACTCTTTTGTGAATGGAGAAATGCATGTGAAAAATTACTTATTGGAAGCACAGTTTTACAAATAAAAAATAAAAAAAAGGTAAGTAACTTTCCCAATATCATACAGCTGGATTATATATTCTTAAAAAAGAACTATGAAATATTTATTTTATATTAAAGCTCATGAGATTATACTTCACATTTACTTGGGACCAGGTAACAACAACAACAACAAAAATCTGATGCAATATTAAGGGAGGCAACTCAAGCTATTGCCAGTGATCTGATTAAGTGACTTAGCCCAAATGCATAACTTTCCACTAGCTCACAGTAATAAATGCAAAACTGTTTACTTAGAAAAAAATCAAAATTAATAGACAATAGGTCTTTATTCATGGTGTTCTGCATTAAATATGGTAATAAGTAAAGTTACCATTTTTTTCAGTCTTTTTTTTTTTTCCCAAAATCTACCATGCCCATGGTCTCGATTGATATTTTCTCCTTCATTATGTACACAGGGACCATACTACATGGTTTACAGTAAAGAAACATTTTGATCTGAAATGCCAAACCCAACATCATATTTCTTGGTTCTAATATCATTAGACAGTCATATTTTATGGCTGTGACAGCAAGGCTATGACAGATGACACTTTGAGAGTGTTGGAAGAGAAAGCTCATATAGCACTTAATCAAATGGTTGCAATGTCTAAAAGGATTAAAGTCAAGTAGGCTATGACTCATAAAATTATGTTTCCTATTATTATCTTAAAACTGACAATGAAATACTGTCTATCTTAAGTGTGTGTGTGTTTCCTATTCTTTTTTGAAAAATAATTCCACAGGACAAAACCATAGGACATATTTTTCCAAAAAGCTTTACATATTTGAATAAAATAAAAAATATGTACACATATTTACATACCTTTTATGCTTTATGAACATTTGAGATGGTGATGTTGGTAAAATAGATGTCAACACCATTTCCTAACTAATGAGCACTAGTTTGTTGCATGACTTTACAAACAGCATGAACACAAGAATTAAAATAAGAAAAAATTTCATTAGTACTAAGATTCAAAGATATTTATTAGCACACTCTTGAGTGTTGTCTTCTGTAAAGTGGAGATGAGTAGTTATAACTTCTATTCATTGCCTATGGTAAGAAGAGTATTTTCTCTTTGTTGCCATTTAAAAGTATGATGTCTGTTTGCTATGGCTTAGAAAAAGCAAACTTGGTGGGAGGCTTATATGACCATTGAGAAGTCTTTCAGCAAAGGAGCTTAAAGTGATTTTTCTTTCAGAATAAAATCTCCAAAACTCTACATGGCCACCCTATAGTGTTTTCTCTCCAAATGTTTTCTCAAAATATATAGGTTCAGATTTTGCTTCTTGTGATAACCATGAATTTTCCAGTATAAAACTATGGGCATAAAAAAATAAATAAAACTATAGGCATGATCGACCATGGTATCTCCAAAATCTCTCTTTCATTGTCCCTTTGTCTTTTATAATCTTCATAGTCCCTTTGTCTTTTATAATCTTCATAGTCTGTTGTAATGAAGACCTACTTTGGGTTACAGTAATATCACCTCCAGTGAATTTAACTACTCAGCAATTTCATCTGTTAGAAATAAGTTACTGAAACAAAAACTTACTTAAAAAATTTACTTATAAACAGTGAAGATTTATGTCACAAACTTTGCATAATGATTCATGTAACTATTGAGACCCCTCGGGTCTTATGATTTCTCATATGTCCAATGAGATGAAAGAGGCTCCAGGTTAGAGCATTCACGAAGGATGTCTGATTTTCAGGACTTTGTGTAAAAAATGTTGGAATTTGTATAGCCATAACTAAAATTGAATAGTTTTCGACCCTATATATATTGAACAATTTCATAAATTCTCTATTCATAGTGCTTCTGGAGTGTTAATAACTTACTGTATATGTCAAAAAGACAAGGAATCTTTGAGTTGGTCCAAAACTGTGCTTCAAACTCAAATGTTTATAGGTCTCAAATAAATGTAAATGAGTGCCAAAACAGAAGCTTATGTCCAGCTCCTTATCATTCTTGGTTTTCAAAAAGTGAGCAATACCTAGATTATTATATAAATATTTCTGATTTTTAATATGGCCCCCCAAATTTAAAACTCTGTGATTAGAACACACACAAACACATACACACACACATACACACATCATCATCATCATCATCATCCTGCCAAGACCTGTTCACAAGTCCATGGAGCTTCAGTTACTTGATCAATCCTCAGACATTTTAATCTATATACCTGCAAAACTTAATTTTCAAGAGTGAACATCTGGACTTTGACATCTATATTTCATTACATCCCTATTGACTATATTTGATTTAGCTGCCCTAAATCTTGCATTCCTATTCAATGCAAACAATGACAATTATAATGCTTGATTGCAGAGATTGTGAAAACATTTATTTTTGCTAAAGTGGGGATAACTTGGTAAGTGTACAAAACCAAAAGGCTCATATTTTGTATGAAAAACACGACCTTTTCCAGGGCACATTCATATATTTGAGATGCACATTAATCCTTGGCTCTAAGGATCACAAAAAAATATTTAATTTATCTTAGCTGTGATCCTAGCTGTCATTGACTCTCAAAGGCTTTATTCTAGTGTTATTGAAACATGTGAATTGTTCAGCTACTGGGAAAATCCTTATATCTGGACAGAATCTATGCAAGCATACAGCTTGCTAATGCTTTGGGATACCTAGTAGCTGTCTAGAAGAAATTTCATATAAAGCTCTTATATTTTACAAGCCTGTGGCTACTAGCAAGTCTTATGGCATTTTCCATTACTAAGTAGTCTATATATTTATGAAGGTATACATGACTGAAATCCAAAAACTCATAGTAATCCAGAACTAGAAAGAATTTTAAATATTATCTAATGCAATCAAGATGCAAAAGCACTCGTGAAGCACAGTACACCTTGTGTGTATATATATAGGCGGCTTGGTAACTGGCCTCAAAGCAAGGCTCTTATCATAATGTAGTTTGCAGTATATTACCGTGCAGCAGGCATCCCCTTGTAGGAGGGCAATAGCATAAAAATCTAGCTGGGACTTCAAACTTTCCTGGTAATTAGCTCATTAAACTCTCTAATCAAGAAAGAGATGATACTGGGGCGCCTGGGTGAAGCGTCAGTGAAGCGTCTGCCTCGGGCTCAGGTCATGATCTCAGGGTCCTGGGATGGAGCCCGTGTCAGGCTCCCTGCTCAGTGGGGGAGGGGGGCAGAGGGGATGGGGAGAGCTGCTTCTCCCTCTGCCCCTCCCCCTCCCCCTCATGCTATCTTGTTCTCTCAAATAAAATCATTTAAAAAAATCCTATCTGAGGCCCCCAAAAGATGAGCATATTATGATATACTATCAACAAAAGAAACCAAAGCTCCAACCCACATATTTTGATTTTAATAAGCTCTTTCATTATTTAATGTGGCCCACCTATAATATAAAATTTAGAATTATTGATTTTATTTTATTTTATTTATTTATTTTTTATTTATTTATGATAGTCACACAGAGAGAGAGAGAGAGAGAGAGGCAGAGACACAGGCAGAGGGAGAAGCAGGCTCCATGCACCGGGAGCCCGACGTGGGATTCAATCCCGGGTCTCCAGGATTGCGCCCTGGGCCAAAGGCAGGCGCTAAACCGCTGCGCCACCCAGGGATCCCTAGAATTATTGATTTTAGTATAAAGCAAACTAACGGAAGTCAGGGTTTCCATTACTCTCTAGCAGTAACATTTTCATTTCTTTTTAACAGCATGCTAGATATTTGTGTTTTTTTTTTGATATTCTATAAATGTCCATTTCAATGTCTTTATTTTTTAAAATAATTTTATTTCAGCATATAAAGGTTCTAGTACAGAAAATCTGTTAAGCAATGGTAGATGTAGAAACAGGAAAGTTGAGCTTTTGGCTAATGTAATATTGATGTAAAAGTTGTCAACTCACCTATGCAATGGAAGCGCAGGCCACAAAAGCATGAGTCCTTCGGTATGCTTGGTAAGTAAGCACTGGTTTAGAAGGAAAATTTCTCACAAAATCTCACTCTTGAAATAAATTATAAAAAGATATTTAGAATATGACATTCCATTTATGAATTTCCTGTTTACTTAATATAAACTTATTTGGTGAAGATATATTCTCTTAATTAAGGCTTATCCGTATCTGACAGAGTCCATTACAGTCTGTCCAGGAATCGTGAGTTAATTTAAAACAAAAAAAGGAAAATCACACTTTCTTAAGTTTAAAAGGGAGCAGAAGAGCCTATCAAGTAATGAGCATGATATTTAAGTAAACATGAGAAGTTATGGAATGAGGCATAATCTACACTGTCTCCACTCTGAAAAGATGTAATCGTTGCCCTTTCTCCTGACCTTACCACCCGCACAACTGGTTTCCCGACCCTTAATCTTGCTCCCCTCCAGAAATTGTCTTCACTGTGCTTGAAAGAATCTTCTTAAAAGGCAGATCCACAGAAGGTATTACCTCTCCAGTGGTTTGCTATTGGCTGGAGGAAAAATTTCGAGTATATATTGAGGCCATTAAGTACCCCTCGGGGTCTGATGGCTGAGGCCCTCTTGCACACTCTGATTCTAAAATTTCAGACTCTTCATTCTTCATTTCTAGGCTTTGCAGCTCCTGCTCCTTGGAACATCCTGGTCTTTCCTCCTCTTTCCCTTTGTCTTTCATTACTGTCGAAGAGCCCCGGCTGCCTGAGATCTAACCAATCCCCTTAGTCTATGTTACATGAACCTTCCGTATGTTCCCCAGACCCCTTGCGGGGACCGTTCAGGGACCCATTTCTCTTTTTAGGTAGAATCTAACAGCCTCCTAGATATAAAGATTCACATCTTGTAATGGGTGACACGTGACAATCACCCAATAATTAATTTTAGGGTAGAAGCATGAAAAGATGGATATATTAACCCCCAAATCATCCCCCTTAAAAGAATTCACGTGCGAAGCCATGTAGGAATCTTGGTGGTGTTTCCACTGGAGGCCAAGGAAAGCCTGCACCGGCCAGAATGCAAAGGCCCAGGTGACTGAGCAGAACAACTAAGCTCCAAGGTTGCCTCTGCTGACCTGTGACCTCAGCTTCTTACCACAGCTCCCTGCAAGCCGGGACATCCTATCCATGCCTCTTCAGGGCCACTCCTAGCAACCAACCCATCTCACTCTTCAACCAATACTTTGGAAATTTTTTGAGCAACAAAACCAATAAGTTCCACCCTGCCAATGTTTTATCCGATGCAGATTTTATTTTTTAATCCCTGTTCTCTTTTACAACCCACTTGTGTCACTCTCTAACTTGATCATGGGATAGTTAATTACATCTTCCACTCTATTCTTCAGTGACTCAGATTACTCCAGCCTTATTTAAACCAAATTAGATGATGGTCTCAGTAATATCAACCCTGAAGCCAGATGTTGCCTTTCCCTTGCTTTAGATCAAGTAAGTGGCTGCCTGCCTCCCATGTGCAAAAGGAAAAATCTGTGTCAAAACATTCTCCAACAAGAACACTCAAAGCCTGAAAGTTCTCACATTTTTGAGAGCTCCTTATCTTCTAAGGCAGAAAGCCTTCCTTCCTCTCTCTAAAGAGGCAATTTACTAATCTGCAGGTATTCACCAATGCATTAACAGATAAATTCCTTGGAGAAAATAGCGAAAACAAAACACTGAGCAATTTACTACGAAGGAATAGTAGCATTTGAGAAAGAGGAAACAGGATTTTTAATGTCCTAAGGAAAGAGCTAATGGTGATGCATTCCAGTGAGAGCTAGATGCAGTATGCTCACAGGCAAATTGAAAACAAAACTTTCAAAACCAGACTGTGCTCACAATGTTTCCTTATTTCCTCCATTTTTCTTCTTGCAACTTCATGGGTATCTTTCCAAATTCAAATTTCATAAAATGCTTTTGAGGTTATATAAGTAACTCAAATAACCACACTCAGTTGCTATCAACCAGAAAATACTTATGATCCTCCATCAAAGGAAAAGCAAATGCCTCATCAAAAATCGTATCAGAAATACTAATTGCAGCATACCTTGAGGTTCTCTCAATATTTATGTTTTTATATATCTGATTGTGGTCAAGTCTACATGTGCTAGTTATGGTAATGAAAACTTTACAGGAGAAATATCAAAGGAGGAATTTTCTGGGTAACTGACAAGCAGTAAGATCATGTAAGACTCAGTATTATTTACATAAAAGCCTTTCGACATTATATTGATATCAAGGATAAGGGTAGTCATGACTTTATGGCATCTATTTAAATGCATGATTCTACGTTTTATACTTTTATCTGGATTCCTAATTGCTCCAACTGGAACATATTAGTGTGAAACAATAAATGCTGTGATCATAGGGCAGGGGATAATTAGAAATATTTGTATTAATTGATTAGTTGACCTTGTATTGTTTCCTCTTCAAGATTTTTACTCTCATATCTCACTTGGAAAAATAAAAATTTCAAAACCAAACCATATCTACTACGAAGATACAAGGAAACTTCCTTGTTTCTTCCAGTATATTTACAGCCACTTAGTGGCTCTTCAATACATTTTTTAAATCTAGATACATGTTTGACCATTAATTTGAAATTGAATTTTGTGTCAGAAGTTAGGGCAGTTCTACAGCATTTCTAAATAAATCATTTCTAATTAAAAGTGTTTTAAAAAAAACTGTGTTGGGATGCCTGGGTGGCTCAGAGGTTGAGTGTCTGCCTTTGGCTCAGGTTGTGATCCTGGGGTCCTGGGATCAAGTCCCTCTTGGGCTCCCAGCAGGGAGCCTGCCTCTCCATCTTTCTGTGTCTCTGCCTCTCTCTCTGTGTCTCTAATGAATAAATAAATAAAATTTTTTTAAAAAATAAAAAAACTGTGTTACTTATAATTTAAAGAATAAAACATTAAATTATATTTGACTATTGCATATTATATTTTATAGCACTTATTACATTATGCATTATTTCAAAATAACAAATTGTTACTAAATTATTTATTTAAAAAAGTAGATTTTTATGTTTTAGGGTTTTGGGGGAAGGTTTGAAGAAAAATATCTCTAAATTATTGTATCTTGTCACTAATGTTTTGAAGTGAAGCAATGAAAAAACTTCAAAAAATGAATATGGGGGAAACAAGATACCATCTGACATGAATTCTTTTCAGATTTGGAAGGAGAATTTATTTTGGATTTTTGTCGGGATACCAAAAAAAGCAGGCAGATCTCTTCAATCCTACAATTTAGGGAAAATCTTATTGGAATGAGTGCTTTGGTTATGCCGTTCATTCCTTCGGTGTTGGATTCTGAAGCCAGTGGTTTAATTGTGTCGATGACTAACTTCCATTGTGCAAAGAACTTAATTACATACTGTGGTTCAGTTTCTATTTTGCCAGGCAGTCGTTCATCCATAAAAGAATGCTGTAGAAAGTAAGTGGTAAAATGCAAAAGAAATTGAAAGCACATGATTGTAGTCAAGAAGCAAATAAGTAGTTTTCAAAGAAAAGCCAGAACACTTTAACTGGGAACTGGATTGTACTCCTAAAACAAAGAAAAAGTTGGCAGCCAAGAAGAAATACTTTGTGATTTCACTTATTGTTCAACATTATAAAATCATTTGAACCCATTTTTATACTTTTGTTTACTGGTCAATTAGTGAAATTTGTCAAATGAAACAACTATTTTTTAAAGCCATAAAGTTTTTAAGAGAATAATACTTCCCTTTGGAAACTTAGGATAATTCTCTATCTCCTCTCTTGTAAGATAATTATTCCCACTTTAAACTTATAATAGTGGCTCCTTTGGAATTAACAGGACAGCTTTGCAATAACCCTGGGCTATTAAAGCATGCAGGGTTGAAAGATCTGGATAGCTTCTACAGCTTCATATTGCTTTACTGCTACTTTGGGTCTAGCTTAAAAATATCAAGATACAATCTTGAAAATATTATGTGTTTTGTCTGTGACAGTAGTGGCTTCAAATAATTAACTCTGAAATATCTTTATAAGTAAAAATGCTTACTATAAACAGAATATTTTAATCTGAGCATGATGCACTCTTCCTAGTTAAAGTAGACCTCATGAGGGCAGGAGATCCAATGTTCCCTGCAACTGATAATTACTTTATGGTTTTCATTATTTTTTGTTCTAGTAAAGAGGCTACAGTTTAGCATAATTGCGTTTCAGGTGTTTTATTTCAGTACTTGATATTTGCCATTTAAATTTGTGCTAATTATAGTTTAGAGGATTTAAAAAATTGTTTAGTTTATTTTTGTGCAAAGTCTTTTGTCTTCAGTTTAAAATTTAGCAAATAAAGATGCTTAATAATAAACTCCCCAGAACTGTTGCTTAGTCTGAGTGGGGAGAGGACATCATAAAAGGTACAAATTGGCATGACCCTGGAAGTATTCACAAAGCACAGGCAATACAGCATAAAAAGTCAAGGCATTCACTTGGCAGTCAAATAGGCCAGGCTGTGAATTCGGACTCTGCCACGAACTGGCCACATGACCTTGAACAATGCAATGCCTCTACACTTTTATATCCTAAGGTGTGAATTTAGGATTATGAGGATATATTATTGTTCAGGGCTAATGTAGGCATTAGGTGAGATAAGGTGCATAAATGCTTGACACATAGTAGATACTCAGTGTGCCTGGGCTAGGCTAGTTCTAGCGGTGGGCTGAGTGAGAAGGGTTACTTCTGGCGGCTTTTGTGCTGCACTGTGCCGTGACCCTCCTCACAAAGGCTCTTTGGAAGGAAACCCTTGCCAAGGACTCTGGAAACAACACCTCGTATTCAAACAACTTCCAGAATCAAGGAACTTCCTAAACCTGAACTCGTTTCTTCTGTTATTCATGCATTTGAACATTCACCTGTTGAGTACAAAATTCCTGGGAGAGCATAGCCTTGATATGTAATCTCAAGAATCAAGTTTATTATACATTTTCTCCATAATGTTAAGAAAGCTTTCTAAGTGGGATGAACAAAATATTACCTGTTCCTTTTGTTAGATTTTCCCTGGAGGTGAAATGGCAGGGGGGAAAAATATTTACAATCTAGTGAACTAAAGGCAGTGTAGAAGAGGCTAAGCAGGTGTAAATCAGGATATTGGAGTACTGCAACCAAGTATTTGCTGTGAGGTCGTCTCTTTTATCCTAGCATTGACCCAGGATTGAAGTTTACGAGTTAAGAAGAAAGCAGAAAAACTGAAAATGGCATGACAAAGCATTTTGTTGACCATCTAAATAATGGAAATTAAGAAATTAAAACTATTTTGCTTGAAAATGAGAAACGATGTATATGCAGGCTAAAGATCCTAAAATTTATTTATGACTTAATATTTGGTTGAATGGTGCAAAAATAATGAGGTATTTGAATTTGAGTAATTTAGATCATTAGTGAGGAATAATCTACCTAAAAACAAAGAAGATCTATAGTCAAGAAAGTTTCCTAAGGATCATAAAGGAATCATCTGTTTTACAAATCACAGAATATAAAATTTAAGAGTCTGGGGACAGGAACCAGCTAACTAATAGGAATAAACTAAACCTTTGATTTTATCTATGAATTCTTATATGTTTAAGAAATCAACATACCTCTCCATTATACCTAAATTATAATCCAGCCCAGAGGTAAATAGGTGAATTTCATGTAGAAAATATCAAAATTTCATGATAAGCTTATGAGATTTTAAAGAACACATTAAATGTGTTTTTAAATGTGTTTTTAAAAATCATTTAAAAATCTATCTTAGACATACAGCAAGGTAACCTTAGAAAACATTTCATAATATATTGCTGTTAACCTCCAGATGATTTTACTGAAGAATGTGAAACTTGCTTCTAAAATAAAAAAGAATAGAAATGGACAAGGTCTGTTTGCTCTAGTATAGACCTAAATTGCTGTGAAAGACACAGGGCGGAAGGAAACTCTCCAGGGAAAATTCGCTGAAGTCATCGTTGAATCATATAATCAGTATAAGTAGGTCAGACAATACTCAAGATACTTGCCCTCTCGAAAGTCTTACCTAGAAGAATCTTTCTTTCTTCTTTCTTTCTTTCTTTCTTTCTTTCTTTCTTTCTTTCTTTCTTTCTTTCTTTTTCTTTCTTTCTTCTTTCTTTCTTTCTTTCTTTCTTTCTTTCTTCTTTCTTTCTTTCTTCTTTCTTTCTTTTCTTTTTTCTTGGATGATAATTACTTAGAGCTGGGAACATATTCTCACTGATGATAACAATTTGGGGACTGGATGAACAAGTAAATGCAATGGACTTGTTATTGCCCAGATGAAAGGCGTTCAGGTGACATGAGTGTGGCTTGTTTAACTCCCTATGAATAATCCCAGTTGTGATCTTAGCTTCACCATTATAGATTGTGTAGCATTGACAAAAAATGAATATAAAATAAGCTTGATAATAATGAAAAGTTTCAAGTACTTCTGTTCACTTTCCCTTAAAAGCCCTCTGTATGCCCCTATTTAATCAATCTTCAATTGTCAAAAAAACACAAACAAACCACACAACATAATAAGTCATCAGAGGAGTGCTTTAAGTGCTTATAGCATAGGAAAAAGATGTTCTCCCTTTTTCCCCAAGAATGCATTATTAAAAATTCTGTAAGATGTGTTTTAGATGTACACCAATGCAGCCAGACAACCACTGCCACCACAAGGAAGGCAAATGGCCCAAAAGGGACTCAAGCAGAGATCTTTGTACATCCAGCAGGAGGCTACAGACTTTCAACATATTTGTGGCTTCACTGCAGGAAGCAGACTCTTATTTGTTGATGAAGCTATTATGTAGTTATGAAGCACCGCTCTTTCACCAAGGCTAGGCAATATTTTTTTGACTGTTGGTTAAAATAGAACAAATTTAAATTCTTCATCATAAAAAAGAAAACCAAAGAATGAGATCAATCTCCTACCCAGTTATGTAGCAAAAGCTGCCACCTCCAAGATCAGAGGACACAATATGTTTTCATTTACAATTTCCTCATACTTAAAAACTTGGCTGTGAAAAGCCAAGACCCCTTAAACTGATGGAATTTGGCATAGAAACCAGTAAATTGTCTGTATTAAAAAAATACTAATTTAAATACCTCAGTTGCTTCTGTAGAACAGGAATGCTAAAATTCCAAATTTTCTTATAATCAAATTTCCTCTCTTCTAACTTAATTCTAACTTCTAATATAATATGATCATAATGTGGAAGATAAATAGTTTTCAAGTATTTGTACATAATGCCAAATAGACTGGAAAGGATATTTTTATCTTCTTTTTATTTAGTGATTTGATATGTTATATAAAAAGATGATTTTCAAATAAATATAGGCTAGCAGAAATATAAGCTACTCTAATTTATAGGCTATAACTTCATAATATGGTATTTAATTAAAAGATGGACATCCTGATTTTTCACTATAATGTAAATATATACATCTCTATGATCAGTATTGAAAATGTGTGCATATATGTGTGTGTACATTTATAATATTTGAATTATATAAGCTGTATTACAATTTAGATCTGTGTTTAAAGAATGTGATGGATATTTGATTTGCTTACCAATATTTCTCATTTATGACAGAATTCATGGCCTTATGGCCTTAAAATTAGGCATAAATGGGGCTTTGTTTTGCCGATAAATGATAAAAGATTTTATGCACACTTATCTCCTTCCTCTTTCCCTACTGCTCAAATCTAGGAGACCGTGTGTTTACGGTGAAGTAGTTATAGAATGCTAGACTCTCCCCCACTGGTTCACACTAGATGGAGTACGGTTGCCTTGGAGAGTAGTCACCCAGACCCCCAGCACACACTGGGTAACGCAGAAATAGCACTTTGTGGTGTTAAGGATCAAAATCTGTGTATCGTTTATTATGGAAGCATAATCTAAACTCGTATAATCTACAGTAACAGTTTCCAGACATTTGAAACTAGTCTCAGCATCCGTAAAATTTCTGAGTATGCACTTTTAACATGTTTATTTACAAATATTATACTTTATTATTTTATTTATACATCTTGTGAGTTATAAAACATAGTTAAAAAGGACAAGTTAAAAAGTGAAATCGAGTTCTCTAATACATTTCCTACACTCCAAATCTATCCTCTATTTTGTCCTTGATAGCTTGCACCCCACTTTGGTGATCAATGATCCAGAATTTAGTGAGACCAATGAAACTGATATAAAGATAATCAATCATGGGAAAAATTGCTGCCAAATATAAAAAGACACTGTAATTTCAGATTCCATTCATTGTCTCCTTTCTAGAGAACAGCGTGTCTACATTATGACTCAGAATCATTAGTATCTTCTTAGTGTTATATTAAGCCCACTGCTTGATTCCTATATGTTTTCAGATGTGAAAACTTTTGCCTTAACGTGCTGTAATAGGAATTCAGTTTTTTACTCTCTGTAGCAAATACTTGAAGGTGATAATATCAATGCCATTGGGATTTTTGTGTGTTGAATCCCTACACTTGTCAGTAACTGCTAATTTAAAGCTGAAGTTCAAAGACAGTATTCATGTAACCATACTTTCTTGTAGAAACAAAATTAAAACATCATTGAGAGGGAAAGCCAAAAGACATCCCAAATTCAGGCTAGTGGAATCCTTTTATGAAGTGACAGCATAACATAAAGTTCTATGAAACTTGAAGTCTATAAATATTTGTCACATATGAGATATATGTGGAAAAACAAAGAAAGTCGCTATCAGAATACATAGGTTTAAAAAATGATAATTGACCATTTTAAAAAAGACTTAATCACTAACCATTCTTAACTGATCCCATATTTTATCGGATTAAAGAAATGATATCCTCAATATTTTGGCCACCATGTTTTTGTTATCCCACACGGTTGAAATGGATTAAAGGTCTACTCTTTTTTTTTTTTTTTTTTTTTTTTTAGATTTTCTTTATTTATTCATGAGAGACACACAGAGAAAGGCAGAGACACAGGCAGAGGGAGAAGCAGGCCCCCTGCTGGGAGCCTGATGTGGGACTCGATCCCAGGTCTCCAGCATCATGACCTGAGCTGAAGGCAGACGCTTAACCACTGGGCCACCCAGGCATCCCTAAAGGTCTACCCTTTTGTAACATGATTCATCACCAGTCCAATGTTTCAAAGGCTCTTCAAGAAAAAGTCTCTAAATTCAATGCAATTAAATTTTTCATGTCGTATCAGCTGTTCTCTAGACTAAATTCATCACCCACAGGAGTCATGACTTTTGAACACTCAGATCTGATAGAGTAAGCAACTCAAAGTAGACTAATAAACTGCCCCCAAAATCTATGATGATATTAATTAGCCTCTTGTAACTGTGATATTAGGTTCAGGGGGTACCTTTACAGCTGCTGAATCAAATGTTGGCAATAATAGTAAGAAGAAATGCTGCCGCTTTCAGAGTGCAGTATTTCAGTTGGCCAATCAGGCACATTACAGGGAATTACATATTAGTATAAGGAATTATTCCTTCCAACTACAAGATGAGGCTGGTACACACACCCCAACAGCTCCTTGAGTTTGAGTATAAGGATATCCCACTGCTAGCATTCAATGGAGAGGCTTGCTATGAAGTCTGATGACAAAATATACTGAGAAACTGGATGTACATGGATGGCAACATAACTGGATTTTCATCACAAAGATTATTTGCAGCCTTTAAAACTTTGCTGAGGAACTTATCAGTCAAATGGGGATCGATTCTTAATGAACACACTTTGTGTAGGTTGTAATTAGGGGGAGTAAAACCCAAGAAAAGGTTCTAAATAAGGGGTCTTACCCCAGTAAGGGCTTGAGAAAAATGACGATTAAAAAAAAAAAAGATTCAGAAACATTCCATTGTCCTTTCATTTATTCAGCAATCCTTACAAAAATTATTGCTCTCATCTCTAACAGATGAGGAAGACGTGCCAGAGAAAGACCACAGCCTAAGGACGGTTCATTTATCATTCAACTTGCTTCAGCTTGAAACTTGGTGTCATTCACACTATTCTTTGACAATTGCCTCCATCTTCAGCGACTGGGTGTAATGTCTGGCGCAGCACAAGCACACACAAAAATATTTACTGCTTGAATGAAGACTTCCTTAAAAACATATTCTGGTTTGATTTAAATCGAATCTGGGCAGCATTAACTGCTTATTCTTTTATGTATCTGTGGTGATTCATGCTTCTTACTGTTACGGGAGTTACCACAATAACTTTTATTCGTTTATCTTATGTGTCCATCACATGCTGTGATTTCCTTAAGAATAGGGGTCATGACTCAACTGAGCCTTATATTCCCAAACCTTGCACCAGGTCTGGATCACTTAACAATCCACTTAACAAATATTTGTTTAGCTGAAATACGAGAAATCGTGGGAGCTTCCATCCTTCCCCTGGCATAGCTTCAGACTGACCTAGGAGGTGGGAGTGACCCGCCTTAATCAGAGGGAAGAAAGGGTATCAATGAGCACGGCCCCTTGGCAGGGCGGAGTAAGGGGGACCACCTGTGAAAGCCTTCGACCCGTGGCCCGGAAGCAGCGGGGGCCATGGGCAAACCTTGGATTTCAGGTGTGAACAGCATCCAGGGTGCCTCCCACAGGCCCCCGCATCAGGTGCTTCTGAGCAGAGGGCGCACTGCCGTGGACGTCAGCTCGCCGGGGAGCAAGTGTCAGTGGGAGGGCAGGAGCCAACACAGGTCATCCGTGGCTCAAGGTCCTCGTGTCTATGTGTCCGTGCACCCGAGGCCTGACCTTGGGGCGTGTCCCGTGTGACTGAGGCACCTGCCATCAGTGTGCCAGCTCTATTGCAACCGCCCAAGCTAAGGCGATTGCGTGGAAGAAATACTGGGGCCGGGAGACAGCCCCACGGGTACCAGCCCTGCAGCTCCCGGGGTGTGTTGACCCCACGACTGTAGGGGATTGAAGAGGATCCTGAAAGGGAGAGGCCGGAGCCCACGTGGCTCCAAGTGTGTGCAATGCTGCAGCGCAGCCGAGGGAACTTGGAAATGTCAGAGGAGGACCCTCGAGGCATGAGGGCCCCTGGGGGGGTGCCTGCAGCAGGGGCCCCGCGGACGGGTCTGGGGGTGGTGGTCTGGGCCCACAGTTCTTGAGGTGCTTGCTAAATACGTAGAATTCTTAGTCCACCCCAACCATGCTGAATCAGGAACTGTTTGGACGTGTAACCAGTTCCGGGGACCTCAGTGCGCCAGAGGCGCTGGCCCCCTGGCAGGCCCCTGGCCTCCTAGCACTCCGCGGTGGCCAGGCCCACTTACTACTCGGAATCATCTTTGAATACTGCTCGCAGACCGACCAGATCAGATGGACCATGTTTTTCTTTTTCTTTTTCTTTTTTTTTTTTTAAGATGTATTTATTTATTTATTTGAGAGAGAGAGCGCGAGCACACCAGCAGGGAGAGGGGGTGAAGGAGAGGGAGTCGGAGAATCCCACACAGACTCCCTGCTGCGCGCAGGGCCCAACGCGGGGCTCGATGTCACGACCCTGCGATCCTGACCTGAGCCAAAACCCAGAGTTGGAGGCTTAACCGGAGGAGCTACCCAGGCGCCCCAGAAGGGCCGTTTTCTATTCGCCAAACACTCCATACACATTCATATAGTCACACCTTTCAGTCTCTTCCTTCCAGTGGATTATTTATCCCATTGTATATGGTTGCTGTGGTCCTGCTCACGCTTGATGACGCATTCTCTGTAAACGCCTATTCATGTGTGTGTGTGTGTGTGTCTTCCGTATATTGTCTTTTTAATTATTGCTTTTATGTCAATTTTTCTGTTCAGATTTGAATTTTGAATGCAGGGAAGACATGATTTATTTTGTAACTCAATCGTCTTGTCACGTTGTAGGTGCTCAACTAATGGACCTCATATAATCCCAATTATGATGCCAAAGCATCATGTCACAAAGGCTTAGCTGCGCCTTGTCCTTTTGGATCTGGTCTTACAGAAGGAGTTCAGGAACACTTTACCCAAGTCATTTTCTTCTAAAACCAAGCTCATTCCTAGAACAGAGTCTTTAGACAGAGCATCTGCAGGCTAACCATTAAAATTAACATAATGGGTCCAGTTTTAGAGTCAGGGACTATCGACCTCGCAGAGTGATTTAGTTTGAGAAAAGAAAGCAGATCTAGATGTCCCATTAGTGCCACTAAATAAACGGTGTTCTGATGGTAGGGATTGATCTCAGGGAAAGTGGCTGATGTAGAGCCGATCCAAGCCTGGCGTGAGCATCGCTCGGTTCTGAATGCATTTTTTTCAGATGCATTTATCACACCACATAAATAAAGAGCAAAGCATGGAATGGACACTTGAGGTTCCTATTCTCACGAGTTGGGGATAAGAAAAGTGAGCTCATGTGGGAGAAACCTGGAGCAAAAGCACAGATCAAACATCACCCGCTGCAAAGTTGGCCAGAATTTTCTAAGTCCCACAAAAGGAAAGCTGGCTGTTTTGAGTGTCACAGGAAATTATTTTGAAAATCCTCAATCCCTAAAGGTTTGGAAATGTGACCAAAAGCTGCACTAAGAGAGCCCTGGATGCAGCTGCATGCATCTTAGGAGTGGTGACAAAACAGCCGGAGCGGGATGTGGCCTGCAGGTCACGTAGTTTACAGCAGGTGTGACTTGGGTCTGAGGGGTGTGTGGTAACTGGCATGTGTTCTAGTGATTGGAACTGGTTTTTAAATTTTATTTATTTATTTATTTAAACTGTATTTTTAAATTGAAAAAAAAAATCCCTTCAAGACTGCCTCAAGTGTGTCAGATGCAGAATATGAGAGCTCAAGAGAAACAAGATTTCTTTTTCTTTGACCCATGAAAGTTATTAGAGCCCTGGACAAAGTCAAAAGTAAAATGGAATTTTTCTTTTCTTTTCTTTCTTTTCTTTTCTTTTCTTTTCTTTTCTTTTCTTTTCTTTTCTTCTTTTCTTTTCTTTCTTTCTTTCTTTCTTTCTTTTTCTTTCTTTCTTTCTTTCTTTCTTTCTTTCTTTCTTTCTTTCTTTCTTTTTTTGTATTCTGTGCTAGTTTGATAAAAGCTTAGAAAGGAGATTCTGAATTAGAGTCTCACATGTATTTTCGTCTTGAGTTTATTTTCCTGTTCGGTAAAGAATTTCACCCATAGCGTCTGAAAATTGAGCAGCTGCTTTCGGGTGATTGACGGGTGTGTTTTAGGAAAACAACGAAGCGCAGGGGAGCGAGCTCGCTGCGGCGGTTGCGGTTCAGTCACACGCGTGACTGTGCGGCTGCACCTGGCCTCCGCGGCCCCCCGCGCCCGCGCTCACCGCAGGGGGGACCGCGCACGTGGGGGGGAGGCCCTTCTGCGCCTGCGCAGCGCACGGCCGCCGCCTCGCTGTCCACCCAGGACACGCCGTGCGGGCAGGAAGGGCCCCGTGTCGCGAAGCAGGAGCAGCTGGGGATAGTCACCGCCCCCCCCCCCCCCCCCCGCGCGCCCGGAGCCATCCCCTGGCCTAAGGGTCACGGGAGCCCCGCTGTCCCCGCGGCAGGGAGCCCCCGCCTCCCGGGCGCTGTGCAGCCTCTGCCTGGGACCTGGGTACGAGAGAGCCAGCGGGGTCACGCGGTCACGTGCTTTCACTCCGACTGCTGGGGACTAAGCAGAAGGCCGCGCTGGCCCTGCAAGTGACGGGGACAGGCCCGGAGAGGCCCCTCCCCGCGCTGGCCCTGCAAGTGACGGGGACAGGCCCGGAGAGGCCCCCTCCCCGTGCTGGCCCTGCAAGTGACGGGGACAGGCCCGGAGAGGCCCCCTCCCCGCGCTGGCCCTGCAAGTGACGGGGACAGGCCCGGAGAGGCCCCTTCCCCGCGCTGGCCCTGCAAGTGACGGGGACAGGCCCGGAGAGGCCCCCTCCCCGCGCTGGCCCTGCAAGTGACGGGGACAGGCCCGGAGAGGGCCCCTCCCCGCGGTGGCCCTGCAAGTGACGGGGACAGGCCCGGAGAGGCCCCTCCCCGCGGTGGCCCTGCAAGTGACGGGGACAGGCCCGGAGAGGCCCCTCCCCGCGGTGGCCCTGCAAGTGACGGGGACAGGCCCGGAGAGGCCCCTCCCCGCGGTGGCCCTGCAAGTGACGGGGACAGGCCCGGAGAGGCCCCTCCCCGCGGTGGCCCTGCAAGTGACGGGGACAGGCCCGGAGAGGCCCCTCCCCGCGCTGGCCCTGCAAGTGACGGGGACAGGCCCGGAGAGGCCCCCTCCCCGTGCTGGCCCTGCAAGTGACGGGGACAGGCCCGGAGAGGCCCCCTCCCCGCGCTGGCCCTGCAAGTGACGGGGACAGGCCCGGAGAGGCCCCTTCCCCGCGCTGGCCCTGCAAGTGACGGGGACAGGCCCGGAGAGGGCCCCTCCCCGCGGTGGCCCTGCAAGTGACGGGGACAGGCCCGGAGAGGCCCCTCCCCGCGGTGGCCCTGCAAGTGACGGGGACAGGCCCGGAGAGGCCCCTCCCCGCGGTGGCCCTGCAAGTGACGGGGACAGGCCCGGAGAGGCCCCTCCCCGCGGTGGCCCTGCAAGTGACGGGGACAGGCCCGGAGAGGCCCCTCCCCGCGGTGGCCCTGCAAGTGACGGGGACAGGCCCGGAGAGGCCCCTCCCCGCGGTGGCCCTGCAAGTGACGGGGACAGGCCCGGAGAGGCCCCTCCCCGCGGTGGCCCTGCAAGTGACGGGGACAGGCCCGGAGAGGCCCCCTCCCCGCGCTGGCCCTGCAAGTGACGGGGACAGGCCCGGAGAGGCCCCTTCCCCGCGCTGGCCCTGCAAGTGACGGGGACAGGCCCGGAGAGGCCCCCTCCCCGCGCTGGCCCTGCAAGTGACGGGGACAGGCCCGGAGAGGGCCCCTCCCCGCGGTGGCCCTGCAAGTGACGGGGACAGGCCCGGAGAGGCCCCCTCCCCGTGCTGGCCCTGCAAGTGACGGGGACAGGCCCGGAGAGGCCCCTCCCCGCGGTGGCCCTGCAAGTGACGGGGACAGGCCCGGAGAGGCCCCTCCCCGCGGTGGCCCTGCAAGTGATGGGGACAGGCCCGGAGAGGCCCCCTCCCCGTGCTGGCCCTGCAAGTGACGGGGACAGGCCCGGAGAGGCCCCTCCCCGTGGTGGCCCTGCAAGTGACGGGGGACAGGCCCGGAGAGGCCCCTCCCCGCGGTGGCCCTGCAAGTGACAGGGGACAGACCGCACACAGCCAGCGTCTCAGTAACTCACCTTCATGTGAAACATCAAGACACACATCAAAGTGACATGAACGTAAAACCCCGATCACACCTTAGAGCATAATGACTTTAAAAGGATGTTTGTTTTCGTCTCGGGCCCCTTTCCCCCGATTTGGGTCCTTACAAACTACTCCTTGCGGCCGACGAATGGCAGGCGGCTGGCCGGGGCCGCGGGCGCACCCACTCTGCGGCGGGCTCTGGCCCCGGGGCGGCCCTGAAACCAGCCCCGGCCCGGCCGACCTCCGGCACTGCGCGCCCCTCTGCTCACGTCCCCGTGTTCGTGCGAGGGACTCCAGGCCCGCGCAGCCCGCCGTGGCTTCACGTGGCACCCAGGCCCATCCCAACAGGTGTCAAGGTGTCAAGCTCGTTGTGATTTTGCTTGGCCTTTCCCCAAAGATTAGGGCTGCCGGACGCCCTTTCATCTGCTTGTTGATCGCTTGCACATTTTCTTTGCGTGACTGTCTGCTCTTTGCCTCTCTCTTAATCAGGTGTTTGTTCCTTTGTCTTTGAGTTTTAGGAGTTCTTTCTATACTCTAGATATTCATCTGTCATTACATATGTGATTCGCAAATATTTTCTACTATTTTTCAGATTGCTTTTTACTCTTTTGATATTGTCTTTTGATGTATGATTTTTGTCGATGGTTGTGAAATCCAATTAGTCAGTTTTTTTCTTGCGTTGCCTCTATCTTCAGGGCTGTAACGAAGAAATCATTACCAAGTGCGATGTTGTCAAGATTCTACCCTATATTTTCTTATAAGAGTTTTAGGTCTTTGATCCATTTGAAGTTAATTTTTGTACATGGTGTTAAATAAGGGTGTAGTGCCATTCTTTTTTAAAAATATTTTATTTATTTATTCATGAGAGAGAGAGAGAGAGGGAGAGACACAGGCAGAGGGAGAAGCAGGCTCCCTGTGGGGACCCGGGGTCAAGCCCTGGGCTGAAGGCAGACGCTCAATCACTGAGCCACCCAGGTGGCCCTAATGTCATGGTTTTGCAAGTGGAATCCAGTTTTCCTGGCACCGATTGTTGAAAAGACAGCCTTTTCCTCATTGAATGGTCTTAGTGCCCTTATCAAAAATCTTTTAACAATATATGCAAGGTTTAGGTATGGGATTTCTATCCTATCCTATCCTGTCCTATCCTACTCTATTGTTCAATACGTCTGTATTAATTCCAGTTCCACACTGCTTTGATTACTGTAGCTTTGTAGTAAATTCTGGGGTAAGGACATTGGATGCCTCTAGCTCTGTTTTCCTTTTTCTAAATCGTTTCGAGATTTGCTGGGTAATTTTATCATGAAAGAGTTTTGAATTTTTTTAAGCGCTAATAGAGCTGACATGATCAGTAAGGGTCTTCCCCTTCACTGTGTTAATATGGTATCTTACATTTATCAATTTTTATATATTGAACCATCTTTGCATTTCACCTGGATGCAGTATATTATCTTTAAATATGCTGAGGAATTGCATTTGCTAGTGTTCTCTTGAGCATTTTTGTATCAATGTTCCTAAGGAAAATGTTTATAAGTTCCCTATAGTATCTGACTTTAGCATTAAAACAATGCAGGTCTCATAGAACGAGTTAAGATGCATTTCCTACTCTTCAATTTTTTTGAAAAAGTTTAAGAAGAAACTTTTGGTTGTAGTTCTTTTTTAAATGTTTAGTACAACCCACCAGTGAAGCCATCAGGTCCAGGGCTCTATTGTTTGACAGGATATTACTGATGACTGATTCAGTTTCTTTACTAATTATAAGTCTGTTCAGGTTTTCTATTTCTTCATGATTGAGTTCTAATAAGTATTTTGATTTTAGGCATTTATCCATTTCATCCAAGTCATCCAATTTGTTGGTGTAAAACTGTTCATAATATTGTCTTATCTTTTTTATTTATGTAGAATTGGTATTAATACCCCAACTTTCATTTCTTACTTTACAAGTTTGAGTCTTCTTCTTCTTCTTCTTTTTTTTTTTTTTTGATTTTTGTTTAATCAATCTAGCTAAAGTTTGGTCAATTTTTTTTTTTTTTTGATATTTTCAAGAACCAACTTTTGGTTTCATTGATTTTTTTCTGTTGTTTTTGTATTCTCTCTCATATATCTCTGCTGTAGTCTTTATTATTTTCTTCCTTCTCCCAACTTTGGGTTTTTATTTTTTTCTAGATCCATAAGTTTAAAGACAGGTTGTTGATTTTGGTTCTTTTGTTAAGTATTTAAAGCTATAAATTTCCCCTGTAAATTCTCTAAGTTTTAGTATGTTATTCTTTTGTTTTCACTTGTCTCTAAGTATTTGCTGAATTCCCTCATGGTTTCTTATTTGATCCATTCATTGTTTAAGAGTGTTTTCTTTAATTTCCAAAAAAAAAAAAAAAAAAAAAAAAAAAAAAAACCTATGATTTTTCCAGTTTTTTTTTTTTTTTCTATTTTTAATTTTTGGCTTTATTCCCTGTAGTCAGGTAAGATACTTTGTGTGATAATTATCTTTTTACATCTACTGAGACTTAATTTGTAGCCTACTGTAGGATTTATCCTAGAAAATGCCCCCTGTGCATTTGAGAAGAATATAATTCTGCTGTTGTTGGGTAGTGTGTCCTGTACGCATCTGTTAGATCTCCTGGTGTTACTGTGTTATCCAAGTGTAATTACTATCTCCTGTGTGGTGTTCTACCCATTATCGAGAGAGTCAGGTATTGAGATCTCCAGTTATTATTGTAGAGTCTATTTCTTCAAATCTGTCAGTTTTGCTCCATATATTTTGATGGTCTATTAGGTGTATGAGTGTTTATAATTGTTATATTTAAGCTTTTATTAGTATTTATTAATGTCTTTGTCTTTTTCACCTTTACTGACTTAAAGCCTATTTTTGTGTGCTATTAACATAGCTATATCTGCTGTCTATTGATCACTATTTGCATGAGGTATCTTTTTTTCCTTTCTTTCACTTTCAATCTATTTGTGTTTTGGGATCTAACATGCATCTCTTATAAACAGTATATAGATGAGTCATTTTTTATAAATCTTTTCTGCCAATTTTTGTGTTTTGATTGGAGAGTTTAATTTATTTCCCTTTAAAGTAATTACTGACAAAGAAGACTTTACTTTGGTTATTTTGCTATTTGTTCTCCATATATGATACGTTTTCCACTTGAGATTTTTGTTTCTCATTTCCTCCATTACTGTCTTCTGTTGTGTTTAATTTTGTTTTGTTTTGTTTATAATTGCAACAGAAACTGTATGGCCCACATGTCCTATGGCACTTATTATTTAGGCCTTGCAGAAAAGTTTGCCTACCTGTGTTCTAAATACAAACCAGTGTTCTGAGAAAAAATAAATGAGAAGAAGAAGTTCTACCACTGGATTGCATTTAATTTTCTTTTGTAATGAAATATTTTAATTCTCTTCTCATTTCTTTTTTTTAATATCCTATAGTTATTTTCTTTGTGGTTACCATGGAAATTAAATTTAAAATCCTAAGGTTATAACACATTAATTTTAATTTATGCCATCTTGACTTTAATAACAACAAAACCTCTGCTCCTTCATAGCTCCATCCCTACCTTTTCAGTTGTTGGTGTCACAGAATTATATTTTTATGCATTATGTGTCCAAAAATAAGCTAATACAATGTTAATGCATTATGTGTCTTGACTCATGTGTCCTAAACCATGTAAAAGACAAAATGTGGAGTTACCAACCAAAGTTAAAAAACTGATTTTTGTATGCCCAGGTATTTACCTTTCCTGTGTTCTTTATTTCTTCATACAGCTTAAAGTTACTGTCTATAACTCCTTCCTTTCAAATTGCAAGACTCCCTTAGCAGGTCATACAGAGTAGGTCCAGTGGCAAAGAATCCCTCAGCTCTTGTGTATCTGAGAATGTCTTAATTTCTCCCTGGGCTTTGGTGGACAGTTTTGCTAGATGTAGGGTTTTTAATGATAGTTTTTCTTTTTTCTTTTCTAAGACTTTATAATTTCAATTGTTTTATAGTCAAGTTTGCTGAGTCTTTCTTCTATCTCCTCAAATCTGCCTTTGTACCCTTCTAGTGAATCTTTTATTTCAGTTATTATACTTTTAAGCTCCAGAATTTCTCCTCCCGCCCCCCTTTTTTAGGTTTTCTGTATCTTTGTTGGGTCCATTTTATTTAGACATAATTTTCTTGATTTTTTTCCCCATGCCTTTCTTTAGTTCTTTGAGCATCTTCAGGACAGCTGATGTTACAGTCTTTGTCTAGTAGATCTATGTCAGTTCTCTTTAAGGAGCAGCTTCTGTTGCTTTTTCCTTCTTTGAAGTGGCCATACTTTTCCTGTTTCTTTGTATGCCTTGTGCTTTTCTGTTGTTGAAAACCAGACATTTAAATCTAATAATGTGGTAATGATGGAAGTGAAATTCTCCTCCTAATCCAGGTTTTGCTGTTTTTTCTTTGTTTGTTTTGTTTCGTTTATTGCTATAAGCTGTTCTGTGCTGAAAATCAACCTGAAGTGTAAGGTAAAGATCTTTCCAGGTCTTTTCTGGGCCTGTGTTTTTCTCTGAGTAGGTGTGGTGACTTTTAAATTTTCTCCATGTATACACTTGCTTTTGAATATCCTAGTATCTAGTATCAGGCCCCCAAGGTGGCAATAGCAAACAAAATGAAGAGGTGATCAAAGTGCCAGTTCTTTAAATTCCCTAGAAGTTACCTCTGTTGGAGGAGAGGGACTTGCAACAAGATAAGGAGGTACAACAACAATGGCTGCCTGCCTCTGTTTCTGTACCTCTCTCATCAGGAGCAGCAACCAGAACACAGGTCCCTGACATTTGGAGAACAGAGTCCTTGTTGCCCATCCCAGCTCCCATGAGCTGCATGGAAATTGCTGTAGGAACACGTGCATAGAGCTGGGGGTTGTGGGGTAAGGAGCCACTACCTAAATAAGAGCTAAATTGAGCAGAATCAACCACAATTTAACAGCTAAGCCTTCCCTAGTATTTATAAATCTTCAATAGACTCCAGAGTTCCAAAAGAGTTCTATCAGACACACCAGCCCTGTGGAACTGTTGTCTAGGTGGAGAGACTTGATTCCTAGTACTTCTTACTCTGCCATCTTTCCAGAATTCCATTCCTCCGGTACTCTAACTGAAGTTTGGTTTTACTTCCCTAACCCCATAAAACCTGTGAAGATTATTATATAATGAGGCTCTTCCCTTCATCCCTTTTCTGATATCAAAAAAGAAATAATTTAGTAATAGAAGCATCCTCAGCTGTTGTGTCCCACTTACCAGGAAGTGGCAAATTACTTCTCAGTCTACAGACCATGCAGTTTGAGCTCAGTTTTAACTCTGCAAAGACTTCAATGCATACTTGCTTCTTCTAGAAATTGTGTTGAAAAGACTAAGAAAAGTACAACCCAATGCTTCATTATAGCCTCTGTAATGATTTAATAAATAAAAAATGAATCAGAAACATATGCAATGCATTTCATTGAAACTCCCACAGGATTGAAATTTAAGGGAAGAAAGTTTTTGGCAAAGCTCATTTGCATTTTTCTGAATATAATTAATTTAAATTGTGAAAGTTTCAAGGCAAAACACAGTTGGCTTCACACATTCTTAAAAATTACTATGGACATATTTTAAAGAACTTCCTCATAAAGATGTGGCTCAGGTATATCCTTCTCCCTGTCTGGTGTTTACCTCCTTAGAAATCTTTGCTGAAGTCATTACTGCTACTGACTCATCCATCTGATTCTGAAAAGCTTCTCATTTGTGTTCTTTTTTAATGGATACACCCCTGAAGGTAGAAATTATAAGTTCTGCAAAATTTTAAAGTTAAGTGTGTAGTGCCAAGCTCCCAGCATAACTACTTACCATGAATCAATGGTGATGACAAATCACTTTTATTAAATTTATCCTGGGAATCCACTGCTTTAAAATGAAGCAAATAATCCCTTCCAAAATATTTTATAGACTGTGTTCATATACCAAAGGGAAATGGAGATTTGGGAGAATTATCTAGTTGAGTTGGGTTTAAAATTTCCCTTGCTTGAATCATGATGGATAACTGAGCCAAAGTGCACTTCAGACTTCACTTGTTCTAGAAACAGAGTGAGTAAGCCTTTTTTGAGTAGATATTGGCAAATCGTTTTCTGTAGCCCATAGAAGAAAGTGGAAATTTGAAGGAAACTCACTTCCTACTTTCATCTCAGATGAAACCACTTAGATAAATGAAACCTATTCCATTGCCCTGTTCTATGTCTTAAACCACCTGCAGTCTCAGTGTCCTGTTGATGCTAATGCCCCCAGGAGTCACAGGATTTTGTTAACAAAATTTGCATTAGCAATGCAAGTAAAGTAGAAAATGTCCCCAAAGCTGTTTAGAAAATACACTTAAGGATTAAAGAAGAAAAACAGAATGAGTTTCCTAATTTTTTAATGAATATATTTCCCCCAAATATGTTGACAAGTGTGACATTTTTATAATTGATAAGAAATATCTTGTACAAATTTTTGAAAAATCGGGCTTTGTTGATGCTAACATTATGAGAATGCAGGGCCTGGATGAAGAATATTGGAAGAAGACTGAGCCTCAGATCTTAGTGTCTGAGAAGGCAGAAAGCATGAAATAGAGGATGTGCCTCTTAAAGACTTGCAAAGCAGACCAGATCCACAGAAAGACAGGAAAAGGGAATGAAGTCAAGAAGAGAAAACAGGGGAGGATAAAGGTAGCAAGTAGAAGTAAGTAAATCTGTGCACGTAAGGATGTATAAAAAGAAGTTCCAATGATCCTGAGTGTTATCCATCATGTGAAGCAGCCAATTTAGAGGAGTCATCTGCAGCCTTAACCCGAGAGTTGTATTTGGAGTCCTGCCAAGGATAACAGCAAAGGAAGATTGCCCAGCCTGCTGGGGACTACGACAGGCTGAAGCGGGAGAGAGCTACGTTAAATCGGAAGTCTCAACTCTCATGAAAGTACATTCACGAATTAGCGTTTCTGAAAAGTTTGTATTCCATGAATCCCTGAAATTTAGATCGTTGCTCCGTGTCCGATGAATCGTTGGCTGGCTGGAGAATATTCTTTCGGAAGCAGCTTTGGGGAAATGGTTTAGGGAGGCTGAGTCACAGAGAGGATGGAGGGACCAGCTTTGGCCCTGACCTCTGCCCAGGTCGAGAAGCTAGTTGTAACCCAGTTAGTTATGAGGAACGGTAGTAAAACAGCTCTTCTCTAGCTCATCACAACCAGGAAGGTGTAGGGTGCAAACCACAGCCGGAGTGTTTTCTTCTTTTCTTCATTCATTTCCTCATATTCACTTGTTCATTCACTTACTCATCCTGAAAATACGTCTTGAGAATTTACTCTGTGCTCCCCACGTGTTAGGTGCTGACATGGAATGGCAAACGAAAATTGATATATGTTCCCTGACGTCTTGGATATTTAATTTCAAAGAAAGAGAGCGCCAAATAACAAAGGAACGGAGTATTGTTTTCACTGTGGTAAGTGTTTTCTTCGGGTGGGGAGAGAAGTGAGAGGGAGCGGAGCGGGAGAGACTAATAGGAAGGGCCAACTTTGAGCAGCATGGTCATGGGAATGAGATGTTCATTTTGGGATCTCTGAGATTAGCAATTTGGATTGCAAGGAACAATAAAGCTCAGAAACATGTCGGGTCTTATAAATGCACAGTTTGGGTCACAAACAGTGTTATGTCCTCTGTGTTGTATTTTCTTCAAAACTACTTCAGCATAAAGCAGCAGATGTAATCCTAACTCCACTTAAATCTAACTCTTTGCCAACTCCACAGTTTCGACCATGCAGCCGAAAGTGTCAGAAAAAGCACATGCCACTAAAGTGATCACCTTGACATTATGACCAAGAATCGCAAATAGGCTCCTAATGCTGCAAAACAATAAAAGTCCATTTCCCAATCTTCCTATTTTCCCATTAGCTTAGATTTCATATCCCTCTTCTTTCCTCAACCTCTGACGCTTCTTCCTTATCTTCACTCTCCATTGATGACCTCATTTCTTTCATCACTGACAAAACTGAAGGAACCAGAAGAGAACTTCCGTAAGTTCCAAGCACATTTATTCAGCGTCTGTGTCTCCAAGGTACGTTAGAAGTGACTGTTCACGGGTGGAAATGATAGTGTCCAAGACAGGGATTTAGAGGTGTGCCGTGGGCCTTACTCTGCATGAATGGCCTACATTTTTCATGCAAATGTCAAAGTCTAGGTCTCTCACATTCCTCCAAATCGTTTGATTCTTGGCAAATCCTGTCACCTACCCAAACGACAAGGTGGCTGCTCCAGACCCTCAGAACAGAGTCATTCATCTTGGAGCCCTGGAGGGCAGAGAGGGGAGATCTCCCCAGGTGACAAGCGGAGACGGAATCACTCAATGCACCCAAGTGCTGATGGCTTCTGGGCAGCATTGAGTCCAATACTTGTTTCCATTGTGTAATACCACCTGGTGGCCAGATTGTGGAAGAAGAGCCATAACGCCCCAACTTGTTCAGACTTCCAGAGACTATTTGTCCAAAGTCTCAAATAATTGCTGTAATGCCAAATAGGTTGACAATAATTTACAACAAATAGATTTGGACTTTTGTTTTTTGAAAAAAAGTAATAGCTACTCACATAGAGCCGATGCATGGCGAGAAGAGAGGGTCCTACAGAACAAACAGACAGTGGTCCTCCTATTAGGAAGCTGCTGGAGAAAGTGGATCCCAGAACACACAGCGCTCTACCTAACGTCTAGTGCGAAGAGTGAGGAAGGGAGCCCAAAGAGCTGCTACAATGGTATCAAAGGCCAGAGTCAATGTTTTAAAGAAGATGTGTGCAAAGTTTCCTGTGTGTATCAGCGGGCTCACAAAATACTGTGTTCTTCTCGTTTCAAACAAAATTTCTACTGATGCAGCTCATATTATGTTGTCCCATTCTCTGCTCTCTCCTCTCCCCCAACACACACACACACACACACACACACACACACACACATACTTTAAAAGAAGTGGAATTGTACTCTTAGCCTATCGGGGTTTACCTGCTCATACACACAGGTCGTCCTTACCGAGACCGTCTTCGGTGAGGCTGTTACATCTGCCGGAGAGTAGTTCTCAACCAGAGCAAACACGGAAAGGCTGGCTTGTGTCTCTCAGACCACATAGCTGGATATTCACTTATTTTTCTTTCCGTTTAAGCTTTTGATTCTTCAAGCAGTTAGGCCACCATGAGTCCGGAACTCCAGTTCTACAAACACGCCTACCAGCCAGGCCTGAGCTGGCTGACACTTCAGGCTGGACGGGCTCTCTGGGCACCTCCCTGTAGCAAGGGACAGAGTGAGGATGAGACGGCGCACTGGGCAGGTCCAGCGGGGACTGAGGGCTGTTCCCTGGTTGAGGGTTCCTGGCTCAAAGCATCCCTGTGTGAGCAAGTATTGTATCCCTTCAACAACAACAGCACAACAACAACCTTCTATTTCCACAGTATGATCCTTCTGGGCAGTTTGGGCAAATGAAAACTTTTGTACAAGTGTCAATTTAACCTTTGTCCATTATCTTTTCTATGGAAAGCACATTCTATGGAACACGTCCTCCATGTCATCTGTAGGTCAGGTTTTTTCTGTTTGCACAGCTAATCCAGCTGCATTTATCTGGCGGTTCTGGTGTTTGTTTAGTCACGATATGCCAACAAGGAAAACTAAAAACTGGTGGAGAAAACTGCAAAGTGACAGAGAAGAAGAATAGAGGGATTCGTGGACTGACCCCTAATAACCCACGACAGAGAGTTTTCCAGGGACGCCAGGGACTCTTTCTTTCCCAACAGTGACAAACTGAGGAGCTCTGGGCTCGTGGGGGTGACTTACTACTTGCACACTAAGTGCATTGCCTGTCTCTGGTGCAGCTCTCGGCAGAGGTGTCAGGCAGAGAGAATGCTCTGTCTCTTTTGCTCTCTCTCTCGCATTGTGTTTATCTCTATTGTATTCCCACATGTGCTGTTAGTAGAGAAAATATAATTATTTATCACTGTAATTTTGCTTCCAGCAAGTTCTAATTATAGCACTTGAGCAGAGTGAATCCTGACAAGGTTTTGTTGTTGAACAGTACATGGAAGGAGCTGACTTATTCTTATTTCATCAACTATTGTATAAAAGTTCAGAAGAGAGAAGACTGAAACTT
The DNA here is from genome assembly GCF_053574225.1 of Canis aureus. NCBI lineage: Eukaryota > Metazoa > Chordata > Mammalia > Carnivora > Canidae > Canis > Canis aureus. Next base: position 30,789,711 of record NC_135645.1, read on the forward strand.
CTCCCAGGAAGTAGAAGTTATTAGTTGATGCAAGGTCATAGGAGTCATTTTTCTCATGTTTCTATTGTACACGGCATTACATTGTATGTTGCTTCATTGTAGACTTGGGTATGGTTATGCCTTTGAAATGAATTCATAAATTCTGAACATTATTGTTTGCTTATCCATTGAAATGAAAGGTTAAAACAATTTAGTTTAAAACATATAAATTTTTTTATTTTGTGGATTAAATGCCTTGGAAGGAAAATCAATTTGACATTTTGCTGATGATGTTTAATTGTCCTCTCCTCATTACTATCTTTAATTTATAAAATTGTTGTGTGTGCTACAGTAATCTCTGCTAAAGGCTAGAGATGATAGTGGAACATCCCATATTTCTTGAGATTATTATACCAAATTACTTACAGTATATGAGAGGGGCTGATATGAAAACATCTTAAATACAAAAATAACAAATGAGAAGAGAGTTGAACCTGTATTTGGAATACTGAATGTAAAACCTAATGCAACTGAGCAAACCAAAAATCTCAATGAAAGATAGCCCTTAAATGACAGCTGTTATTTCTGCTGGGTTTCCTGTAAATGTTTATTTGTCTTTTTCTAATTGTTTATTGAATTCTAACTATCAATGTGCTCATAGATAACCTGGTCTGTTTTTGCTTTTTTTTTTTGGCGGGGGGCGGCAAGAAAGAAGTAATGAAGTTATTTTGGATTTCAGTTGAATGCATTTCCTTCCCAGAATAGAGTGGCCAAGTCTGGACTTGACAGAGAGATTATACAGAGTCACAGGGTGAGAGAAATAAGGTTTTAATAAGCAAGAATTTAGCAATGGTCTTTTGATATAGAATTTGCTATAGGCAGCCATCAAGAATTTTAGTTACCTGCTCTCACTAAGGGCTTTTTTCTGGGAACCAAAATTGGCTACCAACTGAAATTTCTGAGAGATTTGTTTTTGATGTAAAGCAGTTGCTTTCTTTGATTATATTTGATTTTATCACAAACTGTTAGATCAAGATGAATCATTCTTCATGTCTCTGTTTTGCTGATATAGGTTAACATTTCCCAACTCTTTGAAATCCAACAATGGACTACCATACCCTATCCTAAATTCTCATTCATTTACATTTTCTTTTATAAAATTACATAAAAATTCAAGATTGCACTTTGTTCAGTTTATTCTGACTTTACTCATGAAACCAGTCCCCCATCATTCATATAGAAATTCTAAGAATATTTGTTGGCTCATCAATGTGCAATATTTTTAAATGTCAGGAATTTATAAGCTAATAAAGAATATGAAAGCATGTAAATATTGAAACAGAATGTTATAATCTCTACAAATCCTTATGTTATTATTTGATGTATTAGCTCTTATTTAATATCAAGTATTTATTACTTTCTATAAAATTATTTAGAGTGTATGAAGAAGATGAAGAAATCAAATTTTATTTGTGATAAAAGGTTGGGAATCTGGGATGTCCTCATGAACAAATGGGAATTTCAATCATGCCTTGACACATGAGTAGCATCTCAAGCGGTTAGGTGGACAAGTATTCCACTCAGAGCAAAAAGTGTGAAAAACAGTGTGACACTAGAAAGATGAAGAGATGTGTAGAAAATGGGAGCAGTGTAGAGCCTTCCATATCTCAGAATAGCCAAAGAGAACTTTGAGAGGTTCCAGATCATGAAGGATGAACTATAAAGTTTGAGATTGATTTAGGAGATCATGGGAGAGAGCTGAATGTGTTTCTGAGAGGAGTGGGGTCACAGTTCTGTGAGCAAGAGTGTGCTATCAGAGCACGTTCCCGAAAGTTTATGAAAAGAACATTGGAGGGCAAGTCATTGCCTTTGAAAACAAAGTGCTCTTCCTCTTTCTCAAAGTGGCCACGTAGTGTATGTATCACCGTTTCTCTAGACACAGTCCTATGAGCCAGGAACACGAAACGGTGTCTGTCACCTACACATATGCTTCTGGTCACCGTGGCCCTGTTGTTGTTGCTCAGAAACCACTCTTCCTCCCACCCCCAGGACCAACCTTTTGTAACTTGTAGCATTTTAGGAGCTGTTGTGTTGGTACTTTGTTGTGTAGAGTGAAGGGATTGTGGTGAATAAATAGAATTAGAATGAAAAAAAAATTCCTCATGTGACATCTATACTTCCAGATTCTTCTTCCTCCTAGTTCTCAATTCATTCCCATTTAAAAATACTCATTTCAAAAGGGCTGTAAGATACATTTCATTATCCTAGATATTCTCTATGTGACAAAGTCAATGGAGACAAACATCCTAATTTAATCTAGTCAGAGAGAAAGGCGCATGGAGAAATAAACTAAAACTAAGACCATATAATTGCCATAAGATGTGTGCACGTGTGAGTGTATATAGTCTTACGTGGAAATTCAGAGCAAAAGGAATCCTTTTTCCGAGGCTCATGAGGGAAATAGTTCTATAAGACATCACATTTGACCTGGATTATGAGCGATGCACAGAATTCCGACAAACAGACGACAAGCAGGGAAAGAGGTTGTTCTGAGGGGAGGTGTTTATTTTATACAGAAAGTTTGGCTTCAACAAAAGAGTGTAGGGAACCCCAAGACATGTTTGGAGAAGGAAATCAGCTGAATTTGGCTGAAAAACAAGGTGTGTGATAGGAATATCTGGAAATAAGGGTTAGGAGTCGAAAGCCACACGCTGAAAGGGAAAGGACATTCAGAGATAGTCCGTGGAAGCTGAGGAGCCTTTAAAGATGTTTGAACAGAGAATTCCAAATTCACTGTTGAACTTTACAATATTAACAACAGCAACGTAAGATGGATTGCAGAGGACTGGCTACAGCCATATTTAGATAAAAAGAGATTTGAGAATCTGAAGTGGTTGGCAATAGGAATACAAAAGAATTTAATGCAAGAGATATAAAACTTCTAACACTATAGTGAGCATTAAATTTTGTCTGTTGTTACATAGGAAATGTTTTTGAGAGCCATCAAAGTACATTTTGCATATTTCAAAAGATCGCTGATGATTAACAGATCCCAAAAGCACATTACTTTTACAAATACTTGTGAACTCATGTACCAGGCATTTTCAATGCCCAGTTTCTTTCTGCTATACCTTGAATGGATATTTGCTTTTTGAGTGAAAAAGAATCCGTATTTATGGGGTACCACTAGACATTTAGCTTTCATATATATTATTTCATTTGATTCTTAAAATTCCTTGGTGAGAAACCTATTAATCTAATTGCTAGATATGAAAACAGAAACTCCGGGAAATAAAATGAACAGCCGATGTTACACAGATATGAAGTGGCCTGGATGGGATTTAAAACCATATAAAATACCTCCACCAAGAGGGTGGTGACAGTCTTACCTGATGCAAGGGAAAAAAAGTATCTCAGTATGCAAATTTTTGGGTTCAGAAAAAATATAGTATAAAATGTGAGGCCTCTTGGAATTGATTTCTGTGTATCTATTATGAATCAAATGGTCAAATGTAAATATTGGAAAGTGAATAAATTCATATTAAGCTTAATATTTCCATCACATAATAAAAATTTGGGGGGTGGTTACAATTCTCTCTCTCTCTCTCTCTCTTTTTTTTTTTTTTTTTTAAATTTTCCGTTTAGCTCAGGTATAACTTTTGCCTCCTCTCTGGGACTGTCCCAGAGTTTTTGAGTGCCTCTTGGTCCTATTCCTGATTAACTGGACAACATTCTTGGCCCCGTTTTGATGTCATGACTGCCACAAACAGCGTGTCCCTCTTGTCAGGACACCACAAAGCACTCCCGTGGCAGCCTACTGAGAATTTCTGTTCTAATTTCAAAACGTTCATGATAAGATGATGGCTCCATCTTCCATGAGAGCCAGCGCAAGGGTTCATCACAATAGCATGACATAAAAGGCTGACAGCCCTTGCACTCTTGCGTGAAGGAAGGGGGACCCTGTGGAGCACAGGGCGGGAGGCACGCCGGGGTCCTGCCGCGGGACCAGGCCTCTCCACCTCAGGGGGAAGGGCTCGGCGTCGCCGCCCTTCGGCTGCCCCTGGAGGGTGACACAAGAGAGGGGGGAGCACAGGGTGCTTCTCTGCGCGTCGCCCATGAGCTCGTCGCCCCGACGGTCAGTAGGGCCAACACCAAGCCGAGGCGCTGGGCGATGCTCACGATTAAACGACGCATCCGCCACCACGCACTGGAGCACGAGGTCGGCTGGGAGCACAGCAGCAGCGGGGCTCGGGCGCTGGGGGCCCCACCTGCCGCTGGGCCCGGCACCCGGAGGGCACCCGGATGGCAGCTGAACAGCACCCGGAAGACACCTGGAGGGCACCTGGATGGCGCCTGGACGGCACCCGCAGGGCACCTGGACGGCACCCGCACGGCACCCTGACAGCACCTGGACGACACCCGCACGGCACCCACACAGCACCCGCAGGGCACCTGGAGGGCACCTGGACGGCACCCGCGCGGCACCCGGACGGCACTTGGACGGCACCCGCAGGACACCTGGACAGCACCTGGACAGCACCTACACGGCACCTGGACGGCACCCGCACCGTACCCACACAGCACCCGCAGGGCACCTGGATGGCACCTGCACGCACCTGCAGGGTACCCGGAGGGCACCTGCATGGCACCTGGACGGCACCCGCAGGGCACCCGGAGGGCAGCCGGAGGGCACCCGGAGGACACCTGGAGGGCACCCGCACGGCACCCGGACGACACCTGGACGACACCCGCACGGCACCCACACAGCACCCGCAGGGCACCTGGAGGGCACCTGGACGGCACCCACACAGCACCTGGATAGCACCCGCAGAGCACCTGGAGCACACCCGCGCGGCACCCGGACGGCACCTGGACAGCACCTGCACGGCACCCACACAGCACCTGGACGGCACCCTCACGGCATCCACACAGCACCCGCAGGGCTCCTGGACGGCACCCGCAGGGCACCCGGACGGCACCTGGACGGCACCCACAGGGCACCCCGACGGCGGGCAGGTGGCCTGCGGGGAGAAAGCGCTGCCTCCGCGGCAAGGGCCAAGGCACCATGCATTCTTGAATAACTGTGAAAAATTGATTTTTATTTTGTAAAGAGAATTGCTTTAGGAACTTGATTGTTACTCAGTCTAACCGCACCTCCCGAGGTCTGAGGATGGTGGGGACTTGGAAGAAGCTAGAATGTGTGTGACTTGCGGAGGGGGGGGGGGGGTGGATTTTTCCTGCAATTCAATAAGCCTACAAGTCAAAGCTAAATTCAAAATTTACCCAGAACCTTTACAAAAAAACAGCTAGTCAAGAGCAGAGGTTGGCGTCATCACAGACTGTAAAACCTTCCTCAGTGTTATTTAAGGAAACTTTGAAGAGCCTTGTGCCAACCGAGAGCTGATGCCAAGACCTACATCAGGAACGTCTGTATCTTGCCGGCATCCCTCTGTGGAAAAGTGGCAGCTCATCCATCTTACCTCCTGTCTCATCCTATGGGGAAAATGTAAGAAAAATGCCTGGGATGACTAGACATAGATTCATTCCTGTGCTCAAAACACGTAACAGCACAGCTATACCAAAGCATAACTGCGGGCCGGCAGGTAAGACTTTATGGATTAATACATAATCCATTTTCTACTCGAAACAGAAAACTTTTCCTCTCAAAGCCATATAATTTGATCCCTTGACAACAAATATGAGGATACATTCCAGACCATATAGCTGGCCACCGATTCACACACAAAACAAAAAGTAACAACAGCACCATCCCAAGACCAGACGGAAAAGAGTCAACTGGCGGTTGCTGGGTCAGCACAGCTTCATCAACACTTTGAATTGCACTGAGCATCATGAGGTACTTATGGTCTGGTTGCTGAATGTCATAAAAACTCCTTCCTGATGCGATGCGGTGACTAATTTTTCTTGTCATCCACATGCTACCCTTCTGAAGACGAGCAGCGAGATGAAGATGAAGCTTTCTCAGAATTATTTGGACTGAAACTGGTAATTTTCCAAATGACACCGAGTTATACTACAAAATTATTCTCTCTTGAGGTAAAGATGCCACAAAATGTACAAATGATAGCTCACTAATGATGTTAATTAGACCGTATTATCAAGCAAGGCCAACATGCCAAACCCAATTAATATATGTACAGTATACTCTACATAGTGATTTTAATTTGTATTTTAACTGTATTGGCTGTTTCTCAAAGCCTACTGCAAATGCTAATTGGTCTAGACTAAATAAGAACTAATTTTGAATGACCTCTATTACAGAGAAAAATAAACCAAATATTTCCTTATGGTCCTGGATAATTGCTATTATTTTTGTGGTAATTGTACTTTTAAGTACTTCAGTGCAAATGAGCAGGTTGACTATAGCCATGTTTTCAAATAACAATTTCCACCCACCGTGGGAGAAATATTTATGAATGGTGTAATGTTACCTATTGCTTCATTGACACAGATTATTTGCTCTGCAATCACTGAAAAAATAAAACAAAAATAAAAACACTGTACAAAATTAAAAGCCAAAATACAAATGGATTTAGCTTTGTGTTTCAGATCAATTGAAAACCTAAACCAGCTCAGTTTGGTTTGAGAAGTTATTTATTGATAAAAGACTTCTAAGAGAAGAGTCAAATGGGAACAGATTTGGATCCATGTGAGAAAATATTTATTTTTATTTTTTTGAGAAAATATTTTAATATTGAAAAAATAAAAATAGAAATAATTTTTAAAAATAGTCATAAAAAATAAGGTTAGGGAGACTTAGTTGGTAGTCTGGCTTACCAAGTTTGTTTATTTTTTTCTTATCATTATGGCTTTATTTTCTCTTTCATTTCCTTCAAAAAATTATCTTCAGTGGAAAAAATGAGGAGGGAGAGGGATACTACTTTTTAGATCTAGTGTGTCAATGAAAGAAAGAGATCCCACGAGTGGTTTACTCTGATGAAGTTAAAGGTTTTAACAGAAGCTTAAATTGAATTGCTATGCTGGGTATGTGAGGATCTAAGTTAATATTCAGACTGGTTAAAACTGGATTTAGTACAGGCAGGTTCTATTAAAAATCTTCTGCTTTATGTTAAGGAAGAATGTTGGCTGCTCACTGGGTATTGCAATATTTATAGTAAGATAGGAGTACGTAACAGTGCCTAATACAATACTTATTATTTAAGGTAAAAATAATGCACAGGTAGCTCTGAATAGTTATAGTCTCATCAAAAGTACTTTCTAAATAATTTTTTGAATATACAAACACGTACAGTCAGTTTTGTCAAATACTTGTGTCATACTTAATATTTACAATTAAGTAGAATGAAATTTGGGGGCAAAAAGCTGATCTCCCCGATGTGACAAAGACACATTAAGGAAATAGGAACAGAATTAAACAGAATTAAAGAGTTAGTAAAGCTAAAAAAAAAAAAAAAAAAAAAAAATGTCTAGGGTAAACTAAAGGCCGTGGAAAAAAAGAAACTAAAATGTGGTATGACTTTAAGAGTAGAGTAAGAAGAGAAAATCCGTTTGACTTTAAAACTAGGAATGTTTCACTGACTCAGTGTCATGGCCTTATCGTCACAGCACATCATCTGACATGACGGTAAACATTTCCATAAACATAGCAGTATTATACATGTGTCTTAGATTACAGCTCTAAGAGTAAACATAAGCATGAAACAAACATGTTGATTTTTGCCTAATAGGTACATATTAATATTCAGATGGATATTTATGTTTCTCTATGTGTATTTATATTAATTCGTATTAATCAACTGAGAAACAGTTATATGCATGTAATTAAAAGTGACGAAAGTAATCAATAGATACACTTTATAAGTTAAATTTATATAATAAAATTGTGGAGTGAGAAGGGCACAGTGGAAACGAGTGAAATCTACTTTTATAACAAATAATCAAATGGTATTGTGTTTCGGAAGTTTTCAAATCTGTATAAAATCTGCAAAAATATATATAAGTTTTTCCCTTCATCTCTATTCTCATTCTCTTTCTTAAAAGTTGTCCCCTTTAAGATGGATTATTTATAATTGAATAAAACTAGCTTAAATTGGATAAAATTCATAAATTTAGTATGAATCTTTGGAAAACTTTTTCTTTTTAAACCTAGACATGCTATGTTAATATACCTTAATGTATTGAGTTATATTATTTGTTTGCTTCATTTTTATTCAACATTATGTTCTTAAAGATACATCTATGCTGCTATGAGTAGATTTGTTAACTGTTTGGAAAGTTGCAGTTGGTTGACATTTATGTCTTAGATAAATAATGAAATTAAACAAATCAATGAAATTCAAAGAGAAATCTTTGCTTTGAGTGTGGTGAAATATATACCTTCAGGTAGTATTGACTTCAGGTATCAACCAACAACTTCCCATTAGCCGAGACTGTTAACTGGACGACATACTTTCTAGAATTTGGAGTATCCATAATACAGTGTCTGCTAAGTAGTGGGCTGGGTCATGTTCCTATTATTTACACAAACCAGATTTTATTTAAATAAAATTAAAAAGATATGTTTACATTCCTTAATTTTTTAAAAAAAGTTGATTTTATCCACTATTTATGCTTGAAAACAGTGACCTAATATCCAGGACTTTGATAAGCTTTAATTATACAAAATAGTTCATGGTTAGAATGTTTGCTATAGCAGGATTTGACTTGTAATAACAACCACACACTTATAAACTTCATGTCATGTATTTTCATGAACTAAATACCCACATTTTAAAGTATCACTATAGATACAGAATGTACTAATAAAATCTGAGTCCCTGGCTTATACTTAAAGATTTCTGTGTCTTTTGTATTGTTTTCAAGGGTACCCATAGGAACATTCCTGGGCGGCGATTCAACCCTACTTAATTCCAAACCAAGAAAGATGACATTTTGGTGGTTATGAGACGATTTATCAGAGTTTCAATGTTTCCTTCTTCACCTCCTCCCTAATTTGGGTGGCAGTGGGGCAGTAAGAATGTTGTCTGGAAATGATGAGCTGATTTAATTTTGGAAGGCTTCTCTTCCCACCCAATCTGTTTGTGTAGGACATGGTACAAAACTTGTTGATGTTAGCTATTCATTCAATGTGGGTTTCAACCATGTTTATCTTCTGAGGACCTCACAGCAACAACTAATGTCTCCTGACCACAAGATTTGATTATTGTAATTCCCAGTGCTTAGATCCTCCCACTCAAACCATTTCCTTCTTTGAAGAATCTTCAAGGTTTATTGCATGCCAATTGCTCAATAATTACCTCTAGGGATTTAGTAAAATGTTTTAAATACTGGAGCTGACTTACATAAAAATGTTGGGCACTTACACTGAGTAATAATGTACTATATAGAATAGACAATTCCTTTGGTAACAATTCCTTATGATTAAAATTATGGATTTGTGGGTGGGAAAGGATGCCAAAAAGTCATTTGGACAAGCACCCTGGCTTCAGCTGAGCCATCCCAGACACATGTGATTAATTGCATCGAAAGATAGCTTTGCTTTTACAACTGGTAAGCCAAAGACTTTAGCATTCTAAGCATCCAAAATTTGAACAAATTTGTTTTTAATTCCCAATTCACTGACTCAAATCCCAGTAGCTTGACTAAAAGATACCTTCACCCTCCAGAATACCCCAAAGGGTTGACTTACATATTTCAACAAATCAATCTACCTGTTAATATCTCAAGCATGATGTACCATGTCTTCCTTGCTAGGTAGTTCCTAATAGCAGATGCCTTTTGACCTTGAAGCTGCCTGAAGGAGCTTCCCTGTTGCTGATGCTTTGTGCCGTGGATGGATTTGCCAGGATCTATAATCAGATACGGTCTACTGATGCATTCAGTTTCCGGTTCCTGAGACGCTAGAGAGAGTAGGGTCGGTTTTCTAAGGGCATTAATGTTAGGCTTTAAAAATCTCTCAAGAAAATCATCTGTATCAATTGACTATTACTAGATACCAAGTTACTCTCAGATTAAATGGCTTAAAACAATAAGCATTCTTAACGCTCGTGAGAGTCTGTGGATCAGCTAAGAAGTTGTTTTGCTCCCATCTGTGCTCACGCATCTCTCATGGTGACATGCAGATGGAGGCGGAGTATGTGGACTTGCTGGCCTGGTCTGGTCTATTGCACATTCCTGGGAGGGCATCTTGGTATAGACTGGATCAGGTTGGCCTTGGCTAGGCTACTGGGCTCTGGGCCACATGGTGTTTCACTATCTCACAGCTAGTCCAGGCTCATCCTCGTGAAGGTAGCAGAGTCTAAAGAAGAAACACAAGGGATAAGGAAGATGCACCATGAGTCCTGCAGCTTCTATTGGCCTAAGCAAGTCACCAGGCCAGCTCAGAGTCAACGCAGGAGGGCACCGTAAGGTAATAAGGCTAACAGCTCAGCTACGAAGGGACCAATAATTGAGGCCAACAACGCCTTCAACTAATGTACCACACCATCACATCAGCTTTACCTGTTACTCCTTAGCACACTAGTTTTCCAGATCCTCTAAAAGAATAATAAAATAACGCTTCAAACATATATTATTGCTATTAAGAATGGTAATATTATCCGCCCCCAATTTCTTTACCCAAGCCCTGAGACTGAAAACAAGTTTGTGATGGAAGTATTTACATTCATCCATAGTACTTGCAAATTCATACAAATAAATTGATTACATCAGATGCTGCAGCAGTGCTTTGAAGTCTTGCCACTACAGGGGAAAGGATGTGAACACTGAAGTTCAATACAACTGTGTTGGAGTCCTGGCGCTAGCGTTCACTAATATATTGCATTTTTATGAATTATTCAACCCTCTCTCCACCTTATTTTTCTCAGTAGCCAAATGAGACTTGCTGCATTAAATTTAAAAGTATAAAAAGGCCATCTATGTGTGTTTTTGGAACAGAATGGGCAATTTCTCCACACTGTTCTGCCTTCCAACTTCTTCAACAGCAGTCAGCATACCTTCTTGATTCAATAGTGTTGATTGTAGAATATATCCTTGTCTAGATCCTCCACTGCCCTACCGATAGGTGCCCTCCACTATATCTCTAACAGGGGCATTGTTAGCATTTTGGGTAAAACGTTTTTTTCTCAGTGCAACATTTCCCTAACATTTGAAGAACATCCAGCAAGGCTGGGTATTCCATCTATTAGTGCCAGCCCTACTCAAAGTATGTATTCCTTCTAAAATACCCCCACATTTCTAAACATCCCTATAGGAGGCTGCTAATAACCCTAGTTGAGAATAATACCCTTTACACTCTAATTTCCATACTATTGATCCACTAAAACTGTTGTATAAAATACCCCAACTTATTGGAGGTGGGTTTTTTTTCTCTACTACAATTCAAATTTCCAGGAGTGATAGATAGAAAAAAAAATGAAGAGGGAACTATTTCTGACAGAATGGGACCTAGGGAGTGCTGCCTTTATGTTCTGGCCAGAGCTACAATTTGAAGCACATTTGATTTCAAAAATGGCCCAGTGTATCTGTTATTGTCCACTGTATCTATCTAGATTAAGGCATGCAAGACCCTGGCAAAAATCCGAACATGCCATTTACACCAAGTATTCTTATATATATTACTTTTGTGCAAAAAAAAATTAATAATCTATCAAATTAGTACCTGGACTAGCATAGACCCAAGATCAATCTACAAAGGTGACAGGTGAAGAGATTTATTTTTTATTTTTATATGTTTTAAAGATTTGATTTATTAATTTGAGAGAGAGAGAGAGAGAGAGAATGAGCAGTGGGGAGGGAGAAGCAGATTCCCTAATGAGCAAGGACTGCCTTACACCACAGAGCTCGATCCCAGGACCCTGAGATCATGACCTGGGCCGAAGGCAGGTATTTAACAATCTGAGTCACCCAGCCGCCCGTGGTGAAGAGGTGATTTAAACCTTCAAACCTGGAGCAGTTTGGGAGGAGGAATTAACTATCACGGGAGACCCTAGAAACAAATGCATTAGGCGTCCAGAGATTGTATCCAGATGGAGCCATGAAAAGATATAAAAAAATCAACACTGATTAAATTAAAATTATGCCTAAGGTAGCACTTTCTATTTTACACCAAATAAATCAATAGCCATTCTAGAAGCCCAGCTGGACGTAAAGGCAATTTCTATACCTTTGATCACCAAAATTGATCATTGGCTATTGTCACTGGTAACTGGGGTAAAGCTTTCCCTCAGTCCTGCTGAAGCCTCTACACTTTTCCCAAGTCTACCCTCTCTTTAGTATAAGATACCCTTCCCAGAAAAAAAAAAAAAAAAAAAGAGTTCTATTTTAACCAACAAAAAAACTAAATGTTTCAAGAACAGAATTGATTGGACAGAACTCAGAAAAAGGCGAAATAGCTTGCATAAATGTAGAGCTTGTCATAATCTAAGGGAAAAGTCCGTTTGCATGGTGACTTTTAATACATAGGAACTGAAAGCTACCATTAGAAATATTTCAAAAGACATAAGATTTTGTAACATAGTTTAACAAAATACATCATTAGTTTATAAAGTATTTAATGAACATATTTTAAAGGCAGCCCCAGTGGTCCAGTGGTTTAGCGCCACCTTCAGCCCAGGGCCTGACCCTGGAGACCTGGGATAGAGTCCCACGTTGGGCCCCATGGGGAGCCTGCTTCTCCCTCTGCCTGGGTCTCCTCCTCTCTCTCTGTGTGTCTCTCATGAATGGATAAATAAAATCTTAAAAAAAAAATATCTCTGTATCTCTCATGAATGGATAAATAAAATCTTTAAAAAAAATCTCTGTATCTCTCATGAATAGATAAATAAAATCTTTTAAAAATATTTTAATATTTTATACTGTGTTTAATGTCTCAAAAACTTTACACCTGCATTACAACTTAACATTAAGAGTTAAATCTGTGATTTGAACACAGAAAGTCTTTGCTCAAATATCACTTGAGATGAACTTTAAATACCTGTTTAGGGATCCCTGGGTGGCGCAGCGGTTTGGCGCCTGCCTTTGGCCCAGGGTGTGATCCTGGAGACCCAGGATCGAATCCCACATCAGGCTCCCGGTGCATGGGGCCTGCTTCTCCCTCTGCCTATGTCTCTGCCTCTCTCTCTCTCTCTGTGACTATCATTAAAAAAAAAAAAAAACTTGTACCCCAGTCGCACTCCCAATCACCATTACTCTACTTCACATTTTTCTTTCTTTCTCTTTCACAGGGTTTATCAATTTCTGAGAGACTATCATTTACTTGTTATATTTATTGCGTAGTTCGTCTCTCTTTATACTGTCTGCACTCAATATGTCTCTTTATTACATATATTGTTGGCTGTTTAAATTCCTTGAGAGCAGTGATCTTTGCTAAATACAGATTTCTACCTATTTCATTCACTGCTGCATCTCTGTCACCTGGAACACCTGCTAAATGCATGAGAGAATGGAGAAAGGGAAATAAAGAAGAAACAACGGTGCCTGGCATCTGTAAAAGCTGAGAAAAGATTTGTTGTTGTTGTTGTTTTTAAATCCATCTTCTTTGTCCTGATTTAAAATAAAAATGAAAAACGAGGAAATTAACATGTCCCTTTAAACACGAAGATTTCAGTGGCTTCCTTTCTCTTTTTTAAATCTCCCTAACTAGAGGCTTCCTATAGCCCCTGGGTCAGTCACTTCTGATTAACCTACACACCGTCAGAATGTAAATGATCTTCACTAGAGGACTGTTTTTCTGGTCTGACTCTTTATGACTCAAGTATACAGGCCTTGTCCCATTGGTGTCCCAAATTCCGCTAACGACCGTCCACCTGCCTTGCGTTGCATTCTCATTAAAAAACAGGATATGAATTCTTGATTACATAACAATTCCGCAGCCAATTCCGCGAAGCTCTCAGCTTCCTGCCCACCTCGCTGCCCTCCTGCCGGCGAACGCACTGTGCCTGGGGCTCGGCCTCTCTCTCTGTGCGTGTCTCAGAAGATGGCATCGTGAGGCCCAGGGTCACCCGTTTGACTCTGGGCTACAAACACCCTCTGCCCTATATTCCTGCCTGGCTATTGACAAGCTTCGAGAAAGAATGAGGTCCCGGACCAGATACTACAGGACTATAAGCAATAAATTCTGTACCATGGGCCGCCCGGGTGGCTCAGCGGTTTAGTGCCGCCTTCTGCCCTGGTCGTGACCTCGTGACCCTGGGTCCCGGGATGGAGTCCCGCGTCGGGCTCCCTGCGTGGAGCCTGCTTCTCCCTCGGCCCGGGGCTCGGCCTCTCTCTCTGTGCGTGTCTCTCATGAATAAATAATAATAAAATAAAATCTTTTTTAAAAAATGCTGTACGACGCTCAACAATACTTTTCAAATAAATGCGGCCAGGCTGTTCAGCGAGGCCACGGTGCCGCCCGTTGAGTAATCATCCTTCCCTATCACTTAATTAAACACAGTGTCGCAGACCGATGACACATTCTCCATTTCAGGGGCTCCCAACTCAGGATAAGCAGTGGTACATACTGGGCTTCACGAAGGAAGCCAGAGTGAAATACCCCTCAACCCATAAACCCAGGAGGTGAGCCTTGGCAGAAAGGGGCTCGCCATAGGTCGAAGGGGCACCTGGCAAAGAGCATACAACAGAACTGCGCAGAGGGAAGAATGAGGAGTGAGCCTCTGGGGATTTTCAGCCTGGGCCCCTTAGAGCCTGCACGACTGGGGCTGAGAAGGGAGGAGGGCGAAGGACGGCATCTGATTTAGAGCGCTCTAAATTCTGCAGCTCCGACTCCTGTGGAAGAGGAGCACCAGCTGAAACCCAAGCAAGGAGATGATATATTGTTTCTACGTTCTGCTGTGCTAGTGAATTCATCCCTGGTCTGAATGGTAAGAGCAAATTCACGGGGAATGAATAATAGTGTGACATAGCTAATTAATGCCAGTTCAATCCGGGCCTCTTAGGCAATCATGCCAAATTGTACAGTGCAATGGGCTGTTCTTTATGTGACAGTGGTGTGCGGGGGATTGATCTGCGAATGGAAAGATGGCATCAAACTACGGAGTCAGAACTAACTGCTCAGCACTATTGTCGTCGCTGAATTACAGCTTTTTGATCTAGCAAAACTGCCACAAGACTTAACATTTCTGAAATACTATCATAAAATGGAATTCTGAAATAACTAGCTCATCAATCACTGACATTCCATGCTGCTTCCCAGAACTTGAAGCACATATGCAAGTGTTTTTGAATCTCCTTTGCAGAAAAAAAAAAAAAATTCGTTTTAAATGCTTCATTTTATACAGTCACACACAGCAGGTCTAAAGGCCAGGTATGAATGTCCTATTTTTTAGGACATTAATATGATAACTGAGTGAGATGATCACGCATAGGAAGGAGACAAATGGGGGCTTTCTTTTAGAAGGGTTGTTCAGGTAACATATAGGCAAGACACCTCAGTCATATATTTATTAACTGTTTCTGAGAAACACATTATTTCTCTATGTTGCCAATTTCAAGCTAAACCTATTTAGTATATGTTTCATGGATTCTTGAGAGGTGTATTCACCACTGGTCGCATGGAGTTTCTTTTAGATCAACCGTATTATGTCATTCAAATCCTTACCTATTTTTGTGTTTGTCCCAAGAACTGGTAGAAACGCATTCTTCTATGTATGTAGAATATATACGTATGTTCTGTATTATATTCTATATACATCCACTCATATATCTGACAAATTTTCTTTTTATTTCCAAAATTAAAAAAAAAACTTGATACTATATATTTTGGGACATATTTGTGACAGTTGTATAAATCTTTTTATTAAAGATACACCTATATATTATACGGAGGGAAGTTCAACAGAAATGCGATAAGGCGATGAAAGCCAGAAATCATGTAATATGTCTCCCGAATCCCAGACAATCTGACTGTATCTTTTTGACTTTTTTACACACTAATGGTGACTTGACTGGGAAGAAACTTAATTCACTCTGCTTTTCCTTAGAAACTTCAGAGATTTGACTCCAATACATGATTGCCTTAAAGAAGTCTGAGGCTCTTTTTTTTTTTTTTTTTTTTTTTAAAAGAGGCATTGGCAGGGTAGTTAGAGTCCCCTCTGCTCCCTGGTCTGGGAGGTTTCACGCGCTAACTTGGTCCAAGGTCTAGTGCATCTTCAGGAGGGCAGCCGCTGTCTCTTCTGTGATTCGTCCTGGGGGCACTCTCAACTGGGGAGCTTGGTGGACCATATGTTGCATGATCTTCTTCTTCACCTCCAGAACAGATCTCAAGACTGTCAGTTTCTGATCCCCGCTTTGCTGTGGGGCTTTGCTGTGGGGTCGGGCCTGTGCCCAGTGCTGGCCGGGCTCCGCGGGCGCCGGGGTAGGGCTTTCCAGCGCTTTCTTTCCCCAGCCACAGGCCGTGTTGGAAGCAGGTTGTTGGAATGTCACCCCGCCCGGGGTCGGTCAGAGGGTTTGGAAATAGAAGCAGCCCTGGCTAGGACCCGGCTCTAACATTAGATACCTGGATGCCCCGGGGCCTTTTAGCCTCTGAACGTTCCAGGAGTATTGCTTACCTAGAAATAAACTCTGGCTTCAGAAAGCTTTGTTTTTCTTTTTTTTTTTAATTTTTATTTATTTATGATAGTCACACACACACACACACACACAGAGAGAGAGAGAGAGAGAGAGAGAGGCAGAGACATAGGCAGAGGGAGAAGCAGGCTCCATGCACCGGGAGCCCGACGTGGGATTCGATCCCGGGTCTCCAGGATCGCGCCCTGGGCCAAAGGCAGGCGCCAAACCGCTGCGCCACCCAGGGATCCCTCAGAAAGCTTTGTTGCCTGAATGTGAGATGTTTCTGTCCCAGCTCACCTATATGAACCCTCCTAAGAAGTCCTCTCTCTCTGGCAGTCCCGGTGGCTCAGCGGTTTAGCGCTGCCTTCAGCCCAGGGCCTGATCCTGGAGACTAGTCCCCGTCGGGCTCCCTGCATGGAGCCTGCTTCTCCCTCTGCCTGTGTCTCCGCCTCTCTCTCTCTCTGTGCCTCATGAATAAATAAATAAAATCTTAAAAAAAAAAAAAGAGCCTCAGACTTCTTTATTTTTTTTTGTCTTCATAGGTGAGTTGTGGGGTTTTTTTGCCCAAATGCCTTTGGCATGACTTGTTTTTAGCCCCATAATTCAATAATTTCAACAGGATATGTTTTGGTTTTGAATGTTCTCTATTAACTTTTCTGGGAACAAAATGAACCTTGTCAATGTGTAAATTTAGCTATTTTCTCATTTCAGGGAAGTATTTATCTTTAATTTTCCCCCTATTCTATTTGTTCTGCTTTCTGCATCAGGGAGGCTCCAATTTTCCATGTTTCTGTTCTCAAAATGTAGCATTTATCCACAACCTTTTCCCTGCTTTGTCTTTCCTTCCTTCACTCTTGTGTAATAATTTCCAGTCAGATACCCTATTGTTAGAAACCCTCCTTCCTGTTTCTAAAGTACCCGTTATTACTGCAACAGTACCGTTCTCCTCACTTTGTTTTCTAACTTGCTACAAGGTCTCCTGCAACCTCACCTGTTTACTGATTATCTCCTCCCGAATCCCTCGTTTTCACAGATCCCATGCTCTACATGACTTCCTTGGTACCTGATGCATTGGTTTTCTATGAGTTTTCCCCCACTTCTGTTCACTCATTGCTGCTGCATTCCTTTCTATGGTTCATTTCTCTGTAGAATAACTATTTGAAACTCATGTGAATTCTCTTTTTGTCTCTCCTCCAAACTGCGGAAGGTCTTATCTAATACTAGTTTTCAGAAATAGAGTGAATAGGCTCTTGCGAGCCCCTACATGGATGGCCAGGTGTGGACAGCTTGGATATTTTTTTCTGCTGTATTTCAGGCACCTACAAGCAGTGGGGTATGAACTTGGAGCTGTCTTTAAGAGACTTCTTTCATGCTTTCTAGGTCTTTTTTTAATCAGGGGACAAACTCCCTGTTCACTCAAACCCAGCCCATAAGGAGGCTTCAGTGCACACACCCAATGTAGGAAGAGCCATACTAGACTGCTACAAGCTTCTGGTTTTAGGCTCTGTGATTTAGCAAGCGCTGGGATCTTTCTTCCTTTTTTGCTCCTCCTTCTCTTCTTATTCTTGTCTCTCCCTTAGTCAACTGAACTTTTCTGCCAAAAAACAAAACAAAACAAAACAAAACAAAACAAAAAATAACCCTTGTTAAAATAACTAAAGACAATGTAGATGATACAAATTTTAACACGTCGCAAAGCAGCCAATTCTTTGAGCTGGAAACTGCTCCTTCTAGAAGTGGTAAATAAAGTTTGTTGGGAATGTTAATTGATCTCCCATTAACCTTGACTGGGTAGTCTCAATGCCAGTGATCCTGGAAATGACCTCAGCAAAGTCAACTCAAGTCTTAGATTTCGTGTTCTTACACATGGCCTACCGACTGAGAAGTCATACCATCCAGGTAAACAACCCACGGCCACCAAGTAACATAGGTGATCCTCCTATTCCAAAGGTACTTCAAATCAGGCCAGATATGTAACCCAACTAATCAGATGTTTTCATTCCTTCTCTTCCTTGTTTCCTACTCTTTATTCTATAAAAGCATCCTGCCTTCTCTCCCTACCTCCCACTGTTAAGTTCTCTTGAAGGTAGGGACTGTTCACTTCATCAAGTGTTAAATAAAGTTCATTGGTATCACTGAAATAGTCTTCTTTTGTCATTCCAAACCCTAGATTATCTCTGAGATCCTTACTACTCTTCCTGCCCAGGAGAGAAAATCAACAATCATAAAAAATAGAGTGAACTTGGGGCGCCTGGGGGGCTCAGTCTGTTGAGCATTGGCCTTCAGCTCAGGTCATAATCTCCAGGTCCTGGGATCGAGTCCTGGGTCAGGCTCTCTGCTCAGTGGGGAGTCTGCTTCTCCCTCTATTCCACACTTGTGTTCTTTCTCTCTCCCTCAAATAAGTAAATATAGTCTTAAAAAAAGAGTGTAAACCTATGTTTATGTCCTAATACTTGGGAATATCAGTGAGATGTTTCATAATCATGTTACTTTTGAGAGGAGGATGTCTGCAGGTGTCAGGTGGGGGTATTTGTAGTATGCGGCATCATGATTAAGAATGATATTTCCACCAGCTCAAATCCTAGATGAATTTCATGCTGTCTATGGGGAAATGGGAAGCTATTTATCCATTTAACTTTACTTTCATGTGGAAAAATCTGAGGAATCCTATACCTTAACTTCTAGGGTTTTTGTTAGGCCAAGTTTTCTGGAAAAACTTATTTTGTTAGGCCCAGGAAGTGACTGGTGTCTGTAAAGCATTTTGGCATAAGCCCTCACAAAAGGTATAATTTTCGTGGTAATGTCTGTTTATATACTTAATAGAGAGCTAGAGAATCATTCTACCAGGTGACATCTTTAAAATACTCTTTATGCATATTCACATGATTGATCATATCGTAAAGACTAAAAATGACATTCCATTTAATTTGGAAAGACATAACACAACATGACATAGTGAAACATTCCAGAGAAGAGTCGTGGAATCTCACTGCACACAATCCGTAGTGATTGGATTTCTTTGGGTTATTGTTTTCTAAGCTGTGAATACCCAGGTGCATCTAATAGGAATGTTCATTTTCTCTGCTTATTATTCAGCACCTGCTAAGTTGTATCTATTTTTTTGAATAGCGTAAAATGAATTAAAATAAACATGAATACAATGTTCTTCTACCTTATAATTCCACATTCAGTGTATTTGAAATGACTACGGATCATTTATGTTTCTTTTGTTTATGGATGATTGTTGTAATGACACCATTGTTTAAGATGTGGTTTTCATAAATTGTTCCTTGGATACATGATCACTATTTTCCAACAGCAGTTTTTCATGGTGATAAAATATAACATACATATTTCCCCTGCCAGAATTGATTTTTACAAATGAGTTTGGTCTAAAGACCCAATCAGCTTTGCGAATATTTCACTTGGTAACTGTTCAATGGACAATCTATTTAGCTGAACTGCCACAATCACGCATGTTAAAAAGACTTCACTTTAGTAAATGAAATGGGGGGAAAATGTTACAATCTTTTAACAAGGGTGCCAATCTTTCTATAATCCTCTTAGGAGACTTGATCTTTCTGGGATAAGTTTAACACCAATCTCATCTGTTAGGGCTCATGGTTGGAATGCCAATTACATGGCAAAAAAATTTAGCATTCTTATTGTACTTTTTAAACATGCTGTGGATAACTTATAATTATGCAGAATGCACTGTGCGCACATGGAGAGGGGAGGGACATGAACTTCAATGCAATTTTATAAATCAATACCTTAATTATGTATTAAAATCTGCCATTATGCCTCTCCGTTTTTATTTTCCCTTGAGGCTCCCATGAACTCCTAATATTTTTTTCTTGATTTGATTCTCTAAGGCCATCTTACCACATTAGATTGGTTTAAATGGTTTTTTTTAAAAAAACTATTTATTTTGAGCTCTGTGTGTATAAAAAATCTGAAGTAATTTTCTGAAATTTTAATTATCAACTGGTAAAGTTCTTAAGGTATATTTCTTATCCAGAACTTTTTGAAGTGCCTTCTAGAAGATGTAATAAATAAATAAATAAATAAATGATGTAATAATAGTTCAAGAATAATCAATGCTTTCATTCTTTAAAAAATTCAGATAAATTATTTGAATAGCTACTGATTTAGTTCAACTAAATGGTGAGCTTAATTTTTCTAAGAATCTGTTTTGAAAACTATATAATTCATACATAGAGGCCAAACTTTATAAAAATAACGTATTACCACGAACATGTTATAAATTGGAATATAAATACATCTATTATGTAAGTAGCCATTTTGGATTTAAATTAAGTGTAATGGAGACCGTAGACAGAAAAATTATTTTCCATTGCCATAAACCTGCAACCTGTATGTCATTAAACACATGTCTACTCACAACTCACTCCCACACGTATATAAACATTTAAATGCAACTGGAATACTTAGAGACACACAGAAGAAAGACATAGCATGTATGTTTCTTTATTTTTTTATTGGTAAAATGGAATATTATGGTTAAAATATTGTTTTAAGCTTTCTGGTATAATCTACTTTAAAAATACTTAGAGTTGTAATAGAATGACTCAAGAAGAAAAAGAGAAAACATCTGGGACACATTTGAGATTTTGTCTTACATTTTTTTAAAGATTTTATTTATTCATGAGAGACACAGAGAGAGGCAGAGACACAGGCAGAGGGAGAAGCAGGCTCCACGCAGGGAGCCTGATGTGGGACTTGATCCTAGGACCCCGTGATCCTGCCCTGAGCTGAAGGCAGACACACAACTGGCTGTCTTACATTTCTGAGATGCTGATTGGAATACCACCAACTTGAAAGGAAACCTCAGGCATGGTCCAAATAACTAAAAGGGAAAATAGAAACTGACCTCTTCCCAAAATGGCTCTCACATAATCACTTCTACCCTTGCAGAGTGATGTCAAAATTTTGTAAGAACCTAGAATAAGAAGCAAATAAATAAGGACTATTTTAATTCACTTTATGAATATGGACATACATAACATTTTCTAAAGCTTGCTTGTAGCTAAGAAAAAAAGAACCTTTCCTTTTTGTTCCTGTTCCCTCTTCAAATAGGTTTATTTGAACTATTATTTTCGTATTGTAATTAAGTCTATTTTAGTTCATTGTTTCCACATTATCCTTCCCCACTCAGCTGTGAACAACGTGAGCATAGAGACTCTATCTAATTCATATTTGAATAGAGCTTTGCAAGTATTGCAAACTGCGTGTGTTGGGAATAGAGTGATGTAAAAAATAAGAGACCTCTCCTGGATCACTTCTTATTTTGTCATTCATGTTGTGTCCTCTTCACTCTTGGTTGGTGATGGATAGTGTTGGGTAAAAATTTGCTTGCATTTGTAAAATAGTTTGGACAAGTGGATAAGTCTAGGTGGTGTTTCTAGCCGGAGCTTATGTAGTTGCTTTCTGCTTTCACCCTAGAAAATAGGACAAAATGATTTTTTACCTAGAATCCCCCAAACAATCCTTCTCTCAACTCTTAGCTGATCCTAAGACCTACGTTGATTTTGGTTAGCACAGTAAGTGTTTCTCTATATCAGCCTGGGTTCACATTTAATCATCTGAAGTTTGCTGTAAATTTTACTAATATATTGAAAAACTTTGCTTGGGACTTTAGTAATTTTTGTTGCTCAGCAAGAGATAAGATTGCATTGCCCTGAAAGTGCTTTTCAAAACCACCTAGAGGTAGTTTGCATTCAAGATAAATAATTAAATATTGTATAAAGTACATTTCTCTGCATCTCTGAAAACATTTATGCTCAGTATTTGATCTGAGTATTTTGTTGCTACTGCTAATGTGAATTTCTAAGCTAAAAATACCTGCCACTGCCCCGGACTTCTCACGGTGCCATTCAACACTCAGGACTGCTGTTGAGTTACTCTGATGATTCCTCACAATGGAGACCTGCTATGAGCCTTACTCATTTCTGCTGTAAAATTGCATGTTTGTGGTTTTCTTGGACGTGTCCCCATATGGTGTAATTAAGTAACATTGCTCACCAGATAAGAAGTACTAATTCAATTTGACTCTCACAGCTGAGAATTGTGTGTTCCCTTAGGATTCTTATTTTGAAGAGCTGGCTAAGCCTGGTCTTGTTCCACTACATTTTTGTCTATTGCCTTTCAAGCATGACTTTTATATCAAATCCCTTCCTCTCTACTTGGTATGTGACAGCAACCTTGGTATAGTGTTATGTTTCCTTGCTGGAGTTCACCTTCTAATTTCTTTGAGTTTCAGGGAAATGTCACTGCATTTTCACATTTCATTTGGAGTTTGAACATTCACCAGGAAAGATAAGATCGCAAACTTGCCCTGTGATCTCTGGTGAGTGAGCCACCACGAGAGGTTGGGGCCATAGAATCTTAGTGCCAAGTGCTGTTTCATGGCAATATGGACATACATGTGACAATTTGTATGACATCTGATTTCAAAGATCTGGAATATTTTCTTGATAGAACTTTTATAAGTGTGATGGATATTCTGGCAGAAATACCAATTTTCTTCTTCATATTTAACTCTGTGTTATTCTGCATCAGGATATCGAAGTCGGAGACACGTTTTTTTTTCCATTCTAATCCTATTTAATCTCGGTCCTATTTTCATCACTTCTTCCTGACATTTGTAGGTTCCCCGTTTTCCTTCAGGCAAGACTACAAGGAGTAGCTAATCAATTAATGGCAAATTCATTGTCACATACATTATTACTGAATTTTTACTGACTTAAACATTTTTAAAAGTCTAGGAAATTTAAAAATGCCTTCTACATACCTCAATGGTAGTATTTATTGGTCTTTATAAAAAAAATATTTATAGTAGAGAGAGAGCGTGCGAGAGAGCATGAGTGGGGGGAGAGAGAGAAGGAGGAACAAGCTCCCCACCAAGCAGGAAGCCTGATGTGGGGCTCAGTCCCAGGACCCCGGGATCATGACCTGAGTCAAAGGCAGACACTTAGCCAAGTGAGTCACCCAGGTGCCCCTGGTTTTTCTTTTTTTGAGCAGATTGTAAGGTTCTTGGGAGGAGAGCACGCCATTCAATGATTTTTTGGCACTCCAATACTCACTGCTTGGTAACAAAATAAATTTTAAAATATTTGTTAATTGAATCAGTAGTTTCTAACCCATGGTGATTTTGTCCCTAAGGGGATATTTGATAACATTGTTCATCATCAAAACTAAGGGAGGTTGCTATTAGCATCCAATGGGTAGGAGTCAGGGATACTGCTTAATACTCTAGGGTGTACAGAATAATTTCTACCTGCAACAACAAATTGTTGGGCCCAAATGTCATTAGTGCCTAGACTGAAAAACTATAATTTAAAATTTGTGCTCGCATTCTTAAGAAATTCAAGGAATTCAAGTTTTATTCATCTCTAGTTACCAATTTTCATAAATTACCATCAGTTCAATGAGAATACCCAAAAACAGTGTAGGGTTAGGGTTTGATTTGTGATATCTTTGTGATATGAAAAAAAAATAAATCATCCTTTAAGCTTGAATTTTTAAGTAATTTTCAATTTATGGAGCGATTGGATTCTTGCTTGAGCAGTTTAGAACCAATAGAAAATGCTATCCTGAACTTGGATGAAGTTAATAATGCTCAGTAGCGACTTGGCCTTAATTTGTTCTACAGCCACAGAAGTGTCTGTTCCTAATCTTGACCTGGCTTGAGTGTCATTGATCACAAGAGGCAGTGATCAAAAGAAGGTGAATAGATTCTTTTAAAACTGTCATCACTATTGTATCAACAGTCTCAATGGCAGCCCCGTTTTGCCAGCAGGTCAGTATCAGTGTCTTTATTCTGGAAGGACAGCTCATAAATTAAGCAGTTGACCTTCATGTCAGTCAATCAACGTTGGGCCATCCAGGGCTGCCAAAACCATTAACTTTGAGCAATGGCCACTTCACCAAAGTACAAATGCAGTATTTATAAACCTTAAGTTGTTGTCTCTGCCAAAATCTCAATGACACTGTCTATTTCTCGTTTTCTTCCCATCCATTAAAAGGTGGGAAATGATAATCAATAGCCTAGAACATTATCTGCAAAAAATTCAATGACTCGGAAGTTAAAAAGCATACACAATAAAAATTCCAAGTAACATGCTTATTTTACAACTTACATCAGAGAACTAAAAAAGACTACAGCTCCAAAGAATTTAGTGATATCTTACCCCTTTCAGTTATTGCGTAGATGATGAAACAAGGCCTCGAGAAACCAAGCAAACTTCTACTAGGTCATACAAATAGTGGACTATCTTGAGTGACTCTAACTTCTCATGATCCAATTGATCTCTGCATCCCCTAATAAGGCCTACGTGACTAAGAATCCAGTATTTATTTACAACTAAAATACGCAGGAAATGTGGGCACATTTAAGATTTTCTTTCCACATTTGACAAATAGGAAGTAATCAGAACTTCAAATGATATGAGTGTTGCCATAAATAAAAATCCTATGTATATGTTTGAAAAGATTGGCTAATTTAATACACTTACTGCATGCCCATAGAACACTTCGAATGCCTAGAGACACAAAGACAAAACAGGCACAAATGTAGCCCTAAGGGAATTTACAGACCACTGATATCACTAGGAAAGATGTTTGTGTAAATCAGGCTCCCGATAAGAAGCAAGGGTACACTCAAGATAGAATAACGCGAGAAGAAATTACCTGCAGATGAATTTCCGGAGTGGGAGCAATAGAGAAAGAAAACAAATATAGGGCAGAATTAGCAGTGTGGAGGGGCAGGCATCAGCTCTGCTTGCAATGTCCGTGCAGCAGGAACGTCGTTTCAGCCGAGAAAGTGAAAGAACCATTAGACTTGGTTGCCTTACAAAGACCAGTGATTTGCAGGAGGGAACAAAGAGAATTAACAGGAACAAGTTATTGTTTGCTCCTTTTTTCAACTTCCACCTGAGGTCCCCTTTGGCTAACTACAACCAGAAACTAAATGACTTTAGATGAACAGAAAGAGACTATTTGGCATGAATTTCTCTCTCTCTCTCTCTCTCTTTTTTTTTTATACATCTTTGAGGATTTTCTGAGGTTTTCTTGCCTTAAAATTGAGTAACAATGTCACATCACAGTTCGTTGGACATTGTGATAACACCATTCAGATTCTCTTATAAGAATGAATAGTTCATTCTGTACCTCCTGTCTTTAGACCTCAGCTGTCAGCCTCTTTTGGGGATTGCCATAACTGAAGACTGCCATGTTGCCAAGAGTTATACCTCCTATGCAAGGTGCCTCCTATTGATCAATGATTGATAAAGACCTGGCCCTCTTTCCTTAAACTTAGGACAATTCTGAAAAGTCATCCCAGCTTCGTTTTCCACATATGGTCAACTGAAGTCTCTGTTGAGACTGTGTCAGATCTTAACTTCTTCCTCTCACCAACTCTGCTTCCTTCACTTCCAATTCCATTGGAATTCATCTCAAGAGCACTCCTGCATGGGAATTTCCATCTCAGAGTCTGACTCCTGTGGAGCCCAACCAGAGATAAGTGAGGCCAATAATCATCTGAGAAAACAGACTGGAGATGAGCTTTTGAAACTGAATTGCCTGCTTCTGGTCTGGCAGTGACCCCAAATGGTCACTCCTCCGTTAAGCCACCTCCACTGAGACTGCATCATATCTCTTCTCCCTCTGCTGAGTCTGCTTCATTTATTTCCAAAGGAGTTGAACCCCTTGGATTCTCCCTAATAAAACTCTTACTCTAATCTCCATCTCAGGATTTTTCCCATGCAACAGATGATGAGATGTATATAGCAGATGGTAGTAGGTGGAGAAGAGACAGCCCCTGGTACAAAGTAACATGACAATTGTTACAACTTTTACCTGGGGTGATGAACTGGGAAAAAGGGATTACACTAGTTGGTTCCATATATTAGGTGTGTGAGAAATAGAGAGCAAAAGGTAGCTATAAAGGACCCGTAATTGGGTGGAGTGTTAAACGTTATTGCCTTAGGAAGAGTGATGGAAAGGTTTAATTAATTGACATTTGAAAGCCAAATGTGAAAGGTAGGGGATTTTTTTTTTAGCATATAAAAAGGCTTTCACTTCTTGTAGCTTTTATCAGACAAAGCTGCAGGCTAGCTAGCTCCAGCACTCATTCACAGGAGTAACAGAGCTCCAACGTTAGTTTAACTCTCAATCTAATCATTCTGTTATGTGCTAAATCCTAGGCCCTGATTAGGAAAGGAGTCCGTTCTGACACATGGGATGGGATATGTGGATTAATTTGACCTGGAAACGTTGAGTCCCCAAATTCCCATGAACACTCAAAGCTGAAGAAATGACTCACTCCCTATTTAGGGATTTCAGTCTCCGTCTTGTTTCAAAATAGTGGAGAGTCTTCCTTCATACAGGTTAACAAGATCTGCTCCCAGTTCCCCTCCTGGCCGCCGGGGTTAAGTCAGGAAATAACTCAGCTGGTGGCAGGCGGGGGTCAGATAAGGAAGAAAATGAACAATGCCCCAGAGGAACTATAGGGCCTACTGGGCATGAGTGCATAGGATGGTAATAGAAGAGCATGTGATCAAGGGGTTGGGTCAGGGGAAGAAAGGAGGCAAGAAACACAGTCATAATTTTGGCAGAGGTAATTGAATCCAGTCATCAGGCGTCTCTAGTGGGTCTGTTGTGATGCAGCGGGGGCAAGAAGGAGTATATTTAATATCCTGGTGTTATGCTTGGGCTTTCCTGGTACTGCCTTGGTCAGGTCTCATCGTGCATGGACAAGGGCTGCAGCCCTGCTGGATAAGGTATGAGCAACACGGGCTCCAGCCTCTCAGGCGTTGGGCTCTGGGTGCCCCAGGCCCCCTGACACGAGCACAAACGCCACCTGATGGAATAGGGAGCGGCAGGTAGAGGAGGCGAGCACAGGTGGGTTCGTAGGCCCAGTTCTACAGGGAGCAGCCCCGCTGTGCTGCTGCTCCCCAGCCCTCTCCGTCTTTCTCCAGGGAGAGGGGTCACCAGAGCCTGGGCTTCCTGCTCCCCTACTTGGTAGAAGCAGCTGCTCCTGGTGCTGGGAGGACCAGACCCCGGGTCGTCCCCTGCTGCCCCATCCCCAGCTGCCTCCACCCAGGTCGGGGTGGAGGCCGGGGTGGAGGCCAGGGCAGGCCGCAGCTGGGATGGCTCGGGCTGTGCGGGGCAGCTTCCCCTGCGAGCCGGGCCCCAGCCTGATAGAGCCCCTTCCTCAGCTCCATCTCAGAATCCTTTCTCTCCTTTCCGGCCGCAGACCATGACGCATATGTGCCCTTGGGGGCAAATGTCAGAGACATGGGTACATTTTATTGAAACATGTACCGGACAATGTTTACAAAGCTGATCTACAAATAATTGCTACTCTGCATAGTTTTCAAGTCCTGTACTATTTTTGCTTTTTATTTCCTCATAATGAACACTTAACATCCTGATCCTAGTTTATTTTGTATGTTTTTTTTTTCTGCTTTACTTAATGGAATATATTTGAATTCATAGCTTTTGTGTTGTGTATACAGACATTTTTATTCATATTGCCCAACTGTGACTAAATTAGAGATGTGAATCTACTCAATAACCGTGTTGGTCTGTTTGTCAGCCTTCCTCCCCTCTCAATCTATTTCCAAAGTGAAAAAGGATCAGTTTTCATTGCTTTCTTCAAAAATATCATAACTGAATTTCAAACAGATGCACCAGAGTTTAATAGGAATGCTGTGGGTGACCTGAACAAAAAATGAGAACAAAGCAAGTCAACCGAGTCCTGGTTGGACCCTTATTTAACTCTCTTGTCTGGACATGAGTAAACTAACTTAGTGGAGTTTGTCAAAATTTATTTATCTCTTCAGAAGTCGGTCTGACCTCTATGCCTATTTCATTGCAGACTATGTTCTCACTAACTTTTATTTTCTCTTCTCGCATAATCTGTCTCTGTCTCTCTCTTTTCCTCTGTTGGCATTTGATATTTTGGTTGTTTTAGAAGTGAGCTTTTCATGTCTGTTATCAGCATATTAAGCATAAGGGCAATAGTTCTGTTAGTACTGGCATATATATATCGACAAGCGTTTCAAGACTTAAAAATTTGATCGCTGTAGCCGTTAACGAATTGTGATGATCTGAAATGATTGCTCTTATAGATACAATTCTTCCTGACTGATTTCTTAAAATTTGGTACGTTTGTTTCATGAAAATATCTAAGTAAGTTTGTGTAAGACCCTGTGCCTAGGACAGCAGCTATTTATAACCTGAGGATCATAATGAAAATATTCACCTTACTGTTATAATGCACTCAATGTTATACATTTCCTTCTAATCACCAATCCTACAGATTTTAAGTTGTATTTTCATTTTAACTTAATCAAAATATTTTTAAATTTGTTATGAAACTTTTTTGATCCCATGTTATATTGAAGTATGTTTTTTTACTCTAGAAGTATTTTGGAATTTTTCCAACTATCATTCTATTATTGATTTCTAGTTTTATTATGGCCTGAGAACACAGTTTGTAAGATTTCTGTTCCTTATATTTGTTCAGATGTGTTGTATGGCCCAGGATGCAGTCTATCTTGATAAATGTTCTACATGACCTTGAGAAGAATGTATATTCTGCTGTTATTGGATGAAGTATTCTATAAACGTCAAGCAGGTCCAGTTGATTCATGGTGTTTTTGAGTTCTATTATGTCCTTACTGATTTTTTGCCTGCTGGATCTGTCCATGACAGAGGAACATGTGACACAGAGAGGATAAGTAACTTGCTCATGATCCCATGGCTACTAGTTTAGATTTTAAGATGAGGAAGGGAGAAGTAATTTATTGACCTAATGATACTTGTTTACATGCTCAAGAATGAATAAAACTCTGATTTACAAGCACAGTGGGTAAAACAGTGTCCTCCCAAAAATATGTTCACTTGGAACCTCAGAATTTGACTGAATCTAACCTTTGCATATGTAATTAAAGAAGGATCGAATTAAGATGCATAAGCCCAATGAATGTTGTTTCTAAAAGAGTGAACAAAGAGAGGTTTGAGATACAGAGACACAGAAGGAAGGGCAAGTGATGCTATCTGGAGGTGGAGATTGAATTGGAGTCATGTATCCACAAGCCGGGGAACACCAAGGATTGTCCACAGTTGCCAGGAGCTAGAAGAGAGGCATGGAACTAATTCTCTCTGGTTCTGGACTTCTAGAAATGTAACAGAATACATGTTTTAAGCCACCTAGTTTGTGGTCACTTGTTAGGATGGGCCTAGGAAGCAAAAACAAACATATGTTTCACAAGTTGGATAGCTCAGTGGAGCTAAATTCATCAGCATTTCTTATCAGAATGGTGACCCGAGGAAGCCACAGAGAAAAACAAAGCAGACCAAAATGGGTTTATATTAGTTAAATGAAACATAATCAAGAACATTTATTACTGATTTTTGAAAGTCCATATTATATTATATATATTACATCATATTGGGCTTTAGAAAACTAGATTTCAATGACAGTAACAGAAATAACAAGTCAATCACTCATTTGGAATGTATAGCATTCTTAATACTTATAATTTATAATTATCCCATTTATGTTGGTTTATTACTAGTGTTTTCCACTGGAATATAAGCTCCATGACATATTGGTGACATTGCCAATCTTATTTATTGCTCTACGTCAAATACCCAGCACAGTTTCTGGCACATAGCAACTGTTCAATAAATACTTGTTGGATGAGAGAAGAGTTGATACGTAAAGAATCAGCCCTGTGCCTATGATACAGCTATTTGTAGAAACAAGAGTTTTCATGCCATCCCAGCAATAGAGGCTAGAAAGCAATCTATCCGTTAAAATACATCATAGGTTACAAGGTAACCCTATCCACATAGTTATCATGGCCATTTTACCGTCACTTGGCCACTAGAATTCATAACTTGCAATTAAAATAACTGGGCAACTTTCTATCTTGTACTACTTTTTTGTGATGATGCCATTACATCTCACAGAACTTTTCTCTAGATTTAGCGAAAGAAATATAAGCTAAGAGCAGCTGACTATTTTGGTAAAGAACCTTATACCGCTATGTGAGGAGAATGTAACACTGATTGTTAATATTCATGAAAAATGAATCATTTATTTGCCTTCATTTCATGCACAAAATTCACCATGACATCAGTGGGAGCTTTTTACAATAATAAATCTGTGCCAAATAATAAATTACATTCCCTCGGATTAAATTAAAATGTGCACATTGAAGAAGTTCAATTTTAAGTTTTCATGACAAATGGAAATCTGGACACTAAAAAAACTGAAAGTTCCGTAGAAGAAACCTCTGCTGTTGACTTTCCTAGGATTTTCTTTCTCTTTCCTCTCTTTGTCCTCTAGCAAGCTGTTTGTAAACCTTCAAAATCAGGTGCTGCTGTCAGAGTGATGCTTTACGCTTTCTAAACCGAGTCTTATCTTGGCAATACGGCTTTACCTTATTTTTGATAACTGAATACATACACAGGATTTCCCCACATTCAAAAGACTTACTAGAAAAATAATCACATAAAACAAATGAAATTAAACATTCTTTCCACCACATGTGGATGTAACTCAAAATGTCAGAACTAGTATATTTTCTCGTGAATGCTATCATGTTATCTAAACTGAATTGAGACAGCAATCTCTTAGATTCTGGAATACTAAATCACATACCTACCCACAGATGTCTTGTGAGCTCAAGAGTTCTGAAAAGGGTTAGATAAAACCTCTAGATATTCCTTTATCACCATCAAAAAACACCAGCTAAGGGGACCAAATGTCACGTATCTATTCTTCTCTTATCAGTGCGAAGTGCTCCAAATAATCTCCCCAGCACAGGAGGCATCATGAAAAAAGCACACGCTCTCATTTCCACTCCTAATAAGAATGGAACACGTCAGGTGTTTCGCACATCCTATGCTGAACCACTGCTGTAGGCATCATGATGATTGATTTCACCCTGCAGTCTTCAGTTTACAGGAAATCCATATAAATCAACCAGAATATGGAAATTCATACCTCCCCAGAGTAACAGATTAACTGATTCTAAATTGGAGAAAAAAAGAAAGGTCAATAAGAAAGCATCAATGAGAATCACAGGAAAAATATGCCAGGTCTTGAGTACTTTGGGGGGCCACATTGTGGGCTGTTGTTCCTGACTCAACAGTACATCCGGGAGCTTGCAGCGCAAACATGAATGCTTAGGGCCGCTCAGTTTACTGCTGTGGGGGAGTCTTTAATGCTTTTTGATTCGGATGTGAAGAAAAGCAAGGAAACTCTCCCTCCAGAAATCTCTGTCCTCAGGTGGTTTTCCATATAACTTTAGAGAGAGAGACTTCTACTCCTGAGACGGTAGTCACTGCCAAGTTAGAATGGCTTCCATCAGAGACAGAACTCCAAGAGGGGGGCTCCAAAGAATCAGAGGGGTCCAGCCAGAGAGGACTAGAACGGAGTTCTTGTTTGTACTATGGTGAGGTCAAAACTTGTTCACTCTTTTAAGAATATTCCCTAAAGACACAGTGTCTCTGAATGGTCCCTTTGGCCCTACGCTCTACCTGAGAAGGTGAAGCAGCGCCTCCTGAAAACTACGAACCCAACAAGAATTAGAAACATATGATACCCTTGAAATAATCCGCTCTTTGCTCTGGGGTTGGTGCGACTAGAGGTGGAAGGTAGAAAAGAATGTGTGCAGGCAAAGGGCCTCAGGGTCTTGCAGGGCACCCGGGGGGCCTACCGTGTTGGCGAAGCAGCAGGGCCCCTGGCAGAGGGGCCCCCACCCAGTCATCGGAGGGACCGGGAGAAGCTTCGAGGAAGCTGCCTTCTTACCGAGGTACCAGTGATGGCCTCTGTGAGAGGAGAGCTCATTGTAAGGCCCTGAGCACTGGGTGTGTGTCCAACTCGATCCCAGCTCTCACTGGGTGACGATGGCGGGTTAACGGATTGAGGAAGACATCTGGCAGAAAATAGCAATGTGGGCTCTGGCTTGTTTGGGGGGCTGGGGCTGAAGGCAGGTCCCCCAGGGAGAGACCGGAGAGAAGACAGTGATACTATGGGCGAGTCTCCGACAAGGGAAGAACAGCAGCTGATGGGTCCTAAGAGGTCCCTACAATCTACAGGATACTTCACGTTAATGCATAAGACCAAATCGTTGTGCATCTTTTCTGTAATTCGAGGATGCCCTAGATGTTCATTTTACGAGCATACCTTGTTTTTTTTTTTTTTTTCCTAATGAGCAGGGCTTCCCTATAAGTGAAAATGCTGTAGAATTTGCATTAATAAGAAGTAGAATCAATATACGTTGGGCCTTGTTTACATATAAGAAGCTATTCTGGGTACCTCAAAATAAAATAATGCCTTTGCTTCTTACAAACATTTTCAAGGTTAAGTTATTAATATCTTCTTTGTTAAGATGAATGAACTAAGGGGCACAGGGTTTAAATATCTTGCCAAGAAGCACAGAGCTATGAAGTGTTAGAGGCGGGGCTGGAGCTCAGGTCAGTTTGAGTTCAACCTCACAGGAAGTCCATTCTGCTAAGCCACTTCTTCTAGCAGGTTATGCCTAAATGTAATCACAAAATATTAAGGATTTCTGTCATAAAGCTAAAATATAAAGCTTTTTGACATGAAGACAAAATAAAATCAAAAAGAGCAAGTTGCACAACAGTGAATTTCCAAGTCCAAAAAATTGTTCAGGTAGTAAAATCGGCCACTGGCTTCACAATAGGTTGAAGTGATGACAAGGTTGAAGGAGTTGCTTTTATAAAATTTGTTTCCTGAGACAGGGGAGCCTCCTGGAAGGATGCTTGTCTGTGCACCTGGGTTGTGAGTAAACAAAGAACTCTTATCTCTGTGGCTTTCAGAACAAATCATTTTATCTGAAGGTAAAAAAGAACAGCCAAGGGTATCAATGAAGAGTGTTAAGAAAGAAAAAAATGAGTATCTGTGTCTATTCAGAGAACGAAAAGACTGAAAATCATTTGAAGCCTTGAAGCTCAATATCCAGTGTTTGGAAAAGCTACTGTCTATATATTTCTTTTTCTCCCCAGAGCAGTAGCCCGAGATCATTGAACGTGCCTTCAAAGCAGGTAGGGTGCTTGGCCGGAAGAGGTGAACCCCCACGGCCCACCGAGGGGGCAATGGTGGACTTAATGGGGCCATTTGAGCAGGAAGGGGCAACCGCCACGTCACTGCAGTAACAAGAAATCCTGATTACCTGGAGGCGGGAGCGGGGCTCGGCAGGGCCGCTGCGGCTGCGGGTCGGGAAGGGCACGAGGCCGCCCCTTCCCCAATCCATCTTCTGGCTCGTATCTTCATTTTGTCATCAGCGATTTCACGTAGCAATACCCAGAAAGAGCCGTCGAAGGAAAGGAATTCTGAACTCTAACCACTTTATTTCAACATTCATTCTGTTTTTACCTGGTGATCATTACAATCTAAGAGTTTGGGTTTTTTTTCTCCCAAATAATAGATGATTTCATTCACGAAATTAACTTTATGGTGCCATTTTCACCAATACGGCTGTGCACTTTAGCATTTTAGGCTCAACAAGTTCTTTTAGTGTTTTCAGGTAGGTAATCCATAGGAGCAGGGTATATTTTATATTTGATTCTTTGTAGCCAGTATCAACCGCAAGACTAGTAAAATCTGTTATTTATAGGTAAATGTAAAATTTTCCTCCAACAAAGCTTTGTTTTTAATAAAATAAAATCAACTAAAATATGTAAATAGTTGTACAAACATTCAACATTTAGCTTCTAAGTGATATTAGTAATAATATTACTGGCCAATCGTGACGAATATTTATTGAAAGCCTACTATGTAGCAGACATGAGATCAGGCAAATGACATGCAGGACACAGAGATGTTCCCCCCCACTCTTTTCTCCCCGAGGCGGTCTCTCAGTCCCGGGGACGCCTCCAGTACAGTCCTGTCATGGAAGGAGTAGACGGAGAGGGTCTGGTCAGCATCTGTGTCATCAGTATCCTCGGGTCGCACAGATTCATTCTACCCCGGAAGGCCAACCCCTCCAGCGGGCACCTGCTGGCATGTCTGTTCTCATCCAGCAGCCAGTCTAAAGCATATTTTTGTGAACTACCTAGACCCCACGGCAAGACTTCACCCACAGAAAGTTCATTAACTTCCTTCCTGGGGTGGGGTGGGGGGATCTTGTGTCCATCCACAGGGTATGGTGAGGAAACCCCCAGCATCCTTCTAGTTCATTCATGAGCCATGGGACACTGACTGGGGCTGTGTCCCCAGCTCTTGGCAACCAATGTAGCTGTCGATCCTTTACTGTTCCTCTGTCCATGTGGAAACTTTTGCTCTCAGGTACCAGAGGGCCAAGTCCAACAGAAGTCTCCACTTGTTGCCAAAAATTTATGCAGGGTTCTGTAGGCATTAGGGGATGTGACAAAAGACAAAAGACCCTGGACATCTAACTGCCTGCTTTCCCCTGCTCTAAAAACACAGGATGCTGCTATTTCTTCTGTGATGCAAAATGCACATATGTGTACATAGGGCCTAGGCGTGTAAATGTGTAAATTAAAAAAAAAAAAAAACCTGCTCTGCAGGTCATCTTTCAAATGTTATACTTTGACCCAGTTTATCAGATTTCTCTGGCTGTCATCAAAATTTCCCCTGTGACTATAGTCAACTGATGAACTCTCCAGGGGTGTAAGGAGCCTTTTTAGTAAAAATGGGGGAGGAGGAGCAATGTCGTGGAGTAGGAAGCATGTTGATTATTGAGTCACAACATTGTCTTAACACAGAAAATGGAGAGACAGGGAAAGAAGACATTTTTAAATGGAAACTGTCTTTTCGGGTCTGTTTCTCGGGATACATCCTATAATAAAATACTTGTCATATCATCCAACACCCAAAACTTTTTAGGTAGGGGGGAGAAGGTCCAGAGAAGTTGGGTAACTTTTCCAAGGTCACACACCTCCTCCTGTCAAAGTTCGTCTTAGAAGGTGGTTCTCCTCTTCCCGGTCCAACGCTTTGTCAAACTGTTACCAGTGTAGAGTTTGAGGTGTTCCTGTGTGTTCCCGGACACACGCTGGCCAGATTTTCCCAGATTGGCCTGCTGTTCCTTTCTAGTTTACTTTCTAAACCTACTCAAGAAATATAACTCAGTGATCATGTAACATAGTCAAGTGTTCCCTTTTCCTCTTACGGAATTAAACCCTGAGGGACTGAGACCTTCTCTCATATGCTCTGGTAATAGTAATAAATACTACGTAGGAGCGTTCAAGAGGGGAAAATGACCCCCTAAGTCTTTTAGAGGTTGATTTAATGTTGCAAATACAGTATGTTTCATCATAATGGTGGTTGAATTGACTATTAAAAGATTTTACAGAGGTATAAAAATTGTGATATGATGTAATAGCCTTTGAAACAATCACATAATTTCAAGCTGTTACTAAAAACATTATACTCATTCAGTGAAAGCAATCATTAACATCTGAAATATGAAAGTAAAATATTTAATATTCAAGGCCCGAGGCCCAATAGCCTTATAGAAGTTTTCATTTTTACAATGAAGAATGAGAGAATTTATGTTATGACTGTCTGTCCTCAGAAGAATGTGGTATCATGAAATGAGTATTTTCAATATATTCAACGAAAATGACCCATCCAGAAGGCTGAATTCAAAAAGATTTTTAAATTCCTTTTAAAAATTACAACATACAGCATATCTGCTGTTACCTGAAAAATGTTTGAAAACTTCTCATCATTGATTTTAGAAAGCTTCTTTCCTAGTGTGGAGGGTGCTTGTGGTGGTGGTGCTGGTGGTGGTGGTGGTGGTGGTGCTGGTGGTGGTGGTGGTGGTGGTGATGGTGGTGGTGGTGAGGTGCTCCATGCAACACCTAAGAAGGATATTAGCCTAGTTTATTTTGACAATAAATTCTTAAACGTTTACATTTTCCTTGTGATGGTATCATGACATAATCCTAATTCTATGCATGGTGTAAAGGAGACTCCTAGATGTCAGTATCATTAAAGTTTTTGTTGGTTGATAGATTTTCCCCTTTGGATATAACTCTTATTGATGTTTAAGAGCTTCGAATAAAAATTCATTGAGTGAGTTTCTCTGCTGTCTATGGGAACCTGCTGCGAAACCATTGATCTCTTCTCCTGCAACGCACAGCCCTGTTTGATTCACTGTTTTTTAATATCCAGGGAGCCGGAGCACAGGGGGTGCGGAGTATACATGAAAGGTCAGCAATTTGCTTTTACAAGGCATGCCCTGCTCATCTGTTATACTAACGCCTCTCTCTGCCTCACCCGGTAAGATAAGAACCGTCCAGCCACATTTCAATAATGCAGGCTCATTGAAAATTCTAAAGGAAAGCCCAAGTTGGAGTTGTGGAGAGAAAATTGGATAATATCTGGGGTCAATAAAATCGGAATTAATTATTTCAAAAGAGAGTTTGAAGTCACAGATTTGTGTCTCATGCATACCTCGTTTCCCGCTGTGGTTGAAGAAGAGGGAAGGTCTCTCTGTGTTCCAGGCACGTAAACACAACCTCAGCCATTCACGGTGCAAAAGTAATCATCGTGGGCCCCCCTGGCAGCAACATTCGCCACCCGTGGCTGTTGTCATGAGTCAATTATACCTGGACCACGGGTACAAGGGTTTCCACGCCAGCCTGTTTTTTGTGGTCGAAAAAGTGACCCAATGAGTCACTTTGGAAATACTATTATTTGCCACCCCGCCCCCCGCCCCACCCCCACCCCCGCTGTTTGTTGTTTGCCGCCGCACATGGCAAGCGGCGGTCTAAGGCCGCGCGGGGCTGGGTGTTAGAACAGGCTCCCGGGGGACAGCAGCGCTGGGCCGCCAGGGGCCCCGAGCCCCGCAGGTGCCCCGCACCCCCGCCGTGGGAGGCAGGTGCTCGTGGGGGAGGGAAGCAGACACAGACACAGCGACGGGGGGGTGGGGGGTGGGGGGTGGGGGCCCTGGGGTCTCTTGCCCTCCGCCGCGCGCTCGCAGGGCCGCGACCCACGGAACCCGCGGCCCTGCACGTCCCGCATCCCTGTGACCGCAGGTGCCCGCCCCCCGCCCCCGCCCCGCCGCGTTCTCAGCGCACGTCCCACGGAACCCGCGGCCCTGGCGTCCGCGTCCCGCCGCCCGCAGGTGTCCGCCCGCTTCCAGAGGAGAGGTTGGGCCGCGGTTGGGCCGCGGGGCACAGGGGCCGCCAGGCCGAGGTGCGGGCTGTGGGGGCGGCTCGGGGCGCAGCGGGGCTGCACGTGCTTGACGCGCTTCGCTCCCACCTCCCGCTGCGGGCGGACGACAGCGGCGGCGGCCGTGACCTCCCGTCAGCGACCCGAGAGCGGCGATGGCAGGACTAGGTGACGCGCGGAGCCTCGGGCAGGGCTGTCCCCGGAGCCCAGGAGAGCACAGTCGAGACACTGATAGGGACACCGAGGCACGGAGACTCGAGGAGGGAGGCCTGCAGCCTAATAGATGATGGGAATGTGCATCTAAACGGCCGAACGACGGCCTTCCTGCTTCCTCGCCCCTTATCCGCGTCGGAGTAATTTGGCCGCCCCCGGTTCTGCCCGCCGCGGGGGGGGGGGTCGGAGCGCCGGGCCCTTCCCCCCACCGCGGCCCTGCAGGGCCCGGGCGCCCGCGTCCCGCCCTCGGCTGCTCCCCCCCCCTGGCCGCAGGTGGGTCCCCGTCCCCAGGCACGACGTTCAGGGGGCGCTGAGGCGGCTCCTGTGTCTCTGGAGCACCCCGCGTTCCCCCGTCTGTTTCCTTTACACTCTTACTTTCTACTCTGCATCTTTTCTCATAAAACTGTTTTGGGTTTTTTTTTTTTTTCTGTGCCACTACTATTCCTCATTTTGGACCCAAGCCCATTCCTTCTGTATCTCGAAATACCACTTCTCTAAAATGTGTCACTAAATTGCAAAGAACCATTGTTGGAATAAGCATGTTTAGCTGATGTTCGGATACAGTAAAGCGGACCATACACTACAATTAGTGCTGGTGATAACGTGTGCTGTGATATTTGACATTAGTGCACAAAACATTGCTAGGCATTCCCACATCTGGGGTCTCCTTATGTCCCCTGAATTCTTGCTAATTTTGAAATTCCATTCCAAATAATTTCTTCATTTCTTCAGACTTTCCCCCCCTCTCCAAAAGTGCCCTGAAAAATCATTAAATTCTTTCCACACATTTAAACAAACCATTGTCTTGATTCAGTAAACCTGGACTGGGAACCAGGGATCTACATTTTTACTAAGTTAACAATAAGGGATTCCTGGCTCAGGCCTGCTTTCCTGGTATCGAAACCTTCTGTTCCTCTCTCAGAAGGGCTCTGGTTTAGAAATGCATTACGTGGTCACCCTAAATTAACAAATTTTCCTGCTTATTCTGAAGCAGTTGGTCCATGAACCGCTGTCTAACGCTCATCCTTACCAAAGAAAAAGAATAGATCACAGCCTTTCCTCCTCAAATGAGGCAGTGCGTGGCTATCATGAAATAGAAAAACAGATGGCATGATGAAAATATGAGGATGGAGTGCAGGATGCAAAATATGTTCTTTATCTCACTAGCATTCTTATTCCCATGCATTTCACTCTTTTCATTCTTTTGTAAGCCCCTATGTCTACAAAGGGCTTCATGGATGGGTATTAGAACCTATTACCTAAGGCCATGAGAGGGGGTGGCTGCCGAAACCCCTGTCAGGTGCTGTTGCCATGTTCGTTGTCTCCAGGTACATGACACATAGGTGTCCAGAGATCATTTTCATGACCATACGTGGGCACTTAGATTTCAAATGACCTCTGAATATGTGTGGTCAGCATTACATGACACATGTGCTAACACATGCTAATAAGGAACTATCTCATCTCCTTTCTTCTCCAATTTGTTAATTGATTGTAAAAACTGAAAATTCAGAACCTAAAAATAGTTTGCAGGTTTCGAAGATTAATCCCCCTTCAGTGGTTTCAAGGAAAAGAAATATACACATACGGGAAGTGTAAGACACTTTTTGTTTTTAAATCAATTATCTTGCTATGGATTTTCATTTTAATCGAATGATGCAGTTAATATATTTCCGGTAAACCTAAGTTGACCTACTAAAGTGGTAGTGAACCCCGGGGGGCAATGCTGGTGTTGGTAAGACTGTCTTGGTGATGGGGGGTGGGGGGAACAATAGTTTTAACTGGTATTTTCATGAGTCTCTATAGCATCTGGACATTATCTTTAAAAAAAAAAATTCCGTTCCTGTGATTTGTCTCAATAATAAACTCCAACAAATATCTCTTTGTTTATCAGCTTAGATAAAACTTTAACTGGGAAGAATGGGGACAGTGTTAATTGGAAAAGTATTTCATGGGGCTCCTAGATACCAGTTCACCACATGGTTTCACAAGCACAGGGCTGTTCCTTACATGGACATGATGCAGATTCGGAGCCTGGAGTTGCATAAATACTGAAAACCTTCCCCAGGAGGGAAGGTCACAATTTACTGCTTTGCTTTTCCTTTAGAGTTCACTTCAGTGCTTGGAGGGACGCTGACCTGCTGCCTTGTGCCTGCTCCGAATCCATCTCCAGCTGTTGATCTATGGGGTAATAACGCCCAGGGGAAATCTGGCCCACGGCTGAATATTCTAACGTTCACTGAAAACCATTACTGGCATTTTCAATTTCTTTATTATGCAAACCTTTAATGTCCACCCACAAGTTTAGGTAGGACATCTTATGTAAATCATCTCCATGGCTGTGCCTTGTAGCATATGGCCACAAAAGGACATCCTGTTTGTACACAGATATTTGTCATATTGATAGTTTCTATCGTGGCTGTGACATAAATATCCATACCCTGAAGTATTTAAACAAGAAATAAGCATACGTCTAGAAGTCACGCTAACGCTGATTTTGTCATGGGTTCAGGAGACAGTGAAGTGTTATAAAGAGAAATTATATTTTGAACCAAACCCTGAGTTCTCTGTTTAGCTGTATGATTTTCTCAAGGTGTGAACATTCTCCTGTCTCTGAAATGAAGGGCATTACACCTACTGCTAAATATTACGGCAGTTCCCTACTCCATCAAAACACAGAGCAACCTCAACATTCTAGATGCAGATTTAGCTTCTCAGATGTCAACAGAGTCCAGTGAGAGCTGCAGGTTTAGGACTGTTCTTCCTCACTGGCCGTCAGTCAGCAGACATCAAGAGGGGATCCCACACGCTTAGAGTACGACTGTCCCTCCCTTCTGTTTGCAGCAATTAAAATGATTCCTAGACATGTAATCCCCCCTTCAAGCCCTTCATAGTCAAATCCTCACCAGCATTTTATGCCTTAGATTCATCAGCACTGAACATCACTTATGCCTTTTATCTCTGTCTCTACCAATTACCAAATGAGACTCTACATTCCGAAATAGCTCATGGTCTCCATACCACAACCGCCATATAATTAGGCCCATCTGCTCCATTAGTCCTGTCTCCTGGGAACCGTGTGCTGTATCCTCT
Source organism: Canis aureus (assembly GCF_053574225.1). Taxonomy (NCBI): domain Eukaryota; kingdom Metazoa; phylum Chordata; class Mammalia; order Carnivora; family Canidae; genus Canis; species Canis aureus. Next base: position 30,830,731 of record NC_135645.1, read on the forward strand.
GGAACTCAGTCCCTCGTCAGCAAAAACCCTTTTATCATTCAGTATCTTCTCTGCAAGGGTGCTTTCCCCCAGTCTGTCACTGAGATGCGGACACTGATTTTCCTGCATTCTTTCAAAGATGGTTGTGCTGCTTTCTGCCACGGTCCCCAAAACTCCGGGCCTGGAGTCGAACTGACTCAACTTCTCTGTTCCTAAAATCATACCTGGCATCTCATGTCCTTACACCGTAGTCTCCCAACCCCCATCCCTGCAGTCACCTACCAGACCATCTACCTCCTTTGCTACCCATGATCCCTGGATTCTATTAACTCCTTAAACTTTCACTGTTCTTAATTATTGGTGATTTGAATAAACAGATCAATAATCTTTGTACTCTATTAGCCCTTTCAGCTCCTTGCATTGTGTTATCCCGGTAACACTGGCTTTCAGCTTCTTCCATCAGCTTTTCATGCGCACGACAGGCTGGTCATGTTGTCATGGACGATAACCGCAGACGGGAACACACCTGTCGCCCGGGTCGGTCAGGCGTGGAAACAAACGATGCCTAAGCTTCATGCTAGAACGACGCCCGTTTACTTGTTGCTCACGCCAGGCCTGTCGTGCTCGGGGCGGCTCTCCAAGGCAGCCCTCCACTGTGCTTGCTCCGCCTTGCGCTTCTGCTACCCTGTGCCTGGGGGACAGAGGCTCACACGGAGAATGAGACCTTCCCTCCGGCTCGTGGGCCCCCCCAGCAGCCGCCGCGCCCCTGGCTCTCCCACCACGCCCCCGGCCTTCACAGCCTGCTCCATCGACGGCCAAACCTCATCATCCCTTCACATCCAGTGGGACTGACACCTGATGATGTCACATTAGCGCTGGATTTTCCGCTTTCCCGCCAGCCCTTCTTGGTCTTCCGAAGCCAGCTTGAAACCAGGGTAGGGGGGCGGCGCTTCCTTCCAGGCACCCCCTTCCCTTTTCGGCTTCTCCTAATAGCCACAGTTGTCTGTACTCTCAGTCCTGCTTAAACACGTGTCTTTATATGCTTCATACTTTTTCGAGGTCTAGAGAATACTAACAGCCACTTCTATTGGCTTAACTTTGAATTTATCACTGGAAAAATCAAGTGGACGTGCAATGCTGCCTGGTAATAAAATTGCATTTCTTTTTTTTTTTTTTAATTTTTATTTATGATAGTCACAGAGAGAGAGAGAGAGAGAGAGGCAGAGACATAGGCAGAGGGAGAAGCAGGCTCCATGCACTGGGAGCCCGATGTGGGACTCGATCCCGGGTCTCCAGGATCGGGCCCTGGGCCAAAGGCAGGCGCCAAACCGATGCGCCACCCAGGAATCCCCTAAAATTGCATTTCTTTAATCTGTTGACTCTTCTGTTCACCTAAAATACTATTTGACTCCAGTTTTCCTCCCTCAAGACACTAAGCATTGGGCAGCTGGCCGGCTCAGCCGGTTAAGCATCTGACTTTTGATTTTGGCTCAGCTCAGGGCTCCACACTGGGCGTGGGGCCTGCTTACGATTCTCTCTCCCTCCCGCTGCCCCTCCCCCTCCTCATCCTCAAATAATAACTGCTTCCGTTTCACAAAGGGAGGTGGCCTGGTCCTACAGAACTGCCTCAAATTCACACAATCCCGCTTGCCCTACCGCCATCACTCGTCCTCCCGCCTCCCAATCCATTCCTACAGGTGACAATTGTCTGCCTTGGTCTGATACAAGGCTCCGCTCCTGCGCACGAGGCTCGCCCAGACGCGGGGGACAAGTTTTTTTCTCTCTCGTCCCTTCGTCCTGAAACCCCTAATGCGGTCCCCGCCGTAGCTTCGCATCAGGGTACGGAGCTGTTTCCCGACTTCCTCTCTAACTGCAAATCCTGTTGGCTCTACTTGCAATACGATTTTAAAATAACTGTATTTATTCCACACCTACCTTGGGCCGCACCCTCTGCTCCCTGAACCGCGGCCTTGAGGGTCCCACCGCCTGGCCCCCGGCGGCCCCCCGGCCTGCTCTGGGGTCTATGAACGTCTAACCTTCGGATCCCAGAATCGCCCCGAGACATCCTGTGCGCACCTACTTTCCACTGAACCAGAGGTAAGAGCCGCGGAGGCTGCAGGTTTGGTTCACTTTGTCTACTGGCCTGTTATCTTCGTGGCGCTGCACCTGTTAACTCAGTAAGTAAAGATGGAATAAATAATCAGGTACGTGAAACTGCTCCCCATGTCAGGAGCTTCCTTCCTAACTTACCGGCTACACATGATCAATCTTTAGATTCTTTTTCCTAAAAATAATATTATCCTCCGTACTACACCTTAACATACACAATTTCCTTCTAAAATAGTTGTGATTATGTCTGGACTCATCTCTGGTCCTCATCACACCTCCTTTCATGGCTACAGAGTAATCCTCCAAAGAGATTTTATCCGATTGTCCGTCTACTTAAATTCAAGGATCGCCATCACCATTGCCCACCGGGTACATTTACCTTCGCTCTGTCCTCCCCAGCCTCCTCCCCTCCCAGGCTCCCCGCCACACACCGAGCCCAGCCTTGACCATCGCCAGCTGTGCGCGTGTCCTGCACACCCGCCTGCACCTTCTGTGGGGGTGGCCACTGAAGCCCAAGAGCCTGCTTCTGGAAGCATAAGTGATTGTCTCGCTCATGTGAGCTGCAAGGACAGCACACTGTACACTGGGTGGCTTCCACACAGTACAAGTTACTGCTCATCGTTCCGGAGGCTGGACGTCCAAGGTGAGGGTGCCGGCAGGGTGGGATGCCAGACTTGCTCAAGGTTGAAAACTGTCTGGACTTTCATGTGGCAGAAGGAGCTGGAGAGCTTTATGGGATTTCTTTTCAGAGAGCACCAATTTCATTCGCGGGGGTGCCAGCCACATGACCTAATCCACCTCACCAGCCAACTGCTCCCATCTCATTTAGGAGCCAGGATTACGACAGATGAAGGCAAATGTTCAGACCATAGAGATAATCTATGAACTATATCTGTGGAGAAACCACTTTTCTGCATGCGTCGTGTTCTCTGGCCACGGTTTGGGTGTCTGCTCTCTGCCTGGGATCCATTCTAGCTTTCTCCACCTGGATACTGACTCGGTGTTTTTCAAATTCAGCTCATCTACCAAACTCCCTCCAAGGATCTTCTCATCCTAAAGGTGCCACCTACTCCTCATATGTTTTATTCCAGCATCTACGATGTCCTTCTGTGTAATAATATCAAGATTCTTATTCACATATTAATTCGTATGACAATCCCTGTGTTAGTAATACCTGGCTGCCTGTGCGTCTTCTCCACTGGGCCCTGAGTTCTCTGGGTGCAGCAATCATGTTTTTCTCAGACTATTTCAGCAGAGTGGAGCGTAGTACTCAGTGTATCACATAATCAGTTCATGTTTTTAGGATGAATGAAATCAAATCAAATGATATATCACATGGAAATGATGGAATAGCCATGAAGAGTGTTGGTGCTGCTCTTGAATGCAACCCCCAGTGGAAACTATGGACAACAGATAGCAGCGACTTTCCCAAGACACAAAGTCAGTCAGCAACATGGAGTATATTGGTTCCAGATTATCTGACTCCAAGGCCAGTGGTGGCAAGTGAGATGTTTCCCTGTTTCCTGCACACCAGGAGGGTCACCACACAACCGGCCCCTTGGGGAGCACACTACACAGTGAAAGAAAACAAGGATTAGCCCCAGTATGGGTGAGGAATTGTCACATGCCCTCCTCTAGCTTCAACGTAACCAGCCAATTTCAATGGGTAGAAATGCAGTTTTTGTGTATCTGTTAAAAAATGTTAGTTGATTCCCTTATATGACAAACAGAATATAAGTACAAAGATGTGAATATGGTACCTTTGACTGATTTCACTGAAAAACACATCCATTCTGTCTCATTCTTCTAAATGGTTCCAGAAATGTGCAAAAAGCATGAAGACATTAGGAATTTAATTCCTTTATAATTCAAAAGAATTTACAGCCCGTCAGAATGAAAGACTCAGAACAGTGTCCCACAGAGGCACACCCGGGGCTCTCACAGACATAGAACAATGAAAGTTGAGGAGTCAGAAGACCCAACATAAAGACGATGCAAGGAATCACCAGAAAAGCAAGTATGAGTAGAAATCATATATAGAATCCAGTAGTTAAGAATAAAAGTCAAAGAAAATGAGTGATTTGGATAAAGAGCCAAAGAATGGAAATGTAGCTTCGAGAGGAGAATTGACACTTTCAAGTCATTCTGTGATCAAATATTTACATAACAGTATGTAAAAGGAATGCTGGCGCTGGGGAAGGCGTCCAATACGATTTATTTCCTAAATTAATTTGTGGTCTAGTTAAGTTTGAACAATTGGCATTTTAACAGATCATGAAGGTTAACAGGAAATGAACATGAAATGATGGCAAGAAGGGCACCGCGAACTAAATGAACAGCTTAAAAGAACTCAGAGTGCAGGAATGCTGGGCTTACATACGCAATGTCAAATGGTTCACTTTAATAATCAAGGATCTATGAAAGGAAATAGGTGGGATCAGATTTGAAGACAGAACTGTGCTCATTGGCACATCTGAATGGTCCCTCCCCCCCCACAAAAAAAAGATACATCCATGTCCTAATCAGCACAACCTTTGGATATTACCTTGTATGGTTAAAGAGTAAATATTACTTTATGTAGCAAAAGGCGTGATAAAGTTAAGGATTTGGGGAGGAGGAACCCATATTGGATTAGCCTTGTGAGCAGTAAAAATAATTATAAGTGTCGTTATTAGAGGCAGACAGTGAGACATGAGACAAACACACACAGAGGAGGATACACACACAGAGAGGAGATGATATGAAACAGAGGAGAAAGACACGCAGCCCTATACCAAGGGATGTTGATGTCCACAAGAAACCGAGAGAGGCAAGGAGCAAAATCTTTCTGGAGCCTCCAGGGAGAGGTCAGCAGCCCTGTTGACATCTTTACTTAAGACTCCTGCCCTCCAGAACTGTAAGGAAAAAAAAATCTGTTGTTTTAAGCCACCAAATTTGTGGTAGTTTGCTACAGAAGCCTTAGGAAACTAACATATAAGACAGAAGGATCCATTTTTTTTCCTCCCTTAGGTTAGAAGATTTGGGGCACAAGAAAATATGTCATTTTGCTAAATGCTGAATGAATATTATTGTGACATAGCATTAATATTTATCAGGATATCTACTGAGCAAGAATATTACATATGATTTGAAAGGGAAATGAAAATGACTTCTTGGACTGCAAGGGCTAATAGTCCATGATCTTACCATTTAGACATGATTCATAATTTGAAATTACTGAAAATGTCTACCTACTTGTGGTCAGGTGCATTTTCCTTACAAGATTTTTTTTTTAATTTTTATTTATTTATGATAGTCACACAGAGAGAAAGAGAGAGAGTCAGAGACACAGGCAGAGGGAGAAGCAGGCTCCATGCACCGGGAGCCCGACGTGGGATTCGATCCCGGGTCTCCAGGATCACGCCCTGGGCCAAAGGCAGGCGCCAAACCGCTGCGCCACCCAGGGATCCCCCTTACAAGATTTTGTCTCCGTTGTGGCCACTGTAGAATTAGACTGGGAACCCCTCATACTGTAGTTTGGATGTCAAGACTGTTGTTGCTGCATACACACTGAGAGCATGTGAGAAAGTTCATTACTTCCATAATGAGGCTCTGTGGGGAAGTCAGCACAGGCCCCCAAGCTCAACCACATTGGTCGAGAGAGCAGAGAGGATGCTGGCTTCAGGGTTTTTATGGTAATTAGGTGGTGGGTCAGGGACTTGTGTTGTTTAGACATCCTGTCATCATCAAAAGAGGAAACCAGAGTGAATGGGTGACGGGCACTGGGGGTTATTCTGTATGTTAGTAAATTGAACACCAATAAAAAATAAATTAAAAAAAAAAACAAAAAAAAAACAAAACAAAAGAGGAAACCAGGATTTCTCATCAGTTTGCCTGGATGCGGAGCAGCTAGGGTAGAGGAAGGAGTGAGACTGGAAAGTTGTCAGCTGCCAAATATCTTTAAAGTATGGAATCAGGTCATTACAGTGTCCATAAAGTTAATTATTAAACATAGTAAGTACTGGATGTTATGTTTTCTCTATTCCTTCTTCTGTGGTAGTTGGTTGTTTATCTTGCTCCATTTTATCTTCAGTTTATTTTCTTCTGCTTTCCTCTGACTATGGAATAAGCCGTCCACAACCACTGGCATTCTAATTATGTAATTGAAGTACGCAGATCTGGATTTACCTTATAAATGATGCGCACCACTTCCCCGGAATCAGGTGGTCTTTAGCGTTCTCATGTTTGCACATGAATGTTTATACTCAGCCTTATGCATTCATCAAAAACTCAACTAATCTGGTAATCTGTAATTATCTGGAAGACTAAACCTTTCTGTCCTATCTTGAATGTAGGTATTGCAAGGTGGCATAAATATATACCTGATCGAGTGAGAGGTCTCTGGGGTGTAGGATTCCAATTTTATATAATGATGTTCAGTCACTATCTGATGCCACTTTCTGTTTTATCAGCCTCAGAAGATACCTGAAGCACTTTGCTAACTCCTCTAATAACTGTCCCATCAGACAAGTGATTGTATCTCATTGGGGAAGTAGGAATGAAGGCACTGACTCTGTATTCCTCGAAGATTCTGAACTTGTCTGATTTAAAGCAAAATGCATGGTTAGACTATCTCGCTCTCTGTGGGATGCCGTAGCAGGACTTTGTCAAGGGATGGGAGTTAAATAGATTGCTCATGGAGTAGTTTCTGTAATTACATGGTGTGCATATCAAAATGGGTTTATACATTGAACTTCATATCACTATTCATGTTCCTATGAAAACATTTTATTAACCTAAAAGCAAATAACTGACATTTTAATGCCCAACATCACAGTCAAATGACATTTATAATAATACCCAGTAAATCTATAAAATTCTTCACTACAATAACATAATTAAATTAGGAGGTAACAGCAACAGTGGAATACAGGATGCCTGTGATTTCATCCATTTACAGGCCGAGGCACACCCCCATTTATACAATATATGTATGTTTCAGATCTACATGTAAATATACATACATATGTTTATTTACATCTTTATCCTTTAAAACATTCACTTTTATAGTAAAAAAGTTATATTTAATCATTCCTCAAGATTCAGAAAAAGGGGGAAGGACATCAGTAACATATTTCTTAAATTTTGTATTTTCTTTTTTAGTAAATTGTAGATCTGCCCTTTTTTGTCATTTTGTATTGTTTACATAGGTAAAACTTCCATTTGGCTTTTTTCTTTTAATCTTATTATTTTTTTTTGGTATTTTATTTTGTGACATTTATATTCTCATCTTAGTGATTCTTGATGTTTACCCCTAAGTATGCTTTTCTTTTCTCAGAAAGAAAATTAGAAAAGATGAATAACATGAACCCACAGTGAATATTCAGAAAGCTTAATAATTACACATCATTGAGAGAAAATCTAGAAACTTCATAAGTAGAACTGAAAATATTGGCCACTAAACTCATAGGCATTAACAGACAAAATATCATAATTCATTGGAGGTGTAATCATTCAGAAAATCTTACATAGTTTGGGAGACTCTGTTGTATAGACAGAGTATCCTTACTCTCTTAACTTCTTGTGGACTGAACTTGAAATGACCGTGTAAAATAAGTACTATACTCTTTGATTCCATTTTGTCTAAGCACAGACACAAGGTGTAAGGTGTCTTACATAGAAGGAAGAATATTGTTAATAATATATTAAACATCCTAGACTTATATATTCACAGAATTTTAGAACCAGAAAGGAATTAGCAGTCATGTGGTTTAGGAGACCAATTCACAAAACAGGTACAGTGACTTAGTAAATGGCACATATTGATTTGGTGGCACAGTTAGGGTTTAAAATCTTGTGGTTTAACTTTATTGATCTTTCAGTAACATAGAGCTATCTACTTAAACATGTTTAATTTCTATGCTATTACATTTCATTTATCAAGAAATAAATCAAGGTCCAAATACTGTTTATACACACACCATTTGAAGAATGTTGAGGACTAGAATATATTTGAAGATAGACTGTCTTACTGGAGATCAATATATAACATAAGACAATTATATACAGAACTTAGTTCAAAAGGCTAAATGTTATTCAAATTATTTCGTTTGCCTTTTTTCTACATATGTGCCATATACCCATTTTCTTCCTGATCTTATCTAAATCAAGCAGGAATATGATTTAGAAAGAGGATTAAAAAAATAAAGAATGGGGGCACCTGGGGGGCTCAGCAGTTGGGCATCTGCCTTTGGCTCAAGTCGTCATCCCGGGGTCCTGGGATCGAGTCCCACATCGGGCTCCCCGCAGGGAACCTGCTTCTCCCTCTGACTGGGTCTCTGCCTCTCTCTCTCTCTCTCTCTCTCTCTCTCTGTGTCTCTCATGAATAAGTAAATAGGATCTTTAAAAAAAATGAAGAATGGGAAGAAGGAAGGAAAGAAAGCAGAAAGGAAGGATGAAAAGGAGGAAGAGGGAGGAAGAGAAGATGGGAAAATACGTAGAAATCTTTGACGTCACCTCTAGGAAACATGCACCTCCACATGCACACACATGCACACATATGAACATTTGAATAAAATTAAGACAGTTCTGATAAACCCATAAATCACAGATAAAAAGACTCTTTCATTTTACTTCATTGATCCAAGATCCCAATGATTCAAATGTCTAATAAATGCATAATAATTTAGAGTGCATAAACCATTTCCCACCTATTCAAGTCTGAATTCCTTGTTTCAACATTCAAGATTCTCCACATTTGTCCTGATTCTTCCTGCCTAGTCCTAGTTGTGATTGCATGAGATTTTATATTAATTAAAAAGTGAGATTCTGAAAGAATGTTCCTCTTTCTCACTTTCCACTATTATTCATCATATTACTATCTTTGGCCTCAACATTTCTGAGCGTTTAGAGTACCTGACACATAGTAACTATCCAGCAAATATTTTCTGGATAATCAGATAAATGAATAAATACATAACCAATAAAGCTGTATCAGGGACTACTTTAAATTGCGTAGAACATTTCAAATCCATCTCAAAGTCCCTCTGGGTTAGAATATTTGAACCTGAGTTTAACCTTTGCCATCTTTAACCGTATTGCCAAATGATCCACATAGCTTCTTTGTGCTTTTGTTTTCTCAGCTATAAACTGGAGATGGAGGTTTAGTGGATTATTTTACACATCTGATTGCAGGAACTCAAAAAGTACCACAGAAACCTTGTCTTCCCGGACCTCTTAGCTAGGATTTCAAAGTCTGGTCTGATTCCCTCATCTGCACACCAGCATGGCCCCTGTGGATTTTTGGGTTTGCATCCTCTCTTTTCTGTGGTATCGTCTTGTAAGAGGTGCCAAGTCCATGTTTGCTCAGTATAGATCTGGTGTGATTTGGAGGCCTCAAGGAGACATTGTCCCTGCCACAAAATTCTCTACAAGCTGGGAATTCTGCTAGCTTTAGATTCATTCTGTTAACATTTTGATTCCTATTATATTACTGGGAACAACAGTACTTAGTTTAAAATGACTCATAATCATTATTAATAATAATAACAATCAATAAAATAAGTCATAATAAATTATAAAATAATAATGATGTTAATCATAAGTATTGAGTTTCACATTCATCGTAGCATTTAACACAAAAAATTATTGTGTAATACCTAAACTCTTGCTTTTTAATTGGCTGATTTCTGTCACATTGGGATCTAAGAGATCAAACAATGTCACCAAAACATGATCTGCTTTTCTTGCTCAGGCCAGCATTTCTCCACATAGGTACCATTCTCAGGCAGACACTCTCCCTGTGGGTTCCGGGAAGCATTAGGCTTTTAACTTCCAATGGGAGGAACATGTCATTTTCCCAATATCTCCTAGCATTGTTATGGATTAAAAAGTTGAATGCAGTGGGGCACCTGTTAATTGAATGTGGGACTCTTGATTTTGCCTGGGGTCATGAGAGGCAGCCCCATGTGGGGCTCTGGGCTTGGGGCAGAGTCTGCTTGGGAACGACTCTCCCTCTCCCGCTGCCCCTCCCCCTGCTTGTAAGCTCTCTCTCCTTCTCTCTCTCTTTCTAAAATAAATCAATCAAATCTTAAAAGAACATCAAATGCATGGAAAACACTTAGAGCATAGCCTGGCATATAATAGCATTTACTTGCTATTATAATCAGTCTAGCAGAAATTTGAAGCCTCAGGGGCACTGCTCGAGATGGGACCAGGTGTCTACACCCATGTACCTATGCTTTTGTAGGTCAGATTTCATCTCAGCTGTGGAGGAATGGAATCCAGCACTCCAAGATCTTGCGAAACAGGAGGATGGGAAGATTGGAAATCAGAGTTATATTATTAAAAAGAGGATGAAAAGAAGTTATTCAGGGAAAAAATGTATATGTTAATAAACATATATCATACTACATATATATGTTAAATACTTAAGATTGATGATTGATAGATATGTGATAGATAGATGATAGATAGATAGATAGATAGATAGATAGATAGATAGATAGATAATAGATAGATATAGGTATCTATCTAGATTTTAAGTCTCCACCATGGAGAGAAAATTAATTCCAGCCTGTGTGCAATTCTACAATATAGGTCCAAACACAAGAGAAACTTATTCTCTGTATGAAACATTGCCCTACCTAGTACTGTGCAGAGCGGTACTCCTATTCCTATACCTACTTGCGGTACCAGTTCTTGAGCCACGTTGCACTTCTGTCTCCGCTCTTCCACTTTAAGAAGACTATCATTACATTTGCAGATAATGAGATTCCAGGGGATTCCATTATATTTTGGCAGCCAAAATGAAATACACATTTCATCACCATCTTAAATCTGGAGGAAGCTAATGGCTGGATCCTGACCTTTTGTGCTTGGTGTGGAGATATGCAACATCCTTCACACATATGGACTAGTATGGGGGGAATAGAGTAGAGGCAACGATAGCAGGAGTCAGAACACACACTTTACAGATCTGTTGGGTGCACGTCTGATTGCAGGATGTTATGATTCAATAGTGATTTATGAAACAGAAGCAAACATTTTCCTAATATCTTGCACAGTCAGTAACTGTCCTATTCTTCTCCAGTTACTGGAAAAGTTACTTTTATTTCTATAAAGCAAGTAATTGGCAGCAATGTGGACATATTGATCCTGAATCCAACATTAGTGTGGCCAGAGGAAAAAGAAATGTAAGTGTATCTTGTATCTATTTGGAGTGAGGTTTAAGCTGTTAAGTGACTTTCTGTGTGCCGTCGTGGGAAATGACTGGCTATTTATGGATCTTGAAAAATACCAGCAGAGTTCTACTTGAATTTATTTTAACATTGTAATGCCATATTTATATGTCACTTTTTTATTATTCAAGGCTGCTACCAAATTTGAGCTTAGCTATTTCCACTTTATTAAAATAAAAATATTACTAAGTACAGATCTGATTTTTAAAAATGCATTAAATGGATTAAGAAGATAGTCAACACAAGGGGCTGGTTGATGTTAAGATGTAAGTTGTAAAACAAACAAACAAAAAAAACGAAATAGCGTGCTGTCATTGCCACTGATCATTATTTCAAGCAGCATTAAGAAAACCAAAGACTTCCTATTTTATCCTTTCCTATAAGCACAAACTGCAGTGAATGTATACTTGCGTATTAGGAAAATGTAGTCAGCTACAAATTCTCTTTGATTAGGACTTATTTTATTAGAGATTCTATTTATTTTTTCGCCTCTCCTGAAGTATTTTCAAGTATGCAACTTACTATTCTAAATGTATATTTATCCTCTCCAAAAGCAAGTCAAAACTATGTTTTAAATCATTGAAATAAAATTTTCACCATTAACTCCCACCAAGTCTAACATATGGACACTCAGCATAAAACATTTTTATTAACAATTTGTAAAACCCCTATATCTGCTGGTTTTAGACTGAATAACAGCTTTTATGTCTATAGTTCTTTATAGATTATAAAACACTTTTATACGTGTATTTTCCCCAGCACCTGTGTCACTTCTGTGAAATTAAGTCAGTATTTGAGGGAGTATATTGCAGGCTCATATTCCACATCACAATTGCTGCCAGCCACGCACTCATGGTTAAGAGAATCCATGTGTCCGCCTAACCACCTACCACACAGCGACGTAAGACGGGATTCAACCCCTGGTTAACACAGTTATAAGACAGTCCATTATTTCAGTCACTTAGCTTAGTTTTCAGTGTTTCACATAGAAAACTTACACTTTTTTCCCCCCACTTACTATGACTGAGTGATGGCAGTAAAATTTATGTAGAAATTATTCATGAGGGAACATTGCTTTTCAAAACCTACTCATATGTCTGTTAAACGTGAATTGACGTGACTATAATCTTCATGGCACTCTCTTGAGGGACTAGGACTGTTTACAAGTAAACTATCATCTCCACATCCTTCCTGTAAATATTTTCAACCATTGTGATTCTTTGATTCTTTTGGATACTTGGGGAGATTTGTGTCCATTTTCTTCAAGGCACAGAGAATAAACAGCTTGCTTATGTTTGGCAGCACAGACATCATCAGTTTGCTTTGATCTCTCATTAATAATATAAAATATATCTATAGGTAAAAATACAGCAATAATGTAGGAGTCTTATCTGAGCTTCGGTAGTAAAATGATCAAATAGAGGGAAAAAAAAACCTTGCAAACGAAACTCATCTGCCATTAATAAACCCCATCTGCCATTTTATGGCATATACACAAACTGCTATAGGAAGATGCCAAGACAATTTAGAATTTCCTTCTACAAGGGCCTGAGCCAGAACTAATTTCATTCAAAGGATAAATGAGCAAAGTATTCCTTTGCCAACTGACAAAACGTAATGATTCATGATTAATGGAGCCTTGTTTTTTTTTCTTCGAAGACCTCTTCTTTCGGCATGGCGATCCTGTAATCAGTGCAAAAGAACCTGAAACTTTAAATGTGAGGGCAGAAAATCTGATCTATATTTTATGGTTAGGATTGGCTCATTATTAGCAAAGAGAATGATTGATGATAGAAAATGTTGTCTTTTGAACCTTATAGGGCATATGCTAAAAATACTTTAAAGCATTCATCTGCCCTGTATGAGACAATATTAAGTTTCTTAGGAAACAAGTTTTTTCGCTGTTTAAATGTTTTCACTCTGATGATCAAATCTAATTACTTAAAATACCATTAAGGGTTGTTGACTCGATCACTTATGATTTGTTTTTTTAATTATAAAATTGGAATCACTCTGACAGTATTAGCAGCCTTTTTAGTGTTCGCAGTAGAGTAAAACAGTAGCTTGTATCTTCCTAAATAATTTAAAATAAAAGCACTCCTGATGGAAAACAATAAAGTGCTCTATTTTTATTCGTAATAATGAAGGTAAAAGAAATGATTGAGAAAAAAGTTAATCAGCGCTCATTTCTTTACCATCCTCATTGTCTGTGATATTAGTTCCCAAATTGTGTGAGACTGTTTCTCAAAACTGTACCAGAGGAACAAGGTAATTATCATTGGTAGTCTATTTGGGTTTCTCCTTTGACCTTGGGCAACTATTTAATGACATAGTGCACTACTGCCAATTTATTGTCAGCATAATTTATCTTGCTGCTAAGTAATGGGGAGATTTGGTAAACATGAGATCAATAAAAATGTGAAATGGCGTTGATCACATTGTGAAAGGATATGAAAGGATGATTACTAGGTTGAATAAAGTTATATTCAGAAGCAGTGTATACATTACGACTAAAAGTCAATGAAATGGCCATATCTAACAATACTTCATAAAGCAAAATTAGAAGATACATGCAAGAGCTTTATTGGACAATGAAACTCTTCCCTGACTAATTTTTATAGTTATAAAATTTATATCAATGTATATTTGCCTGTTGTGTACTTAAATGTTATTACATTAAAAATCAAATCAAGAGGCGCCTGGGTGGCTCCGTGGTTGAGCATCTGACTTCAGCTCAGAGCGTGACCTCAGGGTCCTGGGATCGAGTGCCACTTCGGGCTCCCTGCAGAGAACCTGCTTCTCCCTCTGCCTGTGTCTCTGCCTCTGTCTCTGGGTTTCTCATGAATAAATAAATAAAATCCTAAAAAAAAAAATCAATTCAAACTAAAGCATATTGCATACTAGAATAACCAGATGAACTTAATTTCAACTTTTTTTCACTACAAAAATGACAAGGTTATGTCAAAATATAAAAGGAGTCATACGATTTCCAGTTGTACCTTCCAGTCCTTTGAGGGAGAAGACTCCTGTTATCTAGTGCATGTAAAGTGTTTCGAATAGTAACTGGCACAACTTATTAATATGTTAGTGCTTATGATTTTATCATCACCATCACCATCATCTTCATCATCATCAAAGACTTAACGGGAACAAGTGGCAAGATTTGCAGTATAAAAAACAATGGAATTGATGGGAAAATCTCACAGAGTACTCAGTAGCAATGGAGAAATGGTTACCCACAGCTGCCAGAACTAGGGAGAAACACAGGGAGAAAGGCTAATCTACTCCTCCATGTTATGGGGCAGTGGTTTCTACTTTTGAGATTCTTTCATCAATAAAAAGATCATGTGTAAAATGTTCCCAGGACAGTGCCTGGCACGTATCAGACTAAGAAACAAAGAGTGCCTATGCTTTCATTTTTAATAATGTTCATGAAAAGTTCCTTTTTCTCAGGACCCAGACATGTGTTTTTGATATTAATAAGCTTATGCCAAATTAATTTAGCATATACTGAAAATGGTAGACAGTCTCACTGAAAAAATCATAGATGATATTCAAACTAAAATTCATATTAGGAAGATTGGTAGATTTTGCCTTGGGTTGCCAGCATTAATGATTACTATATTGCAGTTATGATGTATGTCAGAAAAGCTTCAGTAAAATCTATAAGCTAAGTTGGGCGCTACTGGAAAGTCAACAGGCCAATTCCGGTACAATTATTTCTCTCTCTCTTTTTTTTAATAATAAATTTATTTTGTATTGGTGTTCAATTTGCCAACATACAGAATAACACCCAGTGCTCATCCCGTCAAGTGCCCCCCTCAGTGCCCATCACCCATTCACCCCCAACCCCTGCCCTCCTTCCCTTCCACCACCCCTAGTTCGTTTCCCAGAGTTAGGAGTCTTTATGTTCTGTCTCCCTTTCTGATATTTCCCACACATTTCTTCTCCCTTCCCTTCTATTCCCTTTTACTTTTATTTATATTCCCCAAATGAATGAGACCATATAATGTTTGTCCTTCTCCGATTGACTTATTTCACTCAGCATAATACCCTCCAGTGCCATCCACGTTGAAGCAAATGGTGGGTATTTGTCGTTTCTAATGGCTGAGGAATATTCCATTGTATACATAAACCACATCTTCTTTATTCATTCATCTTTCGATGGACACCAAGGTTCCTTCCACAGTTTGGCTATTGTGGACATTGCTGCTTGTTTTGTCTTAGTAGTTACTATGGTTTAATTTAAGCCAAAAAGTGAATAGGCTCTAGACACTCAGAATGGTGGTGCAACTCAAAATGTTAAACACTAATGTTTATTCATGTTAAACCCTCATGTTCCCTAAAAAGGTTTTCATTTTTGCAGTTTTTTAATATTTTTTTTCTTGATTTCTATAAGAAGTCACAATTTTGCAATCCAGCGGTATATTTAGAGTGCTTCCTAGAGCAAAATATGTGGATGTAAAGAACTCTGTGCCTGTGCGGATGCTTGAATAAAACAGTAAAATATATATATATATATATATATATATATATATATATATATATATTTCCTTTCCTTTACTCTTTCTATTCTTTCACTTCCATTCCTTAACATACACAAAAGGGATTTAATTTTTGATTAGACATCCCGACATTATTGTAATTCATTCAACATATTAAACATATAAGCTGTTATTAGCAGCTCTAAATTGGTTGTTGGATTAAATGACTTTTAATTATTCTATTTCAAATTTTCCACTTTTTCAACTACTTACCTAAGGTTTAATGACTATGATGGCAGGGACTGTGTGCATAATGAATATAAAAGAAACCTGAAAGAAGGAACAACCTCAATCTGATCATTAAATTATAAATATCAAAATTCTCAAGACATATAAATCTCATTTAGTTCATGATGCAAATGAGTTAAGTCAGTACTTCAGTTTCGAGTGTATGTGCCGAGTGAGAATCTTTTGAGAAACATTATGTGTCATGTTCACTCACAAAATTTCAGAGAGTTAATTCCGTTTTTCCAACTCAAGTAGGATAAACATTGACTCTGGTGTCCAGTAAACAATATTTCCCCTTTCTGGGTGGGCTGTGGTATTTTATTTTTCCACATTTTGTCTTAAGTTTTTTCACAATAAACATATATTGAACATGTTGGTGTAATATTGTTGATTCAATTTAATATTGACCCGTAGTTTTCATTACTTTCCATATTTCTACTGGTAAATATATTTCCCTAATTCCTTAACAAAATTAACTGAAGGAAAAGACCAAGTTGATAACATTCATGTCCCGAAATGTTTCCTCTGAAGATGCCATGTCCTCTGGCTGGTTGGAGGGTGAGTTGGATAGTTGATTTGTGTAGGGGTACATTATACTGTGAGAGATGAGATAAACAACCAATAGGTAACTCCAGGATTTCAGGCTAACTAATTAATAACACAATCCTTCCCTTAAAACCTTTTCCCCTCAGAAAATGCTTCTAGAATCTATTCCTAAATAAAGCCTCCCCGGGGGCACTTCTTTCCCACACACATCAAAAATATACAAAACTCTCCTTTATAACAGATTCTTGGATTGGGCCTAATGCATTCTGAAAAAGAAGGATAGAGATTAAGAAGAAAAGAATCACTGCAAAGAGCATGGGGGCGTCTCCCCGTTTAGCAAAACCCACAAGGCCCTGACACCTATCTTCTTGCTTTTTTTTTTTTTCCAAACTATATTCTTTTTTCCTGTGATTTCCATCAGAAACCCCTCCTCTCTTCTGAGGATGTCTCTTTTGTTCACATGCGTGGTTGATCACATAACCGAGATTTAGGCTGAAGCCAAGTGACAGTGCCACTGAGTCTGGATTTTCAATCTTTCATTTTCTACCCCCTGTTGCCAGGTCTTTGATATGTGAAGACTGGTCAGAAAAAAATGAATTGCTTTCCAATATTTGTTTTATTTTATTCTCCAGGCTATCCGTCCAAAGGAAAAATATTAAGCATGGGGGAGAAATGACAAATTGTGAATATAAAATAAAACAGTCATAAGGGAAGAAAAATTTCACTTGTATAAAACCTCATAAAGATTTTATGTTACTTCTTAATCCTTCGGCAGCTGCTAGGCTAAGTACTCATTTGTTCTGAATGTATTACATGGCGAGATACTTATGCTAACTCTAAAATATACAAATTAAGCCTCTTTGCAGAACTAACAGTACTCAAGGAGCACCTGATGGAACCACCATAATTTAATAAGCAAGATGCTCATTATCATTAATACACAGGGCTTTTGTTTGTTTATTTTGACAAAACTCCTTCATTAAAAGCACTTAAGCGAATTTAGAATCTGTGAAAAAATGCTCTCTGTGCAACCCTAGAGGGAGAAATGGACTTTATTTTTATCACTATGAAGCTTGAGTTGAAAGACAAAATATCCACAAAACAGTAGATCAGAAAATGATGTGAGTGGTGTGAACATTTGCTTTTCTTCACTCATTCTTCTATCTCTCAGTAGACGTAGGTCGAATATCCACTGAATGCCAGACATTGTGTTAAGATGCTGAATGAGGTGCAGAGTTCTTTATCCTTTTAAAACTACTTCCCTGGACATCATTCGTTCACTTGGTACTAAATGCTTTCTGGTGGTGAACAGATAGATGATAACCAACCCCCAGTGAGCCCGCTGGACGTGTGTACCCATGTGGAGTTCACACAGAGGACAGTGAGGTTCGGGCTACAAGTTAGAGTTCCTTGCTCTTGGTCCAATGTCATTTTATATTTCCTTGTTAACCCTCAAACATTAAGAACTTGGCCCTTCTGATTACTAAAGTGTTTAAAGCCACCAAAGTATATTGTTAAAAAAAAAAAGTAGAAATTTTTTTCTACCTGTAATAAATTACCAGAACCATTGAAGTATCTTGCCTTTCCAACTCTTGGTTGTTATTCATCATAATTTTAATATTTATTCTAATTTATGCCTCCTTCTCTACCCAGAATGTAAGTTCCAGGATGTGAAGGTTATTTGGATATTGTTCAGTGATGTGTCCCAATTTCCTAGAACAACATCTGGGACTTAGAAAGCACTGAAGAAATACAGAATAAAAGTTGAATGCGGGGGGATCACTGGGTGGCTCAGCAGTTTGGCGCCTGCCTTCGGCCCGGGGCATGATCCTGGAGTCCCGGGATCGAGTCCCGCGTAGGGCTCCCTGCATGGAGCCTGCTTCTCCCTCTGCCTGTGTCTCTGCTTCTCTCTCTATATATATATCTCTCATGAATAAATAAATAAAATCTTATAAAAAAATGTTGAATGCGACCATCAGTGAGTTTTGTGCATGTCGTAGGGCGTGTTGGGTGTTAGCAGTTTTATTCTCTCAAAGAATCACAAATTAGAACTCAGACCACCCACTCTTTTTTTCAAACCAATTAATGGTGGTTTAACAAATACCATGAGGTCTTACAATGTCAATTTAATAAAATCACACTGGCTTATCATTAACTATCTCCTTTAATAACAGAACAGAGAAAGCACAATGCATATACTGGGATAATTTCAGAACTTTATTTTAAGCTATGTTATTAGAGCCTTGCTAGGCCATTCTTTTGCTCTTGACACAAATAACACAAACTAACTCTAGTTAACCTCTTTCTAGAAGCTTTTGCCCATTCTCTGGGGCAGCTGGTTAAGAGAGAAATGAATACAGATCAAGTCATGGGTGTAGAAGCAAAGAATGTAGAGAAATCTACAATTTTATTATTAGCCCTTGAATAAGTTTTATATCAAACTCTAGGAAAAGAGGCTATGGGGATCAATAGGACTTTTTACACTGACACTCGTGTGTGTGTGTGTGTGTGTGTGTCTATAGACGTTTCTTATATATTGGACTGGTTCATTTTGGAATGGTGTCTACACCTTAAGCTATCAAAGGGGCATATTTTTTGTTTGCATCACTTCCTAAAAAAAGTACATTCCATCTGGTAAACAAAAAGTGAAACTTCAAAGCAAATGTAACCAGAATAATAGATTAGCTGGGAAATTCTTAAAGCACACCCACAAAGCTACCACAGCCTCCTCACTCTCTTCTCTCACACCCTTTTACATGACTGTTTATTTTCCCTTGTGTGATGCTTCTCACAGTACAGCAGGGTATGTCCAGGTGGAGCACCCCTTTCAAACCCTAGGCTTAGAAATTTAGCTAACTCGTCAAACAAAAGGCATATACATTTGTAAAAAGAGTTTCTAGATTGCTCCTTCTTGGAAATATACTGTTTAAATAAATCCATCATATCTACAAAAAGTCTTTGTTAATACATTTCAAGAGAATTAAGGATCCTGAATATCTTTTCCATTTGTTATTGATGTAATGTTAGGAATCCATTAATAAAATTTTAAAAGCAGACACTAAAATAAAGAAAATAATATTTTTACATGGAACTTTACTTTTCCGGAATTTTTTATGAGTGGATAAAATAAATAATCATAAAGGTTTTAATCTTGAGAGCATTAGGATATAAGATGTTTTATTATTTGTTTTATCTTTTGTGTTTATTTGTGTTTGTTCTGTTAATTTTTTCTTTACTTTTGGTACCATATGGTGATAACGGTCCCTATTTTTTTTTTTTTTTGCAGGTGTTCTTCATTTGCAGTATTCATGTGTTTGAACACTGTATACTGTGGCAGTGATTGTAAGTGTACACACTGGCATTTTAAAGTCATGATTTGATGAACAGAAGATATTTGATCATTTTCTCATGTAAAGGATACCTGAAGTTCGGAACTTTAGTGAAGGAACTGTACTCACGTTTGGATTAAAACAATGCACCTATGTCTTTAAATGGGAGGCGGGGGCAATTATCTAGGGGACCAAATATACCACATCTGTGAAGGAGATTTAAGTAGATGCTTTCTGTAAACACCGCACATTCAAGCGAGCATTTCAGAAAGTTTCCAGGTTGACTTTTATTAAAGTAGAAAAAAGACACTGTGCTTAGAAATGCATGCCCACACTTCAATCCCTAGTTAAACATATGAATGTAGTATTCTCCTTTTCTTCTTTCTTTCCTTCCCTTTCTCCATCTTCCTTACATCACTCTGTTATTGTCACATTTCCATCTACCTATTGACGTTCACTGACCTAGATATTCTTCTATGCCAGTAGCTGAGGAATATAAAACTGAATAAGCCGGGCTCACTGCTGAAGTGAGGTTTAATCACTTTTTTTAGTCAAATTTTTGCGGAAATGTGTATCTGATATAGTCATTTTTCACAATGAAATAAGCATGATGTTTGAAAGGGGCTAGCTGAATATTTATCATCTAGAACAAGACTTGACAGAGTAGTAGCTCCTTCTTAACAAATTGATTTTCTATTTTCCACTTGGTCTGTTGTGGAAGCTACTAATATCCCCTACTCGTACTTGACTTTCAAGTCCAGGAAACCAGATGGGTCCTGACTACCCTCTGGTCCAGCCCAATGGGCCAGCTGAAACAATGCTCTGTGTGACCCCCCGTCCTTAGGTCTACTGAGAATGGCTGACTTACTCTATGAATGAAATATGACTGGATCCCCTTCCTGTTCAGTTCTCAGGCTCCACAATGCTCAGCAGGCAGTACTCAATTTAGCAAGGTCTTATCCATCACCACTGAAAAGATACCAGGCATTGACTTGATGAATGGAAGATAAATCATGAGAGGGTTATCCATTCAGGCAAAGCTGAATGACACTGACAGAGCCCTGCGTGAAAGCTCATTTTGTGTTTGCCTGTACAATATCTCACTTGTCGTGAGCTTCACTTGCCAATGATATCGGTGGCTTCCCCTGGATGAAGCCTTCTCTCTTTATTCCCTTCAGCGAGTCACCCGGTTGGTAAGAGGCGGGAAAAAAAAAAGAAAGAAAGAAACACCAAGGAGACAAAATGCTATTATCATCTGAAAAAATTCAAGTTCAAAAACGTATGTTGTCTTTGTCCTTTGCTACAACAGAAACTCAACGTGCAAATTTTTGTCGTTGTCATGTGGAAGCAGATGAAATAGCTCCAAAAGGTGGCCTGACAAGGTTATGGGAGCCTTAAAGGCATTACTCCATAGGTAGTCTTAAAATTCCCACAAAAATACATTTGACCGCCATGCTATTCTATCCAGAATATAAGAAATAAACTCCTCCATTTTTTTTGGAAAAGAAACCTAAAACTAATTTGGGGAAGTAAAAGATTTTGAGCATTTCATTAAAATGGTACTATAATTTTCACGTAAAATGTTGAAGTGAAATGAGAAAAGTTATTGTGTTTTCTCTCACATTTTCATAGCAGTCTGTTAAATATTGAAAACGAATGGAAGATTCCATAATACATGAAAGCCGTGTTAAAAATTAAGTTAGTTTTGTATAGCACCATGTTATTTGATACAAAAATATTTTCACATCATGATGTAGGAATTTGTAGAGACCACACAAAAGACACCTCAAGTCCTGAAGCCAAGCCCGATGTAGGCCTGTTATTTTGCACTGGGGACAATATTCAGAAGGCTTGAAATAATTTAAAGCAGCCAGTTATTAATGACTCTTCCACACTTGTTAATAACGCAAATAGGAAATTTGAGTATAAGATTTTAGCCATTTTCACCAAGATGTTGGTAAATCAGCAAAATACTCTTTCAAAGAATAAGAGAAACTAAGCAGCCTATTGTTGCTGCTTTTATATTTAGACACTTGTTACAGTGACAGAAACACTAAGGAAAATAGAAGAATACATCATTTTATCATAATTTTGGATGAGACTAAGTTTTGAGATTAGCTTTAATGTTCTGTAGTAGTCACAGAATGAAGGGAAGTAGTTAAAAATTAAAAAAGCAAATATGTAAATTGACACTTCATTTTTTTATATCTCACTTTTATCTTCAAAACAAGATATTCAGCCGCTATGGAGTGGTGTTTACTAAGTTCATTGTTAACTCTAAGAGAGTTTTAATGCATACTCCAGTTAAATCATAACAAATTCGATAAAAGCCACTTTATTTATTTATTATTTATAATAGTCACTTTTTAATGATTATTCTTTGAATTTGGGAAAGAAATAGGAGATTTAAAAAATTCTGTAACTTCATTCTAAAGTACATCAACAATTACTTTAATTTCGGTATAGAAAGAATGAATGAAATTCTTTTAAAATTATAACATTATAGCATTATAACAATTTTGAGGGTTTTTACTTATATGCTAATATCTTGAGTGAAGGAACTGAAAAAATGATAGCCTTTCAGCTGGGCAAAATAACAAGAAATGAAGAATTATGTCAAAATGTCCACTAGAAATTAAACCTTTTTTTTTTTTTTTTTTCTGTTTCAGGATGCCTGTAGTATTTTCTCTATGAAAAGTCTAAGGCTAGGGGATCCCTCGGTGGCTCAGCAGTTTGGTGCCTGCCTTGGGCCCAGGGTGTGATCCTGGAGACCCGGGATCGAGTCCCACGTCGGGCTCCCTACATGGAGCCTGCTTCTCCCTCTGCCTGTGTCTCTGCCTCTCTCTCTCTCTAGGTCTATCATGAATAAATAAATAAAATCTTTAAAAAAAAAAAAAAAGAAAGAAAAGTCTAAGGCTAATGAGTCTATCCATCTCGTAACATGTTGCTTCTTGTAGTGTCAGAAATTACAGGTTTTATAAATTTCATTACGAAGGTACATGTTGTATTGATCTAAAATATTACTGTAAGAATTGTCATATCCTGTAATATATCAAAGCAGAAATATTATTTTCAAGGAAAGATTATATGAAAGAAACTCATTTTCAAAGGCATATCCCAAAGGCTAGTATGTGAAACAGAATTTACCTGCATTTATATTTCTAGTGCAGGCAATTAAAACCTAAGGATTATCTGAGGGATATATTTTCCATTTTCTGATTTTTAAAATACTAACTTGGAAATAAATCCCTCAAGGTAATAAATTGGACCTCCTATTGAGAATGACCAGTTTACTTAAAGGATATACTGATTTTTGTCACTAAAGGCGTTGTAACTGTTTTATCAATGCAATTTTTTTTAAAGGAGGGCAATATTTTTTCTCTTGATGACCTGTTGACGTTAAAGACACTTGGTATCTCTCTTTTCGCACGTATCCAATTTATTCGTGTTAATTTTTCCGTGTCAGTGTGGGAGGGAATGCGTTATGCACCCGTGGGAGGTAAAAGACGCGACTTCACTCCGCAAATATTCTAGCAACGTGCAGGCTTGTTCGGCGCTAGGGACCGAGACGTCTCGCGGGCACTGCTCGCAGGTGGGGGCTGGGCAGGTGTCACAATAGGAAAGGTCGCAGGTCCAAGGCGGCGCCGAGAGGAAGAGCAAGGGCTGCAGGGACCCCGTGGCCCTCGGGCGGCCCACGACCCGGTGTGACCCCGGGGAAAGCTGTCCCGGCTGCGAGGGGGCGCCCCTCAAGGGGCCGCGGTGTGTCTGCGGGGCTGCGCGGGGCCCGGACGGTGCGGACGCGGGGGGGTGGGGGCCTGCAGGGGGGGCGGGGGGGGAGGGTGCCGCCCCCGGACCCCCACGACGGTGACCGACGGGAGGCTGCTGGGGGGCCGTGGGTGTGCAGGAAAGGGAACGAGCTGGAAGCCAAAGAGGCCGCAGAGGTCCCCAGGGATTGGCTGTGTGGGTGGACGGGAGGGGGGTCCAAGGAACAACCCTCGCACAGCTGGACCCAAGGACAGCGCACAGGGCGTGAGACTGGACCGCTGAGAATTCCGCCAGAGCTCCGTGCCACCCCGTCCGCGGCTGTTTTAGTGACCCGTCTCCTCCGTGATCGTGCCCGGCGTCCGCTTAGATGTCTGAAAAGTCTTTCTTCTCCTCCTCCTCCTCCCTCTTCTCCTTCTCCGTCCTCTTCTCCTTCTTCTTTCTCCTTCTTCTTCCTCTTCCTCTTTCCCTTCCCCCTTTCCTCCTCCTCCTCCTCTTCTTCTTTTTCTTCTTTCTTCTTCTTTGTCCTTCTCTTCTTCTTCTTCTTTCTTCTTCTTCTTCTTCTTCTTCTTCTTCTTCTTCTTCTTCTTCTTCTTCTTCTTCTTTCTCCTTCTTCTTCCTCTTCCTTTTTCCCTTCTTCTTTTCCTCCTCCTCCTCCTCTTCTTTTTCTTTTCTTCTTTCTTCTTCTTCTTCCTTCTTCTTCTTTTTTTCTTTTCTTCTTCTTCTTCTTCTTCTTCTTCTTCTTCTTCTTCTTCTTCTTCTTCTTTTCTTCTTCTTCTTCTTCTTCTCCTTCCCCTTCCCCTCCTCCTCCTCCCCCCCCTCCTCCCCCTCCCCCTCCTCCTCCACCTTCTTCCCCTTCTTCAGGCAGTGGAGTAGCCCATTTATTGATTTTTATTTATTTAATTTACTTCTTTTTATTTTTTAAGGTTTAAAACTTTTTTATGTAACTTCAATTTGCCAACATACAGTGCTCATCCCATCAAGTGCCCTCCTCAGTACCTGTCACCCAGTTACCCCATCCCCCCACCCACCTCCCCTTTTCCAACCTTTTGTTCATTTCTCAGACTTAGAAGTCTTTCATGGTTTGTCTCCCTCTCTAATTTTTCCCCACCCAGTACCCCTCCTTCCCTTATAGACCCTTTTGCTATTTCCACATATGACTGTAACCGTATGATAATTGTTTCTCCCATTGACTTATTTCACTCAGAATAATACCTCTATAGTAAAAAAATTGGTTTAAAAATAATATATTATTTAACATATTTATTATATTTTATACCTAATTTTGGACACGTATTTTTGCACAGTAAAATATTTAAATCAGTTTCAGCATTCTACCCCATACAGTAGTACTTCCCTTAATTTTATCTCTCATATCCCTCAAAAACAATACATTACTTAAGGAATATGATGATCCCTCAAATTTGTTTGCATGGTTGTTTCAAACTTAATACAGTCTTATCATTATGTTTGTCATTTTTTTTTCTCCATAGCAGTATGTTCACAGAGCTCTGAAAAGCTCATTTTCTCATAACGTCTGTTTCTAACTACAGGCTTTCCCTGTGATGAACCAAAATGCCTCAGATTAGGTCTTAGGTGAAGTCTTAGATGGAATTATGAATTAGATGAAATGCATCACCAGCAGAACGTTTTCTGTTTCAGTTATACTAGAGAATACCGAGTCAAGAAAATCATGAATTACAGTGTTGGCACTGCGGAGGCACGAGTGTCCTACCTCTCCCTACCCTCTGTTTCTGCCAGCTTCTCCCCTCTCTTCACTTCCCCGCCAAGGCGTTTCCAACTCTGCCTCAGCCCCCTTCTATCTCACCCTCTCTCTCTGACTTGTTCTCGCACCTGGCCTCATTGCTTCATCCCTTTCCTTTACATACTTATTTTTATTTTTTGCCGTGAAGCATCACTGAGGACATACACTTCCTCTTATTGCAGCCTCAATATCCTGTGTGGTTCCCATCAGGACAGCAATGGTCTGAATTAATTAAAGTATTCATCATCAGTCAGAGAGATTTTTATGCTAAATGTATGCATTGTGCTTCAAGGCAAAGGTAACATCTTAAAACACACACACACATAAGCGTCCACAAAAACTTCCACCTGAAAAAACTTACATGACTTAAAAAGAAAACTGAGGAAAGGCCATATTCTCCATTTTTTTCACTGATTGTTGCACTAGACAGAGAGAGAATTCTTTATTACAATATATTATAAAATGATTATCCTTTTGTAAAGTTTGAAAATTAAATTGACTTTTTAAAATCACAGATTAATCATCTTTTGCAAAATGTACTTCATTGACTGCAAACAACGTTCTCCTGAGCAATTTTATTTCCCTTTAAAAGACCTCAAACCACAGTTGGTCTAGATCAAAGGTGCACATAAGCAGTAGGCTTTATAAGTAGTAGATTGTTGTGTGTTTACTACCTTCTGTAAGTGATGAAATCATTTGATTAGATTTACTTACCATCTTACTAGAAAAGGGTAGGAGATAAGTCATATGCAGAGTTATTTAAAAACAAGTTTTACATGATAATAATCACAGCTTACACAAACATCCTAATAAAGGAATAGACATCTTCTTCGCAATTTTGCAACAGCACAGGAATGATAAAATAGATAATTCCACATAGGAATTAATTCAATAAAAGAACAGAGATCCTTGGATGGCTCAGCGGTTGAGCACCAGCCTTCAGCTCAGGGAGTGATCCTGGAGTCCCTGGATCCAGTCCCACATCGGGCTTCCCCCATGAAGCCTGCTTCTCCCTCTGCCTGTGTCTCTGCCTCTCTCTCTGTGTCTCTCATGAATAAATTTTTAAAAATCTTAAAAAAAAAAAAAAAGAACAGCATTAAGTTTGGTTAGTAACACATGGTAGGAGTCCTTTAACGAACTTGAGTTGTCATAAATTTAATATGTAATATTTTAGTGATCTGATCCTCCATTTTTTATTATTTACTTTTTATCTAAGGAAATGTTAAAAACTCACTCTGTTCATTTAGTGCAAAATTTTCAAAACCTATGTTCGCTGTCCTGATTGCTGAGTGAACAGCTTACCTATAGCACATGGCCCCAGTCCCACACGTATGGACAGTCAGCACTCTACTGAATGAAGGACATTGTGAATTGAAAGGCAACATAATCATAAAACACAATAGAGCCTTAGAACTAAACATGCATATTTCAAAATGAATAATTACATAAATGGGTGACTTTTTGGCTTTGCTACTTTGCACATTTTAAAAATGTGCTTTAAGCAACTTGTAAAATAGTCATATTGTAAAAATACAGACTAAATGTCTATACTAACTCCTAAATGATGCTGTGTACAACATCTCTTAGTGTTGCTACATGGCCATTGTAATTAGGCTACAGCAAAGCAAATTATTGGAAACTTCATCTGGTACACTCAAGCAATGGACTAATGGATTATCAAGTCAAACTACACTGCAAACTTTAAAATTAAGTTGCAATTGAACCCTTTTAGATCCACAGCAGCATATGATTTTGTTTCACTGGATTAAATGAGTTTATACTTAAAATTTCTGTAGTTTGCTAGATAGTAAAGGTGTCCTTTATATCAGAGAGTCAATCATAATATTTTTTAAAATCTGCGACAATATAAGTGTGTAAAGATGATGACTATGGCAGATAATTCTAATGCAACTTAACCAAATGCTGATTTAAGCATTTATCTTTCAAGTAATTATTGCTACTCACAAGAAACACTCATGTTTTAACAAATGCTTGTGTCCTAAGTAAAGAATATGATCTTTTCCCGTATTCAGTAAATATACTAATACATAAAATACATTTCTGAGATGTCTGTTATTTTCCTGCTCGTTTTTACTCATGAAATATGAGTTTACTTTCAAATAAAGCACAATATTTCATTAATATAATAATTAAAGA
Organism: Canis aureus; assembly: GCF_053574225.1. NCBI lineage: Eukaryota > Metazoa > Chordata > Mammalia > Carnivora > Canidae > Canis > Canis aureus. Next base: position 30,858,368 of record NC_135645.1, read on the forward strand.
TACTATAAACGCATGTGAGCACTTTCTCACGCTAATTAAAGCAATTTTAAGGTTGATGAGGAAGTTGACATTCCTATGTCAAACCACACAAAATTAAATTTAAAATTAAGATCATGAATAAGTCATGAACATGTTTGAGCAAGATTCTGTTGCCTTGTTTCAGATTATGACTGTTTTTTTTTGTTGTTGTTGTTGTCTCCCCTTTGATCTCGCCCCCCCCAAACAAGTGTTTTGCCAGGTTATCTGCTGGACATCAAGTATGAAAGGTTTCCCCACTGGTCCCTAGTATGAAGTAGAAGATTAAGTACCCACAATATTTTGTTTGGAACTGAGAGTGCATGTTTAGGAAACCAACCATGTTCCTGATTACAGTTGCCTGGGATTAAGGCCCCATACTGAATTAAATCCGAGAAGCATTTAAAATATTGCAGCGCCATTTTTCTGTTTTACTGAATAATTGGTAACACTAGATTACAAGATTTGCAAGCTCCCGAGTTGCTATATTTTCACAGGGAAAAGGTTCCCTTTCATTCAAGCTTAATAAGCTTGGCCTATATCAGCTTTTCTCACATCAGCCCAAGTGTCACATTTGGGCTGGGGGAAGCTTGTTAGCAGTAATTACCAGCAGTAGGTTCTATTATTTGCCAAAGTAATTTTCGCCGCTAAGTACCACCAAAACTGCCTCAAGCCTTTCATTTTTTCCCTTCCTCTTGCCTTCCTTTGCTTCTTTTAAGTTGGCGCATTTTCCCAGGATACTGGGCCGCGCCGGGTATCATGCGCTGTCCCGACGCGGGGTCAGGCGGGCGCGGGCCTTTCACAAACAGAGCCTGAACCCCATTAGGGATGCAAATCCACCCTGTGAGCCGGGATTGCTGGGGCGCACAATGCGGGCCGAGCATTCCTCCGCGGCGGCCTTTCACGGGCCCTTTGTCCGCGTCTTAGCATCCCAGCAGCCCGTTCAAACTGCAGCTATTGTCCCCGTGGGCTTCACGAGTTCCCCGCCTGCCACCAACTCACAATGGGCCGATATGAACATCTTTGTTACCGCTTTTGTACTGTATATCAGAGTAATGTTTCAGCAGATTGGGGCCTAGGAGGAAGAATTAAACCTGTACTACACAGAGCATGATGAATTGCAGGATTTACATATCATTTTGAGACTTTGGGGGGCGGCCCCCCCCCCCCAGAGGGAAAGGTCGTCGCTGAATGCTGTTGTGTCTCAAAGGATGTTGTCCAAAGACAGAGTGACAGAAAAGGAAGTGATTTAGATAGTCCCTGACAGCTTAATACACAGAATACAGACGAATTGTGGAAACTCACAGGCCTCCTGTCCTTTTCCTACATGGGGCATAGTTGATTCTGAATCTCAGTGCGATTCACCTCAAGGAACTTCATGTGCTAGCAGCCCCCGGAGTCCTCTGCCTCAGAACGCGCGGGTCAGAGCAATACTGATGTGTTAGATACCATTATTCCTGGTTGACATGAAAACTTCCATTTTGGGGGGACTTCCTCTCTGTTGGAAGCAAATTTTTCAGTGTCCGTAGCAGCAATGATTTCCAAAACATATCATCACTTTATTTATACGATCAAGCGTTCCTCCTCTATTTTTAAGGTTTCTCTGAGCGTGCAGGCTTTTTAATGACATATTCACGAGGTCTGTAAACTCTGGAATAATCTCTTCCAATATGGAAAGACAGTTATAAAGAAAATAATCCCGTCGTGCATCCTTCCACCGTGGCCAGTTTCAACCTGCTGCTGTGAGGTCACTGAATGTGGGGTTGAGAAAGGAACATACCCAGCTGGCTTCCCTGAACTTCACAGCCCAGCTCCAGCACAAAACTGGAAGGATTTGGTTGCTTTTTTTGGTTACTATTTTGTTTTAAGATCTTCTCCATGATCTTACATACTTAGAGGAATGCTATAGAGATGTATAGATGGTTCGATAATGGTGCTTAAAATGCTGTAATTATAGTGGGTTACCATCTAGGAGCTGTCAGTAATATGGTTGACATAATTTATGTGTATTTTTTTCCCTTATTTTTTTAACCGGTATCTTTGGGCTTTCTACGGTATGTGACTGGCATCAAAATGAAGGAGTAGAAATGAATCTGAATAGACTCATTCTATATGCTTCACATTTTCAAGAGGTAGACAGACAAGGCACAAGAATTTTTTTTTTTCATTTCAGTTTGGATTCAAAGAGAAGAATCATTTATTTGATGAGTTCTAGTAAACAGACTTAAAGGTATGTTTACTATTCATGGGCACAGTAAGATCACCAGATCCCACATGGATATCTCTTTATAAAAGAATATGAGATTAAGAAAAATGGGTTTAAAAAAAATCTCTTCTGTTTTATGGTCCAAAATTGCTGAATTGCTTATAAATGCCAGAATATACAATGCAGCTTCCTACTATTGCATCTGCTGCTCTTTCTACTTGGAAGGCTCTTGCATCACAATTTTAAATTCTTTAGTGAGCTGGAACCTATTCTGTACGTAAGTCACTTTGACATGCCTCTTATATTATCTGAGCACGCCTATTGGGTGGTGAGGCCCTAAGAGAAGCCAACTGTGTTCCTGAGCTTCCCATCACCCAGGCACATGGCACAGCGTCTCAGCAAATCATGGTTGAACCAGAATTCACTGAATCATAAAGTACTGGCCCCTTGTTCCTATTTCCGTGCCTTCACAGTTTTTGTATTGATTCCCAGTTTATTTTCTTTTTGTGATTCAATATCTTAAATATTCCCACCAATTCCTTGTCAAAGCGATATTGTCTGAATGAATTTTAACAGGGTTCAGCTAGGCTCCTCTTATCACCTTTATTTCTAATTTTCTCGATTTGCGTTTGTTGTGTTTCAGGATACTGACTTGCACCCAGAGCCCATCAAAGCAGTTTTCTTAACTTCCTCACCCTCATACCTTTAGCCATGTCATTGGTTGAGCAGCAAGATGTGTGTGTCCTTTTGGTAATCAGCACTTACACACCACTTTGCACAGCTTAAAAATATATACAACATCTAACAATATTTTTTATTGCAATTTAGCTTGCTTTGTGATTTTTTAAAAGTGTACCAAATAATCTGTAACATCAGAGGTACAAGATCCACAGATTCTGTACTCCATCCTGTTCACATCAGCTCCTGAAGACTGAATTCTACACAGAGAGCTCACAGCCAGAGTACTGGGAGCCGTGACTGATTTATTCTCTTCCCCATTACCTTTTAAAAACGCCGCTGTGCATCACCTTGTTAAACATCCATTTATCTCATATGCCATTTACTAGGCCCTGAAAGGATCTGAGACACAGGCCTTATACGTTACACAACGGTTAACTCAAGGGGCACCCTGGTGGCCCAGTTCGTGGAGTATCTGACTCTGGGTTTCAGCTCAGGTCGTCACCTCAGGGCTGTGATATGAGCCCTGCCTTGGATTCCAAGCTCAGCATGGAGTCTGCTGGAGACTCCCCTTCTCCCTCTGCCCCTACCCTGCCTGCACAGCGCTCCCTGTCTCTCTCTCTCTCTCTCTCTCTCTCTCAAACAAAATCTACGGGAACCTGGGCTTGGGGATTTATTTTTGGATATGATATCAAAAGGATGTTCCTTAAAAAAATAGATAATTTGGGCTTTATTGAAATTAAAAGCTTCTACTCAAAAAAGGAATGTTAAAAGAATGTAAAGGCAAGCCACAGACTAAGAGAACACATTTGAAAAAAACGATCTGAAATAGGATTTGCAATCAAAATAGACAAAATTCCCATAAAACTCAACAAGGAGGAAACAAACAAATTAAAACATGAGCAAAAGTTCTGGACAAATATCTCACCATAGAAGATATATAAATGGCATCATAGAAGATAGAAGTTCATATGTAAAAGACGCCCAACATTATTTGTCATTAGGAAAAGGCAAATTAGAAGAACGACAAGATTACACTATAGACTTATTCAAATATTTAAAATCTCCTTCCAAAAATCATGAGAATATTCTGCTGGTGAGGGTGCAGAGCAGTAGGAATGCTCATTTATTGCTGGTGGAAATGTAAAATGATATGGTCACTTTGGAAGATGACAGTGGAGGAGTTTCTTACAAGCTAAACATAGGATTTACCACATAATCCAGAAATTGTGCTGCTAAATATTTATCCACCTGATTTGAAAACTTACGCACACACACACCCCAAATGGAATATAAAAGTCACAAAAGATTTATTCCTAACAGTCCCAAACTGGAAGCAGCCGAGACGTCCTCCAAGGGTGCGTGGATAAATAATCTACGCGCATGCATGCAAGGGGATGCTATTCTGTCATAAAAGGTGTGAGCTATCAAGTCATGAAGAAATGTATTTGGGTAAATCTTAAATGCATCTTTTGCTAAGTGAAGGAAACTACACTGAAGACAGCAATGACGTATGATTCAAATTACGTGGCATTCTGGAAAAGGTAAAACTCGACACAGGTTCAAAAGATCAGTGATTTCCAGTAGTTTTGGGAGTTGGAAGAATCGAATAGATGTAGCACAGGAAACTTAGGGGCGAGGCCGTTTACTGAGATTGTTCTCTGTGATTCGGTCGTGGTGGGAAAATGACAATGCGTTTGTCAAAACCCATAGAACTTTACAGTAAAGAGTAAAAATGCTGAATCTTAAGGTAGACAAATATTCAAGAATCACGTGGAAGTCGCGAGATTCCGTGATGGAACTAAGACCGAGACAAGAAATGTAACTGTAGGAAAAATGTGTTAAATAACCTCGTGTGCTGGGCGGGGGTGGGGGGTGGGGGTGGGGGCCCACCCCAGCGACCCGCCTGAGTGGAGACCAGGGCAAAGGCCCCTGCGAAGGTCAGAACTAACTCGGGCTGGTGGAGCTGTTTCCCTGGAGGGGAGCTGACCTGCCAGGCCCACCCGTGTGGGTGGAACAATTAAGTAAACAAAACAAAACAAAACAAAATCAGTTAAGTCAATGTGTAACCGGGTTTCTTACAGTCAGAGTGAAAGTCTTTATTTTAAGCAGGGTAACTGCAAGAATTAAATTCCCAGATATTTTTTCTCCCAGGAAAGAAACACCCTGATCCTTGACCTATGTTTTAATTCCTCCGGTTTAGCCCTATTTTCCGGGATCCTCTCCAGCGTTAAAAGTCTCTCTGTGATCAGATCAGGGGGCCAAAGCACCTGCACTGAGGGGCTCGAGGCACACGGAGCAGCGGGTCCAACTCGACGCAGCAATTCCATCCGGAAAATGAAAGTTCACTGAGGAAACAAGGTAGAAAAGTGTTGCGTTTCCGAACTGCTCCGCTCCCACGGGCTCCCCTCCCACAGGCTCCCCTCCCACGGATGTGCTCCCACAGATCTGCTCCCACGGTCTCCCCTCCCACGGATCCGCTCCCACGGATCTGCTCCCACGGGCTCCGCTCCCACGGCCTCCTCTCCCACGGGCTCCCCTCCCACGGATCCGCTCCCACGGGCTCCCCTCCCACGGATGCGCTCCCACGGATCTGCTCCCACGGGCTCCGCTCCCACAGATCTGCTCCCACGGGCTCCCCTCCCACGGATCCGCTCCCACGGGCTCCCCTCCCACGGCCTCCCCTCCCACGGATCCGCTCCCACGGCCTCCTCTCCCACGGTCTCCCCTCCCACGGATGCGCTCCCACGGATCTGCTCCCACGGTCTCCCCTCCCACGGATCTGCTCCCACGGGCTCCCCTCCCACGGGCTCTGCTCTCACGGGCTCCGCTCCCACGGCCTCCCCTCCCACGGGCTCCCCTCCCACGGGGGCTGCTCCCCGCTGCTCTGGGATCGAATGGGTCCCTGGGCTTTGCCCTCCCGGCACCGAAGGCGATGACTCGTCCTGCCTCGGCCCGCGTCACCCCCGCCCACGCCCCGGACTCCCCGGGTCGCAGGGCCACCAGGTCCCTTTTGCAGCGGGGCTCCTGCGTAGGGGCCCTAATGTAGGGCCGCAGCCGGGGAGGCGTAGTGGGTCCCGGAGGATGGGGGGCGGTGTCAGCGCTCCTGCTCTAGTTGGGATCCCCTTACCCTTTAAGAACTAAATCCTGTCAGAGGCTCAACAGCGGGCGCCCCTCACCCCCCCCAGCGCACTCCCCGTGAAGCGCATCTTTAGGAGGTAATTTGAGGCACAGACGGTTATTTCCACGACATCAAAAGGGGCACGTTGTGTGCACTTGGAACCGTCCATTAGAAGAGAAGGAAGCTGCCAACCGCGCTCGCTCCAGTTTTCAAGTATTTGAACGACCTGTAGGCCTCGGGGCCACAGGCGCCCTAATCCTGGCATCACTTGACACCTTCACGGAAATCCCTTCACTCTTTGTCTTCTGAGTTCATTCTCCACCTTGTTAGCATTTCCTAATGCTTCCTTTTTAGCCGTATTTTATGCGGTTGTCTTGGCACCTGATCAGAAGACGAAGGCATAAAATTCATACGATTCTCTAACCTTGTTCTCATTCCAGAGACGGATCTCTCCTTAAGGACCAATTTCTAAGAACTGAGACACCTGGTTTCTTGAAGAGAACCCCGGAGGACAGCTCCTAATCATCTCTCAGCATTCCCGCACAAATGGAATATGATTTCGAACTTTTTAAAATACATTAGTATTCGTACTCAGAGTTGAATCTTTATAATAATAGTCTGGAGGAACCTAGACTCTGAGCAGAATGTGCAGTAGAATCCGGAAACTGCAAAATGCTGCCTGTGTGATGAAAGGACTGCAGGGTCGCTTCCGCCTTGGGACCTAATAGGCCAGGTATTATCTAGGTTTATATAAAATAAGTTTTGTAAAAATACAACAATAGCACATAATCGTGACCCCACAAGCGTTTATGGAGTGGCTCCCGCAGGTGAGGTACCATGGATGCCACAGTGAATCTCAGAAATTACTGCAATTGGTAAATATGACTTACTAGGTTATTTCATCTTGTGTTAATGACCGAATCTACAAAAACAACTCCGGAATCTCTTTTTCTGGTTGGAAATAAATTGTACCTTGAAACAAGTTAAAAACAGGTTAACAGTAAGTGCCAATTTTTTGCTTTTTTAGATGTGAAAGAATAAAGGGTCAACCACAGTCACTCAGCAAGGAGCTATCACACATCTGAATACTTCCCTATTTCTCCTCTGACCAAGTGTCCTACTCAGACTGACACTCTGTATCACTCTTAGTGGAGGCCCAAGTCCTGATATCCTTCCATTTACCATAAATAGTTGTCCTGTTTGTAATGTCCTCCAACTTCCCTAGCAGCCGTTGCAGACGATGGGTCCCTATGAATTTGTCCCTACGCTGGCTAACTCAGTTTCGTGTAAAAACGAGTTTAGTCCTCTACCTTGGCTTTACCCATTTGTCTTTTGGTGTGAGGCTGTAAATATGGGGCGGGGGGGGGGGGGCGGTCTGAGGAGGTGCAATTCTTAGGCTCCTCGGTTAGATACACCATTGACCCATTCAGGGTTACCCAGCCTCTTCTCGAGAGTTCTGTGCCGGATAACTAAAGAGTTAATAACTTTAATTTAAAGTTAATTTAATTTCAAATTTAAATTTAAATTAAATTAAATTTAAAGTTAATAACTTTAAGGAAACTAGACTTGCTTTCCTTTCAACCCGAGGACATATTTTTTTCCTGCTCTGCTGTTCGTTGGGCAAGTGCATCTCCCATGATGCTTACCACAGTGGATTATTTAGTTGCGAGTTTCTAAGTTCCTTTGATCTCCTCGGATAAATGGCACCGGGTGGGGACACTATTGTAGTATTAGTGCCATCTTCGTCGTATAGTAATTACACGAAGGATAATAAGGACCCAATCCTTTAAAATGCAAAGCAAGTAAGTTCACCCAGATTCTTTGTCAATACAGCCATGCCCTCTACCAGCTTCCCTCAGGAAGGCTCCGTTTCAATTACGGGAATGACCGTATTTATTCATCGGCTCACGTAAAGCTACCAGATAGGTTAACCAGTAAATGACATTTCCCCTCTTGGGATATAATAAGCTTCTCACGAAAAGAGCTACGCAACCCTTTGTGATGGATTCCCTTGTCATTCTGTAGCTGCATCATCGTCTTTCCGTGAGTGTGACAGGTCTACGTTGCACCACCACCGAAGCCTCACGCTCCGCCCGGGTGACCGTCACCTCCTTGGTCTCAACACTCTACACCCCCAGAAGTCTAACCTTGAGCATTCCCAAATTAAAATAAATTTATGCCCTACTAAATCTTACACAGCTACAGGGAATTAGTCAATGAGCATGTTTCCTGAAAAGCAGACAGCAATTAATTACCAGGCTCCCTCTTAGAACTGATTTTAGGAAAGCTCAGCCTTTCATGCCACGGACTTACTGTGAATGTAGTTGAGGCTGTATCAAGTAAAGCCCTCTGCTCTTACGTGTTCTATTCAGTAACTAACGTGAAAAATATACCACAAATGTTATACATATATCAGAATTGATGTGAATTATCCTCCCCAGCCCGTTTATAATTTGATTTGACCCATGACAAAGTGATGCGTTTATTTATTCTGTTCGCTACTAAGGTAACTGAAATCATCACTTGAAAAATTAGTCTGCTTTTTATATTCTGCTTAGACAACAGTCTCCGTTCTTAAGCCCTAAATCTATAGTTACTTTCCCTTTCTGAAAACCTGGTCTGTAGTTTCCTATTCAATCCCTTACCCCTTAATAAAGATGTTTTCCTGTCTTTTCAACTCCTTGACAGAGAGTAGAGATGTTCTCTCATTTTGTCACCCAATTCATTCCTACGTGTTTTGTGAATTTTGCGGTTAGATTTAGATGAGAAGTTTCTCAGTTTGGAGGGGATGCAAGAGTGAAGTGGAAGGTCAAGGAAAAAATATTTTATGTTCTTATATAGCTTTTTAAATTATTTCCCTCTCATGGTATATCTTAAAAGTTACTTATAATTATAAATTTTCTCCTGCAGTTGCAGAGATCATCCATTTCACATGTTTCTACCTCATGATGTCCAACACTATTTTAAAAGCAGCTCCAGAATTCTACGTGGATGTATATGGGTTTTTATGCAAAGTGTAATATGTTTTTGGAGTAGCAAGGATTTTAACCAGCAGATTTAAAAAATAAAAAGCAGGCATAACTATTTTGTAAGGAGATAAGAAGACTTTAATAGCAGCCATATATACATTAACATTTTATTGATAATTAAAACATCCAAGGCCTTAGAAACAAGTGCAAGAGCTTGAATGGAATTCCTCAGAACAGAAGCTTGGTTTTACCAGGTACAATGTCGGCTGCCTCAGGAGTTAAGAGAAGCCATTCTTCAAGCTGCGAGATGCTCCTGACTGTGGCCGTGACTTGTTCTTGGGACATGCTGGCACGGGGACCACTTTGGTTGGCAGAGAAAAACCACCCTGCGTGAAACCTCAGGTAGCATCTTGCCCCGCCTCCTTATTTTATGGGTGAGAAGGCCAAGGATCCCGAAGGTGAAGCATCTTACTAGACACGATCCATGAATGACAAGGAGCATGGGGGAAGGGGGCAGACAGCAACTATTTCCTACTGACCGCCTACGTTTGCTAGGCCTTGTGCCAGGTACTACATGTGCTTTATTTTATGTCATCTTTATGATTCTTGGAGGTGGGGAGTTTCTTCTGATTCTACAGAATGAGGAGAATCTGTAAACAGGTTCAGTTGCATAATCTGTGGGCCCTCGCACGAAATGGCAATGCCAGGCCCATTGTTCAAAAAGTGGAAGAAGTCTTCCTTTCTGCTGCAGTTTTTTCTGTGGACCTGTCATGGTGTCTTTTTTTTTTTTTTAATTTTTATTATTTGCTGTTAAGTGTTATATTCCTTAGGGATGGGGAATGATGTTCTTTTTTTGTTTAATTGTTATCAAACAAATAAGATCTTTTGTTGACTTTCCTCCCTGGAATATAAATTCCAAGAGATCAAACACAGGCCACGTTAAATTTTTATTTTTAAAACATCCCCGGGACAGATTCAGAGCAAATAGATTTATATGAGGTTGTAGGTTCTTACATATTTTCACTTGACTTAAGCATTGTCTCCCTGGCAGCTAAGGCTGGCGCTTGTCTCATAAGACAAATTTCTCAAATGTATTCAATTCTAATACTCACTTGATTCACTTGTAAAAACCATTCTTATTTTCAGTTTCCCAGCTCCATGAGATTTTAATGAATTTGGTCAACCAGAGGGCCATGTTCAAATGGGAATCATATCATAATACACCCTGCAGAAGCCACACTGATGACTTCCTATTCCACACAGAACAAAATGTAAATCCCTTGCTCTGGCCTACAAACCCATATGTCAGCTCTTTTTAAGTTTCTCTCCCACCACCTGCTCCCCTGCTTGTGTGCTCCAGCCACAGGACTTTTAAATGTCCTGTTCTTTGTAAATGCCAAGCTTGTTTCTGCCTTTGTATTTGCAAATCTGTGTGGCTGGAAATATCCTTCCCCTGATCCCTTATGGAATTTGCTTTCTGGTCATTTAGGTACCCTTCCATCATTATCTCTTGTAGAGCACCCCCCACACGCCCCGACCACACAAATTGAAACTGTTTCCTAGAGCTCTTCATCACATCTCCCTCCTTCATTTTGTCCTGTTAATGTGTTAACATGTAGCCATCTGAACTTATCTTGCTTGTTTATTGCTTAATTACTTAATATCTTATTCCAGAATATAAGCTCCAGGAGATCACAGAGCTTCGATTAGTGTCCGTCATTCAATAAGCATAAATGTGTACTTTACCCCATTCCAAACCTCTGCCCCACCCTTTACACTCACCTTAATATTTCTGGGTTTAACTCTGAAGGAAAGATCCTGACTTTTCCTGATCAACATCTCCCCCCGCACATGTTTCTGATCAGAATGTTTAAACACCGAAGGGTATGGTGATATAAAGTATTGATCGTGTGTGCTCCTAACCCTGTCACACTCAGGGCAAAATACTTGGTGTTCCCTAGTACCATGATTGAATTTCAAAAGGGCTGGATTGAGGGTAAAGGTGGAGTGAAGATCAGATATTCGATCAGATTATCCACTGCGAGAATTGCTTGCTGATGACTACACCAGGAGCTCTCTGGTCTAAATGTGTTCCTGGCATTATCATTTGAGAACCTCAGCTTTGAAATATATTTAAAATTTTCACAAATCTGGATTGTGTTATCCCTGCATAATGTTCTTGCTATCTTGTTACCACTTATCTCTTTGAGGTGCTAACTTGTAATATTTTAAAATTTGGTCAAACTACATTAGAAGCTGAAATAATCAATTTTCTCTGTTACAGAATTAATACGGACTTATCTAAGACAACGAACAATTAAGCCAAAAGAAGACATTTACGATGACACGTATTCTCACCAAATAAAGATAACCACCACTGACATTTTTATATACGCTATAAAAATGCATACATAAAATAAGGGCCCATGCTGGGTAAGTGTTAGAACTTTCAGTTTTCACTTAATATACAGTTTTTAAAAAATATATAGTTTATCTTCTCATATAATTATAATTATGTTAATAGTTGCATGGAAATCCACTGTATGAATGTGATTATAAGAAGTGTGTTTCCAGTTGATTTTACTTCAATTTAATTGACTCAGAACAAATACTCATATTGATTGCCATCTTGAGTCCTCTCTGTATTAAGTCTACCTGGACTGTCATGTAATAAAATACCACAGACCGGGCAACCTGATATAACAGGATTTTTTTTTTTTTTTTTAAGTTCTAGGGGCTGGAAGTCTAAGTTCAGCATGGTTGGGGTCCGGTGAGACTCTATTCCTAGCTTGCAGGTGTCTGTCTTCTCACTATGTCTTCACATGGCAGAGGGAGAGAGAGAGAGAGAGAGAGAGAGGGAGAGAAAGAAAAAAAGAAAGAAAAGAAAAGAAAAGAAAAGAAAAGAAAAGAAAAGAAAAGAAAAGAGGAGATGAAGAGGGAGAGGATGAGGGGAATAGAGAGGTGGGTAGGGAGGGAGAGCAAGAGAGTGCGAGCCTGAACTCTTTGGTACCTCTTTTAAGAGTACACTAATCCTATTGGATCAGAGCCCCACCCTTGTGACTTCATTTAATCTTATTTACCTATAAAGGTCATATCTGTGAATCTCTCAGTATAATCACATTGAGAGTTGGGGGTCCAATATATGAATTTGGGGAAATAATTCAGTCATTAACATTTCCATAACAAGCAAAATTAAACTAAAGCATCTCTATAATATTTTTAAAAATCTCAAAAAAAGTAAAATTTATATTTTTCTAATAGTTTGAAGGGTGTTTAAGAGTGGATTAGTAAGACTGCTCTAATACAAAACAAGTGATATTTATAGGGGGTTTGGCAGGGAAAACCAAAGATCTGAGTCATAGAGGTTTGCCAGAGTCACACACTATTAGCAGAGAAACACGTAAATTCAAGTATTCTAAATCCCAGGTCTGTACAATAATATATAGTTTTCACATCTGTAAATGAATCAACAACAAATGCATAAAATGAAGTCAAATAAATAAAATACTCTTACATGCCTTTATGAAACATTACATTGGTTTCAAAAACAATAGTCTATTTGCACCAAGATATCTCATTTTTTCTAGAGGTTATTATTCAAATATTCAAGGGCCTTTTTCTGTTACTATACCACCCTATGTATTCTGTTGAATTGGATAATGATCTCAAACTTTGCTGTCATGAAGTGTTCTTTGAACATGTGTATGTTGTGCCTGATTTAATAATAAACAAACTATGTAGGCTTACTCTTTCTCAAAATAATTAGCTAGGAACGAGGGCTGTGCCAGTTTCATAAAGTGAACTGCAAACTCCGTCCTATATCCTCTTCTATCCATAGCTCCCTAAAAAGATTTCTCTCTTTATTAGTCTGCAGTGATATTCTTGATGCTGTAATTTTCAAGTGATACACAAAGTAGAATATGTGATTCCTTCCCAGAAAATAAATCTTCAAAAAAATAAAAAATAAATGAGCCTTCTAAAAGGCTCTACATTTAGTAAGCTCAGATATGATAGTGGTTGATTATTGGTTCTGCCCTAAAGAAGATGAGCTTATTTTAAGGGAAGACATAATCCTCTTAATATGTTTGCTAGATGGAATTCTAAGTATATTTAAATGACATGATTTTAAACTAGATAGCAACTGAGAATTTAAATGGATTTTGTTCTAGTATCTTTCTTCTGAAGATTAAGACTGAGTTGAAAAAAATTTAAAGTCTAAGCATGAATATTAAAAGAAATAGAAATGAGCACAATTTTACAACTCTTTGAGGATTACATTCCTTGTAATTGTATATTTCCTCATAAAAATGTTTCTATAATTTTATTTATATTTCTTAAATAAAGGGCCTAATTATACTAATGAACATTCATAACAAACAGTATTAAGTTGGTACAGCAGCACTTATACAGATATTTAAAATGATTAAAGGATGAGCATTTCTATTATTCATCTGTCTTGCTGTAATAAAAGTGCTTGTTTGTAACTCTTCTATATAAATTACCGAGTGCAAAATACAGTAGGAGAACATAAATGAAACCAATACAAATTCCCTATCTGTTGATAATCTCGGGTAGTTGGCGACCTAAAACATGCATATGAACCATACTGAATGGAAAATAATGCCTAAACGGGAAGTATAAGAATTAAGGGAAGTGCCGATGGAGAGGAAGATGAGAGACCATCTAGCTTGCAGAATAGGACACTTTGCAGAGTAAGTGACATTTGTATTTGATCTTAAAAATGGAGAAAATGTGGCTATTTAGAGATTGTGGAAGATATAGGGCCTAAATGTGAGGAATGGAAGTGGGGAAATAACAGCGACTGTTTTCACTACCTGCAGCAAAACTATACAATTGCATAGTTCGACATTCTTGAATTTAGAGCATAGATTTAGAGAAATGAAGTGAACGATGGGGATGGAAAAGGTAATCTGTGGCCTGGGTTGAAGAGGAACTTGAATCCAAATATTGGTTGTTGTGGGATTTAGGATCAGAGAAACAGAATGATCTCATTTGTGTGCCAGGAAAATGAATCAGTAAACATGGTGCTGGTTTTGTTTGATGAAAAAGGGGCAGAACAGACAAGGTGGAAAAGTAAGGAGTCATCCCGGCAAGATGATGGCAGCATGACCCTTGGGGAAGCAATGCACTTCTAGTGAGATATACGCCGTACCAGAGAGCTCAGTGCCAAGACTGCCGGCCCTTACCCACCCGCTGGACGTGAGGGAGAGCAAAGAAAAAAGTCAAAGACCATTTCAGGATTCAAGAAGGCTACTCCCCTCTTTAACCATGAGCAAATAAAGGAGACCAAACTGGGGAGAAGGACGGTGGCTCCCGAGAGAATGCCGGCCACCTGCGTCTGTGCTGCCAAGCGGCAGCCGCCACGGGTGACCAGGAGGTTGACCAACATTACAATGATGAAGGTCATCTTCCTCCCAAGAAACGAAAGAACAGAAGGACGACTGTGTCGCGGCTGCTAGTGAGTCAGGGGCTAAGCGGTCTCGCTCTGCGCTCGCGTGCTGGGGGCCCGCGTCTGTAGGCACGTGTCCTGGCCCGCGCGTGAGCTGCGCTAACCAGGCCGCCGAGCCCCGCCGGGACGGCCTGCTGGCAGGGGGGGGGGGGGGTCACACAGCTGTTAAGGACGTGGGTTTGATTATTCTGACCAAGTGCACCTGCCCCGCTCTCAGTGACCACCATGATCCCCCAAGGGGGAGTAACTAGGGGCCCGAAGTCTGTAGCACCCTCTGAGAATCAAATGGAAAGTAAGTGAAGAGAAAAGAAGAGCAAGTTTGTTCAATGCTTTTTTTTTTCCTTTCTGGGTTCTCATACATTCATAATGTCTCAATCACTATTTACTGGGTGTTTACTGGGTGTTTACTGGGTGTCACAGAACCTCGCATATACCCCAGGGCATGTGTTTCAAAGCAGTTTGTACAGTAACCATTGTGCTCTCCAGCCCGGCATCACCAGCACCAGCACAGCACGGCGGGCGGTAGAGGGCCCGGATTCGCAGGGAGGCTCCTGCGTAGCCCGCGATTCAACGGCAACCGCCCTGAATTCCTTTTTGCTCCTACAGGGACAAAATTAGCTCACTGCTGAGAGGAAAACTGATCTATCCGGGAGACCACGCCAGCTACCATTTAATTTGGTATCAAATTTAATTTTTTGTCTCCTAATGTACTAGCAAACTCCAGATTTTGCCACAGAAAACAGTATTTAGTAGTCTGACTTCAAATAACTCTCAGGGTGGCGTTTTATTACTTTGGTGAATTTATCAGACGCGGGATCTGGCCTTGAGCCTTGGATGCTCTGAAGCTGGATTTTGTTAATACAGCATGACCTGGGCTAGTGTCTCGGAATGGGAGGGGCCACACATTAACCGAGCCCAAGGGAGGGTCACATGAAGGCAGGATTCCAAATCACTAACTCATAATGAGAAATTCTAATTTTTAAAAAAGATTGTATTTATTTATTCATGAGAGACACAGAGAGAGAGGCAGAGACACAGGCGGAGGGAGAAGCAGGCTCCCTGAGGGGAGCCCGATGTGGGACCCGATCCCAGGCCCCCGGGGTCACACCCTGAGCTGGAGGTGGATGCTCGACCACTGAGCCACCCAGGTGTCCCAACTTTCGTTTCTGGTAGACAGATAATTGGGGGAAAAAAAGTCAATCATAAGAAGTTTAATTTTATAAGCATGGAGTCAGAGTTAAGGGATTTTGATTATTCAAATATTTTATCATATTTTCTGATTTAACTTTGTATATCTATTTCACAGAAGGAAGGTTCCCGCCAGGGGAACTTCATTCTAAATACCCAATGTCTTCCTTATAAACATCCAAACAGATACTGGAAACTTCAATGTCTGTGATTTTTTCCCTTTTTTCTCTACGTTCACTGATTGGCCAATCTCCCTTTAAATATGACCTTTGTATGTTAATCTCCTCAGTCATCTCCTAATGGCATTTGGACAGATGTTAGGAGTTGATCTACAGGGTGATCCTCAGATTGCAAATCTTCAGTGTGTCATCGAATCGTCAGCACAACCTGATTTAACTCACTCCTACTGGCAACTTTCTATTACTTGCATCACACTTTATACTATAATATTTTGTTTATGAAGAAAGGGGTCGTGAAAGCTCTATTTGTATGTCTCAAAGGAATTTCAAGCTCCCACTGGTCTCCTCCTCAGGCTGTAAATTCCCTGAGGACAATTGCAGTGTCGTCAGGAGAGCGAACACTTACGAGGGCTTTGGTTGGGCCAAATGCTTTGTTAAATACTTTAATAAATGTGATTAATCCGATTGCACTCTGCATCTAAGGGGTAAGGACCAGCATGTCCTCGACGGACAAGCCTAAGTCAGCTAGTAAATTTGACTTCAGATTTCTCCAGTTTGAAGTTTGTTCCTTACCTGCTTGGCCTGGGAGACCAACTGCTGGATTTTAAGAACTAATGACATAAACTGGCCTAAGTAGGAGCAGATCGTCTCTCACTTCCTTTCTCTCTACCCCCTCCCGCCAGCCTCCCCTTGCTCCACATCCCTACCTTGTGTGGTGCGGGTGCAGGGTGGGGACCAGGGAGGGAGAGATTTTTTAATTAACCTTTTCCTTCCTCAGATAGCTTGTCATTTTCTACCCAAGAGAATGATTCTGAAAAATTTCTAGTAAAGGAGGCCAACAAAAAACGCACATATATAAAAAGCAAAGTTACAGGGATGCTCACCTGGAAGATGGGATAAATTGTTAGAATTAAACAAAAAAAAAATACAGGTTGATCAGAAAAATATCTGAGCATTTAAAATTAACTAGGCAGGGACAGCTGGTGGCTCAGGGGTTGAGCGTCTGCCTTGGGCTCAGGGCGTGACCCGGGGTCCTGGGATCGAGTCCCACGTCGGGCTCCTGCGTGGAGCCTGCTTCTCCCTCTGCCTGCGTCTCTGCCTCTCTGGGTC
The DNA here is from genome assembly GCF_053574225.1 of Canis aureus. Classification (NCBI taxonomy): domain Eukaryota; kingdom Metazoa; phylum Chordata; class Mammalia; order Carnivora; family Canidae; genus Canis; species Canis aureus. The sequence goes on from NC_135645.1 coordinate 30,875,304, forward strand.
TCTTGTGAATAAATAAATAAGATCTTTACTAATAAATTAATCAATTAAATAAAATTACGAGGCAGATTACGCGAGGGAAAGAGAGCTCTTCTTCTCCGGTGAGGCTGCGTCTTCAGTCTTGGAAAGCCTGGAAGGCCACCGACGCACGTGTTTCTACTTCTGCATCAGCTTTGGATTAGAATCCGTCTTGGATGCTCCTGAAGCGGTAGCTTCTCGGAGTGTTTTCAAGACTCTTAGAATTTTTTTTTAAGATTCTGCGTATTTATTTGAGAGGGAGCAGAGCAAGAGAGCGAGCGAGCGGGCGCACAAGGAGGGAGGGCAGGTCACCCCAGCCGCTCCCCCCGGGCCCGCGCCCCCTGGAGCGCGGCTGCTTGTCCTCGGACCTATCGCTTCCCACAGCGAACCCACCTGCCGCGGCTGCGCGGTGTGAGGCCGCCCCCACCCCCCACGCTGCGGGGGCGTCGCTGGGGGGTGGTCGCTGCGGGGGCGGTCGCTGCGGGGATGTCGCTGCGGGGATGTCGCTGGGGGGATGTTGCTGCGGGGGCCGGTGACGGCCCGCGGGGGGGAGCGGGGGTGGTCCCCGTGGTCTTCATTCATTACTGAGCCCATCTCAAAATGAGCAATTCCAGTGACAGATGCATTTCCCCCCTAAATTTCAGATCACTTTTGTCTGGGTGCTGGGCGGCCGCCAGCACTTGCCAAGGACACGGAGGCTCCAGGACACGAGCCCCAGTTGTCCCTCGGCCTCCGCAAGCCCGGGCTGCCGTCCGCGGCCGGTGAGGAGCCCGGGCCCGGCACCCAAGGCGGGGGCGCCCCCGTCGCCGCGGCGGGAAGGGCCACGGGGGCTCCCCTGTGGGCGGTGAGGACGGGCCGGGAGGGGGGAGGTCGCGGCCCCGGGGCGACGCGTGTCTAGAGGAACAGCCGGGCGGGGCGCCCCGAGCCCGCGGTGCTGCGGGAGGACCCCGTGCCCTCGAGGTCCCCCGCGCCCCAGGTTTCCCTTGACGGCACGTGGAGGTTTGATGGCGACACGAGCCTCAGAGGAGCGGCCTGCGCCCGGGCGCCCGGAGGGGTGCACAGCCCCAGAGGGTTGGCCTGCCGGCCCGGGCGCCTCCGCCCTGGAAACCCGGAGGCCGCCCGCGCCTGGGAGCCGCCCGCACCGCACCTGGGGGCAGCCACACCTGGGAGCCGCCCGCACCTGGCCGCCACCCGCCCTGGCAGCCCCCCGCATCCACACCTGTCAGCCTCCCGCATCCGCACCTGGGAGCCGCCCGCACCTGGGGGCAGCCCGCACCCGCACCTGGGGGCAGCCCGCACTCCTGGGAGAAGCCGTCCTAGAGGACTAGCGACAAGGAAAATCTCCCCCTTTTGTGCAGGTCAGAAGATCTGGCTACAAAGGTCAAGGCAACACAATATGAAAAATAAGAAGAGACGTGTCAAGTCAAAACACTGCAAAGAAATACAGATCTTTATTTTATTTATTTATTTATTTATTTTTTTATGTATCAGGTATTATTCAAATGCCAGGAAACGTCATACTTCCTGTTGAACTGTCAAATCATCTTAGAAAGAAGCTTCCAAAGACAAAATGTCAAGGAACGACGGTCCGACACTAGCAATGGTATTCACCCCGAGGAAACCGATCGTGTTGTCGGTACCCTTTGGGCGCTTCCATAAGCAAGTCAAAAAATTACTTCCAATATTTTCATGAAAATTGGACAGCACAAGCTCTCCTTTCATTCTCCATGATTGGCAAATAAATATTTATAGCTCTATAGTGATGTATCATAGATAATAGGAGTTTTTCATTATAAATGACCTTAGGAATGACCAGATCCTCACTTGCAAGTCAGAGAAAAAAATGAAAGTCTGAGAGATCAAGTGACTCGCTCAAGGTCATCACACAGTTTTTAGATATGGGAGCAGAAAACAATTGTCCCCCCACCCCCCAAACCTCAGTGCTTCTTTTTGTACTAGAACATGCCAGAGTCACTTTTCCAAATGGAAAAGAGATTTTGGTCCTCTAAGAATGTAAAGCATGTTGAGATGAACAAAGAACTACCTACTTCTTTAAATTATTTACAATTCCAGAAATAAATGAAACAGATAAATTTGGGAGCATCACACACACACACACACACACACACACAAGTACTTGGTACAGAGGACCTAGCCTGCTCCAGTGACTTGCAGATAAAAAGCTCTCCTTTGTTTTTATTTAAACCATGTGCACGGTAAGTGTAGAGGTAGAAATTTGGTTAGGCCAGCAATGGGGCAGTTTGAAACTAGTCATTATTGGAAATCCTTGTAGGAAAAAATAATATTTAAAGGTCAAAACTGGGTGACCTACACCATATTTGTTTCTGCCTGTGATGATGACAGTCAACTCAACAGTGCAGGTTCTTTAATTCCTCAAACACACTAGAAATATCTAGATATTTCTTGCTCTTATCCTAAGATATGTGTGCAAATATCCCTCTCATTTATTTGATTTCTGATTGGGTCCACACAAGTAGTGAGCTAATGTTTTGTTCTCTCCTGTCTTCTCATGACCAATGTCGAACACACTTTAAGAAAAGCATGTAGGGGATCCCTGGGTGGCGCAGCGGTTTGGCGCCTGCCTTTGGCCCAGGGCGCGACCCTGGAGACCCGGGATCGAATCCCATGTCGGGTTCCTGGTGCATGGAGCCTGCTTCTCCCTCTGCCTGTGTCTCTGCCTCTCTCTCTCTCTCGCTGTGTGCCTATCATAAATAAATAAAAAAATTAAAAAAAGAAAAGCATGTAGACTAAGATGTCGATATCAGATGAGAAAAATATGCTATTATTTATAGAGGACCAGAAAATAAATCAATTAATAATACATTTTTTTCTCTCAAGAGATTCTGCATTTCTCTTTGAAGGATGGTACTCTTGGGGTCAAGGTCATGGGCAAAGGAACATGGGAGAAATTCCTTTGCAGCTGCTTGCTCTGGGCAGGCATGTGGAAAATAAGCAGATGACTTCAATTTGCAGTGTCATTACTCACCCCGTTCCTGACATTGTCCTCGCACAAACACACATACCACGGACAGCACAAAAGCTCTATTCCCACATGCCTGAACCACACTACGTCAAAACAGATTTGGAGAAGAAGGTGTTTGCTGATAGATGGCATGTATTCACTTTAAGTAAGGATGGGTAGGTCTTTGCCACGGTTTCCCTAAGGTAGTTGATCCCTACTCGGGCTTCTTCGTTTTAAAGATACCCCATTCCAACTGCACGATATAAGTTGATACTAAAAATGGGACTGAGACGATGATATTGATCACACTGGCCATCTAACAATGAAAAATCATTATAATTTTTAGTAGATTTTTGATACAATTTGTCTACATATGAAAAAACAAAATGTTGGGAATTTAGGGGAATTTTCCATGAAGATACAGCAGAAAAGATTTCGACCTGAGATATCAAGGTTTTCTTGTTTTGTTTTGTTTTTTTCCATGTAGCTCTGGTTATAGGTCATACAGTGAAAACCTTTCTGCGGCTCCTTACTTTTTCCTCTGAGTTATTAGAGAAGATTCTTGCTCTATGGAATTGTCTTCGACTCTCAGTTCAGACCAGGGTCCTCTAGATGCTTTCTTTATAACCTGCACCGGGTTTGTTTTGTTTTTATTTCTACAAATTAAAAGTTATCCACGATGTCACACAACACAGTCAAGACAATGTTTTTATAGGAGTAGGTTTTCCGCTATATATTTATGGAGTTTTAAAGACCTATTAGCTCTTTTTAAATAGATTTTCTTAACATAACTTTTATGGTAAAAGTTACCCTCTTTGAGTATATAATTTTAAGAGTCTTGACAAATATAGACACCCATATAACTACCATAATTAGGATGTACATTATTGTTTATTTCACAATTGTTTGCAATATGGAAATCTATTTAGTATTAGGAACTAATATACATTCATATGTTAAAAAACATCAGTCAAAAAAAAATCAGGATTTCTTCATCTAAGGCCTATGTACCCAGAGATGTATCCATGGAGGGGTTAAGAATGTCTGAAGACTTCCTGGAATTATATGCAAAATTATGTGAATGTATAAATGTGTATTTTTTAGGCAAAAGTGTTCATATTTTCTATCAGAATCTCGAAAATGGTTCTGACCCTCTAAAATGTACAATTTGGTGAAATTAGCTCAAAACCACAATGAAAATAAATAATTACTTTTAAAATTTCTCTTCCATGCTTTGGCTATGGCAATAGCTCTCTCCTTAGAATTTGTTTCCAATATCACTCATATGACAATAATTTACCCACAAAACACTTATTAAATTTCTACTATTTACAAAGCACAGGGGCCTAAGTTTTGAAGATAGGGAAGATGAACAGGAAATATCCCCATCTCTAAGAACTCTCATAGTCTAGTAAAGCCTATAACATCCCTGCTATTGGTATTATGACAAATTTTTTACCTGGAGGAATCCTGCATGCATGTTGCAGTCACAACAGAACGGAACGCTGATTGAAATCAAGGGCCGAAAAAAAAAAAAAAAAAAAAAAAGAAATCAAGGGCCGAAGGAGGCACAGATGATCATTTGTCTTACACTTGGTTATAATAGGGAAATCCATTTTGCTCTAAGGACTAAGATGTATATTCATTTTTCTCTGAAGATTTCTCCATGTCTAAAGCACTTCATGTGTAGTGATTGCTGAATTCAAATAAGTATAGATTGATTTCTGACACTTGCCATTAGTGTTAATAGTGGATACAAATTTGTCAAGTATGAGATAAATATGACTTGATAACATGAGTTGCACAGCCTCAGTGGGGACAGGATCCTTGGTCTGATGATGCTCGTATGGTAATCTGCAAAGGTCCAAGAAGTGAATAGAAAGAATAGAGGGAAAAACTGAGGAAGAATGGCCTTCCACTGAAGAAATTTTGTCTTGTGGCCTTCCATTCTTTCTTTTAATTGTTTTCCCTTAATAATAAGACAATTTTAAAGGACCTTATGTAGTTTTAACCAATTATCTTGTAAAAAGAGGTTGTATATTTATAATGATGTGCTTTCCTTCTGATCTTCCCTGGAGGTTTGAACATTGATTCCACAGAGATGTGCATACATGTACTTACAGGCCTATACAAAAATACCTTGTTTCATCCTCAACTTTATGTAATTTGCTGTCTGCTTCTAGAGTCATCTGGCTCTGACAGAGGACTCAATACTGCTACACTCTCAGTCCAATTAGGACTTTCATTAGAAGAAATGTAAAACTCTACTCCTCCCAAAATGGAGTCAACATTATAACCCTTAGTGTAAGATATTTTCAGGCTTTTAACCCAATTATGTGACTTAACCATGGCTACCTTTTAAAAAAATCTGGTCTCACTTGCAGTTATAAATTCCAGAACAATTCATTTTTAAACACAATACTCTATTTCTGGGTTCAAAATAAATAGAAGTAACTTTTTTTTAAAGATTTTATTTTACTTATTTATTCATGAGAGACACACAGAGAGAGAGGCAGAGACACAGGAGAAGGGAGAGGCAGGCTCCATGCAGAGAGCCCGACGCGGGACTCGATCCTCTGTCTCCAGGATCATGCCCTGGTCGGAAGGCGGCGCTAAACCGCTGAGCCACCCGGGCTGCCCAAAGTGACTTTTTAATAATTAGTGGTATCCATTGATGGAGGGAATACTAGTAACTTAGTGTAAAATCTCTGCTAGGAAGGCAAATCTAGAGGGGAAAAAAAAAGATCAGCTGTTTAAGTTACTGGCCTGAGTGACTTTCAATGAGTTTAAGGCAAACGAAATGGTGTTTGTGCAGAAGTTGGATAAAAAGTTTTCCTACAGTGGGTGGAAATTGAGTAAGGTCGTCATTATGATTCTAAAAATAGTTTTAGATATTTATCTTAAATATTTTGCATATCTGGAAAACATTACATAATTTTCTCCTTTTATATAAGTAACAAATAGAGTAGTACTGCAGTCCTTTTGGAAGGATGAATTACATGAAGAAAGTACCCCCAGTTTTTTAGGTTCTTGAATTAGCAACCAGAAATAGAAAAATTACAAATGCAACATTTCTATTTGTTCCCCTTCCCCCAAACTGAGATCAGTGGGTATTACTATGATAAAAAATATTGATTTGGACAAGTCTGGTTTCTTTTAATCTGCCTGAGAGAAGCTATCTTCTCTTTGAGAAAGATCTTCTTCTTATAATTACTTTCAGACACAGTTCTAACACCTTCCTTTTCTGAGACTGAAAAGTTCCGATATCATTCAGAGTAGTTGTTTAATTGATGCAATTGTATTTAGAATTATTTTCAATCTATGCTGCTTCATTAAAGTTTTCATTTTATTGTTTTAAAAAGATTTTATTTATTTATCATGAGAGACCAGAGAGAGAGAGAGAGAGAGGCACAGACACAGGCAGTGGGAGAAGCAGGCTCCATGCAGGGAGCCCGATGTGGGACTCGATCCCAGGACCCCGGGGTCACAACCTGAGCCCAAGGCAGACACTCAACCACTGAGCCACCCAGATGCTCCCAAAGTTTTCATTTTAGGCCAATAATTATTGTTGTTATTTCTGTAATAGAGGAGTCACAGACACAGCAGGCAGGATGATACAAAAATATGAAGATGAAAATTGAGTAAGAACATAAGGCATTTTGACAAATGCTTAAAGAGCAAACACTTTTTCTCATTTATATCTGTTTCTTTATCATTCCAAACATGGCTCTGTATATAGCAGATTCAAAAAACATAGTACTGGTATGGCCTGGCTTAGCCACATTAAAAGATAGACAATGTCAACCTATAGATCTCACTATTCTGGATCTACCAAATCAGAATTTTCACATGTGAAAATTGTGGTGGGATATGTATTTTTATAGATTTACTGGTGGCACTGATTTATACTTCTGATTATACTTCTGATTAAGAAACACCGAGTGATCTGTACACTGAATAATATTCAGCCAGTTAACCTATATTGGGAAGAAAATAAGACATATAATTTGGTAAATTATTGCTGGGAGGTCAATTCTGGCTACATGGAAGAATATTTTCAGGAGCTTTTAAGAAATTCTAATGATTGGATACTAAAATTCAGTGCTTCATAAAAGATACCAAATGGTTCTGAAGCAAAATCAGGATTGAGAACTACTGACAGAGACAAACTATTCACCACATAATTGACAAGATAGCACTTTCGATTTTCCTTCATTGTATTTATACAACCTGGTTGTGCACGAGTGTAAAATTTATTTCTGTACTCCTATTTAAAGTCAATGGACAATGTATATAATATTTAGTCATGCTTCCTTTGCCACAGTGATTAATAGGAATTTATTACTTATTAATTATATCACAGCAATTCTTAGGAATTTAAAGATGTTTGATATGTACTACTCATGGAATTAATTAGTTGAATTTTATGTCTCATTTTTAGTAACTAGATAGTGATGACAATGCTGGCTGCTACCATGAATAGGCCAAAGATATATAAAGGCTCAAATGCAATGGAATTTTATTTCTTCTATAAAAGTAATGGGTGAGTTTGCAAGTCAGCCAGATGATGTCATGCATGCATTCATTCAGGAAGTCAGGCAACAGAGACTCTACTATCTTCAACATGTGGTTTCTAAGGTGACTCTGGGGCACCTGGGGGAGCTCAGTGGTTGAGCATCTTCCTCCGGCTCAGGTCGTGATCCCGGGGTCCTGGGATCGAGTCCTGCATCGGGCTCTCTGCACAGAGCCTGCTTCTCCCTCTGCCTGTGTCTCTGCCTCTTTCTGTGTGTCTCTCATGAATAAATAAATAAAACCTTTAAAAAATACTCTGGGTATTCCAACTCTATACTGAAAAAATGCTCGGGAAGACTTTATATCTCAGGCTCGGAAAAGGTATATGGTAACTTCATTTACATTTCATTAACTAGAATCAATGACCATGTCTAACTAAAATGGAGGACAAGATACATAATCTTTATGTACAACAAAGAAAAACATGAAATAACTAGCATTTTCTGCCTTGGTCTAAACCTGTGCTTTCTGAAAAATTATTTGCCTCTTATTTCTCATAAAAATAATACATCTTCATCCCTCCTCATGAGAGAAAAGGAAACCATCCAGATGCCGTGCTCAATTCACTATCAGGATCTCTGCTGAGCCCTGTCCATAAAGTCCATACGTGCTTCCCAGGAGAGAAAAGACCAGCTCTTTGCCCACTTTTGGTGACACGTCTAACAAACAGAGATGGAATTGGGGCAATGGAAGCACAATATGACTTTTCGTTCAGAAAGGAATGATTGGGAGACACAGAGTCACTGGCAATAGCAGTGATGAGTTAATACATGTATGCTGTTATGTGTGCGTGTATTTGTGTGTGTGTGATGTGTACACATCCTACAGAACCTTCAGCTGCTATTCTCCCTGCAGCATTGCACCCAACCTTATTCAACTCATGGATGAATTCAATTCATGGATGTGATCCCAGAAGTTGGTCTGATTCTAGACACTGAAAATGGGCACAGGTCCTAATATAGGCCATGATGTCAGGAGATGTTGTAAATAACAAAACCATTAGTGTGACCAAGAGAAGTGACTTGGTAGTTGTTGGGTGGTGGTGTAATGTTAGCTACTATTTATTACATTTTAATCCACAGGAGAAGAACATTTTACCATGTGGGAAAAACTCATTATATAGCTCATTTCTATCTGTTCATTTATAATGTCTTGTCTATTTATTTTCTAAAACTTCTGCAATGACCAGATTATGTGTATCTCTGATAGCATTTTCATTGACAGCCAAAAATTATGTTCTCACATCCAACTCATGTTCAGAACAAGGAATCTTAAAATAATACCAAAACATGAGCCAAAAGTGTGTTCTTATTTCAAATACCACTCAAGTTGATGGATGACAGCTATAATAGAGCTCCTTAGTGTTAACTGAATATCTCATATATGATTCTGAGTTTTACAGAAATATTCTAAAATCTTTTAGAAATATTATTTTGATATACTTAGAACAAATAATGCTTGGGGGTCTTTCACATAATTTGTATAAAATTTAAAACTAATATTTGTATTTAAATACACAAATGAATTTAAGCAATAAAAAGGGTTGTTTGACTTTTTCCCAAACATTAAAAATAAGAATTGATGGGGCACCTGAGTGGCTCAGTCTGTTAAGTGTCCGACTCTTTGGTTCAGCTCAGGTCATGAATCAAGGTTGTGTGATCAGCCAGTTGGGTTCCCCATTCAGCAGGAAGTCTGCTTCTCTTCTCCGTCTTTCTCCCTCTGCCTTTCCCAACCCCTCCCTGCTTGTACACACACACACTCTCTCTCAAATAAATAATAAATAAATAAATCTTTTAAGAAATAAGAATTGATATTCCCCTATTTAGACAATAATATTCCTCCAATAAGTTGGCAGTCTCTATTTAGAGACGTTCTATTTTACTCCATTTTACCTCTAATATTACTCAATGACTTGATGGAAATTAGTACAAAAACATTTTTGAAATTCAAGTAATATATCACAGTTACTGTATTTCAAAAATAAATGTTTGTTTTATGGGTTTGTTTAAAAAGAAAGAAATATGAAGCCTCTAGAATAGAACTATCTCTTAACTGGTATTACTCTGTATGTATTATGATTGTTTTATCTAGGATTCCTTCTGATTCTCTGGTCAACCATGTTTACAATATTATTTCATCTTCATATACTGAATAATAAAAGTTGAATGTGGCTTGATTAGACTGAACTCTGAGTAGATAGAATTCACAGTATTATGTAACTTGCTGAGCAATCAACTTAGGACTTGTCTACACAGTAAAATCAGTCCTGGTATCATTCTAACATTTCGGATAACCAAACTGGGTAACCTCAACAGAATCATATTACCTTTAAGAGTACACAGTGAATGCTAGCATGGATGACAAAATTTGTAGGGAATTCATCAAAATCCTATAATAAAAAATGGGAAATTTGAACTTTAATGAAAGAGCGACCGAATATAGAAAGTTTCTATGTGGGAAAATAGATTCTATTTTTCAATTGGAGTTTTCCATTGATTTTTTTTAAAACATTATAGGCTTTATATGCTAAACATTCTTCTAGGTTCCAGAATGCTCTAGTGGATAGACATGAATGTGCTTTGAAGTTTGAGTTATGTAGGTGAGATACATAGTAAACAAGCAGAAATACAACATAATTGCAAATTGTGCTAAATACTATGAAATAAGTTAAAATTAATATGCTGTTACTGACATTTAACTAAGATCTCAAGGATAAGGAGTATAAATAATAAGGTTATGGACATTTCAGATAGTGGGGATACACAAAGGTAAAATACTTTGTGGAAGAAAAGAACTTGGTGATGTCAAAAACTTAAATAAATTGTCATCTTATTTCTCCTCTGGCTGAGGAGAAAGAACACATAGGGTCAAACAAAGGTGGACAGATATACAGATGTCAGACAATATTAGGGTCTTGTAAGTCATCGCAATAATTTGCAATCCTGCCCTACGTGTAATAGGTGGTTATTAAAGGTTTTTCTTTATTTCTTTTAAGAAGGCAAATTACATGTCTTGACCTCTGTGTTTTAAAGACCATTGTGATATTTAAACGATCAAAGGGATGATGGCTGGAAGACGAGCAAAAGCCAATTAATAAGCAGAAAATTGTTACTGAGTTCAGCAGACAGAAATATAGTGGCCAGACTAGGGTTGTGAAAAAAAAGAAGACAGTAGTGGATAGGTTGTAATGTACTTCTCAGGTAGAACTGATGACGCTTTTGTAATGTGTCGCATAAGGACAGGCCGCAGAGGTATAAAGTAAAATCCCAAACATCTGAGTTGAGCTACTGGGTCAATGTCAGCTACTAAAATGTGAAAATACTGATGAGAGGCTTATGATGTAGTGGTTGACTAGGTCATATTAATTTTGTGATGCATGTGAGGCATCCATATGAGGAGATGTGCGGAATTCAAGGGAAATATTAAGATTCCTCAACATAGAAATATTAATTAGAGTTGTGTGACTGGAAAAAGGCAATCTAGGTGAGAAAAGAAAGCACCTGAGGGCTAAACCCTAAAAAATATGACATGTGGAAGATGTGCTGGGGAGAGAACCTGATAATGATGCTACCAAATAAGCACCAGTAGTGACACAAGGGAAGCCAGAAAAGCATGACATCATGAAAACAAAGAAATATATTAAAAGAAGGACTTTTAAAACTACATTCATTGCTAAAAAGGGAGTGGGGAATATAAGGCTGAAGGTCCGCCTCACATTTAGACAATATGGAAGTCCTCGGTGACTTCACAGGATGTTTCCTGAGAGGAAGTATGGTTAGAAGCTAGACAGTTGTGAAAAGAAAATTGCATTGAAGTTGAGAATTGGATACAGAGAAAGTTTACCTTTGACAAGAACTTGAGTTAGGGAAACAGCTGGAAGAAAATTTGGTGTCAAGAAAGATTTTAGCTTTGCTTGAATGGTTTTAAAGATGATTCTAGATCCTGTTGCATACTTACGGGAATGATCTCATAGAAAAGAAGGTTAAGGTTTACAAGAGGGTGACAAAAAAATCTAACAAAGTCTTATCAAGTACAGTAGAGGGCTGAGATTTTTATCTTGATTGCAAGCCATCATGGTAACCTGCCATAATTTTGTCAATGCTGGAGAAGGCATAGACTAGTGGACTAGAAGACACACGCACACACACAGACACACAGACGCACACACCACAGAAAAACCTTTAGGACTCACGGAACAGCAATCTTAAATTTCAGGCTTGTGCCAATGTCTCTTGCCTTCCAAGTTTTATGAGGGTGAAGCAAACTCTCCCAGATTCATGCTGCAGTTGAGAAAACCTTAGGTTAGGAGACCTAAATCTTTTATAATAGGTTGAAAGCAATCCTTCCCAATCTTTGTCATGGTGGAAAACTGTACCTTTATTATACAGGATGGCAAACATATTTTACCCTCTGTCCCTGGGGGAAGCACCATTTCATCTTTCAAGAATGTTCACTATGCAAATGATCTTGAAAAGATAGCCCAGAATGCATGATGTCAGTATCTCTATTTGCATTGTGCAGAAACATGAGAAACCCCTGGTGAACTCTCTTCTAACCAGGTTCTAAGGTGGCAAGAAGGCATATGAGGGGTTAAGTTTTGCAAGTAGAAAGGATATTTCTTCTATTTCAATAAAAGGTAATAACAGAGATCTGGTAAATGGAGGTAATTTTATGGTTTGATTGTTTGAATGTAAGTGTCCTGTTTTCTCAGTGAAGTATAGGCAAAGTACAGCCAGGATTGAAGCGTGGAGGGCTAGATGGTGAGAACATATGAATTAATCATTGTAGAAAGTGGGAAAGTAAATTTAATAGAGAAGACACATGCTGGAAGGATCATTGCTTTGAGGATATGGATCAGGAATCCATAATGATACCAGTTCAGCTGGCTATATGATTTTCTTCAGAAATCAGTTGTATCTCAAAGAGGCTATTTCTTTTTGGGGGGTCCACATAAGTCAATACAGACAAATTTAAAATGTTTTTTTTTTATAGATTATATTTATTTATTCATGAGAGACACACAGAGAGAGGCAGAGACCCAGGCAGAGGGAGAAGCAGGCTCCACGCAGGTAGCCTGATGCCGAACTCCATCCTGGGACTCCAGGATCACACCCTTAGCCACCCAGGAGTCCCTAAATGTAAAATATTGTACGGAAACAATTACATTGATAAATTATGGCATCCAATCTGGAAAAAGAGAGAAGTGTTGAGAGGATGTGACAAATTGGTTGAAAGAATGGGAAAAGGTCAATGAACAAGTCTTAGTAAGGTTCAAGAACTATCATACTGGAGTACTGTAGCAAGCAAATCTTAGCTTTCAGCAGACAGCGGAATGTGTGAATTAATTATTTTAGGGATAGTGAAGTCTCTAGTAATATAAAGTGTGGCTGAGGAAGTGGGTGAATTAGAGTGAGGTAAGCCATCGTTGTCGGGATAAGGAGGTCAAGTAATGAAGAGGCAAAGAGGACAGGTGGATTTTCATGATAGTTGTTGAAATTACCTGGAATAATGGAAGAAAGAGGGAAGGAGGCATGGACAAGGAGATGACGGAAGAGTCAAAGCCTTCAGTGGTTTTAGCAGAATGAACAGGAAGTTAGTATATGAGATGAACGAGGAGAAGGAAGGGTGATGCAGCACCATGGTGTGAGCTCAATGGAGCAGGGAGTTTTAAAAAAGGAACGTAAGTTCTTTATTCCTTTTTGACTACTAATCAGCAATATCATTTATTAAAAGATCACAAATTAATATTCACAACTGTTTAATATATATATTTAAATACAATCTATACCTAAAATCATTTTATTTTCATAATAAGTAAAATATTTGTAAGGGTTCTTTTCCATTCATCATATTTTAATTACTTTCTAAATGTCTTTACTTTAAACAGGAATTATTTAAAGGCACCTAGAAAATGGAAACAAGTCAAAGTTAGAGTAAAAATATCCTCAGGGTACTTATTTCAAAGTGCAAATGACTATAGTCATCCTATCAGTATTTAATTTTACAGTAAGAGCACATTTTGATGACTGCGTTCAATTCTTGTTGCTGTACTTATAGGAAGGACGTCACTAAGATTGAAAAGGTCAAGCGAAATGACAGTAACTAATTCAGAAACGAGGTGTCAAGAATCGAAGTTATAAAGCAGGGATTAACCTATAAGCAATTCAAGTGCATTTATATAGAGATAAACACACACACACAGGCACACACGAAAGCTAGTTAAAGTCGTATTTGAAAATAAATTGACAAGGTCAACAAAAGCAGCAAATTATGTGAGCTGAAGAGTGAACTATAAAAAAGGGAAAGTAAAAATAAACTGTTAAGTCTAGGACGCATCTGTATGTTTTAGAAATAAGACATTTATGCTGTATGTACTTCTGTGGAGCTACACTCTGCACAGGAGAAATAGGTTTTTATATCATTGATACAAATTAAGAAACAAATTAATCATACAGCTAATTGTTTAGTTTGTTATTCTGTGTTTATGATAGTTATTGTTTTGAATGCCAGACTATGTTGCAGTTTGGGTTTTAAAAAATGGATCTTGGGCAGCCCGGGGGTTGGGGTGGGGGCTCAGCGGTTTAGCACCTGCCTTCCCCTCAGGGCGTGATCTTGGGGTCACAGGATCGACTCCCACGTCGGGCTCCCTGCACCGGGCCTGCTTCTCCCTCTGCCTGGGTCTCTGCCTCTCTCTCTCTTCCTCTCTCTCTCTCTGTCTATGAATAAATAAATAAAATCCTAAAAAAAATAAAAATAAAAAATAAAGTCCATTTTAAAAAATAGCAAAGGGTCTGATATACTAATATCAAAGACGATATACTAACGGTCAGTAAGCACATGTGAAAAACGCCCCAGGTCTTTTTGGTAGTGGATGCGAATCAAAGCACGGTGAGAGCACGTCAGCCCCGGGAGGTCGCCGCGGGGAGCGGGGGGCCAGAGGCGGGGGCAGGTGTGGGGTCGTGGGGATGGGGCGGGGTCGTGGGGATGGGGCGCCCCCCCCCCCCCCCCGGCCAGGGAGCGCGAGGGCGGCGCCCTCACTTTGGGGACCTCTCTGGCAGGTCCTCGGAATGTGAAACTTAGCAATTTCCCTCCTAGGTAAATACCCCCAAATAGTAAAAATACACCCACGCAAAAATCAGCCCGCGGATGCTCACGGCGTCAGTGGTCGTGACGGCCACGGAGCAGAAGCCGCCCCAAGGCCGATCACGTGACCCACGAACACAGACCGTGGCGTGGCCACAGGGAGGGACACCACTAGGCCAAAAAGGGACGAAGCACGGCCCCATAGGTCATGCGGACGGATCCTGAAAATACTGTGCCATGAGCCGATCATCAGGCCGCCTCCCGTGCGAGTCCTGGGCCTGGACCATCTGCACTTCATTGTTATGAAATCTCCGAAATAGGCACAAAAATAGTTTCATTTCTGACTGGCGAACCTTGGCAGTCACCGAGCTGTTCTCGGGTCCCGGGTGGGGACTCCTGGCCCCTCCGACGAGAACCGGGCCCGAGGCCGCCGAAGGGCGCGGGGAAATCCCAGCACCTGTGACCCCGCGACACGGCCCGAAAAGCCCCGTTGGTGTCGCGGCCCACGACGGGACGTTCTGGGAGCGCGAGAAGGGCTCGGGGCTGCAGGGTCCGGACGGCCTGGCTCGGGGGCGGCCCCTGACCTGCCGGGCGCGCCACGGCGGCCTCCCGACGCGCTGACGCTCAGGTGCGGTCCAGGTGCGGGGGGCAGGGGGGGCGGATGGGCGGGGGGGTGCGGGCGGGGGCCGCGACAGCGACGGGGCTTGGGCTCTGTTCACTCTGAACCTAAGACGTCTCCAGGGAGTAAGTGCAGTCCGGCATTGCACCCGCACCCGCACACGCACTCGCACCCGAACCTGCACCCGGGCCCGCACATGCACCCGCACCCGCACCCGCACCCGAACCCACACACGCACACACACATGCACCCGCACACGCACCCGAACGCACACATGCACCCGCACACGCACCTGAAGCCGCACCCGCACCTGGGCCTGCACATGCACTTGCACATGCACCCGAACCTGCACCCGCACGCACACACACACCCGCACACGCACCCGAACCCACACACGCACACACACATGCACCCGCACACGCACCCGCACACGCACCTGCACCCGCACCCGGGCCTGCACATGCACCCGCACACGCACCCGCACCCGAACCTGCACCCGGGCCCGCACCCGCACCCGCACCCACACACGCACACACACATGCACCCGCACACGCACCCGCACCCGCGGGCGGATGGCAGGAAGCCCAGGGCACCGCCGACGTCGCAGCGTCCCGCCGCGGGCACGGGGACGGCACACGGGACCTCCGAGGCCCGAGGCCTGCGTTCGTTGGCTCCGACCTCAGGCTCCTCCAGGGTGAGGAGAGCGCGGTGGGGGGGGGGGACCCGCGGGCCGTCCCTGGGCCCCGCCGGGCTCCGAGGAGGCCCACGCGCCCCCTGCCCCCTCGCGGGCGGGCGCTCGGCACCGTGAGCGCTTCATTGCCTCCGCCTTTTCTTCCCGCTTCTAGATTTCCAGAGGAAAGAAATGGAAAATGTCTCCGTGTCTGCCGAGCTTCCTCAGCGGCCGCCGCAGCCCAGCGAGGCCCCCGGGGTGACCGCGGCTCCCAGCGGGACGGCTTCCCGCGCGGCCCGGGCCCTGCTGCCTGCTGCCCCCGCGCGGCCACTGCGCCTGCGCGGCCCGGGCTCATCCCGGGAAACGCAAGGATCCACCGCGGCATTTTGCACCGGGGGGGGAGGGGGGGGCCGGTGGTGCAGACTTGAGGCTTCTAACGTTTGAAACTGGGTCATCCACCTGCTCCTATGAGTAGTCCTTTTTATTTTTTTCAGAGGTTTTAATTTTATTTTATTTTATTCAAATTTAATGGTATCCTTTATTTTTTACATTTTTAAAATTTAAATTCAATTCGCCATCATATAGTATAACCTCCAGTGCTCATGCCCTCAAGTGCCCCCTCAGTGCCCGTCACCCGGTCACCCCAACCCCCCCCCCCCCCGCCCACCTCCCCTTACACTTCCCCTTGTTCGTTTCCCAGAGTTAGGAGTCTCTCATGGTCTGTCTCCCTAAGTTCTCCCACTCAGTTCCCCTCCTTTCCCCTATAATCCCTTTCACTATTTCTTATATTCCCCATATAAGTGAGACCATATGGTGATTTCTCTTCTCTGACCGACTCACTTCACTCACCATCATACCCTCCAGGTCCATCTGCATCCAAGCACATGGTGGGGATCTGTCGTTTCTAGTGGCTGAGGAATGTCCCATTGTATACACAGACCACAGCTTCTCTATCCATCATCTGTCGATGGACACCGAGGCTCCTCCCACAGTGTGGCTATTGCGGACACTGCTGCTGTGAACATCGGGGTGCAGGTGTCCTGGCGTTTCATTGCATCTGAATCTTTGGGGTAAATCCCCAACAGTGCAATTGCTGGGTCGTAGGGCAGGTCTATTTTTAACTTTGAGGAACCTCCACACAGTTTTCCAGAGTGGCTGCACCCGTTCACATTCCCCCCAACAGGGCAGGAGGGTTCCCCTTTCTCCGCATCCTCTCCAACATTTGTGGTTTCCTGCCTTGTTAATGTTCCCCATTCTCACTGGTGTGAGGTGGGATCTCATTGTGGTTTGGATTTGTATTTCCCTGATGGCCAGGGATGCGGAGCATTTTCTCATGTGCTTGCTGCCATGTCTATGTCTTCTGTGGAGAAATGTCTGTTCATGTCTCTTGCCCACTTCATGATTGGATTGTTTCTTTGCTGTTGAGTTTGATAAGGTCTTTATAGATCTTGGATACTAGCCCTTTATCTGACAGGTCATTCGCAAATCTCTTCTCCCATCTGTAGGTTGTCTTAGTTTTGTTGCCTGTTTCTTTTGCTGTGCAGAAGCTTCTTATCTGGATGAAATCCTGATAGTTCATTTTTGCTTTTGTTTCTTTTGCCTTCAGAGATGTATCTTGCAAAAAGTTACTGTGGCCAAGATCAAAAAGGGTGTTGCCTGTGTTCTCCTCTAGGATTTTGATGGAATCTTGTCTCACATTTAGATCTTTCATCCATTTTGAGTTCATCTTTGTGTCTGGTGCAAGAGAGTGGTCTAGGTTCATTCTTCTGCATGTGGATGTCCAATTTCCCCAGCACCATTTATTGAAGAGACTGTCCTTTTTCCAGTGCCTAGCCCTTCCTACTTTGTCGAATAATAGTTGACCCTAGAGTTGAGGGCCCATTTCTGGGTCCTCTATTCTGTTCCATTGATCTATGTGTCTGTTTTTGTGCCAGTACCATACTGTCTTGATGACCACAGCTGTGTAGTACAACCTGAAATCTGGCATTGTGAGGCCCCAGCTATGGTTTTCTTTTTCAATATTCCCCAGGCTATTCGGGGTCTTTTCTGATTCCACACAAATCTTAAGATGATTTGTTCCAACTCTCTGAAGAAAGGCCATGGTATTTTGATAGGGATTGCATTAAACGTGTAAATTGCCCTGGGCAACATTGACATTTTCACAATATTAATTCTTCCAATCCATGAGCATGGAATATTTTTCCGTCTCTTTGTGTCTTCCTCAATTTCTTTCAGAAGTGTTCTGTAGTTTTTGTGGTATAGATCCTTTACCTGTTTGGTTAGGTTTATTCCTAGGTATCTGATGCTTTTGGGTGCAATTGTAAATGGGATTGACTCCTTAATTTCTCTTTCTTCAGTCTCATTGTTAGTGTATAGAAATGCCACTGACTTCTGGGCATTGATTTCGTATCCTCCCACGCTGCCAAATTGCCGTATGAGTTCTAGCAATCTTGGGGTGGAGGCTTTTGGGTTTTCTATGTAGAGTATCATGTCATCTGTGAAGAGGGAGAGTTTGACTTCTTCTTTGCCAATTTGAATGCCTTTATCGCTTCTTGTTGTCTGATTGCTGAGGCGGGACTTCCAGTACTATGTTGAACAGCAGTGGTGAGAGTGGGCATCCCTGTCGTGTTCCTGATCTTAGGGGAAAGGCTCCCAGTGCTTCCCCATTGAGAATGATATTTGCTGTGGGCTTTTCGTAGATGGCTTTTAAGATGCTGAGGAATGTTCCCTCTATCCCTACACTCTGAAGAGTTTTGATCAGGAATGGATGCTGTATTTTGTCAAATGCTTTCTCTGCATCTATTGAGAGGATCATATGCTTCTTGTGTTTTCTCTTGTTGATATGATCTAGCAAATTGTTTTACGTGTTGAACCACCCTTGTATCCCAGAGATAAATCCCACTTGGTCATGGTGAATAAACCTCTTAATATACTGTTGGATCCTATTGGCTAGTATCTTGAATTTTTGCACCCATGTTCATCAGGGATATTGGTCTATAATTTTCCTTCTTAGTGGGATCTTTGGTTTGCGGATCAAGGTTATGCTGGCCTTATAAAATGAGTTTGGAAGTATTTCCTCCATTCCTATTCTTTGAAACAGCTTTAGTAGAATAGGTATTATTTCTTTAAACGTTTGATAGAATTCCCCTGGGAAGCCATCTGGCCCTGGACTTTGGTGTCTTGGGAGGTTTTTGATGACTGCTTCAATTTCCTCCCTGGTTGTTGGCCTGTTCAGGTTTTCTATTTCTTCCTGTTACAGTTTTGGTAATTTGTGGTTTTCAAGAAATGCGTCCATTTGTTGGCATATAGCTGCTTATAATACATTTTTAAAAATCATTTGTATTTCCTTGGCATTGGTTGTGATCTCTCCTCTTTTGTTTATGATCTTGTTAATTGAGTCTTTTTTCTTTCTAATAAGCCTGGTTTATCTATCTTATTAATTCTTTCAAAGAACCAACTCCTGGTTTTGTAGATCTGTTCCAGTTTTTCTGGTCTCTATTTCAGTGAGTTCTGCTTGAATCTTTATTATCTCTCTTCTTCTACATGGTATAGGCTTTATTTGCTGTTCTTTTTCCAGTTCCTTTAGGTGCAAGGTTAGCTTGTATATTTGAGTTTTTTCCATTTTTTTGAGGGATGCTTGTATTGCGATGTATTTCCCTCTTAGGACTGCTTTTTCTGGATCCCAAAGAGTTTGAACAGTTGTATTTTCATTTTCATTCGTTTCCATGAATCTCTTTAATTCTTTTCAATTTCCTCGTTGACCCTTTCATCTTTTAGCAGGATGCTCTTTAACCTTCATGTGTTTGAGTTTCTTCCAAATTTCTTCGTGTGATTGAATTCTAGTTTCAAAGCATTGTGGTCTGAAAATATGCAGGGGAGAATCCCAATCTGTTGGTATTGGTTGAGATCTGACTGTGACCCAGTATGTGGTCTATTCTGGAGAAAGTTCCATGTGCACTTGAGAAGAATGTGTATTCAATTGTGTTCAGATGGAGAGTTCTGTATAAATCTATGGAATCCATTTGGTCCAGTGTGTCGTTCAAGGCCCTGGTTCCATTGGTGCTCTTCTGCTTAGAAAATCTGTCATTTGCTGATAGTGCAGTATTGAAGTCTCCTACTATTAGTGTATTATCTGAGTATCTAAGTATGTCTTTCCTTTGGTTATTAATTAATTGATATACTTGGTAGCTCCCACATTAGGAGCATAAATATTCATGATTGTTAGGTCTTCTTGTTGGATAGACCCTTTAAGTATGATATAGTGTCCCTCTTCATCTCTTACTACAGTCTTTGGGATAAACTTTAATTTATCTCATATGAAGATTGCTACCCCAGCTTTCTTTTGAGTACTATTTGAATGGTAAATGGTTCTCCAACCTTTCATTTTCAGGCTGGAGGTGTCCTTAGATTTAAAATGAGTCTCTTGTAGACAGCAAATACATGGGTCTTGCTGTTTTATCCAATCCAATACCTTGCATCTTTTGATGGTATCATTTAGCCCATTCATGTTCAGAGTAACTATTGAAAGATATGAATGTAGTGTCATCATAATACCTATTCAATCCCTGTTTTGTGGGTTATTTCTTTGGGCTTTCTCTTTCTTTTACAGGGTCCCCTTTAATATTTCTTGCAGAACTGGCTTGGTGGTCACATATTCTTTCAGTTTCTGCCAATCTTGGAAGCTCTTTCTCTCTCCTTCTATTCTGAATGAGAGCCTTGCTGGATAAAGTATTCTTGGTAGCAGGTTCTTCTCCTTTAGGAGCCTGAATATACCCTGCCAGCCCTTTCTGGCCTGCCAGGTCTCTGTGGAGAGGTCTGCTGTGAATCTGATATAATTCTCTTATCTAGAGCTGCTTTAAGGATTTTTCTTTCTCTTTGAAATTTGAAAGTTTCACTATTAAATGTAGAGATGTTGAATGGTTTTTATTGATTTTTCTGGGGGGGAAATCTCTCTATCTCCTGAATCTGAATGCTGTTTCCTTCCCCAGATTAGGGGAGTTCTCAGCTATGATTTGTTCAAATATACTTTGTGGTCTTCTCTTTCTCTCAGCCTCTTCTGGAATCTCAATAAGATGAATATTCTTCTTTCTCAAGCTATCATTTATTTCCCTAAGCCTTTCCTCTTGGGTTCTTAATTATTTTTCTCTTTTTTCCTCAGCTTCCTTCCTTACCACAAACTTGTCTTCTCTGTCACTCACTTTCTCTTCCATCTTATTAACCGTAGCAATTAGAGCATCCAGTTTGGACTTCATCTCAGTTAAAATATTTTTAATTTCAGCCTGATTAGATCTCAATTCTATAGTAACGGAGTCTCTAGAGTCCTTTATGCTTTTTTCAAGAGCCACCTAGTAACTTTATAATTGTGCTTCTGACTTGAATTTCTAGCATCATATTTAAATCCATGTTCAGTAACTCTGTGGCAGAGAGGAGTGTTTCTGGTTCCTTCTTTTGTGGTGCATTCTTTCCTCTAGTCATTTTGTCCAGTGCAGAGTGGCTGTATGAGCGAGCTGAGTCAAAAATATCAACCACAACCTAATAAAATACACCCTAGATAATTCCTAAAAGATCAGAGACCTGAAAATAAAAGAAAAAGAAGAACAGACCCCTTCCTACCTTGTCAGAAGTGATCACTTTTCTCTCCGTAGTGTTCCAACTGTTCTCTCTTTACATCTCAGGTCGAATTCACAGGTGTTGAAAGTTATATAGGTAAGTTTGTGGGGCCAGGCGAGTTGAGGACCCCTACTCTTTGGCCATCTTGCCGAGATTTGGCCCATGAGTAGTTCTTTATACTAACTCCCACTGCCTTTGAATTACAAAGAAAATCCACTCTTTAGAGACAAAACCAAAATAGTGTTTAAATATTTCTTTGTTGTTTCCTAAGGTGTTTGTTAAGCAACCCAATCTCTCTTTCAGCAAGCATATCAAGAATTCAGTTTTAAAGAAGCCAAATCCAAGATCTCTTCCATTGGTCAACAAGTGTGCATTCGGAGAATTATTTCCTCTTTTAAGAATTGCAGATTCTGGGTGGAAAATATTTCCACTGTGATCTCTATTTTACAGCAATGAAAGAATCTCAATTCCCACACTATCCTGTGTGGAAGATAAGTGGACACTCCTTGTATGGTAAGCAACATCTGGAAATCATTGGGCGACTATTATTAGCTAATCATTTGAAGATCTCTGGTAGGAAAAAGGGAGAAAGCTTTCTATTACCAAACTAAACATACTGTCCAAACTTATGGGAGCAATGGAAGAAATTCTTAATAATGGGATACAGGTTTGTATTATTAGTAAAGGGTTATGTAAGTATTCAGTTGTGCATACTTATAAATAAGGAAGCAGGTCCTCTTTCTTGCTCTCTCTCTCTCTCTCTCTCTCTCTGCTTTGCTTTTTTGTCTCCAGGTCAAGTTATCAAAAGTGAATATAAGTATTAATAATAATTAAAGGCATAAAAATTTGCATGTTACAGTATCTTTTTTTCAAGTGTTTAATATAGTGTTCGGTAAATATGTATTAATGTTAATATTGAACTCAATTATCAGAAAAGTGACACTTAAAAATGACACTTAAAAATTCAATTGGTAATAGTAAGCATTAAGACAATAATATATGTTTGATAATTTTCAACTATGAATTACAGAGGATAACTGCATGTATTTATTTACAGATTCTATTTTTTCTACTAAATCCCTTCATTTTATTCATGTTTACAGTTACTAAGACACTGCCAGAAATACAGGATTGTTGAGGTTTTGTAGTTTTGCCAATGTCTCATAAATCATAACCATCAATCTTTTGATAATGAGTGCCTTCATTTCTTCACACTTAATACTGTGTTAAACTTTAAAACTGACTATTGGAATTTTAACTATATGATCTAAGTAAGTCAAGAAAAAGTAGCAACCACAAAAAATAATGTGATGGTTTGTTCCATAAATTCAAGTACATCATTCATTCTATAAAGATTTCTAAGTTCACCAGAATTCTTTCTATATAGATTTTAAAACGTATACGTAAAGTATGTAAATATGGTAAGTGGGAAAATACTTTTGAATTATAAGTGATTTATCTAGTAAAACAATGAAATCCTCAACTCCTACACATCTTATGACATTGTGAACATTTTGAGTCATTAGCATCACACTGAAGGCTACTCAGTTTTACACATTTTAAACAAAATATTTTATCTTAAAAGCTTATATCTGGGAGAATTGTTTTTGTTTTTTTAATATATACTATACATGCTGATACACATTTCTAATACTCCTAGAACTTATATGACCACTAGAAAATGGCAAATGAATAAGTGGTTGGCCAAGAACTTATTGAACTATAATATAAAGAGTATAATGTCTAACATGGTAATTGTGTTTATGGTCTTCAAAAATTATGTTGGGGTCAAGTAAATTGAACAGAAGCTAATTTATTATAATTATCATTTATTTAATGTTACCAGAAATGCATTTAGGGCAAAGTGAATCGGAGCAATTGGTTTGGGAAATGTGTTTCACTGAGGAACATTTTCGGGGGGAGCCAGCGGGGAGAAGGACATTGTTCTGCCCACTGTTTTTATAACTGACTGAAGACGCATACACATGTAACACACACATACATGTATGTATATGTTTGGATATGCTACATATGTGTATGTGCATGTGTACACACGCACACATACCTATCACCTTCAACAATGCAGAACAAAATGAAATGCGTTTGTCTTCCTCCGCTGAATCATCAGCCTCTAAGTTATGTTCTTATCCCTTTAAATCTGTCTTTGGCATGATTTTGCCTTCTTCAAATGTTGTCTGGATAAGTGAGCAAATTTCAACACATGGTAGGTTCTCTCTGAAGCATTGTTCTGAATGTAATAATCCTTTAGGAGCTGGAGTGCTTCGCTTTAGCCCGTTTTTCCCTGCTATCCTTCAAATAAGAATAATTAAATTTGGGGCACTGGGATGGCTCAGTGGCTTGAGTGACCAACTCTTGGTTTCACCTCATGTCACAACCTCACTGTCATGGCATCAGGCACCATGTTAGGCTCTGGGCTCAGCTCAGAATCTCTTCAAATTCTCTCTCTTTCTCCCTCCTGTGCACTCCCTCTCTCTCTCAAATAAAATCTTAAAAAAAATAATTGATGTTGTAGAATTCCTCAGTCGGTAAGTATGCAATTTTCATTATTATGTAATTAGCTCACTGTCAGGCTCTCCTCTTTTTCTCTGAAAGTAAATGATGTAATCATACCCAGGAACATTGCTTCAATTATGCATATGACCAGGTAGTTTGCAACTCTTCATCTCCAACACCTAAATCTTGAATTCCTGTCTCTTATTTCCAGTAGCCTTTAGAATGTATTCAGCTGGATGTTAAAGGCACTTGAAACTCAAATCTTCACAAGCTGCCTCCTTTTAGGTTCCTGGACCCAGTTTTAATGTGAGGGCAAAAAATTCCCCAATGGGAACGCCTGGGTGGCTCAGTGGTTGAGTATCTGCCATCAGCTCAGGTCACGACCCTGGGGTCCTAGGATCAAGTCTCACATCAGGTTCCCCCCAGGGAGCCTGCTTCTCCTTCTGCCTATTTCTCTGCCTCTCTCTGTGTGTCTCTCAGGAATAAATAAAATCTTTTTAAAAAACTTTAAAAAGATGTTTCCCCAATAGCACCAATCAATTGTCAGACATCAGTTCAGTGTCTGAGAATTTAACTGAATTCTGACACTATCTGCTCAGAGATAGCATCATATTTCATAAATTAAGAGTTCAGCCCTACAGGACTGCCTCTGCCCCCACTTCAACTACCAGTTACAAGTCTAGGTAGTTACCTGTGCTTCTGACTGGTTACAAATTGGAGGTTCCAACAACCCCCTTTAACTCAGGATTCCAAACACCAACTCTGGGTTGTTACCTCTACTTTTGACTGATGGGCTATGAATTAGAGGTTCCCAGAATCCTCTTTGGAGTTTGCTTAATTTGCTAGAGTAGTTCAGACCTCCGAAAAATATTTTACTTACGACATCACATGTTTATTATAAAAGAAAATAACTCAGGAACAGCTAGATGGAAAAGATGCAGAAGAGATATGGGGCCCAAATGGGAAGGCTAAGTTCTATCCTTTATTTCTTTTTGTCCTTCATTGTTCACATATCTTCAGTTTTTCAATGTCTTTTAATTCTAGATTAGCATTTTTTAAAAACCCACCGATTCTTTTCCATTCCCATTATCACTATCATTGGATGAAGTAGAGAAATAACCTCCTTGAGAGTGGTTTCTCTTTCTACATTATGATCAGGATGGTATTTTTAGGGGCACCTAGGTGGCTCAGTGGGCTAAGTGTCTGCCTTCAGCTCAGGTCATGACCCCAGGACCCTGGGATCGAGTCCTGGGTTGGGGCTCCCTGCCCAGTGAGGAGCCTGCTTCTCCCTCTGCCTCTGCCCCTCCCCCTGCTCATGATCTCTTTCTATCTCTCAAAAAAATAAATAAAATCTTTTAAAAAGTGGTATTTTATTGACCTTAAAATAGTTCATTTTTCCCTTTCTTTATAGGATACATTCTAGCTTAACATATGAAGTGGTTCTGAATTCTCTAAATCCTGAATTATGTATTCAAATATGTGATTTATAAAATTCTCTATAATAATTTTATCTTTTATTCTGAGCACTGCCAATCCCTAACTCAATTTAGTGACTACTTAGACGTAAGTAAACTCAGCCACCTTAGGATTTTTGACTTGGTCAATCAATTATTTGAACTCTGAATTTTGGATACAAATTTCTAAAAAACAACAACAACAAAAAGTTTTACAACAAGAACAAAACTACCTGTAATAGAAACTGACTTTTTTATTTGCAATAGAGATACAAATAAATAAAGACACAAATAAGTAAAGATACAAAGAAATAAAATTTCTTTGAGATCTTCAAATTCAGATTATGGTTTGTATTTTTTCTACAAGGAAGTTGAAAACTCTTCTTATAGCAGATGTATTAAATGTGTATGGAGAATAAATACAGATGTAAAACATTTGTGAATCTACCTTTATTAAGTAAATTTCTAACCAGTATATAAAATTCTGTCTGGTTTTAGAACAAATATTTGCTTTAATAGCCACACCATAAATATTTATCTGTGTCTGTTATCATTGTAAATAAGTAGATTTCATATTTTATAAAACTGAAAGAAACTTGTATTTAGAGAAAGATCAGTTCCAAATGGGATGATTGGTGAAAATTTTACTGAAAATGCATTTGAGCTGTCCTTTGGAATCTAAATGGGAATTGGACAAATAGGTGTGGGGAAAAGGCATTTTGTATTTTTGTGAACATGGAAAAAATACAAGTTATTAAAAGACAGTGGTTAAGGCCAACAGTTGGGTAAAGGATTAAAAAACAAATGGTTGGCAAGAGGAAAAGGAAGCTCTGATAAGTATAGACTCTAACTTGTTACTGAGAAAACTTCAGAACACAGCTTCCTTCTGTCTTTCACTCTTCTAGATATTGTACAAACCAACCCAGAGCCATCTGGCCTTAATATCATTTCTTTCAACGCTTTCTTTCTTGTTTGACTTTCAGTACCGACTATACTACAGGCCATATATTTCTTTATCATTAAGTAAACACTGATTTTTGAGGCAGGCTCTGTGCTGGCAAGGGCATAATAAGAAGAGTTAAATCCTATGTAGACTCCTTGGACTCTATTATGTACTCAAAAACATAAGGATGATAATGAGAGAGTCCTGTTCTCAAGGATTTTGTCCTGGATGGAAAAAAAAAAGGAAACACATGAAATTTCTAAGTAAGCTGATTTTGTTATCTCAAACACTGCATCTTTTATGACGTCTTGGTATCCACAAGCAGATGTGATGCATGTAGCATCCATACCTCCTTATGCCATAGAGTCTACCAGCAGTGGAGCTGGCCAAGCCCTTTCCTTATCCTCATCAATTAGACAGAGTATGCTTATTTATCTTTCTACCATATGAATTTAAGGAATTTAAGGATAGCCTATACGCCTACTATGTTGGTTTAAATCATCTGAGGAGTGAACTCAGCAATATCAAATAATGTTAAAAGGTCATGGAGATTGAGAATGTGGGCAAGACCATTGAAATTAGAGTGGCATTGGTGACTCTAGAGATACCAGTATCAGTAAAATGGAGATACCAACATCAGGTCAAGAACAGCTAAAGATAAAGTACAACCCATTCTGCTCTAACCTGATTCGTGCATTCCTAAATTTTGCCACTCTATGCACAGCAGAGCAGTTGCTTCTATAGCACTCACAGAGAAACTGGGGTTAGGATTGTAGCACTCAAAAACTGTCAACAACACATTAAGACAATAAAATGGAATAGAAAACTTTGCCAAACTAATAAAAACTATAACACAGTTTTAAACTAATTAGTCCAGAAATCTATAAAATATATTTATATCAACAAATAAATGTAAACAGTTAAGAAACATAACGTATGACATGTACTACAATAAATATGACACTTAACCTCGAAAAAGCCCTGGGATTTGTTTATGGAAGTGGACGTAGGGAAGGTTGTAGTAATCTGAGTCACTATGAAAGGATAGAAGGAAGATAATCTGAATGCAGACAGAAACTCACGACAGCACAGGGCCCGGGTGTGCTTGTAACACCCACAACTAACACTCAATGGCCAGAGGTCCCTGCTGATGTTTGGGGTGCGTGCAGGTGTGCGTATTGTGTATTGTTCGGTGGCTAGTCTCAGGTGAGTGCAGCTTTCCACATCCACCTAGCGCTTCTTGTGGACAATATCTCGCGTAAGCAAACACAAAATCTACATTTCGCTTATATTGTTCCTTAGCATATCACTCTTATTGGAAAACGTTCCATTTTCAAAACAAGCATGAGAGCAGAACTGACTATAGGTTGTGAGAAAGTGTGATAAGCTAATGGGTCATTTGTTCCCCTTGCTAAAATATCTCAACAGAATTTACTTGGACATAGCTATGACAGTATTCCGAGAGCAATAGTAGTAGTAGTATTCTGAGAGCAAAGCAATATTTTACGTAGAAAAATTATGAAAACCAGTAGATTTAACTCAAGTAAATGAAGAAAGGCACAGGGATCAAATAAATTTTGACTATCTTATAACAAGGCTCCCAAACATGCATATGTATCCTCAGGTCCCATACAAATTGCATATTTCTGTTGTACATAAATTCCAGCACCATATCCCTAGTACTTTCCTAATCAAATAGAGAAATTCTCCGACTCTGGTTCTCCATATTTTACTTAAGCTATTTTTCCAGGAGAGTCAGTGAAATTCACGTCTAGTTCAGTTTTTAATGTGTCACTAAGAAGACTTCATTCATTCAATCATTCATTCCTGGAAGCTATAGGCCTTGTTCCTTTCATAGCAATAATCAGGCATTTATTCTCTGTTCTAATTTCTTTTTCACTTGAAGATTTTAATTGCCAGGATGGGGGTGTGCGTGTGTGTGTATATGTGTGTGTGTGTATATGTGTGTGTGTGTTATGTGTATATACATTCTGTATATATGTACATATATATCCCAGAAGACATAGCAGCATTTGTGTATGTTATATATAGAGAGAATTTTAGTATATTACACATATACAATTTTTTTAAAACCCTATCCCTAGAAAATATGAAAATGAGGCCACAAAATCCAGTGACTATTATCCATAGATACACAAAGGCATATTTCTGTTCTTATAAAATGTTGCAAAGCTTTAGGCAGGCACATTTACATATCTAAATCCCTTGGCAATATAATTCAACCACCACTAGAGTTATTACAAATGAACTAGGGCATATGCTTATCAGAATATGTTAAATTCTCTTATACTGATAGTCTGTTTCAGCAAAAGCTTAATTTCAGATTACTGTAAGTGGCACGTGGAATGTATCCGGTGATGTACTTCAGTAATGACAGGATAAGAGAAATATGCAGGGGCACATTTCTCACAAACTGAAAGACACCATGGGCGATAGATCTTCTTTTCAACTGAAAGGTATTTTTACTAAAACCTTAAGTTTGTTTTCATTATTTCTTTAAAACCTCATGCCGAAAAAAAAAAAAAAAAAAAAAAAAAAAAAAAAAAAAAAAAAAAAAAAAAAAAAACCTCATGCCGTTTTATAGAAAAAAATTACGATTTCCACTGCTGGGGAACTGTTACCAATGCAAGCAATGGCAACATCAATTTCCGTCCAGTCCTTTTTTAAGTTTTTAATTTAAATTCTAGTTAACATATACAGTTGCTTTTTTAAAATATAAAGTTGGACTTACAGTCTATTATAAATCTCTAGGAGATACGAAGGGATTCATCCTAGATATTAGAGCTACAGCACAAAAACGTTACAATAGTTGTGTAGGTTTCTAATCTGAGAAATGGTGCCTAACACCCACCTCTGAGTTCCACTCACGAAAGCTGGCGAATCCGATTGTGAAAATAACTGCCGAAGGTGCCCCTCAAGATGTTGTTTCTTGTCTCTCAAATAGTTGTGATTTACTCTGCGTCACACAATAACCCTCTTTTAGAAATTTCATCTTTAATATTTGAGTAGGAAACATTAGGTCAAGTTACGGCATTATCTATATTATATTTATGGTGGATTTCTGATGAATCCAGTTTTATTGTGTGGTATACTAAGCATTTTTATGAACTCCCAAGTAGGATCGAAAAAAACTGGAGTTATTTGAGGCTGGAAAAATGTTTGAGTGGAACCTGAAACATAATCTGCAAACCACGGTTCCTCTTCATTTTATGTATATTTCAAGGGAAATTTAATTCATATGTTTCCGATTAATGCACACTTAGCTCATCAAACTTGTTGTGCAAGAGTTACTTGATTTCCAGGAAGCCTTTCTCTTTGCAAGCCATTTCCCTCTGTACGAGGAAGTCTAGTTCTGCCTGTGTTAGATGCTGTGCAAAACTGGAAACACTTCTGGTGCCTTTTTTTTTTTTTTAACGTGTCTGAGTTCATACTTTTGCTTGACGAGAACTTTTAAAGCAACCACGGCCCTTGTCTTCTTATAAAAGCAGTAAAAAGAAAATAACTGATATACTAGATGTGACTTAATCAAACTCCACAAATTAGAAAAATAATTTGTGAATTTATATTACACTGAACCATACAATCTTTGACTGCAAAATGGCTAACATATGTTAGAAGCAGTAATGGAAAGAAATTGAACCAAAAGTCAAAGGATCTGGTTTCTAACCTCAATCCTGCCACACACTTTCTAGGTGACTTTAGAAGAATCATATTGTTTTTCTTTATCTTTATCTGTAAAATGAGGGGGTTGAATAACATGATTTCCCTGGAAACAATTCTTAAAATTCTGTCTAATTTGTAAACTCAGTATGCATTTTGTCAGTGGTAACATATATATGTGTATACATATTTATATATACATATGTAATACAGCTGTGTCTCAAAATATCATCAAAAATCTATTTTACTTCAAGAAATTATCTTAATTCACTAAAATAAGTCTATAGCAAAATATATCTTGGTCAAAATTTAACTAAAGTCTTACAAAAATATTTTCTATAATTTTTCTGTGACCTGCTTTTATGAAAAAGAAACAAAAGATATGGCAAGGACTGAATTATGGGTTAATATTCTTTCCAGACTAGATTACAGTGTTTACATATAACACACATGTACAGCTATTACATCAGTGGTCTTTACATGACAAGTAATATAACAATGACATTCCTAAAACCCTGAAAATTTTGAGATCATTTTCTTAAATAGGATAGTTTGCTTCACACTACGATAACAGAGTCCCTATGTCTCAGTAGTTTAAAACAACCGTAGATCATTTCAAGCACATGTCCTTTGCGGGTTATCTGGGGCTGGGCTCCATGTCGTCACTCAAGGATCCACGTGGATGGATATACTTCACTTCAGGCTTTATTTGACAATCGTGGCAGGAGTGGGATGAGCATGAGAAATCACTAACGGTTCTCAAGTTTTTACAGAAGCTGGCTTATAACCTCTGCTGTGTATTAGTGACCATTGCAAGTTGCCTAGCTACACGTGACCTTCAAACAGGTGAGAAAGCACAAGTCTAGCATGTACCTGGGAAGCAAATGAGAAATAAGTGGTAGACAGTGTCAGTGACTCCCACAATGCAGAGAAAAATGTGATTTTTAGTGTAGCAAATTACTTAAGAAAAGAAAGTTGACTAACCTTAGATTTTTGAAATCCAGAGTGTTTTTTTAATTGAAATAACTTTAAAAACCATATAATTAACTATCCCCTAATCTTTATTTTAAAATGCTAATTTCAATTAGTACATTTAAGAATACAAAATGTTATTATACTTAATGCTAAAATTATTCTTATAAAATCGTTTTTTAACTTAATAAGGACATTCATGGGTTTGACAAATTTATAATTTTAGATAATAGCTAATATATATCATTTCCTTTATACATATCATACATTCTTTTACTTATACATATATCCTCTGTGCCAACAATTAGTAAAAATTATTCTCAATGTGTATTCCAAAAAAGAAACAATTTATTTGTATTGTCTTTACTCACATATCTTTGAAGTATTGGTTTATTACCATTCTAGATTGAGACATGACCTCTCCAAGTCTTCCTTTTATAGATGAAGAATTGGTAACTCAAGTGATGCCTCCCTCAGTCCTTACCAGTATACTTAGAGCTCAATTTTTTCATTTTTAATCACTTCTTTTCTACCTTATTGAAGTATGATCAACAAAACTGTATATATTTGAAGTGTACAATATCGTGATTTGATATTTGAATATTGCGACATGATTGCCACAGTAAAGCTAATTAACACACCCATCAACACAGAATACTTTTGTTTTTGTAATGTAAGCACTTAGGACCTACTCCTTTTGCAATTTTCAAGTCTACGATACATTATTATTTATAGTTACTATGCTGCATACAAGGTTGTCAAAACTTATTTATCTAACAACTGGGAGATTGTACTCTTTCACCAACATCTTCTCATTTCCCCAGGCCTCAGTCTCTGGCCACTACCATTCTCCTTTTTGCTCTGATGAGTTTGTCTTGTTTGATTATTTTATCTAAAAAATCAATAATGTTTCTTTTGTTTGGACTATTTTAAATATGGTTTAATATAATGCCAAGTAGTGAATTTTCTGTAGGTTATCTGATTCTTAGAACATTGAGCATTCTAATGGAACTCCTACAGTCTGCTGAATATTGGGGGAGAATCTAAGTGCTATCTCCAAACTTTTTGTTGTTGTTGTTAGTTGGTTTGTTGGTTTGTTTTCAGGGGAGAGGAAGGTTCTGCCTCAATGCCAAATGGACCAATGGTATGAAAAAGAGATTCTAGTTCAAAGGCATTCCTTCGCAATATGGTACTGCTTCCTCTTCTGTGCTACCACAGTGCATGTGGTATTGAGTTGAAATTAGGGCTTCTGTACTAGATTGCAAACTCCTTGAAGTCAAGTAGCAGGCTTATATATCTCAATAACTCTAGAACTTACTCCTAATTGGGTGAAACTTAATCTCTATTGAGTAAAATGTAAATGTCAAGTACTTCATAAAGTACTTGCACATATCTCATCTCACTTAACCCCCTCACACACTCAGGAAAGAGGATACTGCCCCCATTGTGCATGTAAGAATATTAAAGCTCAGATGACACAATTGAAAATACCCAATGCTGCATCAGGGTCAGGACAGGATGTAGACCTGGTTATTTTGAAGCCACGTAGGATAATATTTCCTCTATATCCTCTGTTTCATATATGAGGAGTCAGGCACAGAATAAACAGCCAATTAATAAGTGTTAAATGAGCCAATGTGATAATGTTGTAGAATTTTTAGCTGTGGAAGTCATGACAAGTAGTAGATAGTGTAGGATGTTGCCATGTGGACCCAAAGCACAAGGAGCACAGAGCATGGCTAGTTTTCTAGTCAACCACAGGAGGTGCTGAAAGAAAGGAAAGCTACCAGAATAAGGATTGTTAAAAGGTCAAAGCAGCTACATACCACTGGTCAGTTTATTATGAAATGAAAGGCACAGTGAGGGTAACAATGGAAGGACTAATGACCCCAAATTGTTTAATGGTAACTGACTCTTATTAATGATAGTTTGTTCTGTTGTTCTTTCCCTTTGTATAGCTGCATATAAAATTACTGATGTAATTCCTATCACTTTTCTAACCTAGTCATAAAATACATATTTACATTTTTACTTAAAATAATCAGAGTATCTAATAGAAATGAGACCATAACTATTAAAAATTCAATGCATTGCACAGAATTAAATTATTATTTCTCTTATTTCTGATTTTTTTTTTCATAGAAGTCAACTTTGTGGAGGCAAACAATGGCCTTGGGCTAATATTTACACTCTTTTATTTTAGTAAACTAGGAGTTTAGCATAGAGATGAAAAGAAGCACAAAGAGAGATGGATGTAGCTCTAATCTATTTTGATCCTACGTATCTTACTATCAAATTTGCCAACACTAATGTATTTTGGTCCTTATTTTCTTTTGGTTGAAATATTTTGATATTTACTATAATGGGAATTATGACAGTATGTGTATATATATATCTTCATACATGTATCTTTATACAATTTTGATCTCAGTAATTTCTAATAGAGTCTATTTTGTTTTTCTATATAGCTAACATTTTGGTACATTTTGTTGTACTTTCCTGTATAGCTCTTTAATATGTTCTGCTCCCTTAGTTTCTTGGGTATATTCTTCTAAATTTAAAATATGCTTCTGCTCACTTCAAGCTCATTTTGAATTCTGGACTTACTTTCCAGGGGGAGAATAAACACCTCCTTTCTGAAACATCTTCTCTAGCTTCTGTCAACAGCAAACATAATGAGTTTGCTTCTAAGACATCACTTAGGACACCGATGAAAATGCTAAGTAGCTTGTATTGTTGATCTTGGAAGCAGTATAGAATCAATTCTATAATCAATCAAGGCTGTATTTCTGACATTGTAGAGCTCATCGTGGTGATCATGACTCTCAGATAACACTTATTTGACTTTACAAGGTGGAGACAGGTACATCTGTTTATTACATGATGCAAAAGTAGTCTGACCTTAGATCACTGTGTTTCTAGAATAATGTGAAAGATAACAGTATTCTTCCAGCCATTTATTTTAAGAATCCTAAAATATGACTAATAAGAGGTAAATGATTACTTCTATAAATACAGTATTTTTCAATTAAGCCTAAAACATATTTTGATAGCCTTTGAGGGAACCAAAGAAACATACAGGACTTAATCACAATGATCTAAGGGAAGTCTATCATGATTTAGTCAAAATAATTGTACAGAATCCTCTAGTGGCAATATAAATTGAATGTTTGTGTTCCTCCCCTAAGATATCCATATGTTGAAGACCTAATCCCCAACAGGATGGTATTAGGAGGTGGGTACTTTGGGAGACAATTAGTTGTAGATGAGGTCATGAGAAT
The DNA here is from genome assembly GCF_053574225.1 of Canis aureus. Lineage (NCBI taxonomy): Eukaryota > Metazoa > Chordata > Mammalia > Carnivora > Canidae > Canis > Canis aureus. Next base: position 30,909,701 of record NC_135645.1, read on the forward strand.
GGAACCCCTATGATGAAGTAGTGTCCTTCTAAAAGGAAGAGACACTAGAGCTTCCTCTCTTCACCATATGAAGACACTAAGAAGGCCCTGCCTGCTAATCAGGAAAAGGACTCTCATGGGAGAACTGAATTGACCAGCATTGGTCCTGGATTTCCCAGCCTCCAGAACTGTGAGAAAGAAATTTCTGTTTTTTAAGCCATCCAGTCAATGGTGTTTTGTTATGGCGGTCCAAGCGGACTAACACATTTGGCATTGTGCTTTACGATTCAGTCATAGACTGAAAAGAATACTAAGAGAAATGGAGGATATTAATGAAAGAAACCAATACAAGTACCTCCGACTTGAACAAAAAGTCAAGTAATATGGCACACTGAAAGGGGCCCCGACCAAGGAGATCAGGGACTTGATTTCTGATATTTTTCTCTGCAACTGAGAAGCCAAGTGATCTTGCACCAAATACTTTACTTACCCCACCTCAATTTCCTTATCTTTAATATAAAATGGCTGGAGGAGATAATTTTTATGATTTGTTTTTAGTACAGAAATCTTACATTTCCAAATATTGAAAAGTAGAGCACTTAATTGTATGCATCTATATACATATGCACCAGTATATATGCACACATCTATGTATATTTAAATGTATACATGTCTTAAAGATTTGCAGTAAAATGCACAGTATCATGTTTTCTCTCCTTTCAATAAAAATACAAAGATCAATAACAAGAGGAGATATAAATTTATGTGAGAAGGATATGAAATGCATTTCTTAATGTCTCTAAGAATCAAGAATTTGTACAATGAGCTAATGACATAAATCCAACCAAAGAAATCAAGTAAATCTTTAGGAGCTACTAAAATGGACATAGTGAGGGTGGTAGATTTTTGAAGAGATGGGCATAAGGAGGAGGTTACTATTCTAAGGATCAAATTTTGCAAATGATTACTTATTATTGTCTCACTTTAGATTTAATATCCTTTATTTTTTACCTGGCTCAAAGATGTCTTGTTATAGGACGGCACAGCTATCTTTTCCTCACAAAAATGTATACATAGTTCATAAGTCTGTGAACTGGAAAATAATTTTTAATAAATATGTATCTGTTCCTCCTAACTTCAGGGTGTGGCTGAAGCATTCTGAGGTACGTTGCTTGCAAAAATGATACGTGCATCACACACCTGCTTCTCTGGTTTGGCTCCGATGCAAGGCACGGCTAAAAATGAAGTTTCCTCACTCATGTCGGTCTACAGGGTAATCACAATAGCTCTTTTATGCTATGTTTAACAGTATACTTTGTAAGCAGCACTTTTTCATATATATCATTTACACTTCTAGTACCCTAACTTCTTAGTCTACCCAAAAATCTAAGCTCACATCTTTGAATGGCAGAAAAAAATAAGCTTTTTAAGTTTTCAAAACTCTATTAAGGCCATTTGCTAGTTTTAAGGGAGAGAGACAGTGAGAAAAAAAAGAGGAATAAAGGAAGATAGGAAGGAGAAAGGAAAGAAGGAAGGAAGGGAAGGAAGAGAAGGAAGGGAAGGAAGGAAGGAAGGAAGGAAGGAAGGAAGGAAGGAAGGAAGGAAGGAAAAAAGGGGAGAGAAAAAGAAGAAAGAAAGGCCGGGTATGTGAAGGAGAGCATCGAATGAAGAAGGGTGAATATTATTGACCACAACACACCAGTACAAGATTCGTTCTTCAAACCACAGAAATCAGGTTACCAGTTTATTCACCAAACTGATTCTAATTTTGAGTTTAATGAAGAAAAATCATCTGAAAAACCATGCCATGTAAATACGGTCTTTATTTCAACTTTTGTCTACGACCATGTTTCTGTGTATGAAACGTATTTCCCCCCCTGAGTGATTTTCCACATTTGCCACACACACTGCCCCCTCCTCCTGCCTTGAAACCTGCCTGTATTTTTCTTTTATAAACTTTGACAGAAAAATTGGAAACTTTCTTACCAATTAGATAATAAAAACAACTTCCCCTATTTCTCTCTATTACTCAGGGAAATCTCAGTTGTGCTGTTTTCTTATTTCCTCAGGTTATATATGATCTTAATATACGCTCATTAATTCAGACACACTGAACATTTATTTTATTTGTAATTTTTCCTCCTTGGTATTCTCTGGAGATGCACATCTCAAATTTATGAGTGACTTGGGGGTAAGTAGTTATGCAGTCATGCTCCGCCTGCCTCGGTGTCACACATTCATAACGTGGAACACTCCATCTACACCCCAGCCACACATCACAGTCATGGTTCCAGTCGCGCAGTGTCCTATTGCAGCGTTTCATGTCGTGCCTTTGAGAGAGGCAACTCCTGATTAGACCCTGGGTTTCCCCTGTTTCTAATGACTGGACCCACTTGGCTGCTGTCCTGGTATAAATGGGGATGGTGAGCACGTCTTTGGTCTCCTGTAGCTGCAGAGGGCTCAGAGCAGACATAAAACAGGCCTACAGCTCTACAACATCTGAACAGTGTTTCCTGTCTGTAGTTCTCATTTTTACACTTGGCATGAGCTGCGGTGACCTTTGCCCTGTTCTTTAAAGAGATGCCTTTTATGGAGGTTAAGAATGACTTGGCCCCCAAGCTAACGGAGTCCTAGGCTCCCACTGAACTCCAACTGTGCCATATGTGCGTGGTGCCGTGAATGCTGATTTAGTGGTGTGGGCAGCAGTCCACCAGAACCGAGCACACTGAGATCACCACAATTATGTGACTTGAAGATATTTGTGTGCCCCACTGATCATTACCAGAGTTATGAAAGTTGGGCTTTGGGTTGCACTGAGCTGCCGAGTCGGCAGCATTTTGACCACATGAATTAATGATAGCGCAGAAAGAACATGCTACAGCTACTTGTGAGTATTCGCATTAAAGTCAAACATGGGACTTATCCTGGAAATAGTGTCTCAACCACTTGCTTCTGGATAGGGCTGCACACATTTGCTGTATCTCGTTCTCTACGTAGTTTTGACTCCACGTGCATCCCCGTGCATGGGATTCACTTGACTAAGAATCAATAATAAATTAAATGTATGTTTTTGCATAAAGTTGCATCCCTAAGAGATGATGAGAAAAACAAACGCTTCCTTTTGCTGGCCATTAGTATGATCATTTGGACATTCCTGAAAACTTTTGCAGGACCGAGTTCCTGGGAAGTAAATGTAATGTTTATGACATGAAGAATTCTCATCTTTTCAGAGCTGAAGTACAATGTTGTACCGTGCAAAATCTTTATTGAGATTGTCGGAGCATTGATTTAATATAAAATATTTTGATACTTTGTTTAATCAAGACAATGGAATACATATAAAACTATTTCCCTGACAAATTTCCCTTGATCTGTGATCAATGTGAAGGTGCTATCTTAATCATGGCATCTCAGAAATAGAGACCTTGCTACTTACTAGTTCTACTTACTATACTAACTAGGTCTATATTACTATTTACTATGATAGTAAATCTATTGTAGATCACTTAAAAATATATTATCTTGTCTGCCTTATTTCCCTCCAGGCCCTTGGAATAATAATAGAAGTGACTCTTGAGTTAATTAGTCCACTATGGCCAAATGCATCTACTTGTAGTAAATGAACAAGCAGAGCGCAATACTATGTCTCTTCCATTTATCACTCCCATTGACACTTTTTGGGCTCATTCAATGAGGAGTCTCAATCACAGACACTAGAAGTGATAAAAGTTAAGGAAGCAGATTCACTGTTTTCTGATATACTGTGTCAAAAACAAACTCCCAACATCTAAATATCTTTGAGGTCATGAAACGAAGAGCTAACAAGTAATTTTTATTCTCAAATTTAGGTTACTGAAATGTACTTCGACTGAATCTTTAGAATAAGAAATAAGTACAAAATCAAGAGAGGGCATTCTTTGGTGTTTACCCAAAGAATATCTATACCAAAACCTGCACAAGCATGTCTACAGCAGTTCAATTCATATTACCAAAACTTGGAAAAAAAAAAAAAAAACAACCAGATATCCTTTAGCAGACAAATAAACTGGATAACAAATGGATTTATAATAAATGGATAAACTGTATATATTTAGACAATGGAATATTACTCAGTGCCAAAAAGAAATGAACTAGGAAACCATAAAAAAGACATGAAAGAAATTTAAATGACTATTACTAAAATTAAAAAGCTGATCTAGAAAGGCTGCATGCTGTATGGTTCTAACTCTATAACATTCTGGAGACCACAAAGCTATGGAGACAACAAAAGGATCAATGGTTGCCAGAGATTGAGGTGGGAGGGGGTGGGGATGAGAAAGTGAAGCACAGAGGATTTTTAGGACAATGAAAATACCTTACGTAATAGTATAAATGATGGATACCTGACATTATGCATTTGTCCAAATCCACAAAAATAACATGAAGAGAGAACTTTAACGTGAACTGTGGACATGGGGCAATATGGTGTGTCAGTGTAGGATCCTCAGTTGTAGTAAATGATCCAACTGCCAAACTGGTGGGGTGGGGGTATTGATGGTGGGGAGGGCTACACACGTGTGAGGGCAGGCGGTGGACGGGGAATCTCTCTGCCTTTTATCCAGTTTTTCTGTGAATCTAAAAAAATGCTCTAAAAATATTTAATCAAAAACAATCAAGTAGACAAGAGTAAAAATCTGTATCTTGGTGTTAAAGATAAATTACCACAACATCCAAACTTGGCTTGGGCTAGACCATGAGCAAGCAGAGAGCAGGCTTCTATTTCATTTGTTCCTATTTCAGGTATCACCTAATCAAGTGTCTGACGTGACGTTGTTCAATGTATATATGTTGAATTGAATTGAATAGATATTAATTGCTGTTAACTACTTAAAATGAAGAGAAAAATAAATTGTATATCCTTTCTGGATGAGCCTTTGTCTTGAAAATCTTTCTCAAATAATTTTTATCTTTCCTTTTGCATTTATACTTTTCCCTCGCAGTTTCTTTTTCCCATTAGAAATGTATTTCATATAATTGGATGCCTGAATTCTTCTTTACTTGCCCAGAACAAATTCTCAATAGCCAAAGTTAAATGAAATCTCTAAGTCCAGCTAAATTTTCAGGAAGAAAATTTAAAAACCTGATTTTTATTTTAAGATTTTGTTTAGTAGATGATTAATGCTCTTTCTTAAGCAGTAAGTGTTGTGTACATAGAAAATAAGTATGTGTGTGTGTGTGAGGCCTATGAAATTCAATGACTTAAAAAGGAGATTTTAATTAGTATTTTAATTTGGCCATAAAACATGAGATTCTATAGCATGATACAAGAGTAAAAAATGTCTCCTTGACTTTGATTTGCTCAAAATCAAATGGTAAATAAGTCCAAATTAAAAATGACTAAGCATTCGGAGGTAGCAATATGTTTAAAAGCTTATGGTAATTGCATAAATTCAGAGAGGCATTAAGGGATCTGGCAACATGAGTCCAAAATTGAATTGCTCTGCATTATCGAAAAAACGAATTCCTTCCAACTATCAACTTCAACATTTGAAGTCTTAACATATAGATTCTGTGGGCACTTTGCTACCTGCAGAAAACCCAGAGAAAATGGAAAATGGTTCAGTCAATATGCTCGATAAACTGCTCACCTAATAGAGGGAAGGGCAAAAATAACTTCGAGCATTTCATTTCATGGAGAGCCAGCCGCGGGGACAGAGCCTCCTTGCTGCTCTCCGGGTGAGCGTCCGTGCTCCCCTCCCCGGATGGCCCAGCTCCGTACTCCCCCTGCCTGGATGGCCCAGCCCCGTGCTCCCCTCCCCGGATGGCTCAGCCCCGTGCTCCCCTCCCCGGATGGCCCAGCCCCGTGCTCCCCTCCCCGGATGGCCCAGCTCTGTACTCCCCCTGCCTGGATGGCCCAGCTCCGTGCTCCCCCTGCCCGGATGGCCCAGCTCCGTACTCCCTCTGCCCGGATGGCCCAGCTCCGTGCTCCCCCTCCCCGGATGGCCCAGTCCTGTGCTCCCCTCCCTGGATGGCCCAGCCCCGTGCTCCCCTCCCCACGTGGCCCAGCCCCATGCTCCCCCTCCCCGGATGGCCCAGCCCCGTGCTCCCTCTGCCCAGATGACCTTTCCAGGGGCTGTGTAAACAGGCTTGGGCCTTGGATCTTAATCCCAACTCAACTGTGAGAATGAGAAACTGTGTGTTGCTTTCTGAATGGTCTTAGAGAGTCGTGATGTATGAATTCAGGATTTTGCGATCAAAGCCCTCAGCCATTGTAGGCGCACCTGTTTCAGGCTCCGTGATTCGAGTGTTCTTCAGGAGCATTCCTGGTAGGAGACGCAGGGGGAGCGCCTTCCCATGGCACCTGCTTCCCCAGACGCTGCTGGGTTAATGGGCAGGTGCAGCGGCGCGTCCCGAGCGCCCTACGGGCCCAAGCGCCGGGGCTAGTGCTGGCGGGTGAGGCTCTGGCACCGCAGCGATCCGCCGCCTCAAGGCGGGAAACAGGTGAGCACCTATTTTTCCCAGATACAAAACAATGGGATACGGAAGACCTACTTACCGGTTATTCACCCTGCTGCCGTAAACCCTCGGTACCAACTTTATCCTGACTTCATGTAAAACCCGTGTATTTAAGACGTTGGTGTTCGGGAGCTCCTCGTGACCTGGCCCCCTTTTGCACGGGTAACCCCAAACCGAGCGAGCACTGCAGGTCCTGGAATATGTACCCAAGTCCTTCAGTGGAGAAGTTTCCGCAACCAAGCTTTGCTTTCTTTCTTATTCCTCAATACTTGTCCGACTTTTGGCAAATAAGCCCTCCCTTGCTGGTCGAAGGCACTGTAAGGGTAGAGGATATTACTTGTACCCTGCTTTAGATTTTTACTTTCTATTTTTTTTCCCTTTGACTTCATGTTTAAAAAAACTGCATCAGCCTTTTCAATGAATCATAGAGAAGCACTGCAGGACGGCCTACTGAATGCAGCCAAGGATCTAGGGCTGCTTCACTTCTACACAATCTTGGTCCAGGCCCAACACAAGTTAGTCAGTCAAAACCTTGGATCTAGAAGGTGGTGAAAGACAGGGGGGGCCCTGCGCTCTTGTGATACGGTGATGCCAGCAAACCAGGAAGGGTTTGCCTCGTGGCTTGACCTGACATTGCAAAATGCTTTGAAGTACTCTTCTCATGGCCTTTTGGCATCTGGTTTCACTTGTACCTAATAATATTCGAAAAGACTTGTGAAACACAAGTGGTAATTGTTTTTTCCTTAGCCACCAAATCTGCTGAAACAGTCTTACCTTCTTGTGAACCAAAAGACATCATATAACTAATATGTCTGGGTGCTGAGAAATGGGAGAATAGGAACAGATACCTGTACATTAAGCTGTAAAGTGAACTTAGACACTATTCACCTAATTATTTAGGAATTGTCATCCAGCTAATGGGACAGCACAGAATTCTCAAAGTTGACTCAATGCCATCCCACCAAGAGTTTTGTTTTTCTACCTTGTGATAAGAAATGGAAGCTTCTCCATGAAAAGAACATGCATGAGGTCTGTTTGCAAGGCAGATTTCAGTTGGTGCAAAAGATCAATCTTTTGCTTATTGTACTCATAAGGACACATAAGGATCTCATTAATTACTTAACTGAAAAAAGTGATGTGGGTAATAACTCCATTGACCATTGACAAAACACAACCATACTTGGTGCCTTTGAGTAACAAATGTTAATGAATATGGGCGCTTATACAATAAGGTAAGATCCATAGATTTGAGTATATGAACTCCTTTAGCTTATACACAGTCAAGACCAACAGATTCGTGGAAACAAACAATTAACAAAACAAGAAATATAATGGCAATAAAATGAATTCTTATAAATAATAAATGCCCATATAAGAGGAGACATAATTGCTTACTTCTGTAATGGATATAGAGTATTTAGTAAAGGAGAACATCTAGTACTAGATTCAAAGTATATCAAAAAGATTACTTGAGGATTGTATTAATAAAGTACAAATTGCTGGAAGTAATTTTGAAAGAAATTTTGGCTACTTTTCATAATCTGAAATGTAGTCTGATCCTTAACTCAGGATTTGCCTTTAAAAACTTATTCAGGGGATCCCTGGGTGGCGCAGTGGTTTGGCGCCTGCCTTGGGCCCAGGGCGCGATCCTGGAGACCCGGGATCGAATCCCACGTCAGGCTCCCGGTGCATGGAGCCTGCTTCTCCCTCTGCCTGTGTCTCTGCCTCTCTCTCTCTCTCTCTCTGTGTGTGTGTGACTATCATAAATAAATAAAAATTAAAAAAAAATAAAAATTAAAAAAATAAAAATAAAAACTTATTCAGAGCAAATGAAATCTGCTTGTTCTAGAAGCGATCTATAATTGCATGTGACGTATCAGACAAAGGGCTAGTTTCCAAGATCTATAAAGAACTTATTAAACTCAACAGCAAAGAAACAAACAATCCAATCATGAAATGGGCAAAAGACATGAATAGAAATCTCACAGAGGAAGACCTAGATATGGGCAACATGCACGTGAGAAAATGCTCCACATCACTGGCCATCAGGGAAATACAAATCAAAACCACCAGGAGATCCCACCTCACACCAGTGAGATTGGGGAAAATTAACAAGGCAGGAGACCGCAAATGTTGGAGAGGATGTGGAGAAAGGGGAACTCTCCCTCCTGCACTGTTGGGGGGAATGTGAACTGGTGCAGCCACTCTGGAAAACTGTGTGGAGGTTCCTCCAAGAGTTAAAACTAGAGCAACCGTATGACCCAGCAATTGCACTGCTGGGGATTTACCCCAAAGATGCAGATGCAATGAAACGCAGGGACACCTGCACCCCAATGTTTATAGCAGCAACGTCCACAATAGCCAAACTGTGGAAGGAGCCTCGGTGTCCATCGACAGATGATGGATAAAGAAGCTGTGGGCTATGTATACAATGGAATATTCCTCAGCCATTAGAAATGATAAATACCCACCATTTGCTTCGACGTGGATGGAACTGGAGGGTATTATGGTGAGTGAAGTAAGTCAATCAGAGAAGGACAGACATTATATGGTCTCATTCATTTGGGGAATATAAAAAATAGTGAAAGGGAATAGAAGGGAAGGGAGAAGAGATGGGTGGGAAATATCAGAAATGGAGACAGAACATGAAGACTCCTAACTCTGGGAAATGAACTAGGGGTGGTGGAAGGGGAGGAGGGCGGGGGGTGGGGGTGACTGGGTGACGGGCACTGAGGCGGGCACTTGATGGGATGAGCACTGGGTGTTATTCTGTATGTTGGCAAATTGAACACCAATAAAAAATAAATTTATTATTAAAAAAATTGCATGAGCATAGAAATAAAAACAGCCAATAATAGGAAAATGCCTGATTGACTTTTGTAGCACTCCATGATACACTATTATTCAGCAGTAAAAATTCATGTTTTCAAAAGTATTAAGACGTGAAAATGTTCCTACCCACGTCAAAGGTGAAAGTATAAAGCTACCTACAGAGTCTGATTCACAGTCTATAAAATATCTAATAATATGATCTAAATGACAGCTGAGGTGACCCTGTCATTAATATATAAAGATGCTTGAGTCTCTCAAACACAAAATCCAGTTATTATCAAGATTTTTTTTTTTTTTTGCTTCTCAGGAATTTGAGTCTCAATAGTCACTTAGTGATTTCTCCTTCTTATGGATGGTCCTACAGTAATTAATAATATTCTTCTTTTTTCCTTTAATATTTCCTTTTTATTTGGTAATATTTTAGTTGTATTTATTTTTGCTTCTGATATTGGTAATTTGTATTTTCTCCTTTTTTCTTAATTATAGTTTCTTTGTGTTAATCAAGTCTAGAAATCTTTTCTTTTTTTTTTTTTTGTTCCTTTTGTTTGTTTTGTCTAGAAATCTTTTCAATGAACCAACATTGGTCTGTTTTCTATTTCATTGACTTATGCTCCCATTTAACTACTTGCCTTCTACTTACTGCATTTTTTTGTTACTTGATTTTCTGTTTTAGAATTCCTTAGCTATAAACTTAAATTAAGATTTCCTTCCTTTTGGATATAAATAAAGTATAAACTTAACACTATGCACTGCTTTAGCAGCGTTCCACAAATACATTCTATTTTATTACCATTCAATTTGACATATTTTCTCATTTTCATTGTATAGTTTTCTTTGACCCATTGGTGATTTAGGATTGTTTTAATTTCCAAATATTTGGGTATTTTATAGATTTTTTTTTGTTCTTAATTTTTCATTTAATTTAATTATAGCCACCTATAAAATAGAACCTATTTTATAAGGTTTTAACCTTCTGACATTTATGGAAACATTCTGTGGTCCAGTGTATGGTCTATCTTTTAATTGTTGAAATGTTTGGATTTAAATCTATCATCTTGCTACTTGTTTTATATATTACAGGCAATTGAAAAAAACGTATTTTTCTGCTGGTGATAGATGTGATGTTCGGTCATTATTAATTAGGTTAGCTTTGTTGGTGTTTGTGGTGCACGTGGAAATGGGCTGTCCAGTTTTCTTTCAAGGAAGAACTAGCCATAGCACAACACACTGAGAATGTTTGTATGTCAGCCCCTTCAGATCCTACCTCAACCCCAAAAGTCACCTAACCGGAGGTCATGTCGTTCCTGGGAAGCTCACTTGTAGTAACCAGGAGAGGTGGGGAGATAAGGGCGCTGCTGGTTCAGCCCGATGTGGACAACTCTGACAGGAAATATTTTCTCCCAAGATTCTGTCTTGTGTTAAATGGAGAACTTGTCAGACTCACTTAACAGTTTCACTTCTATTCTTAATTCTGCTTTCTTCTTCCTTTCACAGGTGCTGACCTTGAGTATTAGATTGCCATGAAATCCTGCCAGAGTTTGCTTTAGGAGATCTACCTGATAGTATTGTTTATATAATTCTTGATTTTTTGCCAACTGTTTTTTTTAAATCAATTATTGATAGAAAGGACTATTACAAAATCTTCAGGTATGGTCATGGATTTCTCCATCTCCCACTTTTATGCTGTCAGCATTTCTTCATGAATTTGAAACTCTGTTATTAAGTCATACATATTTAGGATTGTTATGTCTTCCTTATGAATTATTCCTTAAATCATTATTAAATGCCCCCTTTCCCTCTTGTAACATTCTTTGGCTTGGAGTCTAATTTTTCTGATGTAAATATGGACACAGAATCTTTATCATGTGTATAGTTTGTATGACAGACCTTTTTCTGTCTTTAAATTTAACTTCTTCTTTTCTTTAACATTTTTCTTTTAAAAAACATAGAATTTGTTCTTGTTCACTGTCCACTCAATACATCTCCTTTTTGATTGGAGTATTGCATTCAACTATGTTTATTGTAGTTATTGATACATTAAATTTATCACCCTTGCTATCTTTTTTTTATATATTCTGCTTATCTCTTGCTCTTTTTCTTAATTTTCTTTGGAAAATGGAATAGCTTTTAGCATTCCATTTTATTAACTCTATGATATCCTTACTTACAATTTAAAAATTATTTTCTTAATGGTTGCTTTAGGGATTACAATATGCATCCATAACTTTTTATTGAAAATAAAAATCAACTCAGAAGTTAGGGGGTCTCATGATGGAACACTGATGGAAACAAAATAATCTAATTATGTTTTAAATGTATGACATACCTCCACCCAAGAGGGTAGGTGGAAATAATGACTTAAATAATTTTGGAAATTAATGAAAATAGTAAGACTAAAGACAAAAGGAACTCTACATAAACCGTATACTTTAATTGGTAAGCTTGTTTCTTACTGGGGCATAGGCTAACAATTCTGAAATCACCACATATACTAGGATTGGATAAATAAATAAATGGACGACCATTGGCAAGAGTCAGGTTTCTTACCCCTGGAGAGAAAAGTAACAGATGAGATAAAGGGGAGAAGCTAGAATGAACTTTCAGTACTAGATTAAAGTCAGAGAGCCATGTTTATCTTGTTATAAATGCAGGGGGGTAGATAAACAAATTATAGATCCATGCGTAGTCATATGTTAATATATACACATATATTTCCCAGCTGTGTCTGTTGAATAAGCCTAATGCGATTATATTATGGTAGCAATGTGGATACCCAGTGCCCAGATATTGATTTTTAATATCAATCCCCAATAAAAGGAATCAGGCCTCCTTCCAGAATGGCACTTCCCCTCTTTGGTCTTCCTTCCTCAAATCTATGACCTCAGTCTAATCACCAGAAAAACATCATATTTATCCCAACGAAGGATAGTCTATAAAATTCCTGATCAATTCTCCTCAAAACCATTGAGCTCATTGGGAATACCAGAATCTGAGAAATTGTCATAGACCGGAGGAAACCAAGAAGTCATAATGAATACATGTAATGCGATATTCTGGATAGAATCCTGGAAGTGAAAAAGGATATTGTTGTAAAAAACAAACAAACAAACAAACAAACAAAGCATAGAGCTTAGTTCGTAATGAGCTACCAACACCAGTTCATTAGTTGTGACAAATGAAGCATAGGAATGTAAAATGTTAATAATAGGGGAAACTTGTGTGGAGTATGCAGGAAATCTCTGTACTGTATATATTCTAAAGTAAAAAAAAATTATTTAAAAAATCTATTCAGAGCTAATAGCTTCCCACTTCATAGTTAGTATACCACCTTGACACTTCAAAACAATCACATGACCTACTTTGCATACATAATAACCTTACAGTAGTAGAATTTCATTTATTAATTATATAATGTAAGTCATTTTTACCATATTTTCTTCATTTATATATTTATGAACCCATTTTATAAAGTTAATTTGTGTTTAAACACAGTTGTCTTTTAAGAAAATTACAGAGAAAAAATATTTTATATAACTCATCCAGTGCTCTTTAATAGTTCCTCTATATCTGAAATCCATCTTATGTCATTTCTTTTCAATCTAAACATCTTTTTTTATGGCATTTTTGTGTACTACAGGTAAACTGGTAAAAAATTTTCATAGTTTTTGTTTAAAATATTTTATTTCATTTTCTTTTTTAAAAATATTATTTATTAATTTATTCATGAGAGACAGAGAGAGAGAGAGAGAGAGAGAGAGACAGGCAGAGGGAGAAGCAGACTCCATGCAGGGAGCCTGATGTGGGACTCGAATCCAGGACTCTAGAGCCACGCCCTGGGCCAAGGGTAGGTGCTAAACCACTGAGCCACCCAGGTATCCCCCTATTTTCCTTTTCTCTATATTTTCATTTGACATAAATTCTGGATGCATGGTTTTCTTTTGTTTCTGTAATTTAAAGATGACATCCCATTATCTTTTGCTTTTCCATTGTTTCTAAAGAGAAGTCAGTCATAACTTGCATCACTGTTTTTTCCATTTGTAAAGTGTCTACCTCCTCTGTTTTCTTGGTGTTATTAGTATGTTTGCTTTTTAACAGTTGGGTTATCATTGATCTAAGTGTGGTTTTCTTATCCTACTTGAGGCTTGCTGAGGTTCTTTGATATGAGAATTGTTTTTTTTATTCTATTTTTAAAAACTTGTCAGATACTATTTTGTCTGACATTTCTTTCTATTCTCTTTCCAAGACTTGAGTTACATGTATGCTAAACCATTGCTATTGTCCCTTAGGCTTTGTTCATTCAAGAGACTTACATTAGCTTCTTTAAAGTTTTTGTCTTCCAAATCCAGCACCTGTATCATATCAGGGTTAGTTTCCCTTGAATGTTATTTCTTCTGAACATCTGTCATATTTCCGGTTGTGTACTGGCAATTGTGGATGATAAAGAGACTCTAGATTCTACTGTCTTCTCTCTGAAGAATGTTGATTTTTCTAAATCAATTACTAGATGATCATACTGAAAGCATATTGGCTTGTTTTTATATTTTGTGAAGATCAATCTATGGAAACTTCAGTATTCTTCAAACCCTTCAAATTTGGTAGGTCTCAAATTCCAAAGCGTGGACTTCTTCAAGTCTTGATTTTAAACTTTGTTGAAATAGACTTCGAGAAGGCTGTACTCTATAGTGTGGTCCTTTCTTCATAATGTGGCAGTTTTGCGTCTCTGCCCAGTGCCTGAGGTCTTAATGAAGTGTTAATGATGTCTCTCCGTTCTGGCTCAGCCAGACCTCCAGCATCTGCTTGTTCTGATTAAACTCTAAGAACTCAGTTCTATTCTCAACCCAGAAGAAACTGTTTCCAGATAAGCCGGCCCTACATATGTGAAGTCCCACTCTCAGCCAGGATGCATGAAGGAGGACCTCGGACTGCCCCCTCCCAGTTCCCTTTTTCAGCCACATCACTTGTCCCAGACCCCATCTCATCTCAGCAGGGTGTATCTGCCCCTCTTGAGCTCTAGTTTCATGCCATACTGATAGAGAGACTGACCAGGGAGCACACGGAGCTTCTTTAGGAGTTTCCTTTTGTCAGAAATGACGGAATTGTACCGCTGTTGTCAACATTTGCAAGTGACTAACACAGAGAAAGTGCTTAAAGTTTATACTTTGTATTAAAAGAAGCATTTGTCTCATATATTTTGCCCAATTTTATGATTGCTTGCTGTGTAAGGCAGTTCAGTACCAATGTAGTATCGAAACCTGGATGCTCTTAATGAGCTCCTGATCTCAATTACATTTCATCCTGCATGGATGTTCTCTTTTCTCTCCTCTGTATTGACAGATAAATGAAATCCAGACACTTTTACTTGAGTTTTCCAAAAATAAGACAGGATATTTATATTTGTTATAGAATTTACTGAATTTTGGGAAAGAGAAGAATCTACATCACACAAATGCAAATGATCTTAAATTACTTGCTAGGTCTGCCTTTGATTTAACACGTTTTTGGGCACTGCAAAATTTCAAATGATCATCTTTCTGTCTGGTTTTCAGGCTCCTCGAACATGATCGACCTCTTTCTTCCTACCTTCACTTCTTCTCTTTTCACTACGTTCCCACCTCTAAGTGTCTCATCATCATTTTTTTAATGCATCAAGTTTAGCTTTTAGTTTTATTTTGCTGTTTATTTTTACAGGAAAGCCTCAGGGTCTCATTTTCCACATCAAAGGAGCTTAATTTCCTAAATAACATTCCCTCCCTAAGAAGAACTTTGGTGCCAGTAGATAAAATAATTATATCTATAAATGCATATTTGCAGAGATTAAAAATATGAATATTCAAATATATTATGCAAGTATCAATTTAAGTCATTCATTTGACAGGCATTTATTGAAAGCTTTCTGTATTTCATGTGCTGAGATTAAAAAGATGGAAAATGCATGATCTATCTTCTCCATGAACTTCCCATTCAAATCTGGAGGTTAAATCAATAGAAAACAATTTATCAAGTTCTATATCTGATTTGTACAACATGGTTTGCTATGGGAACATAGAGAAGATAATAACTCAGACAATTTGAATGGTGATCTGAGCTCAGATGTCTCTTTCTGAAGCTTTCCTTGGGTCTGATCATATAGCTTTGGTATTGGCTACCATCCCTCTCTTTATTCCTCTTTATAATTTTAACCACATTAATATATATGCCTCTACCACTAGAAAGCAAGTTCTGGGATGTTGGACCTTTGTTTGCACAGTAGCTAGCACACAGTAAGTGTAAGTATACTCAGTAAGTATACTCTGAATGAATAAATAGTGTGTGTCTTGTAATATGTGTCTTTTGATGCTTAATATGTGGATTTATTTGTTGATTTTTGATAAATGATTAATGTCTTCAAAATACAGTCTTTTATTAATCTTTTATGTGTTCATGATTGATTCTCTCAAGAATCAAACATATTTTCTTTGCTTTTCTTAATATTTATATAGATAAAATTATGGTCTTGATTTCTATGCCTTCATTTGTAAAGAGATATGCACGCTTTTGTTTTTAATCTTGTTATGCATATGATCTGAGGAAAATGTTTCCTTCTTTGTACTGTTATTTGCTCTCTCTCAAAAAAGGCAGTGTTGTTAGGTCTTTGAGGATTTCTCTCATTGATATATTCAGAAGATAGATTATATTCCTCTTTGATTGACTTCATACTTGCAATTGTAGCAGCAGGAGAAAAAAAAAAGTATTTTTAGGTGTGTTAGAAAGAAGTGTCAAAGCACCTCAGGCTGAGCAGACAGGCCAAGATCACACTCTCTCCTGATGTTCAAGACAATCTGTCCTTGCCTTCTCCCCACTCTGATTTGAGCTCATGCACATTTAAACAAGAAACCTTAACACTGATAGATGCATATTTACATAAGTAAATAAGGTGACAAGAAAGCCTTTAATTTTGGAAGTTATTATTGCTATAATAAGAGGGTGCGCCGTCTCCTTCTGCAACAAATTAATGTTTAATTGTTCAGAATCTGTTTAGGGAACTAGGTATCTTGAAAGATTTATAATGATATAGAATTGTCAGCAGGAAGAAACACCAGGACTCATTAGTTAGTTCCCCAACTTGTAGGCAGGACTGGATCCAAGCCTACCCCAACATATGGATAGCCTTAGGAAGGAAGACTTCTCAGATTATTTTCATACCTAGTCTAGTGCCTTGAAATGTTGTGTTGTCGAAAGAACTCTCTATAGGAAATCACAGATCCGACTTCTATTTTTAATACAGTTATTGGCTTCATGGCATTTTGCTTGCAAAACCTACCTGATTTGCTTTTTATCTGTAAGATAGCAGTGGTGAGACACAAGTATGTGGAAAGCTCCCTTGAGGGAAAGGTGTGTTTGGAAGAATGACATTATTTTCTAACCTTATAAAACAATAACTCTGGAAGTTATAAACTGCAAATATATGCCTTTAATATTAGGATATCATGATAATTCATTGATTTCATTTTCATAATCCCTTCTGGTGTTGATATTCAAAGTTCTTTCATAAAATTATGAATTTTAAGGCTGAAAAGTAATTTTAAAGTGTGAATAATATGCTCATGCTTTTGGTGAAGTGATTCATTACACATCCGGATATCTAGAAAGAGGAGAAATGCCTTGAACCTTTTAGAAGAAAGAAAACAACTAAATGCACATTCTTATTGTTGTCTAATCCAGGAATAGAAGGAAATATTTTCTTCAAGGAGATAAAACTAACTATTCTAATTCTTAAGGTAATATTTGGTATACTGGGACCCTCAGTGCTAACCTTGCATTCTGAGAATCCAGGATGACCACTACACACCCTCGCTCTGTGGACCTGTTTCTTCTTCAGAGAATAGCATGGGATGCTTGCTACAGATCATATAACTCACAGCCATCCCTGGTATCTGAATCAAAGTCTCAGAGAATGGGACATTTGTTACAGACATCTCAAGTGGTACTATTGCAGTACGTGCAGTTGATTCAAGGACCACATTTGGAAAATACTGTATTTGGACAGTATGAGTAAGAAAGAGGTATTAGCCCTCTGCAGCCACAGTGTGAAGTCTACACAGTGCAATGACTAAATTCAATGCATTCAGTCACCTCATGCTGCTGTTCTCTTCTATGATGCCTCATCTCTGACATTTCTATTTACTAATTATTTTTCTTGACGTATATTTTGGTTACATCTATTAAGCTGCGACTTATGCTCATTTTTCTTTCCTTCAAAACTTGGGTGCCTCAGAAAAGAGACCCCTTCAGAAGAATCTAAATCTTTAGGAAGGATCTTTGTGGTACTATGCAAAAAAGACCACCAGTTTTCCTCCCTCCCCTGTATCCATGCCCATTGTAGGACTCTTCCACTCTTGGCCTGAGCTTGGCTATTTGACTTGCCTTAGCCAACAGGACAGTGGGCAAATGTGACACAAGCAGGGACTTGAAAAGTGCTTGCATCCTTGCTGCTGTTGGAATCCTAGGAGCACCATGTGGAATGGCTGAGCTAGCCAACTGTGGGACGAGAGAGGGTGGCCCTGTGACTCCTGTGACTCTGCCTATAGCTCCCAAATACAACGCATGTGAATGAGGCCCTTTAGGTCACCCAGCTCTTTGGAGATCCGTAAGCAAAGTTGTTTTGCATATTTAGGGTAAAACTGCAGTATTGTGGCATTAGACTCATTCATTAATTGAAGTAAATAATTAACATGTTAAGATCATGAAAGTTGCAAGAGATGAGTTATTAAGGTATTTTCAAAAGCCAGAAACATTCTGGCTTCTGGTCGTGCAGTATTTTGACAACCTGCTGTGCTTGTATTTATAATTAAATAATTTATATATTTAAATTAAGTAATTGATCATCCCATTGCAAAATTTCTAAATATCCAACCAGGGAATACGGATGCCTGCAAAGCAAATGACATATATGACAAAGATGCCTACTGTGCATATCTACATGATAAGTTTATTGCATATTTTATATGAGATGAAACACAGTGGAAAATGAGCATATATGTGGTTAATAAACTACATACATGGTTTTAAATATGTTAAAAAATATAATTGTTAGGATAATTCAAGATAGGGTATTTTCTATAGTATATAAATATTATATACATACACATATCTCAAAACTTTTAAAATTGACTTTAGAGTAAATATTACATCGTTGCCAACACCTAAATTTAATACTGAAAACAATATAACCCCACTGAATACGCCCCTCCATGCCAAGATTATTGTGCTATTACAAATGAGACACTTGGCTTTTAGTTTGCTGAAGCAGTTATATGCAGGTACCTGAGATGCTTCATGTCCAAACAGGGAATTCTTAGGTACTTTGGAAGATTAGTTAATTAGAAAAAAGTGTGGTTTTGCATAAATGTTTGCACATGCATCTGTGTGCATTACCATAGAAGACATTATTCATAATAAGAATATTTATTTTACTTACTGTGCAGCAGCAGGAGGAAATTATATTTTTAGGCATTTGAGAAAAAAGTGGCAAAGTGCTCTGGCTGAGGATACCTGAGTTTACGTATCTATTTCAGTGTACGGATCTTGTACCATAAATGAAACTGTAAATATGGGCGATGGCCTCTCTTCAGCACTTACAGAGAAACTTCACACTGTATAAACATTTCTTACATTGACGAGAGCTTGTCTAGCTCCCAAGACATATGTCAAACCCATACCTTTTTATGCAACACTCTTACCCTAAATCCCATGGAAATACTGAATATGGACAGTAATAAATCTGTGGAAACAGACTGTAGAACAACTATTACCTCTAGTTTCCAAAGAAAAGTATTACAATAACTTTTCTTTTAAAAATAAATCAATTCCCTCTCTGGTTCCATAAAATTTTAGTTCACACTGGGACATGTGGACACCTGTTTATTTACAAAGCTTTCAGTCATGAAGACAAAGATTTAGAGAGTTGAGACAAGAATAAAATAAACTGGATGGCCTCCTTTTAAATCCAACTGTGACTTTCATCTTTGTCACAAAATAAGCACAACATTTGGCAAGATTGGAAGCCTCAACACCAGGCCAGTCCAAGTTGGCATGGAATCACCTTGACAGGCTCCCAGATCAGCAACAACTCTCAGCTCTGAAAAGGCTCCTTTTGCTAAATTTAACTTTCCCAGTGTAAAATGAATTAGCTGTTCCCAAGGAGAAGAAATGGCTTTAAGATGGAGGAGAGAGGGCATCAGGCTCCGTCAGCGCATCCAGGTATGTGAGTTCCCAAGACTGGTGAGAACAACCTGCACAAGAGAAACACAGTGTAAACACATTAGGATCCGCCTGCAAGTTTGGGAAGATAACTGATTTACTCTGCTTTGCTTTTCCTGTAGGACTGCATCATTTCCACTCTCTTTGGAGGCCATCGGGCCCAACAGAAAAAGTGGGAAAGATGGATAATTATGTTGTGTCTCTATGCAAGCAATCCGATGATGGGTCTCAGGGCTATTTTCAATGTTAGGTTTTATGATTGGAAGGAGCTCCAACTTTCTTCTGCCTAAATTAAATCTTTTCCTAGAATAGAACCCAAAGAAATACACGTAATAAAACAGTTGCAGTTCTGGCAGGGCTGAGTCATGCACACAGCAAGAACTTTGAAGTCAAGGATTATTTCCTCTTTATTTAGGTTCACGATTTGCACAGAGGGCTGTGTCTTTTCCCCTGTCACACAAAACATGTTGGTAAAACCCTGATGAGATGCTATAGCATAAGTGTGGTTATTTTAGGAATCATTTTGGCTCATGTCACTATAGAGTCAACCAGCTGTCAAGCAGCCTAAGAAAGTTACTTAAACTAAAGACTGTCTTAGTAAATTAAATATTGATGAAAAAGAGTCCTTAATCTCCGTCTGCCTCTGGACATACATTTGCTTAATTTCAGCTTAATTTACTTAAATTCTCAGTCCCTTTTTCTTTATTAGATAGTAGAAACAGAGAAGTTTATTATCCTGCCAGAGACAGAATTCTGTGCCACATGATGTAACTTGTTCCCCTTTTTTTGGACAAGTATGGCTCATTATATGCTCCTAGCTTTAATTTCCTTAATCAGTCTGTATGGATGGAAGCTCTCCCAGGCTTCATCTCTGTGTCAGTGCAGCATCAAGCACTGTTTGCTGCATTGTAAGTGCTGTGGCGTTCTGCAGCGAACGTCTTATGTATTTTGCTGGCTGGTATTTTCTTCTTGTTCATTTTGCTCTTCAGAATGCAATAGGCAGAGAACCTTAGGAAGCATCTGCTCTACGTTGTTCACTTTACCAGTGAGGGAATCAGATCTCTATGATGCACAGAAACATATCCGCACTCACACTGCTCATCAGAAATGTCAAATCAGAAATCAGGGCTACCTGTTCCTGGTTTTGCTTTTTTTCTTTCTGATAAATATGTTCCCCGGGAGCTCCTAGGGCTTTTCCTGGAGTCCCTTTCTATTCTTTTTTTTTTTTTTTTAAAGATTTTTATTTTATTTTATTTATTCATTCATGACAGACAGAGAGAGAGAGAGAAGCAGAGACACAGGCAAAGGGAGAAGCAGGCTCCATGCCAGGATCCGGACATGGGACTCCCTCCCGGGACTCCAGGGTCGCGCCCTGAGCCAAAGGCAGGCGCCAAACCACTGAGCCACCCAGGGATCCCCGAGTCCCTTTCTATTCCTACATCAAAAAACAGAGGCCTGTCCTATTTATCACCCCTTGACCGTACATGAAACTTTCTGCTAGAAAGATGAAATGTTAAAAGATGCTAAACACCTACATGGGTATCCCCAGTCTCATTGCCTTGCAGAGTGACTTAGACACGGAATTTTTATTCTTATTTTTACTTTTTTTTTTGCATTTTTATATTTTTCAGTTTTTTAATTGAGAGGACTGCCCCCAAAGAAGAAAAGCAGATAAAAAACAGGAAGCATGGATGTTCAATGTTATAATTTTTAAGGAAACATTTAAGTTCATCTTAAAAGTTCATTTTTAATTTTCTTGGAAAAATTATTTTTCAAAAATTCAATTCATTTTAAAATCAAGAAGAAAAATCTGTTGGAAATACATAATAGAAATAAATATATTCCACTGGAAGTTTTCCTTCTAGAAGGATGTACTTCTCCCAAAGGACTGGGGGTTCCCTCGAGACTATGAAATGGTCTCGTCCTCATGTACATTATCTCCAGTTTTTGTATTCTTATGGGTGAGAAAGACACAAAGTCAACTCTTCATGCATATTGAATCCCAACTTTGTTAGCCTTCATGCCATAAAGTCACTAGATGGCAAGAGCCTCTCTACCTTGAACACTGGAGCCCCCAAAAGGCTTGGACACACAAATGAAGTGTGGGTTCTCGGCAGCGCCCTGTGCACACTCGCCAGCCGACTTCGAAGGCCTCCGGACTTCTGCCAGGGATGGGTGTGGGTAGTCGCCGGGGCGATGAGGCCACCGCAGGGTGCGACACGGCCGTGGACAGCCGCCGGACTGAAGTCACATCAAGGTCTGTACACTATTTCTTTCATCCCTCAAAACCGTATGGGGCGTGCTCTCGAGCATCCTGAGTGTGAAGCCCAAGAACCCAGGAGGCCGATGCTCCGCTGGTCGGAAAAGCCCCTCGTGTGGGTTTGGACGGGCTGCGCTGATCTGACCCCACACATTAAACTGCCAGGCGGTGTACACATCTGTGAGTGTACACTGGGGTTTCTGA
Source organism: Canis aureus (assembly GCF_053574225.1). Lineage (NCBI taxonomy): Eukaryota > Metazoa > Chordata > Mammalia > Carnivora > Canidae > Canis > Canis aureus. The sequence continues at coordinate 30,931,710 of NC_135645.1, forward strand.
CCCTAATATGCCTTCTTCCTCCTTTTCTCTTTAAGATTTTATTTACTTATGGGGGGGGGGCAAGAGTGGGGCAGTGGCAGGCAGAGCGAGGGGAGAAGCAGGCCCCCCGCGGAGCCGGGGCGGGACGTGAGGGGGACGCCCAACCGCTGCGCCCCGCCTTCAGAACTGATGCTCAACCCACCTGGAAGACACTGATCCTCGGCCTCGGCCTTGCCCTCAGAGGCCTTGGCTGGACCCTAGCGGGGTCTCCGGAGGGCTTGCGCATCCCGCTGCATCTTAGGGTCACTCCTGCAGCATCGCTCCTGGACCGAGCGCAGGGCAGGTGCGCAGGGATAAGAAGTACGAAAAAACTCAACGTAAGATCTAGACGTAAGAGTATTCCTATTGTTTATGTGTTTCCTTTCGTGTGTCTTTTTATTTCTTGTTTTCTGAATTCTTCATTGTCTAAAAATAAGTGTCTCTTCTCTCTCGCTCTTTCCTTCCCTCTGCTTCCCGCAGAGGCCACTTCCCGCGGGAGCCAACCGGGTGCGAGCGGCTTCGGCTTCGGCTTCGGCTTCGGCTTCGGCTTGGGCGGAGGCAGCCCGTGGTACCCGGGCCACGTGCCGTGTGTCGCCCAGGGGCCGTTAAACTGGGTAATTGTCTACGCGGAAGGGGTCGGCGCTAACAAGCGGAGCTTAGTCTCTATGTTCGATCCCTAAAGCGACGTGAGCTGTGCGGGGCTGAGGGTCAGCCTGGGAACCGCGCTCACCCACCGCAGCAAGCGCGCAGCCCCGGGACCCACTTCGGAGTCAGACCCGCTGCAGTCGCCGCAGGGCGGGGCGGGGCGGTGGGCGGGGCCGGGCGGTGGGCGGGGCCGGCCCGGGCGGGGGGCGGGGGGCCGGGGTGCCCGGGCCTCTGCGCGGTCGGTCCGGCTGAGCGCTCGTACGCCGCGTGCCGGGGCTCCGGGATTCCCCTGGGGGCCCCGGCGTGTTCCGGGGCCCAGCCCTCTCGTTGGGGCGACGGGACGAGGACTTGGGGTCCTGTTCCGAGCCCGCGCGGGCGAGAGGCCACCGAGGAGAGGCAGGCGGACCGCAGGCGGACGGGCGTCGGCGGGCTGTCCGGGGCTGGCCCTCCCGGCCCCGCTGCCTGCTCGGGGCTGCGGGCGGGCCTGGCGGGGTGAGGCCGCGAGGGCGTCGGGAGCTGCCCCCGCCGTGAGCGCGGCCACGAGGTCCAGGACCCGGCTGCTCTCCGCCCTCCGTGAACGTGTCGGCCCCGGCGGGGCCGTGCCCTGGTGCTGCGGCCCGCGTGTCTCAGAAGCCAGACGGTCCGGGTGGCCGAGCTCTGCGACGCCTCATTGAAAAGAAGAGCAGGGATCCCTGGGTGGCGCAGCGGTTTGGCGCCTGCCTTTGGCCCGGAGCACGATCCTGGAGACCCGGGATCGAATCCCACGTCAGGCTCCCGGTGCATGGAGCCTGCTTCTCCCTCTGCCTGTGTCTCTGACTCTCTCTCTCTCTCTCTCTCTCTCTGTGATTATCATAAAAATAAAAAAAAAATAAAAAAAATAAAAAAAGCAATTGGCTGGTCGACCGTAAAGAGAAGGACGTTTACGGTAATAAAAGAAAGAGGCTGCAATGGCAACGAACCCAAAATGATCATTTCGTAAGTGATGAAAACTGTGTGAATTTAGGTGGCTCTGGCGCCCTGGATGTCACATCTCATACGGTCACAAATTAGGAAAGAAATGAGGAAGAAAAGGGAGAGAAAACATTTGGAAACATAACTAGTGACAGGGACACTCTGCTTTGCCTTGGGACGGGGACTGTTTCAGATTTGAGGTTCTAAGGAAGAAAACTATTTTTGGAATGTAAGCATCCAAGCCCGGGGCCGCGCCGCCTGGGCAGGGGGAAGGCCGCGCTGCAGGCCTCGCGGCGAGGGGAGCAGCCTGGGCGCCCCCCAGATCCCTCAGGGGAAGGAACCACACCACCAAATACCAATCGAAAGGTCTCGAATAATTAGGACAACCTAAGCATCGTGCGGTGACTGATGCGAGGGAAACAGGAGCCTCATGTGCTCTTCAAGCAGAGGCACAAGCAGTTTGACTGACCTCTGTTCCAAAGACAAACACGTACTTGGTACAAAGGATTTTTTTTTTTTTTAAGACTTATTTATGAGAGAGATTGAGAGAGAGAGGCAGAGACACAGGAGGAGGGAGAAGCAGGCTCCATGCAGGGAGCCCGACGTGGGACTCAATCCCGGGACTCCAGGATCGCCCTGGGCTAAAGACAGATGCTAAACCACTGAGCCACCCAGGGATCCCCCAAAAGACGTTTTTAAAAGCTAATGAGTACTTTTTTTTTTTTTTTCTATTCCTAGGATAGTCGATTTTTTTCTGGATTTCGCTTTTCCCTTCAATGGAACTGATAGGAACCATTTATTCTCTATCCAGAAACTCCGAAATCAAAGAAATAAGAAGATTTTCTAAGTTTCTTGCTTCAAGTAGAGAAAAGCCACCAGAGAGAGGACATTCTCAGTGTAATTTCCCATGAATATTTTTTATAAGAACATAACTATATTCTTCTTAGTAATTTCTACTTGGGCTTTTGAGTTGGAGTAGCAATAGGCAAATATTCACGTTTTCGTTTAAGAGAACAAAACTTGCCTTTCAAAGTATAGTGTCCAGAAACCCAGACTCTGTATGGGATCCCATACTGACTGCACTGGTTTCTCTCTCTCTGTTCCATGCGGTCGCTTGGGATCCTAGGCAGGTGCTCTACTCTGTGCCATGGAAGCCTCATTCATCTGGGGGCCTAGTAATAGCACCCATCCCCTAAACAATGAGCCTTAAACAAATTAGCATTTCAAAATAAATTACTATTTCCAAAGTCTTTTGCTAAATTCCTGGCACATAGCATTTGCTATGTAACTATTAGTTATTTTTTACATATTTTTTTCTTTCTTTCCTTCCTTTTCTTTCTTTTTTAAATAAGATATTTATCTAGATAAAATATCCAACTAGAAAAGCACATCTGAGCTTCATTTTTATAATACATAGCTCCTCAACTATATCTTCAAAATATGAAGCTCCCAACTATGTCTTTTCTATACCTAGAAAAATAATCTAAGTCTGCTAACCAAAGTGGAAAATTAGGTATAACACTTACCTGCAGGCTTTCCAGCCCCCGCAGGGCGGAGCCTACTGAAGTAGCCCTGCCTGTATGAGACTCTTTAGAACATTTAGCCATTTTCTTTTCCTTTTTAAAGCCGTTGACATTTGTAACATTGAGACACACTACCTATCAGCAATGTAAATGTAAAGAATGAATGCCCATTACGGTATTTCCTGTTAATAATGTACTTCTTTAACCAGATCCCAAAGTTGTAATAGCTTCCTGCAATAAGTGATATCATTTGCATCAAGAATAAAAATCACAGGATCCCTCGGTGGCTCAGTGGTTTGGCGCCTGCCTTCGGCCCAGGGCCTGATCCTGGAGACCCGGGATCGAGTTCCGCATCGGGCTCCCTGTGTGGAGCCTGCTTCTCCCTCTGCCTGTGTCTCTGCCTCTCTCTGTGTCTCATGAATAAATAAATAAAATCTTCAGAAAAAAAAATCTACTTTTTCCCTACATTTATAAAATAAATAAAAATTAAATAAAATAGAAAATCACTGAAACTGGCATATTTTTTCTAAACTCAGATTTTGATCTAACACAATGCTTTTGTCAAACAGCACTAAATACATAGCGTTTACAATCACAATGTACTTTACCTCAAGCTTTTGCCGTGAAGCAACAATCAACTGATCACAATGTGAAATTAATTCTGGTTCATCAAAGTCATAGTGGAGGAAATATTGTATTTGCCCATGTAGTTTTCTTGCCTTGAATACTTATAAGCAATTATAACTGAGATCTAAGCTCATTTGACTGATGAAGCATGGCACACAGTGGAGACAGTGCTAAATATCAAGTATATCATTCTTCTTCCTGAGATGCACCATATTTAGAGCAATTTCTTTTTCTCTTTTAAAGCAATACTTGGATTCCCAAATCATTTGAGTTTCCTTTCAGGCCCAAAAAGCTGCGTTGTTTAGTACATGAATAGGGAAACATTGTCAGTACTGTCAAAAAAATCAGTGCCTCATCCTAAATTCATTCAGTTTTCAGGAAGTTTACTCTCCATCCCTATTCCCTCTCATTAAGAGCAATATATTTAACAATGCCCATCTGTGAAAGACAGTCTTCAGTTTTACAATCTTGCTCAAGCCATTAGCTATTAAAATCTATCAGTAACCCTTTCTTTCAGGAGATTTCAAAGAACAAATTTTCTGATATTCCTCTTCAGCTTATTTTCCTTTAGAATCTTCCTCTTGTATAATGTCAAGTATGAATGTAAGAAAATGAAGGAGATAGAACCTTGAGAAAAAGGGGATAATATGAAAGAATGATGTCTCAATCGATGACAAAAAAAAAAAAAAAAAAATCACTGAAAAAAAAAAGAGCAACCAAAAAAATAGATGAGAGTTTTTTAAATTGATAACATGAAAAAGTCTAAGAGGTAAGGAATTCAGGAGTGGCTAAATCCAGAAGCACAAATACCGTGTCTAGTGTTCATGCTTAACTAGCTCTATGTTTCTCTGTGATACTCTGATTCTAGGCCAGCTCGAAAGCCTACTGTATGAGAGTATCCTTTCAGGCTTGATATATTTACTTCTCTTTTGATCATGGCAACTGAGTCCCTTTCCAGGAGTTGTGCCCAGCTGAAGAGATCCACCTTCTCGAGGACATGGTCTCTCCCTGGAGGCAGCCTACATCCAATGACTCCCAACAGGGAATACAAAGTCCCTGGCTTCTTGCCTGGAGTGACCCTTTCTAAAGAGCCATCGAATTCTAGAGCTTTGGAAGACCAATTGAGGCATTGTGACTCATCTCAACTCAATCCTCCCTCTGCCTGATTCTACTTCCTTTACTCTCTGCTATGGTCTGACTGTTGGTGTCCCCCCCAAATTCACATGCTGAAATCCTAGCTCCTAAGGTGATGGTATTAGCATAAGGCCTTTGGGAGGTGATTAGATCATAGAAATGGAGCCCTCATGAATGGGGTTAGTGGCCTAATGAAAGAGGCCAGAGAAAGCCCTCTTGCTCTCTCGCACTACATATGTGAGAGCACAGCAAAAAAGATGTCATCTATGAATCAGGAAGCGAGCTGTAGCCTGACACCAAATCTGCAAGACTGGATTTCCCAGTCTCTAGGACTGTGAGAAATTAATTTCTGTTGTTCAGAAGTCACCCGGACTCTGATTGCCTTGTTATACCACACTGAACCAACTGAAGCACTCCCTTTCCTTAGATGACCTGGAAGGTATCCTCCAGGAAACTTCCCTGCTCAAAGTCTGTTTCCCTTGGGGCAGCCCCGGTGGCTCAGCAGTTAAGTGCAGCCTTTGGCCCGGGGTGTGACCCTGGAGACCCGGGATCAAGTCCCACATCGGGCTCCCTGCATGGAGCCTGCTTCTCCCTCTGCCTGTGGCTCTGCCTCTCTCTGTCTCTGTGTCTCTCATGAATAAATAAATAAAATCCTTAAAAAAAAAAAAAAAAAAAAAAAGTCTGTTTCCCAGGTAACCCAACCTGGGACACAGTTCCAGAGTTTTGTCCTCCTAACTCCAACTTCAGCAGAAAGGTAGCTTTGCTTCCGTATTCAAATAAAGCCAAGGAAGTGGTGCCCGTTATCCTGGCCCATTGGAAGGCCAGTCACTTGGGACGGCAGAATGACAGGACCAACCAAACCATGTGTTCTCTTCTCAAGCTGCCGCCCGCGGAGGATGGTTAGACAACCCCACCCAAAAGTATGAACTGAGAGTGAGAGAAGGATAATTCCCCAGAAGAAAATTGATGTTACTCACCAGAAGATGAAATGGTGTGGAAGGAAACAAGCATAAAACACAACATCCATACACGACTAACAAGGTGTACATTTATTTTTAATAATTCTAATTTAAACATATTTTGTTATTTTACTCTTACATTAAAATAATGAAATAAAAGATAACAATAGCTAACAATTGAGTCTTTACCAAGTGCTAGCTACTCTGCTATATACTTCTATATACTTTTGATTTATTGACACATTTTTTTAAAGATTTTATTTATTCATTCATGACAGACACACACACAGAGAAAGAGAGAGAGAGAGAGAGAGGCAGAGACCCAGGCAGAGGGAGAAGTAGGCTCCCTGCATGGAGCCCAATGCAAGACTCGATCCCACGGACCTGGGACCACACCCTGGGCCGAAAGCAGGCGCTAAAGCTCTGAGCCACTCAGGTGTCCCAACACATTTTATTTTAACAATGATTCTACCAGCTGGAGACTAAAATTCCCACTTTATAGATAAGTAAACTGAGGCTTAGTGAGGTTAAATTGCCAGAATTACATAATTTAATATTCTTTCACTACTCCTTACTTGTCTCTATTACTAAATTTAGTTCTACAACTAAATTAAATTTCTTCATAAACATGCATGGGGTTCTGTGGTGGTTTATATTATCTTTACCTGAATCACCTTATCTCCTTGTCTGACATATTTTATAGAAGCTTTACATAATATTTCCATCCCACTGAACTCAAATGTACATGTGATTTGGGCAGTGAAATTTGGAGCGTCACTCCTGGGAAGGAACTTGACATCTAGCACATGGCTTGCTATGTAATTTTTATCTATTTGCCACAATACCACCAACCAATATCCAAGAGAGAGGCTGTTCCATCAGCCCGTGTTTCAGGATGAAGATGCCGTCTAGCAGAGCCAGAAAGAGATATTTGGTATTATTAAGAAACAAACATTTATTCATAGTTTTGGAATCAAAGAGACAGTAATAAATATTGTGCGTTTTCTGGAAAGACCCCTCTGTATAACTTCCTTGTGAACTCCTGGGAATAGGTAAGATTGGTGAGATATTGGAAAATATGATCCAGAACAGGCAGTTGTCCAATTTCTCAAAAGGTAAATTCATATAAGTATATGATAATGAATCTGACATAATTAAAAGGTCTTACTAACACTTAGAAAAGTAACATTAGCGTTATGAACCACAGTAGACTCTTTAAGAACACATGGCTCTAAAATAAATTTATTCTGTTTTTTTCATGTTATTGGACTGACTGATCAAGGTAACACGATGCATGTACTATATTTGAATTTTGCATCAATATTATACAAAAACATGGATGCCCTTTATCTAAGTGTAAATAATTTTAATATCTGTTTTCATCCTGTAAAACAGATACTGCCCTTGTTATAGATGAGCACACCGAACCTCAGAGAAATCAAATAAATTTCCCAATTTCACACAGTGGATGATTTGGTTTGAAACCAAGACAGACAAGATGGAAAATAAATGCTTGCTTAATATAGTGTAGGTAAGTAAATTCATAGATGACAGAAAACTTTACCCTTAAAGTGTCAAGTAAGCTGAACTAAGATTTATTTGGTCTGAGAACATAGTCTTTTTAGCAAAGCAAAAAATAACAAAATTTCTTTTCAATGTATATTCTGTTTTGTGACATGATTTAGAAATAGAAATTGTATATTCTCTACATGTGTTACCATATCTGTATTGTATAGAAAATATGACTAATCTCTCCCTCCAAACACATAGAATATCGTTTTTTTTTTAAAAAAAGCTAAATATACCAGAATTACATGGACTCTTCTGCACTAATTAACAAGGTCATGTAGATCATTTGTTGTCCCTGATAGAGAGGAGAATTTCTGGATTTCTCTGAAACTTACTCCTTGTCAGGTGACAGAAAGTGACATACTTTTTAAGCAGTCTTTCTTCACAAATCCCCCATGTGTGTCAGAGAATCTGTTATTCTGCTGATACCTTAGAAGTAGAAGGTGTCTGGTTTCTCTTTTTCTTCACTTCTTTTCACTCCATCAGATTAAATATCCCTTAGCTTGTCAATACTTTTTTGACAATATCCTTCAAATTTGACCATTCCTCTCTACATATATTACAGAGTCCCTACTTATTCCAGAAGAAGCAAACTAGCTGGAGAAAACAACTCAAATATCTCTGTAGCTTAACAACATAGAAGTTTATTTCTTGGTCATATCATTGTCTAATAAAGATTGGGTGTCTCTTCTGGAAAGTTTTCCTTTAGGGGTAAATATGAGGAATGAGGTTTATATAATGTATGTCTCTTTTATCTAGATATCTTCAAAAACTGCCATATGGATGGGACAGAGAAAAAGTAGATAACCAATAAGACATTTTATGATTAAGGCTAAAAATGATGTCTTCACTTATGCCAAATAGTCCACTGCTCAGAAATCTGTCAAAAAAGTCCAAAAATAATTGATAGTTGGCCTGGGAAATTACAGCTGATGATGACATTACCTTGGCCTCACTACCCCTAGAAATATTTACTGCTTCCAGCATTACTATGGTGCTATTCTTGTTGGTTTTATTTTTTAATTGACCACCCATCTTTATAGAGATATTTCATAGTAATTTATTTCCTCATTCAAACATGTCATCTGGTTATCTATTATCTGTTTATGGAGTATATGCAATAAAGCATATTTGTTGACTTTAACTGTTATACCCAATTATAGACAATTGAACTTAATGCATATCTATATTACTTCATTACTTAACTGCCATTATAAATATAAATATATGCAATACATAAGGGAAGTAGTTGAAAGTATGTATAATTTTTTAGAAGAGGTGGCAAAAATACTTAGAATTGTTTCAGGAACAAGTGTGCCCATATTTGAGTCAGTATTCAGAGAGATCAATATTAAAATCATCCAAAGTACCACAAGTGCTTGTTTTGGATTTTCTGAATATTTTCATACCAAGGAAAGACTTATGCAAATAGACTGAGTAGGATGCTGCCTGCACAGTTTGATTTAAGATGTGAATGACTCCTCTATCTACCAAATTATCCTTCTATCTAAAATGACTAATTCTCACCACTGAAGTCTTTGTATTGAAATAAGATTTTGTTTTCCAAAATAATCTTTTTTCTTTGGAAAGTTTTGTGCTGGAATTCATTACCATTCAAGTTTAAATTAGCGTGATACCTAAGAACCTCGCCCAGAGGTGTGCGGGGAGGGGATGTGAAAAGTACAGAGAACTGAAGGGACGTCCAGGAATGGGGCCATCCTGTGAGACTCCAGACATTCTGGCCGTAGAGCATCACACTTGGTTTAGGGGAACAGAAAGTGAAGATGTGAATGCAAAGAGACGTTTCACTTAATTCAAAGTTTTTTGATGCACCTGAGATTGGTGATGTGTGTGTTAAATGAATGGTGCATTGATATTTTCCTTTATTTTGCACGAAGATTTTCATTTTCCTAGAAAAAGATGTGCATACAACACCCACGCAGCAAGAATGCCAGCTGTTAGGGTGCCGGCCTGGCTTTCTGAGAAAAGGGAGGTCGCGACAAGGATCCCAGTGCAGGGGTCAGGTCCCCAGTGCAGGGGTCAGGTCCCCAGTGCAACGGTCAGGTCCCCAGTGCAGCGGTCGGGTTCCCAGTGCAGGGGTCGGGTCCCGATCTGCTGACTCCGTCTCCGTTAAGTCTCTCACTGGGTCAAAGCCGGCTGCTTCGCTGAGTCATGGCATTGCCAGGGGGGCTGGGGGCTGTGACGTGTCCGGCATCGCAACCACAGCCCCTGCAGCTGCCACCAACCCCCTCAGCGGCCGCCGGGGAGGACGTGCCCGTCCTGGCTTGGGAAGGTGACGAAAAGGGTGAGCTGGGAAAATAAGGTGACTGTGTGGCAGCCACGGCTTTTCAACCCAAGTTAGAGTGGGGTTGGTAGCTGGGGCCACGCAGGGCAAAAAACTGTTGGGCAACAATCTTGGGTGGATTTCTTCCATTTCTCCCCCCTTTTGGCCTTTGGAGCAAAGGCGCGTTGACTCATAAGCATGCCTTGGAAGCTAAGGTCTCCCTGAGGGCAGGGACTCCAGGGTATTCCAAGGTGGTAAGTTGCCTCCCCCCCACCCCCCTCCCCCCAGGGATATTTCATTACCTTCCAAGGTAAGGAGTAATCCATTATTTTGGAGGGGAGGATGGGCGGATATGCCAGCAGACATCTAAGAGCATCCTCTATTCTAATTGTGGAGCTGTGGTTTTCTTGTCCTTATTGTTTTGCTTTTTTGTCTGAGGTGCAACCTCTTGCATGTGCCCTTAAAGCACCTGGCCCTCCTTGAATTGCCCTGTGGGAATGGGGGCAGGAGGAACTGATGCAAGTATTGCGCTGGCTGCAGCTTTTCTGCTGTGAATAATAAACTGTCTGTGTCTTTGACCTAGAACATGTGCATATGAACCTATAACAGGCTTGCTTATTAGTTTGCAATCAGAGTAAAATCTTAGACCCTTAACAGTTCCTAACTCAACAAGAACAAGGGAAGCAACAAAAGCCTTAGGGAATCAGGGCCGATGTATAAACCCAGACCAATACAATTTATGATGCTATATTAAGAAATAGCACACTATAATTAATTTTTAAAAAAATAATTGACTTTACACACTAACTTGATAATTTTTATAATCATTTTGTATTCATTTGGGTCTTTCCTCCATGATTCCATCTTCTGTTATTTCCTTATCTTTCCTTTTTAGCAAATATTTACTTTCTAAAAATTTTTCAAGTTTTTATTTAAATCTAGTTAGTTAACATATAACATTAGTTTCAGGCATAGAGTCCAGTGATTCGTCACTTACCCACGACACCCAGTGCTCGTCACAGGGGCCCTCCTTAATGCCCATCCCCCATATAGCCATCCTCCTACCACTTCCCCTCCAGCACCCTCCATTTGTCGTCTATTCTTAAGAGTCTGTTTTCTGGTTTTCCTCTCTTTTTTCCCCCCATGTACATCTGTTTTGTTTCTTAAATTTAAACGAATATTTGCTTTACAGATCCATGCTCTGCCTTGTAAACCACAAAAAAAAACAAACAAACAAACAAAAAAAAACCTGGAACACAAAAGAGACCAACAGGTACTAGTGCATAGAACGTGGTGGCATCATTCTCTTTGTTCTAGGTAAGAATCATTTGATTCTTAAGACTCCCATAGTAGAATCATTATTATCTACATTTTAAAGAAGGAGAAAAAAGAGCATAATAGGATTTAAGCAAATTGTTCAAGGTCACACAGCCAATGAAGGATAATGCCTTAATTTGAAACAAGACTGCTTAGATTTAAATCTTTACACTTAAAAGTTTTGATTCTGTCACATTATCTTAAAATTTAAGGGGAGCTAATGAGGTATTTCTACAAATATTTCTAATACATCTAAACATGCAAAAGGTTATTCTGGGAGGTTCTGAAGTCTCTGAATTGACACCTCTTCTCATTCTTAACACTCTCCACAGGCTTCTCATCAACACATTCAACTTCATTTGTCATCCATCAGCCACGGACTTCCCCACGTGTACATTCAGTCCAAAACTCTCTTCTAAACCTAAGTACGTGATCAGTTTAAAGCCCTATGAATAGCTCAAAAGGTAAAATCCAAAATCTTAAAAAAAAAACTCTAACATTGTAAAAAGTCTTGTACTTCCCTACCTGTTCTAGATTCTTCTCACAATTTTCTTACCCTCACTTTTCGAAATCTCATGGGTTTCTAAACCGTGTTGTGTTGCCTTCTAATATAGGTCACCGTGCCAGGAAATCAGTTCACTCTGCCTCCATCATCCACCACTATCACCACACACACCTTCAGATGGTTCACTCCTCTTCAGACCTGAATTTTAACATCATGCTGTTGTAGGTTCTCCCCCAATCCACCCAAGATGAGATCAGATCTCATTGTCATGCAGCATAGTGGTATCAGTAATTTTTTTAGTAGTACAAGCTATTTGTAACTGTGCATAATTGTTTCATAATTGTCATACTGGAATGCAAGCTCATGAGAATTGAGACTTTATCTTGTTTTTATTGTTCTTGTATCCCTTATACTTATTACAGGCTAGACACAGGCATTAGTACTTGAATGAATGAATGAATGAATGAATAAATGAATGTGGAAGTGATTAAGACAGAGAAAGAATGATACAAAACGCAGTAAGATTTCAAAGGTGAAAGAGATTCACTCACTCCTAACTTCACTGCTTAGAGAAAGTTTTATGGAAAATATGACAACTGAAATGTATCTTTAAAAGATGTTGGGGATTTTGACAGAGATGGGTGAAGTATGTTACAGTTTGATCAAAATGGTTTAGCAAGAACTAAAAGTACTGCATTAAAGTAGTGAAAGATAAGTGTAGGAGTTATACACCATGTATTCTACTCCCTTTAAAGTCATACTGAAAAGCCTACCTCAGGAAGAGAAGAAATCATAACTCTGTGGTCTAGCAATTGAGTTGAAGATGACAATCACTAAATTAAGATTAACGTAGCTGCTAGTAATTTAGAAATAGTTCTTTATCAATTGATATTCAGTTACTAAACAATCATGAACAAGAAAACATAAAATATATGAGTTGAAATGGATTCATAGATCATCTAGCACCTGGACAGACGAAGATGAGGTCTAGCTTGACGAAGCGACATGCACAAATTCACAAAATGGGTGAGTGATAAAGTTGAGAACTCCGATCTCTCCATTGCCAGCTAAGTACATAGGGCAAAAAAAGGCCCCGCAAGAAAAACACTTGCCAGGCATAAGTTCATATCGTACTTAGCAATACTCATCAATATAAAGAACTGCCTGCTGCTACACACAAGTAAGTAATAAATCTCAAAACCTTATGTTGAACAAATGAGCCCAGATACAAAAGCATATATTCTGTATGCTTCCCTTATAAGAAGTTCTAAAACATCAAAAACACATCTGTGATGATGAAAATGAAAATAGTGTATAGAGTTAGGCAAGGGGGGGGTTAATGGAGAAAGAAACTCAAGAAATATCTGGGGTAATGAGGCATTACATATCTTGATTGGAGTAGGGGTTAAGTGGGTTTACACATTTATCAAAATGTGTAGTAATGAAGCATTGAAACTCGTGTTTTGTAAGGAATGTAAATTATACCTCGATAAGGGGAACTTGGGTGGCCCAGTTGGTTAATAAACTCTTGATTTCTGCTCAGGTCATGATGCCAGGGGCGTGAGATCGAGCCCCATATCAAGCCTGCCTCAGGCTACAGACTGGGCATGGAGCCTGCTTAACATTCTCTCTCAAAATAAAATAAAATAAAATAAAATAAAATAAAAAAATAAAATAAAATAAAAGATTCTCTCTCTCCTTCTGCCTCCGCCCTCCCTCCTCCCCTTCAAATAAATAAATCAATAAACTTCAATAAACATCCTATTGCCATAATCATATAATACACTAATTTTATTTAAAGAAAGGCTAAAAGAAAAATAAACTGACTGCCTGACTGTGATAAGCATGGCCAAATATTCAGAGAGATGATAGATAATAGATACATAGATAGATAGATAATAGATGATGGATGGATGAATGGATGGATAGATAGACAGACAGATGTGTAGTTACAGATGCAGGCATAGATATAATAATCATTTCTGTACTTCTCATTTGTACTATGACTTAATACAAGCCCTGATCCATTTTGATAAGTAGGTTATCTACTAAATTATAAAAAGGGGTAAATTATAAAAAGGGGTAAGAAAACTAGGATTTATTTTGTATTCCTGTTTGGACCTACTCTTTTCCTTTGATAGTTTTTCAATTCTGTGATAAAAGGCCAAATAAAACAGAATTTTCCTTTGTACTACCATGCCTGATAGGAGTCTTAATTTTTTATTCCATTGAAAAGGTTCTCATCAAAACCCCCATGTACATTTCTAGACTTCTCTGAAAATCTCCTTTCACTTCAAATATGCTGTTGGGCATATTCCTTCCCTTATTCTATCAACTCTACTCACCAGCCTCTAAAAGCATAATCGAGATAGAGGAGATATAACAAGAAAAGAGACAGGCATCTCTTCACCATTTGTGAGCATAATGAACCCCTCCGTCTGATTGTATTATAATTGCGCCCCCTCTGACACTGGTCTTTGGATCTGCCCCCAGTTATGCCAACCTCAATTTCTGGGCACATTGATGCATAATCTCAGCCGGCAAATCTCTACTTTCCAGGCCTGTTTATTGTAATATCGATGAGGTTTTCCTTTTACAGCTCCCTCTCTCCAGAGGTAAACAAATTTGGTTAAAAACAAAAGAGACTATTAATTAGCATCTTTCTAAAAAGGAAGACTGTTTTGTGCTGGTTTTTAATTCCCTCATGTATACACCATTCTTTCTCTCGCTGCCTCTGTTTTTATACAACTCATGCCTGCTTACACAGATGATAACAAAAGATAATTATCCTCTGTTTGTATTTTTAAAATTCATTTTGACATTTAAGAAGATATTCATAGATCTTGGAAACTAGCCCTTTATCTGATAGGTCATTTGCAAATATCTTCTCCCATTCTGTAGGTTGTCTTTTAGTTTTGTTGACTGTATTCTTTGCTGTGCAGAAGCTTCTTATCTTGATGAAGTCCCAATAGTTCATTTTTGCTTTTGTTTCTTTTGCCTTGTGGATGTATCTTGCAAGAAGTTACTGTGGCTGAGTTACTGTTGCCTGTGTTCTCCTCTAGGATTTTGATGGAATCTTGTCTCACATTTAGATCTTTCAACCATTTTGAGTTTATCTTTGTGTCTGGTGCAAGAGAGTGGTCTAGTTTCAATGTGGATGGAACTGGAGGGTATTATGCTGAGTGAAGTAAGTCAATCGGAGAAGGACAAACATTGTATGTTCTCATTCATTTGGGGAATATAAATAATAGTGAAAGGGAATATAAGGGAAGGGAGAAGAAATGTGTGGGAAATATCAGAAAGGGAAACAGAACATTAAGACTCCTAACTCTGGGAAACGAACTAGGGGTGGTGGAAGGGGAGGAGGGCGGGGGGTGGGGGTGACTGGGTGACGGGCACTGAGGGGGGCACTTGACGGGATGAGCACTGGGTGTTATTCTGTATGTTGGTAAATTGAACACCAATAAAAAATAAATTTATTATAAAAGAAAGAAGATATTCAGTTGGTTGAGCATAGTTCTTTCCTTTACCAGACTCAGCATTAGAAATGGTATTTATCAGTTACTAAATCACAGACATTCAGTATATACATTTAACTACAAAAACGGATGCACTGAGGCAGATTGATCACAAAGACATCTCCAACTCTCCAACTCAGTGAAATGATAGAGCACTCTCACCTGAAAAAAAGAACGGTTTTCTCTGTCTCTTTTTTTTAAAAGATTTATTTATTTATTTGAGAAAGAGAGAGAGTAAGCAAACACAGGGAGGGGCAAAGAAAGAAACGTTAGCAGACTCCTCACTGAGCTGGGATCCCAATACAGGGTTCCATCCTAAGATCCTCGGGTCATGACCTGAGCCAAAATCAAGAATCAGCCACTTAACTGACTGCACCACCCAAAGGCCCCTCATTTTCCTCTCCTATGTGGGAGGAAAGATAATTTGCCTTTCCTATTTGTTTAAATGAAATAGCAAGTCTGGTCTGTATGGTTTCCTCCCTGGATCTTTAAAAGAATTTCCCAAAGGCAACAATTAAAGAACAAATTTATGTAAATACAATAACTATTTGACAGAGAATCCTGTTTATTTTAATGTCCTTGATTTGGTTTGCTACTCTATAGATCTAATCATTTGGAGAGATTTCAGTTGTCCAGATCAGTAATTGAATTGTAGAGTACTTTCCAAGTTGCAGAAAAAAAATGCACATCATTTGCTTCTCCCAAGTAAAGTTAATTAATATTTTCTTATTCTTAGCTTCAGTTAATTCATCTAAAAGTGAAGAGAATTCCAAAGTTCAATAAGGAAATTGCTCCTTGATACCAATAAAGGAATTGCTTACTACTTTTTCTACCCATTTTGAGCTGATATATATACAGTCCTTACTTATTCAGGTGGACCTAGGAGGAAATTACCTGCAATCACATAAGGAAGCACAGGTTTCTAACTTGATACACAATTATAATCTGTAGTTTTCTTTTTTCAATGAAAAGCACTGGACAATTAATTTGGGTGGGCTTAAATGTGCAATAATTCATTGCTCATTTTAATCCACCTTGGGGGCTAATTTGGAAAATAGACCACATTAACCTACCACTCAGAGATAATTGCTGAATGTCTTCCAAGAGTTAGAAATTATCCCATTATGTACATTTCTCTTTTCTTATTTCCATTTGAGTCAATGAAAGGTAAAATGTTAAGTAGGGTGAACTAATTATTCCAGGAGAACATTTAAAAAGATGTTTCTCTGCATTTAGTCGAGTGTTCTGCACATAATACAGTAACAGACTGCTACTTATGCCTTTGATTATTATGATCATGTTGAATGGCAAGGTATTTGTAAAACATTTCTGGAAAAGATTGGCTTAAAGAAAGGTATAGGTAAAAATAAATCATGATTCAAAGGTTATCCTGCTAGTAAACTACTACGTGATACCTGTTTATTCAAAAGTGTAAATTGTTTCTTTTTTCCTAAACCTTCAGCGATTCCTGTGACAATAAAATATATTCATCAGTCTTTTGCCTTCTCTAGTTAATGTTTCATGCCTTTATCACATCGGAATATTTAAAGTTAACATAGCTCTCAATACACATTGAAACAAGAAGTTTTTCACAGTTATTTATATCTTCCCAATAGCTTCCTGGTTTTGCTTTTTAAAACAAACAAGTTTATGAGCATAAAAAGGGCCACAGACCCCAGGGAACCAACCGTACAAACAATTAACTTTCTCATTAACAAGTTTCACAAAGCTTGTAAGTTAAAAAACAACAGTAATAACAAATCCTTATTTCTGAAATGTTAAATCATACTGTGTTGCCTGTCATTTCAAGTTATAACCTGTCCCAAATTCACAGACTCTCAGGCATGCCCTGAAAACTGAAAATAAAAACTAAAAGCCTTCAGAATGGAAATCAGATTTCAGATGTCTAACCAATTAGTATAAAACCTAAAATATAAGAAAAATAGATTATATTATGAGAAATTTTTCTCGACCCAGTTATTTTAGAATCTCCAAATCGAAGGAAAATACCATAGAAATAAATACTTGTCTCTAACCTTTGCCTTAAATGCATCTTAGGGTAGTTATCAGATTTAAAACATAGATGTGAAGTAGGAAGGAGACAAGTCTAAGCAGTTGGGTGCTGAGTCGATGCACAGAATGAGGGTAGGAGTGCTGGATCCAGAATCTGAAGTCCAGGATAAATTTGATTTGCAAGTATTGACATGATTGCAGGAAAAATCTAGAGGGAATCATAGGCAGCAAAAGAAATGCAAGTCATCTCATATGGTTACAACTTGAAAAGAAAAACCATGTAAGCAGAAATATCTAGGAAAAGACCCTCAAGTTTCTTAGTAAATGGACCTGCTTGAAATTAAAAGAACAACTAATGTTTAATTTTAAATTTAAATTGATTACTTTCTATGTAACAAACTAGGAATGACAATGAATAAATTAGAGTTTCTGTCCTAAAAATATCTCACGATCTAGCTGATACTAATATCTGCATGCTTCCTTAAAATTCAGTGTAGGGGTTTAGTTCTGCTGGTTCTTGTGAAGGCTGACCAGATTAGTTAGAAGTCATCACCTTACTGAAGACAATGAAGAAACTTGACATTGGAGAGCTTGGGTGACTCAGTTGGTTAATCATTCAGATACATGATTTTGGCTCAGGTCATGATCTCAGGGTCCTGAGATAGAGCCTGGGGTTGGGCTCTATGCTACATTCAGAGTCTACGTAAGATTCTCTCTCTCCCTCTCCCTCTGTCCCACCCCCCTGCTTGTGTGCTGTTTTTATTTTTCTCTCTCTCTTAAAAAACAAAAAACAAAAAACAAAAAAAAACTTGACATTTAAAGAAAAGGATATGAAAAAAAATGTACCTGGATATCTAAAAAGACAAGAGAAAATAATAAGGCCGGGGGTCATAAGAACATAGAAATCAGAGATGTGAACCTAGCATTTGGGGCTAGTTTTCCCTTAAAATGTCTTTGAATTTCAGGAAAAAAAGTATTTAAGAAATTGGCAAGTTCAGAGTTCAAAAACAAAAGAATAATAACTTCCTGCTTTGGGATTGGACTGTAAAAGACCTACATTCTCAAAGTGAACTAAGGAAGAAAGGCCCTGTGGAAAGGTAGCTCAGCTTCAGGTCATTACTTTAGACCTTAAATTCTTTCTCTATTTAAAAATTGCCAAGAGAAATATTGAATGTAAATCAGTTATTTAAGAAAAAAGAGTTGTCAGACACAATCTTTGGCTACTCTTGAGATATTCCAAGGAGGTGAATGATATGATTAGAGATTTTAGCAGAAAATTGGAAATTATATAAGTAAAAAAAATAGAAATCAGAACTGAAAAAATATAATAAACAGGCAAAGCTGAAGAGAAAATTAGTAAGCTGAAATATGCAAAGAAAGAAAAGGTCCAGAATGAAACAAAGAAATAAAAGGGAAAATACAAAACAGAGAATCAGAGACACAGAAAATAGAGGAAAAAAATCTATATGGAAACAGAATCTCCATGTGGATGGAACCAGAGTGTGTTCTGCTAAGTGAAATGAGTCAGTCAGAGAAAGACAAGTACCACATGGTCTTACTCACATGTGGAATTTAAGAAACAAAATAGATGAACAAAGAGGAGCAGGCGAAAAAATAAAATAAGATAAAGACAGAGGGAGGCAAACCATAAGAGACTCAACAACAGGGAACAAACTGAGGGTTACTGGAGGCGAGGGCGGTCGGGGGATGGGGTAACTGGGTGATGAGCACTGAGTGTGATATGCAACTGATGAATTACTGAATTCTACCTCTGAAACCAATATTCCACTATATGTTAACTAACTGGAATTTATTTTTTTTAATTTTTATTTATTTATGATAGTCACAGAGAGAGAGAGAGAGGCAGAGACACAGGCAGAGGGAGAAGCAGGCTCCATGCATCGGGAGCCTGACGTGGGACTTGATCCTGAGTCTCCAGGATCGCGCCCTGGGCCAAAGGCAGACGCCAAACCGCTGTGCCACGCAGGGATCCCACCTAACTGGAATTTAAATAAAAATTTGGATGGATAAAGAAAAGGCCACACACATACACACACACACACACACACACGCACACACGATAGATATTACTCAGCCATCCAAAAGATATCTTGCCATTTGCAATGACGTAGATGCAGATAGAGTGTATTATGTTGAGTGAAATAAATCAATAATAAATGAAATAAGTGAAAATAAGAAATAAGTGAAATAAATATCATATGATTTCAAAATATGGAACTTAAGAAACAAAACAGATGAACATGTGGGAAGGGGGAAAAAGAGAGAGGGAAGCAACCATCAGAGACTCTCAGTGATAGAGAAGAAACTGAGGGTTGATATATATATGGGTGATGGGCATTAAGGAGGGCACTTGTGATGAGCGCTGGGTATGATATGTGAGTGATGAGTCACAAAATTCTACTCCTGAAGCCAATATTACACTATATGTCAACTAACTAGAATTTAAATAAAAACTTGAAAGGAAAAATAAAACTTGGACAAGGGTTATTACCGACTATACTCATGTTTCATTTTTATTCCATTAGTTTTTATCTTCTATCTCTCTACATATCACAATTTTATTTTTGTTGATTTTCCTTACCAATATATTATTACTGTCTTCTACAGCATCCCTCATCTAAATCCCCCAGCATTCTCCATGATCATCATCTTCAAAGAACTGTAGCCAAAGACCACTATTATTTCTCCACTTGTTGACCTTTTGTTTTTCAGTATATGTCCTTCCCACCCTGCTAAAAGGTTTTTCTTCAGAAAAGTCCTTTCTTTCTTCAGAAGTCTTCATTGACCTACATATTTTCTTTCAGTTGTCTCCTAGTGAATAAATTCACAGCATTTGTCATCGTGGATCATTCCAAAGACGGAATTCCACCATTCTGCTAGATCTTTGTTGGATATCCTAACATTAAACTATCCCATCTATCTTGCAATTTCTTAACATCTCTTCCTTTACTCATACGTATGCCTCTTTCCCCTCCATCTTTCTATTATGCTAATTTCTAAGAATCGGTCCACAGCTATTTTTTTATGTGCACTTTCTGTCTCTGGAGTCTTGCTTGGCTAACTCTGTGATTTCAACTACCATCTCCAAATCAATGACTTCCATCTCTTTCCTGAAAAACAGCTGAATTTCTAACTGTACATTATTTCCACTTTGAATTCAGTAAGTCTGAAATTAAAGTCTGTCACCATCTTTTTCACAGTTCCCAAGAGTCTTAACGCACTTTTTTCCCATCTCTATAACTAAAAATTGCTGAATTATTCTTGTTTCTTTCCTCTCTATTGTCTCTAATTATATACATATCATAATACATATAAAAACTGCATATATATGTGTACATATGCAAGTACATACATAATATATATTATACATAGGGTTTTTGTGCATGGAGTTCTTCTTTCTAACCCCCTCTTCACCATCCTAGTGAAAATAATCATTCTTACTTGAGGCCATAATTAGTATTTTTGAAATATTTTCACTCTCACTCACTTCCAGGTACATGGTAAGAGTGTCCTTCCCTGTGTTCTCTGAAGTTAGGCCATGAAATGTGACTTCCTCTGGTCAGTTCAGTGTGAAGAGAAGTGTTACATGCAAATTCTGGATGAAATCTCTAACGGCCACTGCAGGTCTTACTTTGCCCACATCCTTTCCCACTGCAACGACAATGGAGAGCATTTTATAAATCATCCACCATTACCCTGGATCCATGAGCAACAAGGAGGATTGCCTGCTGGTATGTGTTGGGTAAGTTGTGTGAGAAACATTTAAAGACTCTGAAAACCAGGATTTTGTTTTGTTTTTCAAATAAACTTTTAATCAAAAGACTTTTTACCTAAACTTTGTTTTCTATATGAAATTTTTCTCATGAAAAATACATATAGTATAAAGATTAAAGGAACTCTACACTCAGCATAGTGTAAAGTATAGAGTTGTCCAATCACTATTTTGTATACCTGAAATATAACACCATATGTCAACTATACTTTGAAAAAAATTTTAATGTGCATATGGCAGTATTTTTTATTATTTTATTTTTCCTCGGTCAAATGAATGATTTGAGTTACCCCCAAAAAAACATAAAGATGCAAAAATGGCTTAAATACAGAATTCAATCAAATTAAAATTAAGGGGCACCTGGGTGGCTTGGTCAGTTAAGCAGCAACCTTTGGCTTGTGTCATGACCCCAGGGTCTGGGGATCGAGCCCCCTGTCAGGCTCCCTGCTCAGCGGAGAGTCTGCTTGTCCCTCTGCCCCTCCCCCCTGCTCATGTGTCCTCTCTCTCTTCCTTTCTCTCAAATAAATAAATAAATAAATAAATCTATCTTTTACAAAATTAAGATTAAAAAAGGTGTACAATATAGCCAGAAACAAAAGCATAATATGGTAGAGGAGTTGTTAGGAGGTCAGTTATAAGGATGGAAAGAAGATTTTAAAGGCTAATGTATAAAGAATAATTCAATAAATTACATAATTCATATATTTCATAAGACAAAAATGGTTCAATTGCTCAAAATTTACCTTTGAGTATATAGAACAGATGAGTTATTTCCCCATTGTTCAAGGTGAAGCTTCTGTTAATGGAATACATTTGTAACTCCGGAGAAACTTACTGATTTATTGGCAGCAGATACTCAAACCCACAAGTCTCCTATTGCAGAACATGAGAACAGGGGCTAAGTCTTATGTGGTTTCCTTTACTGATTATTAGTTTCAAATGGAGTAACCTGTCTGTCGAATAATCAGGGAGTCATGTCAGTTGGAGAAGGCAGGGAGATGAGGCAGGGAGATGACTTTGGTTTGGGGATGGGATTAGTACTTGTAGGCTTTCACTAAATATGCTATTTTCCCTATCTTGAAGCACATCTTCACTCAATTTTCAGTGATCATTATGTATGTCAAATTCCCATTTCTTAACGGTTATATCCTCATTCTTGATCCTTTACTTTGTGATACCTTCAGAAATCTCCCTAAGCTGGACTGTCAGTTTGTAGACAATCAATAATGATGAGCCAGTGCGATTTATCTTTCAGTGCTCCCTCACCACCTTGCAGTGGATGGCCTGGTTTTCCCAAGGTACATCCCTAGGTCCATCTTTTTACTCTTTTCCTATCTACAACAGCAACCTTCATTAAATTGTTTTTCTCTACTCAAGGTTTGAGCAAATATGAATCAGTTTTTAACATCTAACATTCTGGATCTTGAGATACATTTTGTGGTTTATGATTTTGAACTGCAGCTGATTCCTTAAGTGAGTACAACCTTAACAAGTAACAAAACTCAGACGTGTAACGGACAGCTTTATTTCCTATAACGTTTTATATTTTAAGTCCAAATTTGGTTCTAAAAGTTTATCTAGATACTTTTTAGATGTATTCATCATTTCAGGATTCAACCAACGTTTTTCACTGACCTCCTCCTTTTCCCTAGAGAACTATTCAAATTCCTCCTGGCTTATGTGTCTAGCCTGAACCTGGGAAAGGTAAAACCACATGATCATCATTGGTTCACTCTGGCACCTGTCGAGGTGAACGATCCAGTCGGAGTCTTGAATGCATCATCTGGGGTGCCTCAGCCATAGCACCCCATTGATACCTGCTAGAACCCGACAACCATGCCAGGTTGGAAACACTTCTCCCCTTCTTAGTTCCTGGCAGTTCTCCTCAAACTCCCATGCCTTTCTCAAGGCAAGAGAAAATATAACTGCTTTCTCATAGTACTCTGGCCACATGTGACTCTTTGAGGGAACACCTGTCCCACCTGCCTCCAGAGACTTCTATATGTAGAAGCCATCCTGCTGCCAGACTGTTGGTGTTCAGGAACATTTACAAGTCTGAGGGCATCGAGGTTCAAATGGAAACCGCATATGAGTTCCACCTCTTTCAGATTTACCCCAAAACATCTGGGGAGTTCCTTCTTCACCTCCTTTCTCTGGAACGAGTTCCTTCTCAAAACCCACATCTTGAAGCCTTTCTTTTCTGCTCATCCAGTTCATGGGGAAACTGGCACCTCTATCATATTCATTATTTCCAAAGTTGTGCGTACTCTACTCATATTCTGTCCTGTATCCTTCAACATATTTTGTAACCAAAATAAAGTCATCTTTGGCAACTCAAATATTTTCAAATGATCATGTTACGTGTTTCAGGTGACAAATCTTGAGCTCAAAAGTCAAGAACTTAACACTTCTCCTCTGTTGTTCGTCTGTTCGAACTTTGCTGCTTGGACCCATATTCCTGGACTCACATAAGTGCTTCGTGAGATGCGGAGACTAGATGGGAGCAAAACAGAATTCTGGTAATAAAAACCACATTGATGAATATCAAAATATCACACTGATGTACTTGTTTCATTAAAGATAGACTTCTTCTCTACGTGTATTTTTAAAATTTTGTCTTATTTTTCGTGGGTGTGAAATTGGACAATGAAATAAAAACTGCTTTTATTGCCATATCTTCAGCCACAAGTCCCATTGGCTTGGAAGTATGCTGATAGCTCTGCCAATTGGAACTACTTCTCGTCACACTAATAGTACCTCCCAGCTACTGCCTGAGTTCCTTTCTCTCAGTGCCAGACTTCTCCACGGAATCTTCCACACTTGGAGTTCATGTCTTTACGGCCCTTATCTTTTGAAACAAAATATTCAACCTAAAAGCAATGTTCAATAAGCAAAATGTTTACCACCACAAAATCTCAAAAGGCGAAGTGACGTCTTCAGTCCTGTGTGCTCTGGTCACTACCTGCCTCTCTAGTTACATTCCATAACATATTTCCTCTCGTGTTAAGGTCTTGTCACGTATCCTCTTCCACTTGGCAAAGTTCCTTTCTATCCTGGCCTTTGTGCAACCAATTTTTTCTGCCTGAAATGCTCTTCCTCTTTCTGCTTCTTTAATTTAAAAACCTGATGAAGTGGCGCTCAGTCATTGAAGCCTTTTCCAGTTAATATACAATCTCTTAAAACGATGTGCTCTCTTTAATAGCACTATCACAGTGTTGATTTTACAGGCATCAGTAATTATTTGATTAAGATCTAGCTCTCTTACTAGACCAAGAACTGTGTACGTTAGGTTCCCTATTTTATTCCTAGAAATTGGCATGGTTTTTGGTTCATAATGGACACTCGATAAATACGTGTTGAAAGAAAGAATGAATCTTTCTTTTTTAGGAAGTCCTTTGAGGAGTATTCCCTGACAAGTAAAGAGACTGTTCAGTGAATCAAGACGTCGTTCCTCTGGCATATTACAAGACAGTATTTTGAGTTCAGCTAGATGCTAAGTATCTAAAAGTTGCAGTATCGAAATCATTGCTCTTTTATTATCCTTTGTAATTATTCTGGGTGGACTTTCTAAGTGATTGCCCTGACAAAATTCATAGGGCAGTAATAGGACAGTTATCATTTGAATGTATATATTTATATGCACTTCCTTCCTCAAAATATTATAAAATTTAAGGCATAACATTTAGGTATTAAATCTTAATGGGCTCCATCAGTTCTTTCAATGCAGTCCAGATTGATATACACCACTGCAGAACAAGGGGAAATATTATCGTAGTCCTCTATGGTGAGTAATTTACATTAATTTCATATTAAAATAAACGGGTACATTGTGCAATGATTGTCCAAGATTTTATGATAAAATAATAGTCTTTAAGAACCACGTAAACTTCTATTTATGATTATCTCATCATTTATTTAACCTCTCTTGTCATTGGATATTTAGGTTATTTCCCAGTTTTTATTAATATTAATGATGGTTTGAGTAAATTTATATGTATGTACCATAAGTACATGGATTAATCAGTACTCAAAGAGTGACATAAAAAGCAACTGCATTGTGTTTTCTCCCACTCTCCCTCTAAAACCACTTAGTGCTGAAAGTTTTTTGAAATCACTTTTAAGTAAGAGAAAGTCTTCATAACTTTAAATCACCAAATGCAATCTCAGTTCAGCAATTAAATGCATTTAGCCTCAGGTAATAATAGAAATTTTGAACTTCTTTCTTTTTTTTTTTTTTTAAAGAGTTTATTTATTTAGTCATGAGAGAGGCAGAGACACAGGCAGAAGGAGAAGCAGGCTCCCTGTGGGGAGCCCGATATGGGACTCTATCCCAGGACCCTGGGGTCACGACCTGAGCCAAAGGGAGACGCTCAACTCCTGAGCCCCCCAGGGTCCCTGAACTTCTTTTAAAGATAAATATTTTCTACAACTTTTTCAGACCTTGTTTGCCATAGATGGAACAGCTGACTTCAGGGATAGAAGGTGATTAGCTTTTTTCTCTCTTTTTGAAAGTCCTCCTTCTCCAAACTACTGAATGGTTTTCATTGTTTGTTTGTTTGATTTATTTTGTTTTGTTTGTTTCTCCTCTGGGGTTGCAGTAGAAAAAGAAAATGCTAAGGAAAGCAAGATATTTTTTAACTTGCTTGGCATTTTTAGAAATTTGCTTGGTACTCTTAAGACCTGACAGATGTTTAAAGGCTATGCTTTTGTGAAGATGTTTCTACATTCACCATGGCCACCACTGAGCAAGTTCTATTGCATTCTGAATAATGTGCCTCTCAGCTGTCTCTAATTTCTTATTAACCCCTGTGAGTGTGGCCAACTCCCCTCCAGCTTCCACAAGGTGAGGTCTCGTTACCCATTAAAGAAGCGTTACTCAATGCTTTGACTCTCAATAGCTTTTTCTTTCCCCTGGCCCGTTTATGGATCATGTAAAAACTTAAGCATTTCTTATTGGAAAAAACTCTAATACTGTAGGCTTTTTTTAAGGCAGTATCATTTCTATTTCACTGAAATAGCCAGTATACCTCTCATCCTCTAGATGTTCTGGGCCACAATTATTCACCATATTCCACTAATGAAAGGGAAACAATAGTAAGCTCTTCCTGTATCAGGGCCCCTCATGCAATTGAGGTAAAGTCCCCATGGGTTCAAGGTGGGGAACCCAAGAGAGTTCTCTCCAGAGAAATCTTATTTATCTTTCTCTCCGTCTCCACCAATTGCCTCCTTTATGGTCCCAATAGGTGTGACTATCTTACTGACTTTTAGAACCTGCTTTGACACCTGTCCAGGGTGGTGTCAGATAATCCACATTGGAATTTAATGTCTATTGTGCTCTTGCTTTAGTCAAAATAAACATATTTTTGCACAAAAATATTTTCAACACCAAAATTGTCCTCAGTTATTGGCCAAAGACTGCGACGCTTTTAAAGCTCTTGGCACATGTCTGTCAAGTGTTCTATAAGGTGGGAGCTGTCGGTTTACACTCCGCACTCATCTAAAAGTGTTCCTAAACATAGAACATGGCCTTAAAAAAATCCCTGTCAATTAATAATTTTATGGTTTTAATTTTCATTGTTTACTATTGATTTAGAATATATATTTTAAACATTTGTTTTTGACCAGTGATCCTTTCTTAGAGAATTTTTATTACTTCCTTCCTCGGGTTTCTATTGGAATAATATTATTTCCTATTAACTTTCAAGTCTTCTAAAAATCTGAAGACTTTATTCCACATCTGTCACATACATTGCAAATATTTGTAATTTGTCCTATAGGCAATCTAAATAATGATTCCTCTTCTCCCGAGAGTCCCCTATGTCTTGAATCTCTCTGCAACAAACTTCATGACTTTCAACCTTGACATTCCAAGGAGTTTATTCTTGCTCCTAAAGGGTCAGCTCTACACTGCCAAATAAAGTGGGTAAAAATTCAACCTGGCATTCAGAGCTCTCAAAATGACACCACCATTAACAGCAACGACAATTTTTACTGAATAATATGGTAATTTATTTATACTATTTTTCTCATTTGAGCCCCAGAACAATGAGGTGAGATAGTATTATTATTATTATTATTAAATATTTTATTTATTTATTTATTCATGAGAAACAGAGAGAGAAAGAGAGAGAGAAGCAGAGACACAGACAGAGGGAGAAGCAGGCTCCCTGCTGGGAGCCCAACATGGGACTCGATCCCGGGACCCAGGATCACACCCTGAGCTGAAGGCAGCGCTAAACCGCTGAGCCACCCGGGCTGCCCGAGATAGCATTATTATTATCCCTATTTTACAAATGAGAAAAAGTTAAGGTCTGGGAATTAGATAATGTTCCCACAGTATGGGAGGTTGAATAAATGGTCCCCCAAAGATGTCCACAGCTCCATCCCCAGAAAATGTAAATAGATGTCTTTAATGGTGAAAAGGGCTTTGCAGATGTGATTAAGGATTTTGATATGGAGAGATGATCCTGAATCATCTGAGGGGCTTAATGTAATAATCTGAGGGGCCTTATAAGAAGACAAAAGGGACGGAGGAGCTGGAGAAGATTTGATGACAGAAGCAGTCAGAGAAGAGAGAGATTTGAAGATGTTGTGTTGTTGGATTTGAAGACAGAGGTAAGCATGACTAGCCAAGGAATGTAGGTGGTTCTCTGAGCTACAAAGAGCAAAGAAATAGATTTTCCCTCAGCACCTCTGGAAGAAGTATAGCTCTGCTGATCCATTTTGGACTTCTGACATCCAGAACTGTCAGGTAATAGATTTGTGTTGTTTTATGTCATTAATTGTGGCAGTTTATTAGAGCAGCAATAGTAAACTAATACACAGGGTCACAGGACAGATAGGTAGTGAAACGATGACTAACCATTCTCTGTTTGATTTCTAAATTTCTCATCTTCTTCTCATGTGACCAACATATCTTTCCAACTACGACTGAATCAATGACAATGACGAGTCTTAACTGCAAATATCTCATACTATATTTAAACCGTGTGTCAAATAATTACCCTGATATTTTCTCCTAAGATGGTATGTCTGTCTTATAGCCCAGCCAAAATGTTGCTTCCTGAAATGCTAACTGTAATTCTTTCAGTACTTTCTGAATTTACTAATTTTTAGCTGTAATCCTGCCCCCTGCTCTCTCATCTCCCAACACATACACTGGTCATGCACCATTTCATCAGCGCCCAGCTGAAATGCCACTTCTCCGTGAATGTAGTCCTGGTTTTGTCAGTATCTGCGACTCCCAGTGGTGCTGCGTACCTCTTTTACCATCTTTTATCATACGGTGCCATGTGCTACAGCTATTTGTATCTGCCTTCTTTCTCTACTAGGTTTTGAGATTTTGAGTGGCTTGAGTCTGTGGATGATATTTGCCCCCCCTTTTTTATTTAATAGATGTGAGTTCCTAGTCTATGATATGGCTCCAGGTAGGTGATCAGTAAAAGTATGTCGAATTGAACTACGACTGTTAAGAGCCGTGTCTCTATAAGCCAGCTCTCACCCATTTAATAACTTCTACTTCTGCCACAAGGCTTTAATAAATATGGTGCAAGCCCCAAAAATGCACTTTTGGGTCAAATATATTGAGTTCAATCCTCTTCTCCACAAATATTGCTGAAATGAGCCTGGATTCCATCCCAGTTTCTGTCAAAGGGAACTTTATAGGCAACTCCTGGCTTTGGCTGAGGCCTTTATCCCAGGGACTCAAAGGCCATTACAGCTGCAAATGCTTCAAATCATAACAGAAAAGGAGGTTATATTACTAAATTATGTGAACTTTTTCAAATTCAACACATCAATCATTCTCCTTAAAACTGTAAATTCTCTATACAGTGCAACACATTTCTGAAGTAAAGAAAAAAAACGATTTGTATCTAGCTGGTTAGCATTAGGAAACATGGCTATTTTTAAAATTTTCTATCTAGTATTCTTTGATTATTCAGTTCCAATTGGAAATGAATCATTAGCAGATAAATATTTTTCTTAGTTGTTGTAGATGATCTTTTCCTTTTCTTGATGTAGAGATATCTACACTAAGTTATTTTAGACATTTATTTGGATTCTTCTCCCATGGAATATCATGAAACTCTGGATCAATCATGATACCTGTTTTATTTGTCTTATGCTTTAACTTGTAGTTTCCTGAACTGCTTTAGTGGTGGTTGAGAAAGTCTTAAACATATATGTTCCTCATGGGATGTTTGAAGGTTTACATCTCTATGTAATACATAACACTTTCTATATGTACCATTCTGGGTTGGCCTGTGCCAGCTGAAGAACTCCAAAGGTATCACTAGATCAGAGTAGGAATTTTGTAATTGTGGAAGGGTTCTATCACATTAAAATTTTATATTTTAGTGCCTTAGGTAATTTTTTAAAATTAAATTAAATTAAAATTTTTATCCTTCAAATAACCTCTATCAATACTTGCCATCCCTGGCCTCAGATAGACTCATTCCTAAAGTTTTTTCGCTTGAGTATCTGTGGTAGATCATACACGGAATGGCATGTTAAGAAATCAGATCTTCAAAGCCCACTTTTCCCTAAAAAGGTTTACTTTTGGAGCGATTTCTGCTCCTTCACAACCAGAATTTCTAGGCAAAAGCCTTGGGTGCTGCCTTGGGTATTCTCCATTCGGAATTGGAGAGTATTCCTGAATTGACTATTTTCAGTATGCAGATGAATACACCCATTTTTGTGATGGAGAGAAGGGATGAACAGGTCAAAGATAGTTTGGGGCCTTATAATGTTTGTTGTTGATATTTTTGTTAACCAATTTATTTTCGAGACCCTGCCCTGCCCTCACATACTCAAAATATATTGCTGTTACTGCTTTGTGTCAATTCAACATAGTAGAGGGGGGAAGGTGAGGATGTTAGAGTCAGACACACTTGGTGTAAGTTCTTGCCTATGATCTCGATGGAGTTGTGTCAGCTTCCTCGTCTGCTAAAACAAGGGAAAACGTATCTGTTCTGGTATTATTGTGAGATTCACAAATGATATTTTACCTGCAGTTCCTGACAGGTAATGAGCATTTCAAAAATACAGTTATTATCATTCCCTGCTGATATTTATAAAGAGGAAAATGAGGCTGTTTTCTATTTTCATTTGGAAATTATGCATGTGATGTGCTCCCTACGTCACACTTGACACAAAGAAGTCTAAATTTTATTTTATTTTATTTTATTTTTTTAGAAGTCTAAATTTTAATTAATGACAAGCTTTGAATATTGTCAAACACTCTTCACTAATTTTTAAATTGTGGTCTTGGATATATTCCAAGATTGCGGAAAGGGGTTGTAGCTATAGGCTGACAAAAGAAATATTAAGGGAAGAAGCACAAAAGACAAGATGTGATAGTTGAGGAGCATTAGGGACAAGAGAAAATTCAGAAGGGAATTTTAAAAATATGTTCAGTATATTCATAATCTTTATTTAACTCCTCCAAATATAAGTTCAGGAAATCTGTATCATTTTTTAATATTCTTTTAATTGAATTTGTACGTGTGCATATGCGTGTACACCCACATGCCATTGTGTCTATTTCCTTGACCACAGTAAAATGCTAAGGTAAGATCTAGTATCGTTCAAAGACACCCACGTCCAGGTGGGTTATATTTCCCGGGCCCACCGAAAATTATGTGATTCTATATTCGTATTTTAATAATTTTCGATGTATAGTGTCATTGTTCTAAAGCAGAGAGAGAGAGAGAGAGAGAGAGACAGGCAATTCATTCAATGATCCACTTCTTAAGAAAGTTAACTGAATCAGTTTATGCTGTCTAACTTCATGAAGAACTTCCCACTGAAACTGAAATATCACCTCACGGAGGTAGCTGTCACGGACAAACCCTCGCAGAGTCTCTCCCACCTGCATTTAAACATCGGGACATCAGTGGGCTCCACCCAGTAATGTGGCGTCTGTGCCTTCGTGTTGTGAATTTCTTCAGTCTAGAGACTGTGACTCACTCAGTTTTATGTGCTTAGATCAACAAATGTTTGTTGAATTGTTTGCTTTAACAAAAGTTGATGAAATAGAAAACCAATGGTTCACATACAATACAATTATTTTAACATTCTTTTCTGGTTCCTGGAATACTTGTATTTGCAAACTGTGGCATCTTTTTCTTACTATAAAAATATATGCTGAGCATGCAATCCAGGCAAAGAGATCTGTGTGGTCTTGAGGGATATTTCATTTAGGCTGTGGTAGAGCTTGGAAAATTATCTTTGCTTTTCTATAGAGTACAACTTTCTAATGGCTCAAGTGCTGATGCCTCTCAAATAATGTCTCATTCTCATTTCAGTAATACTAGAAAAATACTGATTTTTTTTTTACTTTATTTTTCCACAATTCCATATAGAATGCCATGCTCCTGAGATAGTGTCCTTTTTTAAATGAATTAAAATGGATTAAATCATAAACCTCTTGATTTATAATAAAGTTACAAACCATCTCTTTGTGTGGGTTAATTCTATAAATTATTAATCTCTTTACCATGAATTTATTCGTGTGCTGAGAGAGTGACACTTCATGGCCTGGTCCTCAAATTTCTAGAGCACGCACTTCACAGGGCCTGCAGATGCTCTCCTACTCATGAAGACAGCAATAGACAAAATGCAAAGTCTTAGGACATTTGCCGTCTTCCAGATTTGGAAAAGAAATTGCTAAGAAATCAACTTCTCTCTCTCTGTGCATGTCTTTTTCTGAAAAGTCAGGCAACGAAACAATTATTTTCATGTGTTAAAAAAACTAAATTGAATGAGTAGACTAGTTATTTTAGTTTTATGTAAGTTTAACATGAAGGTTAAGAGGAAATAAAATTTGGGATACCTACTGAGTTAATTTCCATATTCCTGTTAGATCTTGGTCTTACGCCTTCCAGCACTTTTAAAAACATCTGTAACTAGTGAATTGGGACAAAATAGTGAACTGCAGTATCCAAATGGAACTACAGAGGTTTGGATTTCCTAATGGAAAACTGGAAAATATGTTTTTTCATACTTAGTCAACTCTCTTTCAATTGGCAGAATATTATACTTTAGGCCATAAATGAAAGAAATTAAATACTGCATCAGCAAATGGTGACAGGGAAATACATACAGATATAAACATATTCTTACAAGGAAGCTAGCTTTTGGGTGGCCTGAGGAAAAAAAGAAAAAGACCTCAATTAAAACCAAATGTTTAATGTGTATCCAGACTATAAAACTTACCTGTCAAAATTAACCCCATGCTTAGCCATTTAAAAGATCCAAGTCTGACAAACAAGAAAATGACTAATTCCAACCTCAACCCCTGTGATACAGACTATGGAGCTCTTGCCATCTTAGTGACCCTCTGGTGTCTCCGAACAGCGGCCCTACTCCCGTAGTTTCTAATAGGAGCACTTTTTCTTTCTTTTTCTTATGCATATTGGGTTTTAATAAATGGGGAAGATATTGTTTAATGAATAAACTATTCAAAAATGAAATTGCCCTCAGCCCGCCCGAGATGCTTGCACGCATGAGGGAGCAGAGCGCATCTGCCACCCGAGCAACGTCCCGGTGGGCCCTCTTCCGGACGCACACTCGGTCCTGAGGCAGGAGTGCCTCACACCAGCGGTGACCTGTGTCGCTGTGTCGCTGTTCATTCACTCTGCGCGCTTCAGCTTTCACTCCCACCAGAGCCTGCCTGCGCCCACGCGAAAGCTGCAGCTCGGACTGCCTGAACCAAGTCTCCATCTGAGGTCAGTGCCTCGCTGTGTTGTTTTCAAAGTCTTTAGCACTTACTCCTCTTTTTTGGTTTTTTGTTGTTGTTGCTTTTTTTTTTTTTTTTAACCACCTTAACAGCAGCTACATTCCAATTGATTTGGTGAGATGAATGCCATTTACACTTCAGTTTGCACCTTTTTGAAAAAATGCTCAGAAGGGAATAAATCTACACTTTCCAGAATGATTGTGCATAAGGAAGTCTGGGGCTGCTAAGAAGAGGTGTGAGACACGTATGGGAATGTATTAGTTACAATCACACCTAAATCTCAATGATTTCCAAAGTGATAGAACTAACGTGTACAGGAGAGCCTGAGAGAGTTGGCAGAGATTTATTATACTAGATTTTTTCTTGCTTAATTATAAACGGCTAAAACTTTGTAACTCCTGTTGGGGGTGCGTTTGGCTGCAAAGCTTTGTGGAAACAAATACAAGAGATAATCTCGCCATCAGTAAGCACACTGAAGCTGCTCCTTTGTTGGAGGGAACATATGGACTACAGTGTCCTGGCATTAAAAGGACTGACAGTTTATAAGAAGCAGACTATATGGATTCGCGGAGAACTCAGTATGATCATTCGACCTCTGCAACAATCGCGGTTATGCCATTTGCTCTCCTATCGTGATTTGCAGGTCTTCAAACAACACTAAGAAAAAAAAAAGTGGTGAACTTGACCTTGAACTTATGCTACCCCCAAACCAGGCATGTAGGGGATGTGGAATAAGAGATTGAATAGCTGGAATTCAGAGGAGGCGGGGGGGGGGGGGGGGGGGGGGGGGGGGTGGCGCGGAAGAGGTCTTAAAGCAAAAAGAAAGCTGCTGATGCCTTGATGCCTTCAGCAGGAAAGAACAAAGCAAGCCCCGGAGCCAGCCTGACCATGCCAGAAAGGCAAATGTGTATTGGAAAATTCTGGCTGTGGACACAGACAGACTTGGATTCAAATCCTAGCCCCGCAATTTGTTTTTCGTGTAATCTGAAAGCATCTTGAAATCCATCACTTCTAAACTAATGGAAATAATACCTGTTTGACTACGATGTCATAGAGAACTCGGGCAGGGGAGGAACCAACACAGAAGACAGAGATGAGATGGGCAGCGATGGAGGCAAGAGTCTGGACGGAGTGTTGACACAGGAAAAACGAGTGTTTCAAGAGGGAGCCGAAATGTTGCTGAACATTACAGAAACTGAAAAAAAATCCATAGGGTTTTGTACAAGATGAATGGAAAATGCCACAATGTGAATGTTTTCATGTAAATAAGGGCTAATAGAGAAGGAACAATAGATCCAGCCTGGGGTGGGGAGGCCAGGGAAACCAGGATGAAAGAAAAAAGGCTGATGAGAGTAGAGGGTGGCTAAAGGGTTAGAAGAAGGCACCACGGTAGGAGCAGTGCGAATGTCACATGACCTCAACATTTATTTGTCACTCTATTAAAATATGTCAACCTTTCATGAGACATGAACCCTCTTAAATTAACAATCTAAAAACACAGTATCAGTAATTACGATATGAAATGCTATGGATTTCCCTAAATAAGCATTGGAGCTATGGAACCCACATCAACGCGATGCGCTTGAACAGTGATAACTTAGCATTGTATGTTACTTTTGCCATATTCACTGTAGCATCCGTCATAGAACCTAAAATTACTTTTGAATATTAAGGCAAACAAAGTTTTCGGTGAATAAGTGGCATTAGTGATAGGCAGTCATGCAGTTCATGAGAGGTAATGTTGATAAAAAACATTTAGCCTTCTATTTTTGCTTTTGAGTAATACCAAGAAACTAAGAAATGATATAACATCAAATAAAATCACTTAATTATAATCAATATAGCATGTATTTGATGACTGGGTATTTTTTCTAGATTTCTGAAAGAAAAGTATATAAAATTGAGATTCAGAAAGCATTGTCTCAAAATAGAATTGATTCTGATAGCAAACAGTACATCAAAGAAAATACAAAGAAATTCAGAATTCTTGTGGCAGGAAGTGGTTTTGAACACAGTCTTGCTTGAAGAAACACATAAGATCATTTTGAATGGAAGATGAAAAATATCTGTCCCAAATTCTTTCTTATGAAACCATCATGACATTTCACCTGTGTAGCTTCCTTTGAGTTCCGGAAAATTCCAAATGGGGAAATTGTGGCGTGGTGGAAAGGAAGGAACCCAGCCTTCCATGAATGAACTCCAAGCAATGTTCTAAAAACATACTCAAAAATAAACTTCCAAAGCACCTATTATATGCCTTAGGGATAAGAGAATAGAGACTGCCAAGTTTTATTTTATTTATTTATTTTTTTGAGACTGCCAAGTTTTAAAATCCGTTTCTCAGGGGTTTCTAGCTTTGTAACACACTTGAAGTTTAACAAATGAGACATCTTCATTTGGAAAAAAAAATTTTGAGGAAACTCTCTTACAAGGATTTTGGGTAGCTCTTACAAAACTATATTTTGATGATCTAATTTTAAATGGATTAGAAACATGCAGATTAAATTTCTCTAGAAAGAAGCTACTTAAGAATCAAGAGTGGGCTGCTGGGCCAAGGATAGCTTGGCACTGGACAGCCCCCAGTCTTTGAAAATAACCCTCAAGTATTCGATGAACCCAAATGACAGCCAGGTTCCCAGAAAGTGCTGGGCCAGCCGTGGTTACTCACGTGTGAGTTAAGTCTCCTGGTGGATTTCCAACGGCTGGGACAGGAACCACGGGTAGGTAAGGGAAGTGAGCGAGCAGAAGGGAGACAAGTAGGGCTAGTGCTCCTGTTCTTTATATCCAACTGCGGCATGACTTTGGCCCCCACGTAATAGGAGGTGTGTGTGCCTGTTACTTTGAGTCCACCGTCTGTGGTCTATGCTAGTGCCCCGTGTGCTTATGTCGTCTCCCCTCATGCCTATTGCTTTGCCATGTAACTTTTAAAGGAACAAAAAGTAGTTTAAAATTCTCCAAAAGCTCATAAAACTTTTAATCCACTTTGTTTTTGTTTTGTTTGCTTCTGGAAACATGAGAAGAAGAGCAGACATCACATGCAGAAAGGATGAGCCGACCACCTCCGAGTGAAGTGCCACAGCTCCCGCCCGGCCGCGCACTCTACTGCCGCCATCGCCCTCCACTTGCATTTCTTCATCTGTCAACTAGCTTAAGGGCCTCTCATGTCTTCAAGTGTATTATACCCTGTTTTCAGGGTAATTTTTAAAAAAACATTAGTTTATGTCTCCTGCAAAACATTATTTGGTTGAAGCTGTCACTCACCTCCCAGCAGGTCTCCACACCCGTGGCCCAGCTCTTGGAGTCGCTCGGTTCATACCTCTGCAGATGAGTGTCTACTTTGCTACTATGGTGCCCTTCCTCTTGCGTCAGCGAGCTCTGCCCATTCAGCAGGCAGTCGTGGTGTCCACCTCCTCTCTGAAGCATTGCGTGACCTCCCCAGGTGACATGAGGGTCCGCATCTCTTGGTTTCTAGCCTGTGTCCCCCACTGTTCCTATAAAGGGAATAGGCCCTAAGTAAGAACAGGCTGTAGGTGTATCCCTGTATCCTAGTATAGGGGAAGTGGATAACCCTGCAACAAAAATCATTCTCTCTCCTCTTTATGATAGAATTAAAAAAAAATAAATAAATAAAAACTACCCAAGCAGAGTCTTTATTTCCTGAATCCTCTTGCATCTGAATGGAATCCTTCAAGTAGAAGGGTATTTGGCTTTCCCAGGGCAGAGCAATTAGTCAACAACGCCACCTTGTCCCTCCTCTTCTACTCCATCTTGTGATGAGAAGCATGGCACCCTGAGGCTCTGGGGGACAGCAGATCCGTGAGGTGGGAGGGACCCGGGTCTCTGACCCTCCACCTGAAGGAAAGCCACATTCCAAACAGGAGCATCCACCTTCAACCCCAGAATGCACTAAACGTGCATTCTGCTAAGCCACTGAAGTTGGGAACTTCGTCGCAGCAACTAGAATCATCCTACGTAGCAAGAGCAGGGACATCAGGTCACTCAATGCTTGCTGAAAGAATAAATGAACAGTGGGGTAGGTCAGTAAGCAGAAGGGCCCGGCTGCCCGGGAACTCCCTCCAACTACATGTCACAAGCATCAGCCTGAGAGTTTGTCTTTAGTCTCTGATCTCGATAAAAACACAAATGACACGGGAGAGGAACACGGGCCTGTTATCAAATGTTGTGGATGAAAAGTTTCAACCACGCTTCTTAAGGCTTCTCAGAATTTCCCATGTTCTTCACTTTCCACAATGGCACGTGCCGTTGGTCCCCGCCCCCCGCCCCTGGCGCCGCGGCTGCCATCGCTACCCCCCGCAGAGATGCCTCCGGGCATTGCCAAGGCACCAGGCACCGTCCTGGGCACGTCGGGTGCGTTCACTCACGGCATCCGACAGCAGTCCCGTGAAGAATGTGGTGGATAAGGAAACTGAGGCACAGCAGGTTACGCGGCTCCAGCTGTGGGGCCCCCGGGCTGATCCTGCGTGAGAAGTGTTTGCAGACTTGAACCCGCACATTAGGGTGGGGGGGGCGAGGCCAGGCCCGAGGGGCGGGGGCGGCGCAGCCGTGCGCAGGTCGTGGGCCCCCCGGGTAGTCCAAATAGCCTCTGCTGAGTAACATCCTAGACGTTTCATTTCCTGGCGGGCGACAAAAGGGGGTTTGCGGCGTCCCCAGCCTGCGTTCAGGCAGCGCACGGGCTCCCGCGCCAGCGGGTCGGGCCGCACAGACGCCGCTGCCTTGGGTGGCTTTGGGTGGCTTTGGGGCTTCGGGTGGCCCGCCGCAGGGGCGGGACGAGGCTCCTCTTACAGGTTCGCATCCAAAAACGATGTTTTAGAAAAACAGGAGAGGGAGACACAAAGCCGTCTCTAGCCCCGTGAGGCTCCATTATTTGATCCCTTTATTTCAAGCTGAGCAGGAACCGTGGGTCACAGGCTG
Source organism: Canis aureus (assembly GCF_053574225.1). Classification (NCBI taxonomy): domain Eukaryota; kingdom Metazoa; phylum Chordata; class Mammalia; order Carnivora; family Canidae; genus Canis; species Canis aureus. The sequence continues at coordinate 30,969,238 of NC_135645.1, forward strand.
GCGCTGCCGAGCCCGAGCCCCGGCCGCGCGGCTCCGGGCCCCTCCGCGCCCGCCCGCGCCCGGCCTCCCGACAGCACCCGCGCGGCCGGGGCCTGCAGGTGCCACCGTTCGGCGGGCGCGGCTGCGGCCTGCAGGTGCCACCGTTCGGCGGGCGCGGCTGCGGCCTGCAGGTGCCACCGTTCGGCGGGCGCGGCTGTGGCCTGAAGGTGCCACCGTTCGTCGGGTGCGGCCGCGGCCTGCAGGTGCCACCGTTCGGCGGGTGCGGCCGCGGCCTGCAGGTGCCACCGTTCGGCGGGTGCGGCCGCGGCCTGCAGGTGCCACCGTTCGGCGGGTGCGGCCGCGGCCTGCAGGTGCCACCGTTCGGCGGGTGCGGCCGCGGCCTGCAGGTGCCACCGTTCGTCGGGTGCGGCCGCGGCCTGCAGGTGCCACCGTTCGTCGGGTGCGGCCGCGGCCTGCAGGTGCCACCGTTCGGCGGGCGCGGCCGCGGCCTGCAGGTGCCACCGTTCGGCGGGCGCGGCTGCGGCCTGCAGGTGCCACCGTTCGGCGGGCGCGGCTGTGGCCTGAAGGTGCCACTGTTCTGCCCGTGCGGCCACAGCCTGCAGGTGCCACCGTTCGGCGGGCGCGGCCGCGGCCTGCAGGTGCCACCGTTCGTCGGGTGCGGCCGCGGCCTGCAGGTGCCACCGTTCGGCGGGTGCGGCCGCGGCCTGCAGGTGCCACCGTTCGGCGGGTGCGGCCGCGGCCTGCAGGTGCCACCGTTCGGCGGGTGCGGCCGCGGCCTGCAGGTGCCACCGTTCGTCGGGTGCGGCCGCGGCCTGCAGGTGCCACTGTTCTGCCCGCGCGGCCGCGGCCCTCGGCCGGCTCCACACGCGTGGGAAGGCAGATCCCGAAGGTCTGGCGACAGCCTTCCAGGTTGTTCGTGGAATTCCGAAGAGAGAACACAGCCCCGAGCCCCGGGAGAAGCTGAGCGCGGTGCTCCTAACGGAGATTCTCGGCCTCCGGTCCTCTTCGGCGAGCGCGACTCCTCCAGACGCCATTCTCGGTGGCGCGCCTGCCTTTCCTATGCCCTTACTTTCTTCCCTGAAGGGGGCTCTCGACAAGAATAGACCAAGCCGTGGAAGCAGGCCTGGCGCCGCAGCAAGGCCCCCGAGAGCGCCCGCAGGGCAGGAGACCAGGCTCTCAGTCCCGAGTGGCGCTGGGAAGGCGCTGACGCCTCGGCGGCGCGCACGCTCTTCGCTTCCCGGCCGTGGCTTTCCCACTGGTCACTGAGGCCGACCCGAGGTCCTCCGCGTTCTCTTCCGGCTCCACCTTCCTGTTGCTCCTCCGGTTTCCTCGTCGCCCGGTTCCCGGTGGCGAGCAGGCACCGAGCGCGCTGCGGGCCGTCCTGGACACCCGCCGCGCCCGCCGCGGCCACAGGGCGGCGGAGGCCCCTCGGCCCGGGGCAAGTGGGCGCGAGGCCGGGCAGGAGGCGCGGGAGCCCGTCGCGTCCAGGGACAGCGCCCCGAAAGCCAACGTGCCTCTCGGGCCTGGAGCGCAGGCTGGGTGTGCCGGCCCGCGCCCCCCACGCAGGCCGGGGAAGAGCCGAAGGTCGCCCGTGTGGGCGGCGGGGCCGGGCTGGGGGAGGCCCGGCGCCCGCCCCCGCACTGCCGGCAGCGGCCGGCTCCCCGCGCGCAGCCCCGGCCTCCATCCCCCGCCGTCCGTGCTCGCTCGCTCGCTCTGGCAAGTAGGAGACGAATTATCGAAAAGAAGGAAAGCCCGTCGAGGCTGGCATTTCAGGTGAGAAACTCCACAGGCAGAGTCAGACGTGGGAGCATGGAGAAGGCACGTGGGGACGGCGAGGCAAGCGGGCGGTTGGGGACGGCGGCCAGGAGCGGCGCACCTCACCACGGGCGCGGGCTGCCAGGCCGGCAGGGACTCTGCGGAACCCAGGCGTCGGCGCCATCGGGCGAGGGCTCCGAGGCCACTGCGCGGGAGGGCGCCGTGGGAGAGGCGCGGCCGCCGGGACCCCAGGCCCAGCCCCCCCCCGGGCTCAGGTGCCCACGTGCAGAGGCCGCAGGAGAGGCGCGGTGGCTGCCCCCGCCCCCCCGAGGCTCAGGTACCCACGTGCAGAGGCCGCGGGAGAGGCACGGCGGCCCAGGCTCTCCCCGCCAGGCTCAGGTGCCCACGTGCAGAGGCCGCGGGAGAGGCGCGGCGGCCCAGGCGCCCCCCTCCCCCAGGCTCAGGTGCCCATGTGCGGAGCAATGAACAGCTAGGCTGTCCCATCCCGCACCTCGCGGCCACGAGCGTCCTGCAAGAGCTCCCCTAACTGACCTCGCCACAGTAAATTTATGAAGAACAGGCTTTTTGAGTGTTGGCTACCTGGATGTTCATCTCACTAATAATCGTAGATTTCTGCAGAATGACCATTCTGGTTCAGACAGCACCAACACTGAATATTTTTTACCACATTCTCACCAATAATTAGTACTGAGCAACTTGAAGGTTTTTGCTAATCTGAGCTGGAGAGCATGTGCTCCTCCTTGTTTCAATTGCACAGTCCCATTTATTCATAGAATTTCTTGAATGTATGTTGACCATTCAGAGCTTCCATGTCAGTCATTTAACTTTGTACGTATTTTAACTATTAACATTATTTTTCTAAAGTGTTTATTTTACAAATTCTTTTAGTTTTGTAGACAGAATGTGTATATATATACCTGGTATATCTAGATATTGTCAATACCTAGTTGGTTCAATTCATGCACAGATCTCCTATGGTGATATTCATTAAAAAATAGTATTTGGTAACATTTATTGTAAAAATATTTTTATGCAACAAAATCTAGTTTTTAATTATTTGGTTTCAGGTCTTGTTTAAAAACAAAACTTTTTGTAACACAAATGGACAAAAATATTCTCCTGTGTACCCACCTTGTAACTTTATAAATTAAAAAAAAAAACTTTATAAATTTATTTTCTCTTAGTCTGCCATAGTTGACATTTTTGTTTAAATATGGACTTCCTTCTGCCTCAGTTAGTCACCAGCATTGGCCCATATACAAAATACTCCATCTATTCCCAAATGAGTGGCACCCACACTTCAAGCTCCTCTTCTCACACAGCACCCCGACCCTGACTGCTCTGCTTCATTCTACGTGCATTTGTCTATCATAGGACAGTATTACTTTGTTTTAAAATGATAGACAAATGTTAAATATATACATGTATAACAATATAATTTATATAATACTCTGTTTAAATATATAATGTAAATATTGTATATATACACATATAGTTTATAAATGATTTCAAAGTCAGCCTTACAGTCAGAAAATATCACCTTTGTTGATTTTTTAAAAATCTATTATAGTCTTCGGTCAGTTTTTGTTCATATTCTGTACAGATTCTGTCCCATGCCCGGGAAAGGGAGGAGCAAACACCCTCGCCGTCCATCCTGTCTGTCCTCCCTGCCCACCCTGTGCTCTCGCCCAGCCTGCCAACCAAGCTAGCAAATGCTGAACCCCTGAGACTCAGAGACTAGGTGCCCAGCCTCAGATACCAGAGAACAGGGGGTGCCCTGGTCCATCAGGGTCACACACGGTGCTTGCTGAGTACGGCCAGTCTTCCGTGTCAGTGGAGCATTGATTATGCACCAGAGCTCTACTCATCACTTGGTACCTAACAGTTCATTAAGCTTCGCAACACCGTATGCAGACCATTCCGTTTCTAAATGAGTGGAATTTGTGAGAGGGGTGCCATCATCATTCCCATCTGATAGACCAGGTTACTGAGGCATGTGAAGGTGAAGTAAACTGAATTTGAAATTGTAAAAAAGGCCCAGGATCTAGAATGTTACGAGGAAGCTCTCAATTTATAAGTGTTGTGAACCAAAATCAAACATTTTAACACCAGCAACAAAAATTAATGTGCTCATTTTACAGACGCCAAGTGAATCTCAAATTGAGGCAGATTGAGAATCTAGTGCTTTTTCTGATGAATGTTTTCTTATGGATGTGAATCTACAGAATAATTTTGTAAAGTATAAAATATGTGTGTATAACACAGCGACTTCCTGTGTGAGCATGGCAGCAGCACTTTTCATATTATTCAATCATAGAAACTGGTTAAAAGACCAACCACATAGTCAGATGATCAGCGGATTGGAAAACAGGCTTATAGGCTTAAGAGATAAAAGGGTGGCTTATTTTAACATCTCTTCCCCACTCTTAAACCCACATAGAACTTCAAAATTTTAAAAGTGCTACATATTAATGCTCAATGTCAAACAGAAACAAAATAAAGTACACTCTCATGCTGGAATAATAAATTGAAAGGATCGAGTAGAGAAGCTGGAAGATGTTATGTATGAGAAGTTTAACAGTGGTAAAGAGTTAAATGAAATAATAACATGAGAACACCCCTTGTCTCAAAAGGAGGCTATAAAATAAAAGGTCCTATAATAGCTAATCGGTCAACCTAGTTCTCTGGCTTAGGCAGTTCTCTTCCCTCATTTCGACGATCCTCAAAATGAAAATAATGACAATGTGATATGGACGCTCCTGTATGTATGTGAATGTCCTGTAAGATTGCCAACGTGTTTACTATTTCTTCTGTTTTATAGTTTGTTTTTTAAGTTGCTTGTTTCTTATATTTTGTTATTTAAAAAGTCCTTATTTTTCTGAAAGAAATTATGTTTGCAAATATTTTCAGTGTCTTTTTTTATGGCCTTAAAAAAGATTTTCCATCTTTGGCAAAATAAACATCAGTCTCAAAATTTCTTTATGACTTTATTGGGTTTCGAGAATACAAAATTCTGAAAACTGCTGCTATTGGGTTTCTGTGCTTTGCCTCTATGTCCATCAGACCACCCCTGCCTCCTGGGCTGTTCCGCTAAATCTTGAGCCACTTGGTGGCTGGGCCTGTGTGTCGCCTCCAGAAGGACTGGCCTAATTTGATCAATCCCAATGATCACTTTACTTAATTCCCATTGTCTCTTAGGAAAGGTGAACTTTTGACCTACATCTGAGTTGCCTTTCTCCTCTGTGGCTTCTGGCTCCCTCAATTCCTTTTTATTAAATTATTTTTTGGGGGATTTATATTTAGGCCATATTCTTTCTAAAGAAAATAAAGAATATAATTACTAAATTGTTCAGTTCTTAGATAGAATTTTGAGAATAATCTATCAATTTTACTCATTTCTTAACTAGAGCAAATGGTTCTGACTACAAACCTATCACCTAATCTCTATCAAGGCAATGAGTTTCTCATTGATCTGCTAGGCTGCGAGCTCCAGAAAGGTGTAGGCATAAGTAATCAGCTACAATGAAAACAAATCTACAATACTGTATTTTGGAAACTCAAAATGAGAAATAACAAATGAAGAGATGATTATCTATTATTATAGAATTCTATCTTTTAAATTAAATTATAGGATAGCAAATAAAATGATAACTTTATTAAATATAAATATTTAATATTCATGTGGGCAACAAAACATTAGCAATGTTATTTGAATTACTGGGCAGCAAACACTACAAATGCACTTAAAATATACTTGTATTTTCACAAAATTTACATCATTTCATTTGTATAGATCTTAGCAAATAGAGTGCAATGGATATCTCTTTCTCTTTACCAAGTGTTGAATATCTTAATAAAATAAAATCGGGTCATTTTATTATGTCTTCTCTTATGTACTTGTTCTGGTTTTATTAATGTTAAGTTAAATTATTCTAAGTATCTCATAATAAAAACAATAATAAATAAAAATTCATGAAAAATTTAATGTTTGGGAAGGAACATGTTGTGCAGATGAAATGTATTTTCTTGGAATATATCCATGCATGTTATACTTTCTGCATATTTATTTCTTCTCTGTCATCATTCAAAACTCATTACATATATCATGGAAATGTCACTGATCTGATAAATATGGATCAATGAACATCAAAAATATGACCTTTGAATAAAACAAGAAAAGGAAACTAACATTGCTTGCTTCATTATTATATACCAAGTGCTTTGCTATAGGTGTGTGTGTGTGTGTGTGTTTAAATAATCATAAGAATCTCTTAAACTATCATTATCCTCATTCAAGGAGAGAAAACCTACATTGAGATATTTCTTCAATGCCTAAGTAAACACATTTATTACTGTAGACAGGACATTCAAACTCAGGGTCCCCTTCCTGTATTTTGCTGCTCTCTACGATTAACTTGGATTAGACTTTTCTGTCAAGAAACCATTAAAGCTGGCTAAAATTAAAGCAAACAAGCAAATAGCAGTTTGAAGGAATCTTGGAGGAGGAAGGAGGCCAGGATTTTAGGGGTCATGATTCTGAAGATAAGGAAAATGCAATGGAAAAAGCCTTCCACTTAATAGTGGTTTTTTTTTTCACTTTGGACATTTGCAAATTTCCAGGACATAGTGGTTGCACAACAAAAACAACCTTGTAAATTTTGTGGCCCACTCACTGAGGTAGAAAGGGAAAAATATTAAAGGTCATGATTACCATGGCAGCAAGAATTTGAGGGTTAACTAAATTGGGAGAAAAAGGAATCATGGAGAAGGGTGTCATTTGATACATGTTTTCCTTTATGTCTGTGCCAAACTCTTAATCTTTGCATAAAGGAGTAAAAAGACAAGAAACTAGAAGATAAATGGTTGATACAGGCTAAAGTACTGCAAGAGTGTTTAGCTATCTGACAGTGCGAGGCTGTCCACCAAAAAGGAGGAGCCCCAAAAGGCCCCTAGACTTTCAGTTGAGATTACTGAGAAATCGACCCTGTAGGATGAAGGACAAAGAAGTAGACCAGCCCTGAAAAAGCCTGAAAGAAGTTTAGAAAAATCTTAGTCTCAAATTAGATGTAAGTGTCCCTCCCATAAGCTACCTCTCTAATAGATGAATACTAAATCTACTCTGAAGAAAAGTATCATCATTCAGAGTCTCTACAATTTTTACAATGGTTGACACTCAGTTAAAAATTACCAGGCATGACAAGAAATGGAAATAAATCACCCAAAACAAAGAGAAAAAATAGGCAATAGAAATAAACCACCAGTGATCAAGGTTTTGGAGTTTCAGAAATAAACTTTACTACAACCTTGATTAAAATGTTCAAAACCAAAATAGATGAAGTGATGAAGAATTTTACCAGATACATGACATCTAGAATGAGACAGATGACCATTATTGTACTAAAAAAAGTATAATTTCTAAAGGTAAAAACTTAATAGATATGTTTAACAGAAGAAAGAAATAGAAACCAGAATCTTGTTCAGTAGAATGGCAAGCACAAGCTCTTTCTTTTTAAGATCATTATACTTAATGTTGCATCTCTTGTGAAAGAACTTGTTGAGTTTCTATGACTGACTGCTCACTTTAGGTCTCAACATAAATATCACTTTTCAGAGAGACTCTCTACAACCACCCTATTTTGGAAAGTTTCCTCCTACTTTACCTCCCTATCCATCATACTTTCCCCCTTTTCCTTCAAAACACTTGTCAGTGCAAAGTACTATAACCAATAAAAATGATAGATGTAAGGACCTTTTTTTTTTCTATGTATATGCTTAAACAAGTTACGTCAAATCCTTTATCTTCAGATAATATCTTGCAGTAAAGATACTGATGCACAGGTTAAACATTGTTAGAGAGTAAATGAGATAATGCCTATAAAACATCTAGTTCAGTGTGAAGGCAGAGTTTTCATTTTATCAAAGGTTAAAACAGATATTGGAAAGTTGTGGCTGTTTGGGAAATTAACTAAAAACCCATGGACTAGTTATTTTGAAAATAGCTGCATCAGAGTGGAAACCATAATGGATTTGATGGCAGATGGCTTGGCTCTAGTTCTCATTCAAAACAGCCTCCCTATACAGGGACACTGGTCTCTCAATTTTTAGAACTATAAATTAGGGATGATGTATACACATCATAATCATGTAAATCAAGGGAAAAGGGCTTCCATGTAAAACAAGTATTATCCTTATATCTGCCCACAAAAAAAACTAATTCATAGACCATTCCTGATATGTCAAACAATCCAGGATTTCCATTGTCCAAAAATTGATCATAATTTCTGTTTTGAGGTTTGGTAATGTGTATATCGATAATATTTTTCCATTTTATTGTGTCTTGACCAAATGGAGAAAGATATAGAAATGAGGTTCCTGCCTGGGAGTTTGCCAAATCACATTGATTTTATAATTAAGTGTTATTTCCTACATGAAACATTTAATTCTCCAGCACTCAAGAATTGAAAATAGTGTTGTCACGTTACAAAGAAAGTAAATCATCGTTTGCTTCCTTAAATAAAATATTACTGAGGTTGGCCTGAGATCAATGAAAAGATCATCTATGAAAGGACGACATTTTTCATTCTTTGTCCTAGGAAGATATATGCAAAGCTAATTTTGGATTTTCTAAATCAGGCATCAACAGGCATTTCCCAACATGAATATTTTAGTCTTGAGGACCACAAGGTCTCCATGTTGGAACTGCTCAACACTGCCACTAGACAATATGTAACGTGGGAATGGCTATGATCTAATGAGCTTTGTTTACAAAAACAAGCAGTCAACCCCTGGTGTGTAATTTGTTGACTTCTGTTTTAAGTGATTAACAAAATGCCTGATGAAAAAATGAATGTTACCCAAGAAAACACTGCCTTTTTAAGAAAAACTAGTTTATCACAAATCTATGACTGAGTTTGTCAGATAATCAAAACTCTAATATAAAGACAAACAAAGGTTGATTCTTACTTGCAGTAGAGACACACTAACTTCTTAAGTAATCCATTTATTTTTTTTCCCCTGGACATACAGACTTTCTTTCAGTGAGATGTGGCCTGCATTTTGGTCAACAGAAACGGGCAAACATTTCTAAATATGTGTCATCTCCAGTCTTGGGTCATAAAAAGCCCCTATGTATCATTCTTACCTAATATGTCCCCATCTATCAGCCAGATGCAGAGGATCCAGTGAAAGACTGAGACTCTAGGAGATGAAGGAGCCCGAGTCACTCCATGAAACAAAAGCCCCAGCCCTTGCCTGCCATCAACTCTACATGCATGGCAATTAACTTCCATTTTACCAGGTCACTGAAACAACAGAGCTGACACTTACCAAGTAGCATTAACTATCATAAAACGTAAATTGGTATGAGAAACTAAATTTGTAAAATCAACTTAATGGGTTCCTGGCAGGTGATGAGGACACAGATACAGCAGACCTCATGACTGGAGACTCCTGCTGTTCTGTGTTAAATGTTCATAAGATGGAGGCCCAAGACACCTTAGGAGTAAGACTGTGTGACAACTAGAGAAGTGATTTCAGAGGAAGTGGCTGGAAAGGGTCAGAATGTGCAGTTGGTTACTCTAGCTGCCTCCAAAAAGGCATTAGAAGACAGAGATGAGCCTAGACAGTGACTGGCTGGCTTTCATGATGAGATCAAGTGCTTTCTAGTTTGTAAAAGAAGATCATTAGAGGTCAAGTAACAGATAAGACTGAAAACATAAAGCCCAGTAAGATTTCTCGGTCGATTCAGATACTGAATCTTGCAGCAAAAATCAGATGATCAGATTAAGGGTGTTATCTGCTTACCCAAGAGCAAATTATTTGAATCACCTTAAATTGACTACTATTAAAGAGAAGGAGAAAAGAGAAAAGGGAAAGAGAACGGAGGAGAGAAAAAGAGAAATGAGGATGAGAACAAAAGAAGGAAATCACGTTTGAGAATTCTGTGTAGAAAAAACTTGGATGTGGTTACTGGCACATGAACCTGGATGGCAGGAAATAACTTCAAAGTGTCCTAGTTTTGAAAGGGTTTAATTTCCAAAGAAACCACAAACCTGGACCAAAACCTATTTTAGTGTCCAAAGCTCAAAACAACTTTTGGGCCCAAGAGCAGGAAGGAGACTGCAAGAGCTCTCCAGTCCCCAAAGGTGATGGTGATGAACAAAGCCAGCAACGCAGAAGGTAGAGCTAGCAGCCTTGGAGAACACCTCCTAGAAACCAGAACCTAGGGTCGGGTTTGTCTCCCACCCTTCTTTCCCAAATGGGAAGCCACCACACATCCCCAAAACAAAAAGCCTCAAATAGTTCCAGTGCAAACAAAGAAAAAAATTTGATCGCTGTTCATCTGCGCCTGTGGACAGACAGGGGTGCAGACTGCGTATGCACGTGCACACCACGTCCACAGGGAGATGGCTTTTGTTTTTAAAACTGTATTTGTTTATAACTTCTGTAGTTCACAGTCCATGATCTCATCTCAAAAGCTCACTGGGCATGCTTGCTTGCCTTGGACACATCCCAGGTGAGATCCCCCGGCCCACGCACCCCCGCTGATAGTCCTCTCCATAGGATTAGCAAGTCCTCTACTTCTATCCCTGTTCTGGGAGGTGTGTAGAGCAAACCCTCAAACGAAACCACCCAAATCAGGTAAACTTTGGTGCCAACTTGGCTTTGTTGTTCCTCATACAAAACTACCTTCTGAGTGATTGCTCAGTTATAGCTGGCAATACTTAGGATTGACTCTTTTTTTAAAGATTTTATTTATTTATTCACAAGAGACACACAGAGAGAGAGGCAGAAGGAGAAGCAGGCTCCCTGAGGGGAGCCCAATGAGGGACTCGATCCCAGGACCCCAGGATCCATCCTGAGCTGAAGGCAGGTGCTCAACCACTGAGCGTCCCAAGATCTACTCTTCATAAAAATCCAGTGTATCAATTTAGTATGTTTATAAGCAGAGGCAAAGAGTAATTTCAATATTTTCTTTCATCATGTATAATGGGGAAGAAAATGCCCTATCTTAGTGCCTGAACTCTAATGCAGAAGAGCACTTTTGATATTGTCAATTATCCAGATATAAAATATATTTTTAATTTATAGTGACTGAACATCTTGGACAATTAAAAATTAATGACCTGAAAAAATAGCAGAAGTGTATTATTTATTTTCATCCCTCTTTGGACTGTATACTCAAAGTGACATGAATTTTAGTATCATTTAATGTAAAGAGTGATTTTCACTTCAGAATTCTCAAGTTCAAATCCCAGAATATTAGAAAGCCAGAAATTCCATATCCTATGTGATACTTTATAATGGTGCGGATACAGAAAATAATTGGAAAAAGCTGATGTATTTCCACAAAACGCTAGTATAAAATATATTCATACTTTTCAATACATTTGCAAATACGATTTTAAATAAAGGCCTTTTAAATCTGACACTAAAAAAGAAAAGCACCACTGATCTGAGGTTTTTATACTCGCATATAATGCCATGTTTTTTATTTAGATGTTTTCACAAACAAGCCAATCCAAAGGACTATTAGCTTGTGTTGGAACAAGAGCTAAGGATTTAATCCACAAAAGCATACACTTAATATTTACCAGTTGCATGGAATCAGAACATTTCCAGGATGTGAATCACAGGAGTGTCCAACATTGTCTCTTGGAGCTTTGGGCAGAAAATTCTCTGGATCTGGTCCAGGATTCACTTTCTCTCATCTCTTTTCTTCACTTTGGTTGTAGTTTGATGTGCCTAAAAGGCAAAAAAAGACAGCTAAGTGGCGGGGAAACACACTCACCTTCTGGTTTTAAATTTTTAGATGGCTTTGAAAAGTTACCACATTTTAAAAGGCAAATGAGAATAAAATAGAAACATCCCGTGGACTTTAAGCTCATCTCATACAACAGATGACAAAGGCCAATGGAATAAGCTTCACAAACACGGAGCAGCAAGGAGAGTGAACACAAGGACAAATGTGTGCTTACCTTAGACGCCACATGACATTGCATGGAGATCTTTGACAGGCGGTGAAGACACAACTTGGCAAAATCAGCAATTATTTTTGGCACCTGCAAAAGAAGTAGTGGAGCAGCAATAATCTGGGCCGCACCACAAGCGCCCCATCACCCTGGGCCTCCGGTGCGAGGCACGGTCGGGTGTGTGGAAGCTCCCTAGACACCCCAGCATCACGATAAGCCTTCAACAACGGAGCAGAGAACACGGAGCTCCAACTAGACGCTGTATGTAAATGCAGACACGGATCTTGTACACGTATTTTATTTTTGCCTCTAATAACCTCGAGAATAAAACTGAATTCACTAACAGAATGCCTTCGAGGAGTCCGGCTGCGTGCAACCCCAGCGACCTCACAGCTTTCGGGGCCGCCCTGCTCCAGCAGGCCTCGCCGCCACCAAGTGCTGCTGTGCTCCAGGGCTCGCCGAGGCCCGCCTGGCTGCGCCGCCAAGCCATCTGCGTCAGCCGCTCTTGTCACGACTAATTAGGTAGGGCCTCAATTTTCCAGTGTCCACAAAAGCAAATACTCATCTGCATGGATGGGCTATCCTGTCCATAACGCTGCCTTGCGTACATTAAAATCTGCCATGGTTTCAAATCATTTCTTTTTATAATAACCCCTGGCCTAGTTTTAATCAAGTTGTTGATGCTTCAGCTTGACATCTAGTAACACTTTAAGAAAAAGAAAGAAAAGAAAAGAAAAGAAAAGAAAAGAAAAGAAAAGAAAAGAAAAGAAGAAAAGAAAAGAAGAAAAGAAAAGAAAGAAGAAAGAAAAGAAAGAAAGAAAGAAAGAAAGAAAGAAAGAAAAAGAAAGAAAGAAAGAAAGAAAGAAGAAAGAAAGAAAGAAAGAAAGAAAGAAAGAAAGAAAGAAAGAAAGAAAGAAAGGTGGAAGACTGAGAATTACCTTTAGTAAGAATTTACAGATACACAGCAAATCCATTTTTTAAGTGAAAAAGATATGTCATTGGGAAGATTTTCTTGTATTATAATTTAACTGTGCTAAAAATCATTTGCTTTTGCAAAAAAACTAATGTTAGTTATATCTTTTTTGGTTTCCCTTCTTCTAGTGAATCATTATTGTTTTGGGGTACATAATAATATCCATCTCTCGGGATTAAGCCCAAGAATGAATTAATGTAAATTGTCACTTCATGCTTCTAAATGCGCTGATAAATCCTGGGAGCTCTGCTGCACTTGATGTTTCTTAAAAACCACCTAAACAAAAAAAACAAAACAAAACAAAAAAAAACACCTAAACGTTCAAAGGGCTTGATAACTGACATTCAAGAGGTTAAATGTTTAAAGATATTTCTTCTTCATCTACTATTTTTTAAGTTAGCACATTCTATTTTATTTCCAATTTTTTTTTCTCATCAAACCATTGAGAATTGTTTTATAAAGAAACCGACAACTCAAAACACATCTCATGCCGTGTTGTCTAACCCCTTGGACTCACACTTCAGTGTCTGTGTGAGGACTCCAAACTGAGCCAAAAATGCAGGATCAAATCTCAGATTTCCTCATATGAGTGTCTTACCCAAATCAATTGAAGCCACTCAAGGGTGATCAAGGGTACAACTGGAGTTAATAATTTTCATTTAGCTGTAATATCATTGCTTTTTGAATGCTGGCCTCTTGCCTCGTGTATTATGTATTTTTGTTATGCTTAGTCTGCTTAAAATCATAAATTTGAGTCATTTGTAACTTAATATCATAACTAGAAAGTGTTCGCTCTTCACTCTCATCTTGACCCCAACCACTGATGTCTGATATTTAGGCTTCATTTGTCTTTCCAAGAAACTAGGTCTGTATTTTAAATAAAACTGACGACCATCCTACAATGCCTCATGTTTGAACTGACCATTTCTTCACTGAATCCTTAGGAAACACGACGGTCTTCTTCCCCAACAGCCAGCTGCTGAGCACTGTTAGAGAAAATTATAATCTCAGCCAACTGGGCCTTCCAGAAATTCATGCTGTAAAACCGATACTCCTGATGGAAGGTTTTAATTATGCTCCACAAGGGGAGGATTCAAGGTTGACTTGCCTGTTCTCTCACTGCTGTCGCCCCTGTAGCCTGGAACAGAATGTCCTACTTGGTGGGTGCTTAGTGAGTATTTGATGCGTGAATACACTGCAACTGTTCAAATCATCTCTGATATTTTCTGTCCCCACCACCCTTCACTCTCAAGACCATCTCTGCTTCTCTTTTCTTTAAATCACAAGCATGTTGGATGAGACAAGTTAGAATGAACCATATTGGAATGCTTCCAATTTCTAGCAACTTTTTTCAGCATAGCCTCATTCCTTGTACATACCCTTACCTTTTCTCTTCTCTATCCCTGGTCTCTCGAGAAAGCCCAAAGTCTAGGGGCGCCTGGGTTGGTTAAGCATCTGACTCTATCTCAGCTCAGGCCTTGACCTCAGGGTTGTGAGTTTGAACCTCATGTTAGGCTCTGTGCTCAGCATGGAGCCTCCTTAAGAATTAAAAAAAAAAAAGTCTAAAGTCTGAAACTCTACTTTGCTACCTTCTCTCATGTTGTCTTCACTTTTTTTATTTTTTTTCCCTCCTCACTCTTAACTCCTTAGAAGCCAACAGTCATAAGAATGACAATGTAACTTGTGGGTCATCTGGTCCATCTTTCTCACATAATCAATGGTAGAACCAAAACAGAGAAGATGGAAGCATTTTTAAGGTCAAAGACAAACCCAGGATTCCAAGACACGTTCTGGACGCCTGAGTGGGTTCCTCTCAGTGTCCCACTGTGGTTACCCTTTCCCAGTCACCCACTGCTTCTCTCTTTCTGGAAGAGCAGCTAGAGAAGCCACGCCAGGCCAGAGCGGGCTCGCCCAAAGAAAGAGCACGTAAGCACAGCCTCGCAGAAGAGCCGGGTTAGCCTGGTGTGAAGGCGGGGGGCCGCCTGCAGGGGAGCAGCGGACCAGAGGGCCCCGCAGAACTGGGAAACAGACGCCGAGTTCTGAGGTCCTGCTGCGCCTTGCTAACAGCTGACCATGTTGTCGAATGCACTGGAAAGCCGCTGACATGCTGGGCCGGGGGGGCGAGATCATGCCACTGTGTACATGGATGCTCCCTAGAGATGCAGGAAAGAAGCAGCAGGCGTTGTTAAGACACAAACGAACTGTGCCTCTCACGTGTGTGTACAACCACATGGCACCAACGGGTTATCGTGATTTCATCATCTTCAAATAGGTTTCAAAGCTTGGGAGATTATTTTCCCTGTCAAAAACTTTGAACATGTTGTTTTTTCCTTTTTTAATTACAAAACTGCTTAATTATCTACAATGATGCTGAAATAATTAGAACAAAAGTGGATGAGAACTTTCCGTGTTTTGCCTGTTTGGTTGCTTAGGAAATAATCTGCTTTCATCCAGATACAGTAACACGTACATTTATTTTTTGAACAGGTCACGTGAACAGACCCACCTGCTTCTTCCTTGTTACAAAGTTTGCTGATATTTCTCTCTTTTTATGCGATTGCTTGGCTTCCCAGGAGCTTTTGTGCGCCTTCACCTTTAAGATACTTCCCGGACAACAAATTCTAAATATTCTCTTACTCTCTCTTTCCAGTTCTTAGTCTCTTACAAGAAGTAAAGTGTGAAGTATTTTTACATTTTTAAAATGACTGAACTTTGCTCTCAAATAAAGATTCGGAAAATATTCTCAGGGGGCTCCTGGGTGGCTCAGCGGTTGAGCGACCACCTTCAGCCCAGGCGGTGATCCTGGGGTCCGGGGATCAAGTCCCCCGTCCGGCTCCCCGTCCTAGGGAGCCTGCTTCTCCCTCTGCCTGGGTCTCTGCCTTTCTCTGTGTCTCTCATGAATAAATAAATAAAATCTTTTTTTAAAAAAAGAAAATATTCTCATCTCAGATACCGATTTTATATAATGAGATCTTCTCCAAACACACCCTTGTAACAGCTTCTAGTTCTTAAATTCACGACTGTAACGTCTTACTCCCCAACGTGGCTGCACATCAGCACCATTTGCCCAGCTGCCCCCGCTGCTGCTGCTGCTGCTGCTGCTGCTGCTGCTGCTGCTGCTGCTTCGAGGCTAAGCCCAGCATGGAGCCCAACATGGGACTTGAACTCATGACCCTGAAGTCACACATTTCCACAGTGTAGGGTGTCCCCCCCCCGGGGGGGGGGGCATGGCCGCGGCCTCCCCATCTCGGGTGGCCTGTTGGGCAAGGTGCTCAGTGTCCCAGATTGCATGTCTTGGGGTTTGCCCAACGCTGGGGGTGGGGTGGCCGCCCCGGGGAGGGGAATGCGGTCCTGGCGGCCCCGTGTGCCCCGTGGGGCCCGGAGTCCAGGTCCAGGCCCAGGTATGAGGGGGGCAGGTGCCCGGGCTGCCGTGTAGAAGGGAGGCCGGTGCCCAGCAGGTAAAGGCCGTGTAACGCCGCGGCGCAGAGGCTGCGGGACGGGGAGGGCCGTGCCGGGGGGGAGGGGGGGGGGGGGGGGCCTTCCCTCCGGATTCCCCTCCTGCGGGCGCAGCGGCTCCCGTGGCCTCCGCCCTCCCCGCGGGCACGATCCCAGCGCCGCGGCCCGGGGCGGGGGGCGCAGCCGTCACCTGGTCGGTGCAGGAACGCGTCGCTACCCGCCAGTTCTCCGGGTCCCACTGCCCACGCGGCAGGCGGGCGTGGGGCGAAGCCCGTTCTGTTCCCCTTTAATGGCGGTTCATTCGAGGAAACTGCGCGTGTCGGAGGCGGCTTCTGGGGCGCCGGCTCCCCCGCAGATCCTCGGCCGCGCCCAGGGCCCGCCTCTGCCCCGCGCCCCACTAGGGCGTGGCCTTTCCACGCGGCCGCGCCAGAAGCTTCTTCCGCGTCCCTTTGTCACCGGAGCCCTGCGCCCGCGGACGTGACCGGCGGCCCCGAGAGGATGCTGCGGGGATCCCGCGGCCTCCGCACCTGCTGGCCCTTCGGAGGGAGCCCCCGCCCGCGGCCGCCGGGCGCTGACGGCCCCGCCCTCGGGAAACCGGGTGGGGCCCGGCTCCGTCCTGTGTCCTGGTCCCGCGGCACGAGCTCTGAGCAGCGGAGCTGCCGCCTCCATGGACCAGCTTACACGTTGTGGCACATACGCGGTCAGGGAGGCGACAGGGCAGTGGGCCACAGGGCCGGCTAAGCCCGTCCCCCCCGCACCCCCATCCCACCCCATCTCTCCAACCCCCCCGCCCCGTCCCGCCCCATCCATACCCCCGCTCCCCGGTTCCCTCCAGTCCCCCATCCCATCCCCCATCCCCCCGTCCCATCCCATTCCCCCAGTCCCCCCATTCACCCCCCCGCCCCGTCCCGCCCCATCCATGCCCCACTCCACTGTCCCCTCCCGTCCCCCGTCCCATCCTCCCATCCCATCCCCCTCGCCCCGCCCCACCCCCATCCCATCCCCTGTCCCGTCCCCTCCCATCCCCCATCCCACCCTATCTCCCCATCCCCCCGCCCCGTCCCCCCCGTCCCATCCCCCTCGCCCCGTCCCCTCCCATCCCATCCCCCCCAGTCCCCCCGTCCCCCTGCCCCGCTCTGCCCCAGGTCCCATCCCATCCCTCCCCACCCCCCTTCCGTGCCGCCGGCGCCGCCAGGCCCTCCGCCACCCGGGACCCTCCTTCCGGGTGGCTCCCCGGCCCCACGCGAACTCGCTGCGCGGCCCCTCCACTTAGCGCAAAGCACCCGCGGGGTGTCGTCGGCCTACCGGGTCGCAGACCCCGCAGGTGCCCGGGCGCGGGGCGTGGGTGTCCAGATTGCTCTAGCTTAGCTGGTCCTTGGGGGGACGCCGGGTTACCGACGACGTTTTGCCACGCGGCTCCGGCCCTGGCTCCCTGCCTCCTTCTCCCGTCCGGCTGCGCAGGCCGGACCACCCGAGTTACAGGTGCGGCCGCTGGGGCGGGGGCGGGGGCGGGGGCGGGGGTCCCCCGCAGGTCTCGGTTCACCTGGAGGGGCGGGCGCGGGAGCGGGCGCGGTCGGGTGGGCGGAGGCTTCCCCGGGGCCCCCCTCCCCAGCCGGGCGCGGTCCTGGAGGCCTTCACGCCTGGCCCAGAGCACGTGCGTCCCTGTTCCCGTCCCCGCGGGAGCGGCCCTGCACCCGCCACGCCGAGGCATGTGGGGTCCCCCGGTTGTCCCGCCTTCTCAGCCCTTTGTTGAAAGAATGGGAGGGAGCGAGGTTCAGTTTAGCTTTTCTAATTTCTCTGAAGGAGCCAGACGTCTTGACTGAGCTTAAAAGCTGCGATACGGAGCAGTAATTTGCATTTCCTACCTCTCCCCTCGGGACGCTTGAAGCAATTCTGAGATACAATCTGCTAAGGAATAGACTTTGGACTTTGTTTTACTAACTATGGTTTCTTTTTTAGAAAAGAAGATTTTGGGCAGCCCGGGTTGGGGGGTGGGGGGGAGCGGCCAGCGGTTTAGCTCCGCCTTGGGCCCAGGGCGTGATCCTGGAGGCCGGGGATCGAGTCCCACGTCGGGCTCCCTGCATGGAGCCTGCTTCTCCTTCTCCCTCTGCCTGGGTCTCTGCCTCTCTCTCTCTCTCTCTCTCTCTCTCTCACTCTGTCTCTCATGAATAAATAAATAAAATCTTAAAAAAAAAGATTTTAGTGACAACTTGACAACTTATCCTAATAAAGGTTCAAATACATTTTATACATTTTATATTAGGGTAAAAACTAAAGTCTTGTAAAAAAAAAAAAACTCTACATAAAATGTTTCAAACTCTCCAAACAGAGGGAGGGGACCAGCTTGTAGGTGAGGGTAATTAAGGAAAGCTAGGGTGTCGGGTGAGGAAGCGCCCTCACCGAGCAGCACGGAGCCTCCAGAATCGTCGGTGCCCCCCAGCCCGAGCAAGGGACGCGTCAGTGATCCTGTTCTGTCTCCTTGACCTTGTGCTTGTCCCCCGCACAGCTTGTCGTGGGTTTGACAGTGACCGAAGGCGATAGCTGCCTTAGCAGGTCATCCCTTAACCTTCATCCTCAGCACTCAAGCAACCTAGCTCACATGGATATACATTTTGGAATATTTTTTGTCATTAGATTTTAGTGGGCTTTTGAGAACATTATCAGTAAAGAAAAATATGGACAGTGGGTTCCTTAATATTTGTGAATTCTACATATATTTCCTCTAATTTCCTGGCAATGGTTCAGCTGACACTTAAATTTTTCACTATAAGAGGAAATTTGATTCCCATTTTATTTCTTTTTGACCTTTCTTATTAACTGAGCATAAATAAAATGCTTTCACACTGTCTACTTTCTATGATAGCTGACAGGAGCTGAAAGGAGAAAAACAAACTGAAAAAAAAAACATGTGCTAAATACATAAAAATATAGATATGTACTATATATCAATATATTATATATGCAATGTTAATATTTAAATTATATATTTATTAAATATTAATATATATATTTTTTTACCTGGGTGGCTCAGTAGTTGAGCATCTGTAAATATTAATATATTAAATACTTTTATTAATATGATTAAAATATATTATTTTAATTAAATTATAATTAACTTATTAAATATGCTAACTCAATATAGAACTTAAATATCTTAAATATTTAATATAATTAATATATGAATATATGTAAATAAAGGTGACTGAGTGGCTCAGTTGGTTGAGCATCTACGTCCTGATTTCGGCTTAGGTCGTGATCTCAGGATGGAGCCCCGTGTAGGCCTCTGCACCCCGCACAGTATCTGCTTGACATTCTTCCCTCTTCCCTCTCCCTCCCCCTCTGCTGTTTCCCACCTCCCCCTCTCTCACTCTGGCATCCTCTCTCTCTGTCTCTCTAAAATAAATAAATAAATAAAATCTTATTAAAAAATAAATAAATATACACAAATATAAATGTATAAAAAAGAAAAAATATGTAGGGTCATACAGGTAGCCCCACTTTTCAGAAGCATATGTTATTCCTGTGCTAACCTAGGTAGGAAAGACCTATGTTAGCATCTGTTTTTGCTGACCAAAAGAAATCCAAATAGGATATTTGCTTTTATGGGAAAAAGTCAGGAAGTGAAAATAGCACTCAGCATTTGTTTTGCAGCAGGTCGTTGTAGAGGAGGGCGCGTCCCTGACAGCAGGGTTGGCCATGACAGCAGGGGTGGCCCTGCCAGGCCCCTTCCCCAGGAACTGCACCTGCTCTCTGCACTCAGCTGCCACAGCTGTGAGCATCAGTGCCTTATCTCAATGTATTTTGTGCATCCAGTAGCAAGATGTATCCTAAAGTATCAAAAAAAGCCTAAGAGGTTATTTTTGGGGTCAAAAAAATCCCGTATAAAATAACTAGTAACTGCTTCTTTGCTTTACACCCACCTCTTGGCTTAGGAAAACCTAGGAGTAGGAATGCTCTACTTTTGGGAACCTATATATTGACGTGTGCTCTGTAATTCCTGCATCTTTTGTTTCTTACATAAAGACGACTGCACTGAGAATACTTCCATTCATTCTAATCCATTTATAATGACCTCAGATCACATGCCAGCAAAGGCTTACCAGCAGGAAACTTTGATGGGGCTGAGGAGTGCCTGGCGCGGTTTTGCTGGTTGCCAGTGTCCAGAGCAATCTTTGAGTACAAGTAAGTCAGAGAAATGGCCATCTTCAAGATGAGTTCATACACTCTACTGAGTTACTTATACTCAAATAGTTGCCAAATGTCACCACTTTTTTGCACATTTATTTTACCCTTTGAGTTTTCAGATTTTCAAGGAACGATCAATTCACATTCATTTTATGCCTTTTCTTGCAGAGCACAGATGTAAACACTAAGTCCCAAGGTGACATTCTTGTTTTGAACAGTGAAATTGAATCATGGACATTATTAACTCCAAGTTCTACATAAGTAACAGCAACTTCTCTCCAAATTTGGTAAGTAGAGGCACTTTCACACTTAGAGCTGTGCCTGTTTATGCACAGTGCACAGCAGTTTGGGCTTTCCAAATGAATGTAGTGACTTCTGAAACCACAGATCTTGAGGCATTTGTTTTTTGCTGTCAGCAAAAAAGCATAGTTGCTGGG
Organism: Canis aureus; assembly: GCF_053574225.1. Taxonomy (NCBI): domain Eukaryota; kingdom Metazoa; phylum Chordata; class Mammalia; order Carnivora; family Canidae; genus Canis; species Canis aureus. The sequence continues at coordinate 30,990,036 of NC_135645.1, forward strand.
CCCCGGGCGGCTCGGTGGGCCAAGCATCTACCTTGGGCTTAGGTCATGACCCGGGGGCCTGGGCGGGAGCCCACCCTGGGCTGCCCGCTCAGTGGGGGGTTGGCTCTCCCTCTCCCTCCGCCCCTCCCTCCTCTCGTGCTCACTGTCTCTCTCTGTCTCCAATAAATAAATAAAATCTTTTTAAAATATACACTTTAAGTCAACTTGGGGAGGTATTGTTTCTCTAGCTTTATTTTCATATAACCAGAATATTTGGTGATACCTGCCCCAACCAGGTAACTATATAGAACAATTCCCCTAGGGGGCGCCCGCATGGCTCAGTCGGTTGAACTTCCAACTCGATTTCAGCCCTGATCTTGATCTCAGGATCGTGGGTTCAAGCCTCACGGCCGCCATGGAGCCTACTTTAAAAAAGATAAATAAAAAGAACAAGACAGATAGGATTCTTTAATCATGAATACAATAAAAACTTTGTAAAACCTCTCAAAACCCAGGTTCTTCAATGAGAGTCTAAATGACATATTTATTTGTGTAAAATGTATTATATAATAGATTTGATACTGCACACAAAGCCTTAATGATAACCTTTACTTGAGGTGAATCAGAAAATAACCTATTTCCAGTTGTATCCTCTTCTGACTGGTCTGATCAGGGCTGTCCCATTGTTGCTTCGGGGACTACGGAAGTTATCACCCGTAGGTCTTCCTCTTTACTAATTAATCCCGGTTTTGATTTTCTGAACTTGCAAGTGGAGCATGCTGAGTACATCATCCGTCTGGGCAGTAGGTCTTCCCCGCCTTTTTGACTTCTGGATCTGAGCCTCATTAAAGACTCTCTATGGGCTGTTGCTACATGCAGGAGAGGGATTTTACATGTTTGGGGGGAGAAGTCTCTTTCTTTTTGAAAGTAAATTTCCAATTGGTGAGCACCATGTCATGCCTTAGGTAACCCTCTGCACCCCCTGGAAACAGTGACTGAAGAAGTCATCGCTCATACCCTAGCATATGTGGATTGCAAATGTCATATGGCTCTGCCTTTTAAAAATCAGCATTAGGGGAACAATCTCAATCCCAATAATATTTTCATACTGAGCAATGATTTTCTTTCTATAATTGTCAGATGAAAAGACTACAGACGCCAATTACAGAAAATGTGTAATATCTTTACTATTAATTCACATATCTTGCAAGAATATAAGATGGTGTCTTTTTCACAGTATCTGGGCAATTTGGGTCTTTTGTTTGTTTTTCACAAATTCTGAATTTTTACTAATGTCTGAAAGTTCACTGTGAAATCCTTGGGGTTAGAACTTGGTGGGGGGGCTTTATATTACATGCTTAAAATGCAAAGTACATTTTTTGGAGTTCTATAAATGAATATATTTTAACAAACAAACAAGAAGACTGACATTATTGTTCATCAAAGCTGTCTTGTAAAAGAACTTCCTGATGGCAGAAATGATGATGCCACAAAGGGAGATCGTGTAGTCTCTAATTAAAAACAGGCAGCGTATCTGCCTTGTAGTGTTCTCTACTTATAAGCAAGTCAACGGCTTGATTATGTAATTGCTTCAGATCCTTACAAGCATATATGTTATGATCTGGTTTACATCACAGCCTCTGTGATTTGAACTTTTAAAAACAGATCCTACTAATTCCACTTCCTTTCATTTGCCTCACTTTTTATATGGGTTTGCAGAGGCACTAGCAACACTAATCTTGAATAATGCACCAAGATACACGAGTAATGTATTATGTCAAATTAACACAAAAACTCCAACACTCTTTATTCTTCCCCATAGTTCATTTTAATTAAAAATGTATTCCTAAATACTTCCTTGATTAGGGACTAATGCTCTATTAATTTGAAACACATCTGCTGAGAACAGAGTAAATTCAGAGAGAGAAACTGACATTACATGAAACATAACTTATCACCCTGAAGAATACATTATGCCACTGTTCACCATGCATGCAGGCTTTCCATTATGCATTAAAATGCACAATGTGAGCATAATGACAGATTTGGGGGAAAAGGCTGTAGCAAAGCAGACTCATGAGGGATACTGTGCAGGTATGTATGCTAATAGTAGAAAAACATTTACAATTTGCGCTACCTAGAGAAAAATAAGCATGATGGATGAAGAGATGTTCCACAGAAATGTTTTCTAAAATACAGTCATTGATTTCTTAGTGACTGAAAATTTACATCAATTTATCAGTGACTCTCTTAAGATTACTGAACACCAGCTGTATGTTAAACATTTAAAACTTTGGAAAAGCAAGAAATAAAAATAAACCAAAAAACTAGGAAACTCAGTTTCATCCATCAGGGTGTTTACAGTCAAACTGAAGAGGTAAACAGTAACATTTGACAACCTTAAAATATTTATAAGCATTTTCAAACAGACAATTTTTTTTAAAGATTTTATTTATTCATTCATGAGAGACACAGAAAGAGAGAGAAAAAGAGAGGGGCAGAGACACAGGCAGAGGGAGAAGCAGACTCCATGCAGGGAGCCCAACGTGGGACTCGATCCTGGGTCTCCAGGATCAGGCCCTGGGCTGAAGACAGTGCTAAACCGCTGAGCCACCCGGACTGCCCTCAAACAGAAAATTTTAAAAAATTATTTACTGAGAACTGGGACCCCTTGGTGGCTCAGTGGGTTTAGCCTTCGACTCTTTTTTTTTTTAATAATAAATTTATTTTTTATTGGTGTTCAATTTGCCAACATACAGAATAACACCCAGTGCTCATCCTGTCAAGCGCCCCCCTCAGTGTCCATCACCCACTCACCCCCACCCCCCACCATCCTCCCCTCCCACCACCCCTAGTTCGTTTCCCAGAGTTAGGAGTCTTTATGTTCTGTCTCCATTTCTGATATTTCCCACCCTTCTCTTCTCCCTTCCCTTCTATTCCCTTTCACTATTATTTATATTCCCCAAATGAATGAGAACATACAATGTTTGTCCTTCTCCAATTGACTCACTTCACTCAGCATCATACCCTCCAGTTCCGTCCATGTTGAAGCAAATGGTGGGTATTTGTCCTTTCTAATGGCTGAGGAATATTCCATTGTATACATAGACCACAGCTTCTTTATCCATTCATCTTTCGATGGAAACCGAGGCTCCTTCCACAGTTTGGCTACTGTGGCCATTGCTGCTAAAACATTGGGGTACAGGTGTCCCAGCGTTTCACTGCATCTGTTTCTTTGGGATAAATCCCTAGCAGTGCAATTGCTGGGTCGTAGGGCAGGTCTATTTTTAACCCTTTGAGGAACCTCCACACAGTTTTCCAGAGTGGCTGCACCAGTTCACATTCCCCCCAACAGTGCAAGAGGGTTCCCTTTTCTCCGCATCCTCTCCAACATTTGTGGTTTCCTGCCTTGTTAATTTTCCCCATTCTCACTGGGTGAGGTGGGATCTCATTGTGGTTTGGATTTGTATTTCCCTGATGGCAAGTGATGCAGAGCATTTTCTCATATGCATGTTGGCCATGTCTATGTCTTCCTCTGTGAGATTTCTGTTCATGTCTTTTGCCCATTTCGTGATTGGATTGTTTGTTTCTTTAGTGTTGAGTTAAACTCAACTTAAAGAATAAGTTCTTTATAGATCTTGGAAACTAGTCCTTTATCTGATACGTCATTTGCAAATATCTTCTCCCATCTGTAGGTTGTCTTTTAGTTTTGTTGACTGTATCCTTTGCTGTGCAAAAGCTTCTTATCTGGATGAAGTCCCAATAGTTCATTTTTGCTTTTGTTTCTTTTGCCTTCGTGGATGTATCTTGCAAGAAGTTACTGTGGCCAAGATCAAAAAGGGTGTTGCCTGTGTTCTCCTCTAGGATTTTGATGGAATCTTGTCTCACATTTAGATCTTTCATCCATTTTGAGTTTATCTTTGTGTCTGGTGCAAGAGAGTGGTCTAGTTTCATTCTTCTGCATGTGGATGTCCAATTTTCCCAGCACCATTTACTGAAGAGACTGTCTTTCTTCCAGTGGATAGTCTTTCCTCCTTTATCAAATATTAGTTGACCATAAAGTTCAGGGTCCACTTCTGGGTTCTCTATTCTTTTCCATTGATCTATGTGTCTGTTTTTGTGCCAGTACCGAACTGTCTTGATGACCACAGCTTTGTAGTACAACCTGAAATCTGGCATTGTGAGGCCCCAGCTATGGTTTTCTTTTTAAAAATTCCCCTGGCTATTCGAGGTCTTTTCTGATTCCACACAAATCTTAAAATAATTTGTTCTAACTCTCTGAAGAAAGAATTATAGACCAATATCCCTGATGAACATGGATGCAAAAATTCTCAACAAGATACTAGCCAATAGGATCCAACAGTACATTAAGAAAATTATTCACCATGACCAAGTAGGATTTATTCCCGGGACACAAGGCTGGTTCAACACTCATAAAACAATCAATGTGATTCATCATATCAGCAAGAGAAAAAGCAAGAACCATATGATCCTCTCATTAGATGCAGAGAAAGCATTTGACAAAACAGAGCATCCATTCCTGATCAAAACTCTTCAGAGTGTAGGGATAGAGGGAACATTCCTCAGCATCTTAAAAGCCATCTACGAAAAGCCCACAGCAAATATCATTCTCAATGGGGAAGCACTGGGAGCCTTTCCCCTAAGATCAGGAACAAGACAGGGATGTCCACTCTCACCACCACTGTTCAACATAGTACTGGAAGTCCTAGCCTCAGCAATCAGACAACAAAAAGACATTAAAGGCATTCAAATTGGCAAAGAAGAAGTCAAACTCTCCCTCTTCACCGATGACATGATACTCTACCTAGAAAACCCAAAAGCCTCCACCCCAAGATTGCTAGAACTCATACAGCAATTCGGCAGTGTGGCAGGATACAAAATCAATGCCCAGAAGTCAGTGGCATTTCTATACACTAACAATGAGACTGAAGAAAGAGAAATTAAGGAGTCAATCCCATTTACAATTGCACCCCAAAGCATAAGATACCTAGGAATAAACCTCACCAAAGATGTAAAGGATCTATTCCCTAAAAACTATAGAACACTTCTGAAAGAAATTGAGGAAGACACAAAGAGATGGAAAAATATTCCATGCTCATGGATTGGCAGAATTAATATTGTGAAAATGTCAATGTTACCCAGGGCAATATACATGTTTAAAGCCTTCGACTCTTGATTTCGGCTCAGGTTGTGATCTCAGGGTTGGATGGAGCCTGTGTCATGCTCTGAGCTGGGTGTGAGCCCTGCTTAAGATTCTCTCTCCTTCTCCCTCTGTCTCTGTCTCTCTCTGTATCATCCCCCAAAAAATTAATATAAAAAATAAATTATTTACTGAGAACTTAAAGAGGTAAGTTTCTTTCTTTCTTTCTTTCTTTCTTTCTTTCTTTCTTTCTTTCTTTCTTTCTTTCTTCTTTCTTTCTTTCTTTCTTTCTTTCTCTCTTTCTTTCTTCTTTAAGATTTTATTGATTTGTTCATGAGAGACACACAGAAAGAGGCAGAGACACAGGCAGAGAAGCAAGCACCCCCTGAGCAGGGACCCCGATGCAGGACTTGATCCTGGGACCCATCTGAAAGCAGACACTCAACCACTGAGCCACTCAGGTGTCCCTAAAGGGGTAGATTCAAGCTAGAATATGAAATTCAATGAGAGCTTTCTATTAAGTGAAAAGAGAAAGCCATTCCACCTGTAGCATAATAACGTCCACGTCAGATTAAGTATTCAAGGGGTTAATGAGGAAGGAAATGAAAAGACGTGATAGAAAATATGTTTTGTAAAGTGGAAAAAAAGTGAGTTTCAGTGAAATAGGCTAACGACGTGGGGAGTGAGTAGCCGAGGAGTCAGTGATAACTGGTGCTACGTGAACTTTAATGTCAGGCTACACATCGTAATCGCTACCAAAGCTGCCCTGCCACCGAAAGGCAGAGGAAACTGCATAAGAGAAACGTGTGGCTCGTGGGAACGCAACCAGTGGATGATTTTAGAGCCACTAGCCAAGGAATCTTTGAGGGACAGCCTGAAGTATGTAAATGTGCAGCAGTAATGTGACTTTCGTCAGGTGACTTATCAGACAAAAGAAGAAGTAGAGTGGGGAAGGCCTGGCCAGAGCCCACCTATCCCCAAAACAGGTCCCTACACTCAGGGGAGCACTGAGCCATGGGAAGGAAGTCAGCCTCATTGAAAACCTCTGCCATCAGGGGAAACAATCGTCGGCGGGATAGGATGACAGAAGTTATTTCTGATCATGAACTTGAGATTCAAGTATTTCTTATGTACATGCAAGTAGCCTCGGCCTTACCTGCATGTATTTTGTTTTGCTTAGTTTTTTACTGTAGCCTGAGGTATGTAAACATATTTTATAATAATCAGAATAATTTAATTATCATTTTAACAAAACAAAAAATTCTAATTCTTTCTTTCTCCATATGGCATAGACAAAACTCATTGGGCAGATGTTGATACCGTCAGTCCAGAATTAAAAAAAAAAAAAAAAAAGTTTGAAAGGTTTAAGTAATCTGCAAAGAAAAACAGCCAGAGTGAAGAAATCAGGCATTAATCCTCTGTTTTTCTAACTCCAAACCATGGTCTGGAATAATCTGAAAATTTGATTTTGTTTAAATTATAAATACGAGTCAAGGGAGGAAAGGAAGGAAGAAAGGAAAGAGGGAGAGAAGAAGATGGAAGGAAGGAAAAGGGAGAAAAGACAAATAAATTAAAATAGCCCTTAGTTGTTGGTTGGAATCTATTTTAGTTGATATATTTGTAAGCAATTTTATCAAGTTATACTAGAGAATATACCCATTGTATCTCACCACTGACTTCACTATTGCAAATTTATAGTAATTCCTGAAGACAGGTATTGAGAATCCTCTTTTTTAAAAGTTTGACTATTCTAATTCATTTGTTTTTCCAGAAAATTTTACTACTAGCTGTCAACTCTACAAATTATAGATATTCGTGTACATAAATACACACATTTATAGACGTGTATGCATGTGTGTATACATGTATGTTGCAGATATACATACATACCTGTTTCTTGCTGAGATCAATTTCAGGATAATTGACATTAATAACATTGACTCCTCCATCCATTATTACATGATTTCTTCATTTACGATCTTCTTTAATTGCTTTCATCAGAGTTTTCTGGTTTTTCGCCCTACAGATTGGGCACATACATCTTTGGATTTATACTTTAGCATCTCTCTCTTTTTTTTAGTGCTATTTCTAAGAGCACACTTTTTAAAATTTAATTTCTAATTATTCATTCTAAAAAATCCAAAATTATTTCTTATGTTGAGTTTTTTATAGAAGTGTTGGGATTTTCTCTGTAGGCAATCATGATATCTGTGAGCAGACAGTTTTGTTTCTCCTTTTCCAATGTGTGCTTTTTTTCTTTCTTTCTTTTTTTTTTTTTTTAACATATTGTGAAGTAAAAGGTCCTATCACAGTGTTGAATAAGATGCAGTGAAATGCCAGGACACCTGCGCCCCAGTGTTCACAGCAGCAATGTCCACAAGAGCCAAACTGTGGAGTCTCAGTGTCCTTCGACAGATGATGGATAAAGAAGCTGTGGTCTGTGTATACAATGGGGTAGTCCTCAGCCATCAGAAAGGATGAATACACACCATGTGCTTTGACGTGGATGGACCTGGAGGGTATGATGCTGAGTGAAGTCAGTCAATCAGAGAAAGGCAATCACCATATGGTTTCACTCATACGGGGAATATAAGAAATAGTGAAAGGGATTACAGGGGAAAGGAGGGGAACTGAGTGGGAAAAATTAGAGAGGGAGACAAACCATGAGTGACTCCTAACTCTGAGAAACGAACAAGGGGAAGTGGAAGGGGAGATGGGCAGGGGGGTTGGGGTGACCGGGTGACGGGCACTGAGGGCGGCACTTGAGGGCAAGAGCACTGAGTATTATACTATATGTTGGAAAATTGAATTTATTTTAAGATTTTATTTATTCGTGAGAGACACAGAGAGAAAGAGAGAGAGGCAGAGACACAGGCAGAGGGAGAAGCAGGCTCCATGCAGGGAGCCCGATGTGGGACTTGATCCTGGGTCTCTAGGATCAGGCCCTGGGTTGAAGGTGGTGCTAAACCGCTGAGCCACCTGGGCTGCCTGGCAAATTGAATTTAAATAAAATATATTTTTAAAAAGGAACATGAGATCATTGTAAGTCTTTGTTCCAACCTACTGCAATGAAACAGGAGGTTAGCTGTAGTCTTTTGGTTTTGTTGTTTTGTTTTAGGAGATGCCTTTTACCAGGTTGGGGAAATTGTCTTCTCTTCCTAGTTTGCTAAGAATTCTTATAATAAATGGATATTGAATTTTGCCAATTTTCTTTTACAGCTATTAAGTTTATCCTCTTTTTTTTCTCATTCAATTTGTTGAACATGGTAAATCATATTACTTAATTATGTTTCTATTTGGCTTCTGAATGCTAAATCAAACTTAAATTCCTAAGATCACCACTTGGTGCTGATGTATTATCCTTTTCATTTATTGCTGCTTTAAAGTTGCTAATGTCTTGTTGAGATAATTTGCATCTATGTTCACAAGGGATATTATTCTGTAGGTTTATTTTCTTGTTATGCCTTTGTATGATTTTGGTATCAGAGCAATAAAGACCACATAGGTTAAGAAGTGCTTCAACTTACGATATTTTCTGAAACCCTATATATATAGAACAAGTGTAATTTGTTCCTTAAAGATTTTGCAAGAGCATCATTGAAGCTATCTGGGCCTGATTTTTGTTAGGTTTTGATTTTAGGTTTTTTGGGGTTTTTTGTTTTTTGTGATTTCTTTTTGGTAAGGCTCGTAACAACAAATTATTTAATAGAGATTATCTATTCTAGATGAACTTTGATAACTTTTGCCAATGAATTTGTCAATTATGTCTAAGAAGTCAAAATTTTTGATGTAGAATTGTTTATAATATTGTCAAATTAACCTTTTAATATCTTAAGGGTGGATAGTAATGTATACGTTTTTACTCTGTATGTTGGAAATGTGTGTCTCTGTTTCTTTGTAAGTCTGGCTTGCGATTATATATTAATTTGTTTGATATTGTTAAAGAATCAACTTCGATGTCTTTGTTTTGCTCTATTGTTTTCAGCACTCATTTTCATTGATCTCTGCTCTTATCATTAATGCTGCATTTGGATTTAACTTACTTTCCTATTTTTATTTCTTAAAATTATATATTAATTTGAGATGGCTTCTTTTCTCATGTAAGCATTTAATGCTGTAAATGTCCTCTAAATATTGCTTTACCTTTAGGCTGTAAATTTGGATACGTGTGTCTGCTTTTAATTCAAAATGTTTTCTAATTTCTAATGTGAATTTTGCTTTGACTCATGGGTTATTTATAAGTGCCATACAAAATTTCAAAATATTTATGAATTCTCTGGTTATCTTCCTGTTATTGATGTCTAATTAAATTTATATATGGTTATGACACATATGCTATCATTTCAATGCTTTTAACTATGTTAAATTTGGTCTCTTGGTGAAAGAATGTTCCATTGGACTTAAAAAGAAAGTGTATTGTGTTGATGGCTAAATTCTTTTATAAGCTGCATTAGGTCAATTTATTTTATAGTTTGCATTGTTTTTATAGAGCTTCTTATGTTTTCTGTCTTCTTGTTCTATTATTACAAAAAAGGGAGTGTTGAAACCTCCAAGTAAAATTATGGATTTATGTATTTCTTCTTTCATTTCTACCAGTTTTTGCTTGAGGAATTTTGAAACTCTGCTCTTAGGGACATATACATTTAGGATTGTTGTGTCTTCTTGACAAAGTGACCTTTTTATTCTATATAATATCTTTTTAAATTTATGCTAATATTTCTTCTTCTAATGTCTGTTTTGACTAATATTGATATAGCTACTACAATTTTCTGTTAATTAGTGCTTACAAGGGATACTTTTTTCCCCAACATTTTACTTTATATGTATCTACAGCTTTGTATTTAAAGTTGCTTTTGTGTGTAGTGGGTAATACATGGAGTCTTGCTTTTTTAATCCACTCTGGCAATCTCCATCTTTTAACTGTTGTGTTTATGTCATTTATACTTAATGCAACTTTTGATGTGATTAGATTTAAATCTACAATTCTAATATTTATTTTCTATTCAGTTTGTTTTTTCTTTATTCCTTTTGTCCACTTATATACCTGCTTTGGGAATAATTTAGTTTATTTTATATGTCATGCTATCTCCAATAATGGCCAATTTTTATAACTATTATTTTTATTTTCAATTGCCCTTGTATGTACAGTATTTATCTGTAATTAGTCTAACTTCAAATGATGTTATATCATATCAAGTATAGAAATATGCTGACAATGGTATACTTCTAATTCCTCTCTTATTTTATACTACTGCTGTCATGTATTTTACTTTTATATATTTGATGAGCCCATGATACCATTTTTGCTCTAGGCATTTGATTATTTTTAAAGTTATTTAAAACTCCTGTTTTTCCCCATCTTTCTATACTCCACTTCACTCAGCCTTGACACTTTGCTAAAAATTTTACCTGAACTCTTACATACCTGTAGGACACCCAGAATCTCTTCCTAAACTCTACAAAAGGTGAGTCAAAGCTCACTCCCCATCACCTCTTGGAGAAGGTCGTCTTTCTTTAGATTTTACACTGCTTATTTACTCTGCACCCTATGATGGGTTTATGAAAAGTTAAGATTTTGTAGTTTATCCTTTTTCTCTTGTTAGATTGGTAGCAATTCCCCTTTCTTTTTTTCTACCATCCTATGTGGAAGCAGACTATCTACAACTGAAATTTTAAAAACAGATGTTGCCAACATAAAAAGTATTAATTTTGAGTTTATTGCTTAGTGCATTAGTGAATACACTGTAAGGGAAATGAGTTAGTTTGTTACTTAAGTTATAATTATATTTCATGGAATATTTTATTTAAAACCAAATGTTTTATAGTTTTGTCACTTATTTGTTTTTTATAATTTGAATAAGTCATTCAATTGATAGAGGTTATTCAAGCAAATTGTCAGTATGGTATAAACATATAGAGAGCAAATCCATTTCAAATGTTTATTCAGCAAATAATTACTCAAGCCCACTATAGAAAGTTAGAGTGTTAATGTGATAAAAATTGTTTAAACCCTTTCTCTTGATGATCAGCAATTCTTTTCAGGTTGTATATTCAAAATACGGAATAGATTTGCTGACATTTGTGACATATTATGAAGAAAAATAATTAAGACCCTTGAATAGAGTATCATTTACAAAAGGAAAAACTAAACCGTATATCTTAGAAAGTGAATGCTAGAGACAGAGCAATAATACATATAAAAATATTTTCAAAGAAATAATAATATTACTGTCCAAGAACCAAAAGGAAGACATTGCATGTCAATTTTAGAGCAATAGTTTAAAATGAAAGGAATTTTGAGCAATTCATTAGCAGATATGTACAAGGGCTCTAGTTAGGTCTAAAAAGACTAGAACAGAGGATCCCTGGGTGGCTCAGCGGTTTAGCGCCTGCCTTTGGCCCAGGGCGCGATCCTGGAGTCCTGGGATCGAGTCCCACGTCGGGCTCCTGGCATGGAGCCTGCTTCTCCCTCTGCCTGTGTCTCCGCCTCTCTCTCTCTATCATGAATAAATAAACAAAATCTTTTTAAAAAATAAAAATAAAAAGACTGGAACAATATATTAACATAAACTTGTGAAACAGACCAGCAAAAATTTATTTCTAGGACATGGCTCCACATTGAGAAGAAATTAATGAGAAAAAAATTTAAAAATATATAGAACAGATAATATAGAAGGAAAGGAAAGAGACTTTAAAGAGGAAAGTGAAAGAGCAGACCAGAGCTAGGAAATCTAAGAAATCAAATCACCATATTTTTGAAACTACATGAAAACAACAGAAAACAAAGCTCTATTAAGTTAGAAAAGCTATCCTGAACTGGCATCCTTTTAAACATCCAGAAAAATCAATTTCACATAACAATGAGTAATGGGAAAGTATAATGGCTCAAAACCCATAAATATTATTGTAAAAAAGAATAAGTAGTGAAATAGCATACCTACAAAAAATAAAAGCATACTAGAAAAATAGGAATACAAAACTGATCAAAACTATATTTAAATCAGTGACTTGATAATGACCTATAGGGGAAGAATGTATAATCGTTCACTTTTGAGGTAACAGTTTATTATTTTTTTAACAGTTTATTATTTTGAGAAGTGATAAGTATAGGGAAAATATTTGTATTGTCGTCTTTACCAGATGAATCGTACCACTGGGTAACAAACTACTGGAAGAAGAAAAATATCTCTTTCTAGAACCATTCCATCGTATAACTGAAAATAAATGATAAAGTATTGCCATTTCTCCAGCTCACTCTAAATACATGGATCTAGGTATTAAACAGTAACAGATGAGAACCTCACGGGGAATGAGAGAGACAACCAGATATGATGTGCCCCCTGATGAAATAACACAACCCTATCTAGATTTGCTAGCGATCAGATCCAAGAGACTTCGATTCTGAATCTGCCTTCCCATTAGCAGGAAATAACAGAAGAGAGAAAAACATTTTGGTGACTACCAAAATCTAGACCTTGGGAAATTCTACAAGTCAAATAGCCTGGGTTCTTCAACAGACTAATGGCAAGGGAAAGAAAGGAATTCAAGAGGATTTTTAGACTAATGGAGACTCAAAAGTAAATCGTCAAAAGGGATGGACTAAACACTAGTGTCCAGGGCTTCATATTTGGGTCATTAAGCTCTGGAGAAACATAAGACATGATTAATAGGAACTTCAAGAGATTGGATAATTTGGAAGAGGAAAGGTCTCTGTGGTTAGGAAGGTGCACATAAAGGCTCTAGGATCTAAACTAAGCAAATAACCACATTACAGACACATCACCACCACATTTTGGGGGGATATCCAGGAGAAGAGGTTCTAGTATAATTACAAGCAACTCAAGTCTACAGAAACTTTATTATATGGTGGTTTAGTGATTGGACTATGGAGCCAGATGGCTGCTGCCTCAGTCCAAATCCCTCTTTATTCCAGCGGCAGGACTGTGGACAAATTTCTTTATCTGTAAAGTGGAGAGAGCTTCCCTCACAGGTTTGTCATGACAATTAAAATAAATGTGGCAAAAATTTTAGTTTCACATTTTGTAAATGAGATAGTCATAGAATATTATTCAGAAGTGAATGTATACATTTTTGTTGTCATTCCAGCAAGTCTCAAGAAATAGTGATATTTCATGGAGGTAAAACTCCTCTGGATACATAGATGTAAGCTGGATGTAAGCTGGATTACATAGATGTAAGCTTTATGAGCTGATATTTGAAATGCAAGATGTAAAACTTCAGCCAAAGTGCACATACTCATTGATTGAACTAAATTCTTTGATTGAACTAAAGCATTATGTGTCTTCCAGGTGAAGTGACAAATATTTCTCAAATACCGCTGAGTTTTTTAGGCTCCATCAGTTTCATTACCGATCTTTGTTCAATATCCTTACTGTCAGATCTTTTTTTTTAAATCTCTCTCTCATCCTTTCTCTCTCTCTCTCTCTCTCTCTCTGACACTTATTTGAAAAGCTTTTAAGAAACTTTTAAGGATAGGCAAGCTTTTGTACTGACTGCTCTGATTAGTTGAGTCAAATAAGTATGCAATATTTTAGAATTTCATGGAACATTACTGCGAAGGCCATGCTGAATAAACAAAGGGCCAAGCTTGATTAAACTGACTCTCTTATAGATGAAATTAAATTTTGCATAGTTCTTTTCAGATTAAATTTGGAGATCATTTTTTTTTTTTAATTTTGTATCAGGTTTGTAAAAACTTGCCACATGTTTGGCTATCATTTCATTAAATGGTTCATGCTCTTCAAATAGTAGTTTCAAAATAGGTTTTATATTTATGGTAATTACTCTTTGATATTCAAATGGTTAAAGTTAACATGTTTTACCTTACTATCTTTGGAAATATTAATTGCTTCCCGGCCTCCTGAAAGATAAGCGCTTAGCTATTACTTTCATATGTTTTAAATGATTTTTTAACGGTAAAATCTTAATGTCAAAAACTTTGGAGATTTCTGTGCTTTGGCACAATTCCTTTGCTCTGTCACAAAGGGTTAAAATATGCACCTTCATAAAGAACTGTTGCCTAAAAATTTTATCCTCTTTAAAATATATTTTTTTCTGATTACAAAAGTTCTGAAAGTTCAAGGTCATAGAAATCTGCAATGTTCAGAGGCAACGTCTCCTATAAAGTCAACTTCCAGAGATAATCACTGTCAATATTTTGCTCAGAAAGGCCTTCTGTATACTAGGTCACATATGGGTGTGTATATACAGAGTAAGTGTGATCATACTATTCATAGTTCATCTACCTTTGTAGATTAAGGAAAGACTGTCTCCATATCATTAACACAGCTTTTAACACTTGACAAAGAAATCTGGAACAAAAGTAAAAATTTTCAGAGAGGCCAATACCTATAAAGCACCAATTCATACCAGCCCATAGCATACTTTTTAAAAAAATATTTTTTGAAAGTTCATCAATTGGAGGTATTAATAAGATACAGTCCCCCAATGACACCATAAGCAGAGCAAACCTTGTCACCTCAGACCATGCATATCCAGATTGACGGCTGGAAGGGAAATAAACATTTGACTTAAAAAGTCCCTGTTTTCAGATCTCGTTTTCATAGAAGCTTAGCGTATAGTTGAACTAACACCAGAACCACTAAATGCTGAAAGCTGCTCTATAAATACATCGAAACATTGTTATGCCATTTCTTTTTTTTTTAATAAATTTATTTTTTATTGATGTTCAATTTACGAACATACAGAATAACACCCAGTGCTCATCCCATCAAGTGCCCCCCTCAGTGCCCATCACCCAGTCACCCCCACCCCCCGCCCTCCTCCCCTTCCACCACCCCTAGTTCGTTTCCCAGAATTAGGAGTCTTAATGTTCTGTCTTTCCTCCTTTATCGAATATTAGTTGACCATAAAGTTCAGGGTCCACTTCTGGGTTCTCTATTCTGTTCCATTGATCTATGTGTCTGTTTTTGTGCCAGTACCACACTGTCTTGATGACCACAGCTTTGTAGTACAACCTGAAATCTGGCATTGTGAGGCCCCAGCTATGGTTTTCTTTTTTAAAACTCCCCTGGCTATTCAGGGTCTTTCTGATTCCACACAAATCATAAAATAATTTGTTCTCTCTAAAGAAAGTCCATGGCATTTTGATAGGGATTGCATTAAACGTGTAAATTGTCCTGGGTAACATTGACATTTTCACAATATTAATTCTTCCAATCCATGAGCATGGAATATTTTTCCATCTCTTTGCGTCTTCCTCAATTTCTTTCAGAAGTGTTCTATAGTTTTTAGGGTATAGATCCTTTACCTCTTTGGTGAGGTTTATTCCTAGGTATCTTATGCTTTTGGGTGCAATTGTAAATGGGATTGACTCCTTAATTTCTCTTTCTTCAGTCTCATTGTTAGTGTATAGAAATGTCACTGACTTCTGGGCATTGATTTTGTATCCTGCCACGCTACCAAATTGCTGTATGAGTTCTAGCAATCTTGGGGTGGAGGGTTTGGGGTTTTCCATGTACAGTATCATGTCATCGGTGAAGAGGGAGAGTTTGACTTCTTCTTTGCCAATTTGAATGCCTTTAATGTCTTTTTGTTGTCTGACTGCTGAGGCTAGGACTTCCAGTACTATGTTGAACAGCGGTGGTGAGAGTGGACATCCCTATCTTGTTCCTGATCTTAGGGGAAAGGCTCCCAGTGCTTCTCCATTGAGAATGATATTTGCTGTGGGCTTTTCCTAGATGGCTTTTAAGATGTTGAGGGATATTCCCTCTATCCCTACACTCTGAAGAGTTTTGATCAGGAATGGATGCTCTATTTTGTCAAATGCTTTCTCTGCATCTAATGAGAGGATCATATGGTTCTTGGTTTTTCTCTTACTGATATGATGAATCACATTGATTGTTTTACGAGTGTTGAACCAGCCTTGTGTTCCGGGGATAAATCCTATTTGGTCATGGTGAATAATTTTCTTAATGTACTGTTGGATCCTATTGGCTAGTATCTTGTTGAGAATATATATATATTTTTTTTTTTATGATAGTCACAGAGAGAGAGAGAAAGAGGCGCAGAGACACAGGCAGAGGGAGAAGCAGGCTCCATGCACCGGGAGCCTGATGTGGGACTCGATCCTGGGTCTCCAGGATCGCGCCCTGGGCCAAAGGCAGGCGCCAAACCGCTGCGCCACCCAGGGATCCCCCTTGTTGAGAATTTTTGCATCCATGTTCATCAGGGATATTGGTCTGTAATTCTCCTTTTTGGTGGGGTCTTTGTCTGGTTTTGGAATTAAGGTGATGCAGGCCTCATGGAACGAATTTGGAAGAACTCCATCTCTTTCTATCTTTCCAAACAGCTTTAGTAGAATAGGTATGGTTTCTTCTTTAAACGTTTGATAGAATTCCCCTGGGAAGCCATCTGGCCCTGGACTCTTGTGTCTTGGGAGGTTTTTGATGACTGCTTCAATTTCCTCCCTGGTTATTGGCCTGTTCAGGTTTTCTATTTCTTCCTGTTACAGTTTTGGTAGTTTGTGGCTTTCCAGGAATGCGTCCATTTCTTCCAGATTGCCTAATTTATTGGCGTATAGCTGTTCATAATATGTTTTTAAAATCGTTTGTATTTCCTTGGTGTTGGTAGTGAGCTCTCCTTTCTCATTCATGATTTTATTAATTTGAGTCTTCTCTCTCTTCTTTTTAATAAGACTGGCTAATGGCTTATCTGTCTTATTAATTCTTTCAAAGAACCAACTCCTGGTTCTGTTGATCTGTTCCACAGTTCTTCTGGTCTCGATTTCGTTGAGTTCTGCTCGAATCTTTATTAACTCTCTTCTTCTGCTGGGTGTAGGGTCCATCTGATGTTTTTTCTCTAGCTCCTTTATGTGTAAGGTGAGCTTTTGTATTTGAGTTCTTTCCAGTTTTTGGATGGACACTTGTATTGCGATGTATTTCCCCCTTAGGACTCCTTTTGCTGCATCCCAAAGATTTTAAATGGTTGTATCTTCATTCTCATTAGTTTCCATGAATCTTTTTAATTCTTCCTTAATTTCCTGTTTGACCCTTTCATCTTTTAGCAGGATGGTCCTTAACCTCCACGTGTTTGAGGTCCTTCCAAACTTCTTGTTGTGATTTAGTTCTAATTTCAAGGCATTATGGTCTGAGAATATGCAGGGGACGATCCCAATCTTTTGGTATCAGTTCAGACCCGATTTGTGACCCAGTATGTGGTCTATTCTGGAGAAAGTTCCATGTGCACTTGAGAAGAATGTGTATTCAGTTGAGTTTGGATGTAAAGTTCTGTAGATATCTGTGAAATCCATCTGGTCCAGTGTATCATTTAAAGCTCTCGTTTCTTTGGAGATGTTGTGCTTAGAAGACCTATCTAGTATAGAAAGAGCTAGATTGAAGTCACCAAGTATAAGTGTATTATTATCTAAGTATTTCTTCACTTTGGTTATTCATTGGTTTAAATATTTGGCAGCTCACACATTCAGGGCATATATATTGAGGATTGTTAAGTCCTCTTGTTGGATAGATCCTTTAAGTATGATGTAGTGTCCCTCTTCATCTCTCACTACAGTCTTCGGGGTAAATTTTAGTTTATCTGATATAAGGATGGCTACCCCTGCTTTCTTTTGAGGACCATTTGAATGGTAAATGGTTCTCCAACCTTTTATTTTCAGGCTGTAGGTGTCCTTCTGTCTAAAATGAGTCTCTTGTAGACAGCAAATAGATGGGTCCTGCTTTTTTATCCAGTCTGAAACCCTGCGCCTTTTGATGGGGTCATTAAGCCCGTTCACATTCAGAGTTACTATTGACAGATATGAGTTTAGTGTCATCATGATATCTATTCAGTCCTTGTTTTTGTGGATTGTTCCACTGAACTTCTTAAAGGGGAATTTTAAGAGTCCCCCTTAAAATTTCTTGCAGACCTGGTTTGGAGGTCACATATTCTTTCAGTTCCTGCCTGTCTTGGAAGCTCTTTATCTCTCCTTCCATTTTGAATGAGAGCCTTGCCGGATAAAGTATTCTTGATTGCACGTTCTTCTCATGGAGGACCCTGAATATATCCTGCCAGCCCTTTCTGGCGTGCCAGGTCTCTGTGGAGAGGTCTGCTGTTACCCTAATACTCCTCCCCATGAAAGTCAGGGATTTCTTGTCTCTTGCTGCTTTCCTTCTCTTTATCTTTGGAATTTGCAAGCTTCACTATTAGATGTCGAGGTGTTAAACGGTTTTTATTCATTTTAGGGGGGGATCTCTCTATTTCCTAGATCTGAATGCCTGTTTCCCTTCCCAGATTAGGAATGTTTTCAGCTATGATTTGTTCAAATACATATTCTGGCCCTCTGGCCCTTTCGGCGCCCTCAGGAACCCCAATTAAACGTAGGTTTTTCTTCCTCAGGCTGTCATTTATTTCCCTTAATCTATCCTCATGGTCTTTTAATTGTTTGTCTTTTTTTCCTCAGTTTCCCTCTTTGCCATCAACTTGTCTTCTATGTCACTCACTTGTTCTTCCACCTCATTAACCCTCATCGTTAGGACTTCTAGTTTGGATTGCATCTCATTCAATTGATTTTTAATTTTGGCCTGACTGGATCTAAATTCTGCAGTCGAAGTCTCTTGAGTCCTTTATACTTTTTTCTAGAGCCACCAGTAGCTGTATAATAGTGCTTCTGAATTGGCTTTCTGACATTGAATTGTAATCCAGATTTTGTAACTCTGTTGGAAAGAGGACTGTTTCTGATTCTTTCTTTTGAGGTGAGGTTTTCCTTCTAGTCATTTTACTCAGTGCAGAGTGGCCAAAAACAAGTTGTATTGGGAAAAAGAGAGAAAGAGAGGAGAGAAAAAAGGAAAGAAAAGAGAAAAAGAAAAAAGGAAGAAAAAAGAAAAAAGAGAAGAAAAAGAGAAAGAAAAAGAAAGGGAAAAATGGGTGGGGGAAGCAAACAGAAATCAAAAAGAAAAAAAGAAAAAAAAGAAAAAAACCACTGGGGAGTATCTTCTGCTTCTGTGTACTGTAAGTCCCTTGACTTCCCCTGGACCTTGTCCGTCCAGCTGGTCTTCTGGGGGAGGGGCCTGTTGTGCTGATTCTCAGGTGTTAGCACTTGGGGGAGCTGCTCTGCCCCCTGCCTGGTGCAGGGCTCAGTGGGGGTTGTTTACCCCGTGAGGCCCCAGGAGCAACAGCCCTAGTGGTTGCTGCAGCTCTGGAAACCTGGATTCAGCCCCCACAGGAACTACTCCGTCTGCAGGGCCTGGAGGCTCCGGGGCGGGGCCGCTGATCTGCTCAGCTCGGGGCAGGAGCGTCCTCGCTGTCCTGGGCCCTCCCGGCCTCTGCCTGTCCCGGGGGGAGGCGGGATCCTGGGCTGTGTCCCGGCGCCCTGTGCTCCGGGGCCTGCGCTGGTGGATTCGCACTCCTGGGCCGCGCTGCCCCTTCCGCGGAGCCGCCCCCGAGCCCCCCGAGCTGCTCCCCCCCGCAGCCCCCTCCGCGGAGCCGCCCCCGAGCCCCCCCGAGCTGCTCCCCCCCGCAGCCCCCTCCGCGGAGCCGCCCCCGAGCCCCCCGAGCTGCTCCCCCCCGCAGCCCCCTCCGCGGAGCCGCCCCCGAGCCCCCCGAGCTGCTCCCCCCCGCAGCCCCCTCCGCGGAGCCGCCCCCGAGCCCCCCGAGCTGCTCCCCCCCGCAGCCCCCTCCGCGGAGCCGCCCCCGAGCCCCCCGAGCTGCTCCCCCCCGCAGCCCCCTCCGCGGAGCCGCCCCCGAGCCCCCCGAGCTGCTCCGGGTCCCCCGTGCGCTGCAGCCCTTAGGGAGCTCGGCGCACTCCCCCGGGGCGCAGGTGCCTGTTAGTGTCCCCGGAGCCCGCGGGCCTCCCCGCCCTCCGGGTCCTGCTCCACCTCCCTGGAGCCCCTTTCCCCCGGGAAGGTCGGTGCAGCTCCTGCGTCTCCGGGACGGGGCTCTCCTGTCCTGGGGACACTCGCCCCGGCCTCAGCCCGGCTCCTCGCGGCCCCTCCCCCTTGGAGGCCTTTTGTGTCTTTATTTCTTTGTCCCCGTCCTCCTACCTGATAGAAGCGCGACCTCTTCTCCCCGTAGCGTTCCAGCTGGTCTCTCTTTAATTCTCAGGCCGAATTCATAGATTTTCAGGATAAGTTGAAGGTCATCTAGGCAATCTGGTGGGGACAGGTGACTTGGGGACCCTCCTCTTCCGCCTTCTTGCCCCTCCTCTGTTATGCCATTTCTTTTTAGATAGTCATGATAAAAGGAGATACGGAAATATATTTATTCATTCAAATCATTCATTTATTCAATAGATATTTTTTAACAACTGGGTGATGAGAACCTTGCTAGACACCGGAGATGTCTAGCACTGAGTAAAAACGTTACATTCTGATCTCAGATGCATCTTTTTTGAGGGAAATAGTTGCTCATCCAAAAGCACAAACAGGGGCGCCTGGGTGCTCAGTGGGCTAAGCGTCTGTCTTGGGCTCAGGTCACGTCCTGGCCCTGGGGTCGGGCTGCACCCTCTCTCTGCCGCCCCCCCCCCCACGCTCGCTGTGTCTCAGGTAAATAAGTAAAATGTTTTATTTAAAAAGCACAAAGATAAAAAAATATAAAAAAATAAAAAAGCACAAAGAAAGTTAAGGAAATACTGATAACAGTTTCAATGTTCGGGACCTGCTATTACAGAGAAAATGGTCTATCAGTGCCCATCACAGATGTTTATTACCTGATAGCTGCACCAGGACAGCAAGGGGCGCCTGGGGCCCCGCTGGGTGTCTGGCCCTAGGTTTCGGCTCCGTCCTGATCTCGGCCGGGCTGTGACCCGCAGCCCCTGGCTGGGCTCCCCACTCATAGGCCGGCTTCCCCCCCTCCCTCCCTCCGCTCCTCCCTTCTCAGGCTCCCTCTCTTGAAAAGTAAAAAGAATAGTGATAATGCAAAGAACCCGCTTTGTGTCCCCCCAGAATAGGTCAGAGGAGTCCACAGGGAAGAGCAGGCCCTCGGTCAAGGCAGCACCTGCTGCCCGCTAAGCACGAGGAGCCCTCCCGCCCCCCCCCCCCCCGGGACTCCCAGGTCCCACCCCCCGGGGCTCCCAGTCCCCACCCCGGGGCCTCGCAGGTCCCACCCTCCCCCCGGGGGCTCCCAGTCCCCACCCCAGGGCTCCCAGTCCCCACCCCCGGGGCTCCTAGTCCCCACCCCGAGGCCTCCCAGGTCCCACCCCCGGGGCTCCCAGTCCCCACCCCCCGGGGCTCCCGGGTCCCACCCCGGCCGCAGCCCACCGGGTCTTCCCGATGAGCGCCTTCGCTCAGGGTTGCAATGGGCTGATTTAAATTCTATCTTTCCTAGAGGAGATTTGTCCAAACAGGGCGGGAAATCTCAAGTCTTCGGGTTTCAGATCAACCAGTGCCCGGCCCGTATCCGTATCCGAGCGGCGGCCGCATAACTCGCGCTTCCAGGCTCCAGCTCGGCGTTGCGGAGACACTGCGGAATCCGGGGCGCCCGGGCAGGGCGTGTGCGCCGCCGAGTCCCCAGGTCCGCCGACCTCTGGCGGGAAATCTTTCATCCGGCCTCGGTCTCGGGGCTCCTGCGGCCCGTGCGGCCGGTGACCCGCGTGGACGGCGGGGGCTGCCCGGGGCTCCCAGCCGCCCGCCCCGGCCCCCGCCCGGCCCCCGCCCGCCTGCCCGTGCCGCCCCGAGGCGCGCTCCGCGGGGCTCGTGGGCCGCCTCCGCCCTCCCGCGGCGCTGGGCGGGCCGCTCGCTTATTCTATCCCCAGATGAGCCTTCCTTGGAGCAGACTGATTCCTTGTTCATGTACCTGCCCTTGGAAACGCCAGATGTCGTTTAAAAAGAAAGGGATTAAAAAGAAAGGGAAAAAACGGGATATCTGATTTCTAATTTGGAACAAACGGTTCTTCCAAGCCGCTGTATGAAATAAAACCAAACACGGCCACAGAAACCTCTCTCCAGACGCTGTGGCTCCTTCCGAAAAGACATGGAGATCAATCCTATTCCTCGTCAACTAGAATTTAGCGTTTGACTGTACCACGATTTGTTCTCTGACCTTGACGGATTAACCTGGGAGATGTCAAAAGTAGCTGCCAGGTGTAGGGAGGAAAACAAGATAAGATTCATCCGTACCAATAGATCTTTCAACATGTCTGGTTTTTATCACTTGCACTGCCAAACAATCGTATATTCTAGAAAGATCTCAGTGCCTAAAGGAATGAAAAGATGCAC
Organism: Canis aureus; assembly: GCF_053574225.1. Lineage (NCBI taxonomy): Eukaryota > Metazoa > Chordata > Mammalia > Carnivora > Canidae > Canis > Canis aureus. Next base: position 31,012,365 of record NC_135645.1, read on the forward strand.
TCTAGGTTGTTGTTTGTTTGTTTCCCCGATGCTGCTATATATCGGATTATCTGAGCTTTAAAATGGTGGCAGGCCGTGAGCACTGATAGATGGAACCAGACACCTGCCTGGCCCAGCCGAGGTGGATTATGGTGGAACCTGGGATGTCTGTGCTTCAAAGACCTTTCGAGACAAGGAAACTCTTCCCCTCCTAACATTTTTCCTACATTTATTTTAATCCACCAATCAACTGAGATACGTCTCTTATATAGACGCTTTTAAGTATAAGACATTTCTTACGTGTCGCTGAAGGTGAACACTTGCTCTCTGTGACTCGGAAGGCGACTGAAATGCCCCAGGTAGACCATCCAGATGCCAAGTGCCTCAGATTTGACTCCACTCCCCAGAACACCCTAGGTTCCCACGAGAGGACATGACTTTAAGAAATAAGACCTTTTTGTCACTTAATATAACTTCAAAATTCATATTAGTGTTAAACATTCTAGGTATATTGGAAATCTAAGAAAAAACTCTCAGTTTAGGTTTAAATATGAGGCCAAAATATCAGCTGTTCATCACTCAAGTCAGGTTCCAGATATCCTTCAGGTCCTGAATGACAAGAGAGTCTTAGATTACACTCACTTGTTCCTCTTTAGACTTTGGTTGATAGATTCGATAGATTTTCACTCCATTACTATCATTATATTTATTTCTTTGCTCTTTCATTTAATTAATAAGCATGCATGTTAGAAAAAATACTGATATGTGACTAACAGACTTTTTGAGCCCAATTACTTAGCATGCAGAAATCAACAACTTAAATTGCTGCTGGGTTCCACAAAATTTTAATGAAAAATATTTTGTAAGGTGTTCTTCTCAGCTTCAGAAGCAACTTTCATTGAATCACAGTATTTGCTTTGAAACATTTTTCCTGATCCAACTAGTTGCTGTTAAGTCCAGCTACTTTCACTGCAATGAACCAAACACAGCTGTATTTAAAAAGGGGTGCAGGGTGTCTGGAGGGCTGGGTCAGTGAAGTCTGCCTTCTGCTCAGGGCGTGACCCCAGGTGCTGGGGGCCCACTGCTCAGCAGGGAACCTGCTTCTCTCTCTGCCTCTGAGCCTCCCTCCCCCTGCTTGTGCTCGCTCTGTCTCTCAAATGAAAAAAAAAAATTAAGAAAATGTTTTCTGTCACAAGAAATGCTGTTTTACAATACATAAAATTTAAAAATTTAATAGAATATTTGATGTGTTGTTATTATGCATCTCACGAATGATGATGACTGCAACGACATCACCAGGAGGTTACTTATTCAACAGAAGTCAACCTGGAGAAATCACAAACTAAGCAAGACAATACACTTCTATATTTACTTCCAACTCTGCAGATTTCCCATGATTTAGCATGGATGACTCTTTTTCAAAGGCTGGTACTCCAGCAGGAAATCACTAGAACCCCCGCCCCAGGGTGAGGACACAGGTGTGGGCCGAACTGAGAGAGCTGTTTCACACCATCTGTTTCACACCATCTCCACCCCCACTCACTGCCCCCTCTCTTTCCTTACAAGGACAGAAGGAAAGGCACAGGTTATAGTAAAAGCTAAACTGAGGCCAACGTAACTGTTCTCTCCTGTGAACAGCATAGCTAGTACCAGAGGAGCTGCGTGCAAGGACCTGCTAGGGCACTGCTGTGCACACCCAGCCCATCGTGCCCTTCGGCTGTGGTTGGCCAAGTGGGGCTCCCACTCCACTGCTCTCCCTTCCTCTCTTGATGGTGAGGACGGTTCCTCTCGCCTTACCCAGGCTGTGGGCCCGAGCTCCCCCCAGCAACCTGTCCTCCCTTGATTCCCGCCTTCTCCCAGCCCTCGGATACGCCTCTTTCTGCGAGGATTTCCAGGTGGCTATGGTGTAAGGCCTTCCCCCCACATGGCCTCAGGCCCCACACAAATCAATGGTTTCAACTAATGACTTGGAAAAAGTGGTGCTTACTTTTAATATTCAATGGAATACACACATTATAAGTTAAATGTGATAATATTTATTTTTTAAGTATATGTAAAATTTTTAAAATAACTTCAGGGCAATTTCATTTTCACCAAATTAAATATTCTGAAGATCCAGAGGCATTAACTATTAGGCTTTGGTTATTTCTGCAGTTTTCTTGCTCTGCTGATCATGACTGAATTTTCTAGAAGAAAATAACTGTCTAGATACATAAAATATTTATTTTTCTTTTAAGAACTAATGTTTATATCCTCCTTTGCCCCCCCCCCCCCCCCATCTCTTTCAGGAAATAACTCTTAGATGAAATTGCACTTAAGAATGTTTTAGTATTTTATTTTATACACTGTTTGTGGGAAAGTCATAGAAAATTAAGCTCATATTGTTTCTTCCTTAGCACCTAACAGAAGTTTTGAGAGTTTCAAGTATATTCTATTCATTAAACAAAAATTTAAAAAAACAAAACAAAACAAAAACAACCTTTCATGGACATGAATATCAAACATTTCTTTGTCTCTGATATATTTGTTTATTTAAAAAAACAAAACTTTTGGCAATCTGGACATATTTAAGGTTTTTTTTTTTTCCTCTTTCTTTAAGTTGAAAAACACATGATAAACATTTGTCATAAATTGTAAGCTTACCTTTCATTCTTGGTTTTGATCCAGCAAGTGTTCTCCATCACAAACTCTTCGTCTGGCATATTTCACTGATGACTCTGCAGATAAAGTCAAAAGAAGATGATTTAATAATTCCCTTCATGTTCTCGTCTCAGGTTAAGTTGCCTTTACTTTACATTCATTTCAAATCTTTTTTTTTTTTTTTTTTGTATATGAGACTCTACGTTTTCCTTTCTTTTCATATGAAGAAAAATTCTTTTTACAAATAATTATCTCCTCTTTATTTTTATTTTCCACTGTACTCTTCAATTTCTTTAAGAGCTTTTGCTTTCTTTCTTGTTTTTAAACAATTTTAAAGAGGGTGCCTGTTTAGCAAACAAACTATTAAATAAGCACTAAGCATAAAAATGTGATTGAAACAGATCCTATGTAAAGAACTCATGAGAGGGGCTCAGGTCATGATCCAAGGGTCCTGGATCCATGGGGCTCCCTGCTCAGCCTGGAGCCTGCTCCTTCCTCTCCCTTTCCTTCTCCTCCCAGCTCCTGGTCTCATTCCCTCTTAAATAAATAAATACAATCTTAAAAAAAAAAAGAAAAAAGAAAAAAAGAACTCATGATATATCAGCAGTGAAATGCAAGGTAATTCTTTTATTCAAGGAAGGAAGACCATATGGTGGAGGAAAATAAAAAATTTTCAGAATTTCACAGGCCTGATTAAAAATCGAAGCTCAGGCACTTTAAAAGTTCATGACATTGGTCAAGTTCCTTATTTTCTCTGAATTATTACAGTATAATCTTTAAAATCGCTCTCTACAGACAAAAAGAGAGTGAGCATCTTTAGCTGTAGGTAGTGCTGGGTCCTTCATCCATCCTCTTAGGTCCCCGCGCAGAAGCCTCTGTCCCCCCGGAAGGAAAACTAGTTGAGAAATCTGTATTTCTAAAGGAGCTTGCGAGAAGAATACAAAGTACGTGCAGTGGGATGAAGGAAACGAGAAAACACCATGGGGGGCCCGGGGGCTCGGGGCTGGAGCGCCTGCCTTCGGCCCAGGGCGCGGCCCGGGCCCCGGGATGGAGTCCGGGATCGAGGCCCGCGTCGGGCCCGCAGGGGCCTGCGTCTCCCTCCGCCGGGGTCTCGGCCTCGCTCCCTGCGCCTCTCAGGGTAAATACATAGAACATTAAAGAAAGGTGTGCGCCTGCGCCTAGGGCCGCACGGAGCAGCTACCGCCCCTCTCCCGGGTGTTCCCCGTGCAAATGAATCCCCTGCACGCGGCACCGGCAGCTCGTGCAAACCGAGACGTGGACACGAGGGTGCAGCTCGGCTCGGCGGGAGGGCCCGGGCGCGGGGGGACGGGCCGCTGCCCCGGGGCGCAGCCCCGCACGGGCAGGGACGCCGCGAAGCCACAGCCACGAGCAACACCCCGCGGAGCAGGGCTGCCCCGGGCCGCCGCCCAACCAGACGGCCCCCCCCCGGGGCTCCGAGGCGGCCCCTGCCCGGGGGAGCTGCCCCGTGGTGCAGCCAACGCGCCCGCCCCACCACCCGGAGGAAGGAGGTCCTGCCCCCATTCTCCTGCCGGGGTGTTGGCAAACCGGGTGGGAAGCTGATTTTCCACCCATTCTTTTCTTCTCCCGCGTGAAACTAAGATTAAAGCCCAAAGGCTGAGCGCCCTTTTCATCCACAGCCTTCCACTGCCCGCCAGCAGCTTGACTTTTTAAAATCCATTTCTTGGGGATCCCCGGGGGGCTCAGCAGTTTAGCGCCGCCTTCGGCCCAGACCCAGGGCGTGACCCTGGGTCCCGGGATCAAGTCCCACGTCGGGCTCCCTGCATGGAGCCTGCTTCTCCCTTTGCCTGGGTCTCTGCCTCTCTGTGTGTCTCTCATGAATAAATGAATAAATAAAAATAAATAAATAAATTCAATTTGCCACCATATAGTATAACACCCAGTGCTCATCCCATCAGGTGCCCTCCTCAGTGCTCATCACCCAGTTACCCCATTCCCCACACTCACCTCTCAGTCTGTTTTTAGGCCAGTATTGTACTGTTCTAAGAATTAAAAACAGACTTCCCACACCATCCAGCAATTCCACTTCTGGATATATATCCAAAAGAATTGAAATCAGAATGTCAAAGAGGTATCTGCACTCTGGTGTTTATTGCAGTAGCATTTACAAGAACCAACCTAGAAAACAACCTGAATGTCCATCGAGCTGTGAGAGGAGCTGGACATGTGATTCGCACATACAAGGGGTGGGAGTCAGTCACCAGCCACAAGGAAATCCTGTGATATACACAACAACGTGGCTGAACCTCCAGGTTCATATGCTGATGAAATAAGCCAGTGGTAGAAGGACAAATAGCGCGATTCCACTTATGAGGTCTCTCAGATGATCAAGGTCACCAAAGCAGGGACTGGGGGTTGCCCAGGGCCGGGGGAAGGGAGAGCTGAGGGGTCGGGGCTTGACACGGGTGAAGTTTGGGTTACGCAAGAGGAGGGCTGCTGTCCAACACCAGCCCGCACTCCGCGGTACTGTATCACGCACCGGAAAGTGTGCTAAGAGGTAGATCTCATGTAGAGTGTTCTTACCACAATTAAAAATAAATGAATAAGTAAAAATGTTTTTTAAAAGATTTTATGTATTTATTTGAGAGAGAGAGAGAGAGCGATCCCGGCACATGCACGAGTGGGAGGAGGGGCGGAGGGAGAGGGGAGAAGCAGCCTCCCTACTGCCCAGGAGCCTGACCTGGGGCTCCATCCCAGGACCCAGGAGGGCAGATGCTTAGCTGACTGAGCCAGCTGGGCCCCAAGTAAAAATGATTTTTTTAAAGAATGAATAAATAGAATATACTAGAAAAGATGCTTAAATTATAATTCTAGGACCGTGGCTATACCTCTTTGGCCATCTCATTTTAACCTAAACTCAGAATTGCTGCAGAAAAGCGTTTCTGATCATTTTCATCTCAATTTTTCAATTTCATAGTGTAGTTAATAAACATTAAGAAATAGGTGGATACTAAAAATTTCATCTTCCTCATAAGGACTTGGTCTTTTTTTAAAAATATATTTTTTTGCTTTTTATTTTTTAAAAGCTACTTGATTTTGGTACAAAATATATTTCATCTGTATGTTATGAAATTTCACTGGAGATTGAAAAAGATTCTGCTCAGCTCCTAACAATTCTTCGTATAAACAAATCACCATGGAAATCTAAACATATACATAATTTATAATGTGATTAGTTGTTTCCAAGCTGAGAAGTTTGCAAGTAGCCCAAATTGGATTTCCTTGGCTTCCCTCAGTTGACTTTACCGTGTCTCATGTCAAAGCACATAGCTTTTTATCTCACCCCTATTTCACAGGGTCAAGAATTGATATTAACCCTTTTCCAAATGAACAACTACAACTAAAAAGTCACATAGCAAAAATATGTCCACAGGATATAAAGAAAAGTAGAGGGTAAAAGGGTAGAAAGGTGGCTTTCTTTGAGAAATAACCAAGTGAAAAAAAAAAAAAGATATTTTTAGATTCCTAAGTATCTTGAAAGAGAGAGAGAAAAAAAGTAAAAAGGAAGAACAAATGATAGGCTCTTGCCTGGAACTGACACTTGCACCAAGAGGAAAATGCAATGAAGAAAATCAAAAACTGCTCAGTGACCTTTCCTTTAATGTACCAAAGATAAGGTTTGCTTGTTCTTCCTAATAACATGGCTGGTGGAAGGATTCTTACACTTTACACTCTTCAGTTTCTCCTGTTGTATGGAGAATTGCACATTACCCTTAAGTATTTTAAACATAGAATATAAAAAAAAAAAATCACTGTGGCACTAATGATTTTAGCTACTTAAATTCCATTTACGTATAAATCTTATGATATAAAAACTGTCTTCATACTAAAGCAAACTAAAGGATATATGTATGAATGATGGGAGCTCCCTGAGGAAAAATACATGGCTCAATGCAGAGATCCCGGAGCTCCAAGGATAGTTCAAAGTGCAGCAAGAAGGAAGAGGATTCAGAGAGAAAGAACAGTCCTTAATTACATGTGATGCAAGATTTTCATCAACGCTCCAGGGAAAAAGGAATAAGTGTAATAATAATAATAATAATAATAATAATAATAATAATAATGATAATGATAATAATAATAAAACAACTGTACAATAAAACAGCTGTTAACCAATACTAAGTACTCTCTTTTTCTTAGGCACTGTATTCTAAACAATTTATTTCATTTAATTCTTTTAATACCTCTAGATCTAGGGTTTCAAATGAAGAAATTCAGGCACAGAAAGGTTAAAAACTTCATCTAAGATCATACAACTCTCAGGGAGCAGCAATGGGCTCCAAGCTAAGGCAATCTGGTCTTTTAATCTGTGCTTTGGGGCGGTATATTATATTGTATTTACTTAAATCTAAATACAAAAGTATTTTTTTCTCAGTAAATGCTACATCATTAAATCCATAGCATGAGTACATTCTTTTCATTTGCTTAAAATATTTATATATCAGTTACAAGTGGAATATGCCTTTAGTCTATGCAGGGACTATTTATCTGGAGTTCGGTCCATCAGTTAACTGCAGGTAAGATGTTCTGGTCCTCGTAAAGAACACCAGGCAGATTAAATGGTCCTGCACAGAACACCTGGATGAAATGCCCTCCTCCGGCACCATGTCACATACACCGATTGTCTCTCCTTGGAAACTGTACTTGACTCAGTGAAAACTGCTGAGTTGCATAGTGAATTTTTAGGAAATATTCCATTTTCGTATCGACAGTCTCCGACAGTTTGCACCAAAATTGCCAATAGCAGGTTCGGTAAACTTGTTAATAACTTTCCTATTTATGCTCAGTGGAATGCATTTCTCAATGCTCACTGTTTAAAACATAAAATCAATAACACACTGCTGGAGCCCTCTGATATATATTCCCTGTAGTGCTTTATTAATGCAACTTTTATTCATCCCATATGCAAAATAAAAGTGATTGCTTATTATACAGTTATTCTTTGTTGCTTATCATACTTCTTAAAAGCTTACTCACGCTGTGCGAATGAATAAAAAATACTGTTTATCAAAATTACCATGTTAAAATAATTGCTGTTTTTTCATAGGAGAAAAAATTAATTATCTGAAATATTTAGATTGTTCTTTCATATTAATTTCCCCCTCTTCTAAAGAGACATTAAAAGATAATCAAAGGCTTACTCTCCAGGACTCCGAGACTCCGACGGATCTCATAGTTCATGGACAGTATTATATTGATCTTTTCCAAGATGCATTCTCATTATGACCTGTTTTTCACTATTAACTGTTCAACCTGATAGATTAAAATTATCTATATCACCACATTCCATCTATTCTCTACACTGAAAAGGCCCAATAATAGAAACATAAATTTGTATGACATTTTATGCTTTGTGTGGCGTGGCTTTTTCTCAACCTATTCATGGTACCTCTAGATGGATCAGGGATGACTTTCAGGCTTCCACAATTATGTCTCCATTGCATCTGCAGACTGGCCTCCCTCTCTTCTCTTCCAGTGCAACTGGCCCACAGAACCCTTTCTCTATAGAGCTACTAACTTGCTTTGGCATATGCCGCCCCCTGTACCTACTTTGCCTTCATATAACCAAATATCTCCTGTCCCTAAGACTCAGTTCAGGTATCTCCTTTGCTAAAAGAATTTGCCTATTTCCCCCATTTGCTTGTGATATATTTTCCTCTTCTGGATTCCTAGAGCATATTATCTCTTATAGGATGTTCCCTTCTCTCTTATTTAGAATTAATTAGAAGTATTATCATCTCCATCATTTACATGGCAGGCTTACAGAGCATAGCACTCTGTTCCTTGTTTTGTTTTGTTTTGTTTTGTTTTTTCCTCTACAAGAAGCACCTAGCATAGTACACATTGTAAGAGTTCCATATATTTTATATAAAGAATAAACAAACTTTCAGAAGGGCGTGCATAGACAACTTAAGTGGCCTGTGTAAGAGCTCAACCTAGGAACTCCGACTTGGAAGCTTCTCTGTGGAAAGGATGTCGTGTTGGATGATCCCTAAAAGCCAACGTATCACCATGTTCTGAAATCAACCTAACCCTACCCTCAAGCATAGTTCAATCGTTTTATCTGGAACACGTCTGGATTTCATGATTTATAGCTGTCAATTTATGCTTTGATTCCCCTTCTTAGTCACGCATTCATTTTTCATCATGTACTTTCTTAGATTTCTGTGGGAAAAGGTATTTTTCAACATTATTTCGCCTTAAAATGTGTACGTTAATCCAAAACTCTTCTTGGATGGCTGAATTGAATGTAAGCAAATGAAGGACAATATAAACAAAAAAAACTATTTCTGAAAACTCAGTAGGTCACCAGAGATATGTTTAATAGAAAATAGAGAAATGAATGTAATTATCCTGACCTTAATAATGATTTTCAAAATATTCTATATGAGTGTAGCATGTATTTCTTTTAGAGTTGTGCAGAAATTTCAAATATCATAACATTGTTATGCTATGTCAAAACTGCAAAGAAATGATGATATAATTGAACAAAGCCTGTTTTGAACCGGGCATCGTCTACCAGGCCTTTGTGTTGAGTTGGAAGTCCATATTTTTGTTTTATATAATTATTACAGCATGAATTAGCTGCCCCCTCTTACAAGCCTGCTTTTTTTTCTAGGAACCATTGGCGCTTTTAAATCATTCTTTTCAAGGAACTCACGCAATCACCACACTTGGTAGGCAGCAACTGTAATTCCAAAATGTGTCAAAATCTGTCACAGATCTGCTTTATTATTTAGTTAAACTTGAAAATAAAAGATATTTTATCTCTATCCAAAGGCATTTTTGTAGAAGGAATTACATACACACACAGAACACAAAAGAAACTGAACGAGAAAAGAAAATTGACATTTTGATTTGTGGACTCTCCAGTAGGTCTATCATTCATCCAGAGAAATATCACTATTGTCACTCTTCTCAGGCAGGGAGACTAATTGGCACAGCTGCAGAGCACAGTCTTTCTGTGGGGAAAGCCGCCTTGCAAAGACATGGGACATGCTGAAGGACTTGCAGGTGTCACGAATTGAGGGTAGAAGATGAGCCTGTGTCTGATTAAAAAGAGCTAAAGATGTATAGACGTGTCTTTCTAAACACTGAGTTACTAATATGCCTTTTTGTCTGGATGACAGTTCATTCGTTGAGCAAATATTTTTGAATTCGTGCTCTGTATGAAGCAGTGTGCTGGTTACACCCTTCAGCTTAAAAAGCAAACAAAATTTGACACGAAGGAAAAGATGGTGGAGAATCAACATGGAAATGAACTCGCTCTCTAGGTCATGCAGGGCCTTGCTTGGTTTCTTTTCATTAAATGGCTGCCATCTAAGTCATTCCAGAATCCATAAAACTGATAATAATTGCCACCATTTACTGAAGTGCAGGAAGGTGAAAATCATTTTGTCCAAGGTTATACGCAGATTTCCCTGACCCCCGTTCAGGGGAACATTGCCTTTACCCTAATCTGTGAGCCAACAGATAAGAGTTCACGACCACAGTGTCCCTTCGCACCACTTTGGTGCTTTGATGAGAATGATGATGTATGCTTTCGGGGTGACAGGATCCTGCTCACCAGCCTGGAGGGCAGGTGAGGGAAGGAGGAATAAGGCCAGCCCTTCACAGCAATGCAAGAAGTTGGGAATTTTCATGGAAGCCAGAAAGTCTTCAAACCCACACTTTCTACCTTACAGGACTAATTTACCCACCATTCCTTCTGGTGTTTGAAGGGAGAAAACACTGAGAGAAGGCTTAGTATATGGGAAATCTTGATTTTTTTTAACCTCTGTAAGGTTCCGTTTTCATCAGCATCCTCGTGCTACCTTTATCAGTGCATTTATTCCATTCTATTTATTTTCTTTCTTAGCTGGGTGTTCTTAAAGACAGGAATTATGTGTTATTTATCTGAGCAAGCCTAAAGCCTACTCTAGGACATGTCAAACATTAAATGATGAATAACTGTCAAATCAAAGAATAACACAGGGATAAAATATTGTCCTTATCTACCTCATGGAAGGACTATATTTATTGAATGGAAACATTGTGAAGACCCTGTGAAACTTTAAGAAGCTATGTAATATAAATGAGCATAACACATACTTACAAAATCATTATGCTACGTGTTGTTTGTTCACGCCATTCTTATAAAAAACTGATAAGAGAAGTATTATTAATATCCCCTTTTTATTGAAAACTAAGCCACAGGGAGATGAACAAGAATGCCCGACACAATTTAACTGGCCCTTGCAGGAGCCAGGATGCGAGCAAATGCAGCCTCAAAGCAGAATCTGCACTCTTAACCTATTGAGTGCCTATTACTGCAAACATGTTGACTTACATATTGTTTATCAATATATTTATATGTTTCTCAATTAAAATAGCAAATAACTAAAGAAGAGTGTAGTAAATGAAGGATGTGTTGAGATATAGAAAGACCTTGGAGCATGGCCCAGGGAGTTAAGAGACTGCCTCTTGGTTTTGGCTCAGGTCATGACCTCACAGTCTTGGGGGTTCTGCTTGAGATTCTCTCTCTTTGTCCCCTGTCCTCCCTGGCCCACCAGCGGTAATACACAGATTAAATATGTAGAGGAAATTACATGTTAGAAGATGCCACGGGCTATGGAGAACAATAGAAAGCAGGCAAGTTGCAGAGGGCGTCCCAGAGGAGGGGGAGTATTAATTTTAATAAAGTGGTAAGAACCGACCATATTAAAAAGGAGACATTTCAAGGAACATTTGGCAGAGATAAGAAAGAGGAAACGCGAATACCCTAAAGAACAGCATTTTGGGCAGAGAGTAGAGCAGGTGTGAGAGGCCTGGGGTGGGATCTTGGCTTGTTTGAGGAACAGCAAGAAAGCCACTGTGGGTGGAGTAGACTGAGGGAAGGAAACAGGGTTAAGGTTGGGGTCAGAGAACTGCGGGTGGGGTGGGGTGGGGTGGGGTGATCAAACAGTCCATGGCAAGGATTTTGAGTTTTAGCCCCAGTGAAGTAGGACACCACTGAAGTAGTTTGAGAGATGAGCAGAGGCAGGAGCTGCTTGGGCTGGTATGTTAGGCAGAAACGGTGCAGAGGGAAGGGTGATGGCAAGAAGCCAGCTTGGAAGCTTCAGGAATGACCCTGCTGAGAGACAATCATGCTTTAGGCCAGAGTCTGTGGTAATGGGGGCACTGGGGACAGCCACTTGGGCCATGCTGTCATTTGACCCCCTTTGCTGGCCCCAAAGCAATGAGAAAAGATGGAGGCAGATGCTAAGAAAGGGAAGAGGTACCTTGCAGCACCTTAGATGCACCCTTTACACGGAGCGCAGGCAAGACAAGTGGTTGTCCTCCCGGAAGGGGAGAGGCCACTGCCGCTCTTCAGAGGGGACAGAGAGATGTGGAGGTCCTGGGTGCTCAGGCACACGAAACTAGGTGTTCCCAGCCTGGGTCTCACTGCCCGCTCCTTCCCTGGCAGCAGCCTGTAACACGGAGGACGTGCTCTGGCTGCAGGTTCGCTCACTTAGGCCCTCTGCTAATGTTGAGGCGCAGCCTGCTCTCGGGCCCAGGGCACGAAGGTCCTTCACCCGCTGCCAGCAAGGCCTGCGTAGACCGCCGGGCCACCTGTCCCATTAGCTCCTGCCTCTGCGAATCCAAGGTGCTTGGGAACAGCCAGTCCCTCCACCGTCTTTACCTTGCGCCCCCCCCCCCCTCTGGCGGAGGCAGCCCACAGTCCTACCGAGGCGCAGTGCGGTCACGATGTGGCCACAGCAGGAGCTGGAGCCCGAGGATGCGCGGGGAGGCCGGGGGGGGGGGGGGGCGCAGGCGGGAGGACAACAGGCGGTGTGGGGCGCAGTCCTCCCAACGGTCAGGCTTCGGGGGACTCTCCACCTACTTCGGGACAGGCCTGCAGGTCGCCGAGGGGCCAGCTCCCCCGTAGGCACAGGGCTCGGCTGGCGTCCAGCCTCTCTATTTTTGATGACCATCAAGCTTCCAGGTTTTGGCTTTTCTGATGAATATATTTTTGAGATTTTATTTATTTCTTTGATTTATAGAGAGAACCCAAGACAGAACACGAATGGTGGGGAGGGGCAGAGGGAGAGGGAGAAGCAGACTCCCCACCGAGCGGGGAGCGCCCTGGGGCTCAGTCATGACCTGGGCGAAGGCAGGCGCCGCACCTAGAGCCGAGCCCGGGGGGCCCCGCCCGCAGCACCGTCTGGCGACTCTCGGTGAGCGCGGCGTGTACAAGGGACTATGTCCACCGGCCGCGGAGCGCACACGCGTTCAGCACGTCCGATCCCCGCCAACCGAGCGCCAAAAGCACTTCACCGGTTCACACTCTCAGGGTAGTTTAGGAGAACGCAGATGTTCCGTGTTGTTGGTTAACAATGGATTATTTTCTGTCTTTTCTAGTTTTAGCCATTTTTGTGGAATGTGTTATTGTACCCAAATGACTCCAACTTGCTTTTCCCTGATTATTAATGAAATTGTGTATCTTTTCACATGTGAAAACGGCACACCCTCTGTTGTAAAGTCCTCCTCAAATATGCATCTTTACTTAAACAACATTGTACTATAATTTTGATTTAGTTTCCTCTTTTTTCGTTCATCATATATTTGATATTCTTTAAGTCTATCAATGTTCTACATATAGGCATAATTTATTCATTTTATCCTTTCAATGTTATGCATCTACCACATAGTATTCATCCATTCCCACAGAGATGGGCCCGAATTTAGTTCCCTTTTTTCCCCTCTCTCTCTCATGGAAATAATGTGAAAATCATCCTCATTCATGGTTTCTTTTGACCGGTATGACAGTTCCTTTGGGTTATATCCCATAGGAATGCCTGTATTATGTCAACTAATGTTCAGAATATATTGCAAAATTGAGAGTAACAATTTCGTATTCCCCGTGAAGTACCTAAGTGTTCAGTTCATCTTGTGCAATATCTTGGCCAGGTCTTGCAGTTTTTCAGTTTTCTCATTGTTGCTTCAATTTTCTATTGTTTGCTTTCAGTTATCTCCTTGTTGCCTTTTTTTTTCTTTTTCCCTGATTACTGGTAAACTTTAGCATCTCTCCCCACATGTATGAGTAGATTAGTCTCATAACAGGTATAATGTACACACAAGGATGAAGCAGTTTTAATGCAGAAACTCTTGCGTAGAAGTTGATTATATGCAGCCTTCTGAGTCCTCACTATCCCCTGGCCTGGTACAGCTGGGCATAATGTAGCTGGCACATTGTAGTTTGTGCTCCAAGAAATGTATTCCACTAACCTGATTAACGTGATAACACGTTAAACCTGATAACACGTTTCCTGGGAAATTGGGAAGAGACAGAAAATACCTGATTAATTACATAATGCTGGGAATCAGGAGATCTTGACCTTCCCATGCTTGGAGGTGTCCTTACTGATGAAAGGAATAGCTTGATTTCCTGAGTTATCTACAGGAATTTGATTCCCAGTGCTGGTATTAGAAGGAGACCTTGCAGACCCTTACACTGAGCTAGTTTATTACTAAGTTATTTGAATGGGATGCTGCCCGATTCATCCATCCATCCATCTGTCCTTCCATCCAGCCATCTAGCCAACTAATGGCTCTGCATCTCCTCAGTCACTTACTAGTCCCTGGGAGGAAAACTGATTAAACAAAAATTTTTTTATTGGAAAATTAACTAAACCAGTGAAGCTTCTAGCTTATCTCAAAAGTATGGAGATGATATTCTGTAATTATGGAGAGAACAAAATTAGTAAAATTCTCATAAAAAAAACTTGTGAAGATTATCTAAACCACTTGGCTATGAAGCACAAAAGTGGGAAACAGGAAAAAAAATCCTAGGATCATATTAAGAATAGCTCAATGTTCTTTTTTTTTTTTTAATTTTCTTTAAATGAAAGCTCTATCCTTTCTTAGTCTAAGAAAGCTGCTGACAGTGCAAAAAAACCTATGTGGATATTGTCATATGCTCCTCCTCATCCCTTGTTCTTGAGTCATCATGAAGGATCATATGGCTCCCTCCAGAGAGCAAATAATATTATATCTAAGTGAAAGGCAAGAGAGAGTCAGCCTGGCTCAGAGAAAACAAATTCCAGGGGACACAAAGTGCTGTACTAATAGTTAGCTCGTCTTGAGATGAAATCATGTATTCAACTAGTATTGATCATCTCTTGCTGTGGGCTTATAGCTTTTCTGCTGTTTAAGATGGCGGTAATGTTTAGTTGCATTAAGGAAAGAGAGAAAATTGCAACCATGGCTTTTGCAGGAAGCTCTGCTATGTGGAGTAATTGCAATTTTTTTTAAAGTTGAGATATTGGAAGTATATCATTCTACTAATGAGGAAAGGCTGATCCAATTTGTGCGATTGATGAAACATCAATATGAAAGACCAAGGCAAACAGGCAAAGACAGTCCTCAGAAAAGAGTGAATGTCTGGGAATCTCTAGGAATTGTGTAGGAAAAGGAAAGGGATCTGACATAGCCACCCTCATTTTGGTAATGATTTAGGGACTGCTTGGAACATCACTATGAACCATAGACACAGACAGTCCTTGGTGATTGTCAGTGGTCAGATTTATAATGGGAAAAGAGAAAGATCATTTATCCACCCCCTGACCACTCTTCTCCAACAGCCCAAGATTAAACTGTTCATGCATTACTTGTTTGGGAAACACCTAGAATGCTTGTCCTTCCTCTACAGCCATAAACTCCACAGAAAGCTGACGCTCACCATTCTGCCTACGATAATCTGCTGTGAAGAAAAATGAGGACTGCAGTAGGAAGGGTGTAGGGAAAGCATGAAAACTATCACTCACAGTGTCTGTTATCTCCAGAAAGATGGAGTCACAGGTCTCCCAGGGAATGATACGGTACAATCCTGGGAGCAAAGATCCAACAATCATTTATAGCAAAGTCCTCCAATCATCCCCAATCCATGGAACGCAAATCTCCATCTATTCACCTAGGGTCAAGGTACATATAAGTAAAGGGAAAGGAAGAATGAGTGTTGAGGTACAAAACCATTAAAGTTCCTTCAACTCAGGCAGAAACCTGGTATCCGATAGCATTAAAACAAAAAGAAAAAAAGGGGGAAAAGGAATCTCTTCATAGACTGAAATGGAATGATTTCCAAGATGTGCTAAGTTAAAAAGGCAAGACGCAGAAGTATGTTCTATTTGTGTTAAATATATAAAAATATCTGAAACTCCTCATAATGTTGCATGGAAAGACAAGGATCCTGATTTATCAGGTGGACTTTCCTTCTTCATTCCCGTGTCTGACAGCTAGAGGCCTAGGAGCTTCAGGCAGGTAGAAGATCCGCAAGTGGATGGCAGTGGTCAACTGTTCAACTCAATCACCCACAGGCAGCAGAAGTCCTTTCAGGAGAGGCTGTTGTAGCTAATCTTTGAGAAGCTCATCTCTTGTTTAGTGGTATTCGCTGCCGGCTCTTATAGTGGAAACAACCACTGAATGCCGTGTTGGAGACCTAAGGCAGTGACAGGCATAAACAGGATCCCACTGATACATTTTTTTATGTGGGGAAATTTCAGTGCCTGGCAAATATATTGTCAATCAGATGCTTGCTAATATGTGTTCTATCTGGTCCAGGGAGATATTTAAATGGAACAGCTCCATGTTTTGCAAATGTGTCTATGGCAAGCAGCTCCAACTTTTATGCCCTCCATGAGGTCAAGTGCATCTTCCAACTACAGGTTGGTCCGGATGCATATGATGTTAGACTGGTTTGTTTTCAGGTAGGCCCCTCATAGAAGGCCAATTGGAGCAGGAGCTCCACACAGTGGGATTTAGCAGACCTTGCTTTCCAAAAGAGGGATAGCTTTGTCAATGAGAGAAACATCCCGACCTCAGAAGTCGAGCGACTGATGGCGTTTGGTACCAGAAGCTTTATCAGTGGGAGAACATGGAGTCCTTTCTGTGGACCCAGCACATTGCTAGGTTATATGGAAGAGGCATGGAGTGTCCAGTTGCTAAATAGGTTTGCCTCTCCTCAGTTACAAGGCACCCTCTTCTCTAAGTTCTTATTTATGTCCTCTGCTCATTTTCCTCTTGGCGAGTTGTGTACCAGTTCTAGAACCTATTGTCTCAGTTCAAATTCCAGATCTACCAGTTAAGAACCAGTGGGATTTAGGGCAAGTTACTTAAATTTTTGTGTATGAATTTCCCTTAATTTAAAAGGGACCAAATAACATTTCCTACCTCATAAATTTCTTATGATTACATGAATTAATATTTTTAAGCACTTCCAAAATATATTGTTTTATTAGGTGAATGAATTGAGCTTTCTTGTCTATTTCTTGCTGGCCCATAGAAATGTATTCTACATGCCAGATATTAGTCCTTTATAGATTACAGAATTGCATATATCTTTCATTCTGTTACCTATTTGTTAACACTCTTTAGGACAGAAAAATCTTACAGATTATCTAGTCAAGTAACTTCATTTTTTCCGTATGGTTTTGGCATACACTTAAGAAATTTTCACTACTCCGAGTTCAAAAAGATATTATCCTACCATTTTATCTATTTGCCTTATAATTTCACCTTTGACATTTCAGCATTTAACTTACTTATTCTAGTATACAGCATGTGTTAGAGATAATTGCATTTTTTCAACAAAGCCGGCTAACATGAATCCTTTGTCTGCAGATTTATCCTTCCACCATTGTCACATGCCAACCTCAAATTTATAGTAAGATCTATTCCTAATTATGTTACATTGGTCTATCTTTATCTGTATCTTAAATGTATTTATATTTATTTATACCAACGCCATCAGATTTTCACTATTGTAGACTTAAAATAAACACGTGTGACTATGCTTTGATAGTAAGAGTTTCTCCGTAATTTAGATTTCACGTTGTGATCCCTGTATACCACATTCAAGTCTAAAATAAAAAGGCAGGTGGTTGTGACATGGGTCAATGTCATTGCAAAATTCTACTAAGATGCAGAACATTTTATTTTTTCCTGTTTCTGCTCATGAGTAGCCAAAGGATATTTATTGTCACCATACACATTAACTTACAACCACTTTGCAGCACTTATGTAGAATCGACTGAGAAGCTCAGTAATCCAAGACTCTCTTGAGACTTGTCCTTCCAGGCACAATGATATATTACCCATGCAATAACTTAAATAAAAGTTTTAATAAAAAGAGTTCTATTTGGCCTTTTGAGAAAATGTAGTTGCGTCCAGTTGTGCAGCATTTTGAACTAAAAGATACTGTTTTTTTATGACCTTGCTATAAACAGTCATTCAGTGGTCCAACAGAGATAAAGTACTTTCAAATGTGCCTTATAAAGTGAGGGAGTGGCATAGTCCCTACAAAGCTTTGTCAGAGAAATCTATTATTAAAGGTTGACTTGCATTGGGTAAGATCGGAGAAAAGCTGATTATGGGAAATATTCAAAGAAGTGACACTTAAAATTTAGGTCTTGCAAAATGTTTAGTGAAGCTCCAGTCATTTTAAGAAACTTAAACTTTCCTTCAAAGTTTGGTGTCTCAATGTGGAGGACTGACTTACAACCCTGGAAAACCTCCATATGGAAGCTACATGATTGTATGAAGTGTAATCATGATTATTTGACATGTGATTTGTAACATAAGAAAAAGTAATCCAAATTCTCTCAGTATCTGGGCAACATGAACTTGAACATTGACGGTGTCATTCATGCTCTATCATTTTTCAGCTGATCATTTGCTTTGCTCCGACAACAGCCCTGTTTCAACATTTACTGCTTGCAAAGTGCCATCCAAGGAAGGGTAGAGAAAATAATCACGAATAAAACATACCCCGTGAATTAATGGGGTTTGCGCGATGGTGGGGCAGGTACGTAAACCAACAGCTAGAATAAAGTATGTTAAATTTATGTATTGTACTAATTTGTTAAGAATCTGTGAGACTTAGTCCAAAAGGGGCGGTGAGGAGGCAGGAAGTAAATACTTCACAGAAATGACAATACTGGCACTGAATCTTGAGAGAGGAGTGAGAGTTCAGAAAGCAGAAAATGATGGGAAGAAGCTTTATTTTATTTATTTTGTTTTTAGAAATCATTTTTATTTCTTAAAGGAAAAAAGATTGGCTTATGGTAGGAAACCTAAGAAATATTTGAGGGAAGAATAAATAATAAGCAAAAATAAAGCATCCATTGCATTTTGCTTGCTTCTAGTCATAGAGTTATATAATTGCGGGGAAAGATGCAACTGGATGGAATGACAGTGATTAGGCTTTCTATTTGCCAAGCGTCGCTCTGTACGTAAAAAAATCAAGTGATCTTTACATGGCCTAGAGAATCTGGACGATATTTTTACCTCTATCTAATTGTAGGAAGTCTTTCCACCATAAGGAGAACAAAACGGCCTTTCATGTGTTCCGCTTTTGACAAGAGTTTTTCTTTCACTTCTGTGCCCCATTCAAAAATTGTACAATATTGATTATAGAGCTCTTGTGTGATCCTCAGGATTGCTTTATTCCGTTGAAAAACCATCTTTTAGTTGTATAGTTATTACAGCACTGCAGGAGTCTTCATG
The DNA here is from genome assembly GCF_053574225.1 of Canis aureus. Lineage (NCBI taxonomy): Eukaryota > Metazoa > Chordata > Mammalia > Carnivora > Canidae > Canis > Canis aureus. The sequence continues at coordinate 31,031,544 of NC_135645.1, forward strand.
GATGCAATTATCCATGCATTGTTGTAGAGCGAATGCCACGGTGGGGGGGGGGGGTAGCTACATAAAACAACGGAACCAGATGGATATTTGAAAATAAAACACTTAAGATATATGTAGTTTTTGTGGTTAACAACTGTTCACCAGAAAAAAAAAAAAAAACGCAATATAAATAAAACTTTGCATTTCTTATAGCCCAAGGTGGTTTTGTTGGTGGTGCTGTTGTTTTTAATTCTCATTTGCATTTCTTTAGTTACTTTCAAAGGAAGGAGCCAACAAATATTTTCCTGTTGCCTCAGTGGTTAAGGGGAAAAATAGTTTATCATTTCCTAGGGCAGTGCCAGATGACAGGGCAGAGTCGATCCCCGGGAGTCTCTGGGAAAATTACCAGTTACAGAAAACAGTGAACACCGCATTTGAGACACTAGGACCTCCAAGGTCTAAAATTAGAGCTTAAATCGGGCGTGACTGCATAGGGTACGCGACTTTCTTTGGGACAGTGACGAGAAAAAGTAAAGCGGGCTCCAGGCGGAGAGGGCAGGAGCAAGGCTTGCGCTCCTCCGTGCGGGCCGCGCGGTGCCCTGGGGCACGGCTGCCACCGCCGGGGTGAGCGCGGGCCCGGGCTCGCTCTCCCGCAGCCCCGTGTCCACGAGCCCTGCTCCGGTCCCTTCCTTCGGTCTAAAGGGAAGGTGAAGGCGGCGCCTTGCTGAGCGTGCGGCGGGGGTGCACACGAGCGTGCAGCCCGCGCCGCCCGGCCAGGACGGAGGCCGCTCACCGCGAGCGGCCCAGCGCGGAGGGCTCCGGCCCGCAGCCCCCGGGCCAGGCGCCCCCGCCCCGCCCCGCCCCGCCCCCGCCCCGCCGGCCCCGCCCCGCAGGCCGGGCCCGGCCCGCCTCCCCCAAGGACACGACCGGAACGTCACCAGGAACGTCATTACGGTCAATACACCGAAGGCTTGGCCAGATGCTCCAAGGTGAAGGTGAGGAATCAGGAAGAAATATTCTAGCAACAGTAATAACCACCTTGGCCTCGAATAGAATTTCTTTTCTCTCTTTTTGATCTTCAAAGGTAAAAGAATTTGATCTTTTACCGTATGATGTACTTAACGGTGGGTCTAAGAAAATAGGCTCTGGAAACCTGCTGCTTTTGAGAGCGAGGCTGCGGGAGTCTCTCAGGGAGCCGGGCCGGGCGTTCAGCCGTTCAGCCCTCCGGGCACTTGACGCTTTATTCACTTGTAATTCGACTCCTGGGAGCTGAAAACGATCCTCGGCCTGTTCTTGTACAGATGAAACGTTTCTTTAAGAAAACATTTCAGAAATATCTTCTTTTTAAAAAAACATTTTGTCACCAGGTTTTATGCAGATGAAACATTTGCGCTGAGCTGTCGTCGAACCGCATGTTCAGCTGGGCCAAGGGCGCGACGCCCCGGACGCCCCCAGCGCCCGCTCCAGGGCCGTCCACGGAATCCACCACAGGGGACGCTTCCTTCAGAACCCAGGTCTCCAGGAACTTTGTTCGCGCAGAGCTCACTGCTCCTCTTTACAATAAAAAGGGAAGCATTTAACTTAACCCACCTGATGAACCCTCCGCCGCCAGGAAGCTCAGACAAAAGTCTCACAGAATCATAAATCCAAGAATTGTGCTGTGCTTTCGTCCAGCTCCTACTCTCGTTTTCGTCTGTTCTGACTTTAGTGTCCTCAACCTGTTGTTTACGACATCCTGTCGTCCCCGGGAAAGACGGCAACCAGGTGTCCTTAGGGCAGAAAAGGGTCAGTTTTTGGGGAAAACTGCGCAGAGTTCAAAATACCGTTTGGCTGTGTGGTAGTGCCTCCCGTCTCCAACGTGCTGGTGTATATTTTGAGTTTCTAAGAGAAAAAATTACTTTGGATTAATTTTCAACCTTATTTAATTGAAGAACCTCTTCTTCTATTTTTAAAGATTTATTTGTTTTGGAGAGAGAGCAAGTATAGGGCAAAGGGAGAGGGAGAGAGAGTCTCAAGCCCACTCCCCACTGAGCGTGGATCCCGTCGCGGGGCTCGATCCCAAGACCCAAGACCACTACTCGAGCATGACCAAGAGTCTGATGCCCCAGGAACCTCTTTTGAAGAACATGAAGAACAAGATCTAGGATGACACATCTAGTATTATCAGAAGAAACAAAGAAAGTTCTGTTTTCAGTTACAGGAGACTACAGGAATACCCACACAGAGGCTGCAAAAAGACACACCAGAAATTTATAGTCGCGCCCTTTGTGACCTTTTGTACAGGCTGCTGGCTTCAGGCTGCGATCACTCATTCCGCTGCTGTACATCTACATATCCACATACGTCTTTACAGAAATAGTCTTTTCTTATAACAGCTGTTTTAACATAACTGGTGTCATACTGTGTGGATGATTCTGTGGTGTGATGACCTGCCCATTGATGTACCATGCCACCACTCACAGGTTAGCTTTTTTTTTTATTGCCTCCTACTACTATACATTGTATTTGTATCTCAGTTTACTTAGGGACATAAGAATTTTTTTTTATTTTCATTTTTTCTTCTTTGCAAACACGCTGTGGTAAATACACTTCCTAACGCCTGTGTAATGGAGGGGGGGGCTACACGATGGTAAAAAACTATTCTCCAAAACATATATTTTCAATATTTCAAGATAATGAAAGCTCTTGAAAAAAGCTATATCAAAATCCATTCCAGCCATTACTGCTTGAAAGTAGTAATTTCCTCACACACCCCTCAAGTCCTAAATATTACCCATCACTTTTCCTTAGCTTCTGTTGTTCTGATAAGTGAATAATTATGTATCATTCAGTAAATATGTATTACTAATTTATTTTGGAGAGATCTCAGCTTCAAAGTTGAGTTAGTCAAGCTGTTTGGTTCATGGTAATCACACGTCAGTCCAGAGCCGTCCTCTTTGTTCTCTCTTTTTTTTTTTAATTTTTATTTATTTATGATAGTCACACAGAGAGAGAGAGAGAGAGAGGCAGAGACACAGGCAGAGGGAGAAGCAGGCTCCATGCACCAGGAGCCCTACGTGGCACTCGATCCCGGGTCTCCAGGATCACACCCTGGGCCAAAGGCAGGCGCTAAACCGCTGCGCCACCCAGGGATCCCTCCTCTTTGTTCTCTTAACTTCACTAGTATTCATCTGTTATTTTCCATCATCATTCTCATTTTGCTTCTACCTACAGTCTCCCCATCAAAAAAGGAAAAAAAAAAGTATGTTAATATGTGTCTTTGGATTTGTAACTATCTATGAACAACATATTATTGTTCTTATATGTAAATATATTAATTTATATGCAAATGGCATGTCACAGGACACATCTGTTTCCGACCCCATTATGCATCAGGTTTCAAGGCCTACCCGTGTTGTTATACGGACGTGCAGCTGACTGCTTCTGACTGCTGCAGAGTGTAGGGTGAGCGGCCGCAGTGGCACCACCCGCTGGCTGCCTGGGCTGCCCCTGCGCTGTGTGCGCCCCGTGGGTGTCCCCTCATGCACCTGTTATGAGCTTCTCAGGGATATACCCACAAGCACAGAACTGCTGTGTCACAGCATATACACATAATTAATTCTGCTAAGCCCAGCCAAATTGCTATCCAGAACGCTGTAATAGTTTACGCTTCAGTGGCAATTCTCAAAGGTTCTCATTTTCCCACATTCTTGTTTATGCTACTTTTTATGTGATATTTTAAATTTTTGCTTATCTGGTAGGTAAAAGATACAGCTCATTGTTTTAATCTGATTTTCTGTGGTTATCAGTGAATGTGAGCTTTTTAGTAGCCATTTGAATTTCTCCTATAGAACTGTAGAGTCTTTATGATTTTTAAAATTAGGTCTATAATTATTTACTGGTTGCTAAGCAGAGATTTCTTATGTAGCCTACATAATATCCCTTTATAAGTCCTAAATATTGTAAATATATTTCTAATATGTCACTTGTTAGACTTTTTGGTGGTATCCTCCAATGAACCCTAAAAGAAAAGTCACAATTTTAATTTTGTCAAATTCATGACTTTTTAAAGTTATATGTTCTATATTTGACTTTTTTTATGAATCATTCCCCTACTCCCTTGAAGAAATGACAAAAATACTCTTCTATCTGCCTTCCTTTTGTATTATTCAACATAGAGTCTTTCATATTTGCATTTTTAATCATTTTATTTAGGTAAGATATAAAGAGCCAGGTTCATGTTTTTTCTCATCAGCTAAGCTGCTTTTCCCCATATCATGTACTGAATGATTCATTTTTATTCACAGATGTGTGGTGCGCCGCTATTGTACACCAACTTGCCACCCGTACATGTATCCATTTCTGAGCTCACTATTCTCTTCCATAGTTTACTTTTCGTTCTTTCACCAATACTTGAGTTTTAATTACTTTCACTTTTCAGCATTCTTGTGATCACCATAATCTGAAAAGAATACTGAAAAGAATCATATAGAAATTTTTATTGGATGCTAAATATTAGGGAAAAAGGTCACTGTATACTTTCATAATCCTAAACATTCAGCAATGTGTAAAAGAATAGAACATTTCATGACCAAGCTGTGTTGATTCTGGAAGTGCAAGGTTGCTTTCGCATGAAATAAACTACCATAATTCATAGATGATTAGTATAAGTAGAAACATAAGCATGATCTAAAACTGGAAGACAGCCTACATACGATTTCCTTTTACGCCTCCCTCACTGGTCACTCTGCCTCAGTCTCCCTTGTTGTTTCTGTATTTTCCCCCCAACTGTATAACATTGAAGTGTCCCAGGGTTCAATACCTGGAATGCTTTTCTAACTACAATCAATCGTTTAATAATGGTACTGAGAGTCATAGTTTTAAACGTCATTGAGACATTAGGCTATGCCCACCACCTGTCACCATACGATGCTAATACAATACCGCTGGCCATGTGCCCTGCACCACGACTTTTATCCCCGTTACTTATCCATTCCATAACTGGAAGCCTGCATGTCCCTCTCCCCTTCACCCATTTGCCTATCTCCCCACCTCCATCACTTTGTTCTCTGTATTTACGTGTCTATTTTGCTTTTTGTTTGTTTGTTCATTTGTTTTGCTTTTTAGATTGCCCACATAAGTGAAATCCTATGGTATTCGTCTTTCTTTGCCTGACTTATATGAGAAACTTGTGGAATCACTACGTTCCACATCTGAAATAATATAACATCATGTGCCAACCATACTTCAATTTAAAAAAATAATAAGTTATTTACTCTTAAAAAAACAAAAAGAGATGGATCCTAGTCGACCTAATTGATGTCTTCATCACAAGCCATGTAAAGGCTATACAACTAGATAATTAATTTTAGAAATACATGCTTCAGGTTGCCAAACATAAGATTAAAAATAGATTCTGGACATAGGGAATTTCAAAAAACAATCAAAATAAAATGAAATGAAATGATGTCATTTACAAGCCGGGACTTCCAACTGTCTATCTGCAACCTGGACCACCGCCCTGAGTTCCAGGTTCATCTATGCAACTGCTGGTCTAACATCTCTATTGTGCTATAAGACAGGTAATTCAAATTTAATTAACCAAATCTTTGCTACTCCGTCCACCAAAGCCTGCACTTCTCTAGCTTTTCCCACCTCAATAATCACCTCCTCCCAGGTTTTTGTTTCTTTGGAATGAATTCACAAGACCACAATGGCCAGGTCACCCGGGTAAACAGGTGACTTTTATTGTATCCTGGACATTTTCTGTTGCTGTTACGTTGGGGGAAATACGCTGGGTCCTACTTAAATATTTTATTTTAGGGGCCGGACACCTTGTGTAAGGTGAGCAGCTGGGTCTGGGCATGTTTGGGGGGCTGCGGCTCCCAGTGCTTAACTGTCAGCGCTCTGCAGGGTCACTTGAGGCTGCGGGTCCTCGGGGGCTCTGGGGCCCCTGCTAGTGCGGGCGCCGCAGAGCGAGTCCCCAGGCGGGTGCCAGCTGTCCGCGTGGGGGGCGCCGCGGGCTCCCCTCCAGGGGTGTGGGGTGGCCCAGGCCCTGGGCTCCCAGACCAGGCGCACGGCCCGTGGGACCCGCAGCGGCTGAGGCCCGTTCCTTCGGCCTGTCGCCGGAGCCCAGGGCGGCTGGGGGACCCCTGCGCCTGGGCTGCCCCCTCCCTGTGTCCCCGATGGCGACAGTCCCAGGCCAGCGGCCGACCGTCGGGGCGCAGCCTCCCCGTGGCTCTCGGCCTCCGGGGCTGCCTGTCGCCGCGGCGCCCTGGCGGGGACCTTCTCCCAGCAGGTCCCCTGCCAGGGCCCGGAACCCGGGACCTCAGGGACACCCCATCCCACACCGCCCGCAGGGATGACAGCCTGGGCGGCCTCTTGGCACTCGGTCAGGGCAGTGGAAGGGGTCGGCCCCTGGTCCTGGCCATCAGAGGGGCCCGGGGCACAGGCCACCTGCCCTGGGACACCAGCCACCTGCCCCGGGACACCGGTCACCTGCCCAGGGACACCGGTCACCTGCCCCGGGACACGGGCCGCCTGCCCCGGGACACCGGCCGCCTGTCCCGGGACACGGGCCACCTGCCCAGGGACACGGGCCACCTGCTCCGGGACACTGGTCACCTGCCCCGGGACACCGGCCCTTGCCCCAGGACACGGGCCACCTGCCCCGGGACACTGGTCACCTGCCCCGGGACACGGGCCACCTGCCCAGGGACACGGGCCACCTGCCCCGGGATACCGGCCACCTGCCCCGGGACACGGGCCACCTGCCCAGGGACACGGGCCACCTGCCTCGGGACACTGGCCACCTGCCCCGGGACACCGGTCACCTGCCCCGGGACTCAGGCCACCTGCCCTGGGACATAGGCCACCTGCCCTCCCGCCACCACCCCCCGCCCACAGCGGCCCTGCTTCCCCAGCCCTGAGCCCGTGGCCCCCACCCTCCCCTGACACGTTCTTGCCTCGCGACTCCCATGACCAAGTCACCCACTGCTCTTCCTCCACCCTCTGCACCATCATCCTGCAGCAGGACCTCGCCGAGCCCTAGATTCTTTCATAGCACTTAGAACCCCTTGACCAGTATTATCTACTCATCCATTGGCTTAATTTACTTGTCTTTTAATTTTATGGGTCAGAGATGATTTTGCTCACGGTCTCACATCCAGCTGTGTCCTACCTCCTGGAGAGTCGGTGCACACGAATAACCGTGTTACACTTATGATTGCACTTCTTGAAACCCGTACCTGTGTTTGCTTCCTTATAAACTTCTTAACTTCTCGGTTACCTGTCTCGTCTCCATTATCTGCCCTGCTCACTCTGCCTTCTTTGTGATAGTCTGCTTAGAATTTTAATTTTTATGAAAAAGGAAAAATATAAAAAACCATATTCCTGCAGATGCAGTGGGTATATAGATACAATTTTTAAAGTTCTTCAATCATCCTTTATTTATGTTTTAGTATTTTTCTGTTTTTTCTTATAACTGATATACTTCCTATAATACAGAAGGATATTTATATGGTAAAACTTCTGAGACCTTGCAAGATTGAGAGAATTTTACTTACTTTACCTTCACATTTTAATGAAGAATATAAATACTGAGGTGTGAAGGCTTCCTCCACCCCTCACAATTTTAAAAATATTACTCTATTATCTTCCTCCATGAAGTTCTAACATTGAGAAATCCAATGGCTCTTCTTCTGTTGTTAATTTTCCTAAATATATAACATTGTCACCAGAGAATGTAACCTGAAAATTATGGGCATTTTCTAGCTTATTGACTTTTTCTTTTGGCCAAAGTTGCTGTACAAGATTTCAAACATTTCATGTGTTTTCAAAACTAAAGTGCATTTCCTAGTTGTCTATAAAGCTCACACATATCAATTGTGACATTTAAATCTGTTATGTTTTATCTGTTTAATTATAGATTTCATTTTAAAAAGTACTTAGCTCTCAACCTGTGATTATGAAATATCCCAGTACTCCTTGAAGTTCTATCAGTTTTTTCTGCATATATTTAAATTTACTATGATATGTCCATATAGATTTACTATGATATGCCCATATAGATGCATGAATGAATGATGGTTATTTCTGTGAACTTTTATTCTTAGCAAAATGAAATCTACCCTGTTTCATATTAACGCCCCCTGGGCTGAATTCTCTAATAGCTGGTAATAACAATGCTATACTCGTGTACATTTTATTAGACTATCCTTCTCTCTGCATATCATTTTACTCTTTATTCTCTTTATTTTACCATTTTGTTTAGGTAAGACTATCATTATATAGCAAACTTTTTGTATAATCAGAAACAGTGTTTTTAAGTAGAGAAATTTATAATTAACATTGAGAATTTTGTTGTTTGCATTTATTTCTACCTATTCACTTCATATAGGTATGAAATAAATATCATACTTTTTTATCTCTTTGCATATGTATATTTCTTTAAAAATCTCCTTTTTGTGTTATGGCAGCTAAAACCTTGAATGTTTAATATTCTAATTCTTTTTTTTATATCCCTCATTCATTGCATTTATTTTCTTCATATCATAAAAAGAGAGAAAGAGACAGGACCCAAATAAACAAAATCACGAATGAAGGAGGATAAATAAGAACACCACAGAAATATAAACAATTATAAAAGAATATGATGAAAACCTATGGACCAACAAATTGTATGACTTAGAAAAAATGGATACATTCCTAGAAACATATAACCTTCCAAAACTAAAGCAGAAAGAAATAGAAAATTTGAACAGACCAATCACCAGCAATGAAATTGAATTGGTAATAAAAATATTCCCAAGGAAAAAAAGTCCAGGACCAGACAGCTCCACATGCAAATTCTACCAAATATTTAAAATAGTTAATAATAGGGGCACCTGAATGGCTCAGTCAGTTAAGCATTCAACTCAATTTCAGCTCAGGTCATGATCTCAGGATGGTGAGACTGAGCCCCACGGCAGGCTCCACACCTAGTGAGGAGTCTTCTTGAGATTCTCTCTTCCCCTATCCCTCTGCTCCCCTCTAAATTAAATAAATAAATCTTAAAAAAAAACATTTAAAGGAGTTAATACCCATTCTTCTCAAACAATTCCAAAAAATTCAAGAGGAAGAAAAACTTCCAAAGTTGTTTGATGAGGCCGGTATTACCCTGCTAGAAAATCAGTAAAGATACCATACAAAAAAGAGAACTACAGGTCAATATCTCTCATAAATATAGAGGCAAAAATCCTCAACAAAATATTAGCAACCTGAATCCAACAATATATTTTTAAAAATTATACACCATGATCAACTGAGATTTATTCCTGGGTTGCAAGGGTGGTACATACCTGTACATCAATGTGATACATCACTTCAACAATAGAAAGGATAAAAACTATATAATCATTTCAGTAGGTACAGAAAAAGCATTTGACAAAGTATAACATCCATTTATGATAAAAGCCCTCTGCAAAGAAGGTTTAGAGGGTATTTACCTACACATAATAAAGATTCTGTATGAAAAACCCACAACCAACATTACACTCAATGGTGAAAAACTGAGAGCTTTCCTCCTCAGGTCAGGAACAAGACATGGATGTCCACTCTCACCACTTTTATTCAACATAGTACTGGAAGTCCTGGTCACACAATTAGATGACATAAAGAAATAAAAGGCATCCAAACTGGTAAAGAAGTAAAACTTTCCCTTTTTGCAGATGACATGATACTATATACAGAAAATCATGAAGACTCCACTAAAAAACTACTAGAACTGATAAATAATTTCAGTAAAGCTACAGGATACAAAATCAATGTACAGAAATATGTTGTATCCCTATGCACAAATAATGAAATAGCAGAAAGTGAAATTAAGAAAACTATCTGGACAGCCTCGGTGGCTCAGCAGTTTAGCACTGCCTTCGGCCCAGGGCGTGATCCTGGGGACCCGGGATCAAGTCCCTCGTTAGGCTCCCTGCATGGAGCCTGCTTCTCCCTCTGCCTGTGTCTCTGCCTGTGTCTCTGCCTGTGTCTCTGCCTCTCTCTCTCTCTCTCTCTCTCTCTCTCTGTGTCTCTCATGAATAAATAAATTAAATCTTAGGGAAAAAGAAAAGAAAAGAAAAGAAAGAGAAGAGAAGAGAAGAGAAGAGAAGAGAAGAGAAGAGAAGAGAAGAAAAGAAAGAAAAAAAAGAAAAGAAAAGAAAAGAAGAAAAGAAAACTATCCCATTTACAATTATACCAAAAAAATATCTAGGAATAAACTTAACCAAAGAGGTGAAAGGCTTGTATTCTGAGAACTATAAAACACTGATGAAAGAAATTCAAAACAGCACAAAGAAATGGAAAGACATTCCATGATTATAGGTTAGAAGAACAAATATTGTTAAAAATGTTCACACTATCCAAAGCAATCTACACATTTAATGCAATCTTTATCAAAATACTAATAGCATTTCCCACAGGACTAGAACAAATAATCCTAAACTTTGTATTGAACCACAAAGGACTCCAAATAGCCAAAGCAATCTTGAAAAATAAAAATAAAACTGGATATATCACAATTCCAGATTTCAAGTTAAACCACAAATCAGTAGTAATTAAAACACTATGGTATTGATATAAAAATAAATGGATCAATAAAATAGAATAGAAAACCCAGAAATAAACTCACACCAATTATAAGGTCAATTAATCTTTGATTAATTGGAGGAGGAGAAATGAATATATGATGGGAGAAAGGCAGTCTCTTAAAAAAATATGTTGGGAAAACTGGACAGCCATGTGCAAAAGAATGACACTGGGACACTTTCTTTCACCATATATGAAAATAAATTCAAAATGGATTGAAGACGTAAATGTGAGAACTGAAATCATAAAAATTCTTGAACAGAATACAGGCAGTCATCTCTCTGACATCTGCCATAGCATCCTTTTTCTAAATATGTCTCTGGAGACAAGGGAAATAAATGCAAAAGTAAATTATTGGTACTACATAAAAATAAGCTTTTGCACAACCAAGGAAACAATCAACAAAACTAAAAGGCAACCTGTGTTGTGTAATGGGAAACTATATTTGTAAATGACACATCCAATAAATGGTTAGTATCCAAAAGATACAAAGAACTGTTACAACTCAATATCCAAAAAACAAATAATCCAACTGAAAAATGGGCAGAAGACATGGACAGGCATTTCTCCAAAGAACATACAAATGGACAACACACACATGAAAAGATGCTCAATATTACTTATCATCAGAGAAATGAAAATTAAAACTATAATAAGATAATCACCTCATACTTGTCAGAATGGCTAAAATCCACAACACAAGAAACAACAGATATTGGTGAGGATGTGAAGAAAATAGAATACTCACGCACTGCTGGTGGGAATGCACCTGGTGCAATCACTGTAGAAAACAGTATGGAAGTTCCTCAAAAAAATAAAAATAGAGCTACCCTATGATTCCAAAATCACACTACTGGGTATTTACCCCCAAAATACAAAAACTCTGATTCAAAAGAATGTGTGCACCCCTATGTTTATTGCAGCATTATTTACAACAGCCAAACTATGGGAGCAATCAAAGTGTCCATCAATAGAGCGATGGATAAAAAAGATGTGGCGCATATATACCGTGGGATGTTATTCAATCATAAAAAGATTGAAATGTTGCCATTTGCAACAACACGGATGGACCTAGAGAGTATAAAGCAAAGTAACTAGTCAGAGACTAATACCGTATGTTCTCACTCATATATGGAATTTAAGAGACAAAACAAATGAGCAAAGGGGAAGAGAGAGAGAGAGAAACTGACCAAGAGACTGACTCTTTTTTTTTTTTTTATGATAGTAACAGAGAGAGAGAAAGAGAGAGAGAGGCAGAGACACAGGCAGAGGGAGAAGCAGGCTCCATGCACCGGGAGCCCGATGTGGGATTCGATTCCGGGTCTCCAGGATCGCGCCCCGGGCCAAAGGCAGGCGCTAAACCGCTGCGCCACCCAGGGATCCCCGAGACTGACTCTTAACTACAGAAACAAACCGATGGTTACCAGAAAGGAAGAGTAGGGGGAGATGGAGGGAGTAGAGGATGGTGGTTAAAGAGTTCACGTAACATGATGAAAATTTTGAAAGACAAAAATGGTAAGAAAAGACTGTTTTGATTAAAAAATAATAACAAAAGAACACATTTTGCTATAATGACAAATGAAAAGAGCTGGAAAAAAATTCACGGACACCATGACCTGACTGGAAACCAAACTACGTTCGTTTCGATCCTTCTGTTGACTCACCCTTTAATTTGTCAGAATAAATGAGAAATTAAGTGTGCTTTCTAGTGAGAATAAAAAAAACAATGTTTGGGATGATGTTTGGGTCTCCTGCACATTGCTCCCGTGACCGTGGAGGGCAAGGATGCTCACAATCTCTCACTTCCTCTCGAGTAAATAAATGAATAAAATATTTGAAAAAGAAAGAAAAAAAAAAAAGGAAAAGGGAAAACGAAAGAAAGAAAGAAAAAAGGCTGGAAGATTATAGAAGCAAGAAGCCAGAGAAGTTGTGTGTGTGCGCGTGGCCCCCAAAGGCTGACTGTGCTTGGCTCTCAGTCTCCCAATGTGTGGACTAGAAAACCTGCTTAATTGCTCTTTGCATCTAAAAATCTGTCACCATAAGCCGTGCTGAGCATTCTACTGCTCTTTCTGAGACTCAGTATCTCTAGAGGAATATATCAGTTTTTTGTTAACACTGAGCATTTCTGAAAGCTAGCTCTGGAAGGAAAACTCAGCAATTATATAGTGGATATTTAAATGTTTAATGAGGAAAATGACTTTCAGCTATGATATGTGGCTTACTTCCGGCCAAGTGGGTGAGGCCGACCCAAGGTTTCTTACCCTTCAGATGGTTTATGTCTCTATGATACCATGCCTGTCCCTGGTAATTAGGACTTCGTCTTTTTTATGAATAAAGGAACCCAGGACTTGTAGTTGATTGATGATATGGGGTATGGATCTATCACTATTTCTGCTTATTTTTCAAGCTACAATTCCTAGATTAGTCTCTTCTTTCTTTCTTTCTTTCTTTCTTTCTTTCTTTCTTTCTTTCTTTCTTTCTTTTCTTTCTTTCTTTCTTCTTTCTTTCTTCTTTCTTTCTTCTCTATAGAATTTTTAAGTTGATTGCCTGTTTTGTTTTGCATTTATTTATCTTTGTACTTATTTACCAAGTACGTTTTGACTTCTTGTTTTATGCCAAGTGTCTTGATAGGAGTTTAAGAGTGAAATGGATACAAAGATGGATACAAAGATGAATATGACCTAGTCATTTTGCAGATGTGCTTATATTTTTATTTTTATCTGGCTTTATACATCCCAAATATGAAATACAGACAAATATAACACAGCATTTATTATTTTATAAGTAATGAAATCTTTCTCTCTAGTGGAAGAAGTCTCTTTTTTCTTGATTTCTGTTCATAATCAGTGAAAGAACTAACCAGATTTCTTTTCACTCAGTAGATGAGCCCTACTTCAAATAGAAACAAATTTTTCTCAATTTTAAATCAATTTGAAATATTTTTTGCTCTCTTGCTTATGTTTTCAATTAAAGATGGTGAGAATATACACAAATTAGTCTTATAGATATTACTATGGATTTTCTATTTTGTAAAATAAGGACAACTACTCAATGCTTATGTAATTCAAAACACCAGAAAGGAAGTTAGCAAAATCTCCCTTTCTGACAAAAAAAAAAAAAAAGAAAGAAAGAAAGAAAGAAAGAAAGAAAGAAAGAAAGAAAGAAAGAAAAGAAAGGAAAAAAGAGGAAAATCATGTAAGAGCAAGTGAGAGGAAGAGTCATAAACATAATGAGTGACAGTTGGGTAAAAATCATTCTGAACCAAATCAAAATTAAGTGGCTTGTTTTTTGGTCCCATCAACTTTTAAAGTTCATTCTTTTATTTATTTATTTATTTATTTATTTATTTATTTATGATAGTCACAGAGAGAGAAAGGGAGAGAGGCAGAGACATAGGCAGAGGGAGAGGCAGGCTCCATGCACCGGGAGCCCAATGTGGGATTCGATCCTGGGTCTCCAGGATCGTGCCCTGGGCCAAAGGCAGGCGCCAAACCGCTGCTCCACCCAGGGATCCCCTGTTCATTCTTTTCAACTCTCCTATGAGCCTTCAAAGGCACTGATACGTTAAATATTTACTGAAAAAAATTGTAAAAAAATGTGGGAGTAAAAATATTGTCTTAAAATTCCTCTCTCATATATTTTGCTCAGGCCCTTCCATTCCCTGGACTCTCTCATCCTTTTCTACCCAACACTGTGGATCTTTATTTGAAGCACTGGTGATGCTAAACAATAAAGTGAGGCCTTGGAAACGATATGCATGAACATCATTCCTAATGAAACCCTGGAATAGAAGAGAACACATAGGTGTAACTGGGTGAAATGGACCCGGAGCTGCAGTTCCGTCCATCCTTAGAGAGCGAAGCATTGTTACACCTTTATCTGAGAGGAGTTTAATTATGCTCACATTTTATCCATCCTCCTTAAAACCCTTATCATGCCAGAACATGCTGGGACATCTACTTTTACAGACTCACCCTGCAGACTCCCTTGTGCGGACCTGCACCTTCAATGGCTTTATGAAGCCCAACAGTGCCCCTAGAGGTTTGCCTTGATTCCCGGGCCTTCCTATACTGAGTAAACAGAAAAGCCATTAACTCTCAGTTATCTGGAAACCATTGTACACTCCAGGATTTCCTGCAGAAAGGTTTTCTAATCCCTAGTGACATTCCGTCTGCCTCTGGGCTTTTGCCTCTCCCTTAGAAATGTTAACGTTGGTACAATCTAAACATTTTTTTTTTTTTTTGAAGGGAAAGCCAGCTGCATTCCAAATCATGATAAGAAATCCCAAACACAAAATATTCCAAAATAAAGCAGCATTGGTTTTAGATTCTATGTCCTTTCGGAGATGTGTGGCTGGTAACAGCAGAATTTATTTAACTAAAATAAAATGGCACTGGGCATTTTTTTTAACCAGGAAGATGATGAACATTGATGCCATATGTACAACATGACTAATTTTTTAACTTCAAGTAGGCATTAAGAATGAAGTGAAAAGTGCACTCCACGGTACAAAATCTGTAAAGAATATGCATTTCTAAACACATGAATCAATATATTTCAAATCTCCTTAAAAAAAAAACAAAGAATCTTTCTCTCCATATCAAGACAGTTTTTTTCTGAACCACATGTCTTTTATACGTGAAATATTTTTGGAGATTAACAAAAAAAATAATACACATTAAACATTTCAAGGATATCTATTAAGTTAGACAAACATATGTGTGTCTATAGAGGTTCCTAAATTTCCAGATAGAAAAATGTTCGCAATCAATTTTACTATACTCCATCAATCTGTCCTCCATCTTATCTTCTCCATCTTTTTATTTTATTTTATATACTACATATAATACATAATGTTTGGCCTTAAAGTAGGTTGTAGAGTTTCAAATAGTAAGAAATGCTAGAAAAAAAATTGGCTTTTCCTTATTTTCATCTACCCTTTATTCTATACCTTTTTGATTTCCTGATTCTTATCTGGCCACACAGGTGGCTTAAAGTTTTATTTTGTTAAAAAGTTTGCTGGATTTACTGTTGTTGTTTTTTTTTTTTTCCTTAAAATCTATCCCCAATCATTCTCCACCCTGTTCCTCCTCCCAGGAGGTTGACTTTGTGATACTACATCAATGAGCTCCCTTAAGTCCTGCTGGCCTCCTATTGATTTAGGTCAATAGGAGAAGCTACAGGTGATCAAAGGGAGCAAGAAAGATGAGAAGTTACTCCCCCAGTTGCATCTCTGCAGAGTCGCTGTGTCCCAAGGCTGACCCTCAACCTTCTGGAAGGAAGCCCTTTCTATACTATTCTCTTTCCAGGTTCCTGTAGCATGTGGATCTCCACACCCTCCTTTCCCGGCTTAGAAGTGGTAACTGACCTGCTGATAATAGCCCACTAGGTATGGCCTCTCCCCTTCCCCGCATCCTGCCCCTATCCTTGTAAATAATTTCTTTATAATCCCTCCTTAAAAAGAGTTACCATTTAGTGTGTGCCATTTGTTTTCTGCTTGGAACCTGACTTGTACAAACAGGCTTCTATCTTGGCTCTCTTGATTATAGATTACCCACCCTCACTCCATGCCCCAATTCTTCCTAATAAATTTAGATTACTTGTGTGTATTTCCTTTTTGTTTTGAGAAATGCTCCAGTGACTATTCATAACTTTTATCCTTTTCCTCCAGTTTCCTATTTTTCCATCCAAAAAAACTTTTTTTGCATCAGTAAAATAAATAGAACTTCAAGTGTTGTTTTGAACTGTATTAAGAAAAGGTCTGTGAATGAAATCTTCACAAAATGAGGCATTCACAATTGAAAAGCAATCCTAATTACCAGTAGCCAAGTTGGAAGTCTTCTTTGTGGTGGTATTTGTAGCTGATTAAATTTCTTCTAATTATATGTATAAGCACACGACATGAAAATTAAATGAAATATATTAGTTCTTTGGGAAAAAAAAGTAACAACGATGTATTCCTGAAATAGCATTCTTAATATTACATTCTCCTCCAAATAAATGAATTACAGTTAGCATTTTGTGTTTAGAATAAATGAATTCCTATTGGATTTATACAAAACAATAAGTGGAATATTAATTATAATATATTCCCCGTGAGCGTGCTGCTCCGTGCCCTGTGTGGCTCCGTAGCTCCCTTCTTTAACACCGAGTGACATTCCGTTTTCTGGAGGTACCAGTTTATCTGTTCACCCACCGAAGGGTATCTTGGTGGCTTTCAAGTGGGGATGGTTGTAAAGCTGCTATAAATATGAGTGTGCAGGCCTTTGCAGGGACATAAATTCTGAGTTCCTTTGTGTAAATACCAAGGGGCATGGTGGCTGGAATGTACAGTCAGAGAACATTTAATTTTATTGAAAAAACAACAAACTCCTTTCAAAGTGGCTGCCTAATTAGCACTCCCTCCAGCAAAGAGCGAGAGCCTATCACCCCACATCATCACCAGCATTTGGTGTTGTTTTGTTTTGAGAGAGGGAGAGTGAGAGAGAGCGCGCGCATGAGCTGGGGCAGGTGCAGAGGGAGAGATGCAGGGTTGCTGGGTCCCGGGACCCAGGGATCACGGCCTGAGCGAAGGCAGGCGCTTGACCCACTGAGCCACCCGGCGCCCCAGCCTCACTCGGTGTTATCAGTGTCCTGGATTTGGCCAAGCTAATAGTATGTCGTGGCATCTCACTGTTGTTTTCTCTGTGACTTCCCCATCCAAGTTGTACGCCTTCCCCATTCTGTCAGCACCGTAGACGGTTAGGTTCTTCACACTTCAAACACTTGCCACACTACTAGACCCAAACAGTTAAGAAAGAACATAAAGTAATTCTAAATAAAATAAATTGTCTTGTATCCAGGAGGAACTTTCACTTCTTAGAATTTACTAAAGATTACTATTGTGGCCTCCAATGACAATTAAAGTTAGTATTTATTGAGCATGTCATATATTGTGTTATTTAAACCTCACAAGCCCTCAGAGTGAGTATTTTTGTGATCCCACTCTATTGGTAGGACTCGATTTGAACACCAAAACTTTATTAGTAATTTAAATAGGAGAAATTGAATATAAAGAATTATTAATTAGAAAAATATGATTAATGAGTAGAAGATGTAAAAAAAACTTTAAAGAAAACGGGAGTAGCGCAGGCAAGGAGCAGCTGTCACTTTTGAAAGAGCG
Source organism: Canis aureus (assembly GCF_053574225.1). Lineage (NCBI taxonomy): Eukaryota > Metazoa > Chordata > Mammalia > Carnivora > Canidae > Canis > Canis aureus. Next base: position 31,049,281 of record NC_135645.1, read on the forward strand.
ACCGTGGAAAACACTGAGGCTGAGTTTCAGACCTCATTGAAGAAGCCCTGGCCTCAGCCCCTGGAACAGCAGAGAACCTTCCTGCCATCAGGGCATCAGAGCTGGTCTGCATCAGGCAGGCCCAACTGGTGACCAGGAAGCTGACCACTAGCACGGGGACTGGAACACAGAAGGCTCCTTCCTGTGGTGCTGGCGACCTTGAAAGTCGGTGAGTGCCCCTGGGGGTCCCCCGCGGCGTGGGTGTCCTGACACAAGAGCGAGGAGGCGGGATCCCTGGGTGGCGCAGCGGTTTGGCGCCTGCCTTTGGCCCAGGGCGCGATCCTGGAGACCCGGGATCGAATCCCACATCGGGCTCCCGGTGCATGGAGCCTGCTTCTCCCTCTGCCTATGTCTCTGCCTCTCTCTCTCTCTCTCTCTGTGACTATCATAAATAAATAAAAATTAAAAAAAAAAAAAAAAAAGAGCGAGGAGGCGCACGCACACCAGCAAGCTCCTCTCTGCCGTGTCCTCCCCACGTCTTCTTCTGGTGCGGCCTAGTCTTGCTTCCACTGGAAAAGAGAGATGTTTATGGGGACCAACTCCAGAATCAGGAAACGGAACGAAGTAGGTAGGTTTGGGGCTGAGAGACAGGAAGGTGATGACTGGCACCCCTTCTTAGCAATGACAACACCGGAGCTTATTGCTCCCTGGGTCCAGTCCATGCCAAGGCAAGAGTCAAGCCCCCTCTACCTAAAACACTGCTCCTAACCCTCATGGCTGTTACTTCACTACCCAGCCACCCAGCCACCCAGCCACCCAGCCACCCAGCCACGGGACTCCTACTCCTTGTAAAATCATGAATATTTCCAGTTTTGGCAAATTTGAGACAATGGTTTTCAGTTAAAACAGTAGCTGTGTTCTTAACTACTACTTGATTCCAACCATGAAGTGGTTTGCAGAAGGGATTAAAATGTGCAGTCAAATGAAGGCAAAAGGAGCTACAGACAACAAAAGAGATGCCCATTCTATGGAATCTTGCGGGCTACCGTAAACCATTGGAACGTGTCCATGTCTGGCCTCATAGACTATGCTTTCTGCCACCGGACAGAAATGCCCTGTGGATGAAATTCTACGCTTGGTGACCACAGCCTCCAAACTCCAGTTTTTCAGATTTTCTCCACTTAACTCTACTTGGACTTAAGTCTATACTTTACCTCTATTTGGTTAGACACTAAATTTAGGAGATATTCTTGCTTGGCTCATTAGTTTATTTTGGTATATTTTAATTTAATCCCTTTAAAATATGTACATTATTTAATATATTTTCTCAATGGAGTCATTTTAAATATACACGAAAATCTAAATTAAAAATAATAGACTCCATTTTATTAATGAGATCAGCGTACATACTGGAGCTGCCTCATCTGGCTTCATATGCAGAAAATCAAAGAAAGGGAATGTGGTAGTTAAATTTATGTGTCATTCTGACTGGGCCTAGGGAAGCCCCGATAGCTGGTAAAACTTTATTTCTGGGTATACCTGTGAGGGTGTTTCCAGAAGCGATTAAAATTTGAATCAGTAGACTGAGCAAAGAAGATCACGCTTACCAACGTGATGGGCACTGCTCAATTTGTTGATACCCAAACAGACGAATATGTCGAGAACGATATACATCTGTACGTAGATGTAGATGTATTCCAGTGTGCAGCCGCACGAAGGCAGAAGTAACCACGAACAACACAAGAGGTCACACACACACATTATTACTGACATTTTTATCTGGATCAGCCTGTATGTAAAACCCTCCACGTTTCAGATCCTTAGGTTTATTTTCGAGATTTAGCCAGCTTGAAATAAGTTGTCTGTCACTTACTATCAAATCAATCCCAAATAAACAAAAAAGATGGATCAATAATATATTTTTTCTCATTTCCTACCCATGATATGCATCAATGAATAGCTTTTCTTTTTGTTTCATATAAAGATCAATACATATATAAAGGCTTTCTATATTTTTATTTCTGTTGGGAAAAATAGATCAAAATCTTCGTGTGATCTGTATTTTACTTCTCTCTCTTAATATTTCTTCAAAAGACTCTCACATTTGATTAAATGGTTCTATAATATTCCCTCGTATTTGTGTACCAAAATTTAGTCAATATTTTTCTGAATGGCCTGGGCTTTTTTGTTTGCTTGTTTGTTTGTGTATTTGTCCTTGTATTTGAAACACAATTGCAATAAACGTCTTTGTTCTTCTATTTTTATTGCTTTTTTTGAATTTTAAAAAAGGTTTTATTTATTTGAGAGAGAGAACATGTACATAAGCAGGAGGGAGGGGCAGAAGGCGAGGGAGAAGCAGCTCCCCCCCTCACCCGCTAAACAAGGAGCCTGATGCAGGGCGCAATCCCAGGACCCTGGCATCATGACCTTAGCTGAAGGCAGATGCGTAAGGGCCTGAGCCAGCAGGTGCCCCTGTTCTAATTTTTAACCATTGATGTTTAAGCGCTGGCAAACAGCTGAAAGTGTAGTTGCATACACAAAAGAAGCGTATAGAGATAGAGCTTCTTCAGAAAATTATCACTCATCCTTTTGACAACCTGATCTTAGTTTGTTTCTGAGGAACCATTTGTTGCAGAGCGTCTATAATCCTAGTGGAGTTGTGTCTACTCAGAATCAAATACACCACATATTCAGATATCTTTGACCAGGGGTTATTGTCATCAGAAGGTAGTTAAAGTATGACATGGAAACATCAAAGTAACGAGATCTCTATCAGAGATACAGCATTTTAGTTTCATTTTAATACTTGTCCTTCAGTATGGACTATTTTTTTAAAGATTTTATTTATTTATTCATGACAGATACACACACACACACACAGAGTGGGGAGGGCAGAGGCACAGGCAGAGGGAGGAGCAGGCTCCATGCAGGGAGCCCGACGTGGGACTCGATCCCGGGTCTCCAGGATCACGCCCTGGGCTGAAGGCGGTGCTAAACCGCTGGGCCACCGGGCTGCCCAATTCTGAAACCCTTGACTTTTCATCTGATGCACCAATAAATTTCCTTAGGAGGTCACTCAATTCGAATTAATTTTTCTTACAAAGGAATCCTATGTGTTAAAATTAGTACAACTATTTTTTAAGATAAAATATTAATTTAGTAATTCATAAATCCACAAATTAGGTAGTGTTTATTTCTTCACCTATCTGCCAACCCAGTTGTCAATACTCTGGGCAGAAAATGATATCTCAGTGCTCTTTCAATTTGTATTTTCTCTTTTGTTGATGATCTTAAGCATCTTCCTTACGATGGTTGATTTCAAATTCTTTGAATGGTCTATCCATCACCTCCCTCTCCTGTTGTCTCTAAATCACCCTGTGTTACACTCGGGACTTTAGTATATGTGCTGCCGAAGCGAGCACACACACTCGGGACTTTAAATGTAGTTAAGTATATCCAGCAAGCCAGTCAGATATCTTTCCCAAGAAGTTTCCTCAGCAATACCTTCACATTCATTCTCTTCGACCTATAGAGCCTACTCTCACCTTTCTGCTTCTTTCTCCTGTGAAATAATTTATAAAATGTTTGCTGTCCAATGTCTAATTGGACTTTGTCTGATATCCTAGGAATATAATAGATAAATGATATATACAATATTATGTATAAATTTGTTATATATAAATATAAATTCATTTATATTTATATGTAATAATATAGATGAGAGAGAATTAGAGAATTTATATTTATATATATAACATGTAAGTGTAAATATAAATGAGAGAAATATGCAATTTCTTTTCACATTTAATAGCCTGGGGCTCTTAAATACTGCTCCAATTGACCTAAAGAATAGCAAATGACTAAAAGGCATGTTTTGTAGGAACAGGGAAATCACGAAAACAGTATCTATTATGTAATTTTCTAAAAAGTCATTTGGAAACCTTCAAAGATTCATGAGTGTACCAAAAGAAGTGTATTCTCATGAAATCTATCTTAATTTTTTATTTGAAATCAGTAAACAGAACAATGTTGGTTATTTTCTATGAAATAGAAATACCAGTCTGAGTCTCATTATATATTATGAATTTTTCAGCAGCAATACAATATAATACATTCAGAGCATATGATAATAATTCAGCAGTGTCACTACAGCAGGATAGGCATTCTGCAGAATCAACCACTCAGTGTATTTGTCACCCAGATGAACGTCACTAATCACCATTTCACATTTTTAACATTTCTCTATTACATTTAGTCACATTCCACATCGAGCCACGTACGGAGGCCGTATTGGCTAAGCCTAGGACCCGGGGCAGCCTGGAGAAGGCAGGACATGCGTGGCCCCTCTGAGGCCACACGGTAGGCCGGTAGTCTTCCTGAAAAAGTGTCGCCAGAGACCATATGTGTTCTGAATAGACCAGATTTGACTCATCACTTACCTTATAGCTAAGCAGGCTTTTTATGTTTATCAATAGTTAACCTCATAAAAGATTATAAAAGCACCAATATTCTATTCTCTATTGTATTTCTCTCCCCCCCCCCCCCCCCCCGCCACCGCACCCAATGTATTTATTTCTCAGTCCTTTACAAAAAAGCTTGTTAACCACTGGTGTGAAGCCTAGATGCCCTAAAACATTCATGTACTCTTAATGCCCAGTTAAAATGGTCGTTCTACGTTATGGTATCGTGGTCAGGTTTTCAAGATTTAACACTGTAAAAATGCCATTTATTTTGCTAAAAGATCATGCGACTTTCAAATATCAGGGAGTAATTACTGGACACGAGCCAGGGTACTGAAAATATTTACACAGCGGGCCCCTGTGACCCATGTTCTCTGAAATGCCGGTGCTCTCAGCACCTCTTCAGTTTTCTGTTCAACACACACACACACACGCACACACATGCACACACGCACACACACACACACACACACATAAACGCTTTTATTGATTCCTTTACTTGGAGCAGAAGTGGGGAAGGGCATTTTCTTGTGACAGCAACATCCGGCTGTAAAAGAGAAGGTCGAGCTTAAGGGGTGAAACAACAGCTTTGAACGCAGGCTACAGCTCAGTCGATGACTACAGGTGCCCGTCCCCGGGCCCTCGCGGATCCACAGGGTCCCGCAGAGGCTGCCGAGGACGGTGCGTCCCTGGAAGTCCACACTGATCGTCTAGGACTGACATTCTCCTTGGATCTCTGCAAGTCCTTCAGGTGGGGCTAAGTCATCACTGAAGAAACATAAATGGGAATACATTTAATTGATTCTTGCAGCAAACTGCTTTGCAAAGAGCCTGTCAGCAAAGCGTCCCTTAGAAACGTGAATAGAGATGGAAATACTTGGGGCCCATTTGAATTAATTCACAAAGCTACAAAATCAGAAACACTAAAAAAGTAAACAAAGATGCAGAGAAATTTCTCTCAAGGTATGTTTTATTGTTAGTAAGTAGCGGACCACAACTTCTTCCCTGACTGTCCTCTCAACAAAATACACACGCTTTACATTTTATGGTAAAATATTTCAGACATAAAAAGGTGATAGAAGAATAAAAAAGCAAATACTTGTGTGCCTATAAACTAGCTGAACAAAAGCATTACAAAAAATTGTGTGGTTCTCCAATGATGGTTACCTTAACCACTCTCAGCTGAAACTACTGACAAATCTTGAAAATTTGTTTTGGTCCATTCTCAAGCATGACTCAATAATTTATCCATATTCCAAAGAATATATATTTTATGTTATTATAGTAATACAATATATGGTGTACTATAACCTACTTTTCTAAAGATTCTATTTATTCATGAGAGAGAGAGAGAGGCAGAGACCCAGGCAGAGGGAGAAGCAGGCTCCATGCAGGGAGCCGGGTGGGGGACTCGATCCCGGGACTCTGGGGTCACAACCTGGGCTGGAGGCAGATGCTCAACTGCTGAACCACCCAGGTGCCCCTAACTTACTTTAAATTTTACATGAAAGATATCATTTTGGACATTTTCTTCTGTAGCTTATTTTTCATTCAATATTATATTTGGAGGATATTAACACAAATAGCTCCAGTTCATTAACTTTTACTGCTAAATAGTTTATAAAATGGCATAAATAAAATATTGTTTCTATTAACATCCGGGTACATATCTCCTATGCACACGTATAACAGTTTATCTGAGGTTTATTATGGGGATTTGAATTTATGAGTCTATGATTATGAAACTCTCATTTAAGATATTTTCTGTTAAATTCTCTCCACTACAGTTGTTTCGGTTAACTTTTTCCCCCACCTCTCTTCAACAAAACAGTTTTCATTTTTCCATGGCACAGCTAATATGTGATTTTATAAGACTTTTTAATAGTTTCCAGGGTTTCTGTCATTAGATTCCTCTGTAAGCACACAAACGTGTGCATGTTTGTGTGTCTGTACATGCACGTGGTGTTAATCAGCCATTGACATGTTTCCTCTTCTTTAAATTCCCAGTTCATATATTTTTTGGGCGGTTGTGGTTTTGGGTTAATTACCTTTTTCTTACCAATATGTTCAGTAATTTATTTGTACTAGATACTAAATTTTGAGTTATATGACTAACCATATCTCCTCCAAGGTTTTACATGTCATTTCTCTATTTGAACATATCTTTTTAAAGCTGGAAAGTTGTAATTTTAGTGTATTCAAATTTATCTTAATTTTCCATTTCATCCATGTACTTTGGATTTAAGAAATCGTTTCCTACACTGAGTACGAAAATATCCTTCAATATGTTCTTGTAAAAGTTTTAAAGTTGTGCTTTTCACATTTAGATCTATATTCTACTTAGATTTCTGTATATAGAGGGAGCTATAAATTTAATTTCATTTTTCTTTAACTTAGATGTCCATATTGCTTATGGAGGCACAAAAGATGACTTTTTCAAAATATTTTATCTAGCGTGTTTAGCGCTTGCAGTGATGACATTAGTCCAGGTACCCAGTAGACCTTAGAACCAGAAATGACGGCTAGCTCAAATTATTTCTCAAATCCTAAAACAGGGCATGCCAGGTGGCTCAGCAGTTTAGTGCTGCCTTCAGCCCAGGGCGTGATCCTGGAGATCCAGGATCAAGTCCCACGTCAGGCTCCCTGCATGGAGCCTGTGTCTCTGCCTCTCTTTTTCTCTGTGTTTCTCATAAATAAATAAATAAATTGTTTTTAAAAAAAATCCTAAAACAGTCATATTCTGTTATACTTTCAACTACCTGCTCTATGTAAACTATGTTTCTTTTTCTAGTGTCAAAAAAAGCTCTTAAAAACAATTGCCAACAGGGGCACCTGGGGGGCTCTGTTGGTTGAGCTTGAGGGTCTGCCTTTGTCTAGGTCATGATCGCAGGTCATGCGGTCGAGCCCGCATCAGGCTCTCTGCTCCTGGGGAGCCTGCTTCTCCTTCTCCTCCCTATGTTTTCTCTCTCTCTCTCTCTCTCTCTCTCAGACAAACAAATAAAATCTTAAAAAAGGAAAAACAATTCCCAATATTGTGTGACTTTCTGTCACAATTATTAGATCCGTACATATCCATTTAGTCTATCCCTCCATGAGGGTCATAGTTCTGGGTCAGACACTCGGTTAATTAGAACTTATAAAATTAGGGAGGTTTGGCACCAAGGTAATACCTGAGTTGGCTTCTGAAACGTGCATGTGAATCAGTGGACTCGGTGAAGGACCATCCCGGATAGAAGGAATGACAGCAGAAGAAGCACAGAGGGACCCAGCTACTGCGGTGCCCAGTGAACAAGGACGGGGCAGAAAGGAAGGCCGGGCCAGAGCCTCCTTGTTGAGGAATCTGGGCCTTACGGTACCAAAAGTGCAGAGAGCGAGATGAGACTCTCTTTAGGAAGAGACTTACACTTGGACGTCTGTGTATTAAAAAGAAGACTCTGGGGTGTGTGTGGGGGGGAGGGGCGGCACGCTGTGTTGGGAGTGAGAGGCTGGAGTTGGAGGCAGGAAAAGCAATCGTTTTAATGTATACCAATTCCAGGTGAGGGTGTCCACGACGATACTAAGGTGGTGCCACACTTCAGGACGCTTGGGAGGAAACACCTGTACGTTGTAGAAATTGGACGGAATGAGTGAAGAAGAAAGAATACTTAAGGGAACCACCTTGGTTCTCTTTCCAATGGTTGGCTAATGGTTGATAGTTGTTGACAGAGTGGCAAACACCAGGCCTGGGAGGTTGCGTGTGAAGCGAGATCTGAGAAGTCAGTCCAGTAGTTAGTTAGCGCTGCCTGTTAGTTTTTGGTCTCTAAGAATGGCTAGTGTTCACCTCAGAGAAGAGGAGGCTAAAATACATGTAAACGATGTGGCTCATGGGCACGGAGTAATACCGCCCAAAGGTTCTTGGATCCCTCTTCTCCTTTGCTACCAAAGATCAGGAAAGTGAAAAGAGACTTTCATCACAAGCAATATTACGCTCCGATATAGCGCTGTTGAATTATTTTTACTTATAAAGTTAGGGCATCACATAAAATCTGTATAGAAAGATATTTTTAAAAATGTATTCTTTAAAAAAATTTTTTAAAGATGTACTTACTCACTCATGAGAGAGAGAGGGAGAACAGATACACAGGCAGAAGAAGAAGAGGGTTCCATGCAGGGAGCCCCATGCGGGACTCCATCCCAGGACCCAGGATAATGCCCTGAGCCAAAGGCAGATGCTCAATTGCTCAATCACTGGGCCACCCAGGCGTTCCGATATTTAATAAACTTAAATCTGAAGGAAATCACAAAATCACATGTGAATGATTTGATTTGAGTGATATTTAATTTTCCAGTGTATTTTACTCATCTTTCCAAATGCTCTGTTGTAAATATATACAAATTTTATATTCAGCTAAAAGTCAATAAATTGCTCTTGAAAAAATGAATGTCAAAAAATAAAAATAAAAAAATAAAATAAATAAAAGTAAATGAATGTCCCAAGGGGCCTGGTCCCCCTAAATTTTCATTCCAGGCCTTTGTGTTTGAATTGAAAATAATTTTAGCTGTCATACCTGTCTGACTTTTCTGGAAAGACACACTTATTCTCCTTTAGGTTACAAGCAGTAACTGGCTCGGTGTGTGCCGACCTGGGCTTTCCCCAGCTGCACGGACGAGAGGGCGCGGGCCATGCCCCACCTGAACACCCGGGGAGCTTCCTCTCGGGGCTGCGACTCCAGGCCCTCGGGAGGCCCCGCTGGATTCCAGAGATCAGTGTTCCTTTCTTTCCAGGAATTTCTTTGAGTGGAATCACCTCCTATGGTCTCTTTTGTGTTTGGTTCCTTCCATGCAACAAATACGTATGAGACTCTGCAGTGCTATCAGGAGTAGCAGCATCTGGTTTTTTTTGAAGCTTTATTTACTTATACGAATATACTACAATGTGTTTATTTACTTGATGAGCATTTGCACTGTTTTGAGTCTGGGACTAAACTCTACTTATGTCTTTTTGAACATGTGTGTATAAATGTGGGTACAAATATACATACATGCCTACGTATATTAAAATATGTTTAATGAATAGAATATCAATGATGTTTTTAATGGCAAAATATCTATAGCTGGCTACTTTACATTTTCATTTCATAGGAAATGATAGATTACTTTTTGTCTCAGGGATATCAAAGAATAGTCTTCTGAGAGCAGGAGAGAGTCACTTAGCTCTCTCTGTAGTATTTCTTCCAAATAAGGATTTTATTTCAGAAAAGGAACTTTTTAAAAGAAAAGCCTCAAATATTTTACTTTAATCATTTGAAAATTGTATTAACGACTATAGAGCTCAAAACACTAGAGGCTCGCAATAACACCAGAGTCGCATTACTACTACCGTGGCCGCAAGCACCCAACATTTGAAAGTATTGCTCTTAGGTTTTGAGTCATTTGACAAAAAAAAATTTGAGTCATTGACCAACGGTGGTCAAGAAGTTTGGCCACAACTTAGCAGTGGACCTGAAGAGGCTGCTGGCAGCAAGAGCGGCAGCTCCAAGAAAAAGAAAAAGCTCCAGGAGCTATCCCAGGAAGATTAGAATGGACATTTTACCAGGTGGGGCAAACCCACATGATTCCAAACCCACCCTTATATCCCAATAAAAACAAATTCACAGGAAAAAAAAAAAAAAAAAAAGAAGAAGTTTGGCCACATACTCTGCCCCAGGGCATTCCCAGAATCCCAACCTCGCTGCTGCCAGTACCTCTGCCCCTCCGCTGCCACCGCCACCAGTCCTTCCACGATCTCCCCCGAGGACTTTCCACCATCTGTGTTAAAGAACATCCTCTTTTTCCCAACCCGAAGTTCAAAAGTAGTTTCCTCACAGATTAACAATAAAATCATAAACTACAAAATAGAAACAAATCTTTCACCTCACTTTCACACAAATGAATTATCTTTCACATATCTTTGCTTATGCTTTGGTATTTCCTATGTATTTTGTTGCAATGACAATTTTTAAAAGAAAGGTTTTTTTTTAATTCTCAAACTGATCATTGTAATTGTAATAACAACATCCAAAAGCTAATTCTAGCATATGTTGAATCATTTTATGAGGATTACAAACCAAAAATAGATGGTTGTCATTGCTGTTGTTATTATTATTAATATCGTTATTCACAGTTTTCTGATGGAGAAACAAAGGCAAGAGCAGTTCACTTGGCCAAGGTCTTAACTAGTCAGTGGTAGATTTGGGTTTATCAACCTATAACGATTATAATATCATATTTTCTGCTCTTATGGTGAATTTAATTCTGAGTGGCATTTAAAAGTATATAGTGAACACAGAGTTTCATCACAAAGGCGAATTTTATGGGTATAACCCAGACATTACAAATAGGGGTGTTTCCTTCAGTCACTGCAGGTGCAATATAAGAGTGAATCAATTTCTCTTAAGTTTTATCTCATTCCTAAGATATTACTAAATTGACAATTATAATAATGTATATGGAATCATGATTATCTTTTCCTACTGAATTTGACTGAAATGGCCAATTATTTCTCACTAATCAGCTTAATATTAATTGTACTGACAGAGCTTTTCCCGTCCTTGAATCTTAATGTACATTTTAATGTATTTTTTAAAGATAATAGGTTTTCCAAGAAAGTCTATGATTCATGCACTTTTCTAAAAGGCAGAATGAAACACCAGAACATTGCCCTGAAGTGTCCAGATAAACAGAGTCAGCATGTCCTCCAATGTTGGCAACTTTTTCAGAACACCGGAAGCCAAACATTCATACACATACACACACATACTGAAATCGAGAGGATATTAGCAGATGTCACTCATTTTACTATTTATCCAAAGGCCTATATTGATATAATGCCACGTTAACATCCTTCCTCTGATTTATTTACATTCTTAACTTATCGTCAGTCTGAGTCCCAAATAATGCAGCTGCGTCTCCTACGAAGATTTACACACTCGTTCCAACATCCACACCAATGGACCAATGGTCAGCAAGATCATAATGTTGCTTTATCTTTCCACTGCTCGGGGATAATAAGAAATATTCTGAGACTATAAACATTGTGCAAATGCAGGTTTTATAATGTTATGACATAATGCCTAGCAACCATCTGTCATTTGGTTCTTGCTTACACTTCGTTTTTTTCCAATGTGAGTTGGGCAGCCATGGTCGAAGGGAGGGACCCCTCTCCCTGAACTCCAGGAAAAAAAATCATGATGAGTTTCTGAATGAGTAGTGTTGCTCCCATCCCCCTTTGTCAATGATGTTTTTTGGGTTAGTGAACACCGTTCTGCCTCGTGAGGCATAAGGAGAAGTTTCTCGGTGACTTCTGGAATAGATTCTCTTTCCTGATAAAAGGCAAAAAAATGCCCAAGGAGAAATAAATCTTTCTTCATGCTTTTAGAGATAGTTATTTGAGGATATGTGGTTTGGATCTGCATCAGACATTTTGCGACCATGAAGGGCAGCCAAGAGATTTACAATGAAGCCAACCAGAACCTTCATATTGCCCAGCTGCCAATTTTAACCAGCCCTCGACTACTCCTGGTACAAGATAGTAACACTATAATTTTATTCAGTAAATCTGTTACTTGAAGTTGGAAGCACCCAAACTGTTAAAATAGCACTTCCCACTAATGTTTTATCGTTATAAACTCATGAGTTTCCTATATTATGAGAGATAAAAATATGAATTTTCAGTGATTTCAAGGCAATGCACCTTTGTTTCTAGTTACTCATTGTGAACTGAGGCAAATCAGAGGAGAAAAACTCAGAATAGGTAGTTTTCCTTTGGCTGTATGTAGCAAGCAGGTTAGTGCTAGTGCTTGTTAGAGGAGAAATGGGTTTAACTCCAAAAACAAATCGGGATCCAAATCTGGATTTTGAAATACCATTCTCCTGTAAAAGCTACCAAGGTTCCTCGGAGAGATAGCTTAATTCTAGAGTGGAGTCAGGGAAAACACATGATGGGCCAAGGGCATTTGGCAGTGCTAGAAAACAACATAAGTGCTCAAAAATCAAAAGGACAAGGTTATCTCAAAGACACTCTAGATTCGACCTGAAATAGCCTCCAGTGGCCAAAGTGTCAACAATTTGAGCAACAGAATAAATGGTGCAGTGTTGGATTGCAGTATGCAGGAATCCATGCTGATATGTCTAAATGATTGAATGAATAAAAAAAATTAATGAGAGGGAAAGGAATTCCAAATAATGAAGAGATCTATTTAAGATATTTTTCCTTCTAGAAATGGAATGTAAACTCCACTTATCTGGGTATGGGTGAGGCTTTGTGATTTGTGTCCAAAGAACAAATCATGGAAAGAGCAGAATAGTAACTTCACAGAAGAGAAAGCTGACAAGCACTACCTTCACTCAGTGACCAGGTTGACATCGTCAGTGCTCGGTCATGTTGATACCAAGAGCCACCTGACATGATGTGGTTAACAGGAACTCTTCTCCATCCTCAAGTGCATCACCCCATGGTGAGAAAGCTTTAGCCCCAGCCCAACTGAGGAATATGCTCTGCAATCAACCTTAAGACTAAAATCAAGAAAGGACATAAATTGTCACGGACTCAAAGAGATAGACATGAAAAATATCCTGCTTTAGATCCTGGAGTCTAAAAAGTAGAATAACTGGTGAACTCCAAATAAAAGCCGGAGTTCAGCCAATAGTAACATCCCAAGGCTTTCGCAGTTTTGACAAATATATGTAATAGTATAGTGAGATGAAAACATTAGGGAAACTAAAAACTGGGAAAGAAGCATATAAAGATTGTGTTTTAACTTTGTAACTTCTCTGTGAATTTGAAATTACTCCAAAATATTTTTTTATTAAAAGAAAAGCAAAAGCAGACCATGACCTGTAACTGAAGGGGATCCTGACAGATTTTGGTTTAAAATAATCAGAATATGATATTCTAATACTGCTGAGGGAGAGTGGATCCAGAGATCAAAATATCTACTGCTTTTCCACAGCAGATGACCCAAATAACTCAATTCTTCAATAGTGAAGACTGTGACCACAAAACCAGACCACCTATCCCCTTATCTGTGAGTCTGATGTAATCTTCATTGATTTTGAATGATTCAGTATATATATGTTAGGCTAACATATATACTGAATGATGTATCCAAGGAAAATGGTTGCAAAGGCATTGTCAAAAATGAAGATATTTGTAAAATGGAGAAAACTTCTTTTCTCTAATGTACTTTAATAGCATTTTTTTTTGTCATTTGCGCATTCTAGACATAGAAGGCACATAACTATTTCTGTGACTTAAGTCGGTTGCTATGGTTACTCTGCAGCTGTGATGCAACAAAGGAGATTATTGAGACTTTTTATGAAGAGGCAAATAGAGCTTAGAAAGTGTCATTAATAATTTCAGGGGGGAGGAGATGAATGTATTTATATTGGAAATTCAAAAACATATATGAGGGGGCAAAACTGTGCCCTTGAGAAACAGAATTTCCTTTCTGAAATGAACACTTTCAGAATCATTATGGTAATCATCCTTTTGCATGCAGTGGGGGAATATATTTGCATAGGATGCCACTTATTAATGTACATACAAAAAGAATGGGGCAGAAGCAGCAGATGTACTATGTGTGACGGACATAAAGGGATTACCCAGACATGGCCTCCAAGGTTGACGGACGTCCCAAGCCCTCTGCATATCTGCCAGTGTGCATTCAGGTGCTTCCCACCAGGACCAACCGATGTGTTATGCCACCATTCTTGCTCCTCCTGGGGCTCTTAGGTAAACTGCCTTAGGAAAAGCAGGTAACAACATTTGAATGATGAGTTTTACCAAGCCTTCCCTTTTGCCCTCTTCGAGCTTCAGCCAAGAGCCTCGGACATGTGATACACTGGTATAGTAATTGCAATAAGCTCCTGCACACTAGATGCCAGAGGTCAGGACCTTAGTATGCAAAATCCATTCTTCCTGCTTAAATGGGAACTTGACTCTGTTTGTCTTTAAGTTCCTTGAGAGGGCTGATGTCATAACTGGATATAAAGAAAAATAGTGCCAATGCAGCTATTTATTTAATTAGTAGCAAGGGTAAAATCCTTCTAGTACAACTTGATCAGAGGTCACTTTGGGGTCCCTCTCCTAGAACAAGCAAATTTTAGGGAATGGCTTAATACTGATCTCCAGACTTGAATTTCCCACTAATAAGGATAATATAATGTAGTGCAAGACTCTGTATTTGTTCAGGTCCTTCAACCCCTGAGGAACTAATATGCAACAGATGACGTCTGATGAAGAGAAGGATCCATCATGTCCAGAACGAAACGTAGAAATGGGCCATTACCATCCAGAGGACCCAAAGTAGAAGCTGCTTTCTACTTGGAATTATTATTATTGATTATTGATTAATTTACATTTGACTGTCAAACATAGAGGCATCATGTGTGACTAATTTTTAATCTTAACCTCGGAGGAAAATATTCTATGCAAAATAAATAAATAAATGAACAAACAAACAAACAAATAAAATGAAGAGCACAGGAAAAGAAGCCAAACATTTGGAAGCTCTAGCTTTCAAAAATAAGTTTTTTAAAAATCACAAATTATATTTTCTGAAATGACCCTGAAATCTGACTGTATATTATTTTCTACAGTTTTCTTTTGGAGTTAGTACAGGTCACCCTTTATTTTCAGTTTCCTTTGTGCCCCTATAGGTAGACTGAAAACTCTAGCAGTCAGAATCAGGCTTTATACAGTCTTGTTTCCCCCACGCCGAGCAAATTATCAGGTGTTTAGAGAGCACTTGAGTTTATGGCTTATAAAATGGAGCTAGGTTGAGCTCATATAAATTGTTTCAGCGGCTATGTAATGGTCAGTAATTTGGGGAGCTGTCTTTTTCTTGATTCAGAATCTTCCAAGGATGTGTTGCTACACCTGATATATGCTAGCCTTTGGTACTTTTTCATGTCCTTTCTCAAATGTTATTTGAAGATCTGCCTTCATATCCCAGAAAGTTTGGCCTCTGACTTATTTCCCTGAGTAAACATCATAATGAGGACTTCCTTTTTTAAATTTAAACCCTATCCTACAGAATTTTAATCCAGTTAGTCCTTCCCTTGTAGTGTGTAATCAAGACTCAGGATTTAGTCTGTCTTTTTTGAAGAGTCTTCACTATAAAAGTTAGTAGCTTTGTAGTCCTCCCTCCAAGCTCTACTGTCAGGACAATAAATGAAAAAAAAATATTTGGTTATTGCTCAATTAATTGGAATTTCTTCCTGGGCTTTGATTGATTTAAGTTAATGATTAATATTAAGCCACTTGGCTTTAAGCAATTCAAAGTATGCCAAAGCTAGAAATTGGGTAAAAGAATCTAAATTTTAAGTTTTGGAGGAGGAATTGAATTGTGCAAATATCCAGTTAAGGGGGAAAATATCATCATAGTGCTGGAAAAGTATTTAAAATAAAATTTATTATACAACTTACACCAAGATAGTTTTGTGTACCTATTACTTCCATATGCAAGACTTTTCCTTCACAACTAATCAGTCTTTTTTAGGACTTTTCAACTCTGCACTATCACTGTGAAAACCTCATTTGCAATGGGTAGAGCTTGAAAGTTCTTGTGTGGCATTGACTCAATGGACTTGAGATGTATGGTGTTATGGATTGGTGACTTGACATCCTGAGTTCACTTACAAATTCTGATTTCCTTTTGCTGTCATAAATATGATGCATTGATGTCAGCATTCAGTAGCACAACAGATCATTCCTTGTGGAGTGGCCATTTCTGGGCCATGAACAATTCTTGGTCATATTTGTGGTTCAGTTAAAATGCCCTCTAAATGCCACATATCTTCTCCAGTTTGATCACGAAGAGATGAAGAGAAAAAAAATGAATCAAAAGTATCGACTGTATATTAATGTCACAAAGGAAATCTGAGAACTCTCTTTTAGATCTTCCACAAGGGAAGAGTCTTTTATTTACTGACCTCTTATTACTTAAATAGGGAATTGATTTGTTTAATTAATATTTTATAATTTCTCATGGCAAACAGGTACTAATAAAACTACCATGAGCATGGTTCATTACTTACTTGAGATTTATTTAGAGAAAGCATTGTCTAGCGAGGCACACCTACGTAAAAAGTTTGATGTAAGAAGAAATAATGAAAAAAACAAAATTTCATTGAAAATATGTGGACTCTTGTTGTAGAACAAACATTTTCATTAACTTTACTTCCCATAGTTAACAAACCCTATGCGGAACTTGAAGAAGAAATAGGTCAGAAAAAGAAGGAAACGATACGTGAGTCTTGTCCCTTCAACTCATTTGTTAAGAGAAAAATCTCTTTGAACATAAAAATGTACCGAATAATCCATTCAAAATGTTTAATAAGAACATATTCTTAAATTTATAACAGGAAATAAAATTGCTTGAGGAAGTCAAAGAATTCTAGACTGTGCCCCTTCACACCAACAGAAGAAGCATCGTCAGCAGCCTGATGTTTAAAAACTAAATACTTGAGCTGGAGCCAGGGGCTATGCTCACCAAATAACCAATAAAAGACAGTTGTAACTGCTGGGAAAATAAATTGCTTAGGGAAGCATGTGACAAAGGCAATTAAAAACACTTCTATTCCAACCATCAAAAATCCTGGCCCAGAAAAATGTGGAAACTGACTTCCTTGACTTTTAGAGAATGCAGTGGAAGGAGATTCTGCTAGAAAAGATTGCATCTTCCCCTGACATGGGCATTAAGAACCTTTCTCTTTTTCCTAGAGACGTATGTATGTGATGCTCTCTTGTGCTCTAAAGCTTGACTCAAATGTAGCTGCTAGCGAGGCGGATCTTTGCCTCTTGAGGCGCTCATGGACTCTGGCCTCTTCTAATTGCCCGGTGAAGTGCAGCATCAAGATCCTTGGGCATCAGCTAATGGCTCCTAAGTGCTGGAAGCAGGAGAGCTCGCACAGAATAAGCAGCAATCAGATATGGTGAGCAGATGGCTGCCCCGCATTGTGCGGGCCACTCCCAGGGACATCCTTCATCTAGTTTGTGCCAAAAGCCACGATGGCTCTATTAACACAGTGGCTTTTGTTTTGTTTTGTTTTTTTATTAGTTAAAAGGCTTTTGATATTTAACTGGAATTTTTGAGAGCTTGTAGCGGCACATTTGGTCCTGTTAGCAATCAGTCTTCTCAGTGTAAGATCCTTGATACCGAGTGCATCTCAATGTCCTGTTGCCTTTTCAGCCACTCACGTTGAGATTCAGCTGATGATTGGGTATAAGTGAGTGCCTGCAGTCAAGGAGAGCCTCACTCAACGAAACTACTGCTGTTGTGAAAGTATTAGGATTTGCGCTTTCCTATGACGTCAAAAGGCCACCAAGGTATGCTGTAGAAGGGGCGGGAGAGTGTATTTTTTCCCCCTTGTTTTAGTTTTACTATGGTATGCTTTTTCAATTGCAGTGCTGTGTATTTACACCGTAAGGCTTTACTTTCTCTCTACTTCTTTCCATGGCAATTTACATATAAATCGTGGTTTAAGGTGATCTGCTGGTAGCCCAATAGCGGAAGCAAAGTGCACTGGTGGATATTTTTGACTGAGGAGTGGAGGAAGCCCAGCCTTGGAGTAAAAGCTTAAACTAAGCTCTATTGTAGTCTGATGGGTTATCATGAGGAGTGAGGACAGGAACTCCTATAAGATTAGCCTGGGGTAAGTCAGACCTTGGGCCTAGGATTTATCTTTATAAAAATATATTTGATATTTCTGCTAAAAGCCTTTTGAGTCATTAGATTCACAGTGCCATTTGTTTTGCTTTTACTATAATTCATAAGAAGAATCATCTGGAGATGTGACTGACTCCTCACAAGACTCCAAGAAAAACAGAGGCCTCATGAACTGAATATGTTCTTTTGCTGCTAGACTTTCCAGGGTCCTACCAGTTTCAGGAAGTAGATTGTTAAAAAGTAATATGTGTGGTATGATCAGTAGGCATTCTTTTGCATTTCTCTTTTCTCAGTGAGGAAGAAACTCAATAATTTACAGAACAAAGAGAAACGGTGCATCTTGGGGAGATGCGTATTTATTCAGCCTTCCCCTTATGAGTCCTAGAGTTTGAACATAAATCTTTTAAAACACAAACCTATTCTTCCCAAGTAGACATTTGCATAACACCTTTCTTTTAACCTCCCAAGCCCAGTCTTCGAACAGGTCATCAGTTTGCTAATTGCTCGCCAAGACCTAGGTTTTAGTTATCTGATCCATCAACAGGCCTCTTCACACTTTATTTATCTTGTCAGTAAGTGACATTCTTGGTAATGAAAACAACAAATCTATTGATAGCCTCCCTCAATGGAGTAGAAGGCATCCTACATTAGCTCTGTCCTGGAAACCAGTCTATTCTATTACAATTGACCTTCTCTTGCTGATTACTACACAAATCATAGTCCTTTACCCACCTCCCCATCTATTAGAGTATTTCTCCTGCAGCCTTTCAATTGCCTGACTGCAGTTGGTAATTGGATTCATGTTTGAAGCACAGCACTATAAGGAAAAGCCTGGAATAATTCAAATGGAACACCCTGGCCTAAGGCTGAGACCATATGTTATGCTCAGATTTGTATCAGTGAAGCTTATTGCTTTAGCAACAAGGAAACCCATTCAAATGTCATAAAATTGTTTTATTTTAGAAGTTAATTTATCTAGAGCTGTCAATATAATGTCCACAAAATTGTAATCCTAGAGGGATGGGGAGATTACTTGATTTGTCCTGTCTCTCCTCCCAAATCTCATATTCTGTGAAAGTAGTTTTGAATTCTGTAATATAAAGATTAGAGACCAGCGAAAAGCCAATGAGTTGGCAGCTGTCCTTTCTTCAGCGCTTAATATATGCCTACGAGCATTCCAAGTTTGTATTGATCTCAAACTGATGAGTTATTTCTAGTCTATTATTAAAAGAGACAAATACTTCCTTAATAAATTTACTCTTCCTGACAGAAAAGGACATATATATTTAGAAACATATATAAAAGTGATTAAAAATAATAATAATAATAATAATAATAATAATAATAATAATAAAAGTGATTAAACACTTCCTTAAACTAGCATGTCCTTGATAGGCTGGTAGCGTCTTGCCAGACCTCATGGCTTGCCCCCTGCCTTATTGTGGATCTTAAAAAAGATTTTATAAATTCTGAAATGCTTGACAGAGTTTTATCTCCAGAGACAGAAAATTGCCTCTTTGGAGAAAAACCAGTTTCTTCAAATCACAAAATTATCATTTCATGTAATTGGGTTCTGTTATTAGCATTAGCCCTAGTGGTTTACATAAGTTCATATGAATTGCTCCAACAATACTTGACATAGTAGCGGATTATCCAAATACCCACCTTGCAACATCTTAGGGTGAAACTCATATGAAATATCTTATGTGTCTCATTTTGCAGGTAAATTCTACGATGCAAGCAGGAGCTTGAAAAAATTCAACAAAAAAGTTACAGAATCCTACCTCCTCTGACACAATTATAAAACACTTGTGTCTCACCATAAATACAGCCCATGGCAACAATTATCACTTACCGTGCAGATGGAGACAGTAAATGTGTCCATTCTTATTTATATATGACTTTGAAATGATTTTTATATTTTTATTTGAATATGGATATGACTGATTCATAATAAATCAAAACATTTCAAACAAATAATGACTCAAGTGTGTACCACTTCACAAAACTTCTAGTACATATGTCTAGGTGCCAGAAATATCTATAATTCCATAACAATGCTCAAGGGTTCAGCTACTACCTGCTGTCCACTTCATTCTGGGCACTGGGAAGCATCAGTTTCAAAGTAGAAAAGAGTTCACTTTTATTTTTCTAAGTCAATTTTTTTTCTGGCTTATAAGAATGACTTTTCATTCATAGCCTTTGAATGTCAGAGCTTAAACGTCTTCTGTTTCTAGGTTTGATACTCAATAAAACAAATATAAATTAATGAAAGTCTAAATTAACTAGACTTGATTATCTCAAAAGGGACATTTGAAGTAAAAACTGTCAGATAATTATAATACTAACCATTGCCCTCAGAAAACAGAGAAGCTACATGTTGCAATATATTTTCTAAAATGTTTACCAACGGTGCTTGGATGGTTCAATCGGTTAAGCGTCTGCCTTCCGCTCAGGTCCTGATCCCGGAGTCCTGGGATGGATCCCAGGTCAGCAGGGAGGAGCAGAGGGAGGAGCAGGCTCCCTCTGCTCATGCTCACGCACACTTTCTCTCTCTCTCTCTCACAGTTTCTCTTTCTCAAAGAAACAAACAAAATCTAAAAAAAAAGTGATTATCAAGAAGAAGATGACTTTAAAAAAGAGATAAGAGATAAAAAAAAAGAGAGGATGGGTATATTTACGACTTTGAAATTAATAGAATATTTTCTAGTTAATTTTTTTCCTGATATCAAAATTTTGGGACAAATGATTTGTATCAATAAAGCTTTGTCATCACTGAGATTTGATAGATGATGATAGATCATTTTTCTTTCAAAATAACTGATGTAACACAATCAAGATGCAAAGCTACCTTGTCCTGGCCCCAAGAAGAGCTATATGCTTTTCAGTTTCATGTATAACATTACGATGAAATAATCAGATCATCAGAAAATAATTACTTTCCAAGTCCATTCCACAGCCAACATCCCCACTTGCTACTCTATTATGATGTTGGGTATTACAAATTTGCATTGAATATAAAAAGCTCAATTCCTTATAAATATATTCAGTTAAATGGTACCTTAAATGTACATTTAATGAACACACTTATCCTTTCTTTTGTACTCCTAGGTATTTTAAACACCTAAAATTCTATATTGAATTTCACATATCAGATCCAGACTTGATGTTTTGTAGAATCTAGTGGAAAAGTAAGGTCCTTTGCACTGATCTCTTTTAAAATTAAATGCAGTTCACTCAACAAAATGCAAAACCATATGTTTCTCAGGACTTTAAACTCACAAATGAAGTCAGAATAAATCTTTAAATTTCAAAAATACATGTTACCTGTGGCTGAATTTTTAACAAGTTAAAAGCAATTTAGGGGGAAAAAAACCCTAACTGAAATCTAAGTTTTCCTCAACACTAAAAGCTTTGACGAGTGTTTAAATCTTTAGTGTCAAGTATCCAATAATTCTAAACTATTCCATATAATATTGCAGAAGTGTTAGATATTCACTGTCAGTATTTTCTGCTAATATATACAGCTTAAAACCTTCTTGTAATTCTTTTGGGCATCATACTTTACAAATGGAACTAATTTCCTTTTCTAGAATCTTCTACTTATAAAGTTGGGATTATTGTTTTCACTTTCCCTTTTGTCTGCAAATTCTTTGATTCAGAAATTCATAAAAATTTAGAGTGCTTTTTAAGAGATGAAATTTTCAACTTTCAGTAATTAAAAATAATGAGAGAGAAAAAGTGAGATGTAACTTTAATGAAGTTGCCACAAGATTTAGACCCAGCTTGAGAATTTGGAGTTTTGATATCTTACCACTGATCAAATATACCTTCTCTGGACATGTTATCTGATATATTTCTGCTCTTCCAAATCCTCATCTGTGAAATGGCCTAAAGAGGGAGAGGTTTTATTTCACTGGAACATTGTAAGAATAAGATGTCTGTAACATAGGGACTTTTGTCTATTTAAGCTTAAATAGTGTGCAGTTATGCTTCCCGGCAAGCAGGAAAACAAAAACACTATTGTGAGACAGAGAGTAGTGGAAAAATAGGAAGTGGCATTCACATAATATACAAATTGATGGTTTCAAACTTCATTTGGTGACAGGACTAATTAAGTCATGCTTTGGAGATTTAATGAAGTGAGAACTACTGAGGAAAATACAGATTAAAATATTCCTTATTTAGAGGAAGTCAAGAATGCAAAGGTAAACTATGACTCGCTTTGCATAATAAGTGATTGCATTAAGAAAAATAAGGAAAGCAAAAAAAAAAAAAAGAAAAGAAAAATAAGGAAAGCATAAAAGTAATCAAAGAATTGCCTACAAATACAAACTCAGTTTGAATTCTTCATTATAACTGACAGAATATACATAAATATGATCACTACAGCTCACAATTCTAAGTTTATACCACTGCTCTATTAGTGGCAGATTACTTAAATAGGAAGGACAATACTCAGGAGGTAATAAACCATGTCTGGAAAGCTAGTCCTAAAAGTGACAACCTATAAAATGATGATAGAAAAAAAAAAAATGAGGGTAGATGTTACACATGTATTGTGCTACTTGGCCACAGGTTAGTTCTTCCGTGTCAAATCTACCCTGAATTTGGTAAACATACATTATTTATTTATTCAACATACTAACTTACATAATATACTTGCTTTCACACAGCAAAATCATGTGTAATATATTTGTGACTTAAGAACAATGTCATAACAACAATCTTTCACAAGTATTCAATATTTACTGATGCTGTTAGTATTATAACACTTCAAGAAATGCCTTCTTATACAAAAACACTAATTCAAAGAGATACTTGCACCCCTTTGCTTACAGCAGCCAAATATGGAAGCAGTGCAAGTGTCCATCAATAGATGATGGATAAGGAAGATGGAATAATATTCAGCCACAAAAAAATAATGAAATCTTGCCATTTGCAATGACATGGTTGGATCTGTAGAGTACAATGAGAAGTGAAGTAAGTCAGGCAGAGAAAGACAAATACCATATTATTTCACTTATATGTAGAATTTAAGAAACAAAATAAATGAGCAAGTGAAAGAGACAAGCCAAGAAACAGAACTCTTAAATATTAAGACCAAACTGATGGTGACCAGAGGGGAGTTTGGTGGGGAGATGGGTGAAATAGGTGATGGGGATTAAGTAGAGCACTTGTGATGAGCACTGAGTGATGTGGAATTGTTAAATCACTATATTGTACACCTGAAACATTTAACACTGTATGTTAATGATACTGGAACAAAAATAAAATTTAAAAAAAGAAATGCCTTCTTATTCTGAGAAATGTGCCAGTTTATAAACTCTCAATAAAAGAGCATTTTGTAATGTATTAGTGTTTGAATTAAAAAGAATTACCCAATTTTCAAAACTCTGTAATATTTTGGGGTGAATTTTTTATCTTTATAAACCAGATATATAATTATATTAATTTTAATTGAATATTTGTAAATAAAATCTAATCAATCAAACCAGGGACAAATTTTAAAATGTATATAACTTCAAAAGAGACATATGCCAATTAGAAATGCAGGACAGAATCATCAACAGAATTCCAGAAACCTGGACATTATTTTTGGTTCATAATTAGTGATATTTTCAGATTATAATGCAGACATATTTTCATAGATATTTAAGCAAGCAATGTAAATAGTTTTAGAATAAAATCACAAAATCATAGTGATTTATAAATCTTTAGGATATTATCTAGATGAGTCCTATGTCCACTTCAGAGAAATACACACACACACACACACACACACACACACACATTCCTGGGATGATTCCATAACCTTACTAAATAGGACAGGCCACTGTATATATTCCCCTGCAATAAGTAAATAAATGAATCAATATGACAAAGAGGTCAAGCAGAATTATTCAATTATCTGCTAGTTTGGTTGTATCTCTCCAAAGACCCACTTGAATAACTCATACTCCTTATCTTCTGGCAAAAACCCAAAACTGAAGGAAAAGCAAAGAGAGCTTTTTGAAGAAACAGGATAGATGAAGACCTACCCTTGCAGTTGGGAGGTTATCTAAAGACAGTATTTCTAACATTTGTGATGACACTAATGCTTATTAAAATATGTCTGTGGCTCTTCCATCTCATATGAGGGTATCTAGCCCTTAGTTTCATGTTCGGGGCATATAAAAGATGGTAGAAAATATATATTTTTTATTTCTGCAGAAATGCAAACTTTTATTGACTATGTTAATTTAGACACATGTAGACCCTCTGTACCCTGGATGGGCATGAGAATTTATGTTAAAGTTGAAACTGACAAAAAATTTTAAAGGCTATTTTTAATCATTAACTATGAAATTTTTAAGGAGATACTACAGTATCCAAGATCAAGTAGAGTGTTGAAGTTGTAAATAGGCTATCAATGTGTGTAACAAATAAATGAAGCCATGAGAATAATGTTTTTATATATACACCTATATGTATATCTAGGCATTGATACAGATCTCAATAGAGGAACTAAAGGAAAGAATTGACATTAAGTATGTACTTGACAAAGTCAGCTTGCCACTGGCATTGGCTTCTTCATGCTTTTAGGCACAAAGCTAGGATACAGTTCCTGCCTTTCCTTATAGTTAAATGTGGCCCAAGGAATGGCGGCTAAAGTACTGTTATTTTCCCATTCTGGTGACTGCAGTGAAAATGACTCCCAAGATATGTTGAGGGGTGATGGTGCCAGCAAGATGCCAAAATAGGTCATTCTTGACTTCACTGATCTTCACAAGAAGAACAACTAACAACCATTCAGGGACAAGCCACCACTGAGAGAATCTTAGAATTCTGGGGGGTTGGGAGGGGTAAGGCTAAAGCACCTCCTGCCCCACAGGGCCAAGACAGACTGCATTAAAAGAAGAGTAGTAGCTACACATAGACCACACTGCTTCTCCTTCAGGCTTCTGGAGCACCACATGGTACTTCTCTGATCTGGCACCACAGGGATTGCGGGAGAATCTGCAGGGCTCAACCACCAAAAATCTAACTGCGATGGAGAAGGGGAGGGCTTGTAGCAACCAGCATATTGATCTTGGTGGACTGAGTTCAAACCTGCAGGGCTCAACTGGTGATCCTGACTAGATGCTTTGCCCATTTGCAGAACAAAGTCAGGGATGCATTCTGACCAGGGAACTCACCAGGGTGCCAACCTGTCTGCTTTAGATCTTCAAATAAGTTTTTCTGGCCCTAGAGCTGACTTTGCCCATGACCAAGCAAAAAGTGGAGTCATAGCTCTACCTGCTGTGGAGAGTATCTTCTAGCCCCATCTGAACAGAAGGACTGGTGACAACTCCTGAAAGTGGTAGGGACCACTGGGGCTCAAGCCTAGAGAAAGGTAGGCAGAGCCAATAGTTTGCAAAGGAAAAGTGGCCCAGTTAAGCAGGGAACTTGGGGTACAGGTCAGCCTCACAGAGAATCTAATAAGCCCCACTCATCACTAAATTCAGTCTTCAGCCTGCACAACCAGGAAGCCTAACCATAGCACACAGGAAACTGTGTACAGTGATACTTGAACAAAGAACACGGTCCATGGTTTCCCTCATCTGTAGAGCACAACCGGTGGCCCGGCCTGACAAAAAAAATTCAGTGCATGCTCTGACACTGATTGATTCGGATCCCCAAACAATGAGCTGTACAGGCCCTGGGTCCTCTCCTGCTACCCTGAGAGGGCAAAGAAGTTAATTCATTTCCCATCTATTCTAAATATAGAATCCATTCCAACCATCTCGTAAGACTGACCAGAAAATACAATCATAGAACTCATCCTATAGTCTCACTCAGAAAGGGAACTAAGCCTGAAATCCTATTAATTGTTTTCAGCCAGAGGCATACCACTCCCCATCCCCATTCTTAGAGCTCAAACAGTTGACTCACCCAGAAGTAGACCATAATAGTAGATCCCACCTGCCCGAGAACATTACCAGCAGATTTATCCAGAAACCCAGAGGTGACTGGTGAAGAACAATCTTTGCCAAAACAAACCTGTAAAGTCTGGAAAAGGAGCCCAATTACTCAAATGTGCAAATACCAGTGTAAGGAGTCGGGGATCACAAAAAGTCAGGTAAATATGATGCTACCCAAAGAAACAAATAAAAGTCTAATAACTGAGACTAAAGAAATAGAAATCTATGAACTACCAAAGAATTCAAAATAATCTCTTAAGAAAATTTAGTAAACTACAAGAAAACACAGACAAGTAAGCAAAATTAGGAGCATGATGAATGTGTGAAAAAAGTTTGACAAAGAAATAGTAGCCATAAAAAGAATTAAAAATAAAAATAAATTTTTAAAAAATCCTAGAGTTCAAAAAGGAAATAACTGAACTGAAGAATCCCAATAGAGATTTGGTAGACTGTTCAATAGAGAGTTTCAAATGTAGACTTAGCCATGCAGAAGAAAGGATCAGTAATCTAGATTTTAAGATATTAGAAATTACCCAGAGAGACAAAAATTAAAAAAGGATGAAAAAGAGTGAAGGAAGCCTACAGGAATTATAGGAACAATGACAAGAAACAAAAATATTCACATTATGGGAATTCTAGAAGGACAAGAGAAAGAGAATGGGACAGAAAATATATTTAAAGCAATAATGGCTGAAAAATTCCTGGATGGCTCAGCGGTTTGGCACCTGCCTTTGGCCCAGGGAGAGATCCTGGAGTCCTGGGATCGAGTCCCACGTCAGGCTCCTGGCATGGAGCCTGCTTCTCCCTCCTCCTGTGTCTCTGCCTCTCTCTCTCTCTCTCTATGTCTATCATAAGCAAATAAATAAATATTTAAAAAAAATTCCTGAACCTGGGGAGAGAAATGGACATTCATATCCACCAAACCCAAAGGATCCTACATAGGTTGAATCCAGCTAGGATACCCTGAGACACATCATAATTAAGTCGTCCAAAGTCAATGAAAAGAAAAAAAGAATTTTAAAAACAGCAGAGGAAAAAGAGAAGTTGGCAGATTTCTCAACAGAAACTATGCAGACCAGGAGAGAATGGAATGATATATTCAAAATACTACGAGAAAATAAACATCAGCTAAGAATTCCATGCTTGGCAAAGCTTTCCTTCAGAAATCAAGGAGGGATAAAGACTTCCTTGAACAAACAAAAAAGCTGAGGGAATCCATTAATACCAGACTTGCCTTATAAGAAATACTATAGGGAGTTCTTTGAGTGGAAACAAAAGAACATTAATTAACATCATAAAAATATTAAAAAGTATCATAAATCTCACTGATAATAGTAAACATATAGTCATAGATACTTCAGTATGATAATAGTGGTGCATAACTCAAAACTCTAGTTTAAAAATTAAAGAAATGAGGGGCATCTGGGTGGCTCAGTCAGTAAGCATCTAACTTTGGCTCAGGTCATGATCTTCAGGGTCTGGGATCAGGCTCTGTGTTGGGCTCTGCACTCAGCTCAGAGTCTGCTTCAGATTCCCCCTCCCCCTCTGTCTCTCACGCTCTCACTCAAATAAATAAATACAATCTTCAGAAAATTAAAGAAATAAATACAGTAAAAATGACCATAATCACAATATTCTTTTATTAGTTACACAATATAAAAAAGTGCATTATAAAGGCAATAACCTCAAATGCCAGGAGGAGGAGAGGTAAAAGTTTAAAGTCTACAAAATCTATTAGTGTTAAGTTGTTATCAATTGAAAATATGGTATTATAAGTTTACAATATTTTATGTAAGCCTCATGGTAACCACAAAGGAAAATGTGTAGTAATTACACTAAAAAACACAATAAAGAAGTCAAGCATACTGATGCCAAAAGGCCTCACAATAAACATACACGCACATATACATGCAACACAGCAGGTTGGAAACAATGAGCCTATAAAACAACCAGAAAACAATGAATAAAATGGCATTAGTAAGTCCTTATCTATCAATAATCACCTTAAACATAAGTGGATTAAATTCTCAATTAAAAGAAGACTCTGTCTAGCCAAAGAAATCCTGAGAAAGAAAACACAGGAAAAGCATCACACTTCCTGATTTTAAGCTATACAGTTAAGCTGTGATCATCAAAACAGTGTGATACTGGTATGAGAACAGACACGTAGACCAGCACGTAGAACAGAATTGACAGCCCAGATTTATACCTAAGTACAAAAGGTCAGCAAAAATTTGTGAAGAGAGCCAAGAATAATCAATGGGGGAAAAGACTGTCTCTTAAATAAATGGTATTGGGATAACTGGCTATTGACATGTGAAAGAATGAAACTAAACCCATATCTTATGCCACTCATAAAAGTTAGCTTGAAATTGATTAAAGATTTATTTTTTTATTTTTTATTTTTTTATTTTTAATTTTAATTTTTATTTTTTTGATTAAAGATTTAAACATGTAAGAGCTGAAACCTTTGAACTTCCAGGAGAAAACATAAAAACAAGGTTCCTTGACATGAGTCTTAGTCATAATTTTTGGGTTTTAACACCTAAAGCACAAGAAACAAAATAAAAAATAAATAGGATTACATGAAACCAGAAAGCTTCTGCACAGCAGAAGAAAGTATCAACAAAGTGCAGGGACAATTTGTGGAACAGGAAAAGATATTCGCAAACTGGATATCTTACAAAAGGTTAATATCCAAATTATATAAAGAATTCATACAATCCAATAGCAAAAAGACAACCCAATTTAAAAACGGGCAAAGGACCTGAATAGACATTTCTCCCAGGAAGAGATAGGAAAGGCCAACAGGTACAGGGAAAGATGCTCAGTATCACTAGTCATTCGGGAAAAGCAAATGAAAACCACAGTGAGCTATCACCTCACACTTGTTAAAATGGCCATCCTCAAAAAGATAAGACAAGTCCTGCCATGGACAGGGAGAAAAGGGAATCCTTATGTACTGTTGGTGGGAAAGCAAACTGATAGCGCTGTTCTGGGAAACAGTATGAGGGGCTTCAAAAAAATTAACAATATTGGTGCTTGGGTGGCTCAGTTGGTTAGGTGTCTGCCTTTGGCTCAGGTCATGACCTCAGGGTCCCAGGACAGGGCCCCAAGGCTGGCTCCCTCCTCAGCAGGGAGCCTGCTTCTCCTTCTCCCTCTCCCTCTGCTGCTCCCCCTGCTTGGGCTCTCTTGCTTTCTCTTTTTTTTTGTCAAATAAACACATCAATAGATGTTTTTTAAAAAAATTAAAAATAGGGCTACCATATGATACTGCAGTTCCACTGCTGCAAACGTATCCAAAGGAAGTGAAAGCATTAACTTGAGAAGATATCTGCACTCCTGGTCACAACAGCTTTATCTGCAATAGTCCGGAATGAGGACGATGCAAGCGTCCACTGAAGAGTGGATGGATGGATAAAGAGCTCGCAGCATAGTCATACAACAGAGTATTATTGGGTCATAAAAAAGAGGAGATCCTATCATTGGCAACATGAATGACTTTGAAGTCACTCTACTAAATTCAATAAGTCAGACCAAGGAAGGTAAATACTATAGGATCTCACTTATATGTGGAATCTAAAGCAAGCAAACAAACCCATAGACAAAGCGATCAGAGGTAGGAGTTGAGGCTGGAGGGAATTAGAGAAAAGTGGTCAAAGGGT
This sequence comes from Canis aureus, assembly GCF_053574225.1. Classification (NCBI taxonomy): domain Eukaryota; kingdom Metazoa; phylum Chordata; class Mammalia; order Carnivora; family Canidae; genus Canis; species Canis aureus. The sequence goes on from NC_135645.1 coordinate 31,079,016, forward strand.
ACACACTTCCAGTTATAAAGTCAAGAAGGACTCGGGATGTAAAGTACAGCATGGAGGTTATCACTAACAGTGTGGTCTAGTGTGTAGGAAAGTTAAGAGGACAATCCTAAGAGGTCTTACTACCAGAGGAAGATTTTTTTTTTTATTTCTTTTCCTTTTATGGCATCTACCTGAGAAGATAGAAGTAACTAGACCTACTGTGGTCATCACTTTACAATACACACAAATCAAACATTCACACTGTACTCCTGAAACTTACACACTGATGCATGTCAATGATTTCTCAATAAAACTATGAAAAAATAAAAAAGGTATGTTGCCCCATGTGTTAAATGTGGAGAGGCATGGCATGGATGATGGCATCCTCAAAGAACAGCCTCTCAAGGAGCCACGCTAGCTCTGAGCTTTTCCCTGAGCAGAAACTAATTTCCATTAGTTTTAGGCTATTGCGACCGGGGGTCTGTCTGCTATCGCACCTGGTGCAGCCTAACCCCTAAGTCACGGGGGTTCTCGAACTTCAGCTTACGTTAATATCACCTGGAGGGCTTAGTAAACCACATTAAAGAGTCCCACCCCAGAGTCTGTGATTCAGGGAGCTTGGGGTGAGCCCCAAACATCTGTATTTTTAACCAGTTCCCATATGCTGCCCTTGGCACCACACTTTAACAATTGCTTCTTTAGCTATTATAGTATGCTTAAGGTAAATGTAAATTATTACTTTTTATTGGCTACTGTACAAAAAAGCTCTCTCTCCTTATTTTTTGACCCTCCCACAATTATTTTGGAAGTACTAAGGTAAGAATTTGAACTGGTGTCTAAAATGTGTAATGCTTCAGTAATCTACAATCTTATTTTTTTTTTTATTTCTTCTGTTCCTTCCATAAACAATTCTTTTTTTAGTAAACTAAGTGGCGTGTTATGAGGCGTTATCATTATAAAATGCATTGTGAAATACTACTTACATTGAATTTATCAGTATTTTTGTTCTGTTTTCCTCAATAACCTACCACTCTAGCTATGTGTTGGTCCCTGCAACTCCTCTTAACTCACGTGAGCCTTTTTCAACATCTGCTTGCCTTCTTCCCTTTGACTGCCATCTCTTTTAACTCAAGGCCCTTTACATCCTTTCTAGCCTCTCCTGGGCATTTGTAAACGACAGGGAACCCAGTTCCTGCCTTCAGAACCTTCAAAGCTCTCAGAAACTGAAATACCCAATTATTACTTGAGTCCTTGTTTTTTGCTTTCTTCTGCCATTCCATAAATATTTGAACACAACGCAATCATTTAAAGATTCACAACATTTGGTTTGTCAGTTTCTTTAGGATGTTTCAAAAGGACATATGTTTTTAAATTAAACTATAGAAACAGCAAGAAAAGTATATTTTTTTCTCAAAGGTACTCTGCTACAGGTGATAGAACCAAATTCTAAGGATATACACAGACTCTTTAGTTAAAAATGTATGTGTATGAGTCTATCTACTTGTACATATGTACTTAGAGGAGAGTCATAAATATAGGAGCAATATGAAACACCAAATTCCTCTAAAGAAAATGATTCAAAATCAGCTATCTCCTCTATGAAATGGCGAAAATAGTATACTCACTCATGGTTTTTTTTTATAATAATTAAATGAGAAAGTCATATAAAATATTAGCTGGTACATAGCAGTCAGAAATGTTAGCTACTCCTACTACTTGCTATTATCACTTTGGATTCCTAAGGGGGCATTTTAAGGGCCAGTGACGCTACTAATGACTAGCAATATCCTATGGCTCCCTCTTATTCTAGAAATGACTTAGTCTTTGGGGATTATTGTTAGTTTAAGACTGGGTGTAAGGATCCACCTTTTTGCTGTAGGGAGCTGAGCCTCTACAAATTTGGGGGATAATGAACTTAGAGGTTGCCAGACCAAAAAAAAAAAAAAAAAAAAAAAAAAAAAACCACCACCACCAACAACAAAAAACCAAACCACAAGTAAAATAATTTCAGAGATACCAGGAAAAGGCTTTTGTCTGAAAACATAAAAGCCTACTGATACCTAGAATTATTTAAGTAAATAGTTTTTTTTTAAAAGTTTCTTCATTCCAAGACATACAGATGGCTGACACATGGAAAGATACCAACATCACTTATCATCAAAACCACCATGAGATCCTACCTCACACCAGAGAGAATGGCTAAAATTAACAACACAGGAACAACAAGGGTTGGTGAGGATGTGGAGAAAGGGGAGCCCTCCTGCACTGCTGGTGGGAATGCAAGCTGGTGCAGCCATTCTGGAAAACTGTGTGGAGGTCCCTCAAAAAGTCAAAAATATAACTAACCTATGACCCAGCAATTGCACTCCTGGCTATTGACCCAAAGGATACAAACATAGTATTCAAAGGGGCGCCTGCACCTTGATGTCTATAGCAGCACTATCAACAACAGCCAAACTATGGAGACAGCCCAAGTGTCCATTGCCTGCGAATGGATAAAAAAGGTGGTGTATACATATTCGTGCACACACACACAATATGGAATATCAACCAAAAAAAAAAGAAAGAAAGAAAGAATCTTGCCATCGGCAATGACATGGATGGAGCTAGTGAATATGCTAAGTGAAACAAGTCAGTCAGAGAAAGACAAATACCACATGATATCACTTACATGTGGAATTTAAGAAACAAAACAATGAGCAGAGGAAAAGCAAATGGAGTGAAGAGAGAGACAAATCAGTAGAGAACAACTTGAAGGTCACCAGAGGGGAGGCGGGCAGCAGGGTGGGTCAGTTGGGTGATGGGGATTAAGGAGGGCCCTTGTTGTGATGAGCACTGGGTGTTGTACGGAAGTGATGAATCACTGATTCTACTCCTGAAGCCAATATCACACTATATGTTAACCAACTGGAACTTAAATACAAACGTGGGGGTGGGGGTGAGAAAGCATCTTCATTCCAGTTTTTCTTAAGGCTTAAGAAACCGTGTTTGAATAGTGGTACAACCTTTCTTTGAGAACCTGCTGTAGGAAGAGAATAGAAGGAGGAGGAGGGAGGGAGTTATCCAAGGGACTGCAGGGAGACTTGGGCCCCTGAAGCAGAGACTGGAGACCAAAAGGAGACTGGAAGTCGGGTTTGGTCGTGGTGGTGGCTGCCATTATGTTCGGATTGGCCTCTCTTGCGTGGCCATGAGCATGGAGCTCTCAGTTGTGGTAAAAGCCTCAGAGGCGTTGGCTTCTTAAAACCCACTGACATTATTATTAAAAGTTTCCTGCAGCCATGTCTTCTCTCTACACTAGCTTTAAAGAACATGTTAATGTGTGCGGAGGCTGATGACGATGACCACAGGATGAAGAAGAGCCGTGGAGGGACCATGGTGGGGAAAACCAGTTGTCTCATGTGAGGCCCTACCTGTATTACCACACAGGCAAGACTGAATGATCTTAAACCTCAGGTCGGGGGGGGGCGGGGGGAGATTAAATGTCCTCCTCATAAAATGACATTATTGCTTCCACCCTTAGTTAAAAAAAAATAATTGGAACTCACCTTGTTCAGGAAAATATCAAGGAAACTTAAGAATAAATACATCATTAGGGAAGATGCCATTCGCAGGGAGGAGAAGAGAATGATGAATAAACAAACTAATATATAAAAGGAAATCAGGAATGAGGCCACATAACATACATCATAAATAGCTTTATGTACTGGTTTTAACAAGGGTACATGTTTGGGGAGAATTATAGGTGATTTTCATGAGAATTCAAATGCAATATTGTATGTGAAAGTGCTTTACATTCTGTATGGCACTATGAAGGAGCTACTTAGTTTTTAATAAAATAGCATAGAATCCATTACTTCCTTCTCTTCCCCAGCCCATCGAGGATTGGTACTTGCATACGATGGGGCTTTCTTTGTGCGTATTTCTCAAGGCGGATAAGAAATATATATATTTCTTATATAAAATTATAAGAAATAACTTAATTTCTGCAAGTCTGGGCACTATGCTTGCAATGCCAACTTGGGCATCTATAGATTTGAATTGTTTAGAAAAAGGAAGCACATGCTCCTATTTATTTACTTCACTTTCTTAAAGAAATTCCAAAAGTTTTCCAACTACTCAACAGTTCTAACTGTATATACATGTATTTTATATAATATAGAAATCATACTAATATAAATCTAATTATTTGCCATAAAATAGCCATATGGGCATAAAAATGCAAAAGTGATTTTTAAAACCATATTTTACATTCTTCCTAATACAAAACATTTGAAAATATAATCAAAGCAACAATTCAAAACCTATTTCCACTCCAGTGTATGCCTGGGTTCATTGACCCCTTATACGTGTGCACAGGCATGCAGGAGAAACACCTGGGCCAGGCCAGAATTGAAATAAAACTGTACCATCTGGAAAAAAAATGCACATATCTCTAATACCTCAACATACCAGGAAACCTAACAGAATTCATATGTGCAACCAAATTATTCTTGCAAGTCTTGGCTTTTTCCCCCTTACCAGTTCTAGAACCTAGAAAACGATCTAGGTGCCACTCGGTAGAGGCTGTTCCTTTTCGTGCCTGGCACACGGGCAAAATGCAGACCGGCAGCCTTGTCACAAGCTCGTGAGATGCTGTTACCAGGGTGTCTCAGTCCGATTCCTTCTCATTCCTTCCATATTAAGTCCTCCTGAATGTATGGTCTGAAACTGTTGCAGCAGTATCAGGGAACTACATTTATCCCCAAAGTGATTCAAATTCAAATGAGAACCCATTTTCTAGAGGAAAAAGAAAAGTTTGAAAGCAGTACCCATATTCAATATTATTTGCTATGCTGTCACTCAAAATAATTGTGAAATTATGCAGTGATTTGAAATCATTTCATTATAATGCATGTTTTCTCCGATCCTCAAGGGTCAGAAGAGTCATAGCATTTGATTGAAGTTCTAAGAACATTTAAATTTCATTAAGCCCCATTGCCTTCAACTGATGTATTCAGCCCAGCATTCTTACCCACCTCTGAACTCCCTCTGTTGATCTAACTGAGGGTGTTTGGGGCAATCTCCTAAGTGGATAAAACCCAAACTGTCCCTTCTCCGACTTCTCTTCTCAAGGATTTCAGTCCAGCTGCCCATTACTCCCCAGTAAACTGCACGGATGGGGTTGTTGTTAAGAGCTTAGTTATTTGTGAGATGGAACAGGGGCAGGGGGCAGGGCAGGGTCCAGGGAGGACCTGAGCCCCCTGAGCCACCGGGCGCCGGTCCCTGGCGGGATGCTGACCCTGCCCTGGCTGTGAAGACGGACTCGCACTGCTGGATTTTCTGCGCAGCCCCTAAGTCCTCTCCAACCTGCTCCCAGTTCCTACCCCTGGTTTCCTGTGGGCTGCGGCTGCCCCCTGACCAGTCTCGGCTTCAGCACCATTCTCTTCCCCCGAGCCACATGCGTCCCCTCCCGGGTCCTTGACGTCCCCCCACCGTGCACATCACACGACCGGCTCCTGGGACCGTAGCTCCCTCTCTACACACTCGGGATGGCTCATCCCTTTGTGCCCTCAGTTCTCCAGGATGCACTCTCCTCTCTTTCCTGAAAAACATATTTCTCTAAGGCTACTTAACACCAGTTTACTCAAGTGACTGTTTTCATCTTGCTCTTTCCTGAATTTTTTCTAAGTGTGAGACAAAGTTATTTCCTTTGGGTCTGACCTCTTGCATGGGCAAACCCACTCTGTCCTTCAAAGTAATTTAAATTTTTAAATTTTATTTATATACCCGCACTTATATGCATCTTTATTTTACAGCCATTTTTATAGGTTGCTATGATATTATCAAAAACACTAGTAGAGAAAGATTAAGGCTGTATAAACCTTCATGGGACACACGATGTCTCGTGTTCGGACAGGAATCTGGGCATTGATTTAATAACTGCAAAGACATTTGTAAGAAATACTGGGACAAAACATATGTGAAGTTCCAGAATCAAGCTGGCACTTCCCAAACCACAAAATGATAAACTACTTTGTAAAAATATCTTGCAAAATTATAGCTCCCCTAAGTAATCTTCATAGACTGAACATTAGGATTTTAAAAACATGTTCAACATTAACTATAACTAAAGTATTAATAATATAAAGAAAAATAGTGGCGTCTAAAGAAATATGCAGTAAAAAATGGGGAAAAAATTAAAGCAATAGTTGCAGAAAAAGAAAGTGTACATAAAATTTGATTTATAATGGGGCTCCTGGGTAGCTCCGTCGGTTGAGTTCCGACTCTTCAGCTCGGTCGTGACCTCAGCATCCCGAGAGCGAGCCCCCCGCGCCCCCCCCCCCCCGCCACGCCTCGGGCCAGGGCATCCGGCACAGAGTCCACCTGAGATTCTCTCTCTCCCTCCACCCCAACCCCCTTCTGAGGAGCAGGATAAATAAATAAATAAACCTCCTGCACGCTCTCCTTCTCTCTTGGTCTGAAAAAAACAAAACAAAACAAAACAAAATGACAAAATTCATAATCTGAACGACACATGTAGTTTGGAATTGTATCAGTAAGAATTATGTTGGTTCTTGAGCAACAGAAACTCAAACTAACAGTGGCTTAAACAAGAAAGTTTCCATCTTTTATACAAGAAGATCCAAGTCTGTTGAAGTCTAATGTAAAAGCCTCATGAGCGTTCTGTTTTCAGATTCCTTTGATGACGCTGTCCTGTGACCGCCCGCCCGTGTCACCCTGCGCGGTCCCAGGAAGCTGCTCCAGCTCCCCTCCCGTGTGCATCTCAGCACGCGTGCTTCGGCCCGAAAGGAGGAAACAAGGATGCTCTTTCCTGTTAGGAAGCCTTGCCACTGCCTCCCAGCTTCCCATTGGCTAGGACTAACCGTCTGTACTCATGTCCCTACAAGGGACTTTGGGAAATATATCTATTGTGTCTAGTGGAAGTCAGAGTCCCATTCTTGGGAAAGAGACACAGTGGATCCTGGGGGACATCGGCACCCCCGACCACAGGCCACGACGGTAAGCTCTACATGTGAGCACAGAACCAGTCTTCTGCTTTCCCCCCACAAGCGTAAGTGACCCGATCCAAGCCAACATAGACGATGACCCGCAGACTCGGTGGGTTCCACCTGCTGAGAACTGCCACATGCTGGACTGAGGTCGTCATGCTGGGACCGAAGCTGGTGGGCTACTGATCAGAAGCAACACAGGGCCAACCAAGAGCGACATTTGGACCTGTGATGTCCTGGGAGCTTCGAATCAAACTGTGCCTCCAACCTCTAGGTGCCAGTAAAGGAGACAGACACAGAGGCTCGTCAATTTTTGTCAAGATTTTCAGACTTGCGCTAGACCCAATACACAAGGTCCATATTCACAAAGTTATTGTGTTTCTGTTTACTTTAAGTTCTTATCAGGGTTTACATATTAAAGTGATGCTACATTTGCAAAATTGCCATCAAAACATTGATATAAAGAAAAATGTCCTATGTATTACGTTTTAGGATTCTTTTTTATATACGCTAGAAAAATATTGTCCAGTGTAAATATGATGCAAGCCACAAATGTGATTTCAAATTTTCTCAGTTGTTATATTTAAAAGGTAAAAAGAAACACACAAAATTAATGTAATTAACCTAACAGGTCAAAATACTAATATTCCAACGTATAATCAATATAAAATATTTTTAGATGTTATATTTCTTTTTTGAGTTCTATGTCTGAGAAATCCAGATGTCCTGGGACGCCTGGGTGGCTCAGTCGGTGAGTCTCTCTCCTGGGTTCACGGCATGACCCCAGAGTCCTGGGATCGAGTCTCGCATCAGGCTCCCTGCGTGGAGCATGCTTTTCCCTCTGCCTGTTTCTCTGCCTCTCTCTGTGTGTCTCTCATGAAAAAATAAATATTAAAAAAACAAAAACAGAAACCCAGCTTGATTCCCATTGGCCTAAGTTGATTCACGTGCCTCATTCTTGAAGTAATTTGAGAGGCTCGGGTGGAGGTTTTCAGGCAGATGGGGGTCTTTTACTGTCTTAGGCCATATGTCAAAAGCTGGAGCTTGTGATAGACACTGTCTCTCCTTGAATATGACATGTGGGCAATGGGTATTTTGCCAAAGAAAAGTTGAAAAAGTAGATGCAAGACAGAAAAGAAGCAGATTTCCATTGTGTCCCGTTTAACTTTCATGTCCTTTCTATGGGATTCCATTCATTTTCTCCATCACAGTGACGTGCGCTTAGAATTGTCTCCATTTTTCGTAGCTAAAATTACTACATTATAAGTATTTTGTTGCGGTTTTTAAAGAATTGACTCATCTACCAATTTTTTTGGTCCTCTTTTGTATTTAGTGTTTTTAGCTCATGTGGTATTAATCCCTTCCTTGTTGCATCTGTTCTCCAGGAACGTCCGTAGTTGCCTGAATTTGCAGTAGCAATCAGGAAAAAACCTGACCACTTTTGCTCCTGTACTGAGCCGTAGATTATTTCCCACATGTTTACTGTGTTGTCCCAACGTACGGTGGCCCTTCCGCCAGACACACTGGTGAGTCTTCATATTCATACAATTACAAAAAAACGTGGCATTTTGGGGCTGCGTCACTCAATCACCGCTCCAGCACCTGCTTTGTGCCAGGTGCTCTCTCACGTTGGAGGGATCTTACGGTGCAAAAAACAGACCAGCCTTCGTGTTTCCCACCCTTGCAGGACGTGGGGAAGAGTGAACGAGGATAGTGAATGTATGATTGTGGCAAATAAGGATTTAATTCAATGTTCTGTGAAGAAAGAGCACACGGTACCATGAGAAAAAGTAGAAGAGTCGCCAACATGGGAGTGACCTTGCAGCGGGGATGGTGACAGGCTCCTGACAAAGGGAACAAAGGAGAGGGGACGTGAGTTGGCTGGGAAGTGAAGGAGCCGGCTCTTGAGGTGGTAGGTGTGCAGTCGGGGAAGCGCTGCCACATAAGGATGGAGGCTTCTGCACGTCTTGCTTCCTGGTCACTGTCCCTGGCTTCTGTCCATCCCTCCTGGTAGCACAAGCCCTCAGCCACCATCATGAGCCTCCTGGAACATGGGGTATCTTCACCCCAGTGCTCTCAGGCGCTTCCTCACACTCTCCTCATACCAGTTCCCGGCGCTAAGTCCTCCCGGAACCCAGGCCAGACCCAGAGCCCAGCACACGCAGCCTCCGGCCCGCCCATCACCTCGGCACTCTCTGTGGCCTTGTCCCACGGAGCTGTCTGGCCGGGCGGCCTGCTGCGGCCTTCCTGCAGAAGGGACGGCACTGCGGTCAGCAGGCACAGCAGGTAGCTGGTGTGCCACGGGGGCTGGACCTGGGCCCGAGTCCATCCGAGAGTCCCCACAGGTGCTGTTCCTGGGCCCAAGTCCATCCAAGAGTCCCCACAGGTGCTGGGCCTGGGCCCAAGTCCATCTGAGAGTCCCCACAGGTGCTGGGCCCCAGGCCCGAGTCCATCCAAGAGTCCCCACAGGTGCTGGGCCTGGGCCCAAGTCCATCTGAGAGTCCCCACAAGTGCTGGGCCCCAGGCCTGAGTCCATCCAAGAGTCCCCACAGGTGCTGGGCCTGGGCCCAAGTCCATCTGAGAGTCCCCACAGGTGCTGGGCCCCAGGCCTGAGTCCATCCAAGAGTCCCCACAGGTGCTAGGCCCCATGCCCAAGTCCATCTGAGAGTCCCCACAGGTGCTGGGCCCCATGCCCGAGTCCATCCAAGAGTCCCCACAGGTGCTGGGCCCCATGCCCGAGTCCATCCAAGAGTCCCCATAGGTGCTGGGCCCCAGGCCCAAGTCCATCCAAGAGTCCCTACAGGTGCTGGGCCTGGGCCCAAGTCCATCCGAGAGTCCCAACAGGTGCTGGGCCTGGGCCCAAGTCCATCCAAGAGTCCCCACAGGTGCTGGGCCCCCTCGGCCCTCCGGCCGCCCCTCCTGGCTCGGGCCCCTGGCCCTGGCGCCGCGAGCCGCTCCCTCCCTGTCACCGGCTGCCGTGACCACCGCTTGGGTGTCCCGTGCGGATGTTCGGCCTTCGCGCCCCTCCACCTGAGCACAACACCCCGACTCTTGAAGATTTTGTGTATTTATTCCTGAGAGGCCCAGAGAGAGGCCGAGAGCTGGGGAGAGGCAGGCCCTGCGGGGAGCCCAACCGGGCCTCGGTCCCAGGACCCGGGGTCACAGCCTGGGCCCACGGTGGACGCCCCAGCGCCACCCCCACCCCGGCGCTGCGCAGTCCTTTCCCTGCTTCTTCAAACCTCACTGCTCACACCCGGAAAAGCTGCTTCTACTCCTGTCTCCCACCAGGCTCCACTGGGGTTCTCCCTGCCCCTCGACTCAACACTACTGCACACTCTGTCTTTGCTGAAGTCACCTGATTCTCTTGTCCCATTTTCTTTTTTTAAAATTTTTTTTTATTATTTATTTATGATAGTCACAGAGAGAGAGAGAGAGAGAGAGAGAGAGAGAGGCAGAGACACAGGCAGAGGGAGAAGCAGGCTCCATGCACCGGGAGCCCGACGTGGGATCCGATCTCGGGTCCCCAGGATCGCGAGCCCTGGGCCAAAGGCAGGCACCAAACCGCTTTGCCACCCAGGGATCCCCGTGGAAACTCTTAGCTTTAACTTACTCCTCTCTGGGAGGCACTAGACTATCTCCTCTTAGCACCTCTTTTTTTTTTAAAAAAAAAAAAAAAAAAAAGTTCTATGACATGATACTATCCTACCTTCTTTAATTTTTTTAACACTTCTTTTCCCTTTTTTTAAAGAAATTTTTTTATTATTATTTATTTATGATAGGCACACAGTGAGAGAGAGAGGCAGAGACACAGGCAGAGAGAGAAGCAGGCTCCATGCACCGGGAGCCCGACGTGGGATTCGATCCTGGGTCTCCAGAATCGCGCCCTGTGCCAAAGGCAGGCGCTAAACTGCTGCGCCACCCAGGGATCCCTTTAATTTTTTTAAGTAACTGATTAATCTTGCAAAAACTTGTCCTCATTTACTATGCCTGGTAAATCAAATAACTATCTATATATATGAATATTCAAGATATTAACATTCAATAAATATCTATATCAGCATTTACACTTTTAATACTTATTTCATTCTTAACTTTCCTATTTCTTGATTCTTTGATTTGGTATCCTCATTTCTAGCCTCATGTATCTAACATTTACGATATGTGTTTTCAGTTATCTTTTTTGCTCTTTAAGGCTCCGCTTCCCTTCTCATGCATCCCACCATCTGTGAGAACCAGTATGGTCATTGGCATTTGTAGTAAATATTCACTATTTTTAATAGTATTTTCTCTTTGGCTCAAGAGTTAATTATACAGATACTTTTTATGTTTGCCAGACAATAGGAGGGGTAACTATTTTTGTTTTTGTGCCTGAAATCTAATTTGATTTCAAACATTCTCTTGCTTGCTTCCTATTCCTTCAGTCACTTCTTTTCAAGTTGATTTGTAGCTCCTCCTTTATCTCCTGATCGTTATTGTTCCTCTTTGCAAACTTTACTACTGGGCATGCTTTTGTCTATCTGTGGACTTGCCCCAAGCAATATACTCATGTCTGTAGCTCCAATAAATATTTTCAAATGAATGAGTCTTTAAAATGTTCAACATTGGGATGATTTAAGAAAAATCCCTAGGCAAAGATAGGCTGACGACATACACTTTAGTTGTTGAGCTGTTATTTATTCAAGAATCCAAATATTGAAATACAGCCCTAATTTTAATCCCTATTTTGATGACACACTTTTTAAAAACAACCTAATAATTTCCTCATCTACTCAAATATGTCATTCTAAGTAGAATGGCAAAGTTAATGTCTACTTTTAATAATAAGCTACTGTTGATAAGAACAGTTTGGCTATGACTTTTTGAGATAGTATTGTACCACTGCTCCTAGTTTCGTAAGTGGAGACTGGTATTTTTATCAGCAGGCAATACAAAATTTCCAAGACCCCAATGGTATTTTTTTTCTATCTTCTCATATTCTTTGATCTACAAAGTGCTAAATTGTGATAACTTTGAACTATGCCACACAGCTCAGGAATGAAAGGAACAAACTTGGCATACAAGGTAGATATTAGATGATTTTTCTCAAAATGTTGCCCAGGGAAACCTCACATCATCGGGGGTAATTTAAAAAAGATAAATATTCCTGGATGCCAATCTGGACAAACATGACAGAAATATCTGGGGATGGGGCACATGAGTCTACATTTCATAAACATTACAGTCATTCTTATGCACTTTTGAGAAGCACTATAGTAAATAAATTATCATCCTGGGGGACAACTGTGTGTGTGTTTACTATGTTTCAGAACACGCTCTCCTCAACTCCCCAGTTGCTTTATTTTATAGCAGCTCCTTTATGTTATGAGGATAAGATGTGTACATTTACCACTAACGGTAATTTTCTGTGGCTCAAGGTATAGTGACAACTTTCTGCCAGGATGGGATATTATAGGAAAGTCCTGGCATTACAGGAGGCTTGACTCTGAGTGTCTAGACTTTGTTTCAGTGTTATACAGCGATGCTTCCCAAACTCTATGAGCATAAAAATTAGCTGTGGAACTGGGCAATCAGCAGATTTATAATGAAAAAATCAGGGATGAGATTCTGCATTCCCAACAAGCTTCCAGGTGAGGTCACATCTGAACAACAAGGATATAAAGAAAAACCAGCTTATGGTTAAAAAAAAAAAATTTAAAACCTCACCTCTTCTAATATTATTGGCCTTCCTCTTAAAAATATTTAAAGACTCTTTCAATTCGTAATTTTTTTCTTTGATTAAAGAAAAAAATAGATATTAGGTGTTTTTGAAGTTCTTGCTGATTTTGAAAATCTCAATTACAACATCTTCTTAGTTCTACCAAAAGATGTCCTTTCTCTACTTACGATATAAGGTCCTTTAAGCACTCAACAATGAGTATGTCACTAGGAGCAAATACTTCAGGAATGAGAACACATAACGCAGAACTGCTTTAGATAATTTTGCCTGGAACAAATAATACTTTCTGATAGTGTAATAAGAACAAAATGCATAGATAGAGTTAAAAATTTTTCAGGACTCAAATGAAGAGTAATACTGTTAAAAACAAATCCCAAAAAGCTATCTCAACGCCTAATGAGTATTTCCCCTTCAATATCAGAATGTAAGCTAAAAACGTAAATATCGAGCAGTTTGGGAGTTTGAATTTTATCCCAAAGGAACAAAAGTGGATAGCATATGGGAACGTTCAGATCGGAGGTTAGTGCAGGCTATTTGTGAGAGATGAAATCCCAGAGTTTCCAACTACAGTAGCTGGGGCTCCGTTTGGAGTAACCAGAGGGATTGGCTATTATTCAGACTAATGACACTTTTAAAGGGTAAAGACCCAGAAAACCCAGTAATGCTGACTCATAAGCATACATTTGTTCTGGGCTTCTAAGGGAATTAGGCATGCAACTCCCATTAACATTAACAGAAGACAGAAGTTCTATATCTAATTTCCCTCTCAGCGGGCTGGAAACAGACCCCATAATTTGGAGGATTTGCAGCTTTAAGCAAGCTACATTGTGATCAAGAATTGCATATAATGAAATGGAAATGATGGAAAAAAATGCCTTATCCTTAATTTTAAATGACCTTGTGTTTCACAAAGCATCTCAGGCACAAATTAAAATAAAGAACAGTTGTACTGCAGAGGAGCCTTTATTCTCAAACATGAGAGTTATAGCCCCAGTGCCCTGATCCATTAAAAGTGGTGAGTTCAGCTTCTCAAAAATGCCACCTGGAAAATCCGTTTTGCCTGAATTGTACGATTTCATCAGTAAAACAGCTCAATCTGGGTTTATGGTGCAGAGTGGAATATAATGATTAAGAGAAGAATTGCAGTGTTTTTCCTTAAAAGGGAAAAGCCACATGTAAATGAAAATTCTAGTGATCTAGTGTGAGGAACAGTGTGGAGATTGGGGTTCGATGCCAACTACTTAAAGGTGAAAGGACAAGGTGGCATAACTTACATCTTGCAACTTCACTCAAATGCTTGTGGGGGCACAACAGAAGTTCCAACATGACATATTAAAATATGGGGGCACTTGGATGCCTCTGCCACTTAGCAACCCGCTCTTGGTTAGGGCTCCCTGGGTCCTGGGAGGGAGCCCAGCTCCGCCCGCGGTGGGCAGTCTGCTTCGATTCTTTCTCTCCCTCTCCCTTCAGCTCTCTCTTTGTCCCTCTCTCCAATAAATAAGTAAATGAAATCTTTTAAGAAATATTATGATACAAAAAAAGGATGTTTCAGGAAGGGAGTAGTATAACGTGTCAACCACTGAGATTTTTGCCAAACTCAGGAGCCTTTGTCCCCCATCATCCCCACAGATTTCTTAACTCCTTTTCCACTTACCATCCCTCCTACAACAGGTATCTAACTATTCTTTATGTCTCTGCGTACAGGGCTTCCCCTTTTTCGTGTTCCTTTTGCTCCCTGAAGAGGTGATAGATAACCTTCGAGAAAAACCAGGAAGGACAGGGCTGCCTTCACCAGGGGCGGGTGGGGTGCTGCACCCACCACCTCTCTTCCTCCCACAGTCTAATCCATGAAGTCCGCCCACAGGGTGTTTTGGGATCATAATGACAAGAATTTTCCAAGTTGTGTTCTCTTTTTTGATTTTCTTTCTGTCTGAATATTATAATCCCCCAAAACAACAACAAACCAGGATTACTTTTTGATCAAGACACTGCCTTTCTCAGAAAGCTTCCATGCCAGCCGCCAGGTAGCGGCCTAACACATGCCCCCCACCATCTCCCGTGAAGGTTCTTTGGTGGGGCTTCCTCCGCCGGCGGAGCCCAGGCCTTCCAGTGACGTGTCCTGAGCCTAGCGAAATCTCCCTCAGCTCCCCTCAACTCTGACTTTCACCTCAAAGCATTTTTCTCTTGTGCTACGAGTTTGGTTGACTGCTTTATTCCTCCTGTTAGGATCTAAGCTTGTGGAAGGCAGAGGTACATGCTAGGTATCGGCATTCCCTGAAGTTTCTGCCCGAAGTTTGGTAACCAGTGGGCTCTCAGTGAAGACAGGTTGCAAGGTAAATATGTGAGGTGATCCACAACTTCACTGTGGGAACCCCTTTGCAGTGCAAACCACATGTCAGATCATCGCATTGTACCCTTGACCTGTACAGGTGCACATACAGGTGTGGAGACAAGTCTGTCTGTCAGCCGTACCTCAATAAAGCTGAAAAAAAAGATACGGTGTGTTTAAAATGTGCTTTTTAATTTTTAAATAAGTCTAAATATTTAAAAATCATTTATTAGAAAGTTTTGTATAAAAATCTAAATGATTCATTTGGAAAATCATCACTGCACTCAGTGTCTAGGAGAATGCTGAGCATATAGGAGACGTACAATTAAAATGTATTAAATCAATGAATGAGCACAATTAAATCCACTTAATTCCCATTATTCTTTTTTTGAATCTCACAATCTGGACCTTCTATGTCTAAATATATAATTCTGTCCAGTCTGACTGAAAATCCAAGCACCTAGAAGAGCCTTTTTCCAAACAGATAAAAATTTAAATAGTATAGAAAAACAAGGAATGAGAAAATTTAGATGGAAAGTATTTTCATTACTACATGGATGATTTGTTAGTGTCACTCACCACATCGATGATGAGTCTGATGGCTATAGGTCACCGTTCCCAAATTAAATTTTTAGTTGAAAAAATAAATAAATAAAATTTTAGTTGAAATACATCAGAGTGTTCAGTAAAGAACGTCAATTTTAAAGAACATGTGAGGAGGTTTTTTTTTTTTTTTTTTAAATCTTAGATGCTGTAAGAGCCCCCAAATTACAAGACATATGACTTTTTGGGGGGAAAATGTCCATTGTGTGAAATGCTCCGGTAATTCACCTGGTGGTGGCTGTGCGGGGGCGGGGAAGCGCCGGGCCCTGCGGAGATTCTTCAGAAGCCCCTGGGCTAGAACTGTTGTGTCACCCCTGTCATGCTTTGAAATGCGGCAGATTTATCAAAACCCTTAGAGCCACAAAAGAACTTCGGGTTATTTTACTAGAGTCACAGAAAAAAGAACCTAAAAATACCATCTCCTTGCTATTCCTAGGGCGGGAGCACTTCCTGCAGCCTCGGGATCCACATCACAAGAACCGGAGGGGGGGCCGGGGTCAAGGAGCAGCGGGCTCCCAGCCCTGCCTGACTCGCTTTGATGATCTTACTTGTGGTATCAAATGGAGCAGAAAAAAGCCTCTCGGATCCAGCTGAGAAGCTCCTCGTGGTTTAATTCGCTCCCAGGGTTTCCGCGGGCCGGGCCCACAGAGGGAAGGTGCGCCTTTGTGCGGGTCGCAGCCGGCCTGGTCGGGGGCCTCCTGCTCCGGGGCCTCCTGTCCTGGCGGCCTCTCCTGCTCCGGGGCCTCCTGCTCCAGGGCCTCCTGCTCCAGCGCCTCCTGCTCCGGGGCCTCCTGCTCCAGCGCCTCCTGCTCCGGGGCCTCCTGCTCCAGCGCCTCCTGCTCCGGGGCCTCCTGCTCCGGGGCCTCCTGCTCCGGGGCCTCCTGCTCCAGCGCCTCCTGCTCCGGGGCCTCCTGCTCCAGCGCCTCCTGCTCCGGGGCCTCCTGCTCCAGCGCCTCCTGCTCAGGGCCTCCTGCTCTAGCGCCTCCTGCTCCGGGGCCTCCTGCTCCAGCGCCTCCTGCTCCAGGGCCTCCTGTTCCAGCACCTCCTGCTCCAGCGCCTCCTGCTCCAGCACCTCCTGCTCCAGGGCCTCCTGCTCCAGCACCTCCTGCTCCAGGGCCTCCTGCTCCAGCGCCCCCTGCTCCAGGGCCTCCTGCTCCAGCGCCTCCTGCTCCGGCGCCTCTTGCTCCGGCGCCTCCTGCTCCGGCATCTCCTGCTCCAGCGCCTCCTGCTCCAGGGCCTCCTGCTCTAGCACCTCCTGTTCCAGCGCCTCCTGCTCCAGCGCCTCCTGCTCCAGCATCTCCTGCTCCAGCGCCTCCTGCTCCAGGGCCTCCTGCTCCAGCACCTCCTGCCCCGGCCACCCCCTGACTGCAGGGCGCCTTCCGGGAGGAAGCAGCCAGGTGTCTGGCGGTGGCTGCGCCAGAGACCGCTCGGCGTGGATCCAGTGCACACCCAGCACCGGGCAGCACGTGGTGAAGACCAGGAAAGCAATGGCTCGGAGGGAGCTCCTGCTGAGGCTCAGGCTTGCCGCCACCGCACTCCGCTCATTCACAGGAACACGAAGCGCCTCACCCGGTGGAGGAAGCAGTGAAACAGCCGCCCCGGGAGGAGCGCGGCCGCGGTGGAGGCCGGCGGGGGAGGCCGAGGTTGGGATCAGCCGCGGCGGCCGCCGACGTGAGCCCGCGCTCCGCTCGTGCTTTGGCGCTTCGCACGCCTGGAGCATCCACGCGGTGCACACGCAGCCCCGCGCGGGGTCGTGCAGCCCATGGACGAGGCCGTCCAGAGCCCGGCCGAGCTCGGCCCACGCCGCAGAGCGCTCCCCAGGAAGCGGGTTACCCTGAAGTAACGCACGGTGGCCCGCGCCTTGGGCGGAGTGACAATCCCCGAAACGCCCGGGCACAGGGACTGCCCCAGCTCCCGGGTGCGTAGCGGTGCCACCCTAGGCGCTCCGACTCACCCCAAGGGAGCATTTGAACAATATGTTCAGAGTTGTACTGCAGGATCCCCGGGGGCGCAGCGGGTTAGCGCCGCCCTCGGCCCACGGCGTGACCCCGGGTCCCAGGATGGAGTCCCGCTTCAGGCTCCCCGCAGAGAGCCTGCTTCTCCCTCGGCCTGGGGCACGGCCTCTCTTTCTATCTCTCTCTCTCTCTCTCTCTCTCTCTCTCTCGGTGTCTCTCATGAAGAGGTAAATAAAATCTTAATTTTAAAAAATCTAACATTCACCAGGTCGTGGGAGAAACACTGTGACACAGGTAGCCTCAAGGGCAATAGGTGCCCGGGTGAGGGTCACCGGACTCAGCCCGGGTGATCAAGGAAGGCTTCCTGGAGGAGCTGGCCTTTGAGCAACAATCAGAGGAAGGGTATAAGCTTGGTCGGGGGAGGGAGAAGGAAGGCTTGGCAGCTAGAGGGGATAGTGAGCACTGCGGGCCCCAGATCCCGTGCCTTTGGTCCCGCTCGCTCGGGTCGGTCTCCTACTTGGGCCCCTTCCACAGCCTCTCTGCTCCCTCTCCAGGTGATATCTAACCACCAGAGAGCTTTTCATAAAGATTGAGTACAATTACTTTCTAGTCTGGTCCCAGGGATCTTCCAATCTTCCCTGGCCCCACTGGGCACATTCGCTATCATTCCACCTGAAGGGCGTGCCTGTACCATCATTTTTTCCTTGAGTTGATTCTATGTAGCTCCTTCCTGTACTCCGCAGAGCAGAACTAGTTGACCCCACCTCTGTGATGTCATGCACGTTGTATATCCTTTTATCCTCTTGCTATTTTTTGCAACCACGTGGGAATGTTTCCTTCGAGCTCTTTCAGTGTCTGTCAGGCTGTCCTTCCATATGCCACCCGGCTCACAAACACTAGCAGCCACCTTTCAAACGCGACTAAGAAAAGTCAACTCAATGATTTTTATTTTATTTATTCGTTATTGTGGTATAGTAGCTAAAATGAGATAGGTACCGCTTAAACTTCATGACTTTAGGAGGAAAAATGATTTGACTTGTACTGTAAGCTAGTACATCCCAGGCACTGTATCAACACATGACCATGAAGCCTCCAGCGCTCTCTCTCCCTCTCTCTCTCACACACCCCGTCACCACCACTCCAACAGTAACAACAAAGGGCTAAGCAGGCATTTCTCTACAGATAAGGGGTGGAGATTGGAAGCTCTCCTATGGATGCGCAGCTCGTAAGAGGTGAAACCTGCAAGCCTCAGGCCATCGGTGCCCAATCATCATATCTTTGAGGCTCTTATCATGTCTTCTTTATATTAAACATTATCCAACCTCCTTACCAATTCTCCCATGCCATCCATATTGTAAAAAGGAGAATGGAGGCTATCCTTCGGGTTCTTCAGTTGCATTATGAAATCCATCAACCTCTTTCTAGTAAAATTTTTGAATACTTGATCTATTCTATTTTATATTATAATATACAATAGATGTTAATCCTCCTAATTTAACTTTGAATGGCAATTTGCCCCTAACTCTACAATCATGGTCTCTCTGTTAGACTGGGTTACACTAGCTCCTATATGAAGTAAACTCCAAATTTCAAGGGCTTAAAAGAATAGAAATTTATCTCTTGCTCACACAGGTCTAACATGAATGTTCCTACTGTCAGGGAAATGGTGGATCCCTGCACCATAGGATCATTTAGGTTGAAAGATGATTAATTTATAGTGACCTAACTGCCCAAAAGATATTCAAAATTGTTATGTATACATATATATATGCACACACACTTATACATTCATGTAATTTATTTTTTTTATTTTATTTATTTATGATAGGCACACAGGGAGAGAGAGAGAGAGAGGCAGAGACACAGGCAGAGGGAGAAGCAGGCTCCATGCACTGGGAGCCCGACGTGGGATTCGATCCCGGGTCTCCAGGATCGCGCCCTGGGCCAAAAGCAGGCGCCAAACCGCTGCGCCACCCAGGGATCCCACATTCATGTAATTTATTTCTTAACTTTTTCCCTTTTTCTATTTAAATTCATTTTGCCAACACCCAGTGTTCATCCCATCAAGTGCCACCTCAGTGCCCGTTACCCAGTCACCCCATCCCCCCATCCATCCCCCCTTCCACTACCCTTTGTTTCCCAGAGTTAGGAGTCTCTCATGGTTTGTCACTCTCTCTAATTTTTCTCACTCATTTTTCTCTCCTTTCCCTTGTAATCCTTTTCACTATTTCTTATATTCCCCATATGAGTGAAACCATATGACGATTATCCTTTTCTGATTCACTTACTTCACTCAGCATCATACCCTCCAGGTCCATCCACGTCAAAGCAAATGGTGGCTATTCATCCTTTCTGATGGCTGAGTAATAATCCATTGCATACATAGACCACATCTTCTTTATTCATCGTCTGTCGAAGGACATTGTGGCTCCTTCCATAGTTCAGCTATTGTGGACATTGCTGCTGTGAACATCAGGGTACAGGTGTCCCAGCATTTCACTGCATCTGTATCTTTGGGGCAAATCCCCAGCAGTGCAATTGCTGGGTCGTAGGGCAGATCTATTTTAACTCTTTGAGGAACCTCCACACAGTTTTCCCGAGCTACTGCACCAGTTCACATTTCCACCAACAGTGCAAGAGGGTTTCCCCTTACCACATCCTCTCCAACATTTGTTATTTCCTGTGCTGCTAATTTTAGCCATTTTCACTGGTATGAGGTGGGATCTCATGGTGGTTTTGATTTGTATTTCTCTGATACTGAGTGATGTGGAGCATTTTCTCATGTGCCTATTAGCTATGTGTAACTTTTCTTTGGAAAAATATCTGTTCATATCTTCATCCATTTCTTGACTGAAATGTTTTTGTTTTTTGGGGTGTTGAGTTTGATAAATTCTTTATAGATCTTAGATAATAGCCCTTTATCTGATATGTCATTTGCAAATATCTTCTCCGATTCTGTAGGTTTTCTTTTAGTTTTGCTGATTGTTTCTTTTGCTGTGCAGAAGCTTTAAGCTGTATTACAAAGCTGTGATCATCAAGACAGTGTGGTCCTAGCACAGAAACAGGCAGATAGATCCATGGAACAGAATAGACAATCCAGAAATGGGCACTTGACTCTATGGTCAACTAGTATTCGACAGAGCAGAAAAGACTATCCACTGGAAAAAGGACAGTCTCTTCATAAATGGTGCTGGGAAAATTGGACAGCCACATGCAGAAGAATGAAACTAGACCACTCTCTTGCACCAGACACAAAGATAAACTCAAAATGGATGAAAGATCTAAATGTGAGACAAGAATCCCTCAAAATTCTAGAGGAGAACACAGGCAACACCCTTTTTGAACTCGGCCACATCAGCTTCTTGCAAGATGTGTCTATGAAGGCAAGAGAAACAAAAACAATAATGAACTATTGGGACTTCATCAAGGTAATTTATTTTTTTAAAGATTTTATTTATTTATTCCTGAGAGACACAGAGAGAGAGAGAGAGAGAGAGAGAGAGGCAGAGACACAGGCAGAGGGAGAAGCAGACTCCATGCTGGGAGCCCGATGCGGGGCTTGATCCCAGGATCCCAAGATCACACCTTGAGCTGAAGGCAGAGACCCAGGTGCCCCAGGAATTTATTTTTCTAATGGTTCATGTTTCATTTTTATTACAAACCAATTACTTATGAACAAATATATAAATCAGGTCACATTTATATAACATTTATTTAAAATGCCCGAATGCATATTATATGCATAACACTATTTTTATTTGTTTCCTGGTTGTGCTATTTATTAGATTTGAAATTGGGGCAAGTGTATGCATCTATCCAAATATCCGTCTCCTTATCTGCAATATTGTGAGGACAATACCCCCTTTTTAGTAAAGTGATAAACATTACTTGACATAACACTCTCTGCATAGAGGCTAGAAGAGTCAATGTTCTATAATGGCTATTTTTTTTAAATTTTCATATTTATCAACATCATTATAATTTTAAAACCTCATGTTAAGTCAAGTATAGGAATTTCATTTCAGGAGAATTTAGGAACCATATAAAGAATGTAGCTACAACACACCTTATAGTGTCTGGGATGTTTTCTGTGTTCTATAATAACAAGTACCAATCCTTGATACCATAACACCCATCAGGAGCTCTGTTCAGCACTCTGTTCATTTAGCTCTTTTAAGAGCATTGTGAGGAGATTTTTGTCCATGTTATAAATCTGAAAATTGAACTCCAGACTAATTAGTAATAATTGGTAATAATTCTTACTAATAGAATAGTCAAATTATTTATAATAATTATATACACTTATGAAATGGTAAGTCATGAATTTACAACCATATGTACCTGATTTTAATGTCCTCCATACTTCTTCCTATTTGACTATAAGTATACTTATTTTTATATTCCTATCATGTATAATTCTATATTTAGAAATGCCAACTAACAAATATTTCTCCAAGGAAAAAATTTATATCTACAGCATTCACAAATTATATCTTGGTGGGCAGGTTTTATTTCATATATTTTCATATATTACAAACAACACATATACAACAAAGTAACTCATAAATAAATTTACAGGAGGATTATGTAAATGAAGATTAGTGAATGAGAATATGCTAAATTAGTTATGGGGCAAGAGATAAAATTTTGCATCTTTGTCTCTAATGTTTCATTATTTTCCCAATAATTATAAGTTTTAGGGACAAATCCTTGATAACCTGATTTAAATAGAAACCACACACGATTAAGCTTTGCTAAGATATAAATATTATTAAGGGCTATCTATCTATCTATCTATCTATCATCTTCCTATCTATCTATAGATTCACCCTCTTCAAGAGCCAAAGAAATGATGGTGGGTCCACGTAGGCCAAATCTCTATGAACAATGATATCTAAAGTAGGACTTCTATTTAGGATGTTATGAAGTTTCCTGAATAAGAAATGCAGGAAAGAAAAAAGGAACAGTAACAAATACTATACTGGATACAAGATAATTTCTGATGTCAGCTTCTGGTTTCTCCTAGAGATATAGTAACTATACTTGGTTTATAAGTAACCAATCTGGCTTTTTCCTCTAGTTTGGGCAGATTTTCCATTCAGTCCCATGCTGTTATGTCCCTTTACTTCCACTAACATTGAGCAATGTCTTAATCAGGGACCTTCTTAGTCCTTAACAACTAGTTTCAGATTTGTCTAATGTAGTTGCTCAAGGTTTGTTTCCAGTATCAAGTCTCGAGCAATGTTTTCTTTTGAGGTTTGCTTCTGTTGATAAGTTGCAAAGCACCTACTACTATTAACCCCAGAGGGGCACCTATCTCTCTACTCTGAGTACTCCGGGTTGAATCCATGTGCTTTCCCTCCATATGTTTGCATTCTGTTGTGTGGGTGGAAATGTCCCTCTCTAATTCAAAGTAGAACAGTAAATGAATTTCCATTTTTGAGGCAGAAATATGGGTCTTCATCAACATACTCCTCCTTCCTTTCTGCTGGAGAGAGCTTTGGAGTGCATTTTTATCTAGTGATGTATTGCCCAGGAAAAATTAAATCACATACAGCTTCCTTAACTGGAATATCACAAGCCTTATGAGAGTCCAGTATTTGCTCTGCTATTTAGCTCTGCTGATATCCTGCTGAGGATCGGCCTCCTACTGGGAAACTTACCCAAACAACATAGCAACAAATGATAGTGACTTTCATGGAAAGGCACTAGCCTATACCCGAATTGGAAACGTCTCCTTAAATACTCTTGATAACCCATAAAAATGAGCTACTAGGTCTTAGCAAAATAAGACTTCAAAGACATAGCAAATTTGTCATCTTGAGCTTATACTGAAACATACTTATCTATAACATACAGTGATGAATATGTACAAACTATGACCAGCTTATTATTTTGTAAAAGAGAAATGTCCATCAATTTGACTTTATGTGTGAACATGCTGAAATTTCTCCTAGCTAGCTAAAACATAAACCTCTTTAATTTTGCTGTCTTGGGAATCTTAACTGAGCACTGATCACTCATTTTCTCATTTTTTGCTCACAAGGCTTTCAGGGTGCCATTGTTGTGCAGTACCCATACCTTGGATTTGACCTGCTTTGACAAATATTCAAAATGATGGCATGCTTATAAAAATTACTTATTATTCTTTACAAGGAAGTAAAAATTAGACAAAGGTATAATATTTTTGCCAATTATGGGGATGCAGTCATTAATTTTTTTCTACTTGAGACCATTTCTATCATTTTGTTTCTTTTCATATAAAAGAATAACATGTGAAAAGTTAACTGAAATAAAACCAAAGTGGTGAGTGTATGAAATTATATGACTAGGGACTCTTGGGTGGCTCAGAGGTTGAGCGCGGCCTTTTAGCCCAGGACATGATCCCGGGGTTTTGGGATCGAGTCCCACATCAGGCTTCCTGCATGGAGCATGCTTCTCCCTCTGCCTGTGTCTCTGCCTCTGTGTGTGTGTGTCTCTCATAAATACATAAATAAAATCTTTCAAAAAAAGAAAATAAATTATATGACTTTGAGTAATTTAGCCCTAATAACATATAAGTAAATACAGCAAGAGGGCTTTATTTTTTTGCTTTTTTTTTTTTTGTATATTTTTTTTTTATTGGAGTTCGATTTGCCAACATATAGTATAACACCCAGTGCTCATCCTGTCAAGTGCCCCCCTCAGTGCCTGTCTTTTATCTATTAATTTAATGTTAACAATTTAGTTATTAATTAATTGTTAACTTTCTGACTCCTCTATGAAGATGGTGCTTCCACCTGCTCTTTGAATCCCATCATTCTTGCCTTTTCCATTATCTTTAACTATTAGCAATGGTCTCTCTTTTTTAAATTTTTATTGGAGTTCAATTTGCCAACATATAGCATTAACACCCAGTGCTCATCCCATCAAGTGCCTCCCTCAGTGCCCATCACCCAGTCACCCCCACCCCCCGCCCACATCCCTTTCCACCACCCCTTGTTTGTTTCCCAGAGTTAGGAGTCTCTCATGTTCTGTCTCCCTCTCTGATATTTCCCACTCATTTTCTCTCCTTTCCCCTTTATTCCCTTTCACTATTTTTTATATTCCCCAAATGAATGAGAACATATAATGTTTGTCTTTCTCCGATTGACTTATTTCACTCAGCATCATACCCTCCAGTTCCATCCACATCGAAGCAAATGGTGGGTATTTGTTGTTTCTAATGGCTGAGTAATATTCCATTGTATACATAGACCACATCTTTTTTATCCATTTGTCTTTCGATGGACACCGAGGCTCCTTCCACAGTTTGGCTATTGTGGCCATTGGTGCTATAAACATCGGGGTGCAGGTGTTCAAGAGTTTTTTTTTTTAATTTATTTAAAAAAACACAAGGCCAACTGGCCAATTTATGTAGAATAAAAAGATAAACCTGCAGAGTTGTATCTTCCCTCCAAAAAAATTCTATTCACTCACGAATTGGGGGGAAACATGTTTATAGACAGAACGGTGCCTAATTTAAACAGGAGAAAATTATCATTTGCAGAATTGACAGCCTGATGTTTTGGTTTCTGGAATAATTCACGTGTGTTTTAAAATGTTGAAGCTATTGTATGTAGCCCTTAGTTTGCCATCGCATGTGTTCAATAATATAGACACTCAATATCTAGGCCAATGAATACATTTTGAGTGTATGTCTATCTCCTGGTGATAATGAGGAAACTTCAAGAAAGTAGCTGAAATGGTTTCCTTTTCATCCAAGGCCTCAGTTTCTAAAGATGCTTCCTGATGGGTGGACAGCCAATAAGTAGCAGCACTGGCAACATCCTACACAGCATCAGATCCTGCTCTTTGTGGCCATTTCTTAACACTAGTGGGAAACAGCACATATTGACACTGAAATCCATTTAAAAGGAAGGTTCCTGACAACTAAACTTCAAGAAGGCAGAGCCTTTAAAAATGCACACAGGCACATTTTGTTGACAGCAGGCACTATTGACTTTTCCTGCTGAACAATTCCAGGCCAAGGGCTCAGTAAAGGCATGAAGAGCCTTGGGGGAGAAAAGTCACTGGTTTTTCTTAGACAGTACCTGCTGTCATTCAGTTTGGCATCATTTGGGGCAGCAGGTGCTCCACAAGATAAAAAGAAAGATCATTAGAGAATTTTTTTCCTTTTTTTGACAAGTCATTGATGGTGGCACCTAGTTGCGATGAAAGTTCAGTTTACCTTGACAATGTAGCTTTTTCTGCAGGCTATTAACCCAATCATTGGCCTGTGACAGATTAGGGAAAGGAAAAACAGAAATTTGACTTTCCCTATCTTGATCCTTTTTTTTTTTTTCATACAGCAAGCTATAGCAGGGTAGATGAAACCATGACTGCATTTCAATACAACTTTCCAAAACCAATTACCATGCAAGTGTTTTACTTCTGTGGCGCTTTAAATATCTACCCCTTTTGACATGTCTGATCTAAGGGAAGATAAAACTTTGCAGGATGCTACTATGCTGTATTGCCTGGGGTGGATGACCTGATTGTACGTAAGGTCAGTAGATTAAATGCATGTAACTCTGTTACAGTATTGGCCATAATTTATCAATAGGAAAAAGTGATAATGTGTAATGTCACAATTTCACAAATTGAATTCTAATTCTGTGGTGATAATACAAGGCTGCTTTGTGTCTGGATTAGCAGCAAAAAAATTGTGTCCCTGTCTGCCGAGAGGTCAAAGAAAAATTCATGAAAGATGCTAAAAGTGATAGAATGCCAAATGTTACTACTACAGGAAAGAGTGGCAAACCAAGTGTGTATTTGGTATTTACAGGAATATTAAATTAAAAAATAAAACAGATGATGGGGGCATTTGGTTTAAGCAATTAATTAATTTTAAATCAAAGCTGTCACTATCACAACTGAAGAAAAGAGAGAAGGATCATAAAATGCTCTTGTTAAAAGTGGATTAACAAGGGAGAAAAAGGCAAGGAGCCATATGTAACAAGCAAAATCAAGACAGATCAGATTTAAAGCCAAACTTGTGTTCATTTAATTATAATAATATGTATATAATTATGAATATGTGATTAGAATAAAATAATCCACTACAAATTGCTAAATTTAAAATGCTGATAAATGCTACAAACAACACAAAATCAAACACAGCATGATATTTTGCAAAATTAATTTCCTAATACTTTTTTTCTACATTTCTGGGCTACATAGTCCTTCATTATCTTTCATATGACAATGATTTTGTAATGTCTGTTTCTATAGAGAGAATAGAAAAATAGCAGTTTCCCTCTTGCACAGTTGATCAGAATCTGCTCTTTGGACTTGATAATTTGGACAAGACTCCTCCAGCTTCACAGCCCATAGGTAATGAGCTGCCCAGACTTGAGCTGGCCTGGCGGGATGCATAAAACCACACGGTCTGTCTTGCTGTTGCAAGGTCGTGCTTCAAGCACAGGGACCCTGCATAATTCCCTTCCTGAAAGGAAACGAACGCATGGTGTATTTTTAATTATTTACACTGCATTGTCAGGCATATTCTTCACAGGAAGTAACTTTGACCAGGCAGCCACGGGTACCAAATTCTTCCTGAACTGTCTGATGGATTAAATGAATTTTTAACAGACTGGTTTGGTTTTTGTGTCTGTGCTGGGAATGTCAAACAAGTGGCAGGATGTCTGGTTTCCCAAAGATCAAGATGAGAAGTTGGGCTTGTTATGCTGGCAGTGGACTGGTCAGGAAGCTGTCTTGTTTTTTTAAACAGACTTATTGAAATATAATTCACGTCCCACAGAGCACACTCAAAGTGTACAGTGTTGTTGTTGTTGTTGTTTTTACTATAGTCAGCGTGGTGCATCATCGTCACAACTTAATTTTAAAACTTTTCCATCACCACCCCCGAAAAAACTCATACCATTCAGCGCTCACTCCCATCTTCCCTACCTCTAGCCCACAACAATCACTCATCTACTCTCCGTCTTTTGGGATTTGCTTATCCAGGACATTCTATATTAATGGAATTATATAATACTGTTCTTTTGTGTCTGATTTCTTTCAGTTAGCATAATGTTTTCAAGGTTCATCCAGGTTGCAAAATGTATTAATACATCATTCCTTTTTATTGTTGAATAATATTTTCATCATATGGATATACTATGTTTCATTTATCCATTTATAGTTATGGGCATTCAGGAAGTGTCCAGGAAAATTCTGTTTTTTCTTTTTTTTGGTTTTTTTTTTTTGTTTTTTTGTTTTTTTGTTTTTTCCTTTATTCTGAATACTCAGAACACTCCACCTCTGGTCACTAAATGCGTGGAAGTCTTTCCCACATCAAGCAATTCTCTGTGACACCAGCTGGGTATTGTGCAATTTAACTCAATTCTGACACTAACCAGACTTAGTGTAAATTCCATATGTTAAGTGTTCAGTCCTATAAGACAGTTTGTTCTCCATCCACCCCCTACTACCACTTCAGACAACAATTACAAGTCCAGGTTTTCACTTGTGTCTCATTTGGCTATAAATTGGGGGTTCAGCCAAATGAATAGATAGATAGGGAGAGGTTCAAAGTGCTCCAAACACAGGAGTCTCTGTCTCCATGAAGTTGGCAGGAAACGTATACCTCCCGCCCCATGCCTTAGGTATGTTCACTAACCTCAAAGTTCTCCAAACCCTATACTTGGGGGACTTTTATGGAGGTTTCATTGTATGGATGTGATAAATCATTAGCTCAATCTCCACCCCCTCTCTCCTTCCCAGAGCATGGAGGTTAGAGCTGACATTTCCAAGGTTCTAATCATGGCTTTGTCTTTCTGGGGAGTGGTCCCCTTCCAGGAGTCATCCAGGAGCCCACCCAGAGTCACTTTATTAGAACAAAAGACATTTTTATCACCCAGGAAATTCCAAGGGATCTAGGAGACCTGTATCAAGAACCAGGGTCAAAGACAGTATCAGGGCAAAAGATGTTCCTAGTGCTCTTATCACTTAGAAAATTATGAGTTTTAGTCCTATGCCAGGATCGAGACAGAGACCAATATATACATTTTCTATTTCACAAATGGTTTCCACTTTTTTGCTACATGATGTTATACGGATGTGTGTTTTCATTTCTTTCACATGTGTACAGAGGAGGAGAATTGTTATCTCACGTGGAAACTCTGTATTTAACATTTTGAGGCAGCAACAAACTCTTTTCCAAAGCAGCATCCCCATTATGTATTCCCACCAGCGGTGTACGAGGATTCTGAGTTTTCCACATTCTCACTAACGTTTGTTAGTACTTGTCATTTTTATTATAGTCATTCTAGAGGGTGATTTTATATATAATATACATAATATTTTTCCAATCTGTCACTTACCTACTAATTTTCTCAATGCTGTCTTTTGACAAGCAGAAATTGCCATTTTGATAAAGTCCAGTTTATAAATTTTTCTTCAATAATTATTATTTTTAGTGACTTAATAGATTATTGTGATTGTAAATGGTACTTTCAAAACTTTGTTTTAATTTTATTTATAAGTAAAAATTTTTGCAACTTTTCTAAATTCATTAGTAGCTATATTTTTGTGGATTCCAAAGATTTTCTAAGTAAATAATCATACTGTCTACCAAAATAGAGGATTTTGCATAAAATTTATCAATTTTATGCCTCATGATATGTTTTCTTTCCCATATACTTGTAGTTCCCACAATATTTTTATTATTATTTTAGACAATTACGTATATAAGATACATAATACATGTATATATACATGTATTGCATGTTATAAAAGTAGTACATGTGATATATACCTATTAAATAGATATTAACTCATATATATGAATGCATTTTATATGTATCCTTTTTGGTGTGCTGCATTCCTTTCTAGAGATGTGGGCATTCATCTGGTGTCATTCCCTGTCACCCTCAAGAACTTTTCTTATAATTTATTTTAGTGAAGAGCCTAACTAATTTGCTATGTAGTCCTTTACAGAAAACATTTGTCAACCCCTGCTCTAAAGCTTAGTCTCCAGCTTTCCCGACCCCAAGATATCTGTTTTCCACTGTTGGTTATGTGGCTGAAACTTCTTTTGACTTTTCATCTTCTGCTTACCCTAGCCTGCAGCGGGCTAGTGCGTTGCATATGATGATAGCCCTGGGTAACTCGGAATATGGGGTGTATTCCTCTTAGCTTCCCAGTCCTGCTCCGACCTCTGTGCACTACAGATGGCCCGTAAGAAAGTTTAGGGTTGGGGATCCCTGGGTGGCTCAGCGGTTTGGCGCCTGCCTTTGGCCCGGGGCGTGATCCTGGAGACTTGGGATCGAATCCCACATCGGGCTCCCGGTGCATGGAGCCTGCTTCTCCCTCTGCCTGTGTCTCTGCCTCTCTGTGTGTGTCTATAATAAATAAATCTTAAAAACAAAAAAAAAGAAAAAGTTCAGGGTTGGGGGTAGAGTTGTTTTAGGGCTGGAGCCCTTTAGGATTCTAATCTAATCTTTTAACGCTTCATACCACTGTTAAAAGTTGTTAAATGTTCTGCTAGACTCACTTTCCTTCTGACATTCTGTCGGAGATGACAACCACCATGACTTTCCTGTCCCATTAGAAAGATTCATCTTTTTCAAGAATTTACTGCATTTTGGTCCCTTTGTATACCCAGATTTTTTAAGGTTTTAACAAAACTAGACTTATAATTTTGTGGCTCATCTAGTCTGGTGTTATTATCAATGTGTAAGTCTCTTGTGACTTGTTCTATCTTAATCGAAAGCAGAAGTCTCCAAAGTTTTGTTTTTAAAAGTATTGATCATCCATTTAAAATGAATAACATTGGGCAGCCCAGGTAGCTCAGCGGTTTAGCGCAGCCTTCAGCCCAGGGCCTGATCCTGGAGACCCGGGATCGAGTCCCACGCCGCTGGGCTCCCTGCATGGGGCCTGCTTCTCCCTCTGCCTGTGTCTCTGCCTCTCTCTCTTTCTGTGTCTCTCATGAATAAATAAATTAAATCTTAAAGAAAAAAAATTAAAAATAAAATGAATAACATTATATTCTTCTTAAGGCTAAAAATCTAGTTTTCACTTTTGCTCAATAGTTTTAGTCAAATTCTTATGCTAAAAACTATACATCACTGACCTAATTATATGAGGGGCTTATTTTCCCCCTTCAGCGCTTATTTTTCCTGTTCTGCAACACAAGGACCCTACAGTAGCTCTCAACCCATTCATTTTATTCACATGTACACAAGCAGACATATGTACGCACAGGTTTCTGTTTGGGTGAGTGATGCGCGTTATGCTTTATTAAAAGAAGTGGGATCTTTATTTTGTGGTAACGCTGGTTCTTTCTAGTTAAATATTAGATATTTATAAATGAGAGTTTGACATTAATATTTACCACTGTAATTAACAAGTCACTAGTTTTGGCAAAAAGAAAAAAAAAAACAAAACTTTAGATACCTGGTAAGCTGATTAACAAAGCTTCAGTCGATTGTGATTTCCTGCTGGATGCTAGCTAACTCAGAGCTTTCTTGTTTAGAACCGGGTGTTGACTGAAACAGGGATATATAACTATCTTATGGTATATAGATGCGGTGGCAGAGTAATGTATCCCCAAAGATCTAGAACCTATGAATCCCAGAACCTATGAATATGTCATGTTACATGGCAAAAGGGACTCTGCAGAAAGGACAAAAGTCAAGAGGCTTGAGATGGGGAGAGTCTCCTGGATTATCCAGGTGGACCCACTCCAATTATATGAATCCTTATCATTGGAAAACCTATCATAGTTGTGGTCAGAGAGAGAGAGAGAAGTAGCTACAAAAGGGCGGTCAAAGAGATGCAGAGAGATGATTATGAAGAATAGTCAGAGATGCCATGTTGCTGGCTTTGAAGACAGAAGAAGGGTACCATAAGCCAAGGACTTTGGAGGGCCTCTAGAACCTGAAAAAAAAATCAAGAAAACAGATTCTCTCCTAGAGACCCCAGAGGAGAACACACCCCTGCCAACACCTTGACTTTAGCTCATTGAGACTTGTCAAAGTTCTGACCTATAGGACTGCAAGATAATAAATTTAAGTCATTAAATTATGTTAATTATATTATTATTATAATAATCTGTTACATCAGCAACAGGAAACATACATTAGAGAAATGTTTTAAAATAAATGACAATCATTGTAAAAATAAGGGTTGTTCAGAGTAAGATGGCTTCTCTAGCTGAAAATCAGACAACATAAATGGCCAACAACAGGGGATTACTTAAATATGCAATAGCTACTTTACTGAATAATAGACGGTCACTAATAGTGGTTATACAGGGGCGCCTGCGTGGCTCAGTCAGTTAAGTGTCTGCCTTCATCCCAGGTCACCATCCTAGGGTCCTGGGACAAAGTCAGCTTCACTTCAGGGTCCCGCTCAGCACCCTGCTTCTCCCTCTCCCTGCCAGCTGATGATGCATGTGCACACTCTCATAAATAAATAAAATCTTTTTAAAAATGGTTATACAAGTATATGTTTAAAAAAAAAACTAGGCGAATACTTATATTGTGTAATAAAAAAAGTGAGTTCAGCTCATTATGCTTACTTTGAGCATGTTGGTTTTCTTTTTCCTTTCCATCACATTCTGTGTATTTTTATGAGTGGGTTTTCCCCTGATGATTACAGAGGTAATATTGAAATTAAAGTGAAAAGTGAGAAAGTTGTGTAGTTGATAATTATTAGCAAAGAGAAATTAGCAAATAGAATCCGGATGTTTGCACCACATTTTAATCTATTTATCACATACTAAACAAAATACTCAATTCAGTTGTTCTAATGGTTGTGTTTCCATGGGAAGAAGTGTTAGATTATTTCCTAATTCAAAGCTTGGCTAATGGAATCAACTTGCTTGCAAAGATAAGATTTGATATTGATTTATAGGATGGGCAGGTTTAGATACATTGAGTGATTGCTCTCAGGATTCTCCTTCATTTTTTTCTGCTAACATAACCCTTTGCTATATTACTGAATCTAAATTCACACATCTTGTGAATTTAGTACGTTTGTTAAAAACAAATGCAGAACTTGCAATGTATTTATTCAGCAGTAAATGAAAGGGTCAAGTTTATCTTGCTTGCTCTAGAGATGTTAAATAGCAGAATGTCTACAGCTTCTTTACCATAATGCTTCACTTGTCAGAGGGATAAGTGTGTGTCCAATAATGAGAAAAACGATATAGAGCTTTTTAGCACAGAACTCAAAACGCATCTTAAAAAAATATTTCTGAGAGTGAGGATTATGAATTTTAGCACTCTTTTCCATACTAACTCAATTTTGAAACTCTAGCTTCCAATACACTGGAATCCACTTGAGGCCAAAGCAAAATGTCTCCTGTTTCCTTTTCATTACTGGCATTAACAAAACACCATCATGAGAGAAAAATTAAGTAAGTGCTTAATTGACATTACTTTGATATTTGACTTGCCTTTTCCATCTTGGACTCTCTAAGAAACCAGCCCCAAAGAGCTAGGACTAGTCTGATCATGATAGAAGAAATTCTAGCAATTATTTTCTTGTTACATTGTAGATTTTAGCATATATTACACCTACTGTCCAATACTATTGGGGATCTAAGTATTTTTAAAGACCTTTTAAAATTGTCATTGTTATTTAAGGGCAAACTATGGCCTACATGCCAAATCTAGCCATAAATAGTTTTATTGGAATACAGCCATCCTCAATCATTTGCTTGTTGTTTATGGTTGTCTCTGTACTATGATGAGAGTCGAGACTTGTGACAGTCTATGACCTGCAAAAACTTTAAAAATATTTACTATTCTGTCTTTTATAGAAAAGTTCGCTAATCCCTGGTTTAGATACAAAATAAACATGAATGTGGTAAAAGTCCCTTCCCAGCAGACTTTCATCAATTTAAACAAATGAAGAGAGCTAAGTGAATAATGAGTGGAAAGTTTTCATTAGGCAAAGTCATTCAGTAGCTTGATAGTAAACCGCACTTTAGTTTAAGAAATTATTGGATGATTGACTATTAATAGATTTTGCTGGAATAACTTTTTCAAAATACTTAAGTTATACATTTAATAAATAAGAATTAAATCGTGTCAAAGTTAATCAAAATCATGCTACAATGGGACTTAAAAATCTGTCACTTGGTAAATATTTAGTATCATCATGATTGTTTTTCTCTTTTAAGAGAGTTGTTTTCAAAAGCGTGTACTACTATTTTCTACCCTAAGTAAGTAAGTGGATGGTTAGCCTAATGCATATTAACTTATTTAAGAAGAAATAAAATATCCAAAGTCAGTTGCCTACATACATGGATTACTTTAGTTACTTCCCTTTGGACCATACCCCTCTTTTTGTACCCCAGTATTAGAATAGGATATGTTTTAGGTTTACTCTAAGATAAGGTCTGGGATATGTTTTAGGTTTAGTCTAAAAACAACCCATCAAAATGAACTCATGTCTATTTACTCGGATAAAGCTTACAGATATGCCAAAATCCTGCTTGCTAACTCTCATACTAGTTCTCATACGTTACAAACACATATTGATATTACTTTACATTTAAAAACTCGTAATGCTACTCCATTAAATATTTGTTTACTTTCATTTCATTCTATTTTTCAGATACACTAGCACATATCCGGATATAAGTAGAATTTCATTTTACTGCTTCCCTATAGTAAGTCTTCTCTATCTGTATTCCTTTAGAACTTGACTAGAGATAGTAGCACCTTCCAGCTAATAAATACATACTGATTGTATTCGTTTCCTCACATATAAAGATAAAAAGATTGGGTTTAACCAGATCCCAATGAAAATATGCTTGACAACTATGAATACACATTCATCTGTTAACTACAGTTCAACTAATTGTTCATCCATTCAGCAGCTTCTGTGTAATTAATTTGAAATATCCATGACACAGTATGAAACACTGTTAAATCATATTTACACCTGAAAATTATTTTATTTTATTTATTTTTTTTAAGATTATTTATTTATTTTTTCAAGAGAGACACAGAGAGAGAGGCAGAGACACAGGCAGAGGGAGAAGCAGGCTCCATGCAGGGAGCCCAATGCGGGACTCGATCCCGGGTCTCCAGGATCAGGCCCTGGGCTGAAGGGAGATGCTCAACCACCGAGCCACCCAGGAGTCCCTGAAAATTCTTTTAGAAACAAAATTTGACCATGTTAAAATAAAAATCAGATGATTTATACTTCTAATTGTGGGTGTAATACTTTTTACCTTCTGTTATCTTGAAAGTACATAAATACATATATTTTCTGCTGTGTGATGACTGATACACTAAATACATTTTTTCTTTAATAGGCTTTAGATATCTTTTTCTTTTCCCAATCTATGATCCTGAGCTTCATCTGTAAAACATAGAATGTAATACTTAACCCAAAGTTGTTGAAAATATTAAAACAAAGTATGTACATAAAAGCAATTTATCTACTACAAAGCAAGGAGAAAAGATTATTATTTGGCAGTTTTATAAACATCATAAGTATATTTTGCCCATCATGGCAACTAGAATTTATAACACAGAAGTTGTTAAATTTTAATACTAGAATTTATTATGATTAAGTTTATTATTATGTAGTATAATTGCTTTAATTGAAGAAGGTTTTTGTTCTTAATTATATTATAAAGTATCAACATGACGGAGGATAAACAAGTTTACTAAATATCTACCATGCTAGGCATTATATATGGTGTATTATTCAAGAAATATAAATATCCACGGGGTACCTGGGTGGCTCAATCGGTTGGGTGCCCTATTCTTGGTTTTAGCACAGGTCATGATGTCATGGGTCATGAGATCGAGCCCCACAGCAGACTCCATGATTAGAAGGGAGTCTGCTTGAGTTTCTCTGTCTCCCTCTGCCCCTCTCCACCTGCTCATGTGTGCTCATTCTCTCTAAAAACAAGTAAATAAAAATCTTTTAAAGAAAGAAATATATCCTCATTTCTTACTAGCTTTTAACCCTAAAATTAATGCCATAGTAAACATTAAATCTGATGCCATAAATTCCTTGCTATGCAGCAACTCATGCCCCATGAAAAATGTTCCTTTGAGTTCCCAATAGATATTTTGGAAATATCCTAGGAGTTTCTTTATTGTTTATAAATTAGCCTTGGTCCTAACATGGGAAAAAAATCATTGCTATCTCTACTGGGCTAAAATTCTGTTAAGCAAAGATTCTGTATGTGTGGAAATCCACAACCACAACTGTAATTTAATCTACAGATTTGCCAATGCCAATGGGGTGGAATGCCCTGTCGTTAGCCTTCCCTGACCATTGATGCACTTGACCCTTGTAGCACACAAGATAAAAAAGAAGTCTCTTATACAAGAAGCCTTGAACCTGGGAAAATTTCTGGTTTACACGTAGGTCCTGTCAAACCAGATGACATAGAGTGGCACCAGGATGGGTCAGGCCAGATTCAAGTGTGAGCTTGAACTGCAACTGGGACCTCTATATCCTTCTGAACTGTTGGCCTTTTAGCTTAGTATAGCTCATTATAAGAGAAATATTTCCTGTGCCTGTGAAAGTCTGGGACATTCCATATCATATAAAAACTTAATTCTTTACCAACTTCTTAGCCCCACGTCAGTCCAACAACCATGTGTATGTATATCTGAATCAACTCTATGAGTAAATGCCCTTTTTCTTCCTTTACAAGCATAAAGATATTCTGAGCCACCTTATAAATCATGAAAAAGAAAGAAACTAATCTGTGCTTAAGAGGTTTGGGGAGAGCTTGAGGGAAGAGCATTAGCTAAGCAAACATACCAAAATGTGTCTGTATCTCAAATCTCTTGAAGTATGCCTTTTCCAATTTTATGATCATAATAGATTTATTGGTAGGTCTACTATAATATTTTAAAAACAATGAAATTGAAGCTCAGAAAACTGTAAATCATGTGTTCATAGCTACATCATATGAAAATTAAGACTCTAAACTAAGATCTATGTAAATTCAATGCCTGTGTATATTTTTATTACTTTAGAAAATTAGAACAGTATATGTACCATTCATACATGTTACATACACGCATACACATAACATTAGGCATGTATCATTATTATTACTAGATAACTTCGGGAGCTCTGAGATTGTCTACTCCCCCTCCCATGATATTCCTGACTGCTCTGGAGAGAGACAGAGGAGAGGGAGAGAGTGTATCTATTTCTGTGGCTGCGTGTCCTCATTTGAAGCAAGGTGATATGGGGGAGGAGAGCAAGGAAGAGACGCTAACTCTTCAGGGAAGAGGACAGAGCATGTGGAATGACTGACGCAGAGTGGCTCACAGCTAATCTTAGTGCCTCTGACCCTCTCCCCACAGCCTAATTACATTATGCAGGAGTTCAAGTTAATGCTTGAAAGCTTCTGCTTGAAAGCTCTAACCTGGAAGCGTGTTACTACCCTACACACACCTAGCATCAACAATTGATTCTTTTAAAGGCTCCCGGCCTATTTTAAAATATACAACGTGTGTGACAATAAAATTTCTCCTGAAATATGAATTTTTCCTAAAACCAAATTCTTAAAAGAGAAAATTTTTAAAAAAGAATAACATGCCTGATATCTGTTCAGATTCGATGGAGCTGTCAGGTTATCAGCAGGACTTGTACAAATGTCTTCACCGAATCCTCAGCAGCACAGTGCAAGTTTGCACAGGCTCACACATGTTGTGATGTGCAGGACCCGCGTGATAATAGCTGCTAAAGAGCCATGTTCCATGTGGGCCAGGGGCAGTATTTGTCATAATATTACACCACATGTTTTTGAGTGGTCAAGTGCTAGAATGACTCCACATATCTAGAGTTCGACAGGCTCAGAATCCAAGCATTCCAGTGGATAATGTGATTCCCACGGACAAATAACATAAACCTTTCTTCCTTTCAAATCTTTAGCAAGTAGACTCCATCACTCAGAGAACCAGTGACCTCTGGGTCACAATTGGCAACAATGCTGTCAAACCTATTAACATATTACCATCATTTTTTCCTTTCAAGAGGCTCGGTTATAAAGAACGCTCTTTCACCTTTGGACGGCTCTTTCTCCCAGTGGTCTTCAATCTTATAATTCCTACAATTATGTGTGACCTCAGAAATATGAAAGGAAATTTATCTGTCCCAAAGATATCTTCCCTAGGTATGCTTCTTCGTTAAAAATAAAACAGAACATGAAACAATAATAAATTACTACCAGTAATTACAAGCAATGTTGATTTTGTTATACCAATCAGGAAAAAAAAGAAGAAAAGAACTTTTAAAAATCATGTCTAGAGTGAAAAGAAATTAAGAAGATTTTAATTTGTATATGGTTTATCTGTTGTTTATTTTTTATCTGTTGTTTAAAGAGAAATGTCCTTCCACATAAAACTAAATGGCACTCTCTTGTGAGTTTTTCTGATCTCTTGTTCCTTTGTTTTGACAAAAGGAGGATATTGGTGACATAGTCTATTGTAAAGTAGTAATTCAAATCTCCTAGGAACCTGTTGAAATGTTCTGGTGTGAGGCCTGATAATTTGCGTGATGTCACATTCTTGGTCCAGGGATCATATTGTAAGTAGTGAAGTTCTAGTTAAGACTATAGAAATTGTACTTGCTCCAGACAAACAGTATTTGTCAGATCATAAATATATGTGACGTGATGTGACGAGCACTGGGTATTATATACAACTGATAAATTATTGAATGCTACATCTGAAACTAATAATGTACTATATGTTGGCTAATTAAATTTAAATACAAAATAAAATAAGCAAATAAAATTTTAAAAATAAATATATATAATTGAGACGTCTGCTACAAAATGTAAAATCTTAGATTGATGAACAGTTTCATTATATCACAGATTTATGAAAAGAGTAGTGAAAATTCCACCCTATTTAACTAATTCACTTATTGCATAAAGTTTTATATAGTGTGTATATAATCATATAATGCTTACATAATATAGTCCTTATATAAACCTTATATAATTATTTA
Organism: Canis aureus; assembly: GCF_053574225.1. Lineage (NCBI taxonomy): Eukaryota > Metazoa > Chordata > Mammalia > Carnivora > Canidae > Canis > Canis aureus. Next base: position 31,117,560 of record NC_135645.1, read on the forward strand.
TGCTTAGGTCAGGCCCTATTCCATATACTTTGTGGTCATAAACTCTTCTTCCTTATAATAACCCTATGAGGTAGGCACTATATATAGACTCACTTTACCAGTGAGAAAATTAAGATATGGAGTGGTCAAGTGACTTATTTAACATCACTCTATTAACTGTAGCATCTCAATGGCTAAAATATTTTTAGATTCTCCTTATGAGTGGAAATTACACTGTGCTAAAGGTTTCTTTTATCATTAACTAAAAAACAATCATATTCCACCCTGTTTTATTAGTACCTAATATGGGCCTAGTATTGTGCTAGGGCTTTTTTTCCCTCTTAGTTCTCTCTCTCTTTTTTTAAAAGATTTATTTATTTATGATAGACATAGACAGACAGAGAGAGAGAGAGAGAGAGAGAGGCAGAGACACAGGAGGAGGAGAAGCAGGCTCCATGCCGGGAGCCGGACCCGGGACTCGATCCCGGGACTCCAGCATCGCCCTGGGCCAAAGGCAGGCACCAAACCGCTTGAGCCACCCAGGGATCCCCCCTCTTAGTTCTCTTAATAACCAAGTGAGATATATAGTGTTATCACTAGTTTGCAGATAAAGCTGAAAAGACCAAAATGAGTACAGAGATGACATGTTATAAATCATTGGCAGCACAACATTCATGTCTACAGAATTCATGCAGGCTTCTTTTTTTAATGTATGTTATGTTGCCCCATAAGTAAAAATCACTCAAGAATTCTAGCAAATAATGTAAAAAAATAATAGAATTTCTCCTAGGAAAAGTGAAACTTTCTTTAAGTGCAATGTATGAATTAACATTTTGTATCTTACAGAATTTAATTGATATTTAACTTACACTAGTTAAACAGTATATACTTCAATACTCTACAATTAGTTCATTGATGCTTTTTCTAAAAGATAACAATTACTTTCTGTTTCTTATAAAAGATCTTTTTGTATTTTTAAATTTTATTTAAATTCAATTAATTAACATATAATGTACTATTGTTTTCAGAGATAGAGGTCGGTGATTGATCAGTCTTCTATAACACCCAGTGCCCATTCCATCACGTGCCTTCCTCAATGTCCAGTTACTCCGTCCCTCCAGCGACCCTCAGTTTGTTTCCTACGATTAAGAGTCTCCCTCTCTGATTTCGTCTTGTTTAATTTTTTCCTCTCTTCCTCTAGGATCCTCTATTTGTTTCTTAAATTCCACATATGAGTAAGATTATAGGATAAAATATTTTTAAAATAATTTGAAGATAAAGATATTTCAAATTATTAATAAAGCAGTTTGTACACACCTTAACTAGTTTAAAGTTTAATGAAAGTAGGCCATGGGGAACTAAATGGATGTTTTCTTTGTTGGGACACTATTAGGAAAGCTCTTGATATTTAGTTAAATCCAGTAATATATAACTGAATTCCTTACTAGTGATTTAATTACCAAAGCTTTCTGAGAATTTTGAGGGGGAGGCAACACCAGGGAAAAACAACAAAAGGAAACATGACCGGTTGTAATAGAAATAAGAATGTGTTCACACACACAAGATAAGAGGAGACCAATCCTGGGGAAGCCTGTGTCATTGCCTGCCAGACTGGGCAGGTGCAGCCACCCAACGTCCTGGATGCTGGGATGGTGTTACTGGGGACAAGTCAATCTGCAGCTGCCAGACACACACCAGAGCTTCAGACTTACCTTTTGCAAGTTATCAGGACCACGTCCTCTTGATAATGGGCGTGCGTACCCGTGGGTACATGCCGGGAGAGACAACTGACTTGAAAGCTTACTCCACATTCTCAGCAAATGCCTCATACTGACATGATAAATAATTAATGGTTTGGGGTGTTACTTTTCCCTTTTATATACTTTATTCCTCCACATAAATGTTGGATTTTGATCTCATTCATTCATTTCCTTGCCTCCTCTCTCCTCCCTGTCCCTGCCACTTCTTTTTCTTTTCCCTTTCCTTCTCTTTCACTTTCTCCTAGGTCTCAGGGCAGAGGGCAGGATTAGACCAAGACAGGAGGACACCCAAGCAGACTCATAATTTTACAGCTTCTGTGAACAGATGAACTGTGTGTATTTTCCCAACACTTCTGGGTGGGACTTGGCAACAATTGATTTTCTCTATACACAAATTAAGACCCTTTTTATTTGTTATAGCCCTTATGCAGGTTGTTGCCCTATGTTCTGGCTTCTCCCAAACAAAGCTTCACTTCTTAAGAACAGTGACAATTGATAGATATTTACTAATTCTCTTAGAGAGCTTGAAGAGGGAGTTGACTGACAAAACACAAAATTCTGGGGGATCCTTGGATGGCTCAGTGGTTGAGCATTTGCCTTTGGGTCAGGTCGTGATCCTGGAGTCCTGGGATCGAGCCCTGCATCGGGCTTCCCACAGGGAATCTGCTTCTCCCTCTGCCTGTGTCTCTCCCTCTGTGTCTTTCATGAATAAATGAATAAATAAAATCTTTAAAAAACATACACACACATAATTTTTGCTTTTAAAAAATTCCATTAGTGTCTAGATGTTCTCAGCCTCCAGCCAGCAAGCTTCTGCTTTCTCTTTCTCCCCCAGTACTCAGCCTCTGGGCTCACCATTCCTCTTTGGTGTTTCATCTGCTCTGGGGCTTCTCAACCCTTTCATCTTTTTGTCCCCACCTTAATCTCCAAACATATATGTTTACCCCCACCACCTAATATTGTTTTCAGGTATGAGAGAGCCAGTAAAGAATGAAACTATTGAAACTAAACACTGACATAAACTCCATCAAACCAGCTGAAGTATGTGCTCTGGAAGGGGAGTGGGGGAGATGGAGACATTCTGGCACCCCGAGTCTTCAAATCTTAAGAGGAGTGGTGGGATATTCTATGTCAGATTGATTTCTTCTGCAATACTCCTGCTTTTGAGAACTGCATGCAGGACTATTTCTGTAATTATTGTACCTATTGGATTGAATGTATATGCATATAAATATAGATATCAATCCAGGTAAATAGAAAGGCTACTTCCATATTGAGTAATAATATTGCATCTCCTAACTGCTTTGTAGTTAGCAAGATGAACTTCCTTCTAGTGGCATCAGTGAGTCCTATTCTTATGCCAAATGGTTTTGGATTTCTGCTGTTTCAGGGAGGCCTGTGAGAAAAAAGAAAAGCATTCTATAACCTTTCAATGTTTGCTTTTTTTTAAGTTTTATTTATTTAAGTAATCTCTATATGCAACACGGGGCTTGAACTCATGACCCTGAGACCAAGAGTTGCATGCTTTTCCAACTGAGCCAGCCAAATGCCCCTCAATGTTTGCTCTTTTTATACAAGAAAGACTGGTTTGCAATCCTTGTAAGAACTTTAAGCAACTTTTGTTGGTTATAGTCTCCAGTTTCTTGATGTGTGGTAGAGATATGGGACAGTGAAGGCACAGAATGACTAATTATGTAATTACATAGGCAAAGTATGGCTCTTCCTATTGTTTAAATTAATATTTTTAACTAGATGTTCTTACTAATTTAATTTCCAATTGTGAATTTTCTGGTCATGAATTTTGCTCATTTACATATAAGGCATTAATAATTTTCTTATCTAAGTGAATAAAATATTGTATTCAATGCATAAATTTAACCTCTTTTTTGTGGTACTTGCTACTGATCTATGTTCCCATTCATTAATTGTATTTGTTTTGATTCTTTTATGGATATAGAAGCTTTTACAATTTTATAGAATCAACTCGTATCTTCGTGAATAATTCTATCGTTTCTGAGTTATCAGAGAAAGTCAATTTAGGCTTGAAAAAATAATATTGATGAATATTCAATTGTATTATAAGGAATAAGTGAGACTGTGTAACATATCAGGTATTTGATTTGTTTAGCTTTACATACACACTTCATTGTTCTGCTTTGTGAAACTTGAGCCAGACTCCTCAAACATTTCTCCTTTGCAAGCTGATACAGTGCTAAGTGTAGAAAGGAGGAGAGGGACCATAGAGGAGAAAGAGTCTTCTCTGTCTCTCTTCTGATGTGCTTCCTCTTTTCTTGCTCCTGTGTCATAGATGCCAGCAGGAAGTGTGCCAGGGACCCAGCGGTTATCACCTTCCAGCAAAATTTTTACCAGTTCCTGCCCTTGGTTCCTGGTCCCAAAAAAATGTTTTGTTTTACTGACAACATTTTGTTGTGCTTTTTGTCTACAATTAGAGATGGTTAGAAATAGAGTTCTACATTGATTCACAGGTGGTTATTAACTGGCTGACTGGATGATCTAAGACTTAGAAGAAACAGGATTAGGATATTGGTAACAAGGAAACCAAGAAAACATATGTGGATAGGAATCTCAGACTGGACATAATCTATGAAGATAGGTGTGCCTGTGTTGTAAATGCCTTCTGAAGGGCATCTACCTCAGAGGGAGCACTTAGTAATCAGATAGGAAAGTGACAGGCTCCATAGGTGTCCATCAGCTCTTTCTCCAGCTGTCCCAGCTGGACCACTTAGTGAACATAGGAAGGAAAGTGACTTTCGGGACATGGGCTCAACAACATAGACTTATGAGACATTACCAGTACTGACCTGGCTAATACTAATGCCCACTGCCTAATCTCTACAGGAGAGACCAATTAAACCCCAGTATGGCATCAGTGAAGCAATTAGATATTCCTTTGTAAGTACCAAGCTGGTAAAGATTTAAAGCTGTGAAAGTAAGCAGGTTGGCAAATCTAGAGAACTAAGTTCTGATACTTTCTTCCAGTGGCTATGTAGGGGGGTGGGGGGGTATAATCTTCTGGTGGTCAATTAGGGAAAGGGCCTCCTTTTTTAAGGATCTTCTTTTTAAGAACATACAGAGGCAGATTTGCTGTGAAACTAATGATATTGAAACTCCACAGTCTCACACAGTCTCACACTGTCCTGAACCCCTTCCAAGATTGAGAGGGTCCTAGCAAGCTATTAACATGTCAAATTGTTTTGAAAATTTGAGAAAGAGATATTTTATATTTTTATTCATTCCATTAAAAGTGCACACCACACAAAACTGTATCAGCTAAGGCCTCACAAAACTGGATCTTACCTAAAAGCATATTCTTATTAAAAGAAAAAGAATTAGATGAAGGAAGGAAGGAAGGAAGGAAGGAAGGAAGGAAGGAAGGAAGGAAGGAAGGAAAGAAGGAAGAGGAGCTCCTGGGTGGCTCAGTCAGTTAAGCCTCCCACTCTTTATTTCAGCTCAGATCATGATCTCAAGGTTCTGAGATAAAGTCCTGTGTTAGGCTATGCTCTTGGTGTGGAGCATGCTTAAGATTTTTTTTCTCTCTCTCTCTTTTGCCCGCTCTCTCTCTAAAGAAATAAATAACTAAAAGAAAAAGAAAAGAAAAGATTCAATCAGAAATTTCTCAATGCAATTATGTTTAGTAGATCATTTTAATGCACATTTGAGAAGGTTGTAGGGCTTTCTGAAATATTTTTTTTTAAGATTTTATTTATTTATCTGAGAGAGAGATCTAGTGAGTACAAGGGTATGGGGAGAGGGAGGGGCAGAGGGAGAAAGACTCACCGAGCAGAGAGCTTGACCCGGGGCTTGATCCCAGGGCGTGGAGATCATGACCTGAGCTGAGGGCAGATGCTTACCTGACTGAGCCACCCAGGTACCCTTGGAAATATTACATGTAGTTTTCTTTTATTTATCTTATCTTTTTTATATTACTTTTACCATATGAGCATTCATTCTTTGATTCATGTGATCCCTTTCTTAAAATTCACTGAGTATGATCCTATATGGATCATTTTTTTAAATCAATATATAAGAAATAACCAGATATCCTGAATTTATATGAAGACTCATTCTTTTATGAGGAAATAGGTATAGGATTTCTCTAAAAATCCAGAATGTTAACATCATCACTATTCATGGAGGCACATATGATGAGAGCATAAGGATGTTTTGACTTCTGCTGAAGAATGACATTAACTACATCCATAAAAACAGAATTAATTTACAACAAATGAGTTTATGAATACCATGGAAAATCAATCTTGCCATTCTAAATGCCTACAGAATCTGAAAGTCTTATGGAATGTCAGGTACTACTAATATTATAAAATAATTTTAACACTAGCATACAATTTTATAAAATGTTTGATCACACTCTCTTATAAATATTCATAAAAATATCTCCTGAGTTTGCCAAAATATCAGTGGCTTCTTGTTATTTACAGCAGGTAACATGAAGCTTATTTGGAAGTGCCAATGCAGTCAGAACTACCCTTTGGGGATTGCAAGTGAAAACATGTTCCTTTGGAGGAAGGTTCCTCCATGTTGATGAAGTCTAGAACACAGAAGAGTACTGGCTCTTCCCTTAATTCACGTAGACTTCTCAGGCTGCAGGCTGGCTTTGTGATCTCCTTTTTACTTTTTTCTTCTAGACAGCACTAGATTTTTTTAACTAATTGTACTAGTTTAATAATAGTAATAATAATAATAATAATAATAATAATAAACACATACACATATTTTTGAATTAGTGTTTTTATTTTCTTTGGGTAAATACCCAGAAGTGAAATTACTGAATCATATAGTATTTCTATTTTTAATTTTTTGCAAGATGGCCATGGAGAGGAGATGGGCAAAAAAAAAGCCCAGCATAGGGAATGTATTCAATGGTATTGTAATAGTGTGGTATAATGGCTGATGGTAGCTACATGTATAGAAAGAATAGCATAACGTATAGATTTGTGAGATCAGTATGTCATACAGCTAAAACAAATGTAACATTGTGTATTGACTATATTCAAAATAATAATAATAATAATAATAATAATAATAATAATTGAAATCAGAGGGAAAGAATGTGATTCACACTAGAGCCTATAGCTTTTCAGAAATGGCTTTAATTACAACTATAATATCATACAAATAGCAGGCAATGTTCCCATTTTTAAAAAGCATGGATTGTATCCCATAAGTCAAATGAGTGGAAAAATCTTGAAAGATTGAGAGACATGTTTATGAAAGTTAATTTTTAAATCAATGAATGATATGAAAAGATCAAAACAATCAGTAGAGAAAAAAACTCCTGTATTTTCTTGTATATGCCTCCAAAACATGTAACAATTTACCACAAAAGGACATATTTTGAATTTTGAAAATATGTACATATGCTTCAAAAAGTTCGATGGAAGTATTGGTTCTCATAATTCCTGTTTGGTCAAATGTTGTACTTTGAATAGAAAAACTTAAGATCATAAAAAAAAATGAATGAGTTACATATTAAGCCAGTGCCTTTGCTAGCTATGAAATCTGAAGTTTTGGGAATCTCCTCAGACTAAAACCTAGTAACAATTTATATTAGATTACCACAAAATAAATAATAGAAAAGCATAGTATATTATAGGATAAGAACAGTTATATTGAGAAGGCTCAGATGAAAATATAATTATCTCCCAGTGAACACACACATACACAAAAGAAATATAAATCCATATCACCTGCCAGATCATTTTTCCTTTTTATGAAACAGGAAATTTAAAACACACAATTTATTCTACCTGTTGAAGTAATGTAAATGAAGGTAGGTTTAGCCCTATGATAACTGCATTCCTCTTTAGATTTACCAAATGGAAACTAGGCAACTGTTGGGTATATATGCTATCAAATAAACCTGACATTCAGTCAAAATCTTATAAAATATCACGTGTCATAGAAAAAAACCATAATGCACCAACTGTAAGAGCTACATAATGAATTATGAGACTTGGAATGTTTTAGCTTTCCTGAAATAGGAAGGAAATATATATATATATATATATATACACACAGGTTTATATATATATAGGTTTAGTCTTTGTGGCAAGCTATGTGACTTAATCACTCTAAGAGTCAGTTTCTATATCTATAAGATGGATTTATTAATATCACCTACCTCATCGGATTTTTGTAAAGATATGTAAAATAAAAATTATAAAAAACTTAGTTTAGTTAGTGGAACTTAATACACATTCATAAATGTTAATTGTTTAATAAATTGGTTTGCTCAGAAAAAAAAATAGGTTTTTCTGTCCTCACATCCATGATTTTTTTATGGCTACTATTATTCAGAATAAAAAGATATTAAAGATATATCTGACTTTGTTTTCTTTAAAATCAGATAATAAAGAATCACCCTAAGTCTAATTAGGGTATTTCCATTATAAGAACCATTTGGAATTTAAATAATCTTTCTTCTTCATTAATCACATATTTTTTGTTATATAGAATCTCTGTGTACTCTCCACTTATCAAAATATATAGATGAGACTTAGAGTTAACAATTCAAGTAGGAACTTGTCTTGTATGAAGCAAATCATAATAGGTGGATTTGTCAATTTAGTACAAAAAACACTGTTGAGCACTTAACTACCTACCTACCTGTGAGGTGTCACATAGCAACATTCCAAAAATTTGATAACACACTCTGTTAGTGAGTATGTGGGAAATAGACCTTCCTCATTCATTACTGAGGATAAATAAATACAACCCCATGGAGGCCAATTTAACTATATTCATGGAAATTTTAAATGAAACTACCTTTTGAAAGGGCAATCAGGATTTTTTTTTATGGTACAGATATAGCAGGATAGTAACATTATTTGTAATAGTAGACATGGAGCATACTAAATATACTTCAGAAAGGGGATGATACGTAAATTATATTACAACCATATAATTGACTATAAGGCATCTGTAAAAAAAAAAAAGAATGAAAGAAAGGTACATTGTGTGTAGTAATAGAAAAATCTCTCTAACAAATGTATTCATTGCTAACTAGTGTGATCTTGTGAAAATAAATAAATAAAAATACACGAAAGTCCACATTTAAATTTGCAATAAATTAAAAAATTTTTTTGAATAATACATAAGGTGTAAGAAGAATGATATCAGATGGGAAGGGGAGTAGGAATTAGATCAATGAAAGGTCAGCTTTTCACTGTATGCCATTTTTATATTCTCTGTATTTGCAACAGGGTGAATATTTTACCTTTTCAAAATAATTCTGAAAAGTGACTGCTCTGGCTTCTCCTGGCTACTACTGGAGGAAAAAAAAAACTGTAAGAGAACAAAGTAGCAAGCAGAGAGACCAGTTAGGATGCTATTGCAATGGTCTAAATAACACATGGTAGAGTTGATTCTGGATATATTTCAGAGAAAATGCAGAAAGGATTTGGTGATTATTAGATGTGCATTTAAAAAAAGAGAAGAGAGAGAGGGTTAAGTTAATATGTCAGAGTAGTAAGGAGACCCTGGGCTTGCCTCGTCCCTTGAACACACCTAGATCAATGTCAAATCATTTAAACAACTAGGATATCAACTGAGGTTTAAGAAAACAATCCACAATTGGAGGGAGAGAACATGGTGGATGTGGGGTTCAGAGCCATTAACTGGGAGAGAGAAAGGCCATAGTGCTATGGAGGGGAGGGAGCCCTTTGGGCAGAGAGAAATCAGTGAGGGAGGGAGAGAGCAGAAGAGAGAGGAGTGCTTAGAGTTCACACAAGACATGTGGTGTGGGGATCTCCAGGACTGCACTGGGAGACAACTGTTACCCTTCCTGGAGCACATTTACAAGAGGCTATACTGGAGGGGGGATTGTTCACTTTTCTGTGAGAACCTTCTGGAAAGAAGTGGCCCTGAATTCCTGTCCCCTGAGATGAGAGAGCAGGATGACACCATCTTCCACCACCACCTCCACCCCCACTCTGTCACTCTCCCTACCCCCACCTACCAGCATGGTAGGCCTTCAGAGAGAAATACAACACCTCCAGTGAAGGCTTGAGTCATTTACACCAAACCACACCCCCCTGAGCCACAGGAGCATCTTTACAGAACAGGTCTAACCATGAGTCAGCACAATGGGCCTCTCCTCAGAAGAACACAGGCCCCCTACATGTACCAAGTCTACTGATCATAGAGTGCTCCAAAGTGTCAGTTTCAGGTCTGATGGAAATAGGACCATCCTTCCCTTTTTTTCTTTTTTTTATTATGATTTAATTTTGATTTTTTTTTGTTTATGCTTGGAATTATGCTTATAGTTTTTAGTTTGTCTGTTTTCCTTTTTGTTCCTTTTCTTTCTTTTCTTGGATCTCGATTTTTTTTTCTAATAAGGCTTACCTAAATAAACAAATCAAAGCACACTTAGTTAAAGGTCCAAACACGATCCACTTGAAGCAAGGAAGAACTCTGCAGACTGATCTGCAGATCTGTGGGAAAGAACAGTCAAAACACAACAGCAGAGTGTACACAGCATACTCCTGAAATACTTCCTGAAGGTCTAGGCTCTGGACAGTGTAGGATCCCTCCTTAATATACTATTACTCTCAGGAGCATAGCTTGCAAAAGACAGAAACTGAGACATAATGACAAGACAGAGGAATTCTCCCCAAAAGAAAGATCAAGAAGAAATCACAGCCAGAGATTTACTCAAAAACAGATATAAGCAATATACCTGAACAAGAATTTAGAACAAGCCATAAGAATATTAGCTAGGCTTGAAAGAATAAAAGACACCAGGGAAACTCTGAAAAGATAAAAGACTTAAACACTAGTCAGGCCAAAATAAAAAATGCTAAAATTGAGATGAAAAACGAACTAAATGTAATCACAATGGGGATGGGATAAAGAGAAGAATGAATAGGTGATGCAGAAGATAAAATTATGGAAAAATCATGAAGCTGAAAAGGAGAAAGAAAACTATTACCTCATGAATATAGATTTAGGGAGCTCAGCAATTCCGCAAAGTGCTCCATATCATAGGAGTCCCAGAAGAAGAAGAGTGGGGGGGGAATAGGCAGAAGATTTATTTGAATATATTATTCAACTTATTAATTCAACTATTATTCAATATATTATTCAACTCCAAGAGGCTCTGAGAACTCCCCTCAAAATCAACAAAAACAGGTCAACACCAAGACATATCATAGTGAAACTTGAAAAATACAAAGGTGAAGAGAGGATTCTGAAAATAGAGGCAGACAAAATGTCCTTATCTACAAGGGCGGACACATAAAGTTAGTAGCAGACCTGTCCACAGAAACTTGACAGGCCAGAAGACAGTAGCATGAAATATTCAACATTTTAAGTGGGAAAAACACACAACCAAGAGTACTATCCAGCAAGGCTGCCATGCAGAATAGAAGCAGAGATAGTTTCCAAGACAAGCAAAACCTAAAGGATTTTGTGAACACTAAACCACATCTGCAAGAAATATTAAGGAGGACCGCTTGAGCAGGAAAGAGAGACCAAGAACAAAAAAGACTAGGAGGGAAAGAGACTATTTCCTGGACAGTCACTTTGCAGGTAATACACTGGCACTAAGTTCGTACCTATCAATAATTATTCTGAATGTAAATAGACTCAATGTTCCAATCAAAAGACACAGGGTATCAGAATGGATTTTTAAAAAATCCATCAACATGTGACTTACAGGAGACTTACTTTAGACACAAAGTCACCTCCAGATTGAAACAGAGAAGGTAGAGAACCATCCATCATGTAAATAGACACCAAAAGAAAGTTGGAATAATCATACTTATATCACACAAACTAGGTTTTACCAAAGATTGTAATGAGATGAAGATGAGCACCATATTATAAAAAAGGACCTATCCAACAAGATCTAACAATTGTAAATACTTATGCCTCCAACTTGGGAGCAGCCAAAATTATAAATCAATTAATAAGAAACATAAACTCATTGATAATAATACAATAATGGTAGGGGACTTTAACACCCCACGTACAGCAATGACAGAGAGCTAAAGAACAAGGAAAAAATGGCTGTGAATGACACACTGGATGATATAGGCTTAACAGATATATTCTGAGAATTTCATCCTAAAGCAGCAGAATACACATTTTTTCAAGTGTACATGGAACATTATCCAAAATAAATCACATACTGGGTCACAAATCAGGCCTCAACCAAGCACAAAAAGATTGTGATCATACCACGCATATTTTCAGACCACAATGCTATGAAACTAGAAGTCAACCAGAGAAAAAATTTGAAAAGGCCACAAATACATGGACATTAAAGAGCATCCTACTGAAGAATGAATGTGTTAGCCAGGAAATTAAAGAATAAATAAAAAAATACATGGAATCAAATGAAAATAAAAACACAACAGCCCAAAATCTTTGGGACACAGCAAAGGTGGTCATAAGGGGGAAGTATATAGCAAAACATGTCTTCCTCAAGAAGCAAAAAAAATCTCAAATATACAAACTAACCTTAAACCTAAAGGAGCTAGAAAAAGAATGGCCAACAAAGCCTAAAACCAGCAGGAGGAAAATAAGAAATAAATGATATAGAAATTTTAAAAAAAAGGAGAACAGATCAATGAAACTAGGATCTAGTTCTTTGAAAGAATTAACAAAATTGATAAACCCTGACAAACTTACCAAAAAAGAAAAGAGAAAGGATCCAAATAAATAAAATCACAAATGAAGGAGGAGGGATCACAACCAACACCAGGGTAATACAAACAATTACAAGGAAACATTTTGAAAAATTATGTGCCAACAAATTGGGCACTCTGGAAGAAATGGATAAATTCCTAGAAACATATAAACTATCAAAACTGAAACAGGAAGAAATAGAAAATTTGAACAGACCCATAACCAGCAAAGAAATTGAATCAGTGATCAAAAACCTCTGAATAAACAAGAGTCCAGGGCTGATGGCCTCCCAGGGGAATTCTACCAAACATTTAAACAATTAATACATATTCTTCTGAAACTGTTCCAGAAAATAGAAATGGTAGCAAAACTTCCAAACCCACTCTATGAGGCCAACACTACCTTGATCCCAAAACCAAAGACCCCATTAAAAAGTAGAATTACTTTTTGTAATTCTATGTAAATACACACCAAAAGGGTCTATTTACCAATAGACCCTAATGAACAATATCCTTAATGAACATAGATGTGAAAATTCTCAGCAAGATACCAGCTAGTCCAATCCAACAGTACCTCAAAAATGATTATTCACCATGATCAAGTGGTAATTATTTCTAAGTTGCAGGAGCGGTTCAATACCCACAAATCTATCCACATGAAACACCACATAAATAAAAGAATAAGAATCATATGATCCTCTTAATAAATGTAGGAAAAGCATTCAACAAAATACAGCATCCTTTCTTGATAAAAATTCTCAAAAAGTAGGGATAGAGGAAACATACCTCAACATCTTAAAGGCCATATATGAGAGACCCTCACCTAATATCTTCAGTGGGGGAAAAACTGATTGCTTTTCCCATAAGGTCAGGAATGTGATAGGGGTGTCCACTCTCACATCTACCACTATTGTTCAACATCGTACTAGAAGTGCAAAAATGAACTAAATGAACTATTGGGACTTCATCAAGATAAAAAGCTTCTGCACAGCAAAGGAAACAAGAAACCTAAAAGGCAGCCTATACAATGGGAGAAGATACTTGCAGGTGACATATTGGATAAAGGACTAGTATCCAGAATCTATAAAGAACTCATCAAAATCAACACCCATAAAATCCAGTTAAGAAATGGGCAGGAAAAAAAAAAAAAAGAAATGGGCAGAAAGCATGAACAGATATTTCTCCAAAGAGGATGTACACTTGGCCTACAGACACATGAAGAAATACTCAACATCATCAGGGAAATCAAGTTAAAACCACAATGAGATCCCACCTCACACTTGTCAAAATGACTAAAATTAACAACTCAGGAAACAACAGATGTTGGCGAGGATATGGAGAAAGGGGAATCTCTTCATTGTTGGTGGGAATGCAAACTGGTGCAGCCACTGTGGAGAACAGTGTGGAGGGTCCTCAAGAAGTTCAAAATAGAGCTACCCTACGATCCAGTAATTGCACTACTGGGTATTGACTCAAAGGACACAAAGATATTAATTTGAAGGAAAACATGCACCCCAATGTTTAGAGCAGCACTATCAACAATCACCAAATTATGGAAAGAGCCAAAGTTCCTATCAACTGATGAATGGATAAAGAGGCAGTACACACACACACACACACACACACACACACCAATGGAATATTACTCAGTCATCAAGAAGAATGCAATCTTGCTATTGGACACAACATAGATAGAACCAGAATGTATTATGCTAAGCAAAATAAGTCAGAGAAAGACAAATATATGATTTCACTCATATATATGGAATTTAAAAACCAAAATAGATTAACATATGGTAGGGGAAGAAAAATAAGATAAAAACAGAGGGGGAGGTAAACCAAAAGAGACTCCATAGTTAAGAGAATAAATTGAGGGTTTCTGGAGGGGAGGTGGGTGGGAGGATGGGGAAATGAGTCATGGGTATTGAGGGAACTTGTTGAAATGAGCTCTGAGTATTATAGGTAAGTGATGAATCATTAAATTCTACTTCTGAAGCCAATACTACACTATACGTTAACTATGAATTTAAATTTTTTTAAAAAGAGAGAAATAAGTAAGACAAAATTAATGATATCACAGAATACCACTGGAGAAACAAAATTGTAATAAAGAAGTTTGTTTTTTCTATATGTAATGCTAAGAATATTTTAAAAATGAAAAGATGGACTAGATATTTATCCCAAAGATACAAATGTAGGGATCTGAAGGGGCACTTGCATCCCAATGTCTATAGTAGAAATGTCCACAATAGCCAAATTATGGAAAAAGCCCAGATGTCCATCAACAGATGAACGGCTAAAAGAGATAAAGGAGATGTGGTTTATATGTATACAATGGGATACTACTTAGCAATCAAAAAAAAAAAAATCTTGCCATTTTCAATGATGCAAATGGAACCAAAGGGTTTTAGCCTAAGCAAAGTAAATAAATAAGAGAATAGCAATTATCATATGATTTTTACTCATAGATGGAATTTAAGAAACAAAACAGAGGATCATGGGGGAAGAGAGAAAAAAATATAACAAGATGAAATCAGAGAGGGAGACAAACCATAAGAAACTCTTAATCATAGGAAACAAATTGAGGGTCGCTGGAGGGGCAGGGATAGGGGATGGAGTAACCGGATGATGGGCATTAAGGAGGCCATGTGATGTCATGAGCACTGGGTGTTATAGAAGACTGATCAATCACTGATCTCTATCTTTGAAACTAATACACTATAAGTTAATTAATTGAATTTAAATTTTAAAAAATGAAAAGATGTGGTTTATGTATACTATGGAATATTACTCAGCCATTAGAAACGACAAATACCCACCATTTGCTTCGATGTGGATGGAACTGGAGGGTATTATGTTGCGTGAAATAAGTCAATCGGAGAAGGACAAACATTATATGGTCTCATTCATTTGGGGAATATAAAAAATAGTGAAAAGGAATAAAGGGGAAAGGAGAAAAAATGAGTGGGAAATATCAGGGAGGGAGACAGAACATGAGAGACTCCTAACTCTGGGAAATGAACTAGGGGTATGGAAGGGGAGGTGGGCCGGGGGTGGGGGTGACTGGGTGACAGGCACTGAGGGAGCACTTGATAGGATGAGCACTGGGTGTTATTCTATATGTTGGCAAATTGAACACCGATAAAAAATAAATATATAAAATAATAAAATAATAAAATAAAATAAAATATAACCCAGGCATGGGATTTTTAATAAAAAAAATAAAATAAAAATAAAAATAAATAAATAAAAAATGAAAAGATGGCATCAGTGTGTAGAAAGAATTAGATGAAATAAAGCCTAAACATAGAAAAACTGAAGGTTATTTTATTCAATAATTCATATTTCTTGACCTTTAACTAGAGTGGCGGAAGTTGCAATGGAAAGAAATGAATGAAAGAAAATACATTTCAAGATATTATAGAATCGTTTCAAGTATCCACTTATATATTTATTTACTGTAGTTTTTGTTTTCTTGTCACATATTTTGAGGAAAGTATTATATGCTTCCATACTTTGAATTTGTGTCAGAGATGTTGTTTGTTGGATTACTTGGAGTTCTTATGTCATATAGTATTTTGAAGTAACTTAATTTGAATGTCTTTGGATAAGGAAGGACCCTTGAGTTCCCAGGGCCTTTCTTTTTTCATTTTCTTATACAGCTAGTTTTTGTACATGGCTGTCCTCTCCTTTTGTGAACATTGAGTTTTGTTTTGTTTATTTTTTAGATTTTATTTATTTATTCATGAGAGACACAGAGAGAGAGGCAGAGACACAGGCAGAGGGAGAAACAGGCTCCTTGCGGGGAGCCCGATGTTGGGCTCAATTCCAGAGACCCGGGACCACAACCTGGGCTGAAGGCAGGCACTAAACCACTGAGCCACCCAGGGATCCCCTTGTTTTATTTATTTTTAAGATTTTATTTATTTGAGAGGTAGGGGGTAAGCGAGAGAGAGCACAAGCTGGGCAGAGTGAGAGGGAGAAGTAGATGCCCCACTGAGCAGGGAGCCCAATGTGGGGCTCAATCCCAGGACCCTGAGATCGTGACCTGAGCCAAAGGCAGACACTTAACTGAGCCACCCTGGTGCCCTGAGCATTGAGTTTTTGACCCCAAGTTACACTCTGCCTTTACCCAAGGATTAGGACATCTTAGAAAGTTACAGACACACACACACACACACACACACACACACACACTCACGGTTTCATTCTGAGAACAGTTTCTATATGACACAATACAAATAGACTCTATATGGCTTTGAGTCTCCCTGTTACCACTTTAGGAAGGGAGTACATGATTCACAATAGTGATCACAGGATAAAAACAAATGAATTGCTATAGAAAAACTAATAAAGAAAATATAACCTAAGAAATAAGGGGAAAAGAAGAAAAAAAGTTTTTCCTAACGTACAACATTTAGATAATTCTCCAATGGGTCTTTATAAATACTGTCCATAACATCTCTACCACGAATGCAATAAAACATTTGGATGAGTACAGTTCTTAGATATGTTTCAATGTAGAGATATGAAAATTCAATTTCCCAAATGAAATTATGTAAAGGCTCAAAATAATAGGTCATTTTTTAAAAATGTAAAACTGTGTGGACTGGAAATCCTTTATGTATTCATTCAAGAGACATTATTTATTAAAATAATAATACTTTTATAAAATTTTTATTTTATTCTATTTTATTTTATTTTATTTAAGATTTTATTTATTTATTTATTTATTAGAGAGGGAGAGAGAGAGGCAAAGACACAGGCAGAGGGAGAAGCAGTCTTCATGCAGGAGCCTGATGTGGGACCCGATCCCAGGACTCCAAGATCAAGCCCTGGGCCAAAGGCAGGCGCTAAACCGCTGAGCCACCCAGGGATCCCCCCAAATTTTTATTTTTATAAAATTTGGCACACCAAATCTTTGGAAACTATCTGAAAATATTTTCAGATTAAGGGCAGATATAAGGTTTTTAAAAGGAAGCCATGATAGATGAAAATTAAATGCCAGAGAGAAGGAAGAATTCTGTTCATAAAAGCGCCAAAGTCTATTTCATTTCTGCAGGAAATGGCTGGAGAAAATAATCTCAGCCTGCTTCAATTTACTGAAAAATCTAATGGGTAATTAAGGTTCTTAAATTCCAACTAATATAGCTGCATTATTCAAAGTGTTGGCACGATATGATGCATTACTATTAATTTTAAGGTATAATGTAAGTAATTTGTTAAAATATAAAGTGCAAAAGCTTGTGAATACTCGATGAAAAGACTGAATTTTTACATAATTTACTGATGAATTTAAGCTAACACTTCAGTAGAGTTTCCTAGCTCAAGTTTTCAAATGGCATATTTCCAGTTCCCCATTCTTTTCACCAAATCTTTTGTTTCTCTTGAGGCCATGTCTGATGCCTTTTATCCTACTGCTTACATTATTGTTTCTCTTAAAATAGTGGACTCTTATCAAAAGTTAGATTTCTATCAAAAAGGGAGAAACAAGATGGAAGTAGAGGGTCATAAAATTCAAGACAAATAAGCTCAGCATAATTTTTAGTTTAATAGACATGTGCTGAAGCATATTCACTCACTTGTATGGCCTACTTGGTTCCCACAGACATTTGAAATTGTCTATACCCTTTCCAGGCAAGAGATAGAAACAGCTAGAAGAACACCATGTAGCTAGATATTAATGGATGAGGGTGAGAGGTATCAAGAATTCAAAAGGAGGTGCAGATCTCTGGCCTTTAAACCATCATCATAGCCAAAATATACAAAACAAGTCAACTGTGACCTAGGATTACACAGGGCTACCAAGGAAGGTTCCAGAGAGCAGGGTAACCTAGCCACTTCTTACAGAGCCTAAAGCTCTTGGTATATCCAGAATCAAAACTACCTTCAAGTGCTGAAGACTCGAGTACTCAGTTGGCATCTTGCATTAGTCATGGTCCTCTGGAGAAACAGAAGAAATGGGATGTGTATTTATATACAGAAAGAGTGTATTTTAAGGAACTGGCTCATAAGATTATGGAGGCTGGCAAGTCCAAAATCTGCAGAGTGAGCCAGCAGGCTAGAAATGCAGGAAGAGCTGATGTTGTAATTCATATCCGAAGGCTGGCTGCTGGGAGAACTTCCTTTTGCTTAGGGCAGGTAAATGTTTGCTCTAGTTAGGACTCAACTAATTGGATGTGACCCATTCACATTATGAAGAGCAATCTGCTTTAAATGTCCAAAGTCCACTAATTTAAATGATAATCTCATCCCAATAAACCTTCACAAAAAAATCTAGAATAATGTTTGACCACATATCTGGGCACCATGGTCCAGCCCAGTTGACACATAAATGCAGCCATCACATATCTCATCTTAGCGAATTCTGTATCAGCCAATAGTTATGCTCTAATAAAAATTCATGCATTTTCTAGGATGCCTGGGTGGCTCAATGGTTGAGCATCTGCCTTCAGTTCAGGGCATGACCTCGGGGTCCTGGGATCCAGTCCCACATCGGGCTCCCCGCAGGGAGTCTGCTTCTCTCTCTACCTGTGTCTCTGCCTCTCTCTCTGGGTCTCTCATGAATGAATAAATAACATCTTTTTAAAAATTCATGCATTTTCTTTATGTAGAATTTAATAATTTAATTTAATTTAATTTTTCTTTTATTTCCTTTTTTTTTTTTTAGAACTCATACTGTGAGCAGCAAGGGGTAGGGGGAAGGACAGAGGGAGAGAGAGAGAGAATCTTAAGCGGACTCCATGCCCAGCACAGAGCTCGACATGGGGCTCAGTCTCACAACACTGAGATCATGATCTGAGCTGAAATCAAGAGTTGGACCCTAACAACAGAACCACCCAGGCACCGCCCCACCCCTTTTGTTTTTACAGGATAATGTGAAGAAAAACATTCAACATAGAAAATTGTCAACATTCAGAAATAGTTAATTTGGACCTCCCCTGAAAACTTGAAGAAATATAGACATTTGTTCATTTATTTAGCTGACTCTGATTTGCAGTGTTAAGTGCTTAGTGAGCTATAAAACATTCAAAATAACATCAACTTATTAATGTGTTATTGCCAGTAATATTTATCTTCTGCAAATGCCCAAGAGAATTAGTTATAAACTGTACCTGCATATCTAATTACAACAATAGTTGTATTATGTTTCCGTAGCCAAATTACCAACATGAAAGATTTTCCAGTGGTTTGAAATGAACATTTGTAGAAACCAGACCACCTTTAATGTGTATTTTTGTTTTGGAGGTGTCAGCATTTTCACCATGGCTGTTGTGTGTTAGAGCTTAATCATGTTTACAAATATCTCTCTTACAAAAGTATGCTGCATGGCAATCATTAGTTGTGATAACTTTATGCCACTTGAGCAAAACTGTTACTTTTTTATAGAGATTCAATATTACTTGGATCTAGTGCAATACTTGGTTCCAATTTTCAGAAGTTTGAGAAGTGCTGCAAAAGTTTGTGAGTTTGTGTCCAGATACTTTGGGATACAGTATGAAATGCTTCAAAATATCAATATTACTTAGAATGGCAATATTACTGAAAAAAAGGATGCTCTCACTCTTTTCATTTTTAGAAATGACTGAGATTTCTCAAAGATTTTCATGCATTAGATCTTATGGCATATTCTGCCAACTTTGTGGATAGTAAAACCACATTCTAAAAAATTATTCAGTAAAGAAAAGATATTAAATGAGTAAATTTTACATCAGGCTAGTGCAGAGAGGGTTTCCAAAAGTACTTTAAAGGGTTATTTAATACGCCCACCAGGATGTAATGTATAATTATCAGCAGCACTCTTTAAAAAAAAAATGAGAGAAAGAAAGAAAAAGAAGCTTCTAATGCCAATTGCTATTTTGTATGGATGTATTCACATAAAAGGATATCAAGAAAATAAATCACTCAACTATTTTCTAATATATTTTTCCATATGTTTGCCTCCTTTTAAAGTTGTCTTGCTGTGAGCAATTTTATAGGATATTATAGATTTATGAGCATCACATAAAAATCTTTGAGAGCAGGCTAATACAAGGTTTGAGTTTCCAAAATATGATCTTTTTAAAGAAAAGCTGCTCTCTTTAATATAATAATAAACTTTCCCTCTAGTTTTTTAAAATTAGATTTCCAATTAAATTAAAACTGAGTTCCTTTTGTATCTATCTAGTCCATGTTAGAATGATTATGGAAAAATTATCCTAGTCAAGTTATCAATTCAGATCTTCATATTTTGTGGTCTGAGAAGATACAGAAAAAAAAGAAATATATACTTATCCAATTTAGTTCACTCAGTTATATCCAAAAGGAATAAAAATTATACTTCACTTGAGAAATATTACTTTTCTTGTGGTTTGTGATATTCTTTCATCCTTTTATTCTTTTCAATTAATCAATCAATCATAATTCAATCAATCAATATCCAAAGGCTGAATATTCAAAAATAAGAGAAGAGATTGGCTAGGTGAAAATGTCCTTTGTTTTTTCAAAGCCAAAGAAAAAATAACTGCTGTCTGTGAAAGTAATATTAAAACTCAGCATACTGTAAAATATTAATACTAACCAAGTGAATTTCAAATAAAAGTTGTTTTCATGTTTTATTGCTTAATCTCATGGGTATTTTAAACTGATTTTCAAACTACATATGTGTTTGCATACTTGTCTTCTTGTATCAAGACTCCTTTTTAGGTAAATTTTTCTTTGGCTCAATTATTTAGCACATAATTATATTTTTGCATGTGACTATTTAAGGCAGTGATTTGATTAACATATTTGGATAGCTTTAATATCTTTTGGATCAATGAGCAGTCCAGTTTGTTCAGATTAATTGGTATGTATTTTTCTCTTAAAACTGAATATAGTTATTTTGTTTTTTAAGTTTATCAAGAACTTATTAGTAGCTTGCATTACAAAGACTTTCAAAGTATCTTTTAAAAAGTGACACTCCCCATATTAAAATGCCCATTGCTCATAGTGCCTGAGCTCTGTCTAAAGATTATCCATGTGAATCATTCATGTTGTTGGGCTGATGAAGCCAATAAGAATCAAACGATGACATAGAGATTAAGAGTGTGGTGAATTTTGTCATATGCATATTTTTACTTGAATGTTCAAAGT
Organism: Canis aureus; assembly: GCF_053574225.1. Classification (NCBI taxonomy): domain Eukaryota; kingdom Metazoa; phylum Chordata; class Mammalia; order Carnivora; family Canidae; genus Canis; species Canis aureus. The sequence goes on from NC_135645.1 coordinate 31,139,083, forward strand.
CATTTGAATTATCAATTTGACTAATTTATCTTATACAGGTGTGGAAAACTATGCACCAAATGCTTATGGATAAAGGAACAATGTTCATTGTAACACATGTTAAAAGTCTTGAGTCACAACTTTTCCCATGAAAATGTAGTTTCAAACATATGAAGAAACCATTAGAAAATAATCAATGTCTCAAACATTTTGAACTATATATGTAATGTACCTTTTATATGAAACAGAATATATATTTTAAGTAAAGTAAAAATTTATAGTGAAAATATAATTTCACTTGACTCAAATTACATTTGAGTTTTCGAAAAACAAACAAAAAATGTTAATTAAAGAAAATAAAAGGGGTGTATGTGGATGGGTGGATAGATGAACAGGAAGACCAGTAGAAATACCTGGAGAATCAATGCTTAAGAAATACAATTTAAAAATACTTTAAAAATTGAAAGTTGGGATGAGTATTTCAATATATTGACACAAGTAGTATATTAATATTTAAAAGACACTGAAATGGTGAATAATACTATATATAATGCTATATCATACCCACTTCTTGGCAAATGAAATAAGAATAACACAATTTTATCAGAAAGTTTTACCAGACTTTCAAAAAAAAATAATTCTTCTTTTATTTATTTAATTTTTAAAATTATTCTTTTACATAATAATTTCTCAGACAATAGAGTTGATTTATCACAGACTGTTATAAGCTTGATATTGAAGTTTGATAAAGGAATTTAAAAAATGAAAAATAATTTGATTCATGAATGATGTTGCAAAAATTTTAAGTTTAGTTAGCCAATATTTCAATGTATTAAAACATTATTAATCATATCAAACAGAATTTATTCCAGAAATGGAATATTGGTTTAAGATGAGTAAAACAAATTAATAAAATTTATCTTATTTTTTAAAAAAGGAGAGTCTGTACATAGAAATTAAATATAGAAACATCAGTAGTGGGCAGCCCGGGTGGCTCAGTGGTTTAGTGCTGTATTCAGCCCAGGGCCAGATCCTGGAGACCCGGGATCGAGTCCCATGTCGGGCTCCCTGCATGGAGCCTGCTTCTCCCTCCGCCTGTGTCTCTGCCTCTCTCTCTCTCTCTCTCTCTCTCTCTCTGTCTCTCATGAATGAATAATGAAAATTTAAAAAAAGAAACATCAGTAGCTCTTCTGACTATTCACACCTATGTTTTGATAAAATGTTTTAAGATATCAAAATGATATAAGAATTCTCTTAGCCTATAAATTCTATTCCACAAATATCTACAGCAATATGCACTTAATATAATTCTAAACTTGAGAAGCATTTCTTTAAGATCAGGACTAAAACAAAGATAACTAACATATGTATTAGTATTTAACTTAGAACTAAAGGCCTGGCCAAGGCAATAACCCCAAAGAAATAGCTAACAAAAATACTAGAAGAGAGAAGCAAAACCTTCATTATCATTTGATACAAAATATTTTATATAGAACACACAGAGAAATATTTAAATTAATATAAATTTCAGAAAGGTAGCCAGATATAAGATCCAGAAAAACTATAATTTTTCTGTTTAATAGAAATAGTCAATTAGAAGATGTAATAGACATAAGATATCATTGGGTATAATTTATAGTCACCACAAAAAAATAAACATAGGATTAACATAACCACATAAGCATGAAACTTATGCAGAACTTGCAAAAATATTCTTATAGGGCATAAAAATATATAAATGACATATGAACATTATTAGTTTATTTAAAATTAAAAGATTATAAATATATAATTTGTGGGACAATTAATAAGTTGTATTGATTCTAATAAGAAGTCCTGCAATGTTTTGAAAATTTTGGATGACAGTTATAAAATATAAATGAAATCCTTTAGGGCACCTGGGTGGCTCAGTTGGTTAAACATCTGACTCTTGATTTTGACTCAGGTCATGATCTCAGGGTCATGAGATCAAGTCTTCATCAGGTTCCACACTGAGCATAGAGCCTGCTTAAAATTCTCTCTCTCTTTCTCCTTCTGCTTCTCCCTCCACTGCCTTGCTCATTCTCTCTCTTTCAAAAAGAAAGAAAGAGAAGAGGAAAGAAAGAAGAAGAAAGAAGAAGAAAGAAAGAAAGAAAGAAAGAAAGAAAGAAAGAAAGAGAAAGAAAGAAAGAGAAGAAAGAAAGAAAGAAAGAAAGAAAGAAAGAAAGAAAGAAAGAAAGAAAAAGAAAGAAAGAAAGAGAAAGAAAGAAAGAAAGAGAGAAAGAAAGAAAAAGAAAGAAAGAAAGAAGAAAGAAAGAAAGAAAGAAAGAAAGAAAGAAAGAAAGAAAGAAAGATCTTCTAATAGCTAAGATAATTTTTGGAATATTAAAATAAAAGCAGATCTGTGTGTCACTTTATCAATATAAAAAAATCAAAGTTGTTACAATAGTAGGTATAGGCAGAAGAATAGATAAACTCTTGGAACAGACAGTAGAGCCTGTGATAATAGGATACATGGGGATGGTATACAATAGAAATAGTATCAAAAATCAGAATGAAATCTACTGAATGAGAGAAGATACTTGCAAATGACATATGCAAAATATATAAAGAACTTCTACAGTTCAACACAAAAAAACCAAACAATCCAATTTAAAAATGGGCAGAAGATAAGAAAAGATATTTTTCCAAAGGAAACATGCAGATGGTCAACAGATATATGACAAGATGCTCAACATCACTATCATCAGGGATATGCATATCGAAATCACAATGTATATAATCTTGCACCCATCAGAATGGCTAAAATCAAAAACACAAAAAACAAGTGTTGGCTAGGATATAGAAATAAAGGAACTCTCACACACTGTTGGTGGGAATGCAGCTGGTGCAGCCACTGCAGAAAAACAGTATGGAAGTTCCTCAAAAAATTAAAAATAGAGCTACCCTATGATCCAGTAATTACATTGCTGGGTATTTACTTTAAAAAATACAAAAGCATTTATTCAAAGGGATACGTGCACCTTTATGTTTATTGCAGCATACTTACAATAGCCAAATCATGAAGTAGCCAAACTATCCATCAATGGATGAATGGATAAAGAAAATGGAATATTATTCAGACATAAAAAAATGAATTCTTGCCATTTTGAACAACATAAATGAAGCTGAAGTATAATGCTAAGCAAAATAATTCAGCCAAAGAAAACAAGTATCATGATTTCACTCATATGTGAAATTTAAGAAACAAAACAAATGAAGAAAGGGAAAAAAGAAAGAAGAGACAGAGAAAGAGAGACAAACCAAAAAACTGACTCTTAACTATAGAGACAGAGGGTAGGTGGGAGTTAAATAGGTGATGAGGATTAAAGAGTACACTTATCATAATAAGCACTGAGTAATGTACAGAATTGTTGAATCACTATATAGTACACCTGAAACTAATATAACACTGTATGTTAACTGCATTGGAATTAAAATAAAAACTTAAATCAGAATAGAAAAGATTGAACATATGATATGAAGTTGTAGAAAACTGACTTATTTTTCTGGGTAAAATAAAAGTATATCAATACAAAAACAAACTGTAGGTGGGTTAAAGAGTTAATCACAAAAGGCAATTTTAAAGAATTATTTGAGAGTGACTCCTGGGTAACTGAGTTGTTTGAGTGTCTAACTATTGGTTTCAGCCCAGGTCAAGCTCTCATGGGTCATGGAATTAAGCATTGTATTTCCCACTCAACAGGGAGTCTGCTCTCCCTCTGCCCCTCCCCCATGTTTTCTCTCTCTCTCTCTCTCTCTCTCTTTCTCTCTCTCTCTCTTTTTCTGTCAAAATCAATAAATAAATCTTTTAAAACAAGGAGGAGGAAGAAAGGGGAGGGGAAGAGGAGGGAAACAGAAGAGGAGGAAAGAAGGATGGAAGAAGAACAAACTAAGCCCAAAGTTAGCAGAAGGTAAAAGTAAATAACAAAGATCAGAGCAGAAATAAATGAAATAAAGAGTAGAAGACAGTAGAAAAGAACAACAAAACTAAGAGCTGACTTTTTTGAGAAGATAGACAAAATTCACAAAGCTTTAGCTGGACTAAGGAAGAAAGACTCAAGTAAAATCAGAAATAAACTAGGAGACATTACAACAGATATCACAGAAATACAAAGAATCAGATGAAAATGCTATGAGCAATTAAATGTTAACAAATTCACTAACCTAGAAAAAACAGATAAATTCCTAGAAACACACAAATTACAAAAACGGAATCACAGAACTAGAAAATCTGAACAGATCAATAACTAGTAAGGATATTGACTCAGTAATGAAAAATCTCTCAACAAAGAAGTCTCAGACCAGATGGCTTCACTAGTGGAGTCTTCCAAACATTTAAAGAATTAATAAATAAAAAAAAAAAAAAGAATTAATACCAATCCTTCTCAAATGCTTCCAAAACTTGAAGAGGAAGGAATACATCCAAACTAATTTGATAAGGCCAGCATTATTTTGATACCAAAGCCAGATAAGGAAACTACAAGAAAAGAAAATCACAGGCCAATATCTTTGACGAACAGAGATGCAAAAATATTTAATAAAATACCAACAAAACAAATTCAAATGCACACTTAAAAGTCATATGCATGATTAAGTAGGATTTATCACTGGAATGCAAGGATGCTTCAACATATGTGCATCAATATACATAATATGCTACATTAGTGGTGGGTAAATGAAGCATAAAAATCGTATTATATCAATAGATGCTAACAATCATGTAACGAAATTTACAATTATTCCCTGGTAAAAACTCTCAACAAACTGGATATAAACAAAAAGGCTATACATGACAACCCACCACTGACATCACATTCAATGATGATAAGCTGAAAGTTTTTCCCCTAAGATTGAAAACAAAACAGAGATGTCCACTCTCACCGTTTGTATTCAACATCATATTGGAAGTCCTAGTCAGAACAATTAGGCAAGAGAAAGAAATAAAAGGCATTCAGACTGAAAATGAAGTAAAATCATCTCTGTTTGCTGAGGACATGATCTTGTATACATAAAATCCTAAAGACAGCACCAAAAAACTCTCAGACCTAATAAACAAATTAAGTAAAGTTTCAAGATACAAAATCAATACATATATCAGTTGCATTTCTATACCCTAACAATGAACTATTGGAATGAGAAATTAAGAAAACAATCTCATTTTCAATATTATCAAAAAGAATAAATACCTAGGAATAAATTTAACCATGGAAGTGAAATACATGTATACTGAAAACTGTAAGACATTGATGAGAGAAATTGAAGAAAACACAAATGAATGAAAAAATATTGTCCCCACAGGTTGAAAGAATTTCTACGTTAAAGTATTCATACTACCCAAAGTAATCTATAGATTCAATGTAATCTCCATTAAAATTTTGAGAAATATAGAGGAATATTTTATATATTCAATACCATTTATAACAACATGGATCAAATTGAAGGACATTATGGTAAGTCAAATACACCAGACAGAGAAAGACAAATACTGTATGGTTTTATTTATATGTAAAATCTTAAAAAAAAAAAAAAAAAAAAGGTGAACTCATACAAACAGAATAGAGTAGTGATTGCCAGGGGCTGGGAGGTGGGGGAAAATGAGGAGATTTTTACCAAAGGGTATAAACTTTCCATTATAAGATGAATATGTTCTGAAGATCTAATGTCTAGGATGGTGACTACCATTAATAATTTAAAAAGACAGAAGAATAACAAAACAATCTCAAAGCCACAAATAAAAATATTAATGGATTTTACTACTGCAGTATGAAAGATTCTTGTTCAACAAAATACAATATAGAAAAGGTAAATATGGGGATCCCTGGGTGGCTCAGAAGTTTAGCACCTGCCTTCAGTCTAGGGCATGATCCTGGAGTCCTGGGATCGAGTCCCACATCGGGTTCCCTGCATGGAGCCTGTTTCTCCTTCTGCCTGTGTCTCTGCCTCTTTCTCTGTGTCTCTCATGAATAAATAAATAAAATCTTTAAAAAAAAGAAAAGGTAAATATATTTAATATTCATAAACATTCATATAAGGCAAATATTTGGGATATCAAAAAAAGACAGAAATCTAATAAAAAAATTACTAGGGAATTCACACACAGAAAGGGAAACCTAAAAAGCAGTTATGAGAAGATTCTCAACATCATGTCTAAGCAAAAAAGGAAAAATTTTCAAATGCTTATTTTTACCATCAGATGGGCAAACTTTTAAAGTGAATTATTACCAGCAGCTGGTGAGAATACCCCCTTACACACCCCAAAGATAATGGAAACTAGTCAGGTGTTCTAGAGTAGTTTGAAAACAACTGAATTGGATATGAATAAACACTACAGCCCAGTAATTCTGCCCCCATGTTTGACTTTAATTTTTTTCCTGCCTTGATTACACAGAGCTAGAGAGGATGAGTTTTGTTGAATTATTTTAATAGTGAAGAATTAGAAGTTGGATGGACAAGTGATGAGATAAATGTGGAACTTTCATATATGAAAATCTATGAGACAATAAAATAAGAATAAAGTATGTCCATTCATCAATCTGTAGGAATATGAAAAACCTAAGTGTGAATAAAGAAGACAAGGAATATTTAGCATTTATGTATATTAAATACTTAGGAGTTGGAAATATATAGGAGGGTAATATGATTAGAGAGAGAGAAATATGAGTTCAAAAGTAAAACAAAATAAAAACACAAAAGGAGTAATGTATTGTTAACAATGTGTCATAAACAGTTTCTCATTAATCCCTCTAGAAATATATTGCTCATGTTCTAGGACCATGATCATGTGGGATGATATTTCACATAATGTCATGTGACTTTAAAAAAAACATATTATGGATAACTTTCTCTATCTGAACATAGGGAATCATGGCATTTTTTTTTTTTTAGTAATCAGTTATATAGATGAATCAAACTTCATTTAATCCTCTAATGGTAAACATATATATTATTTTGAATTTCTTCTTATTTAAAACAATTATATATGAATATTTTAAAATATTTTTTCAAAATTATAAAACATAGCTATACTTTGCTTACTTACATGATTTTAACAGTGAAAGAAGTGTCTAAACACTGAATCACTGAGTTGAAGGTTATGTGAATTTTTAATTTTGGAAGATATCACCAAGCTCTTCCTTAGGTTTTACATTAAACTCGGAAAGACCTTTCCATTTGAAATTTTTAAACAAAGCACTATTTTTTAACACATTTATGATTTCATTTTTATATTTAAATCTCTGAACCATCTGGAATTTATCTTAGCTTAAAAAGAAAAGTAGGGAAAGAGTTTTACTGGGTTAGCCAGTTGTCCCAATACTAGGTACTAAAGAAATCAATGTTTTCTATAATTTACTATTTACTATAAGGCATATCTTTACTATTTACTATAAGGCATATCTTTCTATGTATTTCAGTCTCTTATTGATTATCCTTTCCCTTGACAACACAAAACTTACTATAGCTTTATGCTGTACTTTAAAATGTGGTTGTCCTAATTGCCTCTCATAAATATTATTTTGAGTAATTTTCCTTGATATTTTCTCATAATTGTTTTTCCAGACGAATATAATGTAATTTTATCACACTTGAGAAAAATTTTTAGTATTTTTATGTGGATCACATTCCACTAATTACTATATAAAAAATTGAAACTTTAAAAATATTGAGTATTTTTATATAAGAATAAGACATATGTTAAATATATTATCTTCTTTTATATCTAGAAAGTTATAAAATTTCTTCATATAAACATTTTGAATTTATCATTTATTGTTATGTATTTTATATATAAATTACTTCAGTATATGACATTCTTCTAAAATATTACTGAACTGTAGTTTAAATCACAAAACATAACCAGCTATAGCAACTTCTTACTAGAGAATGTCTTCTGAGGCAAGGGAAACAAAAGCAAAAACAAACCATTGAGACTTTATCAAAATAAAAAGCTTCTGCACAGCTAAGGAAACAAGCAATAAAACTAAGAAGCAACCAATGAAACGAGAGAAGATATTTGCAAATGACATATCCAATAAGGGGTTGATATCCAAAACATAAAGAACTTATAAAACTCAACACCCAAAAAACAAATAATCCAGTTAAAAAACGGGCAGAAGATACGAACAGACATTTTTCCAAAGAAGGCATACATGGCTAACAGACACATGAAAAAAAGCTCATTATCATTGATTGTCAGGGAAATACCAATTCAAAACTACAAGGAGATATCACCAGTCAGAATGTTGACATCAACAACGCAGGACACAACAGATTTTGTCAAGGATGTGGAGAAAGGGGAACCCTCCTGCACTGTGGGTGGGAATGCAAGCTGATACAGCCACTCTGGAAAACAGTATGGAGGTTCCTCAAGAAGCTAAGAATAATAAAAAAATAATAAAATAAAATAAAATAAAAAGTTAAGAATAAGAACTACCCTATGATGCAGCAATTGCACTGCTGGGTATTTAACAAAAAAAGAGACAAAAACACTAGTTTGAAGGAATACATGTTCCCTGATGTTTACAGCAGCATTAGCAACAGCAGCCAAATCATGGAGAGAGCAGAGCCCAAGTGCCCATAGCTGGATGAATGGATAAAGAAGATGTGGTGTATACATACAGTGGGATATTACTCAACCATAAAGAAGAAATCTTGTCTTTTGCAACAACATAGATGGAGCTAGATGGTGTTATGCCAAGTGAAATAAGTCCATCAGAGAAAGACAAATACCATATGGTCTCACTCATATGTGGAATTTAAGAAACAAAACAAATGAACACGGGGAGAAAAAAGGAAAGTCAAACCAAGAAACAGATTCAACTACAGAGAACCAACACGGTTACTAGAGGGGAGGTGGGAGGGAGGATGGGTTAGATAGGTGATGGCGATTAAGGAGGGCACTTGCGATGAACACCGGGTGTTGTGTATATGCGATGAATTACTAAATTCTACACCTGAGATTAATATTACACTGTATGTTAACTAACTGGAATTTAAATTAAAAGTTGGAGAGAAAAATAAAATTGCAAAGCTAACAATTTTTGTATATTAATTTTGAGAACAAGTAGCTTAGCAAACATCATTTCTCTTGAATTTCCAATCATGAATTATACCATATGCAATAAGAATAATGATTTTGCATTCTCCTCCCATTCTCATATGTGTTCTATCTTTCTGTTGACAATTATTATTGGCAAGAATTTTCTAAACAATATTAAATAATAATGATGATAGTGTTCCAGTTATTTGTTGATATTTAACAAACCACCGCAAACTTCAGTGACTTAAAACAAGCACCACTTATCTTCTCTCACAGTCCTGTGGGTTTTCAGGACTTCCCTGGAAAGTTTCGGCAGGTCGTATTTGAGGTTGCCCATGCAGTGGTTCTCAGATGGCAGGTGGAGCAAGAGTAATCTGGAAACCTGGTTGGGACGTGGTAGGTAACAGCAAAACTTCTCTTATTTTCATGTATTCTCAGGGTCTTTCTACCGCTCATAATCTTTCGATATATATTCTCTTCTGCACTATAATTAGACTTCTTAAGTGGAAGTTCAAAGCTCTCCAAAAGAACTAAAGTGAAAGAAACCAAGATCTTCTTAAGTCTTACACCTGGAACTAGGTCAGAATTACTTCTGCCCTCTTCTATTAGTAAAGCACTCATAGAGACAACCCAGATTCCAGGGATAAAGAAGTAAACCTTACCTCTCAACGGAGAAGTGAAGAAGATACAGTCATCTTTAATTTCTTGCAGTAGTCCTTGGCTCACAAGTTATTTATAGTCCTCTTCCATGTAAAGTTCACTAACACATTTCCAGTACTCAAACAGATTTCATCCTAAGTGCTAAGTTCAAGAAATCCTCTAAATCAGGCCCAAATGTAATTCCATCTCCTTGGGAGTAATACTTGTTAACCAAAAATCCTAGAATTAAGAAAGTTTTATTTGCAAATACTCAGCATTCAGTGATAAGATATGATAACCTAAACATACACTTTCAGTCAGAAATTAATTTGGGGGACAACAAGTAGCTGGTCCATGGTAATTCTGAGATTTAAGTAGCTATGTAACCAATCCCTTGATTAGAGCCAAATCTTACTCCTCGGGAGGGTTTCTCTGTTACTAATGGTTCTAAACTCTGGACTCTTGGCTTTATACTATGGGTTATCATTTATTTTTACAAGAAATGGCCCATATAAGCAACTGGGTAGCTTAGTTTTTCAGTCTGCTCCCTGCTTCCAGAACTTTTTGGTTCAAATGCCTCTTTTGCTTTTGTCCCCTTCAGAGCATACAATTATAATTCCCTTAAAAACTATGCAGATTTCCTGTGTGTCAGTTAAAAGCTACTCCAGGAGATCAAAGTGACACCCACATGTCTTTTCAATTCCTTCTGAAATGTTACCAGAGAATCTTATAGCTGTAAGTTTCATTTTTTTGATCCTGAAGTCATATATATGTAATATATTTTCAGTGTCATAGATTTGATTTTTTACCCCGAGACTGTCTCTTATATCAAGAGTCTTTTGGTGTTCAGAGAATATGAGAATAAGAAACAGTTTTATTTTCCAAAAAGCAAACCTTAGTTTTCAATTCTTCTTTTAGGTCTGCTTGAAAATTGCCTTTTCTTTCCCATACCTAAACAAATGAAGTAAATTGTCACTACCAGCAGTCTACCCGGCAATCTCTTTACCCCAATCCACAGATGGGTGTGCACATCCAAATCAATTCTCATTATTTACAGTAGTTATGTTCAATAAAATACCCATGAAACCTGAATTAGCAAATACTGAATCACTTAGGGTCAGGTTCCTCTGAGCCTCCAGTCACATCTCCATCAGTGAATCAGTCCCTAACTTTGATGCATGTCTGTTTCTATTACATACACTCCCATGTACTTTGTAATGCATTAGCCTTGACCTCACAGCCGATAGTTCTAGAACTCATTTCTGAACTAAGTTGATCTCATATACATTTGCTTCATAAGGCATATTAAATATTTCTTGCACTTGGGAACACTACACAGTACGGGAAGACTATGCTTCAGACCATATAAAAAATAGTAAAGTCACCAAAAAAGAGCAAGAAATGTGAAAATTGTGGTACTAAATAGAAGGCCAAGGGGACACCTGCTTACAACATGAAAGCTGGAACAAGAAGGCAGAATGTTGCCTTGTTCAACTTCAGCTACAACCATGCTTGTCCGGGGGACTCAAAATTTTCACTACTCTGGGCAGGTTCATAAATGACTGCAAAAGTGTCAAGCTGTTTTATATGCAACGTATTAAAATATATGCCTAGTTTTTCACATTACATTGGGAGATCTCAATGCCAAACTTCCTAGAACTCATATCACAAGTTGCCTTTTCCCAGTTTCCAGTAACAATTGTTTCTTTGTCCCTTCCATCCTCTACTAACAGTCTCCTTGAGACTCTCTGACTTCCACTCTATAACTAGGGCCCAAAGCCAATACAACATGTGTTTTTTGTTACAAGAACAATTTCTAAATACCACTTCTTTTTCAGCTGATTTTTGCTGAAAATGGTAGAAGTAGGTTGTAACAGTCTATTTCAAATCATAAAGGCTTGAAATAAAGATCATTTCTGTATCTTTCATATCTGTGAGTTGCCATGAATACACTGGGCAGTTCATTGCTGGTCTTACCTCGGGTCTCTCCTGCAGCTGCAGTCAGATGACAACGGTGAGGACTGGAGTCATTTGGGCGCTCCACTCGCAGGCTGGGATGGTTGCCCCACGCAGTCGCAAAGCCTTTCCTCCACATTTCTCCACTTAATCTCTTCATGTGATTTCCTCAGCAGGGTAATCGTATTCTCACATGGCTGCCCACTGCATCCCCCAAAGTACAGAAGCCCCAAAAGCAGAAGTCGTTGAGGCCATTTTTAAGCCTCATATTGTCACTTCAGTCTTCTATTAACTAAACAGTCACAGAGCTAACCCAGAAAAACAGAAATAAGCTTTACCTCTTAGTGGTGGAGTGAAAAAATGTGTGGCCATCTTTAATTCAACAAAGAACGTATCTCTGTTTTATTTCTCATTTCAGTTGAAATTTTTGCATTTCAGCATTAGCAGGATGCTTTCTTTGTTTTGAGGTTAAGAGATTTTTATTCCTTTTTAGTCATGTTAAGAGTTATTTGCAAAGAGTTATCACATATTTTACATGATCTTAATATCTATTAAGATAACAATATCTTTTCTCTTTTGATGTATTAGTATGGCAAATTTATAAATGGATGCCCTTAATCTGAACCATCCTTGCATTTCTGGAGTACAAGTCTTATGATTAATAAATAAAATTCTTTGGTGCATTATGGATTTTAAAATCCTTTATTTAAGATTTCTACATCAGTAATTGAACACGACATCACTTGCTCTGTAGTTGTACAGTGGATATCTGTGATGATTCTCAAGTTTTGGTAGCACTGTTATTCAAGCTTTGTGCAAAGTATATTGGAAGGCTTCCTTTTTTACCCCTCTAATCTCAAAGAATTTACATTCTGATTATCCCTGGGAATTGTGAAAAAGATCATCTGTGAACCCATCTGGGCTTGCCTAGTATTTTTTACATACTTAACTGTCAAAAATTTCTTGTTTCTTTCCAGAGTTATTTCTCTATTGACTCTTTTTTTTTTAACTTGCACTGGACTGATTTTTATAAAGATAAAATATAAACACTAAAAAGTCTATTAAGATCTTTATAGGAATGGGCAAAACTCTTCTAATCTCTGTTTTAATAAATCTACCCATTGTAAACTATAATTTTATATATTTTGGCATTCTTGTTATTTTTATTAGATTAGGAAGCAGTTTATCTATAGAAGAATCTCATCATTTGTGATTCCATAAGGTAAAAATCTGGAATAGGAAATTTTGCCCTGGAAAAATCTTTTAGAAGGTTGGAAGCCCAATATATCATTTCTCAATAAATCCAAGAGAGCCAAATTTTCCTCAAGCTTTGGAAGACATCTCTGTTTCTTTGAGTACAAGATGAAATATTGGCTTATATTTGAAGGCCATGCTGTATAAAAAGTAAGTACATTTAAATCTTAAATCATAATCACATGCAGTGGACCAAGATGCTCATAATATGAAAGGTAGGAGGGAGGTATGATTAAGTTAACAAAAATTCTTCTAACCCAACACATGCTCACTTCAAGGAATATTCATGGATAAGAATGGAAAAATAGAAACGGAAAACCTTCAAGTTTTCAGACTTACAAAAAAGTTTTAGCTTAAGATCCAAAGAGAAGACTGCTCATTCTGGATATTTTTTTTCTCATTTTGGCTTAAGTTCCATGCATTTGGCACATATCCTTCATAGTTTAGGATCTGAGGTTATAGATATTTCTTTGTTTCATTGAAGACCACATTTTTTTTCTCTGTTACTTTTGTTTGTTTTCTGTTGTTTTCTGTGAGTTTTAGAAGACAAAAATCAAATTAAAATGCTTTATTCCTTCCATTTAAAGTCATGTTTATCATTTTATTTTATTATTTTTATTTGAATAGTATCTAATTTCATTTTATTAGGAAGTATAATGTCTTAGTAAACTCAATTTATTGAATTATTAATGTCTCTTATTGTCTTAATCATTAATTTTCTGACTGCTCTTTTACATTTGAGTTTTAAAGTTCAAATTGTATCAACATTAGAGTATCTGTAATTTAATGAAATTTTGGCTTTTAAAATGTTAGTATTTCAAAATAGTGAATAAAGTAAATTTCAACTTTATTGTTTTATTTCAAAAATATTAACAATATTTTAAGGCATTTAATGTAATACTTGCGAAGACAAGCATGATGATTTAATGACATTAATTAAATAAGAAAAATATGAGAAACCCAGAGTTCAAATACGTACATCTGTTCTCAAGTCTATAATCTTGCCAAAATCTATTGCTGGTTTTATTTAAATTACTATGGTACAAATTCTTCCTTCTGTCATGTGCAGTCACCCTAACTTAGTTTTCCAATTAATTTCTATATTTACTCATGTTTATAACGAGGACAAGGATTTGAATATAAATGAGGAGGAGTTTTAAAAATATTTCCTTAAAAGTAAATTTATTTTTCATATAACATTTTCCCTTATTTTCTTAGAATACTTTTCATTTCTTTATTCATTCAGCTCTTTATGTGTAAATGAGAACTTAGCTTGGGCCAAAATCTGTGCACATTTGTTGTAAATACAATGTAGAGCAGTCTGTTCCTGTAAGGAAATTAAAATATAGTAAGAAAGTTATAATAGACTAAACTTAAAATTATAATATAGTTTGATAAATCCTATAATGGAGGAAGTACTGTTTCTAAGATATACATACAGAAAGAGCTCCTTACACAGAGTTGGGAGGTCAGAGACAATAAAAAATAAGGAAGTTTATGAACAGATGATCTTTGCATAAGGAGCTATGTTGCTTTTCTTGATATATTTCTAAACTTGATGCAGTCTCTGGCCTGCCTGGGCAAAGCTTGTGCTTTGATTATGAAGTCTGATGATCTGAGAATTTACTAAGTAGAAAACTCTCTGTTTCTAGTTTTCCCTTTAGCTTTATACATTAAAATAATTGTTTCCTCATGAAATGAATTAATGTAAAGAGATAAAGCAGTGGAATCAGCCAAAGTTGAATGAAGAAACTACATTATTAAATAATCAAATCACTTTTTCTCCAAATGGAATCTGACTTTTAAGGTCCATGTCTGAAAAAATAAAATAAAATAAAATAAATAAAATAAAATAAAATAAAAAATAAGGTCCATGTCTGTACTCATGGGAATACTAGTTTGTTTGTTTAGTATTGAAAACAAAAACAAAAACAAAAAAACAACCCTGATGCATGTTTTAATAATAAGACTTCATAGACTAACTCCAACATTGAATTTCTGGCTTTCTTTTTCTGGACCTTTTGCAAAATTAGTTCTGATGTTTCGATTAATGGAAAAAGAGAAAATTAAAGTTTTAAAAAATCTAGAGAGAAGTAATTTCAAAATATAAGGTCCTCTGGTAATATAATCATAAATGGAATAATAAATAAGAATAAAATAATAACTTATTTTAAATAATAACTTGTAACTTATATTCTATTCCATCTTAATCAGATTAACATTCTTAGAATTGCCTTGATTGGAGAAACAATAATCTCTATAGACCTAGATACTAGAAATAAATACAACACCTTATTTTCTGTTAATCATACCTTCTTTTAATAAGAAATGACTGTTTTCTAGTTCTCCATTTGTAGGAACAATTTAGATGAGATTGGGCACATTCAGGGTGGTATGGCCATAGACCATTTGTAGGAACAATTTAAAGCTAAATTGCTTATCATATATATGTGCACTAGGCTGATTTCATTATTTGTGTCTTTTAACATTTTGTAGGTAATCTGTTTCTAGGTAAATAGCTCTTGCTACTGACATAAAGTTGCTACTAAGTAAACAATTTTGATTCTAAATAGCAGAAATCAAAGAGTAGTATATATTCACCAAATGCTCAATATATCTCAAATATATTTCAAAAGGCTATGATAGCAGTCTATGATAAAAACATGTTTTCTTTGGAAGATTTTGACATCTCACAATGGCCTCAACAGAACAAAACTCTACCTAGCCCACATAACTGGCCCAATGACTATTTTATTCTATGTACCAACCCACTTTACTAGATTGTTTCGAAGATCAAATGAGAAGGCATATAATAGTATTTTTCAAAATCTAAAGTACATGGCAACATAACTGGTTTATTGAAAAATTTCAACTCAGCACAGTCTGCTAGAGATTCTCTCTCCATCTCCTTTTCCCTCCCCCTATGCCCCCCCCCCCCCCACCACTGTTGGGCAAGCACTCACTCTCTCTGTCATTATCTCTCTCAAATAAATAAATAAAATCTTTAAATTAAAAAAAAAAAAAAGACTATACTTTCCAGAACTGCAGGATTATTTTTTACCTTCCGTGCTGGTCATTATTGCTTCTTGAACTCTGACCTGCCCATCAATACCATCTATGAAGGTCAGGCAACCAAAAGAAGTGGTTATTTCATTTGTGAGTTATCTGGACCCTTAGGCAACCCCAAATGGGACTCAACCTTTTTTGCTACACTCAGTTGTGTATTATCTGCTAGGTTTCCTTTACACACTAAGTAGCACTGTATTGTGGAGTACAGTTATGGGGAGTCAAGTTGGATATCTTGGTTGTATTCCTTGATCCTGAAGAAAGTCTCACATGCTAGCCTCAGCGAATGGTGAGAATGTGGGCTGCTACACAGGATGTCTGTCTCTGGGCCCTGTGACACCTCTCTAATTCTGTTCTCTCCTGCTCACATAGAATAGTCTGATCTTTAGGCCTTTGCCTAAGCAGATACCCAACTAGAGAATGGATGCAACTCTATAGTTTTGAAAGACATCTTCACCCCTTTTCATGGAGTTTCCTTCTAATTTGGCAAGAGGAAGATTCTAAGTAGATGGGAACAAATATGGGTCTGATAATAGAAGCTACAGACATGGATTGTATCTGTCCAAGATAGCTAATTGATTCTTCATTTGCCAAATAACTCATCAAGGGTCAACCATGGGTCAATAAAAATAACAGGATCTTGGGGCAAAAATAAGTAAAATTAGACATGGCTACTATCATAAAATCAATAATGTATAGGTGAGTGGATGGAAAATACTGACCAAGGCATACAATAAAGGCAAATTTATACCTAGGCCATTTTATTTCTTTTAATGGTGAATTACTAAACATCACCATTAAATAAAATAATTACATCAACAACATGGATCAATCTAATGAACACAATTTTGAGAAAAATAAAGCCAGATAGAAAAAAATCTGAACATAGGGAAAACTACCTATAGCAAGAGTAATAGGTGGTAGTATCCTTTGGGAGGATGGTGATTGGATTGAGAAGAGGCCAATGGGGTATCTGAGATGCTGGTAATATTCAAATTTTTGGCAGGGTTTTGGTTTTATGGATATATTTCGTATAGCATATTATGTCAAATTGCCCTCTGCTTCATGCATTGTTCAATACGCAAGTTTGCAAATAGGGAAGTGCTATGGACTAAACGGTGCCCCTTCTCAATTCATATGTTGAAACCCTAAACCCAATGGGACTATATTTGGAGAGGGCCTATAATAACATAATTAAGGTTAAATGAGGTCATAAGGGTAGGGCCCTAATCCAATAGGATTAGTGGTATTATAAAAAGAGGAAAAGAGAGAAATTTCTCTCCCTCTCTTTTTCTCTCTCATTCTACAAGCACACAGTGAAGAAAGGCCATTTCAACGCAAACTGAGATGGCAGCTGCCTATAAGCCAAGAGAAAAGACCTCAGGTTGAAATCACCTTTGGTGGCACCTTGTTCTTGGTCTTTACAGCCTCTAAAACTGTGAAAAGAAATTCTGTTGTTTAAGCCACCCAATCTCTGGTATTTCATTTTAGTGGACAAAGCTGACTAAGACAGAAGGTGATCAGGGGTTTGATATTGCACATATGAAATATAGGCTGGCTTTAAACTAAGACAAGTTCTCTAGTAGTTGTCCAGTTGTTAAAGGAACAGCTCTAGAACTCAGAGATGTTGATGTCTGCAAATCTATTTAAAACATATATTTGTGAGTTAACTTTGACAATGTGGTTTAAATGATGGGTTTAAATAAGATGACAAGGGAAATAATGTAAAGTGAGAAATTTCCTAAGAAAACAGCCTCAAGAAATGCCAACATTTAAAGTTGGATAGAGGCTGGGATGCCTGGGTGGCTCAGCGGTTGAGCGTCTGCCTTTGGCTCAGGGTGTGATCCCGGAGTCCTGGGATCGAGTCCCACATCGGGCTTCCTTCATGGAGCCTGCTTCTCCCTCTGCCTCTGTGTGTGTGTGTGTGTGTGTGTGTGTGTGTGTGTGATGAATGAAGAAATAAAATCTTTAAAAAAAATAAAGTTGGATAGTCACTGAGACTAGACAAGAAATGATGAAGGACCTGCCAGAAAGTTAAATAGACAAAAAAAGGGCTAGTTGTGTTAAAAGAAGATACAAGACCTAATCAACAGCTAATTGAGCACAGAGCAATAATGAGGTATCAGATTAGAACAGGCCAAGTAGTTTGAAAGTGAGGAAATGGAGATAGTGCATAGAAACAAATATTTTTTAGGAAAAAAATTTAAATATTTAGATTAGCAAGAAAGAGTAGAAATGAAGGATCCAATATATTCTAAACATTAGAATATTTGAAGAAAGAAAGTGTAATTATTTGTGTGAATTTCCTGCAACAAAGTTGAGATGCCAAATACAGTGGAAGCATCACTCTTAGATAAGAGGAGGGCATTGTCTTGTCAATAGCAGGAAGAAGCACAAAATATGGACACAAATAAGTCTTTTTTTTTTTTTATGTTTCTTATCATGAAGTTGAAGGAGATCCCCTCTAAGAGATTCTCTTTTTCGGTGATTCATAGGCGAATTATCAACACTGAGCACGGAAGATGGGGAGATCAGAAGTTTTGGTATAATGGAAAAGGTTTGAAAAGGGATTAAATTAAAAAGGAGGATGTATGTTTTTCAAAGACATACAGTAATATTTCTGAGCAGTGTTGAAGGACTCACTTAAGGGAAGTGACCAAGAATTGATAGTGAAACCAAAAGACCTAATTTGGTTATATCTTGCTGTGTTGCTTAACCACTTGGGTTCAGGTGCAGAGAAATTGGGTGGTTGGTTCTTCCAGGGCTCAGATTTTGCCAAGTGAATGTAATTAAAACAGTCAAGAAAGTTGGTGATGCTGGAAAAAGAATTCTTTGAATAATAACTAATTAATCTAAGCTGAATCACAAGAAAATAAAAAGGATAAGGCCAATGTATTAGGATAAAGAGAAAAAAATCAATGGAATAGAAGTTGTCTGCAATAAAAATTAAACACATATATTTTGATAAACACATTCTGGGAGAAGTTTGTGGCCAGAATGAAATGCTAAAGATACTTTGAGAGATAGATGGAGTAAGAGATTGAAAGGAAATAAACGTGGATGACTCTGGAAGTAAGAGCTACACGAGAAAATGGGTAAATCACTTGAGTGCTGAAGTCACCTGGGAAAATGGCGAACTTCTATTCTTAAAGAGGTCTGTTAAATATTTGTCAAATTCTTTGAAAGATTAGAAATAATTGTCTAGACGCCATCAAATGGTGACAACAGAAAGCTATTAAGTGATTATATGAAAGACTTCACCATAGCTTTACAAAATACTTAATGATAATGGTGTGGGTGGGTGGAACAATACGGAGTAGGAATAACCTCAATCTCATGTCGTGTACCTGAGGTTTGAAAAAATAGTCACTTCTTGAAAATCTTCTGCCAGATAAATGTTCTCACAACAGAGGGAATCTCACTTAAAACAGGGATATTAAGAAAATACTCATAGAAGAGCTTGCAAATTGAAGGGAGTTTGCTAATGATGAAACTTGATTCCAGTGGTGCCATATAAGGATTTGTACAGTGGGCAATAGGTTGGGTATGGAGCTGGGTCAGATACGATGAAGATTTTCGGTTATGGTGTTTTAGAGAACCCAGGATAAGAGGACTCCATGTTTTTGCTGACTGACAAAAACAGAGATAGAGAAAAATGTATGAATTTAGTCTTAAAGTAGCTTGAAGGAGAGTAGATGCTAAACCTAGGAGCAGGTAAACATGTCACCTGAGGTGAAGAGGAACACAGGAGCCACACTCCTTCTGCTGGCATGCTCCCTGTTAGACCCAGAATTCAGATCACATTCTGAGTGGACTGGATGGTTAATGGTGAATCCAAATGCTATCAGCAGCATCAGTATCCATAACATAGCAGCCACAATAAAGGGTGAGGTCTTGCCATTAACAACAACATGGAGGGACCTGGGGGGCATTACAGCAAGTGAAATAAGTCAGACTGAGAAAGACAAATACCATATGATTTAATGCATATGTGGAATCAAAAAAAAAAAAAGTAAATGAATAAACAAACCAAAAGTAGAATCAGACCTATAAATGCAGAGAATGAACGGATGGTTGCCAGAGGGGAGGAGGGAGGCAGAATGGACAAAATGTTTGAAGGAGAGTGGGAGGCACAGATTTCCAGTAATGGAATAACACGCACAGCATAGAAATATAGTCAATGATATTATAATAGTGTTACTTGGTGACAGGTGGGAGTGACACATGTGGCGAGGCTAGCATAAGGCATAGAGATGGTGATTCTTTATGCCATACACCTAGAATTAACATGACACTGTGTGCCAACTGTACCCAGACAAAAAAATTAAATATAAGTAAATGAGTAAGATAGCAAATATTATGTACCATGGTGATGTTCCCAGTGTATCATAAATATTAACTTAACCTTCTTAACAGTTCAAGAAGGTCATACCTATCACCATTACATTCTTATGTGATGAAACTGGGGAATGAAGAAATTAAGTCACTTTCCTGGGATCCCAGAGCTAGTAGGTGGTCTCACTGGGATTTAAAAGCCAGCAATATGGTTATAGATATTTTAAGACAGAAGAGAATTTAATATATTTAAATGTCGGCCATAAGAAGTTAGTATAAAAGGTGAGGTTGTAGAGGCAGAAGCAAGAAGTCATATATAGTAGGGCGAGATGCATACTTGCAACCAGTACCTCCTTTCCCCTTCTTTTTAAAAAGGATTTCAATTATATTCCAGTAGGTGATTTTATTTCCCAGGCTTCTTTTTCTTAGGCATGACCATATGATTATGTTTCTCAAGGAGTAGAATGTGGAGTAAAAAGTTGGCTTAGAGTTGGAAGTTGAATCAGTTGGAAGGAGGAGCACTTTTATCTTCCCATCTGGCTGCTCCTTCTGGCCTTCAATGTAGACACACTGGCTAGAAGTCCAGTGTCCGCGTTGGACCAGAAGGTGGCCCTGAGGAATGACATGGAAACATAGGACCCTGGATCTGTAATGACATCCCAGAGCTGCCGGACTGCCCTGCACTCCCTAACTCTAGAACTATTTTAGAAGCGAACAAAAATGTACTTCTTATTTTAGTCATTATTTTAGTGTTTTTCTGTTAAATGCAGTTGAATATCATCTAAGAGAGCATGGTGTCCAGAAGCTGGGCAAAAAAAAAAAGCGAGGGAAATGCTAGGTACTTGCTTAGAGCTAAAGCAAGTTGATAACTGAAACATGCTTATTGATTAAGTGGAATAGGCCACTGATGAACTTAACACAAGAAGTTTCACAACCGATGGAGTTTAAAGTAAAGAAAATAGCAAACTGAGAAGAAATAGAAAAGGAGAAATTGGAGACAATTTAAGTACATAATAGAGTAGAAGCTTTTCTCTGAATAAGAATAGCAAATGGAGGGAGTCTAGCACTCACATATATAGATTTTTTTTTAATTTGTTGGTTTTGTTTTCTAATGAGGGAAAAAAATAGAACATGCTTAACTTGCTTTCTGCAATAAAATCCTGAGTATTTTCTTTGGCATGGGGAATTCTATCATCTATCTATGTATCTATCTATCCATCTATCTACCCAGAAAGAGAAGCATTTTTAAATGGTGTGAATTTTTACTTATGTGTGATGCCATAAGTGAAATTTCTGAATAAAGTGAATTAATTTAAGGCAGTTATAAAATAAATATGTCATGGGGATTTAATGTGCAGCACAGAGAATATAATTAATAATATTGTAATAACATTGTATGGTAACAGATGGCAACTAGATGTATCATAGGGATCATTTCGGAATGTATAAAAATATCAAACCACTACAAAGTACACCTGAAACTAATGGGAAATTTTGTGTCAATTATACTCCAATAAAAAAAAATCAATTTAAGGATCTTTTAAATGAAATAAACAAACAAAAATTAAAAAGACAAGTGCCACACCTTATAGCACAGATTATAAAATAAATTTACACCTGCAAAGGCTTACTTTATAGACTCTTGATAATTATTGCTAATTATATCAAAATATTTTTAATAATAAATGTATCTAGTTCATGATTACACTCACTTTAAAGTTTCACTTGGCTTCCAGCTTTGAAATGAGAGTTATCCTAAGAGAATATTTTAGTAGTGAAATATCTGAAATTGAAACTGAGACCTTCATGGTGAATTTGAGAAGGAAGATTTCAGAAGATTTCTATGGCAAATTGTTTATGTGCCAATAAATTCTGTAATAGACATTTTCACCAGCCTGCTAAAGTTTCATCCAAGAAAAATAGTATAAGGAATGAATTTATCTCATGTTCTGCTCCCTCTCAAAACAGTAATTATATATATTTTTAAAAGCCCACAATTTATACCATATGCTTCTCAGAACATCTTTATACCTAAGGCTGTGGAAAAGTATAAAACCCTTATTGAGGATAGACAGGCAATCTACTCATTAAGCTCTCTGCAGAATTAAGTGTATATATTTGTATTTTGAAATTATGTGAAAAATACATTAGCCATTAAACATTAAGGCCCTAACGGGTGCATCCAGAAGGCAATAATATACAGGAACATGATTTTCCAGACGTAAACATTATGACTGAAATGCTTTGAAGTGTGAAATAGTTTTGAAGGAGAGAAATTCCTTTTCCTTATCACTGATTCTACCAACTTTCGATCAACAATCCCTTCACTAAAGTTGCTGGAGTTTCCCCTAACACCATGTTATCACCCAGGCACTCGAGGGCATGGACCGGGGCATCAGGTCTCCTGTCTGTTACGGCCTAGCTCTTTACACTGACTACACAAGACTAAAATGGACAAAGAATACATTGACAGTGGTTTCCAAATTGAGATATAATTTCAATTTTTCTGAAATCCACATACATTTCCACTTTCAAATAAGATCACTCCAGAAATAATGTTTCCGTATGAAGAAATACTTTATGTGAAATTTTGTGTCATGGATTTTTCCAAAAGGCGTATTTGCCTAAAAACTATTACATGAAAGTAAAGATTTCTTTTTTTTTACTTTGTTAAAGTGATTACTATCCTAAAGTTACACCCAATTATCACCAACATGTAAGAACTGATCACATCAGATTTCTAAATAGATACTTTTATTTCAATAGATAATATATGTAATAAGATTTCAAGAAAATACAAATGAGAATATAGGAAAAAGTGTTTCTCACACCTCAGTCTTTTATTTTCTCAGAGACAACCACTGCAGCTGGTTGATTATCTTTCTAAAGATAATTTGGAAAAATATAAATTAATCAATATGGATATAGAACCTGTTTTGTGATAAATGCAAGAAGTAGTATATGTCTATGCAAATTTCTAAGAATACATGTCTAATAGTCATCTTATTGTACTTAATCAAAATGTTTTTCCAAAGCCTTAGATAAAACATGTCTGTCCACAACTCCCTTCATTCCACATTTCCACCACCTGCCCACCCAAAGCAGCACCCCCTACCCACTTCTGGTCACTTTTTTCTGCATTATCCTGTTTTATCTTTTCTACAGAAATTATCATTATTGGAGATAATCTGTTTAAATTAATTGATTTATTTATGTTTTTGTTACTTCTACTATTAGAATAAAAGCTACTTTTGAGGCCGGGAACTCTTTCTTTTTACTATTTATCTCCCCAGCACCTACAACAGTACACACCTGATCCTTTTCCACCTTGTTTCCCCTCACTGAAAAACATCTCAAAAATCATTCAGTCCATAGAAAATACTTTTACTTGACCACATGCCATTTCATTATACAAGCATACAAGTTTATTTGACTAGCTGCCTAATAATGGACATCTAGATTGTTCACATTATCTTGATAAGACAGACAATGCTGCAGTGAATATACTGACATTCTATACAAGTTGGCATAGTTGTTGTTCATATGTGTGAGTATAACTGGTGGATAATTTTCTAGAGTAGACTTGCAGAATTGAAGAGCACATGTATTTTTATGCTGATATATTTTGCCAAATTACACTTTCAAGAGATTGTTCCAATTTAAATTCTCTACAACAATGTATGAATGTTTTCAAAGATTGTCATCAATACAGTGTGGATAAAATTAATTAATTTTTTTCTTATCATGACTGAGTTTGAGCATATTTTTACACATACAAAAATCAATGCTAAATTGTCCTTTTCACATTATTTTTTCAGGAGCTTATTGATTTATGGATACTATTATGAAAGTGAATAAAACAACTCATGTGCTTTATCTGACTAAATTACAATATTTTTCTATACACCCACAATTTTAATTTTTGCACATTCATATTGGTCACTTTTTTCTTTTATGACTGTCCTAGTTACTTTTGTGTTTAGAGGCTATTCCACTTCAAAACCATAAAAAATTATCATATGTTTTCCATTATTTATTTTATGGCTTCATAAGAGACACAGAGAGTGAGGCAGAGACACAGGCAGAGGGAGAAGCAGGCTCCCTCTGGGGAGCCCTATGTGGAACTCGACCCCAGGATCCTGAGGTCACGAACTGAACCCAAGGCAGACGCTCTACTACTGAGCCATCCATACAAAAAAATGTATTTCTTAAGGGCATCCCAGGTGGCTCAGCGGTTTAGTGCCACTTTCAGCCCGGGTTGTGATTCTGGAGACCCAGGATCGAGTCCCACGTCGGGCTCCCTGCATGGAGCCTGCTTCTCCCTCTGCCTGTGTCTCTGCCTCTCTCTCTCTCTCTCTCTCTCTCTCTCTGTCTCTCATGAATAAATAAATAAAATCTTTTTAAAAAATGTATTTCTTAACATAATAAGACTTGACAGTTGAAATTACCCCTTGATCTATGAGCTGCAGAACGGATATTGTATTAGTAAGCATAAAAACAACATTGATCTTATACATTTCCATCAGAGTTTTTGAGTGATCGGATGCATTATCAGTAAACAACAATCTTTAAAGGTATCTTTTTTCTGAGCATTAGGTCTCAAGAGTGGGCTTAAAATGTTCAGCAAACCATGCTGTAACCAGATATACCATCATCTAGAATTGTTGTCCTACTTATAGAACAGAGGCAGACGAGATTTAGCATAATTCTTAAAGACTAGGATTTTCAAAATGCTAAATGAACACTGGCTTCATCTGCAAGTCAGCAGCTGCACTAGACCAACAAAACAGTCAGCCTGTCCTTTGAAGCTTGAAGCCAGGCATTGACTTCTTTCTCCTCCAGCTGTGAAAGTCGTGGATGGCAACTTCTTCCAATAGAACTCTGTTCTGTGTACACTAAAAACTGTTGTTTAGTGAGCCACCTTCTTTAATGATCTTTAGACCTTCAGGACAACCTGCTGCAGCTTCTACACCAGCACTTGCTGCCTCACCTGTACTTTTATGTTATGGAGAGGCCTTCTCTCCTTAAACTTCAAGAGTCAACCTCTCATAGCTTCAAACTTTTCTTCTGCAGCTTTCTCACTTCTCTCAGCCTTCACAGAACTAAAGAGGTTAGGGTCTTGCTCTAAGTTAGTCTTTAGTTTAAGAAAATATTATGATTGGTGTGATCTTCTATCCAGACTAACATTTTATCCATCTCAGCTATAAGACTATCTCACTTTTTTTTAAGATTTTATTTATTTATTCATGAGAGACACACACACAGAGAGAGAGAGAGAGAGAGAGGCAGAGACACAGGCAGAGGGAGAGGGAGAAGCAGGCTCCATGCAGGGAGCCCGGTGTGGGACTCGATCCCGGGGCTCCAGGATCATGCCCTAGGCCGAAGGCAGGTGCTAAACCGCTGAGCCACCCAGGCTATTTCACTTTATCATTTATATGTTTACTGGAATAGCACTTTTAAGTTCCTTCAAGAACTTGTCCTTTGTATTCATAAGTTGGCTGACACAAAAGCATAGCTTTCAGCCTGTCTCAGCTTTCAACATACCTCCCTCCTTTATCTTACTCATTTTTAGCTTTTGATTTAAAGTGAGAGACATGAGACTTTCCCCATGACTTGAACACTCAGAGGCCATCGTAGTGTCATTAACTTGTTTAATTTCAATATTATTGTGTCTCAGAGAAAAAAGAGGCCCAAATAAGGTAAAAGAGAGAGATGGGGAAATGGCCAGTTTGTGGAGCAATCATTTATCAGTTAAGTTCACGGTCTTGTCTGGGGGTAGCTCATGGTGCCCCAGAACCACAATAGTAATATCAAAAAGCACTGATCACAGATCACCATAACAAACATAATAATGAAATGTTTGAGACATTGTGAGAGTTACCAAAATGTGACACTGAGACATGAGATGAGCAAATGTTGGAAAAATGGCACCAATTGAGTTACTTGGCACAAGGTTGCCATAAATCTTTCCATTTGTAAACAACAACAAAAACAACCCCACAAACATATTTGAGAAGCACAATAAAATGAGGTATGCCTGTATTTAACAAAATCCCTACTGAATACCACTAGAGTTAATGGATTAATTCAATTAATACCTGACTCAGTGTACGAATGCAGAAGTTTTTATCTAATTATTCTCCTATTCTATACATAGACTGTTTTGATTATTTCTGTTTTCAAAAATTGTGTTAAATTATTTTAAAAACTAGAATGGATTTGTGAAAATTAGACATGCTTCCACATTTTGTACTTTCCTTTTTGTTTCCTTACTTTTATTTCCCCTATATTATTGTCTTTATTAACTGTGAAGCACAATAAAGAACAGTAAAGGAAAAAAGAGGGTATGCCTATATGTAAAAACCAAGGATATAAGATTTTTGGTTTCCATCCAGTCTAGTGTCCACATAGTCCTTCTGATAGACTAAATAAGACAGACTAAATAAGAACTGTCTAAATGTTTAAATTTATTAAACAAACTTACACACATTTTTGTGACTTTGATCTGATTATTTCTGTCTCAGGTTTGGTCTGTAGCAGTTGAAGACAACCTTATCAATTCCTTTACCAAAGCCTGATTTTTGCCTTCTGATCAACCAACAAGACCTAAGATATTGACACACTTATGGTTTTGTTTTGGTTAATTTTCAAGAAATAAATCCATTATTCTGAACCTATAAAATTATTAGGTGGTAAAAAAAAATATTAGGTGGTAATTTCTTTAAAATGCAATGGTAACATATTGCTTTTTATATTTTAGTGTTTAGTGATACTTGAATTATTTTGCACATTTATGATGTAAGACAGGAATCTAACTTTACTTTTTCCCATATGGAGAGCCAGATATATAGCATTTATTATATATATATATATATATATATATATATATATATATATATATATAATTTATTAACAAGGTCTACCTAACAACTAATCTGGCATCTCAATCATTTGCTAAGTTTTCATAAATATATTGATCTGTTCTTGAGCATATCATTGCAATCATACTAAACTAAATAATATTACTAAATTAAGAAACACTAAACACTAAATTAAACACTAATACTAAGCACAGCTAAAATACTGAACCACCCAGGCACTCCAAACTACAAAATTTCTTTGAATTTCAACTTTTCCTTATTGATGTCCTTTTTCCCAGGATTCAGCTCCAAGATTTCACATTGGCTTGTTGTATCTTTTTAACCTCCTTAAACTTAAACAGATCTTCAGTCTTTCCTTGTCTTAGACAAGGATACTTGTCAGTTATTTTGTAGAATGGTTCTCAGATTGGGCTTGTCTGGTATTTTCTCATTTTTAAACTGAAGTCATGCATTTTTAGGGAAAATAATACAGAAGTGATGTGCTCTCTCTGGTGCACCATTTCTAGACAAACAATGTCAATGGGCATTAGTGTTATCAGTGGTCACAGTAACCTTAATCACACAGTTAAAATGCCAGAATTATTCCCTATAAGGTTACTATTTTCCTCTTACCAATAACTGGATATTTAGGGAGAGATACATCTAAATTACACAAATATCATTTTTTCTGTTTAGCTTCTGCCCCCAATTTTAACAGCTATCAGTGGATCTTGTCTGCAGTAATTATGCTGTTCTAGGGGTTAATTTCCATTTTCCTTATTCTATCTACATTTATTAATTGAAATTCTCTATCAGGAAGAGCTGTCCTTGCTCTCCATTTGTTTGTTCAGTTATTTATATCTGAAGTGATTTTTTTAAATTTGAAGTTTAATTCAAAACAATAGTTATTTTGTTGCACAAGTTGTTTACATTTTAGCCATTGAGAGCTCTTCCGTATGGGGTCCTGTACCCCCTTCTATCTATCATCTATCTATCTATCTATCTATCTATCTATCTATCTATCTATCATCTATCTATTATCTATGTGTATAGATATAGATATAGATATAGATATAGATATAGATCTTCTCTTTCTTTCTCTCTAGCACTTCCTTATTTTCTGGAACCACAAAAGGCTGCAGTTTCAACTTGTACTTCTCCTGCCTCAGTCTTGGAGTCCTTCTAGGTCTCTAAGAATCCTTGTGTACTTTCACCGGAGAAATGTATTTAGAAACCAGGTTATAGTGCTAAATATGCCAATTTTTACTTGGCTGTCACTGCTTCTCTTCCCTAGTGGATACAGCTAGAAAATATATTTCTGTAGGTTAATCCATGGACATGCACACACACACACACACACATGCACACACCTGTAGTTATCTCTGCATCTATTTGTATGTACAATTTTTTAAAGTCTGTATTAATTGTTCTGACTACAATCCAACACTATAAAGTTTATTATAGCCTTTTCCCTTATTTGCAACTTTTTTCTCAGATCATGAAAAATCTGGCTTTCATTATCTACTTGTTGGTTTAATCTTAGTATATAGTTAAAGTAGCTTTAGATTTGCCAACACATATCCTTGTGAGAAATAAATTTATCAGAGTACTTCTGTACAATGTCCAGTGGCCTTAGAGTATTTACTCAAAACAATTCCAAAGTTACTTAAGTGAACTTCTTTCTTCCCTTTTACCTTCAGTGTGATTATGTAATTCATTTTAATACAGTTAGATGCATTTGCGGCAATTGGTTTTCCACCACTACCCCTGTATCATGGTGGTTTGTTTGTTTGTTTTGAAATTTATTCAGCATAATCCACTCTCTATGATGTGAAATTCTGTAGAGCTTTGGCAAATGCGTAGAACTAAGTATGTAAAACCACAATATCATACAGGACAGTTCTAATGCTTCCCAAACTCCTTCCCTTTGTAGGAAACCACTGTCCCAACCCTCATCCCCTGGCAACCTTTTGTTTCCCATGTCTATAGTTTTGCCTCTACCAGAGTGTCAGCTAAATGAAATCATAAAATATGTAGTCTGTGGGTTTGGTAAAACGCATTTAAGATTTATTTATACGGGAGTTCTAGGTGCTTCATATCCTAGCCAGCAATGGGTATTACCAGTTTTCCATTTTGTTGTTGCTTTTAGTTTTAGCAATATCAACAAATGTGTAGAGATATACAATGAGTTTGGACTTTGATCTGCTATTCACTGGCTTTATGGCCTTGAGTAAGTTATGTAATCTCTTTCAGTTTCCTGAACTGTAAAGATGGATTCCTGATAGTGCTTGCCTCTAGACTTTTGCAAATTAAATGAGATAACAAACATAAAGTCCTTAATATTGTCTGATACCTATGCCTCAAAAGATTAACTCTTCACCTTCCTTTATCCTCTTAATGTTTTTATATTTACTCACTAAGTCGTCAAGTCGGCCAAACATTTAACCTTGAACAAAACTAGCATTTTCAGGTAAGTAAAATGATTTGTGCCAAAACCCATAGATTTTGGGCACTTTACTACTTTTGAAATTGCTGGGTCTTTCTTGCTTATATCACTATCATTGACAGCATCTGAGCCTCCTTCTAAAATATTATCTTTTTTATTGCCTTTGACTCAAAATCTAAGCTCTATCCAAGTCCAACTCTACATCTCCTATTGCTGACATATTTTGAGCTGAGAATGTGCCTTTCTCTAAAATATTCTTATTTATTCTCAAAATTATTGACAATCATTTCAGAATTATTTTGAGAACTTTTTCAAAATAGATATGCTTACTCAATTCCTTATTGTAGTCTCTGGTGATCAGTGCAGACTTTTTTTTAAAAAATAACCAATTGATAGAATGCCCCTTCCCTTACTTCCCTTTCAAACAGTTTGCAAACCATGATTTAGGATGTGTCTTAATAAGCTATTGCATTCTAATTCTTTTCATGTCTAAACATAAGATGCAGTAATCTTTTTCCTCAAAACTATTTTATGCCTGTTATAGCAATTCTGGGAGATATATTTTCAAGCTTCTTTTTTAAATTCCCAAATGACCTGGAAATCATTTTATAGGCATCTATGTGAGTTGGAAATGTATTAATAGAAGTCCTTTAGTATTATCTGGTGGCCTCTAATTAATCTTATACTGAGACAATTAAGGGGAAGAAAATGTTTAATCTTAATCTTCTTTAATCTCTTGGAGCAACCTAGAAAGCTACAGGATAATTTAAATTTTTTACTTTTTCTTTAAGAAAGATATATTTAAGGACAAATGAGAGAGTAGGTCCCTTGATTGGATAGTTTTTCTAAGAAACCTGAATCACGTAATTTATTCAATGGAAGTGCTTCTAAATTGTTAGCAAACAAAATTAGTCTTAAATTTTTTAAATAATTTTTTAAAATAACCTTATGCCTCATGATTTAAATATAAAATTTTAAGGTTTCTAGTGCTCCATAAATTAATCTAGAAGCAGAGGGTTGCTTTCTTTTTGAGATGGGCAAGACTTCTGAAGGAACAAGTTTGGGATTAGAACAGAGATGTAAGAACTGAGATAAAGAGTTTGGTATGCAATCTGTTAAGTTTGAAATTACTATTACCATTTTAGACACTGAGTAAGTAGTTTGGAGTTACAATATCTGGGCTGGAAGATAAGTTCAAGAATTACCATCCTAAATGTAGTACTGAAAGTCACTCTGTGAAAATGAGTGGAGGAAGTAAAAAGATCCAAGAACGGAATCTTGGTACACTATACTATTCAGACCCAGGGTCTGGATGAAGAAAAGAATAAATAAAAATAAATAATAAATAATAAATAAATAAATAAATAAATAAATAAATAGATAAAATAGATCTTGCAAAAAGAATTGTATTTAGCAATACAAAGGGCTACCATGACCTGACTATAGTGACTTTGGTATAGCGTACAAGTGAAACAATGATTACAACTGGTTCACAAAAGAAATTAAAAGAAGTACTAAGAGGAATCATAACTTCTGAATGGGTGAATGGATAAGTAAAATGGGCAGTATCTGGAAATGGAGAAAAATTAGTTTGCTCTTTTAGGATACCTACAGAAAATATATTCTTTTGTTTGCTAGTAGGACAAAAATTGGGAAAGGGGGAAAATGGTCATGTAGGAGACGATTGGTAGATAATTGATAATTGTCCTTTTGTAGCTAAGAGAAAATAGAATTAAGTGTAAATAGGGAAGAAAAAAGGGAAGAGGCCCAGAATGTGATCCCAGGGTCCTAGGATCAAGTCCCACATTGGGTTCCCTGCATGAGAGCCTGCTTCTCTGTCTGCCTGTATCTCTGCCTCTTTCTCTGTGTCTTTCATGAATAAATGGATAAAATCTAAAAAAAAGTGGGGAAGAAAAGAGGCCTTAGGTCATGGCACAAAACACTCAGACAGAAGGCAGTGCCTTTGTTGAAAGTGAGATGGCCAAGGAAAAGTTATCAAATAGTTATTTAGGAGAGGAGAAAAGATGATGGATGTTGGACAGCATTAAAGGCTCACTGAGGTTTAAAGTGAGACATGTAAGTACAGTAGTTTTTCTCAAGCCCCACTCCCCTGCAGAGATGTAACTTTGGAGTAGGTAGAGAATTGAATTTAATAAGGATTGGGATTTTGTCAGAAAATTACAAAAAAAAAAAAAAAGATGTGGTAAGAGATGAGGGTCTATGTAATCATCTTTATAATGATAGATTATGAAATTTAAGCCAGTTTAGAAAGGCATCAAAGAGGCAGAGGACACTGAAATGCTTAAGAACAGTAGATGGTGGCCCCAAAATACTGTTGGAGTAAAAGCACTAAAGAAAATGAGTAGAATGTTGGAAATTGAGATTTTAGAGTGTTTAATGATGAAACGATCTAGATTCTGGCCATGCTTTTGAGAGGGAAAGTAGCAGGCAGAATGAAGAAATCACAAAAATGAGAACTTCAGAATATCATGAGTTTTAGCAGGAGTATCAAAGAAGATGAAAGTAAGCCAGGATCCAAATGAGAGAACATTCAAAAAATGACTGGGAAAAAGAGAGAGAGAGAGAGTTAGTTGAGGATATAACTGGATGATATGACATTGAAACCTTGGATAGTGCTTAGGAATTAAAGAGAAAATGACTTGGAAACCCCAATGAGAATCAAAAGTGAAATTATCCTATTTCAAAAAGAGTAATGCAAGACATTCTAAAGAAGTAACTTGATGGATGAAGTGTCCTCAGAAGAGACCTAGATTTCAACCACTTAGATTACTGGGAAAGAGAATGATCAGAGAAGAACTGAGTATGCAGTATAGGAAATTGTTCTGAAGATTGACAATACCATAGGACTCTGAGGAAGGGTTTCGATATTTGAATAGGAGTAAGGAAGAGGCACACAGGAGGCGAATGTTGGCCAAGGGTGATGATGACCAGAGTTATGGGTTTTTCTCAATGATTGACTGAAAAAACAGATGAATCCTTACAGTATCAAGGCAATAGCAATGAGACAATATGCTTGTTATATGTACAATATAACCCCACTTTTTAAAAGATTTATTTATTTATTTATTTATTTATTTATTTATTTATTTATGAAAGAGTGTGTACAAGTGGGATGGGGTGAGGACGGAGGAGAGGGAGCCTTAAGCAGACTCCATAGAGCCCCATGAGAGGCTCCATCTCACAATCTGAGATCACAACCTGAGCCTAAACCAAGAATTGGATGCTTAACACACTGTGCAGCACACATGTCCCTCAAATATTTTCATAAACAAATGAAACATGCCTGCATTTGCATACATAAAATATGGAACATTATATTGCAATCTTCTAAGAATTATTTTTAAGAGGGAGACATAATATTGGATTTCTATAGTATATGTTTGGTCATTGGCTGAATTTTTATAAGGATTCACTACTTCCACAATCAAAATTTATAAAACTATAATAGGACCACATAGCATCAAAATATGTACATCGTGATGCCATTATGTATTTAAAAATGTAGGAGAATATAATGGTAGCAGTGATTCATTTGGAGTGATATACCAAATTAATAGCAACTATCTCTCCAGACTGGTATCACAAGACAAATATTAAACTTGCTAATATTTGAATTTTCTATGACAATCATTTTTAATGAGAAAAAAAGTAGAGAGACAGAAACAGGGAGAGAAAAAAAACAGTTCTGCTTACACATCTCATAAAATTTCTATCAGACATTTAAACAAACAAGGACGCCTGGGTGGCTCAGTGGTTGAGCATCTGCCTGAGCTCAGGTCATGACCCTGGAGCCCTGGGATCAAGTCCCATGTGGGGTTCCCTGCAAGGACCCTCTTCTCCCTCTGCCGGTGTCTCTGCCTCTCTTTGTCTCTGTGTCTCTCATAAATAAATAAATAAAATCTTAAAAAGAAAACAACAGAAATTTAAACAAACGGTTTTCACTCAAACATGTTTGTTAACTATCAAATGCACACCAAATATATTCCTCCTATGCATCAGGAAATGGTAGTTTTCAAGATACTCAACATCCCTCCCTTACTTACACTCTAAACTATTATTATCCAATAGAGATGTAAGTGCGTCACAGAGTTAATTTTATATTTTCTAGTAGAATACTAAGAAATAAAAAGAAACTAATTAACATTAATCTTATATTTTATTTAGCATCATATAACCAAAATATTATCTTTTCAACATGCAACCAATATAAATATTATCAATGAGTTATTTTACAGTATTGTGCCATCCTCTGAAATTTGGTGTTTCCCTTATATGTTACCCTTATAGCACATTTCCATTTGGATGCTAAATTTTCTTTTTTTTAAATATATATATATATATTTGAGAGAGAGAGAGAGAGAGAGAGAGAAAGAAGCAGACTCCCTGCTGAGCAGGAAGCCTGATGCAGAACTCGAAGCTCCATCCTAGGACTCACCGGTCATGAGCTGAGTCAAGGCAAACACTGACTGAGCCACCTAGGCACTCCTGTATACTAAATTTTCATCAAATATATTTGATCTGTATTTAGAGTTGCTAAACATAGAGTTAAAAAATATGTTTATATATGTAAGTTATCCTAAACATATTTCAATGGTTTCAAATTACTGAATCAAATTTCAATGGTTTCAAATTACTGAATCAAATTCCAAAACTTATTTTACTTTATTACTTGTGTCTAAATTAATAAAACTAGTTCATTGTTTGTAGTTTTTTATTTTTATTTTTTTACTTGTAGCAAAAGCACACTGGTTTCAAAACTGTGTCTGTTCAAGTTAAATACATTTATTAACTCTTATGTCAACCCAGTCTTAGTGTTCTTCAACTTTTTTTTAATTTTGAGGGCAATTTACATAATGCTGCCAATTACAATTAAAATCTGCATGTTGATTCATGTTGGAAAATGTACATAATTATTATTGACTTGTATTATGAAGAGCTTTCATTTCAACATAAATTCATGTACCTGTTTAGCTAACAAATAAGCCTTTCCTTTCTTTGATACTACATATTTTGCTTGCTTATATGGAATGTTATATCAATGAAATATGTAAATCACACTATCATTTTTTGTCTTATCAAATATTTGGGAAGCATCCCTTTAGTTTCAAAAAAATTTGAATTAATAGTACAGTAAATCTTTAGAGCACTCATCTACAACTCAACAAGGGGAACTGGCAAAGGACACAAGATCATTAAATTTATTCTCTCCTCTCTCAATAACTCAAAAACTGGCTGTAATTTATAGCATTTGCTTACATATATTAAATGATTTTAACAACTGTGTACATTATATTTTTAATATAATTGTCTCAAAAACCTAGCACAGGTTTAATATATATTACACAGTGGAATGAAACAAACGAAATAGTTTTAATTCCAATCAGCATGAAATTTTGACCTAACATAATAGCTGGAGCACCATACATCAGGATAGAAATGAAATTTTCCATAATCTAGTTGAATTCTGTGTTTAGCAGATGGAAAAGTTTCAAAAATAAGCTACAAATTCTATTCTACACCACAAAATGACACTTCTTTGTCCATTTGACTGTCCTCTGAGGAAAAAGCTAACTCAAGTAAACATTGCACAGTGTGTCTCAAAAGTTTGCAATTTTTCAGTTTTTGAGTAAACGCTCTTTGACATGGTTAGGTATTATATTGTAAGAGTTGTTATTAGGTGGCTTCACTGAAGATATTTCAGTTTAGTATTTTGTCATTTTTATTTTTTCCTTAAATTTTATAACAGAGTTTCTGGAACTGAAATATTTTTTGTATCCCTCCATATAAAAATGGTTATGACAAAACTGCCTTTGGAGGTGCCTGGTGGCCTCTTCAGTTAAGCATCTGACTTGGTTTCAGCTCGGGTCCTATTTTCCAGGTTGTGAAATGGAGATTAGCATGGGGCTCTGAGCTCAGCACAAAGTCTGCTTGAGACTCTCTCCTCCTTCCTTCTCCTTCTCTCCATCTCCTCACACAATAATACTGGATGGCATATCTGAAAGTTGCTAAAAGAGTAGATCTTAAAAGTCTTCATCACAAGAAACAAAAATTTTGCAACTATAAATAGGAACAGTATTACCTAGACTTATACAGTGGTCATCTTACAATATATACAAATATTGGATCATTAAGTTGTATGTCTTAAACTAATATTATCAATCGTACCTCTATTAAATTTTTTTAATTTTTTTTTTTATTTATTTATGATAGTCACAGAGAGAGAGAGAGGCAGAGACACAGGCAGAGGGAGAAGCAGGCTCCATGCACCGGGAGCCTGATGTGGGATTTGATCCCAGGTCTCCAGGATCGCGCCCTGGGCCAAAGGCAGGCGCCAAACCGCTGCGCCACCCAGGGATCCCTATTAAATTTTTTAAACAATGGCAATGCATATATGTGCATTGTGTTTGTGATAATAAAAATGTAAATTAATATTCAACTAAAATACAAATAACAAATTGTAATTAATTCACACTATGCAATTATACAATACCTACCTATGAATATGTACATAATACACATTATGTACACACACAAAACACTGCAAGTGATATGACCTATAGATAAAGCATTGTATAACAAGGATAAATCTTAAAAACATACTCCAGATCAAAAATTACATATTTCAAAATGTTAAATATATTGTAACAAAATATATACAAAGCTGTAAAACAGCCAGAAAAATAGATTTTTATGGTTCTATAAATATTTAGGAAATTTCTAAAAAGTAGACAAATGACTTATAGTAAGTTTATGACAGTGATTACTCCTGGAAGGTACAAGATAGGATTGAGATCCTGGATGGTTATATACACAGGTATATATGTTTTGCTTCTTTAACATACAAAGTAAATATAACCAAAGAGGAAGATTTGATAAAGCTGAATAGTGGTTAAAAGCTTTCACCAGCATATTGCCTATCTTTCTCTATAGTTTTAAAATATTTCATAATTAAAACTAAATAACTAAATAAACACACAAGTAAATAAAAGAATGGTGTAAGAAGTCTGGCAATGAATACTGAAATAGAAAATATGGAATTATTTTAAAAATAGTTTAATGGATTTTAAAACTTAATGGAAATTTATTGTTACTTAAAAAACTATGTATCCTATAGAAATATGTATGTCTTGTGAACTTGCTTAGCCACAAATGACACCAGTAAGTGGACAGGAGTAGAACAGCAAAATTGTGTCCTATATATTTCACCTAAAATAGAGAAGACAAAGCAAGTATCATTTTTCATTTTTAAAATATTTGTTTTAAGTTGTTGGTTACAAAAGGAATTCACACTCACTAAAGATTTGGAAAAGATTAAAAATCTCCTAATTTCCTAAACATTCCATCATAATTAAATTCCAGTAATAATCACTTTTTTTTTTCATTTTGGTGTTTACTTTCAAGTTACTCCATCTTTCTTATATATATGAAATAGATTTTGCACAAATGCAAAGACACACATAAACATATATGCATAATTTCAATCTTTTATAAGGTGTAATCATATATAAAGTGCATGTAATGTCTTATAATCTAAGTATATTTTCACTTAAGACAAATAAAAATGTTACATTCTCTCTTTTCATTGATATCTCATTGAAGAGGTCCAGTTTGAAACTTAATACAGTTAAAAAAAAAGAAAGAAACTTAATACAGTTTAACTATCTCCTCTTTGTTCAACTTTGTTCTTCCAACCCATGCTCAGGATCACTATCCATGCCTAAGGGTTCTCAACGAAATATTTTCCTAAGGAAAGTAGTTCTATTCCTGAAGCAAACGGAGGTACAATATTAGAAATAACAAAATTTTCACTAAGAAAATATCAATGTATGTATCATAATGTATTTAAACACTTCCATAAATGAACATCTAGGGTTTTTTTTTTTCACAATCCCTCTCTATTATAAACACAAAACTTACTTTGTTTGTATAACTCTATGTAGTCATGATAATTTCCTTAAAACAATTTTTAAGAAAGATGGTCATAGGGCAAACAGTTATGTATATCATTTCCCCCCCAACAGTTATGTATATCATTCAGGCTTTGATATTATTGTCAAGTTTTTATTCATGTGTGATTCCATTTTTTATCAGTTGGTTGGATCAAAATGAGACAACTCATAGGATCCACTTTCTACCTCTCAACTGTACTGTGATCTGTTCTCATGTCTAGCCCTTTAATTTGAGGAGAAAGGCAGCAATGAGATGCAATTATTATCTTTTTCTATTACTTTTCAGATGATTTCTCCTTTCAAATGTAGTGAATTTTGAGTCCTATCTTTTTGAAATCTGATCTCATCTATAGAAGATTTGGCAGAAATTTCTTGGCCCTTCTTGCATGACACATGGTGTTCCTTATTTTAAAATTTTATTAGTGTCTTAATAGAAGCTGGGGAGAAACAAGGTTGGATAACCACTGCTTATGTATTTTCCTCATAAGTTTGATGCAGCTTTATTTTCAAATTAGAAAATACTGGTTAAAGAATTATTTTGAAGAAATCTTAAAAGTAGACACTTATAATAAGAACAAGATAAAAACTGTCAATGCATTAGAAAATTTAAAAGCAACAAAATCATAGATCAAAAAAGAAAAAGAGGGAAGAAATGAAAAGAAACTACAAGAGGTATAAAGTTTAGGAAACAAGCTAAGAGATAGAAAATTAAACGTGTAAATTATACCAATAAATAAAAGTCAGTTGTACTCCTTAGTTAACTTAATTCCATAAATATTTATTGAATACTTAATATGTGTCAGGTACCACTAAGTTCTGAGGAGTCAGTGGTAAACAACATTGACACAGGACCTCCACTCCTGAAGTTTAGTCTAGTGGAGAGCGCATTAAACAAGTAAATACGAAAGTGATGTGTGCCACCAAAAGAGAAGTGCAGGATGAATAAAGCACACATCAAGGATTTTCTAAATGGGTTGGAGAAAGTCATGAGCACATTATCATATACCTAAGTTTTTCCTCATCATCACTGATCAGCTATACATCGGCCAACATCACATTTAATATTGAAATACTAAAAGGAAGTACTGTTAACATGAGAAATAAGACAAGGATGACTGCTGTCATCAATAACAGTTTTATACATGTTCTCACCAAGACAAGAGGTACAAAGGACAATTCAATCTTATGGGAGGGAAGCAAACTGATGAAATGTTACTTATTTCAGAGAATTAAAAGAAGATGAAGAGCTTCAATAGCATTATTCAACATTGAAAATGTTTTAAGGTATTCACTCCATGCCAAGGACTAGGTTTAAAAAAAAAAAAAACATAGCGAGCAGGAATTTTCAGTATAGTAAGTGAAAACAGACTAGAAATGATTACTTTATAATGGGTTAAGAGCAGTACAAAGAGCTAACACAGTTTTATGATCATTGAAAAGCCAAATAACCCCTTCATAAATGCACCAGGAAAAGGGTTTTCAGAGATTTCAAGACAAAACAGCCCTGAAGGATAAAAATATATAGATGGAAAGAGCTTTCTGAACACAGAATTTTCTATTTAAAAATGTAGGATGTGGGCAGCCCAGGTGGCTCGGTGGTTTAGCACTGCCTTCAGCCTAGGGCCTGATCCTGGAGATCTGGGATCGAGTCCCACGTCCCTGCATGGAGCCTGCCTCTCCCTCTGCCTCTGTGTGTGTGTGTGTGTGTGTGTGTGTGTGTGTGTGTCTCATGAATAAATAAATAAAATCTTTAAAAATAAATTTTAAAAAAGTGTAGGATGTGAGGCTAACAAAACAAAGACAAAAATAAGCTACTAGGACTACATCAAAATAAAGTTTCTGCACAGTGAATGAAACAATCAACAAAATTAAAAGGCATCCTACTGGGTAGGAAAGGATATTTGCAAATGGCATTTCTGATAAAGGGTTAGTATCCAAAATATAAAAGAACTGATACAGCCCAAAATCCAAAAAACAAACAATCCAATTGAAAAATGGGCAGAAGACATCAACAGACATAAAATAATACATGGAAATGGCCAACAGTCACATGAAATGATGTGAAACCTTATCATCAGAGAAACGCAGTTAAAACTGCAATGAGCTATCACTGTCACATGGCTAAAATAGAAAACATAAACAACAAGTGCTGATGAGGCTGTGGAGAAAGGGGAGCCTTGTGCACTGCTGGTGGGAAAGCAAACTGGTGCAACTATAGTAGAAAACAGTTATGGAGGCTCCTCAGAAAAATTAAAACTTGAACTACGCTATGATCCAGTAATCACGCTACTGGGTATTTACCCCGAAAATACAAAAACAATGTTTCAAGGGAAGATACACATGCTTATGTTTACTGCAGCACTATTATAATAGGAAAAAT
Organism: Canis aureus; assembly: GCF_053574225.1. Lineage (NCBI taxonomy): Eukaryota > Metazoa > Chordata > Mammalia > Carnivora > Canidae > Canis > Canis aureus. The sequence goes on from NC_135645.1 coordinate 31,179,026, forward strand.
ATGGAAGCAGCCAAAGTGTCCATCAATAGATGAATGGATAAAAAAGATGATATATATATACAAAATGGAATATTATTCAGCCATAAAAAGATTGAAATCTTGATATTTGCAACAACAAGGATGGAGCTAGAAAGAATAATGCTAAGCAAAATAAGTCAGAGAAAGGCAAATAAATACTATATGATCTCACTCATATGTGGAATTTAAGATATAACAAATGAGCAAAGGAAAAAAAGAGAGAAAGACAAAGACAAACCATGAAACAGACTCTTAACTATAGAAAACAAAGTGATGGTTACCAGAGGAGGGAGTAAGGGGGCAGAGGAAGTAGGAGATAAGAATTAAAGAGTACACTTAAAAGAAGGTAAAATGATTTTTTAAAAAGTATAGGATGTAACAGAGACCATGGCATATTCTGTGTATATTTTAAAGCAATCGGTATGGTTGAAGCTGGAGAAGAACAAGAAAATAAGTTTTGAGATGCTATCATAGTTCAATTATAAAATAAATTTATACTTTCCCAAGAAAACACTGGGAAATGATGAAAACATTCTAAGCTATGGAATGGCATTATCAAATTTGTGTCTTAGAAATGTATTCAAGAGTTAGAAGTGCATGTTTAGGAATTATTGCAGTAATCCGGGGGACAAATGGCTGATCACAGCTAGGCCAGTAGTCATGGGGTTGGAGAAATAAAAAAGCAGAATCTAGGGATAATAAGGCCATAGAACTTATGGACTTAGAGAGGTACAGGCAATGAGGAAAACAGTCTAACATGACTCCATGATGACTGGTGGTACATCCACTGAAATAGGACACTAGGGGCAAAGGACTGTAAATGTAGTGGTCCACATTATCAATGTAAAGATAATACATTCTGGTTCAGTATGTTGAATTTCAGATGCCTGTGAAATGTTCCAATCAGAAATGTCCAGTAGACAGAAAGATCTTAGTGGAGCAGAACTGTGAGTCATCAGTGTGTACTGGAGATACTAACGCTAGCCCTTGGGGACCGAGATGATCATGTAAGGCGAGTAGCTAAGACAACTCCTTCTCTTCCCACTACCAGTAGACCCAGTGGAACAAAAACATTTTTTAAACATTTTTATTTACCCATTTTGGATGTATAGATAGAAGTGATGAACACATAACTTTAGAGCCTATAATTTAAATACTGGCACAGAGCCTATAACTTATATTGGCACAGACAATAGGTAGGGTTATTTGTACCAGTTAATTACTCTGGCCTAAGATTTGTTATCCAAGGCTGAATAAATCACTGGATTTTAGAGTGTGGGATCTTAGCACAGAAGAATTTTCCTAGGAACGCATACTAGGAAGAGATTCACATACCTAGAAAAAAAAGATTCCTCCCTCTATATAGTCTTACCTGTTGAACATGATCTGAATTTTCTTTAGAGACAGGGAAATAGACTAGCATGAATTGGCTTAAGGGTACTGTCATTATAATGTTTTATGAGGAAGGAGACTAACAATGAGCTAGATACTGTTCAAGATAAGGTAGGTGAAGTATTTCTGGTTTACGGCCAATTAGGATTATTTCATGTAACAATGATTATACAGTGGCTACTATAAGCCAGGCATTTGGTTAAAAACCTAGGATTCAGTTTTGCTTTCTAGGAGATCATAGTCTATTATTTAACAAGAAAATAGACTTAAGAGTACTAGTTCCCCTTACCTAGGTGCTTCTTCAGCTAAAATATACAGTCACACTTAGTTATTACTAAGAATTTTAATAAGCATGATAGGAAATCAATCTCTAGTTTCAAAGAACTAAGAGGTCAATTGCTTTCCAAGAAACAAAAAGTTAATTTAATCAATATTTCTCATTTTGAAACTTTGTCTGGAAAAATTTGAACAGTATCTTTGGCCCCTTTGGCCCTTTTACTGTGGTGCTATTCCTCATAGGCCTCGTTTTGGGAGGTCGTGATTGACTTGGTTGTGGATTCCCAGGAAGTGGCTGGTGACTTTTACTACATATAAACTCAAGCCAGGAGACCCCTGGAGGCAACCGGTGGTAACCAAGCACCTTAGTGAACACACAACCTGAGAGAGAAGATGTGGTAGACTCTTTGGCGGGAGGGGGTAAGGAGGGTACAGTGGAAGAGGAAGAGGAGGAAGAAGATGATGAAGAGGAGGAAGAGGAGGAGGATGTGGAGGAGGAAGAGGATGGAGGCAAGGACTGTGGCTGAATATTACTACTTTTCTTGACATAAAGCAGCCAGTCGATAGCCTGGGGTTGTTGGCTTACAGCTTTGTTTTCAGGGGCTGCTGTTAGCCATTTGTTCTCCATATTTAGCTCCTGCGTGATGTCAGATTCAGATGGAGGGGAAACCTGCATCTCCTCCGTCCCTTCAAGGTTGTCTTCAGGGGCTGCAACAGGCTGATTTTCTTTCACAGGGGATGGGAGACAAGATGAGAGAGAAGTCTCTGGCAGGGAAAGGAGAAAAACTAACTTCACTTCCACTTCTCCCTCAGAACCAAGTTCAGGCGTTGGTATGACAAACAGTGTTGCACTGCGAGGGTCCTTCCTTCCTGTAAGGTGGCTACACTGAGATTTTATGCAGGAAGCACAAGCTAAACAAACCATATAATTTGATGAAAGGCGGGGACCAGGATGAGGATTTGGCCTTCCCCTCATCCTTCGAAAGAGAATCTGCCTACAGAGGTCCCTCTGGATTCTGGTCTTGGAGACAGAATTGACAATTTTATTTACAATATCATCAGGGATGGTGCCACCTTTCACAATGCAGGGATAAATATAATCTAAACTCCATGGAATTTCTTTATTTGGTTCTGTCTTTGCGCAAAGATCAAAGTTGTTTTTACTCTGGAATCTGGAGCCCAGTTTTGAAGCAGCTATATTTCTGATAAAGTGTTTGGAGCTTGAGAATGTCTGACTTGAGATATTTGGTTTAGAATGGGGTGGAGATACATCTATGGTTCTCTGTTTGTCATTTGGTGAGGAGGTGTTCTGAAACTTGGAGGGACAAACCGGTGAGCTCAAGGTCCTGAAGTCATGGTTAAGTGACACTGTCTGAGATTTGGATGAGAACAAGGGCAAACTCTGAGTCTGGTGGACTGAATGTGCTACAGGTGACTTCCTTGGTTTTGAGTGGGACAATGGCAAACTCAGAACACAGGAACTAGAATTCAATGCAGGTGCTGTCTGAGTTCTTGAGTCAGATAACAGTGAGTTCAGATCCATTTGATTGGATTCCAATGAACGTGATGACTGAAGCAAGTCATTTATTTGAGATGTAGAGTTGAGTGATGGTGAGCTCAAAGACCTTTGATTGCGCTCTAATAAAGATGTCCAAAGGCTATCCAATGAAGATGCTTTCTGAGACTTGGGTTGTGATAATGTTGAGCTAAGTATTCTTCGATTAGATCCCAAAGAGGATGAAGTCCAGAGAATGTCTAGGGAACGTGTTTCTTGATATTTGGTGGGGAATGATGATGAACCTGAGACTTTTGGGTTAGACTTCTGTGAAGGTGATGTCCAGCAAAAGTTTGGTGAAGGTGTAGTCTGAGGTTTAGGGAGAGGTAATGGTGACTTCAAGTTCATCTGACTGGACTCCATTGATGAAGATGTCTTATTCAGATCAAGCGAAGATGTTGTCTGAAGTTTATGGTGTATCACAGGTGAGCTCAGGGCTCTCTGATTAGGCCACAATGAAGTTCTCTGATGGAGGTCTAGTGAAGGTGTGGCCTGATGTTTGGATTGTGATACTGGTGCTTTCAGAGCCCTGTTATAAAAGCCCTGTGAAATTGTGTCCTGCGACTTGGCTGAGGGCAATATTGAGCAGCTCTGCACCATCTGCTTAGAGTTCACTTGAGGTGCTGCAAGTTGATTACTATGGGCCTGTGCTCTGGCCACAGGCTGGATATCAGGTTGATTTAGTTTTTCACTTGTGTATTGATATGTTAATGAATTGGTTGTGGCCAGTTGGTAAGAGTGTTCTAATGACACAAAGTGTTGATCATAGTATGCTAATGGCACCATCTTGTGCTAGTGGTACAGTTTATTTGAAAGCAGCTGGCTTTTGGGATATTATGGTAACTGAGTCTTTTAGCTGGATTCCATGGACAATGAATATTTTAAAATAAATAGTCTTTGGTAGTTTCTAACTTCTATCTTGTTTCCTCACTGTTAATTCCCATATATTATAGAGTATCTCAAAATTCAGATATAGATTAGGTTGAAAAAATTATCACCGTTTGAAATTCTCCACTATCTTCTCTCTCATTTCCTAGAGTGTTTTTTTTCTCTTGAGGAAATAATGCCTGTTAATAAAATAGCAAAAAGAGTTCAGAAGAGATCCTAATAGGGATATTAATTTTCTCAAACGATTTGTTGCAGTGACTAGAGCATGGGCTTTATGTTGAATCCAAGTCACTTACTCTGTGTGTAACTTTTGAACTAAACTTTCTAAAATCCATTATCTATCCATAAAATAGATTAATATTTATTGAGCTATAGACTAAATAAGATACAAAATGTATAACATTGCCCAGAATATAATAAATGGTAATAGCCATTTCTGGTACTCTTTTAATCGCAACTTTAGTAAAACCAGCAAAAGAACAAAAAAAATCTATGGTAAGCTTATTGCATTAAATAGGAGAATCTTAGAAAAGAGTGAAATGGAAGTTCTAAAATGTTGGTTTTCAGTTTAGATTTAATTACCTATCAGTATCACCCTTTAGCTTATCTCCAAAAGTCCATTATTCCAGTTGAAAGTCTATTGCATTCTTCTAGTCTTGTTCTTATTTGTCACCATGGTAGCTTTTGAGACTGTGACTACTACATTTTACAACTAAATCTTCTTCTCTACAACTTAATCTGTCTTCGTTCATATTCTTTCTGTCTTTCTCTTCTGGTTCTCTCCACTCATTCTCTCATATCTCTTCAGGCCTTCACTAAATTGTTTTTATTTTCCTCTCACCTCAATGTAGTCCTCAGTGTTATATCACTAGTTCTCTTCTCTTTTTATTTTATTCCTAAACAATCATACTAGTTATGTTTGGGATTTTAAAAATGAGCTACAGAAAGAAACCTCACCAAAAAACAAAACAACCAGACATATAGCTGGCCAAAAGTGAAACAAACTCAGAAAAGATGGATGTGCTGCTTTTTAAAAGACAACATATAATATAACATGATACTATTTTAGTGCATTTTCATGATTTAGGTCTTTTTCTTCTGGTTTTAAAGCTAAGACATATGATATGACCAAAAAAAACTGCAAGTTATTGCAACAGATCTTGAGATCAGCCAAATAATCCATTGGTCCTAAGGTCCTTTAAGATGGGAGCTATCAAAATTTGGTTTCATGATTCTTCTTATACTCCCATGACTTACCAACACAATTTCTGATGGACAAATTTATTCTTCATATATGCCAACTTGTCCAATTACTTAACCACCAATTTTATTACAACTAGAAGGTCTTCAAGGTGTCTTTTCACATACTTATTCTAATCTTATGTATATCTATTTTAAAATTTATCTTATTTATATCTTAATTTACTTGTTTTGAACTCCTGGGTCATTCTTCGTGGAATTCTCCAAGTATCAACAATATTAGTTACACACCAATGACTTCATAATCTTTTGTGTCTGGTACTGGTTTTCTCTTTAGATTCAAAATTAATTTCCCACTAATCATCAGACTTCTCTACCCCAAAGTCCCAAAGACAATTCAAATACAAAGCACATAAACTCAATAAAGTTATTTCTCCTTCTAGAGAAATCCTTTTCTATATCTTCTATCTAAATGCCTAAAGCTTATTTATCTAATTCAGAATCTTTGCAGTTATTCTTGAACAGATTCACCCTCCAAAACCATTTAGATACCAATACTGGATGATTTTTTTTTAAGATTTTATTTATTTATTCATGAGAAACACAGAAAGATGCAGAGACACAGGCAGAGGGAGAAGCAGGCTCCCTGCAGGGAGCCTGATGAGGGACTCAATTCCAGGACCCCGGGGTCATGTCATGAGCCAAAGGCAGATGCTCAACCACTGAGACCCCCAGGCGTCTCAATACTGGCAGATTTTACCTCTTCCACATCTTAATTTACCTTTTGCTATCCAATGCCATTAATTTCAGTTTATACTATAGGCATATCTCATGTAGACAAATATGTTATTAAATTAACTTCTATATATCTTTCCCTCATCACCTCACTTCCATCTCCTCTTCCAGACATTCAAGAGCAAACTCTTGCTGGTGAGACACAGCTGCAGCTCACCCAAGGACTTCCCTCACTTTGCTTATGTCTGAAAAAGTAGTAAGCCCTGAAGTTATCTGTGATTACTGGATTTTGTGTAGTGTGATCTGACACCCAATTTTTTAAAGAGGGAGAAAATTGTATACACCCCACTGTGTACTGTCTGGCACCCTAACAAGCTTCTGGATAGTAATACAGAATAACCTCATGACCTCGAGGTATGCAAAGATTTCTTAAACAGAAAGTAAAAAGCAATAATCACTAAAAATTGGTAACTTAGATTCATGAACTCCCAATCATCAAAATATACCATACTTAGAAAGAGTAAAGGTAAATTAAAAAATATGAAAACATATTTATAATACATGGTATCTGAAAAAATATGGATATTATCATGGAAATATTACATAAATGATAACCACTGCATATTGCTTAGAAAAAAAGTGCAATTGGAATGATGGCAAAATACATGGACAAGCACTTGACAAATGAGGATAGCCAAATGCTAACATATATATGAAAAAAGCTCAGCATCATTCGAAATTCATATTTAAAAAAAGAGATATTACAACACATTATCAGAATATGACTTAAAACAAAATAAAATAAAATGAAATAAAAACAGACAAAGCCAAGATTTGGTGACTATGTAAATTAATTAGTATGTTATACACACACACACACACACACACACACACATTTCACTCTTAGGTATTATCCAATAGGCATGTCATGAATGAATATTTTCACCAAATACCGGCACTAGGATGTTCAGGGGAACATTATTCTTAATAGCTGCAAACTAGAATTAACTGTCAATTAATAGCAGAATATATAAATAACTCATGATACATTCATTCAACAAAATAGCAAACAATGATAAAAAACTAACAGAAAGTCTAGCACCATGCAACTGTATGGATGAATCTCATATACAAAATATTGAATGAAAAGAATAATATGCACAAAAATACTTCATAATTTTGCATATGAAAGTACAAAACAAAGTCATATGCTCTTAAAAGTCTAGCTAATACACTTGGGGAGGTAGAGATTAGGGGGGAACAAAAACTTCTAGGGTGGTGGTAATACTCTATTTCTTGACCTGGAAGATGATTATATGGGTGAACTCATTTTGTGATAATTGAGCTCTAACACTTACACTATATGTATTTTTGTATGTTTTTAACTTCAATAAAAAGTTTAAAAAATACATAACTTGATGCTAATTTGAAAAGACACATCTGAAACAAAATTACACTGAAAGGTGAAACATTAAAGGATGAACCAAGATCTGGCACACAGATGTAATGAAAACTTAAAAAAAAAAAAAAAAGAAGAGGAATGTAATGTGGAAATCCTGCTATCATATGTAGAGGAATAAAGAAATTCAAAACAAATGGAACTAACAAAAATCTACTTAAGACAAAAAACAGAGAAAAATAACATTTCTGAATGTTTTCCACTTTCAGACTTACTCAGCAAATGGCACTCCCACTTCAAGGAATGTGTTTTGCTAAAACACAGGAATATTAAAAGTATGCAATAAGTGGTGGAAATTTGAATGAAGCTATTACTGCAGAAGAAAATGAATACCACTTAAGAAAAAAATTAACCCACATATAGTCTTGTACCCAAATTCTTTTTATAGATAAGTTCTTTCAAACTTCAAATGAAGAGATTTACATAGTTATATAAACCTTTTCAGAATATGATAAAGAAATAGACTAAATTGTTCTATGAAACCTCTGTACATGATTCAGATATTAAAGCATGACAAAAAAAGTTGAAAATTAAAATAAAAATAATAAAATACCACTTATTTCATATGTAAATTTCCTTAACTAAACATTTCATTTAACATTATAAGAAAATAACAATCAACCATCACTAACTTGATCTTACTCACAAAATGTAAAGATTTATTAGTAAACATTATAATTTGTCATGTTCATAATTCAAAATAAATCCTAGTAGATGCTCAAAAAAAATCACTTTATAAAATCCAACATCCACTCTTCATAACCCAGTACTACTACTAAGAACTACTACTACTAGGGAAAAAAATTAGTTACTTAGTGAAAATAAACGCCAATCTGAAAGCAAAATGAAATTGTCCAGTTGATATCGAAATGTGAGCTAATCCCATTACAGGCTGATAATAGACAAGATATTCATCATATAGTCACTACTATAATTTAACATTGTTTGGGAAGATCTAGCCAATGTAATATGAAGAAAATAGGGAAAAAGAAATATAACTATTGAAAAAGCAGAAATAAAATTATCTCTCTATGCATATACTGTGATTAAAAACCTAATTCAGAATAAGGAAAACCTGATAAAATCAATAATATATTAACATTCTGAAAGTTCAATGAAATCACTTTAGTAAGTCAATATATATGAATCAAGAATTTTACTAAATATCAATATATAATAAAATATATGATCACCATAGATACTTTATATATAATTTGCTCTAACAATTCAATAAAAATACAAACACCTTATTACAAAAATGAGCAATTACTTGAAAATTTTATAGAGAAGACCATATGACAAATTTCAATAAATTCAAATGGGTTTGAGTCATACATAGTATGTTCTTACTTTTGACAATGATATTAATTATAAATAAATTACAGAAATATCTGAAAATATAACCAGATACTTAATATAAAATAATATACTTCTAAATAACCCATGGATCAAAGAAGACAAAAAGGAATTATTTTACAATAAATGAAAACAAAACGAAAATGTATAAAAATGTGTAGGATGCTGCTACAGCTGAACTTAAGAAGGGAAGATATCGTGGCATTAAATAATTATATTAGAAAAGAAGAAAACTTTCAAACCAAGGACATTAATTTGCTTATTAGGCAAAGAGAAAAAGCACATTAAGCCAAAATGAAAAAAAAGGCATAGATTAGAAGAGAAATTAATATAGAAACTAGAAAATCAAGGATGCCAAAATCTGGTTGAGATCAATAAAACTGAAAACATTTAGTCTGACATGTCAGGAAGAAAACAAAGAGAGAGAGAAAAACAAAATCTGGAATGAGAGAGGTGGTATTACTACCAACTCTATAGATGTTGAAAAATAAGGTAATACTATGAATATTATGCCAATATGTTAGACAACTCAGATGAAAGAGACATATTTCTTGGAAGACACAAACTGCCAAAGCTCACTAAAAAGTAAATTTAAAAACTAGATGTCTAGGGGCACCTGGGTGGCCCAGTCAGTTAAGTGTCTGCCTTCAGCTTAGGTCACCATCTCAGAGTCCTGGGATTGCCCCTGCATCAGGCTCCCCCCTGAAGGAGAAGTCCGCTTCTCCCTCTCCTTCTACCCCTTCTGCTCAGGCTCTCTCTTTCAAATAAATAAATGAAATCTTAAAAAAAAAAAAAAAAAAAAAGAAAAGAAAAACTAGAGATCTCTTACCTATGAAATAAATTGAATTTAAGTGTAAAACCTTCCCACAAAGAATGGCACCTGGGTGGCTCAGCTGGTGAAGCATCTGACTCTATTTTGGCTCAGGTCATGATCTCAGCGTTGTGAGACTCACACTGTGCTGGGCTCTATGCTGGGCCTGGAGTCTGCCTGGGATTCTCTCTCTCTCCCTCTGCCTTTGCCCTTCCCCACCTCTAAAACAGCAAAAACACAAAACAAAACAAAAAACCTTCCCCAAAAGGAAACATCAGACTCTGATGGCTTCATTGGTGCATTGTACTAAACATTTAAGGAAGAAATACCAATTCTGCACATAATCTAGAAAATTAAAATGGAAGAATTTCTTCATAACTCATCCTATCAATCATTATCCTGATACCAAAACCAAACAAAATCATTACTAGATTTAAAAAAACAAATAAGCAAACAAATCTATATATCTATTTCTTCAGGTAGTTGCATAAATCCCAAAGTTTTAGCAAGTCAAATCTAACAACATATAAAAAAGGATAATACACTTTCCCCCAAATCCATGAACCCAAGAAAATGTCAGACAAACCCAAATTAAGAAAAATTCTATAAAATATTTCACATTGCTGTTTAAAAGTGTCAATCTTGAAAAACAAAGAGCAATAAAGAAACTGTCACTGATTAAAAAAAAAATCTAAATGTAATGACTAAATGAAATGTAGTATCCTGGATCAACAAAAAGATGTTAATGGAAAAACTGGTGAAATTCTATTAAAATCTGTAGTTCAGTTAACAGTATTTTACCATTGTTAAGTCTTTGTTTTGATAAATACACAATGGTTGTGTAAGAAAAATCTGGGTGAAGAGTTGAAATGCAAAGGAGCTAGAATAGACAAAACAGCTTTGAAAAAAGAGAACCGGGGGGGGGATCAGCGTTACCTGACTTCAAGACTTATTAAAAAACAACAATAGTCCAGCACCTGGGTGACTCAGTCAGCTGAGTGTCCCACTCTTGGTTTTGGCTCAGCTCATGATCTGAGGGTCATATGATAGACCCGGAGGCCCCAGGCTCTGCATTGAGTGAGGAATCTGCTTAAGATTCTCCCTTTTCCTCTGCCCCTCCCCCTCCTCACTCACTGGCTCTCTCTCACTCTCAAATAAATAGAAAAAAAAAACAAACAAACAAAAAGGCAACAACAGTCAAAACAGTCTCTATGGGCATAAACGTATACAAGTTGATCAATGGAAGAGAATAAAAATGCCCCCACACATATATGGAGAGCTGATTTTTTAGAATGTGCAAAAGCAATTCAGGAGAGTAATCCTTTCAAAAGATGTTGTAATCATTGAATATACATCTACAAAAAACATGAAGTTTGACCCATACCTCAAATTATATACAAAAATCAAATCATAATGGCATTACAGATCTCATATAAAACCTAAATCTACAAACATTCTGGGAGAAAATAGAGGAGAAAATCTTTGTGACTTTAAATTGGGTGTAGATTTTTAGATGAGACACCAAAAGCACAGCCAATAAAAGAACAAATGAATAAAGTGAACTCCACCAAAATTAAAAACTTCTTCATCAGCCACTTTTGGGAAAATGAATAGATAAGCTATAAGCTTAGGGAAAATATGTGCAACCATATACCTGACAAATGACATGTTATCAAGAGTATATGGATAACTCTCAAAACATAGTAAGAGTGTTAATGATCCATTGAAAAAAAATGAGCAAAATATTTGGACAGCTCTCCAAAGATTATGTATGAATGGGAAATAAACGTATGAAAAGACACTCAACATCATTAGTCATTAGGAAATGCAAATTGAAACCACATGAGATACAACTAAATATCTATTAGAGCTGCTAAATTTTTTAAAAAATTCAGCTACTAACTGTTGATGAGAACGTAGAAGAAATAGACTTCTGATACACTGCTGGTGGGAATTTAATATAGCCCAAGATGTTTGGAAAACAGGTTGAACGTTTCTTAGAAAGCTGAATCTCACATGCATCACGTGATCCAGCCACTCACTCCTAGAGAAAAGAAAGTACACACTCATACAAAGACTTGTATGGGGATCCCTGGGTGGCGCAGCAGTTTAGCGCCTGCCTTTGGCCCAGGGCGCGATCCTGGAGACCCGGGATCGAATCCCACGTCGGGCTCCCGTTGCATGGAGCCTGCTTCTCCCTCTGCCTATGTCTCTGCCTCTCTCTCTCTCTGTGTGACTATCATAAATAAATAAAAAATTAAAAAAAAAAGACTTGTATGAAATAGGTTCCTTGCAGCTTTAGTTTAATTCTCCAAAAATGAGAGTAATCCAATGTCCATCAGCAGATGAAAGAATGCATCAACAACTTGCAGTAGTCCCAGATAATGGAACATGTAATATTACTATTAATCTCAAGAATCCCACCTTCAGCTGAGAATTTGGGAGCAAAATTATTACAAACCAAAAGACAACAACAACAACAACAAAAACCACCAATATAAAACAAAGAGAGTCTCATAAACCAACCCTATTTAATCTCTCAGACGTAGACCTCTGAACAAAGACAGTACAACAAGGAAAATGCTTTGTGTTCTCAATAAGCCATCAAAATATAAATAGGTTCCAAGTTCAAAAGAAATCAAACAGACTTCTAGGAAACCCATATACATAAAATATAAATGCATATTTGCCTTAAAAATTGGTGAGGATTAGGACCTCTGGGTGGCACAGAGGGTGAGCATCTCAGCTCAGGGCATGACCTCAGGGTCCTGGGATCAAGTCCCACATCCGGCTCCCTGGATGGAGCCTGCTTCTCCCTCTGCCTGTGTCTCTGCCTGTGTCTCTGCCTCTCTCTGTGTGTCTCTCATGAATAAATAACTTTAAAAAATTGGTGAGGATTGGTTTAGCATGTATAAATAGGCAATATTCCTGTTGTACATAAAAGTTGATTTTCCAGCAATGTCACATTGAGTTAATACTGAGAATATACAATACCTAATTTTTAAAATTTAGTCTAGAGTAACATAGCGTAAGTTGTTTTAATTGTTTAATTTGTTTGGTTTGTTTAAACCAAATCATGCCCTGCCCACCAAACTCTCAACATCTAAAATACCCTTAGACCTACATTATTTTTGCGATTCAAAGATTCGAATTTAGAAAATTTCTTGGAAATCAATTCTTAACGCACTAGAGTCAAAGAGAGGATGGATCATTCTAAGAAGATAATCCTCTTTTGGGAGTCAGCTGCATATGATATACTCAGGTATATAGACTTCAGAAGAAACCTCTACAATCCTAGGCTTATCTCTATCTAGCCTGACATGAGTACTTGACATGAATACCTGACATTTCTACTTTGTCGAGCTCAGACATTCAGGTACCATCTTTTCCCAAATATAAACCTGAGGGAAACCTCTCAGATTCATATTCCAGGGAGGGCTACACTCTCTGAACACTATGGTACCTGCATTCACAAGCACAGTCATGTACACATACTCCTGATGGTAAGCGTGCCTCTCCTCAGGAGAAGTTTCATGAAAACTAAAAATATGGCTCTTTCAATGACACTTAGAAAAGAAATGTGAGCTGCTCTTATGCTGGACACTGTTGTAGGCTATATACTATCTACATTCTCTGTGAGGAAAAGTAATACCGGAAGGACTATTTTCTATTGTACAGAAAAATAAATATAATTCCTAGGGTACTACTTCCAGAAAAAGCTCTACAATTCTCTATGCAAAGTAAGAGCTTTGAGAAAATTCTGACTTTTTTCACCTGCAATCAGGTTATCACCCAATACAGGGAGTTATAAGTGGAATGGCTTCAAGCAACCTTGCAGAAATCTATCCATCTGACAGAGAAGTTCGTGCATCTCTTAAAACCCTAACTATGAAAGTATAAAGCATTCTTGATATGACAACACACACACTTGTTACTTGAAACAAACATGGTAAGAACCTCAAAACTTTTAAATTGGGCTTTTTATGTTGAGCAACTTGATGATCCTTGTAATTAGTCAACTTAATATCATATTAGTTTCTATTTACTTTGGTGTCTGGCATCTTGTGGATCTGTTGTACATAATAAGTATTTCAACTCCTGTTTATGTTCTCACACTGTCACAAGTAAAAACTGCCATAAAATATAAATCTCGAATGAAAATATCATATTGGGTGGACAGAGCCAATATGAGTTCTAGATAGATAGATAGATAGATAGATAGATAGATAGATAGATAGATAGATGATAGATAGATATTTAGATATTAGATGCATAAACTTCTCTGTCAGGTGGGAAGTCCTGTAAGGCTTCAAAGAAGAAGAGACATGAATTGGATTTTTGAAAGATGATTTCACTATTGACAGTCATGGGAAGGTCATCTCACGAAAGGGCACAAAAGCAGGGAAGAATCTGAACATTCAAGGACAGAGAGATTCACTGTGGCAGTATAACAGGTCACTGGAAGAGGAGGGGCAGACGATGACTCCAGGAAAGATGAGGGTGAAAGCAGATGAAGAGAGGCCCTGAATGTAGTTCTAAAACATACGGATCTTATCCTGTGGGTAACTGATGAGCCGGGGAAACAATGAGCAGAGAAGTGAAACCAGTAAGATGAACATGAATAATCAGACTGCACACTCCCCAGGCAGGAACCAAGTAGCACGGTGCCCAGCTAACTGGCTCCATGTTGCTCATACAAAGTGTATTGACGTCAGTGTGTCTTATTAGAAGTGTATCTGTTTTAAAAGTCAATTGTGTGATTTGGTACTTTTTGTGTGTGTGATTTGGTATTAAGTTCACAGCATTACTGGCCTTTCGATTTTATTTTAAACCCAATGTAGCCTTTGAGATTGAGGTTTTAAGATATCTCTTCAAAGTCAATAAAATCTGTAAATTGATTGCCCTATAATATAATATTTCTAACAAAATGATTAAATGGGACTACATGTGAGAATATACTATATGCTCTGGGCTAAAATTTATATAAACATTTCTTCTTTTTTTAATGTAGCCGCTATTTAGTAGTATATTAGACAATCCAAACATCGTGATGATACAAAAATTCAAACCATCAATGATAATGAAACAATGGATCAAGTTTTCATAAGATCAAATGTTTGTGCAAGTAACTTTGTCCCTGGAAATGGTCGCTAGGTTTAAAACAGCAGTGACAATATCACAAGGGAAACATGATATCCAGGCCTCTAGAAAGCAGCTGTGCAAACAAAGGGAAGGACCTCTTGGAAACCACGACACATCAGAAGACCTGTTGATTACCCTGCATGTCTAATTCAAGATACTCTGCTTATGCAAAATCAAGGACATAGCCTCCAATGGATAATTTGGCAGGCTACACATTGCCTTCATATCGCTTGATTTGTGTTTTTCACTTAACAGTGAAACCCCTTGCTTTCTGAATCTAAAATGATTAGATTTCAGTAATGTAGATTTTGTTCCAAATGCATTAAACTACTTAATGCATATACATAACATTTCTATATCTTCATGTGCTTGACAATAGCCTAATGCTAACCATTTTAAGAATGAAATAGGATCTTTTAAAATATCATATTTAGCAAATAGCTAGCAATATTCATCTTCTCCAAATCCAAGAGATTAGTTTTCCCATGATGACAACAAATCAAAATATAGTCATGATGACAGGTAACATTTAGTACTCTGTAATTTACTGCACATAAGCACTGCATAACCTTTTCCTTATTGGAAAATACGCTTATAGAAGTTTTGGAAATAAACTACTATTAAAGTCTTCACCTAAATTTTCACTAGTTTAGATGATTATTTAAAAGGTCCTCTATCTAAAAGATGCATCTAATTTTTCTATGTCTTTGATTTTATGATTTAAAGATTTTTGTCTAAGCTCCAGTGCTGCTATTTTTTCAGTATTTCTTCAAATAATTCCAGGGGACAAGAAACTCATTATAAACTAATATAAATCAACTTTCGGTTTGCTTATTTACCAAGTTAATAACCTGTTTTAAAATAAATAAATTTTTAAATTATTCCTATAAGACACAATCCTACAATATTTTCTCTTGAAAACATTACCTGGGCACTCCCGGTGGCGCAGCGGTTTAGCGCCGCCTGCAGCCCGGGGTCTGATCCAGGAGACCCAGGATCGAGTCCCACGTCAGGCTCCCTGCCTGGAGCCCGCTTCTCCCTCTGCCTGTGTCTCTGCCTCTCAGTCTCTCTCTCTCTCTCTGAATAAATAAATTAAAAAAAAATACTTATTTAAAAAAAAAGAAAGAAAAAGAAAACATTACCTGGGATACTACAAAAGGAGTTTTATGTATTTTTCCTAAAACATTACATTGGAAGTATAAACAAAAAAATGAAAAATTTCTATCTAGACCTCTGATATCATAATCATCTCAAGTCAGGATGATTCCATTACTCTTTTACTCTTTCTCTATCCCTCTACTTCCCAAATATTTCTCTTCATAGGAAACTGGGGAATGGCAAATGAAGGAATATCGAAATGCTTATGGTGAAATTAATACGAGACTGCACGTACTCAGTTCTTGCCATCTGTGTCAACCCTTTCCAGTACATGTTAATATCTACTCCATTTTTGTGAAGAGCAGTGGCCTGGCCCCGTGCACCACACAAGCTAGGTTTGACCTCACAATTTTTCTCTTCAAAAGTGGATAAGAAATACCTTCTCAATCTTTCTCTCTGGATATAGAAGGGCATTTGATTTCTATTTCTCTATCTTTAAAAGATAAATAACCTTCGGAATCATGGTCTCCTCTCTCTGCCTCTCCCTCGACGGCTGCCAGCATCTGTTTTCAGTCATCTTTTCCATACCTTCCAAGACTTTGCTCTTCATCTTCCTGACCTTTTCTCTCTGACCCACATCTATGCACCTCTTTTCTCAATTTGCACTCATTTTTCCTAACTCCTACTTCTAAACCCTTCTTCTATTTCCTATCAAGCTCATTGTTTTTATATGCTTCCTCACTTATAATACTATCAAAAATTGCTATGTCAACAATTTTAAGCATTTGAGGTAAAATCCAGATGTTTATTGAACAGCAGTGCCAAACACCAGACACTTAATATAAACAATATGTTTACAAATCCCCTTATACTGAATAGAATATTTTTAACTCATATGACTAGCCAGTGTTGAATGTAGATAAGAAACAAAAAGCATTAAAAATCATTAACTTTGAAAAATCATTCTTCTATATTATTTTTACAACTTCTTTCAAATGGATTTACTGAAAACTCGCAATTTGTATTTTAGCATTATTTTAAAAAGCAAACTTTTATGAATCTATCTTTTTATATCGGGTAAAGGACTGGTTATGAAAGCAATTAGAATAAAAGTTTGTTTATATTATAAAAAATTGCAGTGAAAACATCTCAATTTTCAATTAACTAATCATAATATATTATTATTGATTGTACCCAGGTTTCTGTGTATCAAGAAATATAATAAGACTTTTAAAGAACTCATTGTAATCAGGAAAAAAATTATGCAACAGGGTTAAAATAATATTCATATTTTTGAGAAATTAGTTTTAAAAATCTTGGTCACTTAGCATAATGCTACATCCATCCATGTTGTCATAGACAAATATCATATGATTTCACTGATATGTAGATTCTAAAAACAAAACAAACGAAATACAGCCTCTTAGAAACAGAGAACAAACTGGTGGTTGCCACAGGGGAGGTAGCCAGGAGGATGGGCAAAATAGGGAAGGAGATTAAGAGGTACAAACTTTAAGTTATAAAATAAATAAGTCACAGAAGTGAAAAGTACAGCATAGAGAATATAGTCAATGATATTGTAATAATACTTTATGGTGCTAGCGGGTGAGTACACTTACCATGGTGAGCACTGAGTAATGTGCAGATTGTTGAATCAGTGTGATACAACTAGTATGATATTGTATGTCAATTATACTTCAATATTTTTTTAAAAGTCTAGGTCAAGTAAGCCAAAATTATAGCTCCAACCATGTTGTTTCCTAGCTCTATGATCTTGGATAAATTATCTAAACTCTGCAAGCCTTAGTTTTCTCTTCTGTAAAATAAAGACAATAGTAGTACTTATGTTTGCTCTGAGGAATAAATGTGAAAATATAGTTAAATGTCCAGTATAGCATACATGATTAATAAATTGCCATTTTTATTATTATTAAATAATTACGACTGCCTCATTATATAGTGGAAACTCAAATTATGTAGATACCTCTCCCATAATCCATTATAGTTGATTTATATTTATTTGGGTGTTCCTGCCTAGGGAACCCATGATGTTTCCACTAGTTATGCAATCATAAGGAAATTAAATATTGAGATATACGTGTGAATACTCAGTAAAGATCTCAGAGACCAAATGCAGGTTATTAACAGGATCTGTGTTAACCTAGTGTGTATCTGTGTGTGTGCAATGGGAGTGAGGTGTATACCCTAATCCAGCATGGCAAGTGTGCAAAAGATACATGGATTTCAACCTGTCAGTTACGCTGTTGACTTTACTATTTAGCTATTTAATGCTTAAATTTTCCAAAGAACTACAGAATTTTTTTAAACCTCACGAATTCTTAAAAACAAAGGAAGGTTTGCCTAAGCCTTGTTTCTGCTTTTAAGTAAGATGGTCTTTTTATAACTGACACCACTACATTTTATAAAGATAATAAACAAGAAACTAAACCCAGGTTGTAGAAAATTCCTGTGTAAAAACACAGCTGCAGACCAGCATTTCATTCTGCTTAGTGCACTTGAAGCATACATTTGGATAAAAATATAAAGTCCACATATAAACAGGTCACAACAAATGGAAAAGAACTTATATCCAAATCAAAACTATTGTATCTAGAGGTAGCATGATAACTTCACTAAGCATAAGACAGTTCTATATAACTAAGGTGAAAAACTGCATTCTCCATCTAGGAGATTATCTTCTAATTTATATCAGACTTTGAAATGCATATTCAGCAAAATATCACACTATTAAAACTGAAAACTTTGACAAGAAAACACTTCTACTGTTCAAGGATTTAATCCAGCTTATAATCAATCATGGAAATGCACCATACAACCTTTTTATTGCTTTTGTTCCTGGTACAACAGCTGAAGGAAAAAATAACCTCAACATCAGTTAATGTAGGAAACCAAGAAACATATCCCATTTAATCACCAAGTTTCTTTATTCTTCCTCCCACAGTAATAAAATACCCCATTCTGCAGAAGTTATATTATTTAAGTAGAAATGTGGAGTAGGCAAGTTTCAGACACACCTAACTCTTCCAAACCCAAATCATCAATAACAACAAACTTTAAACAGTTTCTTGGCAATAGATAAAAAATCAAGCAAGGATATCTTTAAAAAGAAAAATGGGTTTAACACCTCTCCAATGCTGTGTGATTGGTAAACGTAAGTTCCTTTTGCTAATATAATGTACTGCTCCTTCCCTAAAGGATTCATAAACTTCTTTAGGCAACACCTAGTTAAAGTGGGCATTTATTAAACTGTTCTATCCTCTTAATTCACCTTTGAACTCTTGGAACAGGTTATTAAATGAGGCAGTCAATGTTCCTTTTTGCACCTGCAAATAACAACTGATTCTACAATTAAGGATCATTTCCTCCTTTTTGAAATTCAAATAGCGGCATTAAAACAGAATGTAATATTTTTATCTGCATCTGGTCAGGCTATTTCCTGGCATTTGGGATGAGGTAACAGGATGACTATATAAAAATGCTGCATAAAGATGCTGCGATAATCTCTAGGAGACTTCAGAATAGCAGGCAACTTCTAGACATTACAGTATGCAGTATAAAAACAGACCACACACCTCTAAAGTCATGTAAGGTGAGATTTTTAGTTTCTACGTGAAAACAAAACCAAAAAAAATCAAATTTAAATCATTTACTAGTGTTTTTGGGTCAAACACTTTTTAAAAATATAATTTACTAGAACCCTTTAATTCCATCATCCAGAAAGAATTAAAATATTTAATGCAATTTATCCTTTCCCAAACAGATATATACCCTTTTCTCATGCCCACTGCCACACACATATTCCCGGAGTAAATTCCCACGTCTTATCTACCAGAGTTCCAGACTTTGCAAAAGTCTCTCCTACAATTCCTCATGGAAACCCGAAGATTACGTTCAATAGTTGTACTAATCTGTGTTACTAACTATTCCATTTTTATTGCTACTGAACTCTTTTGGAGCTTATCTGAAAAGTATCTCATCCTTAACTCCAACTAATAGTTTTCTAAATTTTATCATTTTACCAGAAAGGTTTTTTGTCACTACATTTCCTGCATTCCCATTTCCCTGAATTTGAAATCCAAAATGCAAAACACATGGTAAAGTATTAACAATATAACACATTTGCAATACTGCTGTACATTTTATGGCATAATACATATTTTACACCTTTCTCACATTTTTAAGATAGAAAATATCTCAAATGTTTACTTCAAACTTGTCATCTTTGGGTGAGGAAACTGAATTCAAAGAGATTAAATGATTTCCTAAGATCATCTAGCTAGTTAATGAAACCAGGATTTCCCAAGGCTGTCCTAAATCATAGTTACCTTATTATCTCTGAAAACTGTCCCAGTTTGGAAAACAAATCATAAGGCCACTCTAGTTAATGTAAACTGCAGGTCAGCCTTTGGTTTAAACCTTTTTTTCTTCATCTCCCCTAAAAACAAAAATTTTAAGGCACTGAATCCTGGTACACATGCAGTTATTGGTAGTGCTAATTCTGATTTGTAAAAGTACTAAATTAAAACTAAATCAAAAATAAAAAATAAGGGCAGCCCCAGTGGCGCAGCGGTTTGGCGCCGCCTGCATCCTGGTGTGTGGTCCTGGAGACCTGGGTCCCACGTCGGGCTCCCTGCATGGAGCCTGCTTCTCTCTCTGTGTTTCTGCCTCTCTCTCTCTCTGTGTCTATGAATAAGTAAATAAAATCTTAAAAAAAATAAATAAAAATAAATAAAAAATAAAAATAAATAAAACGAAATCAACCTGTAAAAATTGCAAAACCTATTACAGAGCAATGTGTATTACCGAATTATTTTTTTAATTTTTTTTTTTAGTTCGAAGTTTATTCTACAGACCTCAAAATAAGTTCTCTAAAAAATAAATCAGCATAGAAGCATATGTGGGCACAGTTCTGAACCATCTGTACTCAACTTATTGATAAGACATCACATTACTCAACAGATACACAGTTAGTAGTGGTTTCAACAGGGCAGTGGTTAGAAAGTCAAAGAAAAGTAGGGCATATAAGATTCTTAGAAACTGGAGGAGGACGAAGGATAGAGAGGGTGGCTCCTAGAAAAGACTTCATGGTGGTTGCCTGGGTGGTTCAGTCAATTGAGCCTCTGCCTTTGGCTCAGGTCATGATCCCAGGTCCTGGGATGGAGCCCATGTGGGGCTCCCAGCTTCGGGGTGTCTGCTTCTTTCCTCCCCACTCACACTCTTTCTCACTATCTCTGTGTCTCTGCTTCTGTCTAATAAATAAAACAAAATCTTTGGGGAAAAAAAAGATTTCATGGGAATGATGCCGTATTTGTACAAGGCCTTGAGGAGGTCACAATTTCAAAGGCCTGAATGCTGGGTAGGGAGTCGGAGCAGGGGAAATCATGAACACGCTTAGGGGCTAAGAAGTCACTGAGGTGGGAGGAGGAAGAAATCAACGCTATGAGAGTGGTGCGACAGGAGCTGGGGGCAACACAAAGGAATGTGGATGTCCAGACGATCATTTTATATAAATCAGTAACTGGGGGAAGCAGGTAAAGTTTGGGAGAAACTGACAATAAACACATCCTTGTGATAATCTGATAGCGGTTCATAGATTTATAGTAGAAATTACCTTAGACACTTGTTTTTTTTTAATATTTTATTTATTTATTCATTATAAACAGAGAGAGAGACAGACAGACAGACAGAGACAGAGATACAGGCAGAGAGAGAAGCAGGCTCCATGCAGGGAGCCCGAAGTGGGACTCGATCCGAGGTCTCCAGCATCACACCCTGGGCTGAAGGCGGCGGTAAACCGCTGAGCCACCCGGGCTGCCCTACACACTTGTTGCCGAAACATCTAGCTGTGAAGTAGAGACAGAAATGCTGTGCCAGAATCAGTAAGAACATGAATTTAGAAGTTAGTTAGATGGGGTTTGAAATGGTCTCTGCCATTCGTTGAGTGTTTTGAATACTTTTCTTAGTTGTTATAAATTCCTTTCCAGATTCCCCCTTTGTAATCTAAGAAAGATTAATAGGAAAGTTGATTTTGTTATGAGGATAAGTGAAGTCAACATATTTAGCTCAGGACCGAGAAAATAGTAAGGATTTAATAAATGTCAAATGTTATTAAAATCAATATTATTAAAGAAGCAAATAATGATGGTAGCCCATTGTTAACACTGGTGTGAGATAGATGAGTAATAAATCAATTCTTTATCATAGTAATTGAACTTGATTTTGTTTTTATGTTAAGATTCTTAACACAGTTTCGTATTTCTGATATTAGGAAATTACTTTGACCTAGAAAAAAATTGCATATTATGATTATGCTAATAAAATACATAGCCTATATACAATATGAAATCAGATTAAAAGTGTTTAAGAACAGTTTTATAATAATATTGTGAGTGAAAAATTCCTTCTTAGCCCATAATCATGAAGGTATTGCACAATTTTCTAGTTCCTGCTAAACTCCAGTTGAACTTGAAATATAGTAGCTTCCATTTAACTGAGGGCAGTATGCCATGAATTCTGAAACATCTGCCACTAATTGAGCAAGACCATTAATGGGATTTGAATTTGTTCTCTGTTAATGGTCTTCCAATAAGATAAATTCTTAGGTACCCTCAAACCAGGCTGTGATCTTAGAAGAGATAGACAGCAGGCGGAGACTATGGTACCATTAGCATTAGATTACTTAGACACCAAAAAGAAAAATGGAAAATTAAATGAGTGTGAAAAAACTAAACTTGGCATTCTTTACAATTTTGAAAGATGACAGTTATGGCCTCATAATAAAAAGGCACCAATCATTTTTTGCTCTAATTAATAGTATATTTATTGAATTAAGCAGTAGATTTCAAATAAATAAGGACCAGTTAGAGGTTACTTTCAAGTACGCTGGACTTCATTGCTTCCTAGAGTAAATTTTTTCTGATCATAAACGCTAAGAATTTTGACTAGAAGACAGTGCCACTCATGCTTTTTTAAACAGTATGCCAAGAACTCTAGTTTGTTTTCCTGTGGCTGCAACGCAATCGGTAACTACCCAGCAAACTGTTCAAAATGCCACGTGTTGTCAGGACCAGACGAGGATTTTCCTCCTTCCTGAATGATCAGATAGCATTTGCAAGAGTTCATCAGCTTCAAACAGCCCAATGTTGCTTTAATTATTTTAATTGTGTACTTATGTAGTATTTCTTTCCTTTTAAAAGTTTGTACATATTTTGTATTTTATAATTAAATTTAGATTTTGTTTAAATTTCATGAAAGAATTATGTTTAATGAAAAAGCCATCCTGTTAACATGATATAACTCAACCATCAGTTTGACTATGAAATGTGGCCAGAAGTGCTTTTTAGGATCAAAAGATTGTTTTTAGGAAAGAAAAAAAAGCTCATTTATACCCTTTTTCAATTCATATCATCTTCTTTGAATCCTAAAGTTATCCTGGTGGCATATCACCTGACCTCTCTATTTTGGAATCTCCCTTAATGATCTTGACTTTTTAAATTTCATTTAATCCAGCATTTCAGTTCAAAATAACCGATTAACCTTTCATTCTTTCAAATGTTACCACTTAAAATTCACAAGATATTTGGCATCTGGTAATGCATATTATATACAGTGATAAGGTGTTTGCAAGGCTTAAACATAATGTGTTCCACTTTGTTCATTGAGGTAAAGTGATTTAGATTTTAAGGAACATTATGCAATAAACACAATTGCCTTTTTTCTTTTCTCTTTCATTTTCTTCTTTTTTCTTCTATTTGATTCTCCCTCCTTCTATCTTTCACCCTTTCCTTGATGTATATACATCATATACAAGCTAAAATTTATCTCAAAAATTCTTCTATTCTTATGAGTTTTGAAATGTTCTGCTGATTCAGATCTACAATTTTTAAGAACCAGATTTTTTCATTTAGTGATTTGGGTAAGAGAATATCCACAATAAGTTCCTATGAACCCTTGCCACATGGCATGTTCCAGCTGTGTCGGTACAGTACTGTATGTGCTTTGAGAATGCTCAGCTAGGATACTTATTAAAGCTGAAGCAATAGAAAATCCAACTTCTCTGCTTTACAAATGAGGGAATATTTCCTAGAGCATTAAATCCAGGGGTAATGGGTTCTGAGTGAGGGTAACATCCACTTCTCTGTAAACCTATGAACTGGCTCTACCTTTCTCCCTGTACTGCTCACCCTCATTTTAGCAGCCACATGATTTTACGTTACATATTCTTAGCATCTCATCTGGGCACACAAGCAAACATTCAGAGACAGTCAACACACAGTTTTTCTCTTCTGTCTCTTTCTTAAGAATCATCACATTCTTCCAAAAGCAAACCAGTGAACTCCGTCTCTCATCTCATTGGCCAGAATCAAATCACTTCTCCGTTCCCAAATGAATTTCTAGCAATAAAGTTGGGTTTACTAAAAGAGACTTATTTATTCATCTTGGAGCCCTGGAATTGAGAATAAAATATGCTGTGGCACTTAGCTGGACTGAGGAGGGAGGAGGAACGCCTACCTCAACAATATTGAGAATACTCAACAATATTCACCAGGTAGTAGGAAGTGAGGAAGAATGGACAAACAACAGAACCTGCTTGGAATTCTGCTTTCTGAGGGGAACCTTCCTTCCCATTAACCTCCATGGGTCCTGATCTTTGGGACGGCCACACCTAAGATGGGACTCAAGAGCTCTGACAGTCCTCCTCTTACGGGGAGTTTAGCGACACAGAATTCACCTTAACACTGAACTTTGAGACTATCATCAGTCAGCTCTGCGGTTTCTTTGGCAATATAGAAGTCTATACATATCTTAGCAGGCTTTGGTCTTCCCTTAATTCCAGGACCTAACATCTGTGTTCAAAGGGACTGTCACAGTTTTGAATCTTTAAATTTCTGTGCCCTGTCAGACCCAAGTTTGTGAGAGGGCTCCTGTCCCGGAGTCTCTGCCTTGAAGGAATTGTAAAAGCGGCTTTGGGGAGAGATCCATCACTTATCATCTGCTTTTGCCTGACAACTCTTTTTTCCACAGCAACCCTGTGGAGAAGACCCTGGCCTGGAAAAGAGATGGCAGGAGGGAGAGCCAACCAGGCTGTGCCTAGAAAGTGACTGGGAAAGAGGGGGGACGTCAGAGATGACAGAGCCAAGGGGAGGGAGAAAAGGAACCGAAGTAAAGGCTCACCAGCACCACCAAAACCCAGACAAAGACACAGCCTAAGTAGAACCACAGAGAGATCTGTGTTGCTTTTATACAGTGTGTATGGCCAATGATTGAATAAAACTTGCTGACGGTGAAAAAAAAAAAAAATTGTTCTTTTTTTTTTTTTCAAAAAAGAGATTAAGAGAAGATGCTTGGTAGAAGCTTGGAAATTTAGGACTGTCCTCTAGCTAATGCTATCTCCATCTTTACCTACCCTAATTTTAGCTTAGAGAATTCAGTTTTCCCTTCTGATAGATTATGCTGTAGTATAGAGAAAAAATTAAATTTAATTAAAAATTGAACCACCTGGGTGGCTCAGTAAGTTAAACACCTGCCTTCGGCTCAGGTCATGACCCCGGGGTCCTAGGATTGAGCCCTACAT
The DNA here is from genome assembly GCF_053574225.1 of Canis aureus. Classification (NCBI taxonomy): domain Eukaryota; kingdom Metazoa; phylum Chordata; class Mammalia; order Carnivora; family Canidae; genus Canis; species Canis aureus. The sequence goes on from NC_135645.1 coordinate 31,204,551, forward strand.
TGGGCTCCCTGCTCAGTGGGGAGTCTGCTTCTCCCTCTCCCTCTGCCCCCCATCTCTGACTCATAGTGCTATCTCAAATAAATAAAACCTTTAAAAAATAAATAAAGTTAATTAAAAGTTAAATCATTACCTTTTATTGGTAAGATTTTAAGTTTATTTTTTACTTGCCTGATTTTTGCTCCAAATGAGTTTGTGTGTTTTGAAAATTTTTATTCTTTATATATTAAATTTCAGAGAGATAATAGATAGGTTTCATATTTTCTCTTCCCTCCTAAATGTATTATATATGTAATTTAATTAATTTGAGTTAAACAGAAATCAACTGACAAATTAGATAAATTACTAAACCTTAGATAAATATTTTTCTTGGTAATAAAAATCCTTTCCTAAAGCCATCTTCTAAATTTGAAAATTGAGAAAATACTAAATGGTTGGGGTCATTAGTGTGTGATTTTTTTAAGGTATACATTTTGAGAATGACCATAGCTTTATTTTTCAGCAAAAATACAATAAAGTATATCAGAAAAAAATTAGAAGGCATCTCAACTGTATAAGAAATAAACTATTTTTAATAAAAATACAAAAAATTTCAGAGAAACTGTCTAAAATATCCTATAAAAACATCATTTTTTTAGAAAAAGAGACAACATCACATCATGGAGAAATTATTATAGTTTTTATTTATTAAAACTCTGAAGGTATTTTACATGAATTATCATATATCCTGTCTCTCCTGAATCATCTAATCAATATATAATTGCTTTTATTTTTTTTCCAAAAACATTCCACCTACTTATTTGTTTCACTTCAGGAACATTTTTTAGAGCTTTATCTTTCCCAGAATACCAATTGATTTTCTTTTTCTTATTGGTAGAAGACACAGCTCTACAAGAACAACTCATCAAGAATTTCTAGTACCTCTTCCTAAAATTTGTGTAAAGTTTCCTACCTTTACTCAGAAACCTTAGGCTTCATATTATGAATTGGATCAATTCATTATAAGTTTGTTGCTTTTGCTGTTATCTTGGAATTTTATGCATTATATTCTTGAATAACTTCTACAAATTCCTTCAGCCCAATCATTTATTATCAAATTATTTTGGTAGATTGCATCTTCAAATAATTTTTCTGAAATTTGAAGTCCTAGCTTTATTATCTCTTACTATTCATTATTACTGAATTGAGGTCTAAATAGACTTCTAAATAAAGTTACTCCTCTATCAAAAAATAAAGCTCTTCTTTTTCTGGAAGCATTTGGATTTTCTGAAATGTCGCTATTATATGTTTAAGGTCTGTGTGTGTTGGGTGGGGTGGGAGGAGCATGATGTGTATGAATGTGAAGTTTTTTCCCATGTCCTTTCAAGTCATTGCTATTTAGTTTCTTGAGTTGCTCCTTTCCATTAGATTGGTTCTTCTAAAAATTGGAAAAGTCTCTTATATTTAGTATCCTCAATGGATTTATTCTCTCCTGAAATTCTTACCAGCCTAATGTTGGAGATCTATATTCGTATCTCCTACCTCTATGCTCCTTTTCTATATCTTTGTCTCTCCTCTGTATGCTGGCATATTTTCTCAAATTTGTCAGTTCATCTTCTTGATAATTAATAGATATTTTAGCCCTTCTACTGAATGAGACCCTTCAGCAATTTCCCTTTCTTTTTACTTAATTTTTAGGAGCACTATCTTGTTATATGAGAAATATATATGTATGCATATGTATCATAGCCTTTTCTTTCTCGTAGATGCAATATTCTCTCAAACTTTTCTCACAAGAATAGTTAGCACTAGTTAGAAGGTTCAGGGCTGAGCAGTAAGGAGTCCCTCTAATCCTTTACTGAAAAATTAGCCTGGCATATAAAATAGAATATCACAATGTCAAACTGCCACATCGTATAAAAATTTTTAGAAAATTCACCTAGGAAGGCAAGAGTTTAGAGGCTTAAGGAGAACAATGTCAAGCTCTGAAGAGTTTGGTGAATTTTAAAACCTTCTGTAAAGACCTACTGGAAAAGACAAGCTTTAGCCCAGCTGTCATCTGAAACCAAAAGGGAAAGAGAACATTGTCTTGTTTGGAGAGTCAGCTATCTCTGGACTGAGTATCAGAAAATTTTGAGTTTTGTAAATGATGAATTATCTGCCTTAGATTAAAGGGAAGTCACTGTAAGACAAGTCACATTAATAAAAAGTACAGCAGGAGGTAATATTAGGAAAAGGAAGAGCCAGTAAAGTAGGAATAGGAACCCTCACCAGTCCCTCCTACTGGATTCCTCAAACATGTCCTGTCTAAGAAAGTAAATAACATCAAGATGAATACTCCCCTCTAGAGAAAGAGCTGAGAAGCACATCTCCCTGGCTCACTGCCCAAGTTCGTTGTATAAACAGGCAGAGGCTAAGGGACATGAGGATAAGCAAAGTGCCAAAGCTCAGGCTTCAAACTTTCTAGGCGATAACTAAATTTGAGGAGCAATTTGGACAGAGATCCAGTATTGGTTATTAACCACTGGCCCATGGAAAAAGAGAATGTAGATAAAGAGCATACTGAGACTGTTAAAAGAACAGTTACCAATGGAACTCCAAATCTAAAATGCATGGCCAATGTTTGCAAACATTTAACAGGTGCTCTGACCCAAAGGGAAGTAAAGTGTACCACACTATGACTACAGAAGAGCTAATTATTTTACAAATTGTTTAAATGCACACAAATATTACAGCAGTCCCCCCCTTCTATCTGGAGTTCTGCTTTCCACAATTTCAGTTATCTTCAGTCAACCACAGTCTAGAAATAGATGATTAGTCATCTAACGTTATGTCACAACACTTGCCTTAGTGTCATTCACCTCACTCCATTTCATTGAGTAGGCAGTTTATCGTCTCACATCATCACAGAAAGAAGGGTGGGTACAACACAATAAGACATTTTGAGAGAGTGACCACATTTATATAACTTTTATTTATTTTTTTTTAATTTTTTTATTTATTTATGATAGTCACAGAGAGAGAGAGAGAGAGAGAGGCAGAGACACAGGCAGAGGGAGAAGCAGGCTCCATGCACCGGGAGCCCGACGTGGGATTCGATCCCGGGTCTCCAGGATCGCGCCCTGGGCCAAAGACAGGCGCTAAACCGCTGCGCCACCCAGGGATCCCCCTATTTATTTATTTTTATATAACTTTTATTTTTATTTATATAACTCTTTCACTTAAAAATAGGTGTCTTATGTGAAATATTTAGAATGTTTATTATGAAACATTAGCTCATATACTGAATGTATCACTTCTCAAGATTTCAGCTTCTTTGTGGAGTAAAATCAAGACTATTAAATTTGCCTCCCACCTATAACAACATGTAGCATAACAAGGAAAATGCAATTCTGAAGGCTGGAAATTTAGGTGGAAGTTCTACCCAGTAATCTTGGTAGAAAAGCAAACTCTTTGAGTCCCTAACAATTATCTGTAAAATGCAGCTAATAATAATGATTTGAATATTAAATGTTATAAGTAATATGTCAATGTATTATAAAACTAAAAACTAAAATGCCTATTACATTACTGCTACTACTTCTACTGTTAGTACTACTACTGGTACTAGCATTACCACTTTTGTACCAATTAAGTAACTTTATGTCTGTCACCTACACCACTTATCATAGGTAACATTATAAAAAGAAAATATTTCCTACAATCAAGTTTGTATATTATTAAAAGGACAAGAAAACTGAGTTCGTGAGATAGAATCGAATTCAGTTTATATATATTTAGGATATGATAATGGTGATATAAATGGACAAATCTAATTCCAAAAATTAAAATTTAAAGGCTCAAACTATAACACATTCAATTTCATCTATTTGTTTTTATTACTTCTTTAAATTTGGAATTATCTTAACATTTAGAAAGAAAGAAGAACATATCTTAGTTTACTTTTAATCCATTTTGATGCAAAAAAGAGAAAAAGAAGCAGAGATTAGTCAGAATATTAAATGCCACAGAGACTTAAATTACATTTGATTTAAATGCATTTACAAAGTATTTTTGAAAATAAATCAATTTTGTCATGTACGTTTTAATATAGTTACTGATAATCTGTAGGGAATTTGATTTTTTAATTATAATTATGTGGTATATAGTTTTTCTTAGTTATAATTCTGGATATAGCCAGAGTAGTATCTATGAAATGAATTGTGAATGATGTGCCTCTGTGTATACAGATTTTTATAAAAAGTTTCTTCTGTCTCTTTAGATTTATTCTAAAAAGAAATTAAAACTATAACATGCATTTGCAACTGGACAATCTGCATGTATGTGCATGTCTTCAGGTGTTCATTCCTTAAGCTGGGAACATTTTCAGTTCTCCATCTCTTATACAACTTGTTCCTTAAAAGGTTACAACATTATACTTTTTTCAGTTTATGTTACAGGATTTTCACATGCAGAAAAAGATCGTGTCTGGAAATAATTCATGAAGGTATAACTAATAAGCATTAGTTTCTCATACACTAAATCCAGGAAGCCATGGTTCAATATTTGCATGTTCCTTAATATTTGCATGTTCCTTAATTGATAAGAGTTCAAATATAAATATGAACACTTATTGAGTGACTTGTAGAGATGTAGGCATCTATCATTGTAAAAGTCAATGACAGAAATCTGCATACTTTGGGAAAATGATATTCAGTACATAATGGAAGTTCCCGGTGATGGTCTGACACATCATTTTATTGTCATTCTTTAAAGCACTTATCACTAAAGTTGAATTTTTAAATGTTTTTTGTAAACTGTGTCCCGCAAGCACAATGTCCTTTTAGAGTTGCCCTTGGCTGCCTGCAGGAAGAACAAGTATAAACCTAGTATAGGATCATATTATACCAGACAGAGAAGTCACCTCCCTTACAGATCTTGACTCGGGCTCCTCAACACCATACAGAAAGTTCACCAATGTCACTTCTATGGAACATGCCCCATGAACACGTAGTCCAAAATGTTACAGCAATTTAGACAGAAAAAAGATATTTCAGGGCACAATCCTCTCGGAAGGATTATTAACTCAGCAAACAGACACTCATTTAACTAAACGTGAGGATCATTCCATAGAAAAAGTTAGGGCTGGAACTAAGTTTGGAAGCAGGGACAAGAAAGAGCTGAAACTCTCTATATAACAGATGAGTAAGAATTTAAAGGAAGGGGATCCCTGGGTGGCGCAGCGGTTTGGCGCCTGCCTTTGGCCCAGGGCGCGATCCTGGAGACCCGGGATCGAATCCCACATCGGGCTCCCGGTGCATGGAGCCTGCTTCTCCCTCTGCCTATGTCTCTGCCTCTCTCTCTCTCACTGTGTGCTTATCATAAATAAATAAATAAAAAAAATTAAAAAAAAAAAAGAATTTAAAGGAAGAGTTTAGCAAATATGTCAGAGTTGAAAAGAGGAGAAAAGATCCATCACAATGGTGATAGTAGCCAGGCCCATGTACATTAATAAAGCTAACGAGAAGTCTTCCATATCAAATAGCCAGAGGGCTCTCAACAACAAAGATTCTGGTATGTGACTATAAGTTTCCTTATTTGTTTTTTACCTGAGAATTATGTGTCTAATATTCTTCTCTGAGAAAGAATACAAATCCTCTACAATGCATCAAGTTCCAATACATACAAAATTCATTTTACAGTTAATTTGGCCAAGGGCACAACGGATACCAGACTATAAGCCATAACGTAAAAATTCTAAGATAGAAGCAAAACCCAAGATTTTGGCGGAGGTGAAAAATAAAAATCAATGACAAAGAGAATCCTTAAAATGTTCATGGGATGTTCCATAGGGAAATGAAAATTCCTGGTAAGTTTACGTGGAACATAAGTGGTGTGCTTACCTAACTGAATTTTGAGTTCAACTCCATTTCAAATTTTGAGAAATAGAAAATCCTTCCCGGAATTAACTTAATGCTATATTGTGACAGAGAAATAAGGATCCACAAAAATAAATCTCTCCAACACTGTCTGTGCTATAAACAAAGAAATAAATGGCATTCCGATTGCAAGGGAAAAATAAAAACTGTCTTTACTCACCAAACATATAATCCTGCATATAGAAATCCCAAAGAATTCACAATAAACTACTAGAAATAATAAGTTTAGTGAGTACGCAGGATGTACTATCAATATAAAAATTAACTGTATTTCTATATTCTAGCAATGAACAATCAGAAATGAAATCAAGAAATAATTCTATTAGCAATGGCATCAAAAAAAGAATAGAACCTGTAGAGATCAATTCAACAGGAAATGGGTAAGAATTGTACACTGAGAAGAACAAAACACTGGAAAATTCAAGACCAAAATAAATCAAGACTCATTTTATGTTCATGGATCAAAAGACTCAATATCTACTATTTTCAAGACTGCAAGTCCCTCCAAGTGATCTATCAGTTCAATGCAATCCCTATAAAAAAACAACTTCTTCCTTATTTTCTCCTGTAAAATAAATGTCAAAATCTATAGCAAGAGTTTTTCTCTCCCATGTGCTCTTCTCAATTCTGAAGAGAGGGCCTCTCTCAATGCCCAGTGAAATCTGAGCTCTGTCTACAGCAGCTACAGCTGACTTGGCTGCTTCCTCTCCTCAAACATTATTCTAACACAAATTTTTCATTTAACATGTCCAGAGTATAAGGGGTAAAACGGACACATAAAACTATTTTATTATTAGCCATACAGAAGACAAGACAGTCTTCCCAGCACTGGGTTATCTATTGTAACCCACCAGCATATCACTGTGACTAGTCAGACAGCAGCGAGAGCAGTTTAAAGTCATCCAGAAGGAAGAGTGAGGAACAAGGATAGGGAGGAAGCAGGGGTAGCATCTTGGTGAATTTTCCTCTCCTTTTTTTAAAAAAAGGAGAGGAAAATTTAAAACAATCAAATACAGCTTCACTGAGATGCCGGTAAGGTTAAAATTCAAGTGAGAGAAATATCCTCAGAGGAGGTTAATTGTGACATCATCTCCTTCCATGTCCTCTGTGTACATAAGCTGCTTCTTTTCTGAGAATGGTACGTAACACATAATGTCTTTAGGGACAACAAAGAGCACCAGGTACAAGAAGGTCCTGGAAATTCGGTTAAACTTGCTTCACATCTTTGGGGCCTGAGATCCTTCACCTATAAAATGAGACCCTCCCGGGCTGTAAGGACCCAGTCTGCTGCCGGGGTCCATCTTGTCTACTCCTTGCTGCCCATCAGAGTTCCCTCATCTGCCAGTAACATCTAAAGTCTGTGCCCTGTGATGAAAGAATCTTCTAATTTCTTGAACTCTAAATATTTCCGTATTGCAACTTGTTAAGAGGTCAAAACAACAGGGAGGAGACACAAGGATCCTTGTCAGTCTGCTTCCCCTAATCCCTAACACAGAGAGGCACTTTCCATAATCGGCCCACAACATCAATCATGTTGTTTATATTTTCTGTGGACATTACAGTATCTACTGCACAGGGACAATGAATGAAAGAGTAAATCAATGAAGTTGTTCATTAATCTGTCAATGTATCAATAGTTTTGTTAGGGTTGCTCAGCTTGGGGCACAAAACCAGAAATCTAGGGGTCCCTAGGGGAGAGATTCATGTGTCTTTCATGAATAAATAAATAAAATCTTATTTAAAAAACTGAAATCTAAACATAACACATAAAAAAACCAAAATCTGTTGTTGTTGTTGTTGTTGTTTGTTTGTTTTTTTAAAGATTTATTTATTCATGAGAGGCACAGAGAGAGAGGCAGAGACACAGGCAGAGGGAGAAGCAGGCTCCCTCCCTGCAGGGATCCGCATGTGGGACTGGATCCCGGGACTCCAGGGTCACTCCCTAGGCCAAAGGCAGACGCTCAACCACTGAGCCACCCAGCTGTCCCATGTTGTTTTTTTAAACTGTGAGTTGTACCCCTGCATGTATTCAACATTAGGGAATATCACAGATATTCATCGAGCCTCTTAATGTGTTGCAAGGATGAGAAGTTAAATGGAGTATTTCAAAATAAAATTTTGTTTAATAGCTATTTTTTTCAGAAAAGTAAAACATTAGTGTGAAATCTAATTCCTATTTCTAGTGCAAAAGAATCAAGAGAGAAAATATGATCCTAAAAGGAAAATATTATGAGAAATAAGTCTATGTCAACCTTTTTTAAAGGTGATAGAATTCACTTCTATAAAAGAGAAACATAAGGAGGTGAGACAAGGAACCCCTGCTCACCACGGCTTCTTGTAATTTATCACAGCATTTTGCTTTACATTTTGTTTTCATTAGAAGAATGAAAATTAACATAATTTATCCGAGAATTTTCCAAATTAATAAGATGGTTATGACTATAAGATGACTATAAGAGCTTACAGTCATGTGTGCCTCCTCCTATGTGATATCATTTTGTAATAATAAACGAAGGTATTACCCACAATTATTTTAGAGCACAAATATTAGACTTGAGTTTAATTATCCAATTTCTAGGATTCTTCTATGGTTGACATATTGAAGATTAAAGAGAAAATTGCTCTCTAAATGTCTGTATTTGTCCAACCAATAATTATTAAGTATTTACTTGAGCATGAGGCAATAAGCCCTGGACACAAACAATAAGCAGTAACTCAGATAGATATGGTCCCCTGCCTTCCTTGGAGTTTCTGTCTAAAGTGATTATCTAGTTCTACTTCTCAGAACTAAATCCAAATATGTACTTTATGTCCTAGCAGTTCAAAGACAGATGGAACTTGAGCTGTATTATTTTTTATTGTTGTTGTTTTTATTGTTGTTTACTTTTAATCGATAAGCCATTATAAATGCTACTTATATAAAAAAAGGCCTAATAAATGTTGATTGTCAAAGCCTGTACACACGGTCCCTGACTTGTAGTGGCTCGACTTATGATTTTCGACTTTACAATGTTGCAAAAGTGACATGTATTCAGGAGACGATAGTGAAAATATTTCAGATTTTGAATTTTGATCTTTTCTCACGCTAGTGACGAGCAGTAAGATACCCTCCCAATGATATGGGGTCATGGCAGCAGCAGCAGCTACAGCCCAGTTGGTCATGCCATCCCAGGGTGAACAGCCAACACACCTACAGCCACTCCCTCCTCAGCCATTTTGTTTTTCACTTTCATTACAGTTTCAATAAGTTACGAGAGACATCCAACATTTTGTAAAAGAGGCCTTGTGTTCATCATCTTGCCCAACCGTAGGCTCCTATAAGTTCTGAGCACATTTAAAGCAAGCGAGGCTAAGATGTCAATAGGTTAGATGTATTATATGCATTTTCAACTCATAATATTTTCAACTTACAAAAGGTATATTGGGACACAACGCTATCATAAGATGGAAAAGGCCTTTAATTTGAAAGGAACATAGGTTGAAAATGCTAACTTTTCAAATGTGTGAATGGCAAGATAGGATGTCTTTCTTGCCTGCATTCATTCAACAATGGGGGAAAAACAAAATAAAAAGCAACAGTAGACCAAATATTTGTCGTGTCTTAGTTACATAAAAAAAAACATTTAATCTGAAATTTTTTTGCAATAGATTAATAATTGCCTTTTCAGGAAAAATATTTGCTTTGTTCTTTCTGACATGGTGGTTTAGCTATTTTAGATGTTTAATTCTAGGGCTGTATTCATGTTTTGATTTTGGTTTTGTTTTTTTTTTGATTTTGGTTTTATTTTGTTCTATTTTGTTTTGTTTTTGTAGGATGGCTATTAGGTCATGGATATGGAAAAAATTTTTTTTTCTGGGAAAAAAATCATGCAATTGAGCCTCCCATCAGGCTCCATGCTCAGCATGGAGTCTGCTGGAGTTTCTCTCTCTCTCTCCCTCTCTCTCTGCTCCTCCCCCACTCTCTCTTTCTCTCTCTCTCAAAATAAATAAAATCTCTAAAATAAATAAATAAAATGGCAACTAAATTGGCATTGTCTCAGAGAAGAGGAGGAGAGAATTGGCTTGGTGTCTGTTAGTTTAAGAGAAAGATAAACACCCAAAACATCCATGTTCGGGTTTAAGAACAAAAATTTAAAGATATTTCAATTGGACAAAGATACACAAAAGTAAAAAGGAGGGGAAAAAAAAGATGACATAAAGAAAGGGAAATGAAAGGAAATTCAAACACAGGACGATAAAGACAAAAAGTGAGTGCTCTATCTATCCATTGAAGAACCCATGTTGCCAAATATGCAGATTCAAATAGACATAAAGTTCCTTATAAATAGGTCAGACGCTAACCCATGGAGAGCTGTGTCATATAAATAAGCACACATACAAAGACACATACTCAAACATGCAAAGACATATTAAGAAAAAACTCTCAGAATACACATATGCTCTCAGATACAGAGACACAGACAACTTGGCTAATTGAGGAATTAAATAGCTCATGAATTCTTACTACTGTTACTCTATCACATCTGTGCTTTAAATTCTGTTGAGATAACTATTGCAATTCTTTCTAAGAAAAACATACAGACCCTTTGAACAAAATTGTTTATAGGATGGTTTCTGCTAAAAGTCGTCCTCACAAGAAAGCTTACAACACTACTAGGGGCAAATCCAGATGGCTTTTTGGAGTCATATATGTTGGAGGAGTTGTTTCTTGACAGGAGGAAAATGTTGTGTTTCTGTAAAATAAAAATAATTTTAAAGTACTGAAAATATGAAATAAAATCATAAAACTAAAGAGAAGCTTTAATTGTAGCAAAACAAGTGTTGCTATATATGGGGGTTGCGCTGCCTTGTGGAATGAGGGCCCTAAACAAGCTTACAGCAGGGCTCCTTGCACATATATACTCTCCAAGGTTGAAGGAAGGACATGGACACAATGAATTTGAAGTATAATCACTAAAAGTTTTTTTTTTTTTTTGGTCACTGATTAAGGATATAAGTTATAGAAAAATAAAGAACATATACAAACCGATTTAATACTCAGGAAGAAAGTGAAAAAAAGGAGCTAAGACATCTCTCAGAAGGAGACAAGAGGGGGACAAAAAGACATGATAAATAAGACCATTTCTTAATGTATCCTGGATAAATCTCCCCTGCACATGTTCTTTTTAAATATATTTCCTTATGTTTAAATTTTAGAATTTTAATAACAAGTTTTATTTAAAATATTTTAATCTTGTGTCAGATATTTTGCTTATGACTTTTGTGCTTTCTCTCACTCCTATTATATGAGATGGATCCTGTATAAATCAACAAGGGATCATTTCAGATTGGACCAAATATTTGTTTTAATGGCCCCTACCGAGTCATGCTACATTCTTTTTTTTTAGATTTTACTTATTTATTTGACAGAGAAAGTGAGAGAGAGCGAGAGCCAAGCAGGGGGAGGTGCAGAGGGAGGGAGAAGTAGGCTCCCCCCTGAGCAGGGAGCACCGGGCTGGACCAGGGCCCTGGGATCAGGACTCAAGCCAAGGGTAGCGTTTAACCCACTGAGCCACCCGGGTGCCCCTAGTTGTGGTCTTCTTGACTCATCTTTTTTTTTTTTTTTTTTTGACTCATCCTTTCCTCTGTGTCCTACACTTATGTGTCATAACCCAAGTAACTTCTATTTCCATACGTAGCCCTTAGTCTGGGCACTGAAAGCAACTTAAATATTCATCTAGCTCTCCAGGATTTGGCACTTCATTCTCCCTCTGAATTATCTTATGTCACTTCGTGAAAGAATCTACTCATGATTAAACATTTTTGGGGGGCTGTAGAATTTTATGAATGTTTATCCCCACTGTTTCATAATAATGAGAACATAGCATATTATTATATATATCCTGTAATCAGTGAACATTTAACTTTTAAAAATCTCATTTCAAATGTCTTTCCAAAGAAATTCCTAGTGCTATAATGTTTGTACAGAAGTGGAATGTAGTTTTAATATCACAGAGCAATTCTGAGTCATTAGTCATGGCTGCCTTAAATGCAGCATTGAGGAAGATCATGATGCTTCATGTCGGCTAATTGGCAATCGAGGACAATGAAAAATGCCTACGTGCAAGAATGGCAGAGTGGGAGCACTGGCAAGGCTCACTAGCCATCCCGTCTAACTTGTGAGAGCCAGACATAAGATAAATGGGTAGAGCCTAAAGCTGACCCCTGACTAACCAATAACCGTATTTGTTAGATCTGAACAAAGCACATAATGAGTTAAAGACACTGAGATGTATCTCCAGAGAAGTGGCTAATTCCAGTGTGGAACCTGCCAGGTATAAGTTTTATGTTTATGATGTTCTAAAATAGACTAGTTATTCCAATTCCTAGCTACACATCAGCATCATCTATGGAGATATAAGAAATGCCAATGCCCAAGCCCCTTTTCAGACTAGTAAAATAAGAATTTTTCTGGGGAGGAACTGGGCATGATCAGTAGTTTTAAAATATCTTCTAGGAAAAAAAATAAAATAAAATAAAATATCTTCTAGGGAAAAATAAATAAATAAATAAATAAATAAATAAATAAATAAATAAATAAAAAATAAAAATAGATATCTTCCCAGGTGTTTCTGCTACAGTGTGAGTGTAAGGGATAATGAATGATTTTCCCCCTATGCCTTGATTCTGCGTGATGCCTACATAGCCTTCTGGATCTCAGAACATCCTTCCAACTGCTCTAAAAGGAACATCAAACAAGACGACACTTGGAGTAAAAGATTTCTTGTTGGTGTTCATTTTATTAAAGGGATTTATAAAAGTTCTCTTTGCCATTAAGTTCACTCCATATGCAAGAGAATAAAGTTTAAAGCACAAAGAAACAATAATAATGAACCAAATGCCTAATTTCAAATAACATTAATCTTAGAAATCTACTTTCCTTTCCCATCACCTTGACTACAGCTGATCATAACTAGTAAAATCTGATTTTATGCCGTACTAAATGCTGCTGAACACTAGAGGATAAAGGTACACAAATGGGCACGTCTGTGCACGCACACCACACACACACAGAGACCTTTAGCTCCCTGTAGACATTTGGAAGTTGTCAGCAGTAGCATAATGACAGTTCTAATTATTAAAATTACTCTTGCGTGGAGAGTGCTTTAGAATAAGATGCCGGCAGGCATGCAAAGTTAACTGCACCATGGTCTTTTTCCTTTCTTTTAAAGTGAAATTCTTAGGAATATTCTACTGGCTTTCATCAAAACACCTCTCACCATCCCAGTGACATGTACCCTCTCTCACATTCCAAAGGAATTACCAATGAATTCTGATTTAGTAAGAATTCAAATGCTCTAAAAATATATTTTAGTATTTACTTTGGTCAAGAGATTCCCTTACAAAGCCATCTACAAAACCTACTATTGCTACAATTTCTCACATTTTTAAGTATATAATAATATTTTTTACAAATTCTCAAATTCTTTACAGTATCCCAAAGATGCTGGGATAAAATATTGTAAACCTGATAACGTTTCACATGTTTTCTTTTAGGTCTCAAATAGGGCTAGTCCTTGATCTTTAAGAAAGAATTTCATGTCCTCTATCATGATACAGATGTGTAAATACTTAACTGTTTTAAGTCAAAATATCACAGGGTCTAACACGGGCCTTCATGGATCATAGGAAATATCCAGTAGGTGAAAGCGATGGTGTGCAGAAGAACAAGGTCTCCTATGTTGTTTCAGGAGGAACCAAGACCAATGGGTAGCAGTTAAGTGGAAGCAAATTTGAGTTCAATATAAAATAGGATCAGATCTGAATGAAAACTGTGCCACCTTGAGTAGCATGCCTATTATAGTTGGTTCTTGGCATGTCCAATGTGGGAACGCTCCATTTTTTTTTTTAGATAATGGAACTATTTACATGGGAGATGATACAAAGCTGATACATTCTCAACTTGCTCCCTGTCCCATGGAGTGGGTATCAAACATTCATTCTCAGACAAAACCAAGCATCAGCCAAGCAGAAGCACCTGGTTTCTCTGAACCACAGATTGCCTTCTGCACCAGGCCAGGAGTGGTAATTAAATATTTGGGTTTTTAAATGCCTACTCTTCTAGCTCCCAGGCAACCTTCTGTTGGGGCCAGATAACCAAGAATAAAGTACATGCTCAAATCTTTATCTCAGAGCACAGAGGCAGTAAAAAAAGCGAACGTTAAATACCAACAAATGTGGCTATTTATTGTGTAAATAAACTGCCTCCCCATATTTCTGTCCTCACATTCTCCTGTGCTTCTATCAGTGAAGTATGTAAATTAAGGGCAGGCCTTTTTTAGTTTAAAAAACAAAAAAAGATATTCTATAATCTGTGTCTAGTGATCTTATATAATGCCACTTAGTTTTGATCTTGTTTGCAAGAAAAAAATTTGTTTGACAATAAAGGACATTGAATAATTTATGTAATATTTAATAATGCAACAAATGGGGGAGAATTCAGAAAGATGCTCCTGGTACTCTACATAATATTCCTGTCGTATTATTCCATTTGAGCCCATATACTAAAAACTGTTAGCATGAGCAATTAAAAACGAGAAACTATGCCTAACTTGCAAATAAAGCAAATGAAAACAGCTGCTTTTACTTTGAATGATAACACAATAGCTTTTTAATCAAGCAATGTGAATTGCCAAGAACTTTTTTTGAAAAAAAAAAAGTGAATTAATGGGTTAGATTTACAGTTATATTGTCTTAAACTGACCCTTGACCCAGAAGCTGCCTACAAGAAGCAAATGTGTTAAAGGTGATGAATGTCTATGGTTCTGTGATATGGTATAGCGAGTATCTCAGGAGAAAAGAATATAATGATTTCTGCCCAGCCTCCAGCTAGCACAATGTATTACTGATCTCTCTCTGTCTCTTCATTTTAATGCTGTCTTGATCTGCTTACGTGAGGTTTGAGGATGCCACGGGGTCTCCTTATCTCAGCTATGTGCTGAACTCAAGCCTGAGAGTCTATAGGGAACAATCTGATTCACAAGGAAGATGGAAAAGCTATAAACAAAGTACAAATGCAAGTGGCTTTTCCTGAATCCCTCTGAGTTCCAGTCCTCTGTGGACGGCCCAAGTTCGGTCACCCTCTTTCATCCACGTCTTCTGAAGAGCAACAAGGACAACCTTAGCTTCTGTGTTTCTGAATTTTGGTTTAGATTCACTTTAAGGCATCTCAATGGAACTGAAGGTCTAATGGGAAAATGGTACACTCCTAGGTCATCCTAGGTCATCACACCTGCCAAGGCTGTTCACTTCACGCTGTAAGATAAAGAAAACATTACAGCACCAGGATCTGGAGTTAGGGCTTGTAAAGCAAGCTGTATACATGACTGTGTCTCCTGAAGTCAGGTGAACTTTGCAAGAACTACGTCCAGAGCACCTCACTGGCCTGTGAAGACTAAGTGACGCTATGCATGTCAACTGAATAGCTAAGAGCTTGGAACAGTTGGACAAATGTTGGTTTCTCACTACTTTTCCCATTCCTTCCCCATTTTCATTATTTCATTTAAAGATCACACTACTCTTATTTAGGTTTACAAATGGGAAAAGGGAAATTCAGAGATGTTAATAAAAATTCTCCAAATCATACCTTGATGGACCTCAGAATCAGTTTTTACCCAAACCCATCTGATTCCACCACACCACTATATTTGTAATAAGATATGACACGATCCTTATTGTGTTTACTCTGTACAGTATTAAAAAGAATAAGAAGACACTTGGCATGATGCTAACTCCTTGAGCTCATCTTCCTTATCAATTCTATCTTTTTAATCTAGACTGGGAATTAGAAATCATATTCTATTTTCCAAGAAGAATGCTGTAATGTCGTTGCTGGTTTTTTTTTTTTTTTTTTTTTTACATCAGTAAATGAAACAATTGTGAAAAATTTAGAGGAAAAGAAAAAAATTAACACTATCCATGATTCTATCATTAAATAACTAGTATTAGTAATATTTTGTTGTATGGCATTTTATGCATTTACTAGGTATAAATTCAAGTATTTATGTATTTTTTTAATAAAATTAAGATCAGGGATGCTTGGGTGTCTCAGTGATTGAGCCTCTGTCTTTGGCTCAGGGTGTGGTCCCAGGATCTAGTCCCACGTTGGGCTCCCCACATGGAGCCTGCTTCTCCCTCTGCCTGTGTTTCTGCCTCTCTCTTTGTGTCTCTCATGAATAAATAAATAAAATCTAAAAAAAAAACTAAATTAAGATCATACTAAACACTTTTTTTGGAGGATACACATGAACTTTTCTTTTTTTAAGATTTTATTTATTTATTTGTTTGTTTATTTATTTATTTAGAAAGAATACTGAGAGGGAGAGAGAGAGAAAATGTGTCAACCAGACTCCATGCTGAGCAGAGTCCAACACAGGGCTCAATCACACGACCCTGAGACATGACCTGAGCCAAAATCAAGAGCCCAAAGCTCAACCGATGGAGCCACCCAGATGCCTCACAGGACTTTTTTTTTTAAACTCAACTAAACAATCTTTGAACACAATTTCAATAAAGCCATTGTTTCCAAATTATGTTACAGAAATAACATAATTAATTTACCTAATCCCCTAATTGAGTCTCTGTTTGGTTATTTCTACTTGAATACTGTACTAACTGCCATTTACTATGTATTTATCATCTTGTTTAACCCTCTTAATTTTATAATTATTTCGTGGAACACCTGTAACTTCACCAAGAAGCAGGCATTTACAATATTTTCTGTTCTAAATATAAGGAAACAGAATCCAGAATCTATAATACTCTGCCTTTAAAAAATACTTTTCAAAATCTTTGTAGATATTTTATGGATATTTCTGATTTTCTTAGCCTATGTTACTCAAAAGAAATTTACAAATAGCTTTATCAATTTTGTACTTTTACCAGTGGATTGAGAGTACCTGTTGCCTTGGACTATCTTATTATTTATAATTTTTAAATATTTTATTAAATGAGAAACAATATTTCCACCTTGGTACTGTATTTAGGTTCTTGCCTTTGATTATTCAGTGATAAACATTTCATAAGTCTACTGGCCATTTGTCATTATTCCTCTGTTGATAACCTATTTATGTTAACCATTTTTCTTTTAAAGAGTTATCTTTTCTTATTGATCTTAAAATTTTCTTACAAATTAGTTTTTTTAACCATTTGTCATGTATGTTGCAAATACTTGTCACTCTTATGTGAGGGGTTTAGGATCATCAATTAATCACATTTCTTATCCCCTATGCAGCAAATACATAAAAATGTTTATGTATCAATATTTATTTTGAAAAATGTTAAATCTACTGAAAGTTTAAAAAAAGTTTAAAAACTCAGAAAAATCTGATTTATCAGCTGTTAATATTCTGCTATACCTACTATCTTTTTCTTTCTCACGACACACACACACACACACACACACACACACGTCTTTTGCCAAACTTTCCGAAGTAGGTTGAAGACATCATTAAATTTCATCCCTCAATACTTCAGCATGCATCTCCTAAAAGGTGGAACATTATTTCCTATGAAACCATAACATCATTATCACACAAAAAAAGTCAACAATAGCATTATCCAATGTCCATACACAAATCTTCTCAATTATCTTAAAATATCTCTTCAAAATTCAGGGACTCATAGCATTTGACAATTATGTCTCTTAGTTCCCTCAATCTATAAGAGTTATATGTTGTTGTAGCATTAGCTACAATATTAGCTTGATATTAACTACTCGAATAATCCAGGTATCTAACAAACATATCTGACAAGAGCATATATCAATTAGCCATATTTCCCAATACATTAAATCATTAGTGCCTGCTAAATCACAGTAAATGAAAGTCACACAAGGCAAATTAGGATTAATATGATATCAGTTTTATTACCCAAAAGATTTCCCAGGGGACTAGATTAAGAAATATATATATGAAACTATGTATATATATTTTTAAGAAACTAGATCTTAAAGGTTCTCACCACAAAAAAGAAAGGATGACTATTCAACATGATGGATGTATTAGCTAACACTACAATGATAATCATATTGCAATATATATCAAATTAACATGTACACCTTAAACTTTCCAATGTTATATGTTGATTATATAACAATAGAAAAAATTAATTTAATTTAAAATTTATTTTTTAAGAGTATAGCTTGGACCAAAAGCCAAAATAGGGATACCTACTTCAACCCACTGAAAAGCACCAGTTTAATCCATCCATCTTACTATAGGTGGCTGAAAAATGCCAAACCGTGTACACCCATCCCCACTGTCAGCCATATAGATTTCATAAATTTACAACTGAAAAAGCAGATTTGCATACCAAAATTGTGCTAAGTATACTTAAATATTTTCCAATAACTGAAACTTACCACAAAACAGAAATAAAGAAAGACAGTGTGTTCCTCCAAGGAGAGAAAGATAAACATTGTGTCATAAAATGAGCAAGTATCCTTGATTTAATTATAAACATAAGGTAAGCCTTTCCTCTAGGAGCAAAATAAAGGTCCCAAAGATGATCCGAATGCCATCTAATTCTAGAGAATGAGCAAGAGAACTTCCCCTTGCCCCCCAGAAAAGGTAAGAAGAACAGACTCCACAACATACTGAACTGTTGCTCTTTAATTTTACTCATAATGGATTCTTAAAAGAGACTCACACAGAAATCTACAGGTTATTCATTCTATATAGTCAAAGTGATCAATATATTATTTATGATTTCTTCCTTTTCCTTAATTCTGATAAAACAATTACTCATCCAAAAATAAAGTAAATATCATCTAACTGTTTATTACTAATTTTTTCATGCCAACCTCTTTAATTTCTTTCAAGTTTATTTTTATATACAGGATAGATCATATTACCCTTTCTCTTGGAGTATTCTTCTAACAGTGTTGTCAAATAGAAATATATGCAAGCCCCACATATAAGTTCAAACTTTCTAATCACCACATTAAAAATTTTTTAAAAATATGTGAAAATGATTTTAATAATGAAACAGAAAAAAAGAAATCAAGGAATTGATTCCATTTGTAACTGCATCCAAACCAATAAGATATCTAGGAATATGCCTAAGTAAAGAGATAAAAGATCTGTACTCTGAAAACTACAGAACACTTATGAAAGAAATTAAAGAGGACATAAAGAAATGGAAAAGCATTCCATGCTCATGGGGTTGAAAAACAAACATTGTTAAAATATCTATATAAACTGGGTATCTGGGTGGCTTAGTAGGTTAAGGTTTCAACTCTTGATTTCAAATCAGGTCAAGATCTTGTACTGGTGAAACCAAGCTCTTAGGCTCCATGCTCAGTGGGGAATCTGCTTCTCCCCTTCTACCTCTCCCTCTGCCCATCTACTCTGCTCTCTTGCTCCGTCCCCCTCCCTCTCTCTCCAAAATAAATAAATAAATCTTAAAAAACAGAAGTCTCTGCTCCCCAAAGCAATCCACACAATTAATGCAATCCCTATCAAAATACCTCCAGCATTTTTCACAGAGAACAAAAAAATCCTAAAGTTAGTATGGAACTTTAAAAGACTCTGAATAGCCAAAGAAAATCTGAAGAAGAAAAACAAAAACAAAAACAAAAACAAAAACTGGAAGTATCACAATTTCAGATTTCAAACAATATTTCAAAGCTACCAGTCATCACGACAGCATGGTACTGCCACTAAAACAGACACATAGATCAATGGAACAGAATACAGAACCCAGAAATGGACCCACAACTATATGGTCAACTAATCTTCAACAAAGCAGGAAAGAATATCCACTGGAAAAAGGACAGTCTCTTCAACAAATGGTATTGGGAAAACTGGACAGTAACATGCAGATGAATGAAACTGGACCACTTTCTTACATCTTACACAAAAACAAATTCAAAATGGATGAAAGACCTAAATGTGATATAGGAAACCATCAAAATCCTAGAAGAAAACATAGGCAGAAACCCCTCTGACCTCAGCCATAACAACTTTCTTACTAGACACATCACCCAAGGCAAGGGAAACAAAAGCAAAAATAAACTTCATCAAGATAAAAAGCTTTTGCACAGAGAAGGAAACAATCAACAAAACTAAAAGGCAGCCTATGGAATGGGAGAGGATATTTACAAGTGATATATCCTGATAAAGGTTTAGTATCCAAAATCTATGAAGAACAAACTGAATGCTGAAAAACAAATAATCTGATGAGGAAATGGGCAGAAGACATGAATAGACACTTTTCCAAAGAAGACGTCCAGATGCCCAACAGACATATGAAAAGAGGCTCAACATCACTGATCATCGGGGAAATACAAGTCAAATCTACAATGAGGTATTACGTCACACCTGTCAGAATGGCTAAAATTAGCAACACAAGAAACAGATACTGGTAAGGATGTGGAAAAAGGCGAACCCTCTTACACTGCTGGTGGGAACCTAAACAGGTGCAGCCATTCTGGAGAACAGTATAGAGGGTCCTCAAGAAGTTAAAAATCCAGCAATTGCAGAACTAGGTATTTACCACAGGATACATATATACAGATTTGAAGGGGTACATGCACCTTGATGCTTACAGCAGCATTATCAACAATAGTGAAACTATAGAGAGAGCCCAGATGTCCATCAACTGATGAATGGATAAAGAAGATGTGGTCTAACAGGCATCAGAAAAATGAAATCTTGGCATTTGCAATGATGTGGATGGAGCTAGGGTATATTATGCTAAGTGAAATCAGAGAAAGACAAATACCATATGATCTCATTCATACGAGGAATTTAAGAAAGAAAACAGATGAACGTAAGAGAAGGAGGGGGAAGGAGAGAGGGAAATAAACCATAAGAGACTGTTAACAATAGAGAAAAAACTGAGGGTTGATAGAGGGAGGTTAGTGGGGAACAGGCCTCATCGATGACAGATATTAAAGAGGCCACTTGTGATGAGCACTGGGTATTGTATGTAAATGACGAATCACTGAATTCTACTCCAGAACCCAGTATTTAACTAACTAAAATTTAAATTAAAAAATAAATAAATGAACATTAAAATAATAATATATTTTATTTAACCCAATATTTCTAAAATATGGTCAGGGTACCTGGGAAGTGCAGTCAGCTAAGTGTCTGACTCTTGGTTCCAATTCAGGACATGATCTAAGGGTCCAAGGATTGAGCTCTGATTTGGGCTCCATGCTCAGCAAAGTCTGTTTATGACTCTCCCTGTCCCTCTGGCCCTCCCCTGCTAAAATAAATAAATAAAGCATTAAAATAAATGAAAGAAAATAAAATATTGTCATTTCAACATTTAAGATATGAAATACATTTTTAACAAAATAAATAACATTCTTTTTTTATACTGTTAAAGTACCCAGACTAGGCCTGACGCAGAGTTGCTCATGTTACTAAATCCCTCATTAGCAAATGAAAACTTACCAAAATTTCTATAATTAGCTCTCTGAAAAGGAAGGCCTAAGTCAACCAATCATCACTTGCTCACTCCGCACAAACCACCTTACCCGCATCAAGACTTTCCTTTTGCTCCAGTGAAGCACACACCCAGGAAACCTTCCTTGTTTCTGGCTGACTTCAATCTATAAAGCCCTCTCAGTTTGTTCAATCCTTAAAGCTCCTCTCTTTTCTAGACTGGATGCTTCGCAATTCATGAGTCACTTAAAAGCCAACTAGATCTGAAACTTTCTTTTAACCGAATCTTTAATTCTGAATCTTTGACTCTGGAAGGTGTTACACATTCACAAAACTTCTCTTCCAGACACTCTATCTTCATCAGCAACACTCAGTATGTATTTAGATTTAATAAATCTACAGTTAAAAAGATATATTCACATACACCCAAGTTTTCCAAACAAAAAAAAATATTTCACTAAGTGAATCAAATATGTTTTGAAATTAGAATTAAATTAATTAAAATGAAATAAAATTAAAAATTCAGTTCTTCAATCACACAATCCACATTTCAAGTTCTTAATAGTTACATGAGGTTAGTTGCAAACAAGACAGTCTAGAGAATCCATATCTGCTTAGTGGCTGAGTAGAGATTCAATTTAATGAAGCTCTTTAGTATATGGTGCTTACAATATACTGAGCTTAATGAAACTCATAGGAGGCTGATAAGAACTTAATCATTTAGGGGAAACAAGGTAGAAGTGTTGATGATAGATAGATAGATAGATAGATAGATAGATAGATGATAGATTGATAGATAATAGATTGATTAAGATATGTGGTAAATTTCCTGTCACTTATAGACCTTACAAAATATCTAAAATTAGAAAAGCAAACATGCCTTACTTTTGCTTCAAAGTTAGGAGAAAGTTGAGATTTGTTCTGAGCCCCACTAAACAAACAAACAAACCAAAAAACTGTACCAAAAAATGTGTAAAACACATTTTTTTTTAAAGATTTTATTTATTTATTCGAGACACAGGTAGAGAGAGAGGCAAGAAACACAAGTAGCGGAAGAAACAGGCTCCATGCAGGGAGCCCGACGGGGGACCAGATCCCGGGTCTCTAGGATCACGCACTGGGCTGAAGGTGGCGCTAAACCGCTGAGCCACCCGGGCTGCCCCCTAAAATATTTTTAATCTGACCTCATATTTTGATATTTTCCTAGATCGAATAAAGAGAAAATTTTCATCCTAATTATAATAAAAAGTTATCTTTCCTATTCATTTAAAAATGAGCAATAAATATAATATAGAAATATATTTAATTACATATATAAGGAAATTTGCAGTAGATAATTTAAGGGAACAAAAGCCTATTTTCCAATACTATACCACAAACACTTATAATTTTAAAAACTAAATATGCCTTGCTTAATCAGCAGTTAAAATAGGAAATAGCTTTATTTTTTAAGACAACATGAACATTTTATTCCATTGCTATTTGTTTTGCTCCATCTCTCTGAACTAACAAAATTATTTTATAGATGAGTAACCTTGGGCACCAAAGTGTTTATCACCAAAACTCATACAATAAGCCACTATGCTAAGAACTCATTGTGACTTCTTGTCCATGAAGCCAGGAAGTAATCAAATGGCAGCATTTAATAATATTAAATTCATACTTAGATTACACATCCCCCAACAGGGATGGGAGACAATAAATCAGAATAAAATTAGAAAGTTTATAGGAAGAGTTTATATTTAATCTGAAAAGACAAGTTTTAGAGGTAATAACCAATATCTATAATCTCATGAAAAATCTTTTTGAACATTTATTGAACAGTTGTCAATCAGCACAAAAGATAAGTTCTTTAAAGGACTTTGATGGAAGGAGAATTTCATGAATGGGCCAATGGTTCACCCTGCGATAAATCTAAGAAGGCAGGCTTGGGCTTCTGTAACTAGACCTTTAAAATGTCAGACTCCTGGTGATCTCAAGTATGGGTCTGATTCTCACATACCTCCATTGATTTCTGCATGTGCTGCAAAGGAACAGATCCTTTTCATTTATGGGGATAATTCACTATTTATAAAAGAAAACCCTCCCAATTTTGGAAATATGTGGGGGTGGGTCATCTTCGGGATATTCTAACTTTGCAATTTGATTAAAGTTACTGCCCAAGTGCTTTTCATGATTCCATTTCCAGAGTCTTTTGGGGAAAAGATCAGTGAACCATGTTTTTCCATGAAATAAAATGAACACCCATATGTTTTTGCTCATTTTGTGACAAAATTTGGATTCTTTCTCTTGAAGACTAAGAGTTTGATTTATGGACTTATCCAGATAGGACTTCTTAACTACTGTTGGGTGAAAGGCTTCTTGTGACACACAATGGTCCTAATTCAGACTGAGGTAATGGTCCTAGGACAGCTAAAAATACATCTTCCTGATGCATTAGTCACGGAAGTTGGATATTATCACCGCTTGTATAACTGTCCCTGTAGTAAAGGATGATTTGAATTTTTGTTTCATTTTATAAGTGACCAATAAAATGAATAATATACATCCCATTATACAATTAAAGACAAGACCACTGACTACTAGAAAACAGAAAAAATAGAAATATGAAAAAAAGAACCCAAAGGAAACAAAATGATCTCATAAGTAAATAACTTGATCCTTAAATTATATTCAGCTTCTGTATAGCATCGTGCATGTGTGCTACAATTTGACCTAAGAATAATTTTTTATCACTTTTCTGCTATATAAGCTAGTTTTTTTTCCTACTTGCCTCACTGTAGTATAAGGGCCTGACAATTAGTTTTGATTGTATTACAAGTACTTGACGTTAAACTGTTGATTGCCAAGGTATCTACTTCAAAGCCATCCACCTCAAATAAACATATTGCCATTTACACAACGTGATAAAGAGTCAGGCAGTCCTACTTGTGAAGCTCCCCTTTTAGAAAGCTTTGGGTGACCTAGATCTCTGACTGCTAGAGGGACCCGCATTTCCTTTCCCATGCTTTAATTCCTGCTCTTGTGTTTTAAATTCACTAATGAAGAGTTAACCCAAAAAACACTAGGAATCTCGCCCTTGACCCCAATAGAGACAGAACTCTATCTAGATCCTTGAGTGAGCACTCCCTCTCTCCCTCTCTCTCTCTCTCTCTCTCTCTCTCTCTCTGCCTGAACGTTGCTGTGTGGCCATGAACATGACCTATACCCTGCAGGATTTGTGAGTAATAAGCCTTGTTTTATCAAAGCTCTCTGATGGCTGTCGCTGAGGCGTGTCTTGCACTAAGGAGAATCACAAGACCCATTTGAGCCACAGCACTGACTCTAGTCAGAGAAACTTCAGGGGGGCTCACCACAAATCACAAAGGCCAGGAAGGAGCCCCAGGCATTGCTAGGCAATAGCATCACTCTTTTCTTTTTCTTTTCAAAATGTTATTTAAACTCTAGTTAGTTAACATAGAATGTAATAATGGTTTCAGGAGTAGAATTTAGTGATTCATCACTTACATGTAACACTCAGTGCTCATCACAACAAGGGCCGTCACTATTGATAGGCTGAGACCAACACAACACAAAACACTCACGTTCTGCAATTCTAATGTTTAGAACAAAGTTTTCACTTGTACCTAGTCACCTAGACATTTTCCCCCCAATCCCTGAAATGAGACACAGAAACCATTTTCATGTGTAATAAAGACAATTGATTTAGCAGGGAACACCACACTGCCTTAGCCAATCCTGATTCTGGGCAACTAATCTGAGTAGCTAGTTGATTTCTGCAAGCAGCCTCTTCTGTTTCCTCAGAAAATAAGGGGAAGCCTGGGTTGGAAGAAAAGGAACAGGAGGGGAGAACAGAAGAACATGGAAATGGAGTGGATAACTGTTCAGGCATGGCTAATCAGAAAGGACACTCCATGCATATTATGGACCCATTGTGATAATAAAATTGGAATAAAATTGCCTACTCAAACCACTTGAGACACTGTGCATCTTCAATTTTTAAAGTTATGAAGACACTTGACACAGAAGGGGATCAATTATCATGAGTTTGCGTGCAAAAACTTACTTAAGCTAGGCAGTGGGTCAGAGTCAGTAGGAAAAGTGCAGGCTTGCAGCCACGTAATGGCAACTAATTACACTATTCCAGGGCCCCTTTCCAATGGTCTCAGTTAGCAGTAATGGTCACGGCTGATTTATTCTGAATCACTTTTAGGGGTCTGAAGTTATGATAAATTTATATATTTGCTAAAGAAAACTGGTTCCACCAATAAATCCACCAAAACAACAAGATATACAGGAATCCTCCTGTTAACTTGTTAGGTGCTCCAATCTTTGGGATGAACAGTTTGGCACATTTTAATGATGGAATAGAAGCATCTGGTATAGTATGTAGGCAGCTCCCAGATCACAGGAACCCCTCTCACAATGGGTGACCATGAACACACACATTTTGGCAGATAATTTAGACTGTTTCCTTGTATGGAACATTAACAGGGTTTTATTCCACATAAAATAAAATAGGTAAGGTTCTTTTCTTTGTGGTAGTGATAGTTTCAAGGACCTGTTCAGGCACTGACTTGGTTCCAGATTACCAAAGCAAATTCAATTTTTTTTTTTATTCTATGAGATTAATCAGCTGATTTGGGAGAAAAGTCTTTACACTTCTTTTTTGTTCCTTCTGCACAAACTTTGAGAGATTACTATTTCCATAAGGCCAAGTTGAGAAAAAAAAAAAACCAACAAATTGGTCTGATGACAAGAAAACTGAACTTCATTACAGAGTTCCGTTAAATGAGCAGTCTCCCTTGTAGTGAACAATAAAAATAAGTGACCTCCATCTACCGTCTTTATTTCTTTAAGGAAAAACATCTTTCTAACCACACTGTCTATGTGAAAACTAAATAGACAGGACATTTTTTTCTATTTTTTATCTCTCAACAAGGTGCTCATTAAGAAGTGAATCTAGTACTGGTGAATAAATTGCTTTTTTTTCTGTCCTACTGAATGTACTGCTTTAATGTATATTTAAAAATTAATACATTACATATAAAAGTAAATTCATTCCATGGTATTTCCCCGCATCCTTTACAGTAAATAATCTTTGCTTATGAAAAAAAAAAAAGTTTATGTTCTCAGCCTGCATGGCCACCTGTGTCACCTGTGGGTGGACGTGATGTGGGTCTGACCTCCATCAGATGCGGTGACCGTGCCACCAAAAACGAGAGGAGATCAATGTAAATACTGCATACGACACCAAGAAGCGGATCAAATTTTAAAGTCAGCTCCTCACTTTGCTCGCTTGAATCTAATAGCAGAATCTTATTTTGTTTCAATCCTTAAAAACATAAAATATACATATTCACATGTTTATCATAAAAAACATTACGTGAACTGCATAAATGCATTCCAGAATCCCCCTTCCTTTTCCTACCTTTTCTAAAGGCTTCACTTTATTTCTTCCTGAAACGTACAATCTATCTGAATTAGAAGGAGGATGTTGGCACAAAGCTGGGGAATGCCTGGCTCAGCCCTGAGTAGGTGGTCCCACGCTGGCTTCCTCGAATCCACACAGCATGGGGGGGCAGGACTGAAAAGATGCCCCCCTCTACTGAAAACGGGGCAATAGTATCGGGAGATGTAGTAGTTTTTCCTTCGTCCATCCTTTTTGTGGTCTGCTCGGGGGTGGGAGACCATTAGCAGTGGAGTAGGAACTAACAGCATTACATGCTACAGAGAGCAATTGCCGGAGCAATTTTCCTAAGCCAGAGCCAAGGCAAAGCAAATGCAAAGCTCCCCCTTGCCTGTGTCTCGGCCACATGAGAGTGGAGCCGCATGGTGATCTCCACAGGGCAAATTCCGTGACAGAAACTCAATTCTGTGGCCAATTGCATGGCGGCATGGGTCTGTCTCAAGTATGGAATTTAAATACTGTACACTGTGTACAGCTTTTTTCCTTTTCTGGGACCATCAGAAGCAAAAACTTCAATAACACAGGTGTATTTGCTTGACTTTGGAAGAAAATACCTTTTAGCTAAAAAAAGATGTATAATGTTATTTGAAAACATCAGTATCATAGTATGATTTGGTATTTTAATATCAATTCCAATGAAGCAGTGACCATCTGTTTAAGAATTCCAACTTAAAATTTTTCAATCTTCTATCTAAAGCTAAATATGGACAAAATACTCCTTGAGATCTGACCATTCAACATAGAGTGTCTCTTTGCCCCTTTTAGAACATCACATATTTCAAAAAACTCTCTCTTCACATTTAACGAGATGACAGGCGAATGAAATGGAAAAGTTCAACTGCCAGATAAATCTTCTATAGATAACATTTAAAGAAACTGTTCTTCCCATATCCCATGCCTGAAAATATTAGTAAACTGTACTTATTTAATCTAAACTCAAAGTACATATAATCAACCTGCAGTAAATAAGTAACTACCTGCACTTTCTTCTTTTGCTTCTAGTTTTGGATAGAATTTTACTGTTTAAGTTTCAAATTCAAAGCTACATAATCATGACAGCTATTTATTTTGGATTTTTATATTGGTATTTTTGTATCATAAACCCATTTTACGCTTACTTTCTTCTACTTTTACACATAAAAAAGTAATGATAGGGCACCTGGGTGGCTCAGTCAGTTAGGCATCTATGTTCAGCTCAGGTCATGCTCTCTCCAGCCCCATATCGGGCTCCCTGCTCAGCGGGGAGCCTGCTTCTCCCTCTGCCCCTCACCCTGCTTGTGCTCTCTCTTCCTAGACCAAAACTGAGGAAGGGAGTGTGGTCTCGGGAAGCCAAAGCAGGGGTCCTTCGTGGAGAGCTCCTAGGACAGGAACTCTGGCCATGGTCCAGGAGCAAAGGACTGGACTCACTCCCCCCATCTGGTCCCCCGCAGCAGGCTCCTGCAGTAAGCCACTGGATAGTAAGAGGGCCTCTTGATGCATGGTCCATGGAGGGCCATCTCCCTGGACGGAGAGAGGGTGGGAAAAGCAAAGTGGGGATCTAAGAAAGGAAATTAAGGCATGCAGGTAAAATGTGAACACAGGAAGAAGTGACGGGCAGATGAAGAGCTAAGAGACAAAAAAGACCAATTTTGAAATTAGGAGCAAAAAAGTATTTACACAAGCAAGGGCAGAATAGTATAGAACGAGAACGTTATATTGGATAATTAATAGACGGTAAATCCAGGTTTCTGGAAGAGAGGAAAGGAAGAGTAAATGGAAAGGCGGGAAAGCTTTCTCAAGAGAGAAAAGGCTGAGGGTGCAATGGGTATCAACATACTAAAGTTTAAAGAAAACAGATCCTTTTTTCATGTAAATCTGTTCCAGTTGGGCCTGGGCTAGAGACAAGTTTCCATTAACTGCCCTGCTCTAATATTTATGCAATATTAAATATGCAAACTTCATGTGAATATTGAGAATTTCCAAATTATTTCAGTCCATGAAATGTGTTCACTCCATCTGAGAATCCTTTTCCTCTCCTTGCCTGCATAAGACTCCGGCAGCACGTCACTTTCTATTGACTTATCTAGCTTTCCTTTTGGTTTTGGTTTTTTAAGATTTTATTTATTTGAGAGACTGTACCAGCGCATGTGGGAGCAGGCAGGAGGTAGGGGAGGTGGGGAAGAGTCTCCAGCAGACTGTGCCGCCGAGCTGAGGCGCACGCTGGCCTCCCCCTCACCACCCCGAGGTCATGACCTCAGCTGAAACCAAGGCTCAGGTGCTTAACCCACAGAGCCATCCAGGCCCCCCAGTTTATTTAGCCTTCTGATCATTCCCCTGTGTGCCCTGCTGCCATTCCCCTGTGTACCTGCCCCGCACACTTCCTGCCCCACACCCTTCCTGCATAGTCAGTCACCTACACTACCCTGAATAGATGCCAGGCACATATTAAACCTATCCCAGGTGCACCATTTTCTTTCTGATATTACTTGTCTTGCTTCTGGTTATCTAGGATTTGATTTCTTCCATAGGAACCCTCAAGCTGTATAGAAAAAAAGAAGAAAAATACACCAAGTATGTGAGACTCATCTCCCAGTGTTACCAGGAAAGAATAGAACTTATTGCCCTTTGCTGGAAATTTCCATGTGTTTCTTGGCCCCTACCACATATCCATAGCTCTTCTTTTCCTTTCACCAGCAAGCATCATTTCCCACTTTTTTCCCAGATTTCGTTGCCAATCAAAAGATAGACTTTCTTTGCTAAGACACTTAACCAAACTTACAATGACATACTTTGTGCTTATAATTTAATTTAGAATTATGTGGTCAGTGACCTAGAGTTTTTATTTTCTTTGAGATTTCCTGGACCCCTGTGAGCCTTAGTTCCTGCATCTATAAAAGTTAAATAATAATAGCTTCTTCCTCATAAGTTGTTAAAATGATATGAGATAATCCATGTAAAGTGCTGATTACAGCACTGCAAATAATAAAAGCTCTTTAAATGTTAACTATTATTATTATTGCTCTCTAAATGGCAGCCCATGATGGGCCAATGATTTATTGTGAAGAATGGTAATAAAGCAAGCTAAAGGGGTCAACAGCACTCCCAAGAATGAAGAAGCAAGAACAATGCCACCCCCATTAGAATCCCTTGGTATCGATGATTAAGATCATCTCTAATGACAAGCTAGTCTTCTTTCTCAGAAATGGCACATATTTATCTCCATCAATCACATTAGCTGGTCCAGAATAGTTACATTTTTTTCAGGGTGACCTTATTCTTCCAGAGCTGTGTTTAATGAATCATATTTGGGGCAGTCAATTTAATCTTGAAAAAAACTAATAGAAATATTGCTGACTATATCTAGAGAAATTTGAAAATCTTCGATAAATAGCTTCTTAAATGGATCATCAAATGCATGACAGTCCTGGAAAGACTTCTGCTATAAGAACACAATCTAAGGAGGAATACAGGCCAGCTGCCTAAAATAAAATAGGATCTGAGCCTGAAATAGAATTAACAGAACCACACAAAACAACCCAAATTAAAACCACTACCAGATTATTCATGAGATGATTAGTTTATATGGCGAAATAAAATATCATCCTTCATTTTTTAATTGGTTTATATTTGAAAATACAGAAAATTATGAAAAAGTAATCTAACAAATACCCTGTACCCACTCTCAGATTAAATAAACATGCTTTCACATTTTCTTTGGGTAACTGTGGAAAGACATAAAACAGTAAAGGTTTGATCAAAGTTCTTTTTTGTAGCCTAATCCAGTCTGTTCTATGCCATCCTCGTGACATCCCAGACAACTGAAATGTATCCTTTCTGTCCAAGTTCTTATACTTTTCACATACAAATACATATATTATTTATATACAACATATATTATTCTTATGTGTTTCAAATTTTTAAATAAGTATCGTATTAAGAATTTGCCTTTTTCTCTCAGCATTTTTTTGTCTATTTTCTTTACTTATTGTGACTGCTGGATACAAAGATATCCACTTCTAATAATGGATATTTAGAGGTTTCTTTCTAGTTTTCCTTTTTTTGTTTTGTTTTGTTTTGTTTTCCCCTATAAACAACAATGTCCACTGAAGTCCCTGGTGCATGTTTTCTTGTGCACATATGCAACAGTTTTTCTGAAGTAAATGCAGCACTTAGAAGTGGAAGGCTGGATCCTGATCAACTTGACCAGATATTGCCAAATCGTTCTCAAAACTTGCTGTATCAATTTATACAACCACTACCAACATATAAGGGTCCCTTTTATTCCATAACCTCACCAGGATGGGACATCGCCAAAATTTCTCAAATGTTTATTGTTCCGGCCAAAATTAAAACGAATTTTGAGGAGAATGTCTTTTAAGCAGTCAATTCCTGGGTTATGGATCTGCAGGTCTTACTACATTTCCATTTAACCCACTGTGTACCCACGTGCACTGTTACCACATGTGATATTACAATGAGTTGCCAAAGAATAAATGAAACAGCAGATCCCCTTTTTTCCAAAGCAGAGAAAAATATTTGTTCCATCTCATTTTTCTCAGGCCCAAAATTACCCAGACCTTTAAAAAAGAGCTCACTTAACTATAAATCAGGGCTTTTAAGTTAATTTATACTTTTTTTTTAATTTTTTTTTTTTTTATGATAGTCACAGAGAGAGAGAAAGAGAGAGAGAGAGAGAGGCGCAGAGACACAGGCAGAGGGAGAAGCAGGCTCCATGCAACGGGAGCCCGACGTGGGATTCGATCCCGGGTCTCCAGGATCGCGCCCCGGGCCAAAGGCAGGCGCCAAACCGCTGCGCCACCCAGGGATCCCAAATTTATACTTTTGTAAATAGTAACATTCCTAGAAATCCTATGTTCTTCTCCTTCCTCTCCTCCATGTTCCTCATCTTCTCCTTCTCCTTTTCCTTTTCCTTCTGTTTGGCTATTTTTTCCCTTAAGAAAAGCCATTTAATATACTCCATTACAGAGTTGGACTTGCTAGCCACTTCTTAAACATGGCAAAGATTACAGCTTCCTGCATTTGAGTCTTTTTTTTTTTTTTTGAGTCTTTTCATTAATATAGCCAGCAGGATTTGAGGATTTCATTAACTCTTCATTAGGAGTTTGACAATTCTAATAAATGTATCTTTCTTCTATAAGGCTAACTTTATCCAGTAGTTTATGCTTCCATTACAGTAATGGTAAAATCTGTTCTCAATAAAATTTTCTGCGAGAAGTATCTTTGTTCCTACGTTAGTCCCTAGAAGATATTCATTTTTTTAATTTAATGAAATGTTCTTCAAGATGACATAGGCCTGCAAGAACTACATAAACTAAGGATGATTAACAAAAGGGTTACTATTTCATTGTTATTGCTGATATTCAAGTAATTATGTAGTTTATGTATGCATATGGTCATATTTTAATTAAATAATTACAGTTTGCTGGAGTCAATTTTATTTTTAAAAGTATAAAAAAGAATTTAATCTCTTGTGAAATAATCAGAATATACTTCCTTAAACATGCATACTATACTATTAATTTTATAAGACTGTTTTATGATTTATGTTTTAATGATTTGTTAAAATTCAAATAGTATACTTTGAATTTTCTTTCTCCTTTAAATTTATATACTGACCAAGAACTTTTGATAACTTATTAAATAATTTCACCATATAAAAAATCAGATAAATAAATAAAACAGTTTTGCCTAAATTTGAAGACCCTCAACAATTTAACCCAACCCATTTGTACTGACTGGCCTTCTATTACTCGTCTATCACCTCAGCCAAATTTCTTACCAACTTCTTATTCTTTGTTCATCAAAAACATTTGATATTTTTTCCCTCTGCATTATGGACATACTGTAGCCTTTTCATAAAATCTTTTACATTAGTTTCCTATTGGCGATACAACAAATCACAAAGTTAGCACTTAGAACAAGAAGAATCTCTTATCTTCCAGTTCCATAAGCTAGAAGCCCAACACAGGTCTCCCCGAGGCTAAAATCAAGGTGCCCCGGGGCTGTGCTCCTCTTCCCATTTTCAGATGTCACTCCTACTCCTTGGCTTGTGGTCTCCTTCTGTCATCTTCCAAACCAGCAACATTACATTTGTTTGACCATTCCTCCATATTCACATCTCCCCCTTTCTTGTCATATTAAGGTAGTGTCTACAATTTCATGTACCCATGAAATTAGATCAAGGTCACCTGAATAATCCAGAATATTGCCTCATCTCAAGGTCCTTAGCTTAATCACATGTGCAAAGTCCCTTCTGCTATATACGATGACATATTCATGGGCTCCAGAGGTTAGTACACAGAAATCCTTGGGAACCATTGTTCTGCATGTCACATTTTCCCTTCATTCCTGCCACTTATGAGTTACCTCTTTACCCATAAAATTAGAGCTTTCAGGGAGTGGTTCAGACTGAAAAGTTCTTTCAACCCAACTTTCCATTTTACTAGTCCAAGAGTCTTGTTGCTGACAAATGATAGAGTTTTAGCAAGTATTTGTTAAATGCTAAATGAAGTAACTTGCCTTTCTAGGCCTAGTTCAGATAATACAATTTTTTGAAGCATCACTTAATTATGTCAGCTCAAATGGATTTCTCACCCAGTTTCTCTAGCATTTATTATCTGACCACTAATTTGTAATCTATCATTTATTTTATACAAGGACAAATGTTACTTCTCTACTCTTAGATATTTATTATGTTTCATTTTATATTTCTGCTATATGATGCTTTATACTTTTCCCTTTATTTCATTTCTTGATCATTCATTCCATTGTGTATTTTCTGTATTTTACGTGTCACATTTTATTAACCTGGGTCAGTTCTGGGACTAAAGGCAAGATCTGCTCCTTGGTTTATTCTCCTTCTCAATTCACTTTTGTAATTCTCCTTGCCAGAAGACACACTGGGGCAGATTTTCCATTCTTTTTTTTTCTACTTTTCCAGCATTTCTGATTGTAACAGGTGTGGAAATTCAACTTGGATTAGCACCCTGGGCCTACTTATCTTGAATTTATGAAGAATTTGAAATCCCACATCAATTTCAAGCTTATGTGTCAATTGTATTATTTTTTCCTATCAGGAGGCATAAATTTCATTCACCACTGCCAGGCCACTGTCCAGCACATTCCCTGAATATGGTAAGCACTTAATAAACATTTATCAAATGAATAAATAAAAGGAGTGAAAGACTGACATAAAAATTAGACGCTGTGTTAGTGTGTCCAAGCTTTGGATACAAGAGAGGAATGGGTGGGTAAATTCAGCTACTCTACTTTTCTCAATCCATTCTGGATACTTGTTCCTGGAAGCCCCTTGCATTAGGGATAACATATTTTTTAGGATGTAGATACGATTTCTTTCAAATGTCAAAAGCCGAGAGGGGAGGGGCAAGATGGCGGAAGAGCAGGGTCTCCAAATCACCTGTCTCCACCAAACTACCTAGAAAACCTTCAAATTATCCTGAAAATCTATGAATTCGGCCTGAGAGTTAAAGAGAGACCAGCTGGAATGCTACAGTGAGAAGAGTTCGCGCCTCTATCAAAGTAGGAAGACAGGGAAAAAGAAATAAAGGAACAAAGGCCTCCAAGGGGGAGGGGCCCCGCGAGGAGCCGGGCTGAGGCCGGGGCGAGTGTCCCCAGGACAGGAGAGCCCCGTCCCGGAGGAGCAGGAGCTGCACCGACCTTCCCGGGGGAAAGGGGCTCGCAGGGAGTTGGAGCAGGACCCAGGAGGGCGAGGATCTCCTCGGGCTCCCTGGGACAGTAACAGCAACTGCGCGCCCAGGAGAGTGCGCCGAGCTCCCTAAGGGCTGCAGCGCGCACGGCGGGTCCCGGAGCAGCTCGGGGGGCTCGGGCAGAGGAAGAGGCTCCGTGCGGAGGGGGCTGCGCGGTTCCAGGAGCAGCTCGGAGGGGCTCGGGCGGCAGCTCCCTGGAGGGGGTTGCGCGGCCCGGGAGCGCGAATCCACCAGCGCAGGCCCCGGAGCACAGGGCGCCGGGACACAGCCCAGGATTCCGCCTCCCCCGGGACAGGCAGAGGCCGGGAGGGCCCAGGACAGCAAGGACGCTCCTGCCCCAGCTGAGCAGATCAGCGGCCCCGCCCCGGAGCCTCCAGGCCCTGCAGACGGAGTTCCTGCCGGAGCTGAATCCAGGTTTCCAGAGCTGCCCCGCCACTGGGGCTGTTCCTCCTGCGGCCTCACGGGGCAAACAACCCCCACTGAGCCCTGCACCAGGCAGGGGCACAGCAGCTCCCCCAACTGCTAACACCTGAAAATCAGCACAACAGGCCCCTCCCCCAGAAGACCAGCTAGACGGACAACTTCCAGGAGAAGCCAAGGGACTTAAAGTACACAGAATCAGAAGATACTCCCCGGTGGTTCTTTTTTTGTTTGTTTGTTTTTGTTTTTGTTTTTATTTTTGTTTTGTTTTGCTTTTTGATTTGTTTCCTTCCCCCACCCCCTTTTTTTCTCCTTTCTTTTTCTTTCTCTTTTTCTTCTTTTTTTTTTTTCGTTTTTTTTTTCTTTTTCTTCCCTTTTTTTTTATCTTTCTCTTTTCTTTCCTTCTTTCTCTCCTCTCTTTTTCTCTTTTTCCCAATACAACTTGCTTTTGGCCACTCTGCACTGAGCAAAATGACTAGAAGGAAAACCTCACCTCAAAAGAAAGAATCAGAAACAGTCCTCTCTCCCACAGAGTTACAAAATCTGGATTACAATTCAATGTCAGA
Organism: Canis aureus; assembly: GCF_053574225.1. Lineage (NCBI taxonomy): Eukaryota > Metazoa > Chordata > Mammalia > Carnivora > Canidae > Canis > Canis aureus. The sequence goes on from NC_135645.1 coordinate 31,240,062, forward strand.
AAGCCAATTCAGAAGCACTATTATACAGCTACTGGTGGCTCTAGAAAAAGTATAAAGGACTCAAGAGACTTCATGACTGCAGAATTTAGATCCAATCAGGCAGAAATTAAAAATCAATTGAATGAGATGCAATCCAAACTAGAAGTCCTAACGACGAGGGTTAATGAGGTGGAAGAACGAGTGAGTGACCTAGAAGACAAGTTGATAGCAAAGAGGGAAACTGAGGAAAAAAGAGACAAACAATTAAAAGACCATGAAGATAGATTAAGGGAAATAAACGACAGCCTGAGAAAGAAAAACCTACGTTTAATTGGGGTTCCCGAGGGCGCCGAAAGGGACAGAGGGCCAGAATATGTATTTGAACAAATTCTAGCTGAAAACTTTCCTAATCTGGGAAGGGAAACAGGCATTCAGATCCAGAAAATAGAGAGATCCCCCCCTAAAATCAATAAAAACCGTTCAACACCTCGACATTTAATTGTGAAGCTTGCAAATTCCAAAGATAAAGAGAAGATCCTTAAAGCAGCAAGAGACAAGAAATCCCTGACTTTTATGGGGAGGAGTATTAGGGTAACAGCAGACCTCTCCACAGAGACCTGGCAGGCCAGAAAGGGCTGGCAGGATATATTCAGGGTCCTAAATGAGAAGAACATGCAACCAAGAATACTTTATCCAGCAAGGCTCTCATTCAAAATGGAAGGAGAGATAAAGAGCTTCCAAGACAGGCAGCAACTAAAAGAATATGTGACCTCCAAACCAGCTCTGCAAGAAATTTTAAGGGGGCCTCTTAAAATTCCCCTTTAAGAAGAAGTTCAGTGGAACAGTCCACAAAAACAAAGACTGAATAGGTATCATGATGACACTAAACTCATATCTCTCAATAGTAACTCTGAATGTGAACGGGCTTAATGACCCCATCAAAAGGCGCAGGGTTTCAGACTGGATAAAAAAGCAGGACCCATCTATTTGCTGTCTACAAGAGACTCATTTTAGACAGAAGGACACCTACAGCCTGAAAATAAAAGGTTGGAGAACCATTTACCATTCCAATGGTCCTCAAAAGAAAGCAGGGGTAGCCATCCTTATATCAGATAAACTAAAATTTACCCCAAAGACTGTAGTGAGAGATGAAGAGGGACACTATATCATACTTAAAGGATCTATTCAACAAGAGGACTTAACAATCCTCAATATATATGCTCCGAATGTGGGAGCTGCCAAATATATAAATCAATTATTAACCAAAGTGAAGAAATACTTAGATAATAATACACTTATACTTGGTGACTTCAATCTAGCTCTTTCTATACTCGATAGGTCTTCTAAGCAAAACATCTCCAAAGAAACGAGAGCTTTAAATGATACACTGGACCAGATGGATTTCACAGATATCTACAGAACTTTACATCCAAACTCAACTGAATACACATTCTTCTCAAGCGCACATGGAACTTTCTCCAGAATAGACCACATATTGGGTCACAAATCGGGTCTGAACCGATACCAAAAGATTGGGATTGTCCCCTGCATATTCTCAGACCATAATGCCTTGAAATTAGAACTAAATCACAACAAGAAGTTTGGAAGGACCTCAAACACGTGGAGGTTAAGGACCATCCTGCTAAAAGATAAAAGGGTCAACCAGGAAATTAAGGAAGAATTAAAAAGATTCATGGAAACTAATGAGAATGAAGATACAACCGTTCAAAATCTTTGGGATGCAGCAAAAGCAGTCCTAAGGGGGAAATACATCGCAATACAAGCATCCATTCAAAAACTGGAAAGAACTCAAATACAAAAGCTAACCTTACACATAAAGGAGCTAGAGAAAAAACAGCAAATAGATCCTACACCCAAGAGAAGAAGGGAGTTAATAAAGATTCGAGCAGAACTCAATGAAATCGAGACCAGAAGAACTGTGGAACAGATCAACAGAACCAGGAGTTGGTTCTTTGAAAGAATTAATAAGATAGATAAACCATTAGCCAGCCTTATTAAAAAGAAGAGAGAGAAGACTCAAATTAATAAAATCATGAATGAGAAAGGAGAGATCACTACCAACACCAAGGAAATACAAACGATTTTAAAAACATATTATGAACAGCTATATGCCAATAAATTAGGCAATCTAGAAGAAATGGACGCATTCCTGGAAAGCCACAAACTACCAAAACTGGAACAGGAAGAAATAGAAAACCTGAACAGGCCAATAACCAGGGAGGAAATTGAAGCAGTCATCAAAAACCTCCCAAGACACAAGAGTCCAGGGCCAGATGGCTTCCCAGGAGAATTTTATCAAACGTTTAAAGAAGAAATCATACCTATTCTCCTAAAGCTGTTTGGAAAGATAGAAAGAGATGGAGTACTTCCAAATTCGTTCTATGAAGCCAGCATCACCTTAATTCCAAAGCCAGACAAAGACCCCGCCAAAAAGGAGAATTACAGACCAATATCCCTGATGAACATGGATGCAAAAATTCTCAACAAGATACTGGCCAATAGGATCCAACAGTACATTAAGAAAATTATTCACCATGACCAAGTAGGATTTATCCCTGGGACACAAGGCTGGTTCAACACCCGTAAAACAATCAATGTGATTCATCATATCAGCAAGAGAAAAACCAAGAACCATATGATCCTCTCATTGGATGCAGAGAAAGCATTTGACAAAATACAGCATCCATTCCTGATCAAAACTCTTCAGAGTGTAGGGATAGAGGGAACATTCCTCGACATCTTAAAAGCCATCTATGAAAAGCCCACAGCAAATATCATTCTCAATGGGGAAGCACTGGGAACCTTTCCCCTAAGATCAGGAACAAGACAGGGATGTCCACTCTCACCACTGCTATTCAACATAGTACTGGAAGTCCTAGCCTCAGCAATCAGACAACAAAAAGACATTAAAAGCATTCAAATTGGCAAAGAAGAAGTCAAACTCTCCCTCTTCGCCGATGACATGATACTCTACATAGAAAACCCAAAAGTCTCCACCCCAAGATTGCTAGAACTCATACAGCAATTCGGTAGCGTGGCAGGATACAAAATCAATGCCCAGAAGTCAGTGGCATTTCTATACACTAACAATGAGACTGAAGAAAGAGAAATTAAGGAGTCAATCCCATTTACAATTGCACCCAAAAGCATAAGATACCTAGGAATAAACCTCACCAAAGATGTAAGGGATCTATTCCCTCAAAACTATAGAACACTTCTGAAAGAAATTGAGGAAGACACAAAGAGATGGAAAAATATTCCATGCTCATGGATTGGCAGAATTAATATTGTGAAAATGTCAATGTTACCCAGGGCAATATACACGTTTAATGCAATCCCTATCAAAATACCATGGACTTTCTTCAGAGAGTTAGAACAAATTATTTTAAGATTTGTGTGGAATCAGAAAAGACCCCGAATAGCCAGGGGAATTTTAAAAAAGAAAACCATATCTGGGGGCATCACAATGCCAGATTTCAGGTTGTACTACAAAGCTGTGGTCATCAAGACAGTGTGGTACTGGCACAAAAACAGACACATAGATCAGTGGAACAGAATAGAGAATCCAGAAGTGGACCCTGAACTTTATGGTCAACTAATATTCGATAAAGGAGGAAAGACTATCCATTGGAAGAAAGACAGTCTCTTCAATAAATGGTGCTGGGAAAATTGGACATCCACATGCAGAAGAATGAAACTAGACCACTCTCTTTCACCATACACAAAGATAAACTCAAAATGGATGAAAGATCTAAATGTGAGACAAGATTCCATCAAAATCCTAGAGAAGAACACAGGCAACACCCTTTTTGAACTCGGCCATAGTAACTTCTTGCAAGATACATCCACGAAGGCAAAAGAAACAAAAGCAAAAATGAACTATTGGGACTTCATCAAGATAAGAAGCTTTTGCACAGCAAAGGATACAGTCAACAAAACTCAAAGACAACCTACAGAATGGGAGAAGATATTTGCAAATGACATATCAGATAAAGGGCTAGTTTCCAAGATCTATAAAGAACTTATTAAACTCAACACCAAAGAAACAAACAATCCAATCATGAAATGGGCAAAAGACATGAACAGAAATCTCACAGAGGAAGACATAGACATGGCCAACATGCATATGAGAAAATGCTCTGCATCACTTGCCATCAGGGAAATACAAATCAAAACTACAATGAGATACCACCTCACACCAGTGAGAATGGGGAAAATTAACAAGGCAGGAAACCACAAATGTTGGAGAGGATGCGGAGAAAAGGGAACCCTCTTGCACTGTTGGTGGGAATGTGAACTGGTGCAGCCACTCTGGAAAACTGTGTGGAGGTTCCTCAAACAGTTAAAAATAGACCTGCCCTACGACCCAGCAATTGCACTGTTGGGGATTTACCCCAAAGATACAAATGCAATGAAACGCCGGGGCACCTGCACCCCGATGTTTCTAGCAGCAATGGCCACGATAGCCAAACTGTGGAAGGAGCCTCGGTGTCCATCGAAAGATGAATGGATAAAGAAGATGTGGTTTATGTATACAATGGAATATTACTCAGCTATTAGAAATGACAAATACCCACTATTTGCTTCAACGTGGATGGAACTGGAGGGTATTATGCTGAGTGAAGTAAGTCAGTCGGAGAAGGACAAACATTATATGTTCTCATTCATTTGGGGAATATAAATAATAGTGAAAGGGAAAATAAGGGAAGGGAGAAGAAATGTGTGGGAAATATCAGAAAGGGAGACAGAACGTAAAGACTGCTAACTCTGGGAAACGAACTAGGGGTGGTAGAAGGGGAGGAGGGCGGGGGGTGGGAGTGAATGGGTGACGGGCACTGGGTGTTATTCTGTATGTTAGTAAATTGAACACCAATAAAAAAAAAAAAAAAGACTAAAAAAAAAAAAAAAAAACAAATGTCAAAAGCCAATAAATTATCTTCTAACAATGTTAAGGAAAAACCCAAGACAACCATTTTGGCCCAAGAATGAAGTAGTAAAATCTTATGTAACAGAATTTTTTCAAAAGTATTTAAAAAATGCTTTTAGTCCTCATGCTATTTTTAGAGAATGCATCTCTCTAAAATGACTTCATTCAAAAACACCACATATATCAACACTAATGTCCTATCAGGCTAGTATTTCATTATACATTTTTGTATGCTTTTCTTCTTTGACAGATCTTGAATTCTTTGGGTTGTCTGACACATCTTTGTATCCTTAGAACCTAGGGCAGTTTCTATTTCTTTTTTTTTTAATGTAAATAAACAAATGAGTATATATTTCACTTGGCATCATGCCTCCTTCAGATATCAAACATTAATAGGCAAAGGATTGTGAAAACTTGTCATATTCCCTGCCATAATGGAATAAGAGTGACAACTCCAAATAAAGACTAATCTGTCTCCATATATAACAGTCTTAGTTATAGACAAATCAAGACGTCCTTCCTTGTATCTCATGACTTTGTGGTCAGATTTGCTTTCAACTTATAATCATTAAATAAAGCCTCTTAGCTCTTAGATCTGATAGCTATGGTTTCTCTTCATATTCAAAATGCTGCCATCCTCTATTCCTAACGGTAAGCATCCTGGGTGGAATTTGTTGCATTGGGAAAGATGAAACATTTTGGCATATATTTTGGCATATACAGCATTTAAAAGTATTTAATCCTGTATACTCCTAGTTTATTTTAGGATTAATTTATCCAACTGATGCTTGGATTTAAATATTTTTTTTAATTATTGTATTTTTGCATTTATATTAGTAGGGTTACCAGCATTACTATTCTTTACAACTTTAAGAGTTTAAGAACAAAGAAAAAGTATATTTCTCATCTTAGTTCACTGATGATGAAACGGGAACATGGACTTAACTATCTTATTCTAAATCATATAATAAGTCTTGATTAAAATCACTGTTGGAAATCAAAGCTTTTTGTTCAATGGGTTCAACAATGAGCCATTCATCTTCCTTGGACATTTTGCATAAGTAATAGGAGCTAAAGTTTAAGAACAATTCCAGTGGCCATAATATCTATATTCATTCTACATTAGAGGATTTAATTTTCTGTTTATGAATTCAGCATATTTCTCTGAATTGGATGAAGTTCAGTGTTTTATTATAGGAAATCGTATTTTTTCCTGTAGGTTGTCAGGAAACAGTTATCCAATTTTACTAAGTTATAACAATGGTCCTTATCCAAAACTGTTATAAGTCATGAAAATGAAATCAATTTACTGGCTCAGCTCCCAGATTAAGGATTGCTTTATGAATAAATAATAGGTGGCATCTAACAGGAGAATGGACAATTTATATATTATCAGCCTACTTCTTACTTTTATACATTTAGCATTGAAATGGTTATTATTTGGAATTGAGATGCTTCAAATTGTGGTATTTTATTTTAAAAAAAAATATGCAAAAAAACCTAGGTATCATCATCATCGTTATAAATAATTAAAAAGCTAATTTTGCAAAATACAGATCTTCCTCAACTTATGATGAGGTTATGTCCCAATATACATGTGACCTGACATGTAACTAACTCTGTTACTCCCTGAGAACGCCACATCCCTGGTCGTTTTATGAGGTAAAGGCAGCACATTACTCACACCCCATGTGTAATCGCAGATTGTGTCACTGTGTCAGTGTCTTCCCTGTCCCCTCATATTACTTCCTTACTCATTTGTGTCTTACATCATTTCAGTTCTTCAATCCTCCTGACCCTCTGTAGTATCTACCAATTTCTTGGTCATTTTTACTTATTTTCTAATAACCTTGGCACCCAGCTCAACATTGTTACTCTCTGGCCAAACTGTACTATTATTTTTGAATTCCACATTTTCAATATTACATGTAAAAAATTCTACTACATCTGAAATTATATTTGATTACTTCTGAAATAGCATTTTCCTCCATTCCATTTCAACCACATATTTCTTTTACCACAGAATAAACCAAACAATCACATTAAACTACTTCAGAAATCTCACTGTCTGACCACAATCTCGTAAAATTTTGTATATGTCATTCTGCTACTGTAATTACACTTTAAAAAATATTGCTGAGTTTCAAACCATTTTCCTTTCTCTCATTGTGTCTATCTATACTATTCTGTCTATATCTATTTGTCTATTAATATCTCTATTTATATTCCTCTGATCTATTTTGATTTGATCCTTGTTATACACTCTACTTTTTTCTAAAATGTCTTTGTCCATACATAAATGCCAAATCCCTAACCCAGATGAATCCACCTTGTACATTCTCCATGCTAGGTGGAGAAACATCAATCACATGGGTTGATATAAAAAATTAATATTCCTCAGTTGGGCTTTCAAAATTTTCCATGATTCTTTAGTAAGATTACTTTGGTTCTTTCTCCCTCATTCTCCATAAAGACAACATTAAACCTTCTCTAATCTGTTTGAAGGCAAAACCCTTCATTTCCCTCATCCCCTCTACAGATATGTGAGAGATTTATTCCAACTTTCACCACCAAAGACGGAATCCATTTTTTTGTATATGTTTTTATTGCAGTTCGATTTACCAACATATAGCATAACACCCAGTGCTCATCCCATCAAGTGCCTCCTTTAGTGCTCGTCACCCAGTCACCCCATCTCCCCACCCATCTCCCCTTCCACTTCCCCTTGTTCATTTCCCAGAGTCAGGAGTCACTCATGGTTTGTCTCCCTCTCTGATTTTTCCCACTCAGTTCCCCTCCTTTCCCCTATAATCCCTTTCACTATTTTTTATATTCCCCATATGAGTGAAACCACATAATTATTGTCCTTCTCTGATTGACTTAATTCACTCAGCATCACACCCTCCAGTTCCATCCACATTGAAGCAAATGGTGATGTTCATCCTTCTTGATGGCTGAGTAATATTCCATTGTGTATATAGACCGCATCTTCTTTATCTATCATCTGTTGATGGGCACCGAGGCTCCTTCCACAGTTTGGCAATTGTAAACATTGGGGTACAGGTGTCTCGGCTTTTCACTGCATCTGTATCTTTGGGCTAGATCCTCAGCAGTGCAAAAGTACAATTATATCCATACTCCCTTCCTCCTGACTCAAAGGAAAAACTGCCCTCCATCCTTTCTGAGGCCAGTTCCCTCGTTCTCCAGGTTCCAGTTCTTTCTCCCTTCTCTGAACTTGTACAGCTAACCTGTCTCTCCACTGTCTCACAACTTTGTTTTTAACTTCTATCTCATCTGCTTTTAAGAATGGTTATATTGCCCCATCTTGAAAAATGTATAAAATAAAACAAAAGCATCTTTCCTCTGACCCACTAATTCACCTGGCATTCTATCTCTCCACACCGCAGCCAAACAGATACAAGGTGTTGACTTCACTTTTCTCCATTTCTTTATCCCATTTTTAGTTTCCAGTCCATTCTAATGTGGTTTCAACTTCCACAAACCCACTGAAACTGCTTTCATAAAAGTCACTAATGTCTTCTCTGATCCGAAATTTAATTGGTAGTGTTTGTTCTAACCTTGCTTAATTTTTTGGAAGAATTTGAACTGTGGTTGATTCTTCCTTTTTGGAACTTCCTTTCCTAAATTTTCCTGTCCCTTTAAGACTCCTATTTTTTTTCTACTATTTTTTCTATTATTCATTTTTCTTTGTTTCTTTTCTATCAAGTTCCTCAAGATTTATCCTAAGCCTCCATCTCTACTCACTCAATACTCTATCCCTGGGAATATCTCAGTCCTTACACTTTAACTATTTTGGGCTTTAACTATTTTGGGGTGAACAATAGCTATCCTCAGTTCAAATTTCTCCCCTGAATTCTTAACCACATACCCAACTGCCTACTTGACATTAATACATTCACAATTCACACTGCGAAGCAATAGGTGTCATCTTCTACTATCCTAGGCTGCCCTGCACCACCTGTTCCTTTCCTAGTGTTTTAAATGGTACCTCAATCTTCTCAGGCAATCCACCCAGAAATCTGGAGCTGTTCTTGACTATTCTCTCTTTGTCACCCTTTTCCATAATCCAAACTACAAATTCCTTTGACTATACACCTTAAAAGATGTTTTGGTTCTTTTCATTGTTCTCCATTTAAACTATCATCGAGCCACCATCATCTCTTGAGTGAACTGCTGCAATGGTCTCCTTGCTGACCCCACTGTAACCACTCTCAGTTGCCTTCCTCCACCCTCACTATCTTATTCTAGAGTAATGTTTTTTTTTTTTTAAAAATGCATATATGATCCTGTTATTTTTGTTGTAAATCATCACAGTGACTTGCCCTGGCTCTTGGGGTCAAGCTGTAGATTTTTAACATGGCTTATAGAACCGTTCACAATTTAATCTTTTCCTACTTCTACAACCTCATCAGTGGAAGTCCCCCTTTACTACTTGTGCTCCAATGATAATGGATTTATTAGCTTCTTGAGAAAATCTTACCTCTGATTCCTAGCCCCTGCTATTCCCTGTGCCTAGAATACTCTTCTTTCCCCCTTCTTCACCTGGATATTTCCCATATAATCATATAATCTTATCAAATATAATTTTAATTTAAGGAAAGCTACTCTAGCTTAGATTTGACCTCCTATATGGACCTTAAAAAATCGATTTCATTTTCAGATTTGCATTTGCTTTTTTAGTATTTTAAATATGTTAGGCCCCATACTGTAACATCTATGAGTTCAAATATTATGTCCATTTGGATCACAGGTATAGGCCAAGTGCCCAGCACACTGTGTGGCACATAGTAGGTTCCAAATACTTGTTGAATGAATAAATAAGTAAATAGTATAATTCAATAATGCAGATATCTAAAACTCAAAAGTGGGAAAGTTATTCCCAAGAATAATAATAGCTAATGTTTTTTTAGCTATTATTATGCAATAGGCACCAATATTAGTATAGATAGATAGATCTAAATAGGCAGATGGATATAGATAGAGGTATATATAGATGAGTCCTTGCACATATCTGCTAAGTATTATCCTCTTTTTCTCCCATAAGGAAACCAGACACACCAAGGTTAGGTAATTTGCTCCAATCACAAGGTAGAAAATGATATCTATCTAGGAATGAACACAGAAAGGTCTGATTCCAAGACTCAAATTCTTAATCATCATGCAAGATATTATCTTAAAAGAGCACTGATTAATTTTTAAAATTTCCCTTTTTAGGAATGTAAGAAAATAACAAAATGATGTTAAGAATGCTATTGTTAGTATGATAGTCATATTTCCTGGTATACTATCATGTGCAAATTTATCAAAATATATGATACAGAAACCCAGATTTTCCTAAACCTTAAAATAATCCATGGTAAAAACAAATAAAATATATTGTGGCACTAATTATTTCAGGCTGCTCATGAATTCTTTAGTTAATATTTCATGAAATAAGTGTTACTTCTACATCCTAATAGAATTAATGTACCATCAAAGTATATAAGTTTTAATCAGAGAATTAAAGTTACATCAAGAAATGTCTGCTTGATTTGGTTATTAATTTTTGTTATATTTTTATTTCATCAAACATTTGTAGCTGGCATATCCCTCTGAGAAGACCACTCATTGTATATACCATATGGTCAACAGCTTAATGAAGTATTACAATGCTTCATGACCAACTCATTTATTTCCTATTTATGTAATTATTTTCTTCCATTACATGTCACAGTGCCAGGTTAGTGCCACTGAGTTAAGGAATGCTCTAGTAGTAGTCCTTTTTTATGCTTGGATAAAGCTTTTACTTTCAAAATCCCATGTCATGATGTTTACTCCTTACCATAGTCCAAATATGCTGCATGTAACAGTAAGCTCACTTTAAGACAGCCCTTAGTTCTTCATTCTCATTTGCCAGACTCATTTGGCTCCAGTCAAGTGCATCAGATCTATTATAATAATTTTGATCTTATTTTATACAAATGTATCACCCTATCCTTCACATGTACACAGGTCCCCCCCTAAAACCCCTGAAAACTTAAGCTTTTTATGCCTCTTACATCCATGGATTGGAGGGAGGGGCCTTAAAATCCTCTGCACTTTCAGAGCTGAGTCTATTCTTGGATTCTGATGCCCTGTTTCTACATTCTTTCGTCTAGAGCATTGAGGGGGTACTTGTTTTATATTTGCAAATTGACAAAAGCTCTTACAGTGGGTTTCTCAAAAGAAAGGAATCATTCTAGCATGGTTTCCTTAGCTGTAAAAAAAGAAGAAAAACATACAGCGTTTTTAGTCTCTCTGCTTTTCATCTCCATGCATTCATTCCAATGTATCTGTCTGTGCTAGGTTTTCACTGCTGGCTCTGTCTTTAAAACTCACCCATAATACAACTACTACTCACTATCTTTATCCCCAGCAACCTGATATAAACCACCATAGTCTCACCTAGATTATTCCAGTACGTGCTAACTATTCTCCCTGCATTACCCTTGTTCTCCCTATGGTCTAATCTCAACACAGAGGGACCCTTAAAACTTGTATTACATCATCTTATTTCTCTGCTCAATAACTTCTGGTCTCAATCAGAGGAAAAGTCAACATCTCTATAATGGTTTGTAGTCTCCCATGATCTAGCATGTTCTTCCACTCTCATCTTTCCCTACTCTGCTCGCACCACATCAGGCGGCAAGCTGTTCCTATAGCACAGCCTCACAAGAGCCAACCTTAAGGCCCTCACCCTTGCTGTTCCCACAACCTTTCTTCCATTAAACACAATCCTCATTTTCTCAGGTCCATGCAGTGTTTAATCAAACGTTCCCTTCTTAGTACCAGAGGCCTTTCTGAGTACCATATTTGGAACTGCACCTTTATCCTGGTACTGCCAATTCCCACTTGTTGCTTTCTTTCTTTCTTTTTCTTTCCTGTGGAACACAAATTAGTATCTAATATACCCATACGATGTTTTTATTTTAGTATTTAAATCCCCCACTAGAATGTAAGCTGATGAGGGCAGAATGTTTAGTTTGTTTTTTGTTTATTACTGAAAACTCTGCTCCTAGAACAGTGCAAGGAACACTACAGATAGTTAATAAATATCTGTTAAATGAATCAATCAATAATATTATTTGGTATTAAATTGGGCAGAGGGAAAAATCATCTTATATCCACCCTCCATGGAAGATTCCTTCTGTAGTTAAAACAATCTTAATTTGGTAGATATTCAACTAACCAAAAATTAATAAGGAAGACAACTTGACTAAATAGAAAATGTATTTGTCTATATGAGGACACAAAGCTTTTCCAGAACAACAAAGTGCAATAAATAAGACAGCAGCAGACCAGATAGCCAACCTTACACCTGGTTACTAGTAATAAACCAACTTCTGCTTCCTGATTCGGGTGCGTGTATATTCTCTATCCTAATACTGAATTACAGACTTGCATTTAATTAGATAATAAATTTTGTACATTTACACTTCCTGTAAAATAAAGGACCATTATTTTGACCTTTTTAATTGACTTAATCTGCCAAGATTCTGACCAAAGACTGTAACATTTTGACACTACATTTTACAAAAAGCTTTTATATATTGAAACCTGATCAAATTGAATTAATATATGTGCAGGAACTGGAAATATGTACTTTGCTCAATATACTCTAATTAACATAATTGGCCTAGCACCAAAATGAGTAGAAGAGTTACATTTTTAAAACATAGATATTAAACAGAACACTCTTTCATGTAAGACATTAATAGTAAGTGTAAGTTTGTGTGTGTGTGATTTACTCAGGAATTTATATGGGGGAAAAAAGTAATCAGGAGAAAAGTAATGGGAATTATTGAAGCCTAACATAGGAATGGCAAAAGAGGAAGTGGAATAATAAAATTGCCTTCGGGGGGGAAATAGGGTAAGTACTATGCTGAAATAAATAAGAGTTAATTAACACAAACTTGAAAGGAGGATTATAAGAAGGCTTATAGATTATCTCAAGGCACTGCTACAGGTAGGAGAAAATAAAAAATAATATTCATATACCAATATCAACCTATAGATTAAGGGTAGCAACAATGGGCTACTCACAGAATTGCAATGCATGCTCATGAAAAAAAATGGTTTAAGAGATAATGGGAATCATGGGGGCTACAGCGAGTATCCACAGTGAGATACATATAGGTAAGCCTATAAATAAAAGGGGGATGATTTAGTAAAAGCATGTGTTTTCAGGCAATTATATTTGAAAGATAGTGATTGTTGCAATGCTGAAATAATAAATGAAATTAGGAAATTACTAGACTAAGAAAAAGTTTCCCATCTCTTGCTCATTTTCATCTCCAAGTGACTACTTACTCACCTGCTATTTATTGGTGGACAATCTCAGCCTCAATTTCATTGCATTTCCATCCCAGAGCTTCCCTCTGTCTCAGTGCCTGGCTTTATTACTGGTGACATCTTTATCCACGTAGATGACCCACCTAATAACTGATCTCTGTTTCTTGACTTCCTCATCTTTGACCATTCTTTTTCTCTCCCCCACATTAGACACCTAGTCACATGGCCAAACCCTAGACTTCATCATCACTAATAACCACATTACACTAAACATCTTGTTTACTGACTACCACGTGCTTTTTCCTCCATTTCATTTACAATTGTACCTCCACTGCCTCATCTAACCTCTTTTATGATTAACCCTACCAATTTTTCTTGATTACATTATGTCATTCTTCCTCACTTCCCATCTTCATACCATCTTAATCCAACTTAGAATACATGTGTGGGGGGATCCCTGGGTGGCTCAGTGGTTTGGCGCCTGCCTTTGGCCCAGGGCACGATCCTGGAGTCCCAGGATCGAGTCCCATGTCGGGCTCCCGGCATGGAGCCTGCTTCTCCCTCTGCCTGTGTCTCTGCTTCTCTCTCTCTCTCTATGTCTATCATGAATAAATAAATAAATCTTAAAAAAAAGAATACATGTGTGGTAATTATAATCAGTCTAAAAATAGTCTCAATTATTTTGTCCTCTCTGTGTTACACTTGCTGGACCAAACCTCAGACCCAAGTTAAACAAATTATCTGCTTTCTCTATACTTTCTGTATAAGAAATTGAATATTGATGCAAAAATATTTCACAAATGGATTGCATATTTTATTTCCATTCATAAATTTCAAACTGAATTGAATTCTCTGTATTTTTGTCTTATTACATTTGCCAAGTTAATCCATATTCCTACTCATATTTACACTGTCATTCACTATTGCTATCTTCAGTTCCTCACATTCCAATTACTCTTCAACTTCCTTCAATACAATTTCTAACCACTAAACATTGATAATCTTCCTCTCAGGTCACCAAAGACCTTCCCAACATTCACTGCATCTCTCCATTCTATTCTAATGATGGTTCACAACATTAAAGCTAGTTTCTAAGCCCTCCTTCACAAACACCTCTTTTCTCTTGGCTTCCATAACACTACACATTCTGAGTTTTCCTTCAGCCTCAGCACTGCCTCTTTTTCAGCCTCCTTTGCTAACTTTTCTCCTGTGTCCAACATGAAATAATAATTGGACTGACTTGGGATGCTACCTTGAATCACTTTTTCTCTTTGACTTATACTTTCTCCCAAGATAATCATACAGTATGCAATAACTTTATGCTATTTCCAATTCTGCATCTCCATCTAACACTTACCCCAGTCCCAAATTCCTATTCCTAACCACCTAAATTCTAAACTCCTCTATCTAACTGCCCAATTCAGACGGCTTAAGCTAGGCTTCCCCAATATATTTCATCTCAAAAAGAACTTTTGCTTTCTTTGTCACCAAAACTTCCCCAATCTTTTGCACCTCAGAAATTAACATACCATCTTCTTCTTTCCTCATAAGCCTGACTTCATTCTTCCATTTCCCTCACTGCCTTCATCTGATCTATCACCATGTCACTTTAATTCTACCTCCTAAATATACCTCAGTCTGTCCATTTCTCTCCATTTCTATTGTTTCTGTCCTAGTTAAGTCATCAGTATCTCCTCTGACCTGAACAACTCCAGTTTCATTCGGGTCTCTCTGCTTCCATTCTTATCTCACTAGAGGCCATTTTCCATACGTGCAAAAATGATTCACTTTTAAAATGTAAGTTGACTCATGTCATTTCCTTGCATGAAATGGTTCTAGGAGTTCTTATTGGTCTTCAAGGGGGAAAAATGACTTGTCACATTATTTTTATCTCATAATATATCACTCTATCCCTCTATCCCATCTTACTATGCTACAACCACACAGACTGTCTTTACTCTTCTCATTCCTGCCAAGTTCTTTCCAGCCTCTGAGCTTTTCACTTACTAATCCCAAGGCTTAAAAATCTCTTCCCCTAGCTCTTGACTTTGCTAGCTTTTCTTTAAAACTTCAGGTCTCAGAAAAAAGAAAAAAAAAGGAGGGAAGGAGGGAGGGAAGGAGAGAGAGAGGACAGGAGAGTGGGAGAGAGAGAAAAAGAGAGAGAGAAAAGAAGAAGAAGAAGAAGAAGAAGAAGAAGAAGAAGAAGAAGAAAGAAAGAAAGAAAGAAAGAAAGAAAAGCAAGCAAGAAGAAAGAGAAAGAGGAGAGAAGGAAAAAGAAAAAATTTTCCCCCACCATCCAATCAAAACTGGGCCCTTTCTGTTTCCAGTCACTTTAATGAAATATACTATTTACTTTTTATCATTTTTCACAATCTGTAATTATTTATTCTATGTATTTGTTTCCTATTTTGTTGTCCATCTCAGGCTACTAGAATGTACTTTTCATAAGGGCAGGGACTTTATTTATCTTATTCATTGTAGTATTCCCAGTCTGGAAAAGAGCACAAAATAGCCACTCTGGTAAATATTTATGAATAAAATTGAATAATAAATGAATATGAGATTATCACATAAAGGCTAATTTGAGGAAGTTCTTATTTTCCATTTCTATACCAGTATCTACAGAGTCAAAAGCAAAGCTATATAACATGAGAAGAAACAGGTTTCTATGGGCTGTTCAAAATGATGAATAACTCCCAGGATAAAGCCTATGACTGAGCAAGCACAAGAAATACCACTTAGGCCATATGCTGGTGAGTAAACAGTAAAGTGGCTCCCTGAGTGTCCATCTGGAAAGAAAGCAAACAATAATGGAGAATTAACTGTGCACCAAACATTGTGCTATTTTGTCTCTATTACTCCCTTTAGCACAATACTCTGAAGTATACATTGTCATCACCATTTTACTGATAAAAATTCTGACCTCAAAAAAAAATTTGCCTAAGATTTCATAGTGAATAATGGATCTTAGAGATTAAGTCTGCCTAGCTCCAAAGCTTATATTTTTTCTATGATACCACATAACCTCCTTTGTTTTCTATTTCAGTAAATTTAAAGGTTGGTGTCCTTTGAATCTAAAAATTAAGGTATAGGCCCAGAAGAGACCTAGAGGAGCCCAATTTTTAATGTCCTAAGGGACCTCCAAAAAAACCCAAAATCTCCTGAGAGGAGAAAGAGGAGGGAGGAAAAATACTTGAGATTAATTTTTGGTCTACAGAGGTAAACTGTTATGCAATGCCACGTTAGCAGGAAGTGTGAAATTAGAAACTGGCTTCCAGATCTAATCTATTACTCTCATCCAAATAACTCAGTAATAATAAACTAGAAATATATAGCTAAATAATAATTTAAAAATGAAAGATTGGGGATCTCTGGGTGGCTCAGTGGTTTAGTGCCTGCCTTTGACCCAGGGCATGATCCTGGGGTCCCTGGATCGAGTCCCACGTCAGGCTCCCTGCATGGAGCCTGCTTCTCCCTCTACCTGTGTCTCTGCCTCTCTCTCTCTCTCTCTCTCTCTGTGTGTGTGTGTCTGTCATGAATAAATAAATTAAATCTTTTAAAAAAATAAAAATAAATAAAAATAAAAATGAAAGATTATGCTTGTATTGGGCACAAGTGAACCAAATCAGCAATAGAATCTATTAGTTAAAAAAATAATAATAAATGACTGATCAGACCTCTTGGATATGAACCTTCAAAGGCCAGAGCTGCTTTAACCATGGGGACAAAAATGCTCAGAGCATTGATGAGTCCATGATTTCTTTGTCCCGAATCTTCCATCTTCAAGTCTTCATAGCTGACCCCATACTCCTCTCTTACCCAACTATAGGTTCAGATCATTCAAGAGTATTTTGTCAATGGACAGACTAAGAAGCTTCCAAAGATTCTTGAATGATAGAAGCCACAATGACAGAAAAGAAGGAAAATCAATCAATAAATAAATAAATAAGATGCTTGATAGAAAAAATCAGAACTATTTTAGACTTTTATAGAAGTATTTTGCATATTAATGTATTTTGGTTACACATTCAGAAGTACCATAATACCCTCACTGCTCAGGGGCTCTAGATGTCTTAATGAAGCCCAGTCTGTTGGCAACTTCTGCCTAACTATCCCCAACCTGGCAGGGCTATAGTAACATCATTCTTCTGTATCTCTCAATTGCAAATTCTTGGGGACCAAGTTACCCTTTGTTATTTCAATACTGATATACTAACTACAGAGGGTGTACCAAGGGATCAGTTCCTATCTCAAAGGCAGCCATCTTTCATGTAAGAAGCTAACTCTGATATTGCTTAGCACAAAGACCGTATCCAATAGAAATCTTCTATGCTGAATAGTGACTAACTAAACAAGTTAGGTCCTCTATTATGAAGTGTTTGAATGAAAAGGATACAGAGTTGTTTTCATTTAGGAGGAAAACAGGGTGAAGAAGCAGGCGGAAAGAGGAACAAAGAGGACCAGAGGAAAGGAACTGTGGCCATTTTCCTCAGAATAGGTGGAAAGCATTCACAGTTGACCCTTGACTAGTACCTGTTATCTTTTTAGTTCTATTTGAATAATAGTTCTTTCAAATATCATTATACCTGAACTGTTATGAAGTACCAAATATAATTACATCTCTGACCTTTCTAACTGTCTGAGTCCCTATATACCTAATCAGAAAGAAGTCCAATTTCCTCCAACTATGGCTCACTTTTGCCCAGGAATGCTAAGTAAGGGCTGAATCTAAAGAATGAAAGTCAACCGTCTTCTGAAATCAAGCTTATAGGAATCTCACATTTAATCCTTCCATTACTGTCATTGTGCCTCATTTTTTTTAATTGTGCTACTGCTGAAGTTTACTTTTGCCCAATCTTATTGATGTTTATTCTTCCTGCCAATATAGCCACAGAGAACCTCCATGCTGGAGTCTGAAGATACATCTTTCTCTTAGGAACCACTCATATATTCTAGCAATTGTTCCCCATATAATAGTACCAAGGCTGGGCTTATGAGGGACACCAGCTCCGTGTTGTATCCTAACCAGTAAAACCTTTTCCCTCCCATAACAACGAAAATGGTAGTTCATTTTATACCACCTAAAGAACCAACCCTTACTACTTCTTTTATCTAGGAAATTTTATTCAAGGGGGTCTCATTGTCCCACTCCTGCCACTGGTCTTGGCCAGGGCCATTCAGATCCATTCAACTTGGTCTCCCATACTAGGAGTTCTAAATAAGATTATTTAAAATATTTATTGACATCTTTCCTTCCAGAAGGCAACAGGTCTTCATTTACAAACAGATACATCTTTCCCTCAGGCAACACACTTTCTGACCAAGGACATTTGAGAGTGGTGGCCTCAATAAACAAGCTCTTGCCACACCCTGACTTGGTGGCTGGACACTAGCCCTACAGGGGCACACCTGCAGCACCACTGAGGTGTCTTTCCTCTGTCTTCACCTTGAACAAGCAAGAGCCTGTCATTTTAAGAATTCTCTTCCATGGGGAACCTATTTAAACTCCACTTTGACTGACACCCTGTTTACACATCTATAAAGGAGATACTTTAAGCCCAAACTTTCTAATATCTAAGCTTCTTGGCAGGAATAAATTAAACACTAGCAGGAAGACATTAATTCTTAATGGCTCAACATGTGAAAGGAATGAAAGTAAATCCATGAATCCTTTCTTCTAAAAACTTTAGATAGTGAGTCTATACCTAATTCATTTTCTTTTCCTAGCATAAAGCTCTTATTTATTTTTCTTCTATTTCTTATAATTATTGTGTTCCATTATTGCCTTAATTCTGAATCTATTTTAGAAGTATTAACCTCTTCGTTCCTTTTACATGAGCATTGCCAATCAACAAAAATATAACTGGATAGGTTTATTTTTTAAGCAGTGTTATTTAAAAATAGTTAATATTTTTCTAAAGTGGCTTTATATTTTTTATGAGTGATATTTAGTTTTCTAAATAATGCTATTGTCCCTAATACTCTTAATAAGTGATATAAAAATTAAATGCAATACTTAAGAAGACTTAAGATGTAGCTTGATGCCTTTGCTACCAGATTCTTTTTGTAAGTACTAATAGAATATTCTTTTTGGCCAATTCTTTTGTCTCTTACAACATTACAAACATTTGCTTTTCAGCATTACTAATTTAGTTGCCATAGCCTACTGTACTCAGAGTTTAATCTAAATAGAATTGTTTATATTTTTTAAGTTGAAAATTCTTTTTGCTTTCCTATTTAAATGCACTTTTCTAATCTTCCATTTATTTATATTGTCTTCTTTCAGTAAATCTAACATCACCTATAATGTTTATAATAATAAAGAATTTCATTAACAGTTTCCAAAGCATGTATGTTTTCAAAATCCTTTTCACAAATTGATAACCTAAAAATATACTAATACATTTTAGGTTCATCAAAATGTTTACAGTCTAAAATGAAATACTACAATTATAATGTTCAAATAGAAGCTATAATAAATGAATATCTAACATTAAATTGGCTGAGGAGAATCACTACTGAAGATATGAGATTTCCACATGAGATAACCTTGGTATGCTAAAATAAAAAATAAATAAAATAAATCTCCCTGGAAAATAAAAAAAAAAATCATTGCCTGCACTTCTATCAATAATGATAAATACAACCGAAAATCCCGAGGAACTTTTGAATATGTGTGCG